>NW_028227264.1:74535000-75735000 GCF_978045245.1 Mus caroli
CTATATCAATAAGTTTAGTAATTGAATAAATTAAAACCCAAGGGAAGGCAAACCATTAAAAGGGGGAAAAAACTGGCTGATGCTGACACCACAGACATGAAAATCTTGATATTTTTAATAAACCTTTTTATTTGAATAGTCATTTCATTAATTGTACATAATCAATATTCCTTAAGATTGAAGGAGATCTTTTCTCTGGTAACACGAATCAAACTGTATATACGTACCCAAGGCAGATCTTCTCGAGTACCAAGCATTTTCCTGGTCCTATGCTAAGACCATCTAAGAAGAAGTACAAGAACCTGAAGCATGCTGAAGTGTCCCCTGAAGTGTTCATGACAATACTTAGCATGGGACCTAATGACCAGACCCATCCCCCTGCCTCAACGTTCTCTAAATCCAAGCATCCTCCTGTGAGCCAGGACCTTGAGAGACAAGGAGAGCGACATCACCCCGTAAGCTGGAACTGTTCCTCTGTACGATCATTACACGTGGCTCTTACGTACCAGAACCGGGATGACCTGTGACTCACTGCAGGGACCTTCTCCTGGTGCCTCCATAGTTCAATATGATCATGTCTCATAACTGGGGCTTTACTTCAGTTTCTCTCCCATGCCTACTCGAAAGAAGACAGAGAAACACAAAGTATTACACTGCCTGGTCATTAATCTCATTTCACGGCGACAGTTTACTGTATGCGTTAAGAAGGGAACAGGATTGGAGTTTTATCATCACAATTCATTAGAGGGCTTTTTAAATTAAAAACTCCAAATGCTGTGTGCTTCCTTTAGTATGCTAGATTTATTCCTCTGAAGTCTCCTTTTTTTAAGAGATATTTATGAAGCCTCTTTTTACTTAGAATAAATCAGTATCATTTTTTTAAGGAACGCTTAATAGCTTAAACTCAAATTAAAACACCTTGTCCAGTACTTGACCTAACCCACCCACCGGCAGAACTGAAATCCCCATGCCTGGGCACCCTCCTGTTCTTTAATTCTATTCCCCCCCCCAGGGGCAATGTAACCCTAACTGGCTCTGAGATTAACTTCAATTACATCGATTCTTTGTTTAAACGCCTGTTGTGCGTCCAGATCTGGACTTCATACTTACTTCGTAATAATTAGAATCACAAATTATTTACAATTATATTTTCAGTGAAAAGCCTGGGAGGGATCCCGGAGGAAGAAAGACAATGAATTGGAGGGTTCTCCAGGCCAAGCAGGTGAGGCCATAGAGGCCAAGAATATAGAGGCATGGGGGATGTGGCTCGGGATACAGAAGGCAGGTGGGCGTGGTCCTGGAAGGGCGTGGCTCTGAGAGCCAGCGGAGGTACGCAGGGGTAATTGAGAGGTGCCGCGAAAGGAGAGCGAAGAGGGCGGATGGTGCTGAGAAAGGGGAGGGGGTAGCTGGAATAGAACCTTCGAGAGGGCACTCTAAGCCTCCAGAGGGGGCGGAGGCCTCAGTGCGCTGGAGACACGCACAGGAAAGACCTTTTGCCTAGCTTGCCCTGCCTCACTTGCGATCCAGATGTCTAAGCTGTCCATTAAGAAACCTACCTCAGCCGCGTTTCTCCGCTGAATTCTAGGCTATACCAGAAAGGAACAGACGATGCCCACCCGAAGCCTGAGCCGCCGCCCTGGACCTGCGCAAGCGCGGAGCACTCCAGCTGGCCGAAGAGCACGCCCCGCCCAGGCCTGGGTGTCCTGCGCAAGCGCAATGTGTATAAACTCGGTGTTGGTAGCTGTACAGTCTTGAGACAGGGGTTTTCTCTAAGAGCTTGTCACTCAGCGCAAGCGCATTTTCAGTCCCTGCTTCCGGCCGGTCGCATTGGGCCTTAAGGCTGCAAGACGCAGGTGAGGAAGTGTAAGGATCGACTTACCGGGAGATTTTTGGGAAGACTGGACTTCGGGTCGGAGGCCACAGGTGGTGTAGACCGCGCCCCCAGCGGATTCGAACCAAGGCAGCAATTGGCAGGCTGAAGCAGGAGTGTGTACTAGTGCTGTCCTGAGTGTACCTGGGACTGCCGGTGTGTTTGATGCCCTTCTCCGAATGCCTAATAACCTAGTTTTGTTCTGAATCAGCTTCTGCAGAATGGGACCCCCTACAGGATCTTGGACCAAGTTTTGATCGTGGAACCAACATAGCTACTGAGACAGGAGACACACCAGAGCCCCCACATCCTGAAGATCCTGTGCTGAAGGGGTTGGGGGGCGGCGGGGGAGCAATGACACTGACATCAGGTGACCCTGAGCAAAGTTTCTTAAGCTTTCTCCACTAGCAATCCCATCCTACTCAGAAAGTTTTTCTGCGACTCTAGGTATCTAAAATAGGCATAAGAATCAAACATTTACTGATAAGTGAATCAGAAAAGAATTTATTGTAAAACTCGGCATACACACAATTTTACCACTTACTAGAGACAAAAGCAGATTTGCATACTAATTAGGTGGATGTGTTTGTCCAATATAATCTAGACACTCTAATACATGCTGAGGAATGATAGGAAAATATTAAAATTCTTTGTTTTCTATAATTAAACCATCATGCTTCCGTGCACGCAGTAGAAACACCACAGCTCATAACATAATCGTTCCAAACCTGCTGTGAGGCATCTCAGGGCTTGCAAGGCTTGTGCAAGCCACACCTGTTGTGCCAGTCCATCGGTGTAGTGGATTCCATTCTGCACAGTGAGCTGCAGCCAAGGGATGAAAAGTGTGTGAGGACCTGTCCTTTTTTAAAATCTGCCCAGTTTTCCATGTCCACCAGATGAGGAGGGCTGAAGCTCTGAGGCAGGATGCCACAGGTTGAAAAGAGTTTCCCACAGTCTTCCAGGGCAGAGAAAACTGTCCTCAGAGCCCCCAGTGTGGCAGGCCTGAGACCTATTCTTGAAAGCCTGCTGGTGCCACGAAGCTCAGGCTCCAGGCACTAGGATCCACCCTTGCTAACCTATCATAGGGTACCTGTGGTGGCTGAATGAAGAATGTGGCTTTGTGAGGGCTGGAGATGGCTTAGCAGTTAAGAGCAGTTACTGCTCTTGTAGAAGACCCAAATTTGGTTCCCAGCACCTATGTTAGGTGGCTCACAAACCACCTGTAACTTCCAGCTCCAGGGGACTCACTGCACTTGGGAGGCCGGGGCAGACGGCTCTCAGAGTTCAAGACCAGCTTGGTCTACGGGGTGAGTTTCAGGATAGCCAGAGAAACCCTGTCTCAAATAACCAGAAAAAGAAAATTCTTTTTGTAAAAAGTGGAGTGTGATGCCTGCAGAGTTGTCTCAGTGGCTAAGAGCACTGGGGCGCTTGCAGTGGACCGGAATTGAATTCCCAACATCTAGATTAGGCAGCTCACAAACACCTGTAATTCCAGCTCCAGGGGCTCTGATGCCCTCGTCTGGCCTCCATGGGCACTGGAATGCATGCAGTTATACATACAGCTAAGCAGGCACACCCAGGAGTTATTTTTAAAGTGGATTCTAATGCAGCTACCTTCCTTTTCATCCCTGGTTGGCTTGACAAGCTGTCTGTGAAAGAAGACACTGTAACCAAACGTGTAACGATATGCAATAAAGATAGAGATCTTGGTTAGTGCAAAACTACAGAGTACAACCGAGAGCAAGCAAAGGTATATTCGCCGCAGCAACTAAGGGGAGCACTGGAGTTATTCCCAAGGCAAGGACCACCCACCCGCCCCTGTCACACACCCCTCTCCTTACTCCCTCCCCTGAGAAACTGTAGGGATTTTACTCAAGGGGCCTGCAAACTTGATACACAGAAGCCCTTCAGAGACAGAGCACATTTCTGAGAGTGCACAGTTTAAAGTCACAGCACTGGGAAAGACAGTGGTCAAGTTCCTGGGCATAATTAGCCTGAGATCACGGCCCATCTGTGTATTCTAAGGTTAGGGTGCTGAGCAAGCGGTCAGGTGTGTGGCCATGCCTTTAATTCCAGCAGTCAGGAGGTAGAGGCAGACAGATCTCTGTGAGTTTAAGGCCAGCCTGGTCTACACAGAGAAAGCATGTCTTGAAAAACAAACAAACCCCTTACTCTTGCTCTCTTGCTTCTCACTTCTCTCTTGCCCTCTTAGGCTCTTCCCACCTCCCCTTCCCTTCCCCCTCTCTCCATGTGGTTGTAGCTGGCCTCTATTTCTTGCTCTCTCTGTCTCTCTCTGTCTCTCTCTCTCTCTCTCTCTCTCTCTGCCTTTCTCTGCCTCTACACTCTCCTTACTCCCCTCCCCATGCCCTGAATAAACTCTATTCTATACCAGAAGAAAGAAAGAAAAAAAAAAAAAGAAAAGAAAAGCAAACAAACGAAACAAGATGGACAAGCAGGAACACTTCTGAAAAGGTTTGATTTTTTCCGCAGAGTTTACCATGAAAGGACCCCACGAGCGTGTGCTTATATAAGTGTTAGCCACTAAAGGTGCCTTCCTTGCATGGCGGCTAACTAAATTCGGCATGGTTCCTGGGGCTTCGTTACAAGAACTCAGAAAATGTGTACCTGGTCTTCCTTAGATGGCCCTCACCCTCTGAGACAGCTCCGTGTAAAACAACCCAGCATGCTGAGACCACATTCCAGCCTTCCAACTATGTATCCTTCAGACCAACTCAAGTCCCAGGTCAGTAGTACCAGTGACCTCTGTTGACACTGTGTGGAGTAAGCCAGCCCAAATCTGAACTCCCTGAATTCATGAGATTTAATACAATGTAGTAGGGTCCCCCCCCCCCCACTCATCCACACATTTTGGGAAAGCTTGCAGCAATAGCAACTGTTAGTAACAATGTATGTTTCCTACTGGAGCCTGTAAGCCACTGGTGGCAAAGGTCTTTAATCATCTGACAGCTACGAGGAGAACTACATTTAACTTACTAAGTGGAAGACTTATGATTGATTACTATTTACGAGGGGCCCCGCAAAGCGCAGCGATATAGGCTACCATGGAGGTCATCCTACTGAATTGTCGAAAAGCTCTTAGAAAAAGTGAGGCTTGAGGATTCAAAGACAGCTCCTCTGTACTAAGCAATAGTGGTTCATTCGGCTCATGGTTCTGGAGGTGGGAAAGGCCAAGAACAACAGGCAGCAGGCAGCAGGCTTCCTGCTGTATCACAGCCGCAGGGGAGAAAGCTAGAGAATGCTGAATTCACTTTCATAACAAACATACTCTGGGAACACAAACACATCAGCAATACAGGCTCCAGTCCTTCCTTTCAGGGAAAAGAACTGTCAAGGAGAGCCACCCTTCCAGGCCCACCCTCGTACACATCTTCTCTCTTTTGGCCATTCTCTTTCTTACAGGACTTGCTTTAAGTAGAGAAAGAGGTTAAGGGCTGGGGACATAGTTTGGTTGGTAGAGTGTTTAGTGTTTGCCTAGCACTCATGAAGCTCTGGGTTGATTCCCCAGCAACTGCATAAAACAGGTGAAGTAGCTTATGCCTTCATCCTGGTCCTCAGAGGAGATGGGCTGGGCGGTGGTGGCACAAATAATCCCAGCCCTTGAGAGGCAGAGGCAGGTAGATCTCTGTGTTCTAGGCAAACCTGGTCTACAGAGTGAGTTCCAGGACAGTCAGGCCTATTCAGAGAAAACATGTCTCAAATAAATAAATAAATAAATAAATAAATTATTTTTTTTTAAAAAGCCAGGCGTGATGGCACATGGTTTTAACGCCAGCACTCAGAAGGAAGAGGCAGGAAGAAAATCTCTGGGTTTGAAGCTAGTCTAATCTGCTTAGTGAGTTCCAGGATAGCCAGGGCTATGTAAGGAAATCCAGGCTTACAAACAAACAAACAAACAAACAAACAAGATAGGCAGTGGTGGTGTTTGCCTTTAATCCCAGCACTCAGGAGGCAGAAGCAGGCAGATCACGATGAGTTTGAGGCCAGCCTGGTCTACATAGCTAGTTCCATGACAGCCAGGGCTACACAAACAAACCCTGTCTCGGGCTAGAGAGATGGCTCAGCAGTTAAGTGCACTGACTGTTCTTCCAGAAGTCCTGAGTTCAAATCCCAGCAACCACATGGTGGCTCACAACAATCGGTAATGAGATCTGATGCCCTCTTCTGGAGTGTCTGAAGACAGCTACAGTGTACTCACATATAATAAAGAAATCTTTAAAAAACAAAAACGGGGGGGAGGGTATGGGAGACTTTTGGGATAGCATTGGTAATGTAAATGAAGAAAATACCTAATTAAAAAAAAAACGCAGTTTTTATATGTGCTACTGGAGACTGGATCTAGGGCCACACATATGCTGGATCCCGTCAAGATTTTGTGTTAACAAGCAAGAGTCATCTTGGAAGACGACCATCAA
This sequence comes from Mus caroli, assembly GCF_978045245.1. Lineage (NCBI taxonomy): Eukaryota > Metazoa > Chordata > Mammalia > Rodentia > Muridae > Mus > Mus caroli. Next base: position 74,541,304 of record NW_028227264.1, read on the forward strand.
TTGATAAAACACTTACCATCATAAGTCTGCGGGCAGTTCTTGACTATGGATTGTTTGGGGAGGGCCCAGATCCCCGTGGGTGGTAGTGCTACTCCTGGGCAGACGGTTCTGAGGTCTATAGGATTGTATGAGTCAGACGATCAGGGAGTTTGCTGTGAGACTCTGTCTCCTCCTGATGTCAGAAGCTACACCCAGAAAGTCTCACCAACATGGATGCCCAAACATGAACTGAAGAAGGAGGACATGGATGGACATGCCGGAGTGGATGGGGGCAAGCCCAGGAAACCAGTCATATACAAAGAACAATAGACAGCTGAAGAAAGCTGGGAATGGGAGAAGTGGGCTATCTCAGGGAAGAGCACACTAACTGGTTGTCTAGTGTCCCGTGATCATCCCTGAGAACATACAAGTAACATTCTAGGGACTAAGTTATATTTAGAATATATCTTTATCTATATACATATGCAGGCAATAACAATTATTGAAACAAGAGGCCATGTACTTAAAGGAGAGTTGGGAAGGGAATATGGGAGGATTTGGAAGTAGGAAAGGGGACAGAGAATGGTAATTATATTGCAATCTCAAAAATAAAAACAAAAAGGGGGAAATGGGTTAAAGAATCCTATACCGAGAAATGATCTGTAGTGTTTGATTAGCTGGAGCTAAAGAATCAGACCAGAACCACTCCAGCGAAGCCTTTGTTTTAATGGGGACAAAAACTGATGCTGGTTAGCTGGGGTGAGAAGTTAGCAGTGATTAAGAGAACAGCATCATTAAAGTGAAATCTGGGGGTATTTCCTTAGGGTCAACACACAGAAGCTATGGTCCAGAGTGGGTAGTGCTACATCCTATGCTGTGGCTGAACTTGATATTGTGTAAGACTCACTCAGGCAGTGCTGGTAAAGGCATGAAGGGATCACGGAAAGCGGTTGAGGCATGGCACTGTGTGGTGGGCCTTGAGGTCCTGAAGAGAAGCCAGGAGAGGCCAATGGTAACGGTGAACTTCAACAGCCATGGACCTCAGCATATTGGAGATAGCAGTACAATGGGATGACTTCCAAGGACAGTGGCAGCCGTAGAGTGGAACTAGCCTGAGCCTGTGAGGTACGTGAGCTGTGGAGGGAGGACAGGGTTGAGGAAGCAGAGCTGCCCCAGGCCCTTTGGAGCACAGAGGATATGAATGGCTCCCAGACACCAAGCACAGAGCTTTTTATACTGTAGGACTGTAGGACTTTGATTTTGCTTTGGCCTAATTGTGACTGTGCCCTTGTCTTAGTTAGGGCTTTACTGCTGTGAGCAGACACCATGGCCAAAGCAACTCTTATAAGGACAACATTTAGTTGGGGCTGGCTTACAGGTTCAGAGGTTCAGTCCATTATCATCATGGCAGGAGCATGGCAGTGTCCAGGCAGGCATGGTGCAGGAGATGCCGAGAGTTCTACATCTTCATCCGAAGGCTGCTAGTAGAAGACTGGCTTCCAGACAGGTAGGATGAGTGTCTTAAAGCCCACACCCACAGTGACACACCTACTCCAACAAGGCCATACCTACTCCAACAGAGTCACACCTACTTCAACAGGGCCACACCTTCTAATAGTGTCACTCCTTGGGCCGAGCATATACAAACCATAACAGCCCTGGTTCTTCCTTCTTGAAGAAAGCCTTCAATGTATCCTTTATTTTATAGGGGCCCACAGTTGAGAGACCTTAGACTTTTAAAAAGACTTTCAAAATGACGCTTTTTAAAACTTGGATTTTTTTACATGCATTGGTGGTTTTACTTGTGCGTATGTCTGTGTGAGCGTGTCGGTTGCACCCCTTGGTGCTGGAGTTGCAGACAGGTGTGAGCTGCCACGTGGGTGCTGGGAATTGAACTAAGCTCCTGTGAGAGAGCAGCCAGTGCTCTTAACCTCTGAGCCGTCTCTCCAGCCCTCGACACGTGGACTTTTTAAAGTGTTGAAAATGTAAGACTATGGGACTTTTAAAGTTGTTTATGTTTTATATTGTGATGTTAATATGATACTGTGGGGAGAGACAAAACAGGAAGGGATATGGATTGATAGTAATGTGTTGGTGTACGAGACTAACAAGAGGTCAGTCATCCTGGTTAGATTTTTGTGTCAACTCAACACAAAACGGTGTCATCCTCAAGTGAGAAAAGTGCCTGTATCCATTAGCTTGATTATCAGTAAGTCAGTAGTTTAAAAAAATGTATCATTTTATGCATGTACATGTTTTACTTTCAGATATGTATATGCATACATGTGCACACTAATGTGTGTATATATGCACATATATATGCACATACATGATATGCATATATAGATACACACACATACATGTGTGTCTGTGCTTGAGAGCACATGCACATCACAAATGAATGCAATGCCTTCCCGAACAGGCTGTCAGATCCTAGCTACCATGTGGGTACTGGATATCAAATCGGGATGCTCCAGAATAGCAGCCAATACTCTTAACCACCCTGGGCATTTTATTAATGATTGATGTAGAAAGGTCCACTTCACTGTGGACGGTGCCACCTCTGGGAAGGTGGTCAATGGGTGGGCACTTTTAAACCTCCCTGTGGCCGGCACACACTTCCCTCCAGTATTCCTAACTTGACACCTTCTAAATCTATACTTTATCTTTGTTGCCCTGCTACCTTCTGGCCAAGCCCCCCCACAGAGTTCTTAAATCTGATCCCTCTGCCTGGAGTCCATTCACACACACACACACACACACACACACACCCCTTTGTCTCCTTGCCCAGTCATTGACTGTAAGGCAATTCTTTATTGCCAATAGAAGCTAGCTATGGGCAGGGACCCTCAGGTCTGGAAGGGGCTTTGGGAGCTGAATTCAGATAAAGCATTAGAACCAATTCCCAACACTGGGTTGGATATGAAAGCAGGCCGAGCAAGCCACAAGGAACAAGCCAGTAAAAAGGCTTCCTCCATGGCTTCTGCTCCAGTTCCTGTCTCCAGGCTCTTGCCTCGAGTCCCTGCCCTCAGTAATGAACTATTTCCTGGAAGCTCCTGAAATAAACCCTTTCCTTTCCAAGTTGCTTCTGGTCATGTTTATCACAGGAATAGAAACCTAGTAGGACAAGCTTTGACTTACAGCTCAGCCTTCTTTTTATTGTAGTTGTGTGTTCATGTGTGTGCACATGAATGTAGGGGTCAGTGGACAAACTCTTTGTGGACTCACCTCTTTCTTTTTCCTTTGAGACATTGTTTCGCATTGGCCAGGAACTTGGCTAAGTAGGCTAGGCTCTCCAACGCCTTCTCTAGTTTATTTTGAAACAGGTTCTTTCTTATGTGACCAGACTGGCCTTGATTTCATGATCTTCATGCCTCAGATTCCTGGGATCTGAGTAGCTGGGATTTCAAGACAGTGGGTGCCTAAAGACCCAGCATAAAAATCCTTTCTGTTCCCATACAGATGGGACATTTTTCTGGGTTGCAGTGTGCAGAGGTGGCATTACACCACAGTTGGAACGGGGACTCTAACGGAAGTCCCAAGCTCAGACCTTAGCTTTGACACTTACCAGTGAGGCAATGGAGTGATCGTCCTTTGAAACTCAGGTTTCTGCATGACAGGCCAAACCTATGACCTTCTTCCCCTGGCCAGGAAATGTCATGAATGCTTTGACAGACTGCACCATGAGTGCTTTGCTGCACTCTGGGTGCTCCTCTCTTAACAAATGGTGCAAAGCTCCCATGAGCAGCTTCAAGCCCAGGGATATGCCCATCAGTCACCATCTTTGTGGCTAGGACCTAGGGCTCTGCATTCCTGATCAGCTCTGCTGCCCTGATTGCTGAGCACATGGAGTTCCCTGCATCACACTATGCAGAACACTGGAGCCAGAGGTGGGGGGGGGGGGTCATCGTTACTCATGTTGCAAATTCAGCCTTGAACCTGACTTGCCTACTGGATTCAGTGGCCTGTCTTGTATCCCTACTGCACTGTCTAATGGCAACACACTCACACACACACCACATGCATTTAACATCCATAAACATATACACATAAACCACAAATGCACACAGGCGCGTGTGCACACACACACACTACCACCACCACCACCACCACCACCACCACCACCATCACCACCACCATCACCACCACCACCACCACCTCCATCACCACCACCACCACCACCACCATCACCACCACCACCACCACCACCACCACCACCTCCATCACCACCACCACCACCACCACCATCACCACCACCATCACCACCACCACCACTACCATCACCATCACCACCACCACCACCATCACCACCACCATCACCACCTATGACCCGGCACACAGACTGAAAGTGAAGCTATTGAAGTGAGGGCGGCTAAGCAAACATGTGACCTTTGTTATGAAGGCAGCAGGTGGCTTCTCTCTGGGAGAGTCAGCAGGCACTGGTGACTCTGATCCTTGGAGGATCCGAGTTTGTTTTAAAAGCTCCAATTACATAAAACCTGTCTTTGTCTGCCTCTGTGTGCTATGGCTCATCTAGAGGAAGCCCCCACACAGACAGGAAGCAGAAGGCAATGCTGTTCCAATGGGGAATGATGCCAGCCAGGGCCATGCGGGTATGACCCATGAGCTGAATTTAGAAATGTACAAAAAATCCTACTCAAGAAATCTTGAAGAATACTTCAATAGGTAAAGATTATATTAGTTAAATAAGCGACATAAAAATATTACATAAATACAATCAAAGTACATTATGTGCATGTACAAAAATGTCACAATGAAATCCATTGTATATAATTCGTATATGCTAATATACATCCTAAAAATTACATAAAATACATTCAGAAACACAATAATAACTAGTTTAAAATTCTGTGCGTGTTAACATGTCACGAAAATATACCAACGCACTCAGAGTTATTCCTTTAAACTTTATTGACCTTATTTTTTAGAGACAGTGTCTCACTAAGTAGCTCTGGCTGACCTAGAACTCACTCTGTAGGCTAGGCTAGACCAGGCACTCTGTAGGCTAGGCTAGACCAGGCACTCTGTAGGCTAGGCTAGACCAGGCTGGCTCTGAACTCACAGAGATCCACCTGCCTCGGCCTCCTGCATGCTGGGATTAAAAACATACACCACCCCGCCCAGCCGGCTACTTTAAATTTTAATCCCAAAGTCATTTGATTACATTCTCATTTTTCATTCATATTAACACTCGTTTGCACTGTTAGATTCTAGTAATTTTTTATTTAAATCTCTAAAGAAGGCCAACTTCTTCCCAGTTCCTGCCTTTTTTTCTTTTTTTTCTTTTTTTTCTTTTTGAGCTACATCAAAATCAAACTGTGGAAGTCTCAGTTTCCATCAACCCAGCAATCAATTGTTCACTTGGAAGGGTGCAGCTGACCGCTGCATGAGGTTCTGGAACCAGAGCATCCTACCAAAAGCGGGCAAAGCCACAATACTGTGTGACTGTGTGAAGAATAAAGTTTCCCATTCCGTTAAAAGAAAAACAAACAAACCAGATCGTTGAGCCTGAGGGTTTTTTCAACCTTAAGTTTGCCATGATTGGACAGCGTCTCCCAGAATTTTTTTGTTTGTTTTATGTTTTAAGAGTATAATTCAAACAGAAGCAGAGGAGTTTCACTAAGGCACAGTGCAGCTTGCCTTTCGATGGCTTCCACAGTATTGGCTCCAATATTTCTCTCACACTTTGAGAACTTTTATGAGTACCAAGAACACGAGGTGCAGCAACGGCTCACAAGGCAGCTTCATGTGACTGTGCCTTGTGCACACACACACCCACCTCCCCTGTCTCCAGAACTTAAGACGGTTCAGACACAAAGACAAAATCAATAGTCCTGTTGTTCTTGCTCCGGGCCCTTTTGTTGCCCTGGCTCTGTGGGTTCAGATAGAAGAAATGAAGAAACCGCAGGACCCTGCTTTCTGCTCCAGGCCGCTGGCTGCTCCTTTGTTCTTCTGGAAGGGTTTACTGACTTCCGAATGAAAACAAATGTTTTAGTGGGATGTGGTGTGGAGCAAAAAGAATAAACGGTGATACATGTTTACATGTGAGAAGACTCACATTCTATAACAATTTGCCAAAGTGTGTGGGGGTTGGGGGTGTATTCCTGGACTCACAACACTCAAATTGGGCCAATGACTCCGGGTGTGTCTGGCTCAGGAGGACGCTACTGTTATTTGTCCCTCTTTGCTTTCCCTGACTGAGGTGTCTAGATGGTCCCCGAGGTTCCGGGTTAATGACCATCCAGTGAGCGCACCAGGCACTTCATGCTGCATGTACGTCTGTGCCACTACATTGCACACGTGTAAATCCGTTTACTACTCAAGCAAACCCAAGTGGTAGCATGAGTAATCCGAGTCCAGCTCTGAGATGCTGTGGCTTGCCAGGCTGGGCAGTGGCTTCGTGCTGGTCCCGCTGGGTAGAAAGGCAGTTGGCTCTTGTGCTGACGCTGCTGGCTCTGCACACAGGAGGTTTTTGTCTTGTCCCCCACTTCCTTTAGAACACAGGTCCCCATTCTCTCCACCATGATCATCAGGCACTGTAACCAGCCTCATGAGCAGCTTGGTGGCGGGGCCTTTGTACGAGAAAACAATACTGTCTTTTCCTCCCGAGAATAGCAAGCCAGGGTAACCTCTTCTTCCAACTGAGCATATTCAGGAGCTAACTGTGTAGGGATGGGGCAGAAGGGAGGGTTGCTCTAAGACACCAGAAACAATAGTGGCAAAGGTGGCCGAGGCTCTGGGTATCCAAAGGAAGCTGCCTGCTGACCCAAGTCAACCATCTCGGTGGAAAATGCTGGCCCAGGAGGCAAAGTCTCTTTTCCAACATGTCAGACCTGGACTCTGTAGTCTGGGTATCTGAAGCCAACTTCCCCAATTCCCTGGGTCAGTATGGCCTCACTACCCAATCAGAGGTCATATGGGTTCCTTTGGCATCCATACATGTTGCAAAGCAAAGTGGGATTTGAACCTTCCTCATCATCTCCCAAACATCCCCCAAGTACCACAGACTGAACTGTGGGTTGGCTCTCAACAGTCCATGAGCGCGTGCATGGGACAACTCTGCTACGAGACAGCAATGCTCGATGGTCACTTTCTGCCCAATGCTTGCCGGTCACTTCCTGCTTGTCATTTCTCTACTTCTTGGCAAACACCTATGGTGAGTTTGGTTAGATCTCTAGCTTCTGGTTGGCACTTGGGCTCTTTGGCAATTTATGTAGCTGAAAAATAACATTTCCTTTACAAATGGGCTCTTTGGGTTTGCAATGTTTTCTTAGACGTGTTTGGGGAACTTTATATATTCAAAAAGCAACTTCACTGGTGGTTTCATGCCTGCCACATAAGACCTCAGAGTCATCCCTCAATCCACACAAGTGAGATGTAGAGCAATCAGAAACCACAGCTCCTCCAGACCCATCAAAGACATGAGGCTCAGGCAGAACAGGCATTGCAGAAAATGGCGACTTGGTGGTTAGGGGTTAGGGGGCTGGGACAAGGAGGCATGAACCACCACTGATGACCTCCCTCCTGGAAGCTTGCTGTGGAGAAGCCTGTGAGACAAAGGCTCAAGGGGACAATGGTAAGAACACAAAGCCCAGAGACATAGGCGAGCATGCTTGTCTGTGAGGGTTGGGGCCAGGGTCTAACCAGGCCACGGCCTCTTCCCGTCTGTGAATCTCTAGGCCTCTAACAGACTCCCCAGGTCCCCAGATTCCAGGAGTTGAGCAGGTGCCAGCCATAATTCTCATTTCCAAGGATGTGGTGGACAGAACACCAGACTTGAAGACATCAGAAGAGCTACCAGCAGCAGCATATTCCCCACCATATATATATATATATATATATAATGGGGCCTTTTAATAACCATGCCTCTCCTCCCTACCTTGTCAGAGCTATGCATTTCCTTCTGTAGAATTCAGGACACACACACTGGTCTCCATCACCTGGGGGTGGGGGGTGGGGGTATCTCACTACAGGAGTGCACTATGGTATATTCAGCACCTATATGAGATGAAGCCTCCCTTCCTCTGAAACCTATAAGGGGCCCCCATCACGGTGCCATATTGGCCCTGCTATGCTGTGTCCATCTTTGGTGTTATTAACTATTCTAATAAATCTCTTGTATGTAGCATTAATAACTAATCTCTTGCCTATAGCATTAATAAGTATGCTGATAAATATCTAACTCAGAAGGAGAATCTACCTCAGTGCCACTGGTACCCCAATCGTAAGCTCTCTCAGTGTCTTCTGACTTACATGGGCGGCAATTTGCCAGATACTCTTGTTTTCCTTGATAACCTTGGCTGAGGCAAACACAGGTTCTTCTATTTCAGCCTTAATGACTAATATTAACTGTCCGATCACATATTCCATACAATGCCATAAATATATATTCATATACACATTTATATAGATATAATTATATACACATACATTTATATAGGTATGATTGTATTATATACCATACACTAACTACCATCCCTTGGAACTAGAGTTACAGCTGATTGTGAGCCACTCAATGTGGGTGCTGGGAACTGAAATGAGGTCCTCTATAAGCATTACAAATGTTTATTCACTGAGCTATCTTTCCAACACACACACACATACACACCTGATACAGAATAGTTACAAAGAGTTAAAGATGTTTCAAAGAGGCCTAAGTTGCTAAAAGGCTAAAGCTAGGAAATGGAAACAAATGAAGTCTCTAAGGGGTATGATAACAACCCCGCTGGAGATCCATGGGCAAGCACAGCTACTGCTATTGTGCAACCCTGAGTCCCGCTGCAGAGGCAAAGGAGCAGGGCCAGGGCCAGACAAAGCAACAGCATGTATTGCAGGTCTAGGGGGTGGGCAGGAAAGCAGACAAAGAACAATTTGAGTAGGTCATGCCAAAAGCAGGCGCTAGAGAGGCTGAAGGCTAAGATAACGGGAAGCCACCTGGGATGTCAATAGCCCATACTCTAAAGTGTAATGGGAAGGACTAGGTAAGACCTGAGCTCTTGTATAGTTTTTGAAAGGCTTTGGTATGTGGGGATGAGGGGTGGGGGTGGGGGGTGTTTGTGTGGTGTGTGTGTGTGTGTGTGTGTTTGTGTGGTGTGTGTGTGGTGTATGTTTGTGTGTTTGTGTGGTGTGTGTGTGTTTGTGGTGTGTGAGTGTGTATGCAAGAACACAAGTATACTGCCTATTGAGCTGAATCCCCTGAAACAATAGTTATAATTGATTGTGAGTCACCCAATGTGGTGCTGGGAACTGAAATCAGGCTCTCTATAAACACTGTGACTTTTATTCTCTGAGTTATATCATTCCAACATATTTGTGGTTTTTTTGTTTTGTTTTGTTTTGTTTTTTGGGTTTTTTCTTTGTTTTTGTTTTTTGTTTTTTGTTTTTTGTTTTAAGCCCAGTTTGTTATCTGTTTTCTATTCTCAACGACTTTAGTATTTGGATATACTTTCATTCTAGGTGATTAAGACTATAAAGTTGTCAAAAAAACTAACTTTAAAAAAAAAATGTTAAGGGTGGCTTGGCTGTGGCAGTGTGCCTTTAATCCCAACACTTGGGAAGCAGAGGTGGGTTGATCTCTGTGAGTTCCAGATGAACCTGGTCTACAAAGCGAGTTCCTGGACTGCCAAGGCCACACAGAAAAACCCTGTCTCAAAACACCTAAATAAATATAAACAATAAGTAAAGAAAGAAAAATATAATAAAATGTTAAGGCCAGTTCCAGGGCAATCGATACAATCTGTAACTTACTTTCACTCCGTCTGCTGCCCGCATTCTCTGTAACTGGTATTTTCTGCCAGGGACCCTTAGGATCTCTACTTTCCTTCCAGTGGTAGCCATGTTGGTGTCCCTGCCTCATTTCTGTCTGGGAGCCTCAGAGGATCTCGGCTACTCTCACTGGGCTGTAGGGACTGCTTTTATGTCTCCTACTTCAGGTCTCCGGCTGCCAGACCTCGGCGGCCCATCTTGCTCTCTGTCACTTCATTTTCCTGAGTGTGTCTTCTTTCCAGGATGTAGAATTCTTTGTCTATTACACAGGACCCAGAGATGACCACCCTCACCCAAGACTCCTGTAACATTTGCAGGGGCTTGTCTGGGATTTGAAGATCAACACACACAGAGACACACACACACACACACACACACACACACACACACACACAGAGTAGAGTTTGAAGATCTCTACTTAAAGTCAGTGTTACTGATTGAAAAATGGCCAGAGAGGGGTTAGAGATGCCTTGATCGTCCAGTACCCTGAGCAACCTCACAAAGTGAGGTAACCTTCCCAGTCATGATTATCATGGTCTCCCTGAGTCTCCCTTTTATTGTCTACTGGGGACTAAGAAGAGTAGGGGACCTAATCTTTGGGAACCAGTGGCTTTGATCTCATGTAGATAAATGGTGAGTTGCCCCCTGTAATAGGGAGGAACCAGAGTAGGAGTTTATACCTCTGCCCCAAAGCTAAGAGACACTGCCCCCTTTCCTCAAGGAAAGGTTATACTCCCAGGTGGAGAAGCTTTACTCGAGCCCTAACATGTCTAGTCAACCTCTTGGTCTCTGTGATATTTGGGTGTCTTTTGTCATGTAGCTCTTCCCACAGACACTCAGAACACGAGGGGCAAAGGGACGTGTGACTAAGCTATCCTCTCTTGCTTGGTCAGCTTGGGCCATTGCTTCTGTGTGATTTGTCAAAAGGACTGCTCACTTCTTTTTTTATTTTTAATATTTTTATTACATATTTTCCTCAATTACATTTCCAATGCTATCCCAAAAGTCCCCCATACCCTCCCCCCCCCACTTCCCTACCCATCTCTTCCCATTTTTTTGGCCCTGGCATTCCCCTGTACTGGGGCATATAAAGTTTGCGTGTCCAATGGGCCTCTCTTTCCAGTGATCTTTAGATACATATGCAGCTAGAGTCAGACTGCTCACTTCTGATTTCTTTTTTTTATTTTTATTTTTTAAAAAGATATTATGTATACAATGTTCTGCTTGCATGTACACCTGTACACTAGAAGGGGCACTAGACCTCATTATAGATGATTGTGAGCCACCATGTGGTTGCTGGGAATTGAACTCAGGACCTCTGAAAAGCAGCCAGTGCTCTTAACCTCTGAGCCATCTATCCAGCCCAACTGCTCATTTCTGGGCAAGAGCGCACAATTGATGCCATTTGAAGCTCAGGTGTAGTGTTGCTGAAGATAGGCAGTTAGGAACACAAGACTGCTTCCTGGGGTCATTTTGTGCCTTAACAAGAGGTGCAACATTTCTTTCCGATGCAAAAAGAGCACAGCACAGGACAGGCATTTCTGGCTCTGACAACTCATAACCTTTGACCAGGGTAGGGAGAGAGAGCCCCAAGACAAGAGCTGGCAGGTCTTTCCCTAGGCGCAACAAGTACTAAGTATGTAACTAACTTACTGCATGCTGGTCCCTGAGAATACAGGGCTCAAAGAGGAGTCTGGGGGTAAACACTACCCAGCATCACCAGCCCCAGCCTGGCATACCTGCAGGAGGGGACCAGGAAGCTGGCAGACAAGCAAGATGTTCAAGAGGCCTCCTTAGAAGCCAGTCAGGGCCACACAGTCTCCAGCACTCAGCATGAGAAGTTTCCAGTTCTTGGCTGCAGACCTGCTGTTTAAATCAATTCACCCACGTTGTCTCTCTCCTCTTCCCAACCCCAGCCTTGCCTTTGGAACTGGGCCAATATTCATGTAATACATTTAAAAGGTACAGAGAAGCTGACTCTACACTTCCTACCCAACAGACCCGTATTCTTTCTAGATCAAGTCCAGTTGTGGCTGCCCAGTGGATCCCCAGGGTACCACTCAATGGGGCCCTGTATGCAGGCCTGGGTGTCTAACTCCTCCCTACCCTTGGCCCCCATTGGCAGCCTCAGCCTGCAGTGGACTGCGCCAAGCCCACACCCAGTTCTCTCTGGAGGAAGAATAAGAAGCTGTTCTGTCTACACTCCTGTTACTCGGACACTGAAGCCAGAGAGGACTCCAGCAGCAAAGGTGACCAGGAGGTGAGAAAGCCACTGACAGGACCCAAGAGAAAACCTGCTTTTTTCTTTCCTCAGAGGGTGAGGGGTGACAGGGATAGAATGGGAACTGAGCTTTAAGAATTTTTTTAAGAGACCTTTGGGGACGTTTGGTGGCATTTCAGAGCTGCTGATTAGGCTGCCCTTACTGTTTCCTTGTGACTTCGGTTGACACTGACTATGCAGCGTCTATGTTACAGCGGGGGATTGTCTTTGGTTTTGTTTTCATTAAGCCAGGGAAACCTTAGGTCATGGTTAGAGCTTCAGAATGACTACCGGTGTTTTCGGAGATGCGCACAGTGCTTCTTCTCTGAGTCCTAAGGGAAGGATTTCCTTGCCTGGAATAGGGTTACCCCAAATCTCCAACCGCAGCTCCCCTTTCTTCATGGCAACTTTTCCCGGGGTCCCTGGAGCACCCCTGTGAGCTTTTCCAGTTTTCCTATTCGAAACGCCAAGAGCTACATCTCCAGACACTGCTCAAAAAAGAAAAATCCAAAGCAGTTGAATCTTTTCAAATCATTATGAATTGGGACAGAGAAATGAAGGTTTGGGGGTGGCTCCTGACTTTCCTGTCATCCCTCCTAGGGAAGGGCGGTCTCTGTGGGGACCCCTCACCTTACAGGCAGTGCCATCCCAAGAAGCTCTAGCCCTGTGTTTCTTTATAAAGACTAATCCGTTTGTCTTAGAAGGCAGACAACAAACCAATGCTTCCTTAGTTGAAAGAATAGGGAGATTTTTGAATTTTTAATATAGTTATGAAAAAATAAAATTTTATGGAGTTTTTGTTTTGTTTTTTAGCCTATGGGATATGGTGTTTCACTATTTATTTTTAAGTCTTAGTCCTTATCCACAAAAAGATCATTTAGCTCTCCCTCCCCCAGCTGTTAGGACTTTGAGCAGTATCAGTATGACACAGAGTCTCTGAAGACTTTGTTTTTAAATCAATAACTGTGCTGGGTATGAGCCAACCCTTGGGAGAGTAGAGACAAGGAGATCATTATTTAGAAGAGAATCTGGGGACAGTGAGACCCCATCTCAATCTAAAAAGGAAAAAAAGGGCAGATAATTCTGTGCCTGTCCTCCCGGCCCCTCTCCTCCCTCCCCTCCCCATGGGACTAAACATATTTTCTTTCATAAAAAACAGACAAACAAAAACAGTAACCGGGGCTGTTAAGATGGCTCAGCCCAGCATCCACATGGAATTACTGACTGTAATTCCAGTTCCCAGTGATCTAACACCTTCTTCTGGCCTCTGCGGGCAGGCACCAGGCATGCACGCTACAGAGACATACCTATAGGCAAAACACCCAGACACATGGGATTTTCTTTTAGCTAAAAGACCAACAGTAACTAAAAACTCAAGTTAAGAGACTAAGAGAGAATATTCCATTTTGTCTATCTGGGTTGTTCTCCTTATATGAGGTACTTCAGGTGTCTTTGGAAAACATGAACAAACCAAAGAACCAGAGAGCCAATACAGGACAAAAACCTTCGTTTCTTTTGGGAGATCCTTAATAAAAATGTAAAAAGCTATGAAAGTTGTATTCTAAAATGTAACATGTTCAACCTGGAAATGACTTTTGAACCTTTGTTTAATTATGACAGTGCAGGTTCTGGTTTAAGGATCAGAACTCGAGGCTAGGAGCTGCCGAGTGTCTCTGCCTAAGAGGCTGGTTCTAAAATGATCCCAGAGCCACCCTTAATGGCTTAATGTTAATGAAGTCCCTCAGATAATCTAGTGGCCCTCCCCAAATCCCCGGGCTGTGGCTGTGGCATCAGGTGCCCACTGCAAAGGCTGTTTGCTTCTCTTAGGCATGCATGCCTGTTCACAAAGAAGCTACTGTACTCTGAGGCCAGGCCAATGAAGCAAGCACAGAACTCGGGGCTGGGCCTCCGTCTCCCTGTCAGGATGCCAGGAGAACCATATGACCTTGGAGTATGTGTTTCTGCAAGGTCACTTCACTGGTAGTTTTCAAAAACTTGGTACAGGAATTTTACAGTCTTTATTTATTTTTTATTTTTTTGGTTTGTCCCCCATCCCCCCCCCAAAAAAACCTCACTCATATTTTTATTTAAACATCTTAAACTAATATATTAATTCAAATGAAAATAAGCTCTTTGTTAGGGTTTTTATTACTAAGATGAACACCATAACCAAAAAGCAAGTTGGGGAGGAAGGGCCATTCAGCTTTGGCTTCCATCACAGATCATCATCATAGGGATTCAGGACAGGAACTCAAGCAGGGCAGGATCCCGAGGGCAGGAGCTGATGATGCAGAGGCCATGGAGGGATGCTGCTTACTGGCTTGCTCAGCCTGCTTTCTTATAGAACCCAGGACCACCAGCCCAGGGATGGCACCACCCACAATGGGCTCAGCCCTCCCTCATGGATCACTACTGAAGAAAATGCCCTAGAGCTGGATCTTATGAGGGCATTTTTCTTAATTGAGGTTCCTGTCTCTGAGAAAGGACTTTAGCTTGTGTCAAGCTGATATAAAACTAGCCAGAACATTCTTAATCTTGTTCCTCAGAATCTTTTGGAAGTACCTGCATTTTTCCTCCTAACCCCTGATATTATTGCTGTATGAGGATGCTGTTTACTGCATTTTAAAAATTGTTCACTGATACTCATATGTGTGTGTGTGTGTGTGTGTGTGTACAGGTAGATATTTACTTGTTACTAGTCATCTTAGTGTCTTTCTTAAATCCATCAGCTGATGGTATATCCTGGAGACCTCTGGGATTGGTGGTAGCCACCAGGAAGACATTCCCTAATGCTTTGTGTTAGCATCTTTGCTAGTTTCTCATTGGCCAAACCCAACCAGAAGCCAATGGTCTTGGAAACTTTGCTCTGTGGCCCGTGGGGACATAGAAGGGACAGGGTGGGCCTGGGCAAAAGAGGACGAACCCTGGTCAGCGTGGATCCCAGCCTCTCCCTGGTAGGCCTCTTTACCCCTCATCTGAGCTGAGGCCTGAGAACAACGTATCAAAGAACAGGGTAGAAAACATGAAAACGTATCCTTCCTCTGCAGCTCCCGGGATGTCCGAGCTGGAGAAGGCCATGGTTGCCCTCATTGATGTCTTCCACCAGTACTCTGGGCGAGAGGGCGACAAGCACAAGCTGAAGAAATCAGAACTGAAGGAGCTCATGAACAACGAGCTCTCTCACTTCCTGGAGGTAAGCCGTATGAGACCATCTCTGAGCTGCACTAGAAATGGTCCTTATGTCTGTTCCTGTCTCTGGATACCCTGAGTTGCTTCTGGATATTCGTTTGAATGGCTAAGCCCTCGGAGTATGAGCTCAGAGGGGCTGTTTCTGTCCCTTGAATCTAAGGATCCATGGGTAAGGGCAGCAGAAGAGAACAGTAAGCCACTCACAAGTGACACTTAGGATACGTCAGCACGCATCTATAGTCCTTGTACTTCAAAGGTGGAAGCAGGAAGCCAGCCTGGGCCATACAGGGATAACATCTCTCGAAACAGAACAAGGCCGGTGAGAACGCTTAGCAGGTAAATGCACCTGCCACCAAGCCTGATGAGCTGAGTTTGACTGCTGGGATCTACACGGCAAGACCAATTCCATGTGTGTACCATGGTGTGAATATACGTAGGCATGTACACACACACACACACACACACACAGACACACAGACACTTTTTTTCAAAGCATGAGAAGTTTCGGGAGGGGAAGAAATCTTTTTGCTTTGTCTAGCTGTCTGGTATTTCCTACAAAGAAATATCAGAAATTAAATAAACATTTAATGATCACTCAATAATTCAATATTTGAGATACAGGGCCTCACAAAGCACCCAACCTAGCATGCCCACGAGTGAATACTTGCCCGAGGCGAGGAAGGGCTCCCAAGAGCATATGACATCAGGGCCTAAGTTTAGTTTGGAGTCCACTTAGGGAGTTGCAGAAGAGTTCCTGGCAAGCTGCTCATCTTTGGGCACTTAATATTCTGGTAGTAAAAACACTCACTTCCTTACCCACTGTCTCCTCTGCCCTTGAATCAGCTTATTCTCGTTTCTACTGCCTACAAACCAAGTGCTCCCGTGGAGGTGAACTGTGATCCAACTGCCACCCAGTGCTCCCTTGGTCCCCTAAACCAAGGCTCACAGCACGCCTTGAACAATATGGAAATGCTGGTGGCATACAATGAATGTGCCCTGCCACCGAGAGCGCCCTTGGGTCACAGAGGAAAACCAGTCAGTGTTGGATCAAGTGCCAAGCCTGGGTGTAACTTGGGCACAGCCATGTCACATGGTAACAGGAAACCACACTCCAAGTTAACTGGGCACGTTGACTGGATGTCTGGCTGAGGTTGTCCTTTCTCCCATGTAGGCAAATTAATTGATGTGTAGAAAGGCAGTGGGCTTGTGGGCTTCTGGAGAAAATTTCCAATGGGATTTGGGGATTAACTCCTCAGGCATTCAGATATCGGGTGACAGGAACTCCGTATGCAGAGGCAGTTATAGTCCCATGCACTCTGCCTTTTGACTTAACAGAAGAGTCTGAATCTCTTCATCTTTCAAGAGGACTACACCGGGATGAGGTGGGCGGGTCAGGCTCTTCACATTTAGTGAAATCCCAGTTGATAACAGTTTAAGATATTTGCTACACCTATGATTTTATAACAGGAAAAAATTAGCCAGTAACGGCACATCTATAACTGATAACTCATGTACGATATCAAAATATCGTGCATGTTTGCTGGCCTGGTTCAACAAAAGCACTGGAGAAAATCAACTTGAAGGAGAGAAGGCTTATTGACTTATTTGGTTGGTTTTTGTTTTCTAATACAGGGTTTCTCTGCAAAGCCCTGGCTGTCCTGGAACTCACTCTGTAGAGCAGACTGGCCTCGAAGTCAGAGATCCACCTGCCTCTGCCTCCTGAGTGCTGGGATTAGAGGTGTGCGCCACCACAGCCAGGCAGGAAAGATTTATTTTGGCTCCTAATTTCAGCTAATCAGGCTCCACTGTTTGGGGGCCTTTGAGGCAGACCACCCCAGTGAGGACAAAGAAACAAAGGAAGGGGCATGGCTCAGTGATGCAGCTTCCTCCCACTCTGCCTGCCTCCAAAGGTTCTATCATCTCCCTGTGATGCCACAGATTAGCACCAAGTCTCCTACATATCAGCCTCTGGAGGCCATGTAGGTTCGAAATCAAAGCACCTGTGTTGCAACTGGGAGAACTACACTGCCCCCACCTATCATTTGGGAGATGTTTAAAAGCCCCAGTGAGCCCCTGGGAATCACCATCTTTTACATGGGAATCTTTGAAGCAGTTGGCTTGCCCACAGTGCTCTCCTGTCAGGGAGGTGGGGGGAGGTGTTAACTGAAACAGTCTGTCATGAAAACCTAAGCTCAGAGCCTGTACTCTTCTCACGGGTGTTTTGGGGCCTGCAACTGCTGGGGCATCCTTTAGGAGCTGGACTGTTCACATGCTTTGTGCATCAGTTGGTAGGAACAGCCTTACCATTCACCTGGCTCTGGCATCAGAACTGTCAGGGAAAAAGCCGATGACACTTAGGAAGTTACTCATGAAGAAAAAGAACAAACAGCAGCTCTGACACACCACCCACAAGTGTCATTTTAGTAAATGCTAGGATCCACGAGGCTCCCAAACACAGACGCTCAGGAGCGGGAGTTCATTTCTCTCACGTCACTGGCCCAGGCTGTCTGTTACTTCTTCATCTTTCCCCTGTTCTGAAGTAATCCAGGTCGCACCAGACCAAAGGAAAGAGGAGAACAGACTGCTTGCTCTCCACGTCCCTGTGGCTGACTGTCCCTGCGCACAGAAGGCTGTCAGGATGTCTCATTTCCTGAATCGGGACTGTTTCTGACGCAAATCAATCGGCCTGGTACTTTTAATAGCACTCTGACGGCTCCGTCTTATATCTAGAAAGATCACCCCCGCTCTCTCTTTTTCTCTCTTAGGAAATCAAGGAGCAGGAAGTGGTGGACAAAGTGATGGAGACGCTGGATGAAGATGGGGATGGGGAGTGTGACTTCCAGGAGTTCATGGCCTTCGTCGCCATGGTGACCACAGCCTGCCATGAGTTCTTTGAACATGAGTGAGACCAAAACAAAACAAAACAAAACAAAAAGTAGCTGAGCTGTTCCTGCAACAGAATGAGGGTCACAAGAAGAGACACAGCAAAGGCTCGTGGTGGGCTCCAAGGAGCTGGGCTCTCTAGACACATGTAACTACTTAGGAAGCTTGCTTTGCTTTGGGAATGAAACTCCAACCCCCTTCCCAGGGGCTGCTTTAAGTTAGCGCATCATGATTTCTGCTAGGCTAGGCATTCCTGTGAGCTGACTGGTCCCGGGAACTGTTGGTAAGGGTCACTTAGGGGATGAGATCAACGCTCTGTGGATAAAACACGTGTTACTGACCACCATGCCCCTGTAGAAGGGTCACCTGTAAGAATCAAGGCAGACTACCAACGGTACTTCCGTCAGTCAGCTTTCTTAGATGTATGCTTCCCATACATCTACAGACCCACAGCTAGATCCGCTGCCACCCAAAGAGGCTGCTCATCCTTACACCTGCTTGCCATCTGCCTGCGTAAATGATGCTCCAGAAAGTAGACAGACTGATCGCCTACACCCTCCCCCAGCTCAGAGGAGCACAGCCACACTTAAGTCTCTTCTTCCACAGTGTGCAGTGATTCGTTACAAAGTAAATATTCAACGCCAACAGTTTTAACTGGGGAAACAATTAGATCTCACAAACTAAGTATGGACATTCTAACTCAAGACGGAGAATCAAAATTCTGCTCGCAGACTTCTCCTTTCAGGATGATAGCTTTGTTCCTGGAGGATTCGGACAGAGGAGGGAATGGCCGAGTCTTTTTCTAGTTAGTTGTATCTTCTTTGCTCCCTCTGCTGTCCATAATGTGAGTGGCCGTGGAAGTTGAGATTCCATGGGAATGGGATTCCTGATGGGGAATGAAGGGTCTCTGAGGTGTGTCCTTTAGCTGCTGGGAGCCATGTCTGACCTGCTGGTGCCTAGGGCCTGCTTAACCCTTGGTGAGGCTGAGAGTCGAGGACTGTGGGAAGCTGGACTCGAGGCTTTCTAACTTGCATATTCAAATAGCAACGTTTCAAATAATCCAAGTTACATTTAAATAAAAACCGCATTGCAAATATTAAAAATTCGTTCTAGGAGAATTCTAAATTACCGTTACCCATCTCTATTTTGTTTTGTTTTGTTTTTAAGAGAAGAGACTTAGAAGTTCATTAAGTCAACTGAACAATGCCCTCGCATAAAATAAAAACCTTGTGAAAATTCTCCATCACCACTGAAGAAGAAATAAATATAAAGCACTTATGAGACAGGAACAAGGACTAAAAGTCCCTAAAGAAAGACTGCCCAGACCTCAGCCCGCCCTCAGGCAGAGCCCAAGGGTAGGTGAGAGACAGCTAGAACTGCCGGAGGCTCTACAAGGTTCAAAGGCTGCACAGAACCAGACTCACCCTGACTAGAGAGTAGGATGTGACTCTTGCTGGCCTGGCCTGGCTGGGTCACATGTTAGCTTCCTTGCCACTGTGACAGAATTCCTAACTTAACTAAAGAGGAATAAATATTTGCTTAGCTCATGCTCTCAGAGCTAAGCTCACTAAAGGGCAGGACCTAGAGCCCTGCCCATTTCCAGCAAATACAGTATCACTGACAGGTGGGTGGTTCATCATGGAGGGAAGAACATGGTGGAGGAGCTCACACTGCGTCAGATAGGAAGTAGACTGGACAGGACAGAAGACTGGTACACCTTCCAAGGCATGCCCCAGCCACCTACTCCTTCTGGTTAGCCCTCCTGGAGGCCAAGGGGCCTACCACACAAAGCTGTGGAAAATACTGAGTTTTTACAGGAGAACACTGAGGACCAGGAGTAGTATACTGGGCTGGACGCACATAGTAGGTACTTTGGGATACCTGAGCTAACAAGACAGAAGACGGGGGAGGGGGGCTATCTACAGGGGATCCTGATGTCCTTTTGTCCCCAGCCTCATGCCACAGTTTGACACACGGTCGGTCAGGCCATCTGCCTTTCCAAGCCTCCTGAAGCCCTGTAGGAAGGCAGACGTGGTGACTGACAGGAGGTTGTTGCCCATGAGCCATAGCGTGAATTTCACGCCAACGCAAGTTCTCCTGCTACAGATCATCCACCTGCCAGTGACACTGTGTTTGTTGGGCGTGGGCAGGACCTCGAGCCCTCCGGTGAGCAGTGCTTCATGTCCCAGAGGCTCCTGAGCCAACCCTGCTGAGAAGCTGCACTCTCAGCCTGGCCCTCTCTGTGGAGAAGCTCTGAGGTGGCCAGGCCTCTGCAGGAGTCCCGAGATCTGCTCCAGGAGCAGCTCAGGGAGGAAGTGCTAGCCTTTCACCATAGGTGTCCAAGAGGAGAACAGGAGAGGAGAGTTGAGCCCCTTGCCCAGCCTGGTGACCCTGTTAGAGGAGTAGTAACCAGTGCTGCTGGTGGCTGGGGCTGTGACCTCTCTCCCCTGTGGCCCTTCTGTGGGGTAATGGCTATCTAGGCACCACAGCCATCACAAACTCTGACCTACCCATGCTACAGGCAGAGCTGAGGCAAGGCAGACATGCCACTGTGGAAATCAAAGTAGGTACCAGGGAGGTGACTCACAGCAGGGAGGCGGTGCTGGCCCAACAGCCCAGGAAGGGCTGCATGCAGCCCTGCACAACTTACAATGTCATCATTAAGACATGTAAAGAATGTATGTAACAGATGCAAAAGTTTGTGTAATTTATTAAGTACAAAAGCGGATTATAAAAGAAGTATATGGTCCTAATTTTGTTTAAAAAATGTTTTAAAGGCTAAAAATCCCTGAGTTCTTAGCAATCCTAAGGCTGCTATTACTTGTAAGTAGGACTGTAGGGATTTTAAGTTTCCTTTCTAACACAGAAGTGTGTCATCTAGATTTCATACGATAAGCATAATTGTGTTTATACTTCTGAAAGAAATAATGAGTAATAAAATACATCCTATTTTGGGAAACTTTTAAAAACCCTTTCACACATTTCAAAATGCAGAATTAACAAAGTCAATAGCTTTTATTAACATGATATAAAAAAATTAGTGTGATATACAGAATTCCCAGAGAGTAACCTTAAAACATTTTAATATGATTCTTAAAATCTTAACTTACCAGATACGTTCTTACTGCCACTGAGTTTTCAGTACAAAAGTTTACAGGTGTTGTCTGATATAAAATGACAACATTGAGACAGTGGGTAGGTAGTTCGGGTCCCTTCTCAGCCGTCTACCCCAAACCCTACCAGTCTGCCACTAGACTCTGAGGCCAATAAGTTACATGGAGTCTGTACACAGTTATAACAGGATTATTACAGTTCCAGTATGTTTTAACATACTACACCACAGTTTGATACCATGAGCAACAGGGCTATGCCACGTCGTGTTTCCTGACGTGAGACACGAGAGTAGAACCAGTCAGCTGGACTCGCCGAAGCACGTGTCCAGGCTAACTCTAGAAAAAAATCTAGCTGTCTCTGTGAAGTAGATATGATTCATAAACGTCTCCATCCTTCCAAGTCCCTAAACCCCACCAACTTGATAACATTAATCTTTGATTAGTTATATAAAAATAATCTTAGATTCATGCTTGACTTCAAACTCTTATAAGTATCTAAAAGATTTTACATTCTCTTTTCTGACATAAGTACAATATTAGATCACTTGGATTTCAAGTTTGGATAAAATGAACTAAAAATGGTTTGGCCAAGTTTTATAGGCACATAACTCAAATGCAAAGCCAAGAGGCTGCAGCTATGTCCACCCTAGACAGACAAACTCCCATGGCGGCTCAGCTGTGTAAGAGGCCTGGCTAGCACAATGAGAAGACTGTAGGCTGCCACTCATGCGTCCAGATCTGCTCATAAAAATAACTCCACGGTGTGCTTCGTGAGAGGATGAATGCTGTGATGTCGTGAGAACTTGCAGCTTAAACGTCACTATGTTACAGGCTACAAAAGTGATTTTAAATCAAATGCTGGTTTATCTTTCTGAAACAGGATCTAACTAAACAGTCCAAAATGGCACTTGCTGAGCATTAGTGACGACACACACAGACGAGCAGGCACACCTGCTTCAGTAATCACACTGGACAAAGGAGGCTGTGCGGCTGCGTGGAGCCTAGGCTGTGGGCATGGAGAATGGGGCGGCTCTTTCCATCCGCCTTCCTGGGCAGGCTTGGCTCAAAAGTTCTCTCCAGCATAGACTTTACATATATGCTTGTTATTACAAGTGGGAATAAATAATCAGGAAATTATATATTTAGAAATCAGGAATAATTTTTTTTAGCCTAAAAAAAGTGCAAGTTTGCAGTATAGCGGAGAACAGCCACAGTGTAACACCAGGCCTTCCCTTCCCTTCCCTTCCCTTCCACCTATGTTTTGGTAGGTACACTTGGCAGATCCAAAACACTGGTTTAGCTGGTTCAGAGGATGTTCTAACGTGACATTCAGGACACTGCTGAGAGGAGCTGTGAGACCCCTCCCCCCAGGGCGGGAACCCTGCAGCTAGCTTTGCCCCACACCTCTGCTGGTTCCTACAGCCCGCTCTGTCCAGCCGGGCTCACATATTGTAGGCCACATAGATGGGGTCCAGCTGGTCAGCCAGGAAGCCATCTCGCAGGTGCATGCGTTGCTTCTCGCCCCGAGAGTTGATGGGGATCACTCCGGGATCCACGATGACCACCACGCCCACCACAAGGTAGTGCTCCTCCAGCACGACGTTGGTCACCAGGGCCACCAGGTCCAGGGCATCCTGCTCCAGCCCGTCCAGCTCCACCACCACAACCAGCAGGTTGGTCCAGGTGAACACGGCACTGGAGGGGAACAAACAGTCATGGAGACCGGCAGGCAGCGCTTGACAAACATCCCAGAGGCAGCAAAGACACCCGCGTATGCTATTAGCACAGTGCTGCTACTTAGCACCATAACTTCAAGGCCCAGCTAACTCTATCTTATAGGGATATCAGCTACAATGTTCTTGATAAGAACAATAACCACTTCTGTTGAGAGCTGTGCTTGTCCCAGGGCAAGCTCCCGACAGGGTGAAAAGATCCATGGTTTAAATGAGAAAACCACAAAATTTACACTAGAAATGCTCCAGGATGGGAACAGTGTCAGTCTCCTGTTTTACCTGGATGCCGGAGTCGACTGTGTGATTTAAACCTGACCGGGAAAAGAAAAAGATGGAGAGGCACTCTCTGGTACTGTTTGTAGAGAAATGTATTGTAGAATAGGTAGCTTGGGTCCTAAGCTCTGGGAGAAAGACAGGACAATCCAGCTCACCAGGGGCTGTAATTGTGTGGGCCTGTGCTCATGCTAGAACAGTGCCCGGTGCTGCCCTGTGTGCAGTGCTCAAGCCCAGGGTGGGGCTCACGGACAGCACAGGAGAGCCCTCCCTCGGCTCTTACCACTCTGCGATGCTCCTGTGTGCACGGATCACGGAGGTTTCTATGTCGATGGGGTGATACCGCATGCCTCTCAGTTCTAGCGTTTCATCCAGAGACCCAACGACATACAGTGCATCATGGCGCTCTGTGAACATGGGTATGTACATGCTGAGGAAGCGAGTCACACAGTGAGTCTGCCAGCCCTTTGTGTATGAGCGCCACAGTTGTCCTTTGCCACAGGGAGACTAACTGGGCTGGTGGAGATGCCAAAAACTCAGTCTTACCTCTGCATTGGTCAACAACCTCAGCGGTTACAGCAGTATATGCTAATACATTTTAAAATCATTTTTAGCTACAGAATGTTGCAGTGACCATAGGCTACAAAAGTTCTGACTTGAGCTGTTAGGCGTGGAGGGCCAGACTTTTGGGAAATGATCACAGTTTGGCTTCACTGGGGTAGAAAGGGTACCACACATGACTTTAGAACCATGCAGAGCACATCATGCTGATTAAAAAAAAAATGCAGTTCCTTGGATGGCTACATCACTTGGGAGGAGCCTCACAGCTCATGACCAATAGCTGCCATCCCTCTCAGCATCTCCTCCGCAGAGGTCAAGAGTGGACCGTGAGGGCAGCACCAGGAGGAGGGACAGTACCACCCAGAGAAGTGTTACTGGAGCCTGCTCTTCACCCCACATCGAGCAACACAAGTCACCACCGGTGGGGGACAATATGAGGTCACTCAGGGCTCCCCAAGCCTAGGGGCAAGGCCCACAGGCTACAGCAACCAAACCCCCAGCCCCTGCAGTGCTGAGGCTAGCCCTTCAACGAGGGGTTCTTACCTCCACTGGCATCTGTCAGCTCTGTCCTGCGAAGGAAGCCAAGGTAGCCAGTCCTTGCCCAAATGGTCTGGGTGTCTCCAAAGCTCAGCCGGGCACTGAAGTGGTCAGCATGAAGTGTCTCCTCCCCATAGACCGTGTAGTACCCAGTGGCATTGTGGGGACTGCTCACCCAGATCTAGGGGGCAGGGGTAGTCAAGAGGACAAGCAGACCACTAAGTGCTGATTCTGTCCTTCATAGTCTATGGCCCAAGATGACCTCAAGATTACACCCAAAGGGAAGGGTGGCATTTCAAGGATCTTATTTTCTGAACTAAATACAACTACACAGAGAGTAAACACAACCATGACTAATTACTATTATTCTTTCATTTTCTTCTTCCTTCTTCTCCCTTCTTCCTTCCTCTTCCTCCTTTTAAACAAGGTCTTGCTATATAGCTCAGGTGGCATCCAGTTTATAATCCCCAACCTTATATACATGTATATGCATACACACACATATATATCTATATATATGGGTGTATATCATCATGCCTAGCATAATCTCTTCTAAAACAAACTGTTCCTTTTTCCAGGAATTACCGGTATCTGTACGGTTCTGTCTGTCTGGATATGCTTCCACTTCCACCTATCAAGCGACAGTGAGAGAGAACAGGGAAGTCTGGTGTTCGTAACAGAGTCAGGTTAAAGCACACTCAGTGTGGAGAACTCTGTGTGTGCTCTCTCACTCCGGCCTAAACAATGTAAACAACACACCGGTGCCCACAACGACCCTGCGTACCTGTGCTCATGTGCATTCCTGCAGGATGCTCATATGACTTGATATGCATCCATGGATAGACCAAAGACGACAGGTGTGTGCCCCTAGACCTCAACAGTGTCAGGGGGCCCACCCAGAACCCATTGAGCTGCCCACACCAATGATGTCACACAGCAACTTCCAAAAGAGAAACAGAGAGGGGCAGCTACAGTGAAGAGCAATCTCCTATTCAGCTCAGACCTCCCAAGTCCTGTGTGTACTTCCCCTGGGGGCGCTCCTCGCCCTTCCCTGCTTAGTGCCTGTGAATAAGAGGCCTTACCTGCCCATTATCCATGTGAGGAGCCCTGTCTTCCCACTGTACACAAATGAGGGACCCTCTCCCCCCGGTCCCCACAACCTGCTCACTACTGTGAATGGAGGGCCTAACCTGCCACTGCCTGTTCCTGAGGGCCCAAGCTGCCCACACCCCATGGTGAAGTACCCCACCTACCCAGCGCCCATGAGTGATAGACCCACTTTCCCACTGTCTGGGAGAGGCTCCACCTACCCACTCTTCGTGGGTGAGGGACAGTGCCTGTTCACTGCCCATGAGTGAGTAGTACATCTACCTGTTACCTGGAAGCGAGAGGCTCTCCCCCCACCCCCAACCCCTGCTGCTACCCATGAGTAAGGTATCCTGATCACCCAATGCCTATGACAGGCCCTGGGTACCACAACTGACTCATATATGGCTGAGTTTTGGGGACACCAAGGATCCTGAGCCTGAAACAAAGTCCTGTGTAGTCTTGAACCTGGGGCCAGTGTTTGATTGCCATTGGGTCTGTGACCTTGGCTTTGATGTCAAGTCGATTTTTAAGGAGTGTCTGACCAGTTCTGTCCAAAGCAGGAGTTCCTGTTCTATGCGTGGCTGATGGGTCCATGTAACTCCCCTGGCACACCAATGCCCTCAGAACTTTGTTGGAGGGTGACCCAGGGAGAGGCCTCTTTCCCCACATACTGTGTAACCCTACTTCCTAGCAGGACCAGAGAGTTCAGGAGAGGTAGGGAGAGATCACTTATCGGATTCTTAAAATGTGGAAGTGGGAAGGCACTAAGAACACTTGCTGTTCTTCTAGAGGACCTGAGTCTGGCTCTCAGCACCTCCTCAGGTGGCTCACAATCACCTGTAGCTCCAGCTCTGGGAAAGATCCCAGCCTCTAGCATCCACAGGCCCCTGCACTTGTATGCTCACACCCACAGAACAAACTCACACAGACTGTAAAGAATAATAGAAATAAATTTTTAAAAAGACATATGAAGTTCCAAAAGGCTTAGAATTCCTAAATTCTAAGGGGATTCTGAAAGAAGGAGTGGGAAGCCAGGGTCCAGAAGGCCCTTGTTCTTCTGGGTCAAGCCCCAGCCTCAGGCAGCACTCACCTCACCCAGGTGTGAGTCTCCGAGGGGCCCTTTGGTCTCAGTGTGAGCAATGATGACCTTCACTCCGGGGAGGATCTGGAAGGGGGAAAGCTGCTCAGGCCCTGGTGACCTGGTGGTGCTGGCTAGACCCACGTCTCACACACTCGTCCCTATCTGCCACTGCAGAGCTGACTACAGATCAGGGCTTTAGACGCTGTCCTAATTTTGATCTGAATTTTAAAAGAAGGGACACTATCAGAAATACGTTGTGAAACTGAACAAAAACAGTCCAATTCCTGAAAGCAGGCACTGTATTCTTTACTGGGCGAGCATCTGAGATCCTCCAGCCATTCCTACAGGGGTTTCTCCCTGCGGAACACAATCCTTCTCAGGTTGTTCTCACCAGCAGCTACCAGCGAGAAGTCCTGCCCCTGTGAACTCCTCTGCACTAACTCAGGCAGTGGAGCGGCCATGTGCCCTGCTCAGCTTACCACATTCAGTCTGGGGGCCCTCTCGGGGCTTGGGTCAGATCACCCTGCTTCTGAAGTCCAGCCACACGCTCTGTGCCCCAGTGTCCCCATGAATAACACAGAGGATGATAACATGCACCTCAGAAAATGGAGGAGGGGCTGCAGGAACACATGAACTAATAACGGGTGCCAGGCATCTCCTAGCTCTAACCTGCTGAGCTACTTTGCGTCCTGGTACACAGATGGAGCCTCTACTCTCTCCCTCTGTGGCCCACCTAAATAAACCCTGAGAGCAAAGGACTCAGAACACAATTCCATCCGGCCCACGTTACTCCTGCAAAGCAGTTTGTAAAAATAACCATGGTGCAGCCATATAAGGACAAGGCGGGTACAGGTATAAACGGGATTCCTAAAGGATGGAAAACATGTCAAATAGCTATCTCTGATTACCTCCTTGTCTCTTAAAAAGCTATGGCCTGGGCAGTAGCCAGTGAGGTCTGCAGTGGCCAAACTCCAGTTCTTGCCTCTGGGGCTAAAGCGCACAGCCCTGGGAACCTCCGATAATCCTGGATGTAGCGAGGCTGCTATGAAGTTAGGCTCACAGCACATGCCCAGTCTACTGTATGCCTCTCCCCTACCTACTCATCCTTCCCTGACCTCTCCTTGCTTCCGAGGATGCTGGTCTCCCAGGATTTGCTCTGTGACAGTGGCTCACGTTTCTATTTGGCATTCGTGGGCAAATTTAGCCCCTCACAACTGCCTGGAGGTTTCTGGGACCTCACTAGGTAGGCCAAGGCTTACTTTGATGGCAAATGTCTGGGTATGCCCTGGTGGGGCCTGTTCTCTACTATCACCCTGGATTAGAGAACACCTTCTTCTCACCTTCAGTCTGGGATCAGAGCTGCCCTTTGTGACTGCAAGTGTGAGGGCCATTGATCCATCCATAGCCTACACACCCCACCCCCTGGCACTGTCTATAAAGAGGCAGTCTCTTCTCGCTTCTATATCTGGGTTCTACAGCTCCGGGCTCTATGCTCTGAGTATTCAAAGACCTAATCTCACAACTCTAGGCTTCAGTGGCCCAGCCTAGTCCCCACATATTCACTAGGAGTGTGCACCCCAGCACTGTCCACACCACAGGTGATAGCAGTCCAACTTCTACCTTTCCAGACTCCATCAATGGTAGACTATGTGGAGAACCCCGTTCCACCAGACGAACTCTAAAAATAGACAAAGAGAAAAGTTCAGAATAAAATTTACTCTGTAGTAATTCCTAAAGAGGCAAACCACACGTGTCCAAGTGAGCCCACAATGTCATTTCCTGGGTCTAAGTGCCCCTGCCCTGGCTAGCACCATTACCACACAGGATGCTAGAGATACAGTTTAGGCAAATCCAGCTTGTAGCCCTTAGTCAGAGCATGGGTGAACCATGCAGACAGGGCGGGAGCAATACCTGTCATGGCGCAGTGCCCGCATGTCCACGTAGACAGTCGTGGGGTCTGGGCCTGTTGTGCCCTGGAGGGAAAACAAAAGAGGACCTTCTTTCAGAATTCTCATGCTCTGCTCAGTTTCACAAGCATGGCTGTGTGGCAGCTGCTCCCAGGCCATCTGTGACACCCAGAAAGGGAGCCGTGCATCTTGCATCCAGTCTGCACAAGGGCTCATGGTCCCCACCCTAGGCAGAGTTGATGCTGTCCATCCAAACATCTACTTGGCCAGATGATCCTGAGCAAAACTATCAGTGAATGAAACATCAATCCTAGAATTTTTATGTCAGCTCTGGAAGTTTCTGTGCCTGCTGGCCTCTGCTGCCCTGACACAACAGTGCTGATTGGGACATTTCCACCCAGCGTCAAGTCAGGGCCTGGCATCTCACTAAGTCCACTGAGGACTAAGCACTGCAGACACTCAGCTGAGCCAGACAACTCGAGTGTCACCCTGTGTGGGCAGCATGTACTAGTGTGTCACTCAGCAGAGTTTATTATGATTACACATGTTTATCTGTGTTTGCGTGCACACCCACATGCCTAAAGCTCTTTTCCTCTGCCATGTGGGTCCCAGTGAGTGGCATCAGGTCAGGAACCATCTCACTGGCCTAGTATTGCTGTTTTATTGACAAGGGACATCAAACTAAATGGATACCCTGGTCAACAGCATTCTCTGAAGATTCTAGACAGCATAACCTCTCTCCAACCTCTGAAAAACTTTACATTTGGTTACAAAGGAGCTTTTGTAAAGTCAAATAATTCTCATTGTGAATGAACTAAGACAGCAAGAGAAACATGTATTCTGGAATCCACCGGAAGAGCACATGGACTCATAGAAGCGGGGGTGGGGGTGGGGTGCTGGAAGGGGGAAGACAGACATGGAGACACTAGCAAGGTTGAGGGCTAGGGCAAGGTCCTACCTGCTCAGCTAGTTTTCCCAGCCTGTTGGGCTGACAGAGGCCAGGGCGGCCAGCAGAGGGAGACAGGGAGGAAATAGCACAGGAAACAAACAGAAGGCCACAGGCCACATGAGAAACACGCGTGAGAGAAGAAGGCATCACTGTA
This sequence comes from Mus caroli, assembly GCF_978045245.1. Taxonomy (NCBI): domain Eukaryota; kingdom Metazoa; phylum Chordata; class Mammalia; order Rodentia; family Muridae; genus Mus; species Mus caroli. The sequence continues at coordinate 74,570,798 of NW_028227264.1, forward strand.
TCTTAAAGAGCAAACACAGACCTGTCGTTACAGTTCTGCCGCTGCACACGGCACTCACATCCTGACACAAGGTGATGCCCTTCCATGTATGGAGGTGGGACACTTTCAGAGTTAGAATCAGGTCTCTCTTAACTCAGTCACCAACTTGGCCTCTCAGGCACAGTGGGAACATCAAGCTATTATAGTACCCTCTGATCTCTCCTGGCTTCTCAGTCATCGCAGACTTAAAGCAGTACAGAGCCTTTTTGAGGTTAAGGGGACACAGGATGACTGACACCTTTTAGACAGGTATAGACTCTGGATCCAAGACCTGTCCTGTACATGAAGCCACCAAGAAGACAGGGTACATGCCGAGCACTGCTCTGGGAACCCAGAACGGGCACTTTGTGCTGTTTTCGGCATTTGCTATGTCAGTTATCTGATCAACATTTAAGCTATGCTGAGAAAGACGTGAAGTAAAGACTACTATAAAAACCAGAAAACAAGGGCAACGACTAAAAGAGACTGTGATGCTCACGTCAGTTCTAAAATATTTGTATCCCATACAAATTATCTTCCTTATTAGGGAACTTGCTATGTAAACACGGCTGGGCTCAGAGATCCACCTGCCTCTGCCTCCTGAGTGCTAGGTTTAAAGGTGTGAGCCACCACCCACAGATTACTACCGATTTCTTTAAAAAGCACCTTGCTTTGAAAAGTTAGCTGCCTTTACAGTTAACTTAGAGATGCTCATAGGTACAATAGCCACTGCTCAAAACCAAACTTCTTTCCTATCTAAATATTCTGTTCATCAAAACGAACAGAATATCTTTCTAAACAAAGCCCTCGTAGTCATCAAGGCTGAATGGGAAGGTCCATGTGGGAAGGTAACACCCACAGCTCCAAGGTGGAGCTAGAGGTAGAGCCACCTAGTGGCTAACTGGTGAGTGACTCCTGCCAGTCTACAAAGGCGTTACTCTCTGGTACAGGTGCAGGTGACCTTGGGTGCAGCCAACTTACCTGGAGGCAAATAGCCACATTGACCCTGCACCCAAAGGTGGTGCTCACAGCACGTGCAGGGAGGCCCAGGTCTTTGAACAGCTTGGAGAATGACTGTGTTAATGAGATCCGGGGCCGCTCCTCAGCCACTACCATGCATGTGCGCACACACGACAGGTTCACCCCCTTCATCTGTAGAAGAGCAAGAAGTTGTTCCACAGCACACACATCTGGGGCCCTCAGCACTGACTGTCTAATGGAAGGGTGTCTGTGGGATGTCCATGGGGTCTAGCTGTAGATCTGAGTACATGAAGGCAGGTTTGAACACAAATTGCTTCCTCCAGTTCTGCAATCATCTGGGGAATCCTAAGCACAGAAGCACTGCTGAGTAAGTGCCCTTACATCTATGGCCACCCCTGCCCTGCCCCCTTAGATACCCTCCTCTCTGGTTAGGGACCAGGGCTTGACAGAGGTGTATAGACTTGGAAGAACCCCATGGCTGTACAGGCTCGCTTTGCACTTACCCTAAGGGCGCCTGTCTGAGCACCCAGGCCCTTGGTGCACATTTCCATCACTGAGTAAGAACAGAAGGTAACTCGGGCCTTGTACTGGCTGACGGCAGACAGCCAGAGGGACACATTGCTCTCCAGCTCCAGTGGGGGAACGAGCACTGACTGGTGCCCAGAGTAGACGCTGTGGGGAGAGAGACAGTTGGAAAGGGGCACGGGCACAAGCTGCACACACCGGCTCCTTCCTGACACAGACTGTTTCTCCAGCTGGAACAGGCACCGGGGTGTTCAGAGGGCCACCGAGAGTTAGCAGAAAGACACTGTGGGCGGGGTGCCGGCCTCCACCCACACCTTCAGGAGCATCCTCGGGGACTATGTATGGAAGAGGTCTCTTAATTACAGAGGAAGCATCTTAGCATTTGACAGAACCACAAGGTTCTTCCCAACCACTAATAGTGGATAGTATTTGTATTTATTGGAAAATATTTTTCTTTTCCTTTTTATTATTGTGTGCACATGCGCACATGCATGTGCAGTGTGTGCAGTGTGTGTGTGTGTGTGTGTGTGTGCAGTGTGTGCAGTGTGTGTGTGTACATGTGCAGTGTGTGCAGTGTGCAGTGTGTGTATGTGCAGTGTGTGCAGTGTGTGTGTGTGTGCATGTGGCAGTCAGGAGACAACTTCATAGAGTCCTTTTATTTTCATGTGGATTCCAGGGACTGAGCTCAGGTTGACTTACATAGCAAAGTAGATGTCTTTACCTGCTGACAACTTTGCTGCAGCCCCTTCTCTCTCCCTTCCCCTCCCTCACTCCCCTCCTCCCTCCTTCTCTCCCTTCCCCTCCTTCTTTCTTTCTCTTTCTTTTCTTTTCTCTTCTCTTTTCTCCCTCCCTCCCTCCCTCCCTCCCTCCCTCCCTCCCTCCCTCCCTCCCTCCCTCCCTTCCTTCCTTCTTTCTTTCTAACAGGGTCTCATCTCAGTACATAGGCCTGGCTGGCCTCAAACTCAGAGGTCCTCTGAATCCCAAGTGCTGTGATTAAAGGAATGTCTCACCATGCCTGGCAATTTTTATTCTTTTATTAAATTAAAACCCAGACTCTAACCACCTAATCCCCAAACAGACACCCCCCCCCCCCGCCCATACTTCTAGTCCTCCTTGCTACTCAGGAAGCCATAGAAGAGTCTTAAATTCTGAGGAAGCACACAAGCCACCCAGGCCCCAGGTACCCTAACCCTAACCCTAACTCACCTGCACAGACACCACAGTGCAAACCCGAGGCCACAGTAAGGGTCCAGGCAGATGGCGATCTGCCGTGAGGGGTACAGCTCACACTGAAGCTTTATGGAACGGCACAAGGCACTTGTGGCTGCGTGTGACATCTGTAAGAGTGAAGAAAAGGCCTGCTCAGGGCTGTGGAGGAAGCAAGGGTTAGAGACCACATCTGCTATGCACTGTGGTTGGCTGGGCATGCGGCTCCACATTTCCACACACCAAATTACTTTCTAAGAAGATGCTTGGCTCATACCCCCATAGGCCTGAATAGTACCCATGGCAGTAAAGCATTCTAACCGCACTATACAAATGATTTATTTATTTATATGTATGAGTTTATGTACACCATGTGCATGGCTGGTGTTCATGGAGGCCAGAAGATGGCATGGAATACCCTGGAACTGGGATTCTGTGGTTGTGGGCCTCTGAAATGGATGCCAGGAACCTAGGTCCTCCCTCTGCAAGAGCAGAGAGTGCTCTTAACCCTGACCTCTCATGCATGCCACTGTAAGTGTCCTCTTAATTCACATTAAATAAACTCAGCAAAGTCACCTCAATTGAGAGACCAGACATTTCCATATACAGCAAAAGATGCAATCTGGGGCTTGATCAACATTTAACATATATTAAAAAAAATCAAACCAAACCAAACCAAACCAAACGTGATAATGCTGCTTTGTGCTTTGGACAAGAAGCATCGCTTAAAGTTACAGCCCACATCCTTCCCAGCGGCAGCCTTGCTCCTGCCCATTCCCTCAGAGTCCCCATGAGGTTAGAGCTAATGGGCGCTCTGAGGTCCTACCTTAACTCCAGCTAAGATCCCTGTCGTTGACACACTGAAGTCCAAGTATGCGAGCACGTCTGGGGAGGGCGGTCTGAAAATGCTAGCCACCTTCTTTTTTGGAATGTCATCTGTTAAACAGAAGATACCAGTGGCTAATGTCACACAGCCTGCACAAGGTAGAAGCTTCAACTTCCCCAGGCAAGAAACAGGCATGATCTGAGTCCTGAGACAGATCTGTCACAGAAGTCAGGCTACCAGCGGGCAGGAGGTGTATGCTGTTTACATGTGGGAAGGTTCTTTCTTTCAGGAGTGATCTGTGGTGCAGGCTTGCCACATCTATTCTGTGGGTCTGGAGGCAACAGGGAGAGTCCCTTCGCTGACACACTCAAGTTTATGAGGCAAACACTGCTGTTCCCTGCCCTACAAATGGGTGCAGGTTCAACAAGAGCCGACTGAGCTCAAGACTGAAAGACTCTGCCCAGCTGGAGCTCACAGCCTGACCCTTGGCCAGTGTCAGCTGCCCAGTACTAGTTCTTTATGCCTGCCGCAGCATCAGCTATTAGTCTCTGGTTTCCACATAAAACAGAACTTCAGATGTAAGGGTATGACATAAAAGGAGAGGTTCCTGCTGTTCCAAAGCCAGCACTCGGTCCTTGGCAGTACTGGGCTCCACTAGGTGGAGTAGTCTATATCTGCAGAGCTGTTCTCAGCCACCATGCTGACTCAAGCAGGGGCACAGCTTCTTCTCAGCTGAGCCGAAGGCATCTCAGGGGCATGATATCACTTACCAGCGAGAGTGATGGGGACTCTGGGGGTGGGCAGTTTTCACAATTGACAGGTAAGAGGCAGTGAAGAATAGGATTTCAGTCCCCCACACAAGAATGGAGACTGCTGATGGTGGGCACAGAGTGGAGAAGACCCCACATCCTGGCGAGGGGTCAGCTATGTAAGCAGCAGTGGTACCTAATGGCCCTCCAACAGTGTACTGCTCTACCAGGTAAACTCAAGAACACCTCTCACCATCTACACAAGCTGATCTGTTTATCCAAACAGTCATTGCTTTCAATGTTATTTTATTATGTATTTATGTATTATGTATGTATTTATCTGTGCACTGTATACATGTAGAGGTCAGAAGAGGGCACTGGCTCCCTGAGTACTGGAGTTATAAGCCTCCATATGGGTTCTGGGAGTCACAGCCAGTCCTCTGCAAGAGCAACAAGTACCCTTAACCACCGAGTCATCTCTCTTGCATGTCAACAACATAACTCCAGCAGCAGCAAGCCTACAAGAAAGAAAGCAAGAGTCTGCCCTTGCAGGGGTGGCTGCTGGAGACACATACCTGTATCTAGGATGGTTGGCCAGGTCCTGACATCTACAGCGGCAGCTGCCTCTTTGGACTTGAGCAGCCGTGTGATGGCCTGTGTGCTGAGGACACATGCAGATTTGCTGACCTATATCACATGGAAGCAAGAGCCCGAGTAAGCAGTGAGGCTAGCCCGTCATCTCCATACAACCCTGCAGAGACCGTGCGTGATAAGCACTAGGACTTCCCGCCCCAGAGGACAGGCATGGCCTGCCAGGAGGGTGAGCGTACCTCTACAATCATCTTCACAGTGGGCAATGTGGTGCCAAGGTTCTGGGGGTGTGGGGGTCGCACAGTGACAGGCACACAGCCGCAGTACAGGCAGCCATAGAATGCAGCAATAAGATCCACCCCTGGGGAGACAGGGCATGTGTTCAACACTGGGCTTCCGAGTGTAGGGAGATAACTTCAGGCCCGAAGAGGACAACTTTGAACATTTGTCCACGGAGAGAAAAGGGACAAGTGGGCATGATATCTTTTTAATACGGCATGGCTAACTCCAAATGATAGGTGTTTACCAAACCTGGCACTATAATAAGCGCAGGAAGGGGGCATCTCCTGCACCCTGGGAGGGGGTCTCAGGGGGAGCCATGGGATGTGGAGATAGGGACACACCAGATGCTCACATATTTCAGTAGGAAGATTCTTGCACTGTGCAGTAGACCTTTGTCCCATCAGACCCAGGAGCTAGCAGGGCTGGACAAGTCTGTCTATAGAGACCTCAGGGGATATCCTCAGAGACTAACTACTTGCAGTGGGCATCCTCCGGCCTCCACACCAAGGGGAGTCATTCCTTCAGACATCTACAAAGCCTTCTGACAGTCTATCTTAAAACATGTTAAATGCACTAGAAAATGATACTAACAGAAATTATAACTTTTAAAATATCAGACATTCTCAGGATACAGAGGCAGCGTGACAAAGCAGAAAACAAGACAGTCTTAAGGAAAAAAGTCAGGAATGACATTTACAACTCTGAGAGGGAAGAGAGCTAAGGGAAGAGGAAATGTCAGTTACTAAAGACAGAGAGAGAGAGAGACAGAGACAGAGAGAGACAGAGACAGAGACAGAGAGGCAGAGACGGGAGGAACAGAGGCACAGGAGGAAAAGCAGAGGCAAGAAGCACATTGGGAAGAGGGTCACTGGAGAAGGCTTCTTGAATTAAGACAGAAGACTTTTGTGTAAGGAGGACAGTGTGAAGGGGGAGCCGAGCTGTAGCGGAAGGGCATCTGCCGCAGCCCTAGGGAAAAGGGGGAGACAGAGTCTTGCTCAGCCTGTGCAAGCTGCCGGGTTCACTTCTCAGCACCATGAGAAAGTGGCTGGGGTATGAGTAAGCACACACCAAACACTTCAGCTTGTCCTTAAAATGTCGCCAAGGTATCATCGCAATTATTAGAGAATTCTGCGTGTCATGTGGAGTACCAAAAATGTGTGTAGTAACAGGACACGCCAATCTGCCTAGGTCCTAGAGTAGGGATTCTCAACCTGTGGGTTGGGACCCCTCGGGGAGGGAGACCTGAATGACCCCTTCACAGGGGTCACATATCAGACCTCCTGCATATCACATATTTACATTTCAACTCATAACAGGAGTAGAATTATAATTATAAAATAGCAACGAAATACTTTTATGGTTGGGGTCACCACAACTGAGGAACTGTATTAGAGGGGTCACAGCGTTAGGACAGTTGAGAGCCACTGTCCTGGAGAGTCTGGGGGTTTAGAGTGAGAAGAGGTTTAGTAAAACCCCACAGTTTGAACTTAAGTTGAAGGGACAGTGTGAACCAGGAGCTCTCTAAAGGACACAACTGTACTTCCAATTCCAGCTCTGCTCACAGCAGCCAGCAGCAATAGCTGCCCTTCCCCATCCCTTGATCTGAGATGCTGCAGCAGGGTGAGAGTCTAGCTCTAGAGTGAGGTGGATGGGCATGGGCACCTGCTACCCTGACAGCCAAGAAGCTGCCAAGTCCACTAGGAACAGAGGTCCTGCCCAGAGGGCTCACGGGGACAGGGAGGGGACACTGACATCACAGAGTAGGGAGGGCCTGAGCTCCTTTTCTCAAGGCCAGGAGAGGGCCGTGGGTGTGCGTTCACCTGGAGGGTACACCAAAGCCACATGGTCCCCAGCATCTAGCCGCCCCTTCTCAATCAGAGCGGCAGCCACTCTCTCAGCCCTTTTGTGCAGCTGGATACAGGTTGCAGTGCTGGTGACCGTGCCCTGGAGAAGAATGGAGTTCATTGGTGTGCTGACCTTCTAGACAGAAGAGGATCTGCTCTGTACACCAGGCTCCTGTGGTCTGCCAAGTGCCTGTAGTGGGGGGCTGGGCATCTCTGAGTGTCCCAATCTGAGCCTAGAAAGCTAAGTACTTCACTCATATATGTCAGAGCCAAAGACTGTGAAAAGCCAGAGGCCCTATGCCTGGGGCCCATCTGAATTCTGAATCCTTTCCCTGAGACCTGGTTTGCAGGCATCTGCACTTTGAGCCTGCAGGACATTGTCCTCTTGTTGCTGGCTAGAACCAGGGCTGCAGCACTCGGGATTCTCTCTACTCCACTGATCTGGGGGCTCTTTCCCACAAGCTGACTACATCTTTGTGGACGACTAGTCACTATCTGTCAGCAGGACTTACACAGCAAGATCCTGTCAGATTAAAAACAAATAAAAAGTACATCTTCCAAGGAGCAGAGAGCTCCCGGAATGAATTTGCATTGTCTAAGATCATGGTACCTGCTCTCTAAGTGACAAAAATCAAGGTATCTTAAAGCACATTTGGTGTAACTGACCGGGAGTCATACAAGGTTGTCACAATGCTTGGTTCTGTAACCTTGTGATGTGAGGGTTGCGGGGTCTCCTTTGATTCTAGGCATTCTTAGTATGGTGTAGAGCATTAGCAGACACTCAGACAATGTGACAGATCTTAGTCACAAAGGAGAAGCGGTTTGGAACAGCAAATAGTGTTTGTCATTTCAAAGATGTAAGCAAATGTACAAAGACTAAGTGTGTAAGTGTTACCATATAAATGTGTAAGTGTTACCATATAAATGTGTAAGTGTTACCATATAAATGTATAAGGATTACCATATACACATTTCCTTTTAGCTCAGAAACCCAAGAGCACTTACACAGATATAGTTCCTAACAAGAAAATAGAGCTGGTAAGAATTTTCCAGATAAATGCCAATCAACAGACTTTGTGTCCACTGTCTCTCCACAGAAAGCTGGCAGGCAGAGAGAACAATGCCACAGAGGGACCGATGGCATTCTACTCCCCACAGAAACAATGAGGACATGGAGGTGATCCCGAAAGCCCAACTCTCACCTTAGCATTCAGCAGCAAGAACAGAGGGTGGTCAGGAGTGGTGTGAGCCCGCCACTGCAGCACGTCTGCCAGGAACAGGAACTGCGCAGAGAGAGGAGCCTCGCACCTGCACAGTCTTGGATGCCACCTGCCCCCAGGAGATGCCCGGTACCTTGCGAGCCTGGTCACTGTCCTCCAGGTGGGCCAGCTCTCTCCCAGAGGCCTGTGCGATCCTTTTTCCAGCAACCAGGTTCCCAACAATCATTGAGGCTGGTCCAACTTCTGCAAACAGATTCCAAATGCCGAGCTGGGAACTTCTAATCCGTAATACCCCATGGCTTTACTTACATATATAACTGTTGTTATTTTAAAATGCACCTCAGTATTAATGCTTTTCTTTAAGTGTAAGCACTCAGATCACTCTCAAATATAAACTATGCCATGTACCATATTCTTGGGATGCTAACCAAATAATGTTTTATAGCTATGCTCTATTGTGTGTGTAAACCAGAATCCTTGAAGTGTGTTATACTTAGTGACATACTTATGTGTTCAGTAGTCAGTAAAAGAAAGCTAGCTTTTCCTAAATATTTACATATACAAATTAATAACAAACTGAATATGCTAGCTAAACTGGCCTTTATACTTATTTTTTTTGTGTGTGTGTTAAATCAGAAACATGAAATTAACCCTTGAGAAACTCTCATTCCTAAAACCCTAGTGGCTACCAGGGGCTTCTTGGATCCAGAGCCCACATCTCCTTGCAGACATTAATGTACCCTCGAATGTATCATTAAAACTGACTACCAGGAGGTAGGTGGGTACCAACAGGCAGCTGCACCAGCAGCATCCCATTTCGTGAGCCAGGAGCAGGTACACACACCCAGTCTGATCCTTAACTCAACCCCAGGCCCAAGGAGGTGGGGGTACTGACTCCTGCAAGATTCAATGCAGCTACACCCACTGCAGCCAGCCCATCAAGGCCAAGCGGCCTCACTGTTAGGTACTAACCTGGCTGTTTCTGGCGAGGCTTGGGAAGGTTGGTAACACACGTGTGAGGGCACATCAACACGTTACATGGGTGGAGCATCCCTTCCAGAAAGCGCTGCTTCGTTTCAGAAATGTGAATTCCTCCCAGAGGAGCCTTGGGCAAAGTGTTGGCGGGAACTAGGGCCAAACAGTACACACCCACCTGGTGGATGCTGTCGATGGCCTGGAAGGCAAAAGCTCTACTGAGCGTATGCTGCCAGCCTGGGCCAGGGAGAGCCAGAAGGGGACCCCACACAGAACAGAAAACTGAGGTGCAGAAGTCCAGGAGGTGGGTGACCTCTGACACAACTCCTCAAGCCAAGAAGACAGAGTGTACTTGCTTCTACCATGAGATACACAGAGTTTACACACACACACACACACACACACACACACACACACACACAAACCTATGGACCTGCTTGTGTCAAACCCACAAGGCTCAGGAGCCACAAATGCATGCTGGGGCCTCCATCAGGGAAGAGGTGAACCAAAACTGACAGAGGCTAGGTATCCTAAACTTGAAATTATGTTTATATTTTGAATAGAACCAACTTAATGATAAAATGCAATTCCTAACAACTGAAAGTGAAAAGAATGTATTGGATCAGAACTTAGCTAGTAGCACAGTTCAGGGCCTCAATTTAATGTGGCTTTAAACAGTCTTGCTAACTAGTGTCCAGGAAGAGGCGTGCAAAGGAAGAGAACTGTAAAATCATGTGAGCCTGTCTGGCTCCGCATGGATGGAGACCACACTGGGAGACACTGGGGCCCGGTGGCCGGAGGTCAATGAGTGATACTGCCTACTGTTAGCAACTACATTAACAGGCGGATGAGTTAAGTGGAGGCCCCATGTCTTGAGTTTGAATAAGAACTCTCATCATAAATTCAGAACACAGAGAATCTTACAAACAATTGAGCAGTACCATTCTCTCCTCTGTCCTCTGAGAAGGGCTCAGAGTGACTGAGAAATAAGCAGTAAGGTCAAGTCCACTATCCCACTTAGGACCACACAGGACAGGTGCCCTGTGTCTACTATGGCTTCAGAGACCCCAGGCTTTATCAAGGGGCTCCATTGAGCTCTGAATGATAGCAGTCATAGCTACAACACACTGAAACACAGACATTTAAACCCATTAGTTCATGATGAAACAAACAAGTCAACTTAGCGATCATCCCTAGGGATTTCATTAATCTGGAATCTATCCACCATCTTTTTTTCCCTGTATGTTCTAGTTAATGGTGAAGGATGGTTGAAAAAGTCACAGCATGACTTCCACAAAACCGACAGATCACAAGTGCAGATGTAAGAGCGGCAACAAACGGGAGCCCCAGGCTCCCAGCCATCTTCAAGAGAATCTTGCCAGAAAACTGGCCTGGTCCAAACAGGCCTCCAGATCCACTCACAGGAGCCACAGAAACAGCCACAAGACATGATGCACACAAAGCATGGTTGGGTGAGACTGGGGAAAACGCATGCTTCCTTCAGACTTGCCACAAAAGTAACGGGGGTATCTACAGGATAAAAAGAATGTGTCCCTACCAATCGTAAGGATCTTGTGATTCCGTCAAAACAACTAGAAAGTTGAGGTAATTTTAACAGTGGTCAGACACAATTATATTCATAAATTATTAATCTTAAAAAAATGCTAATGGTATTTACAGAGATACAAACTGGACATGAAGCCAAGTGACCAGAATGTAAACTAATATATTGTTTTGTTTATACGTGTATATCTGATTGCTCTGACTTTCCTGGCACACATATCTGACTCTCTTTTAACTACCTATCATCTGTAAGCCCCTGTGTGCCGAGATCAGCAGCCACAGCAGCATGCCCACCTGTAGCACACGGCTCATCCATTGGAAGCTGTCTTCCTCTGAAGCGTCAGGCCGCTGCTCAGCCACCAAGACAATGCGGTCATCGTGCAGCACAGTCACAGAGAACACAGCGATCCTGAGAGGGGACACAGGCAAAGTGACATCTCTGAGGAAGAGTGTCGGAGCCCTTCCTCTCTCAAGTCAGGCTATATGAACGTCACAATGATCTGTGGAGTAGACAAGACTACTTATTCTTAATACACCAGGGAGCCTGTCATTCTCTTCTCTAGTACTATAGCTAAAACAGTTTCAACTCACAAAAATAACAATTGCAGTACTAGGCACAAATTAAAAAAAATCTTAATAGACCAAATATTTCCAATGATGAGGCTTATTTCCTTAGGCTTATTTCTTCTACCTAACTTTACAAATTTCAACAAGTCCTCTTCCATCAAAAAAAAAAAAAAAAAGAAAAAGAAAATTCTAAGGCCTGAAGAAGTGGCTCAGATGGCTGCTCTTCCAGAAGATCTGGGTTTGATTCCTATTGCCTACATGGTAGCTCATGACCTGTCACTCCAGTCCCAGGGGCATCGGATGGCCTTTTCTGGCCTCCATGGGCACCATGCATACATGTGGTGCACACAAAATAAAAATAAGTAGATTTTAAAATGTTTTAAGAACTGGGTTTTCCCACATTTTCCTAGAGCATGTGCAGAGGTTAGACAGAAGCTCTGAGGCCAGTTCTCCCCTTCTAGGTAGGTCCAGGGTTAAACCCAAGTCACCAAGCTTGCTAGTAAGTATCTTTATATGCTGAGCCGTCCCCATGGCCTACGTCTCCTCCTCTTTCTCCCTTCCTTCCTTGCATTTGTGTGTGTACATGTGTATACTCACCTTTTTCTTGTTTATATATCTGCCTGTGTGTGCACATGCATCTTTTGTTGTTGTTGTTCTGGACTATCAAAACTAACAGTCTTCTCCCATCAAAGTTAAGAGGCTGGCTTTCCCCACCAAATCCTTTATACTAGAATGTCCATAGATACGCGTTCTCCTATCTTCTCTATCACCTGGTACGCCCACGCATTTCTCAACGTGGCATGTACAGCCCATAAGCACATTCTTTTATCCAGCAAGCTTTCTCGGTGTCTTTCTCCTGGGCGTGTCCTCCTGTAGCATTCCTAAATGTACTTCTCTGGTACCTTGTCCACACGTTTTTCAATATGGGATTTATTGTAACAAAACTTCTGAAATACATATGCCTGGGGTTCTACAAGTTAAGAGACAATGTGAACAGGCACTGTGCTGGTTAGGTTTCTGTCAGCTCAGGCTATCTGGAAAGAGGGAACCTAACTGAGAAAGTGCTCTACCTGACTGGCTTGAGGGTAAATCTGTTGGACATTTTGTTGATAATGATTGATGGGAGATGGCCTAGCCCACTGTGTGTGGTACCATCCCTAGGCATGTGGTCCTGGGCTATAGAAGAAAGCGAGCTGGACAAGACATGGACAGCAGGCCAGTAAGCAGCTGTCTTCTGTGGCCTCTGCTTCAGTTCCTGCCTTGAACTCCTGCCCCGGCTTTCCTGTGTGATGAACTGCTAAGGTGTAACATGAGAAAAACCATTTGCTCCCCAAGTTGTTTTTAGTCATGGTGTTTATCACAGCAAACTAGGAGAGCCATAACATTTAGGTTAGAATGTGCAAACATCATGCTCTGCCACCTTATCAAATCAGTTCCATGGTGGTTGGAAGTCTGTTCAGCATCCTCCTAGCTTACCAAGTAAGAACACCTGGCTCCAGTGTAGGGTATGCCAGCCTCCCATCTCTTTAGACAGCTCTTCAGCTCCATGCACACCCTCTGGAGCTGCTACCTGGATTCCCCTCCTCTCTCTCATCCTTTCTCCCATCCTGTCTCCCATCCTCTCTCCCATCCTCTCTCTCATCCTTTCTCCCATCCTCTCTCCCATCCTGTCTCCCATCCTCTCTCTCATCCTTTCCCCCATCCTGTCTCCCATCCTCTCTCTCATCCTCTCTCTCATCCTTTCTCCTAATTCCTTCCAATGTTCTGTTCCTTCTTGAGTAGCTTCTTAACCTGATTTTCTACATTTTCCCCTGTATTTCTCAAGTCCCTGGAAGGGACAGGCAAGCTCCTCTGTCACAGAACAAAGCCACCACACACAGTAAGTCACATGGGCTGGCCTGACCTTACCAAGGTACTTGCCTAGGGGGGACAGTAGGATATGAAGACACAATCTCCCCAACCTGTTTAAAAGCAGGGCGTCTATTTCCCTGACAAGTGTCCCGTGGACAATACTGCCTGCAGCACCTGAGTTTCTACTTCAAGGGACCACCCACTGGAAGGTGTCTGTGCCCACCTGGTATGACTCCTTAACTATTTCTTTAATGCATGTTCAAAGGCAGGGCCTGGCCCAGCTCACAGGTCCACACTGAAGGAACAAAGGCGTATACTCCCTTTAGAGAAGAATCAGACTTTAAAGGAGTTGGCTGGGCAGGCCAAGAGAAGACGAGCTTCTTCTGAGCTCGAGAGCTCAGGGCGGGGAGAGCTGGAGAAAATTCCTTCTCAGACCTTTCCCACGGTGTCTCAGGCAGAACCACAGGCGTCCATCCACTCACCTGAATGTCTAAAGTCCTCGCTTAACCAATGAAGACACTCGGGAGGACATTTTTATTCTAGGAGCAATGAAGTATATGATATATATTGCCTGCATATATATCTTATATCTTATGTACCTTGTGTGTGCTGGTGCCTGAAGAGACCAGAATAGAGTGTTAAATACCTTGGAAATGGAATTACACCTTCCATGTAGGTGCTGAAATTGAACCTGGGTCCTCTGGAAGGGTAGTGAGTGCTCTCAACCACTGAGCCACCTCTGCAGAGCCAGACCATGCTCTCTTAGAGACCTGAACAACTGCTGGAAATGAAGTAGTTTACCTCTGCTATCTCTGAGGCAAACATTATTTTTCTTTCTTTGTGTAACTTTTCTGGTATGCATAACATTTATACTACACAGACCTCCCAGATTTTGAGTACAGAAGAGATCTGAAAGCCAGGTACGGGGTCTCCCATGCATCACCTGCCTCTGTAGACAAACTTCATGGGCTCCACAGCCAGGGCAGTAGCCACAATGTCATCTGCATTGTGTCTGCGGACTCCTACGACCATCAGCCCGTCCAACTTGCCCACGACGAAGACCAGGTTATCCTGAGGAAAGGGTGTGTCAGGCCTCAGGAGAGGGATTGGAGAACACAATGAATACAGCACCTCACAGGGTCAACAAGCGACTGCACCCCTCAGTACACTCAGGTCGGGTGAAACAGATCACGTGGGTGAAGAAAGGGCAGCACTGAAGGGTGGGAAAGGGGTGTCAATGCTAAAGGGCTATAAAGTCATGGATGGGTGTGTGAACGACTCTGAGATGCTCCAACAAGGGCAAGGCCTCCTGACGTGTCATGTGACCCATGAGCTAACTATGTAACTACAGATGCAGCCACAGTACACTAGCTGGTACTAAGCAGTTCTGGCCTGCAGACACCCACAAGGAAGCGAGTCCCTCTCTGAGCTGTGACAACCAATGTTTCTGGGAAAGGACATACAAGCATCCACCTGAGAAGAGGTGGGCCTAGATGCTACAGATGTATTCATTTCATCATTTTAAATATCAAAACTGGAAAAAAATGATAAAAACAAAATCGCCCCCACTTCGTTTCGCACCCGGGGCCCACTGTGGGTCAGTGGCTGGAGAAACAGTACGTGCAGGTCAGAAGCAGGCCAGGGTGGTCAGCATGACAGGCCAAGGTCACACTGAGAACCAAGGACACTGGGGACAGGAGCGTGTCTACAGAGCAGCGTTCCTTTCCTCCGCCAGCGCTCTCTGCAGCTGGGCGGGTACAGGAGGTCACACTCATACTCACAGGTCCGATAAATCCCAGAAGGCCTGTCCTGGTGAAAGGCCGGTCAGAGACAGGGACTCCATCCCCAGTGACCGGGACGGTCTGCCAGAAGAGGGGAGAGGAGGTCAGGCAGCAGACAACTCACTGACTACTAGAAAGACAGGGCGGGCAAGCAGGAGGACTCAATAGTGGCCAGGCCAAGGCAGGCTCATGCCTCCAAAATGCCTCTTGGTGATGACGCAGGCTTCTTAAAGACAAAGCCCACTGTTACTTCAGCGCTCGAGGGGGAAGACATCTGTCAGGGAGCTAGAACATTCGGTAATGTTGTCCTCTTGCAAAGCTTAGCAGCGTTGTTTTTCAAATATACAACAGTTGCATTTTATTTACATTTCCTTAGTTGTTTCAATTTCAGTTTTAGCTTGCACAAAGATTTATTACTTTCATTAACATATTTGGACCACACTCCTGGTCACAGACAGCTCAAAAAGCATAACCAGGGTGGGTGTGACTGTTGAGGGTGGAAGGCTGAGACCTGTCTTAGCGGACACAAAATCGAGTTAGGGAAAAATGGCATTACTTTAGCCATTTCAAATACCACAAACCGCCTGTGCCCCAGGGTTTAGTGTCCCACAGGAAGAGACTCCCAGGGCACCTGGCCCTCCACAGACCATTCTCTCACCTTGTCTGCTCTGCTGAGTGGATATAGCACCTACCCAGGACTCCACCAACCCTCATCTATTTGTACACCCAGCTCCTGGTATCACCTGTCCTTACAGGACTTATCGTGAACAACAGGGATCATACAGTGAGCAGAGCTGGGATCCTATCGGTACCTCCTCACTGGCCGAAGCCATCTAAGCCTGTGGAGCATGTGAATCACTCTGGGTCCCAGTAGCTCCTCGGAGGCCTCCACTTCCCCCTGAACATTTGTGCCCATCAACACTCATGGGATTTGATTTCAAGATAAAGATCAGGAAGGGGATACGCACCTCAAATGTATTCTTCGTGATTCCAAGCAGTCCATAGTATGCTGTCCCAGTTGCAACAGAATTGACACAGATTTCTCCAATTTCATCAGTTTTACAGAGATAAGGGGCACCATCTACCTTCACAACACACACACTAGCTAAACAGAGAAAAGAATTCAAAATCATCAAGGTATATATTTAAACAGATCACTCACAAAGGTTTTCTTGCTCACATATTCGAGGGGTTTTTCATTTGTTTGTTTGTTTGTTTTTGAGAAACCGCGTAGCTCTGACTGGCCCGGACCTCTCTATTTGGATGGAGCTGGCCTGAGGAACTCACAGAGATCCACCTGCCTCTGCCTCCCAAGTGATGAGATAATAAGTGTGCCACCGTGCCTGGCACTGCTGCTATATTTGAAGTTATAGGAACAAAACATTACACAGGCTGCAAATTCTTATACAGAGAGTCATGGTGTGGACAGTGCTATTTAAGTACTTGCTATAAGCAGTGTGAGGGATACGGCTATAAGTGGTAACGAGCTCACTTAGGATATAAGGAGGTCTGGGTCCACTGCCCGTACTAGAAAGACAGACACAGACCACACAGACACACAGACACACAGACATACACACACACACACAGACATACATGCACACATGCAGACATGCAGAATGGGGAGGGTCAGATGTGATTAAAAACTAAACTACATCTATGTAATACTCTTTAAAAAAAAAGATTTATTTATTTATTTTATGTGTACAAGTAGACTGTAGCTGTCTTCAGACACACCAGAAGAGGACATCAGATCCCATTACAGATGGTTGTGAGCCACCACGTGGTTGCTGGGAATTGAACTCAGGACCTCTGGAATAGCAGTCAGTGCTCTTAACTGCTGAGCCATCTCACCAGCCCTATGCAATACTCTCTTGACTAACAGAATCTCATTTTCCCAAGTACACGGACATGAGTATTTACCTTCAGTGTGCACAGAGATGATTTAAAAGTCACAAAAATTGCTCAAATTACTACAAATTCACTTGATATTGTGTAAGTGCGAATGCTAGGAGGCCTGTACAGCACACTTCAGCACTGGGATAAGACTTATTAGATTTGACTGTGCCCAGAAGCCCAGTCAATTAAGCAACCGCCAAACGCTGGGAGGGGCCCCAACCCCAGAGAGAATGCCTAGGAAGTATGTGCACAATCAGCCATTGTATGGCCATTTCGTCAGAGGTGAGACATCTGTCTTGGACTGAAGCGTGTTAAGACACGGGATGTTTTCAAGGGAAGTGAAACATTCCACCCTTCAAGGAAACTTCACTAAATCCAAGAAATAAACAACTTAAAAGCTTCAGAAAAAAATCCCTAAAACTCAGCAGATTCATTAGGCTCTCTCCTCCCAAAGCTTGCATATAACTTGCAGTGAATCGGGAGATACATTCTCAGGGAAGTCCAGCTGCATAGAAGAGGCTCAGACCATTTGAGCTGCCTGAGCAAGCTCTCCAGCCTCTTACGCTGCCTGCAGGTTGTACAGCGTGTTCCAGGTCTCCAGCTTTTGTGAGCAGTCATCTAGGCTGGGGTTGGCTTTCAGTGATATGGCTGTCATGGGATCATTTCCACTCCTGAAGCTCACTGGTCCACTAAGTTGGATGTGGATGCTATCCTGACTTTGGGCTGTTATGGATTCCCTGTCAGGGGCGAGTAGATAGCTGTTCATTTGTTCTCCAGGGAAAGTGTCACAAAGCATGTGTGCACACATCTGGCAGACACATACACAGAGAAACACCTGGGAGCACATGTACAGACATGTGGGAGTGTGTGGGAGTGTGTGTACAGATATATGGTACAGAAATATGACTGGGCAGTGCACAACACAAGACAGGTTTGCATGCCTCAGAGCAATAAAGGAGAACAAGTGCAACTCTTGATGTATTCAAAATAAATAGTGAGGCTGGGGAGACAGCTGCTAGGAAAGTGGGTGCCAGGAAGCATGGGACCTAAATAAATCTCAGAGCCGTGCACAATGGGTTAGAAAGCCATGCACAATGTGTTAGAAAGCCATGCACAATGTGTTAGAAAGCCATGCACAATGGCATTTTTTTTTTAAGTTCTAGTGTTGGGTAGACAGATGGGCAGGTCTTTGGGGCTTGCTGGCTAGCCAGACTAGCCGAGTCAGAGAGCTCCAGGCCACTGAGACCCTATTTCTAAGTAAGGGTTAGAATGTCTAAGTAACACCACCGGAGGTTGTCCTCAGGCCCCTACGTGCACACGCACATACATGTGTCCCCTCCGCATACAAAGGAATGTACAAACTAAGTACTACTCACAATGCCCCCCCACACACACAATTTACAACCTACTTGAACAAGTAAAAAATCTTAGTGCATTGTCTGTTTTTATTTTATCATTTGGTTGTTGTTGAGACCAGGTCTACTAGGTAGCCCAAGCAGGCCCCAAACACAGGACTCCTCTGCTTCAGCGTCCTAAGTGCTGAGACTGTTGAGGTCATCCGCCATGCTTTTGAAAATGTTTTAACTACAAAGTCAAGCATTCCGCAAGACTGCTTCTAAGGGAGTCAAATTATAGGAAGAAATATAATTCCCATGAATTAAAAGGTGGAGCCAGAAACTCTAATTTAAACCTCTATGTTCACTCCAGTCAGAACTCTGCCTAGCCAGGGTCCAGTCTACCTGAAGCTTCTGTGTCTGGAGTTTAGCACCTGCATCAAGGCTGCCTGGGCCACAGACTGCAGCTTGAGGCCAGGACGCCAGGCAGCCAGCAGAACCCACACATCTGGCAGAAGAGGGGAGCACTGATGTTGAGAGTAACTGGGTATGAGAGATAGCACCCTACTTTTGAAACTAACAGGGTGTCCTGATTAGCCTTGCCAACTTGGCCCAGCCTACAGTCCTCTCAAAGGAGGGCGTTAAATCCCCCCAAGAGGCACGAGGCTAAGGACTAGGCCTGGTGTACAGCGAGTGAGCTAGCACTGCTGGTGCACTAATGCTCTTTCTGTTGTGTCAATCAGGGCAGGATACAGATGCACTCTGGCCGATTCTTACCTCCGGGCATCACCTGGCCGACATCCTGAACAGTGAGCACCGACAGCTTCTCCTCAGTGTCAACTCGGATCACGCCGTAGCTCAGGCCGTTCATTGACAGGACAGCCTTTCTTGGAGGAGGTCCTCCCAGATCTGGAGGCCTAGGCAACAAGAGCACCAGCAACCTGCTGACGAGGGCCATCACTCCAAGGAGCACTGAGAGTGAGCCTCGACTGACATTCAGTCCCTCACTAAAGCACCTGCTCTGTGTATGGCCTGGTCAAGACAGTGTACTCTAAAGCCATGTGCCTCTCTACAGCATGGCTTCAATACTATTATAAAAGGTGACTCAATTTCTATCTGGTTATCTTGGGACCTTAGCATAGAGTCCTAGGGTACCCAGGTGGGCAGACTAACTATTAGGAGGCCTCTGGGCTGCAATGGGCTGTGATACCATGCATGTGCAGATGGGGATCAGGCCCATGGTACCTTTATAACACCACCTCCCCACAGCAGATGGCCTGATAGAACCCTTCCCAAGACATGGGACGTTGCTTTTAATTCTATTATTAAAATAGTTACTTAAAGCTTAGATATTTGTAAGCACACACTATCTTTAAATTATAAGGAAAATGCATACATGACCAGAGCTGAGGCAATTCTGTAAGAGGATGCTGAGGACAGAAAGCTGAGGAGATGTCCTCTACTGTGAGCACATGGCCGGAAGCCCCACAGAATGGTGCCCAAGGGCAGGATCAGCAGTACCAGGAGTCTCGTGATCAGGGCAGGAAAGTGCCTTTGGGGCTAGCTGTGGTTTGGGAACAACATGCTGTGTGCAAGAAGTATAGGAAGGAACCCAGGGACCAGATACTAGGATACCTCTAGTGGGGATACCTTTTAGATGGGGTGGGGACTCTCAGGGCAACCTCAAGGCCCTACTCTACGTCCCAAGATGTGCCACAAAGAGCAGCTTGGGGTGCAGAGGTTATGGTGGCAGATGCTTCCCTTGGTAAGTTAAAGGTTCTCTTCAGGAGACCCACAGCCAGCAGAGCCTCTCACAACAAAGAGCTCTTGCTTAGTTATAACTTTTACATATGATCAGGCAGAAATAGCAAGCTCTTGATTTGGGAAGAAGCGTAAGGAGAACTAAATTGAGAGAATCCAGTGTAGTCCAGGAACCATGGAACTGTAGGCTGCACCCCCTCTGCTACCTGAGGGGACTGCGGCACTGATAGGAAGTCCTTCTTCAGGATGCCCAATAGTTAGAAATAGACTACAAACTTAGAGTCATAGGTAACTCCATCAAACATAGACTACTCGAATATGTGTTCACAAAAGGCAGCATGCAGCTCAGTTACCTGCGGATGGCTACTGTCAGCGCCTCAGGAGAACTGGCACAAGGACAGATGACCTCTGGCCTCAGACCTCTGGACTGGAAGACGTTGAGGAAGGCATCGCAGGAAGATATTGACCCTGTGTAAAGCATAAAAGGTGACTGGAGGGCCAGCAGGCCAAGAGCACACAGTGTGTAAGGCATCACACTGCTGATAGCCAGGCTGAGTCCTGGCTGCACATAAACCTGTTTTAACAAGATCACCACTACAATTTGGCAAAGCAGTCCTTCTTAGAGTAGCAGTGATCACCATAAGACACACACGATCATTCCCTGCTCAGCAACAAGTAAGAGTCTGGAAATCTTTCACAGGAGGCCTGGCTTTAGACTTGTGTTTGTTACTGTGGCTCAGCAAGGCCTGGCCTGACCACAGATGGCCGATGGGACAACAAGTTCAGCTCCTGCGAGTGCCTTTAGAGATGTATGATCTACATCTTCACTAAATATGTCCTGCCTCTCCCTTGTGCCCTCTCCTTTGGGTAGACTTCCGTCATTCAGTTATTCAAGGCTGGCAAGATGTAACAGATGTGTTAGAGAACTTGGCAACAAGGAGGCTCCGCCTGCTCAGGGCCCCAATAACTAGGGTTCTGCAGCCATGGTGACACTAGGGTTTCATTATAAACCTCCCCCAACACAGGTACATAGAAGGGAAACAGGCATCTACAGGGGCTCCCAGTTTCACATTCTTTGGGGGGGCAGGTATCCTTCTGTATGCCTTCTCCTAAGGAAAGAAGGCAACAGACTGTTCCGTGTTACCAAGACTGGATACGGCATCATAAAGGACCAGTAAGTGAAGTGCAAATCAAGGCCTGTGAAGGGAAGCTAGCTCTTTGGTACCTGGAGGGATGTGGATGGAGGAGACAGGGCAGAGCTATTAGGGCTAACATGCATCTCTAGAAAGAAAACGCTGGAAGGAAGCGATGTGCTCAAGTGACCACCGACTGCAGCTGAGTGCATAAGCAGAGAGCCAGGGCAGTTGTGGAAGGCTGTGGGTGGCTGTGGGCGGCTGTGGGCGGCTATGGGCAGCTGTGGGCAGCTGTGGGCAGCTGTGGCTGGCTGTGGGCAGCTGTGGGTGGATGTAGATGGCTGTGGGCAGCTGTGGGTGGATGTAGATGGCTGTGGGCAGCTGTGGTTGGCTGAGTGCATAAGCAGAGAGCTAGGGAAGCTGTGGGTGGCTGTGGGCAGCTGTGGGTGGATATGGCTGGCTGTGAGCAGCTGTGGGCAGATGTGGGTGGCTGAGTGCATAAGCAGAGAGCTAGGGTAGCTCTGGGTAGCTGTTGGCAGCTGTAAGTGGCTATGGGCAGCTGAGTGTATAAACAGAGAGCCAGGGCAGCTGTGGGAGGCTGTGGGCAGCTAAATGAATAAGCAGAAAACCAGACCAGCTGTGGGCAGCTGTGGGCAGCTGTGGGCAGCTGTGGGCAGCTGTGGGCATGAGAAGGCATGAGTTATCCATGGATATGGGAAGGAGACCTTGCTGTCTCAGATGTACACTAAGAGGATGAGAGGTGTTTAGGGGTGCTGTGTGCTTGTTCTGCTCTCCTGAAAGATGGGGTACAGAGAAGAATAGGGGTAACTATTTGGTACTGCAGAAGAAACCCCTTGCTCAACAAGAGGACACCCAATTCAGGCCTCAGGCAGTCCTGGGCCTAAGAAGTTCACGCAGCCACCAGAGCAGTTACAGCCCTGTTGACAGCAGCATCCTCACTGCTTAGGCAGATGCCACAGTCATTCCTCCAGGAGGGCTTGGAGTTGGCCAGAGATACATGGAGGAGGAATAGCTGGGTCCCTGTGAAGGAGGTTGGAGTTGAGAGCCACATCAAGGGAGCCTAACACCAAAGGGCAAGGAGTTCAAGAGGTCCCTAACAAATCAGAGATCCTATTTATAGCGTAATCCACTGACCTCTTAAAAGACAACGGTTCCCACTAAAGGTTCTGACAATTGTATTAAAATTGCTTGTAAATTTAGTCTTAATGAATACATATGCGACCCACCAATGGGTCACTAACAAGGGGTAGGTAACATGTCATAGAACGTTATAGGACACTGACGTTTCCTTATAGGACACTTATCAAAGTAGTGATAAAGCCTGAATTTTGTACAATAGGCTCCATCTCAACAGGCTGTTCAGTCCTCCTGGCAAGTCGAGAATCACGTGTGCCAATACCCCAAACCCACCCGTGGTCACCCAGCCTACTCACATGGGTTAGCGCCGTCTGCCACAATCAACATGCGCAGAGAGCTGAGACAGACATCTCTCTGACCTCGCTGCGCCAAGAGCGACCAGTGCATATCTCGGGACTTCACCAGGGCAGCCCGGGCTGCAAAGAGAAGAGAGTACCAATGTCTTAGTGTCACAGGGGCAGGCACGCCCACACTTCAAAACACTGCTGCACTCATCCTGTGCAGAGGCACGCGTGCAGAGGGTGAGGGACTGCTGCGGGGAACACACCCTTGTCTGTTTGACTACCATCTGTTATCTCGTGCGCTTCCTAACCCCTTCCATACCTTTTCTCCTTAAAACTTAATTTGAAGATGCAGTTTGGATATAAGATGCTTGGATCCACTTTCCGACCTTTTGTTTTTATTTTATATGTATGAGTGTTTTGCCTGCATGTATGTCTGTGTACCACAGGCATGCAGTGCCCACAGTGGATATAAGATGCTTGGATCCACTTTCCGACCTTTTGTTTTTATTTTATATGTATGAGTGTTTTGCCTGCATGTATGTCTGTGTACCACAGGCATGCAGTGCCCACAGTGGATATAAGATGCTTGGATCCACTTTCCCACCTTTTGTTTTTATTTTATATGTATGAGTGTTTTGCCTGCATGTATGTCTGTGTACCACAGGCATGCAGTGCCCACAGAGCACAGAGAGTGGCATAAGATTCCCTACAACTGGAGTTATAGAGATCGCTGTTAGCTGCCATGTGGGTGCTGGAACCCAAACCTGGGTCCTCTGGAGAATCAACCAGTGCTCTTAACCTGAGACATCTCTCCAGCCCCAGCCTTTTAAAAAGTTAATCTTTATTATTTTATTACTTTATGAGTATGAGGTTTTGCCTGCATATGTGTGTATGTACCATGTGTGTGCCTGGTACCCTTGGAGACCAGGAAGAGGACAAAGGATGCCCTAGAACTGGAGTTACAGACAGTTGTGAGCCACCAAGTGAGTGCTAGGATTTGAACCCAAGTCCTCTAGACACCAGTGCTCTCAACACCAGGGCTTTATCTCTAGTCCCTGAGACTTTTTTACTCTTTGAACATTGACTGTTTTCTCTTGGATGTGCGCTGTCCCTCCCCAAGGTGCTGACCCTTGTTTTGTGCTGCCTCATTGCCAGAACCCTCACATCACTTGGTCTGCAGGGCTCTGGCAGCCTCCGGATCAGGAAGTGAAATGAACTGGAATTTGAATGAGTGTGTAGAGCCCAGTGAATCCCACTGCCTTTGACCAGGCTTTGTCTTCCTCCATAAAACAGATGCCAGGCATTCTGTAACAGGAATGTTGATCTGGAGATGCTGGCAGAGTACAGTAAGTTAGTCTTAGTAGCTGCTGAGCTCTATTGCATAGGGACAAACAGATGCTGGAGCTGTGCAGTCACATGATCAGGTTTCCTGTTTGGTGCTGAGAGATACCCCAACCACTGGGAGGAAAGAAGAACAGGGGACAGGCCTCACAGATGGCCTGCCTCATTTATCCATCCTGCCTGTCACAGACTGTATCATTTGAACAACAGCCTTGTTAGAGCTTCAAAAACTCTAACCACAAATTAAAACCATCTCAAATAATATTAGGAACACTGATGTGATACTGAAGGAAACTTCAAAAGAATAGAATTAGGAGTGTCAGGTCCTTCAGTGAAGAGCCCAGCTATGCTGCTGCAGGTAGCGGTCCAGGCCCTGAGAAGGTCTGGACCGGCATGGCCTACAGAGACACCCCCAGGTAGCTCTACAGCCCACAGCTGCAGTTCTGTGTGTTGCCTTCATGTTTCCTTAGTTACTAAACATCGGTTTGTAGAGAATTCTTTAAAGCAAGACAAGGCAAGTGAGGGCAGGTTTCTGCTACCTTTATAGGAACACACTTTCTGAATCCAGGAGAGTGGGTTGACCTTCATCAGGGCATATGGGATGCTGATGACATGCATCCTATTCATGACACTCTGCAAAGAAAGAAATGGACTAGCTCAGAGGCAGGCAGGCTGAAACTATGCCGAACAAGCACACCAAACCTAACAAGCTGGAGCGTCAGTGTTCCACGGGTTTCGTTTATCTCTTGCTCCCACCCCAGCCACTAGCAAACAACACTCACTGTTAAGACTCCGTGCCACAAACTAGCATCCAAACAACACTCACTGTTAAGACTCCGTGCCACAAACCAGCATCCCTTTTGAAGTCCAGCACATTCGTTAACGTTTCGGCTGAAAGCGGACACAGAAAGTTAATACTGATGAACAGCTCTTTGCTAAGCTCTGCACACGTTGAGCGCGGTCCCAAGGTGAATACGTAACCAGCACACAAGAGCTTCAGGAAACAGACGGCACTTCCAAACCATGCACCGGTTAACAGGGAGCTAAGTATCTGCTCAGATGACTGGAAACACCGTTCTGGACTGGAGCGGAAGACCATGCCCATCTTCAATTCAAAAGCACAAGGAACACGACATACAGCAAGAACTACAGAAGGTCACTGTATGGTTGCACCATTGTGACGGGCTGCCCCTCAGAAGCAAGAGGCAGGATGACAAACTGCCATGGACACTCTTATTTCTCAGCTTCCTACCCAGACTCCCTCAGTTGTCACACCCACAGTGGGCAGTCTTGCATCATATTTGTACAAAGAAGTGACATGCATGCCAGGGATACTGTAGCACTCTGAATGACAATCTCCCTGTCCTTTAGCTGAAGAGCCAAACTAAAAGTGACATAAATTAAATGATGGCCTGAGATCGAAAGACCTCAAAGGACTTTGCTTTATAGAACTAACTTTTAAAATTCTTGGAAATACTTGAAAATCTCTACAAGGTTTGTATCACGATTGCCCACAAGCTAACCCTTGAGATTAAGCATCTTATTTAATATATATAATATATATAAATATGCCGCTCAATTTTACTTTCTAGTTTTGCCCAGTTCTAGTTCTGCAATGTAAGAAAACCACCATGCGTCCAAGTTTAGTACTTAAAATTATATATTTCCTATTGATCTCATAAGTATACACAATTACTATCTATCAATATAAGATAAGATTCATTTAAAATATTAATAGTCAATTGGGGCTCTACTTTATCAAAGATAATCTAAGATCATAAAGATTATACTTAAGCATTTCCATGCATGACTGCTCAAGCCACAAATACATTCACTGAAAGTGACAACGTTAGAGGAGAAGGATGCTCCAGGATGACTGTTCTCTACTGTTTATAATGCACACCGCACCGCCCTTCAGCATGCCAATAACTGATCCAGCCATTGTGCATAAACAGATCACTGGTGCACAAGTCTCACACTCCATAAAACCGTGTCAGTGTGACTTTATTGAAACTGTCCTAGGTGTGGCAGCCTAGGCTATGCAGAGAGGGACCTTCTCCCTAAGTCCTGCATAAGCCAACACCTTCTCCCAAGGATGTCAGTAGACAACTGCACCCACTGCCTGGTGCAGCTGCATTAAAAGTTAGTGCACCATGCACAGCAATGGGTGCAGCCATGTTCGTCAGATTCCTATGCAGGCAGTAAGAGCTGCAATCCAGAACGTGTGGCCTTACCTTCCGTGTACCCACACGCCTGGGTCAGGGCCTGGCACTGCGCCAGCAGGGATGAGTGGGATACGGTGACCCCTACTGTGCTGCCTTCTTTGCTGGTTTTATACTGTAAAATTTCAAGGGAGAAAAACAACAATGTATACTTCTGCACCACACCGGACAAGGAGGCTGAAGACTCTTAAGAAGCAGCTGCTGGCGTCATCCCTCCCCTTGCCTTTATCGTGGCTCTTAGGGGACCTGGGATAGTGCTAGAGGACAGCAGTGCACACAAACTGCATCTTAACTGCCCATGTCCTAGGAGGGACAGTCAGGGATGAGTAGGTCAGAGTAAATCCTGACATGACCCAATTACAGGTCTATAGGACACTATGTATATCTGGGATGGAGGTAAAAATTAGGAGAGCACTTAGCCTAAAAGGTATTAAGTAGTTATCTTTTTATAAAAACCAGGCCCGAGCCTGTGAGGGATGTGTCTGTGCAGTATTGAGGATGCCCTTACTTCAATGTACGCAGTCCTGGACCCTGTGTCCTGGGCCAGCGGGTACCAGTCCTTTGGAGGTCTCGTCAGATGCTTCCCATCAATCACCAGCCAGGCGAGTGGGGGCCAACCTGTGACAGCACATGGGATAAGTTGTGAAAGGCGGTCAGAAGGCTGTGCTCCACACATGTGGAACCTGTGCCCAGCAGGCACCCAGCAGCCCCAGGGAGCTGTGGGAGGCAAGCATTGTTTTCTTATCTTTTTACTCAAACAGAGAAGCACGGAGCATAAGAGGTAGACTGAATCAGACAAAAGCCCTGACAAGTATGTCCTCTGCTATCGACCCAGCAGCCTCTGTGGGTATAGTGTCTGGCACAGCATGCCTAGAAGGCAAAGCCAGGTAAAAGGCAGAGCCAGAGCACAGCCAGAACTGTGACCCAGGAGCCTCACCTTTGAAAGTGGCCACCTCGCCTGTCGGTGCCTTGGGCAGACCCTTCTGACAAGCATCTGTGGTCAGGGCCAGGGTCACCCCACAGCTGCCCAGGAGAAACCCAACCTGCTGGCTGCCTGCATCCTGCAGAAGACAAAGCAATGGAGGTAGAGGCGGAGCTGTGGCAGGGGAGCAATAGCCACACCCCAGCCCCTGGAGCACGGGCTGTGTAAAATTCTTCCACCCTTCATAAACCTTCTAAAACAACTCAGTCTCATTATTGGCAGGATACTCTATTTTCATGAAAATAAGACAAGTTTTTGAAATTTAGGGGGCACTTTTTTGTTTGGCTTCTTTATTCACAGTGAAATATAAAGGTCTGAATAGTGGACTAATTAATTTATTGCACTTTATTCTTACAAATGAAACTTGAATACATTTTAATGGACTCTAGACATAATCGTTTACACTGAGTCCTGACTGGAACCTACACATGACTCTGGAGGTCTGGCCTCGTCACTGTGCCACTGTGCACAGAAGCGCTTGCCCCCTTCTCAGATCCTCTCTCTGCATGTCCCTCAGCAATGTCAGTCACATAGCTTAAGGAACCCAGAGTTTGCTCTCTCAGAGTCACCGTCCCTGGAGAGGCATTGGTCTTGTTTGCAGATTTTACTTGTGAGATTCCTGAGCATTTGTTATTCATAGCACTCATGCTAATGACTATGTGAACACAGAAATGAGAGGGCAGGGAAGCCTGCTGTTCTAAGACACAGGAGTATTCTGCTCAGATATTTTTCAATAATCAGACTACTGATATTCATATCCAAACTGAGATAGCCATCTAGAGCAGCCAAGCCCCTCACATCAACAACTTATGAATGATAAACCTGCCCGCCCTGTAAGTGAACAGGAAATACATGAGAATATCTATCCCGTTTATTTGATGTTATTATTAATTTAATAAATAAAACCCAGAACAGCTTGCCTAGTCCAATTCTGTTCACTGGAATATAACGCACTCACGATTTCTTTTGGGAAATTCAGGCGGATGCTAGGACAGCTCTGCCCCGCTGGGGCTCGGCTGTGTCTGCAGGCAAACCCCATGGTGCTCTCTGGAAGGTCCTGGGAGGCCTGTTTGATGCTTGCCTCCTCCAGGGACCTGCTTACCCCTGTGAAGAGGGCACTAATCACACAGCACCTAAAGAGAGACACAGAGGGTGCCCACATCTGGGCCTGACCCACAGCTGTTACCTTTCTCGTTAGTGGTACTTCTATAGGGACAGGGACCAGCTCTGCCAGGAGACACCCGTAGAACGCAACCATGAACATGACAGGGTCACTATTTGGAAACACAAGTGCCACCTACATGTGGAAACAACAGCAAAAACTGTGAGGTTTCGGGAGTGACGGGGGCTTTTTGTCTTTTAGAATTCTGTTAATTAGATAAAGATGAGTGGGTTTTTTTTTTTTTCAAATTTAGTTGAAAAACATCTAATTTTGTTTAAAAAAAATCTAATGTTGGAATTCATTCTTTTATTTATACAATTTTGAATAAACAATTGTAGCTGCAGCCTTTACTGCACATGGAACAAAACAGTCCACAGTGGTAGGCTAAGGCCTTCGGATGCATGCAGACTGAGAGCCAGATCTAACACCCACCCACACAGACTGTCGCTATCAACAAACAGTCCCGTTGTCTGGTCTGGCGGCCAGTGCCTTGGCACACTAAGCAACCCTGCTGGCCCAATTCATAGATTTTGAAACACATATTTCCTTGCATTTGATTTTTAAAAATATTTAATGTCTTTTATTTCCTGTAATCATATGGATATTTATTTGGGACTACCATAATCCCAACTGTCAATTAAAAGCTACTCTCTGGCCAAATTCATAAAACTGTTTATGAGATAAAATTTTATAAAAACCCAAATATAGTAACTGGTGTTGTAATAAGCAATGAGCCAGAATAACAGTGAGAGCCCTTGAGAAGACAAACAGTGGTTTAGCTTGACCCTCCACTTCTAAGACAATACTTAAGCTATGTCTGTCTACTGATCTTCATTCTGTACCTCAGTTTACAAGCTACATGTCTAACAAGTTTATTGAAAAGAAAACCCTCTCTTTCCAAAAATGATTAAATAGTGGTTGCTTCAGCTGTAACTCTGAGACAAGAAGCCTGGTACAGAAGAGGGATCTTTAGCGAACGCTATGCAGGGATGGATTTATGCACTTTGTTGTTTTTTTTTTAAAGATTTATTTATTTATTATTATATGTAAATACACTGTAGCTGTCTTCAGATGCACCAGAAGAGGGTGTCAGATCTCATTATGGATGGTTGTGAGCCACCATGTGGTTGCTGGGATTTGAACTCTGGACCTTCGGAAGAGCAGTTGGGTGCTCTTACCCACTGAGCCATCTTGCCAGCCCCGGATTTATGCACTCTGTAAGTACACTATCACAGGAGTGTGATTCTTCCAGCAGACTGACGGCTCAGTCACTAAGAGCTGGTTCAACTTTCATATCCTAACCCTCTTTGTACAGATTCTCATGTACGTCAACTGTGAGAAGTCCCGAAGCCGCTGTGATGGCTGGCTCTAGGTACATATTATTCTCTATTCCCACCCTAAAGACCTTGGAGATGTTTGTCCCCGAAGTACACAGTTCTGCTGCATGCTCTGGCGTGGCTCTCCACACCCCCCTCGGCATGCACACTGTCCTGGTGCAGCGTGTCACTCTGCTCCTGCCACAGCCAAGTGGCTCTGCTTTCTGACCCACATCTTTTCTAGACTCACATCCATTGGGCGCCCAGTCTTGGGTGAGCCTGTAAATCCGTCCTGTTTCTCTCTCTGTATGCTGCACTCTCCTGCTCCCGTCTCTCCTGCCCCCTCCCCCTCCCTCTGTCATTTGTTAAAAGACTTATTTTTATTTTATGTGATGAAAGTGTTGCCTGCAGGTATGCCTACGTGCACCACAAGCCTGCAGAGAAAGCTGGACCCGCCCCCCGCCCCCGCCCCCGGAACTGGAGTCACACGTGAGTGCTGGGAGCCAGACCCAGGTGCTCCTTACCACTGAGCTATCATCTCTCAAGCCCCTCATTTTTGGTTTCCTAAGGCAAGGGATTCATTTGTGACCCAGGCTAGCCTGGAGTACAAGGTCTTCTGCCTCTCTAGTACTGGGACTGCAGGCATGCCCCAGGCCTGCCCACTCTCCACTTCCTGGTCTTTCTAAGTGAAATCCTTTCCCCATTTATGAAACACTTTAATTTCAGGCCTCAGGGGACATCAGTGCTTAGAGACCTTCCTTCTGCACCTGGTTGGTGTACAGCCCTTTCCTTTCGCCTTCCCTCCCACCCTTCCCTTTCCTTTGTTTTTGAATGGTTTTCCTTCACAGGAAGCCTCTTGTGGGCGGAGTCACATGAAGGTGTAAATCACAAAAGGCCCCTGGGAATTCGAGGCTATCTTATTCTGGGGACACTTTAGAACACCTGTTCCCAGGACACTCTCACCTTCCAGCCCGACTGCCTGGAGCACTTCAGCACACCAGAGCTTCCTCCATAGACGGAAACCCTCCACCCAACTGCATATGCAGTGACCCATTAGCCACAGGTGCCTGGCTGCTGGGTCCCTGGCTGGGCCACCTTAATTCTTACCACAACATTGTTTTCATACTAAGTAGCTTTCCGTTGCTAACTTTAAGCCTCTTGTGTCAGCACTGTAACTCTAAGCAACTGATAGGACATCAATTACAATAAAATATATCTTAAGGTCACAATCTGGCTACTTACTCTGTCTCCAGGGTTAAGCAGGGGCTCATTCTTACTGGTCAGTTTGTTAAGTAGAGTATACGCTAATTTTAGACTCCGACTCCAGAGTTTGCCTAAAACAAAACAAAAGTAATAAGCAATGTTAAGTTGTGAAAAAACTACTAGTTAACATGTGACATAGTGAGCATGTAGCCTCCAACAGACCTTTTCTCTATTGGTAGATTCAGTTTCCAACTGTGAGCTATTTAGTGCAATTCTACCAGGAACACCACAGCTTTCTCTCAAAAAATAACCTATAACTATTTTTATTTACACAAATAAGATTATATTACAAAAATCAGTCAGCAAAAAGGCCATACTATGTATATGTTGTACACGTGCATATGTACACACATGTAGAGTATGTATAAGTTTTCAAGGAACACGACCACATATCCAACTGGACGCTTTTTCCAACTAACACTGCATTGTGGATGCCGTCTTCTGATGTTAAATGCTCACTAATGACGTCACTTGAGTGGTGTGCATTCAAGAGCTGAATTACAGCTCCCACAGTTTACTTAGGAGAGCCGGCAACACCAGAATGGAATGTCTGCTCAGACTATGCTGGCCCTCGCGGCGAGCGGCTGCCATGCTTACACCTAGCCCTGGTGAGTTCTCAAAAGGAAAAAGCTTCGCTGAGAAAGAAAAGGACAAAAGAGAAGAGAAGGATGCAGGTGTGTCTGAGTGGGAGGCAGGAGGGAGCATGGGTAGAAATCAGAGGCCACTGGCAGCCTCACTGTGTCAGCTTCATTGTATCGCAGAAGAAACACAGATGCCTTTGGCCCCTTAAACACTGTGGCCCTTGTGGTGCATCTGGGGGGAGGGGTTGTTCTCTCTCTGAATGAATGCTCTCATGTAAATACTATGAAGCGGGTGCTGTGCTCACATGTGTTAACTGTGAGACCTGAAAAACCAGCAAGAAAAAAGATGAAAACCCGAACATGGTTTTAGCCTGCTTTAAAAGATCAGTTCTGAGCCAGGCCTGGTGGCACACGCCTTTAATCCCAGCACTCGGGAGGCAGAGGCAGGCGGATTTCTGAGTTCCAGGACAGCCAGGGTTACACAGAGAAACCCTGTCTCGAAAAGAACCCCCCAAAAACCCAAAAACAAAAAAACAAACAACCCGCCCCCCCCCCCAAAATCAGTTCTGGGTGTTAGAATCCATGTTTCCCAGCAGAATCTACCTGTCTGTCTCGAATGACGCTTTGTGATCAAGTCAGTTTTACCCCAGCCATACAAACTCTGGTACTGTCAGCACAATGTGCCATGTCAATGGGACAAAATGAAAAGCCAGGTAATAATCTCAATAGGTGGATGGAAAATAAATTATTCACAATTTTAAAATGACTATACAAGAACTGAGTCCTTACACTAGGCATAAAGGGAAACAAAGTTCCTTAACACGATAAAGGGTACCATTAAACCCAGCAGGAGGCATCACAGTGATGTAGAGAGTAGAGGCAAGGCCTTCAATGTCAGACTGAACACGTCAGCCAGAGGAAGGCAGAGAAGGCAAAATAACTGGAAATAAGACTGTTATTTGTGCACACTATGATTATGTACTTCGTGAATCGTTTACAAGTGAACTTAGTAAGGCTGCCAGATTTATCAACATATAAATGCCATCTAGCATAAAAGCTACAGTACGATTCATATAGCTAAGACTTAAGTGTCACAAGAAACACAAAAGACTCTCCATAGAAAGTTATACTTCATGGGCTAGCAAACTGGTTCAGTGGGTAAAAACACTTGTCGACAAATCTGACAACCCAAGTTCAATTCCCGGAACCCACATGGTATAAAGAAAGCAATGACTTCCACAAGTTGTCCTCTGACCTCTGTGTGAATGCCACAATAAGCATGTGCACACACATGCACACACACATTAAAAAGAAAGAACTATAATACGTTATTGACAACAAAACCTCATGAATGCAAAGATGTGCATTTGCACACAGATTCAAAGCAGTGCCCATCAAAATCTCAGATACAGAGATACCCAAACTATCTGAAATACATGGAGTGCAAACAGCTAAGATACCCTTGGTGACAAGAGAAGGTGCTCTAGAGTGTCAAAACTTGTCATATAAAGCGATGACATCAAAGTGTTGTGGTCATGCTGTGTGTAGTGCACACCTTTAATCCCAGCACTCCAAAGCAGAGGCAGGTAGATCACTGTGAGTTCAAGGCCGGCCAGAGCTACATAGTATGACCCTGTCTCAAAACAGAGACAAACAAAAACAAAGTCTGCCATGTGGCTGCAGTTTCCTGCTTTGCAATGTGCACCAAGCAGCGTGTCTGCTGTGGCACTCAGAGAACAGTGTAAGGTAGATCGGAGGCATGATGCTTTCTGCTGATACTTGCCATAGGTCAGGGTGCAGGTGGCTTTCCCCGCTGTGTCCAAGGCAGTCAGACAGGGGGCTTTAGGCTGTGTTGTGCCCCAGAGCTGCAGTGCAGCCAACAGAGACAGTGGCCCAGAAGTTCCCACTGACAGAGGCTCTCCCTTCAGCACGGCCATCTGATCCCCCTCAGGCTTGGGCTGATTCGGATCTGGTTGCTGAACTATAAGGCAACGAGACATTTCAGGGTGCCGTGTACACATCTGCTTGCTAACAGCTGTACTTTATGATTTTACTTTGTAGCCAAAATTATAAAACATTTATAATAAATAATCTACCTAGAGTCACAGACAGATTAAAGCGAGATCAGTTACAGATAATAATTTTGAGACAAAAAACTTCTCCGTTCTGTAACCCATAACCTCATATAAAGGCGACCCCAAGTCATTTCTACCTTCCTTCCTTGGGGATGCTCTCTGACATGGTGGTAGGTACTCCAGAGCTCCAAAGCAGGGGCTGGAAGGCTTTAGAGCATGAGAAACTGGTCCTAGAGACCAGCTCACTTAAGACCAACTGAGCAGAGCCACCTCTGAAGTCGGGCATCAAAACCACCAGCACAGGGGGCTAGCAAGACCACCAAGTAGTCAGAATCTATTAACTCCAGTTACCTTTCTGACCCCCACAGGTATCAACAACACAAATAATACATATACATATATGTAGACAAAACACTCGCACCTAAATAATCATTTGGGAGGACAACACGGAAGTCTATTTCTAGGGGTTATGCATCAGCTCTGTCACCGTGTCCAACAAAACTGCTCTCTAGGCTGCAGGCACAGCCAAGTGGTAGAGTATTCAGCTACAAGTTTGAGGTCCTGGCTTCAATTTCCAACTGTAAACAGCTAAGAAAACCGGCTGGCTGAGCATGGGGACAGCCATCTGCAATCCCAGCTCTGAAAAGGCTTGGGGAAGAAGACTGCAACTTGAAAGCCAGCCGAGGTTAGGACGAGCCCACTGCCCCCACAAGGCTGACATCTTGCTTTAAGAAACATACATACTGTGAACTCTGAACCTAAAAGGCACTGTCAGATTAGATAGGACAACCAGGTTCTAAAAACCAGACCTCATGTTCAGATGTAGAGGAGATGCCCATGCTGGCAACACTGCACAGAGGCAAGTGAGGATTAATTGTGTGGTGCCTGTTGTCTACACACACACACACACACACACACACACGAATGCACACATACATATATACACATATGTACACACACATATATGCATGCATACATGAACACATACACAACACATGCCTGGATATATACACAGGCCAGCACTGGCTTATTTCTGTGCCCTACAGGCTTTCTCTTACTCTTGCTAGTTTTCTTTAAAAGAAAAAAATTTTGCATTCTTTCTAAATATATACTCCTTTATAAATGAGAGGCGAGCATTTGGAAAAGAAGCCAAAGCTAAGTTAAAAACCAAATGTTTTAAAGCCATGGGATGACAAGTAGTTTGGACTTAATGTTTAAATCAAGATTTCAATAATCTAAATTAAATGAAACATCGAAAGTATTTTTATGAGGCGCTAACCACCGGACCGGATGCAGAGAGATGCTGAGTCACCTTACAATGAGTCGTATGGTTCCTACCTGCCCGTGCGCAGGAAGTGGTCAGCGGGGCTCCACAGTCACCACTGCACGTGGTTATTTTACTGTGTCACCGCATGTTGTGACTCACAGGAAATGCACATTTGCCTGTATTCAGACTCTCTTGGCCACAATATTCACCAAAACATGCAAGACCAAGTCAGGGTACTCTACCTTCCAGTAACTCCTCAAAATCATCCACAAAGAATTCCTTCAGAGGAGGGCGCTTTGGCCTCTTCAGGGTATTCAGTAGCTGCTGGATTTTGGAGGACACTCTGCTGTTCACAGGCACACCTGTCAAGGAGAGAACGGGAAGGACTGGGTCATGCCATGGCCACTGGAGCACGCGCCGGGCGTGAGGTCTGATGAGCAGCTGTTCAGTGGAGCAGACGCCACTGTAGATCCAGCCAGGTGCTGGTCCTATCGGTCGTGTTAGACTATGTCGATCCATTTGACAAGGATCTACTCGATATCTTTCAGGAAACAGGATTTGTTCTGAGCTAACAGTTTACAAAGTAATCCCGAAATCCTGTGGGGAGGAGGGTAACTCCACGGCTTTTCAGAGCACATGTCAAACTCATTGCGTGGTCTCATCGGAATGTAATCTGTGGATACTCGAGAGATGGTTCAGTGGTTAGGACACTAACTGCTCTTCCAGAGAACCTGGGCTCCAATCCCAGCATATATGGCAACTTAAAACCGTATATAATTCCAGGAGGATCCAATACCCTCTTCTAGCCACTGTGGGCACGGCATGTACACAGTGCACAGACGTTACATGCAACAAGCAATATACATAAAACAAAAACAGAAGGAACTAAAACCTTAAAAATGATCTTTAAATGGGAATATAAGATACTTTTTCTGCTCTGTGTCTGACAGCAGCAGACACCGGAGCCAGTGGTGGGACTATGATGCTTCTGTCAGGCAGACACCCACACAACAGCAACAGCAATGATGTCTACTATGGCAGAAATTCTTCCTTAATGTGAGATTTATGCCTACATGTGATGAATTCAATGCAATGAATTTACAGTATTTTAGTTCAGTGTAACCTAGGTGTGGTGACATACGCCTTTAATCCCAGTTCTTGGGAGACAGAGGCAGTAGATCTCTATGAATTTGAGGTCATCCTGGTCTTCATAGGGCCAGCCTTGACTACATAGTGAGACTCTATCTTAGAAGGAAAGGAGGAAAGAAAAGAAGAGAGGAGAAAAAGAAGAGATTTTTCAGTTTAATTTTACATTTTTAAAAAAAGTAAATTATTAGGGCTGAAGAGAAGGCTCCATGGTTAAGAGCACTGGCTGTTCTTCCAGGACCCGGGATTGCTTCCCAGTGCCCACGTAGGAGCTCACAAACGTCTGCAATTCCAGTCCTAGGGAATCTGATGCCGAATTTTGACCTTTGTGGACATAGTGCTGGAGCAGTAGCTAAAACTCTGCATCCTGATCTGTAGGCAGCAGGCAGAGGGAGAGGCAGAGGCAGAGGGAGGGGCAGAGGGAGAGGAGGAGGGAGCAGGCTTCTGAAACCTCAAAGCTCACCTCTAGTGACCCCCCTCCTAATCCTAATTCTTCTCCAACAGGTCCACTCCCTGCTGACTAAGCATTCAGACATACTAGCTTAGCTGGTAGGGCCTCTCTCACTCAAACTGTTGCACTATATAACAGATGAACTGAGAAAGACCTTGCCCTACTACACCAGTTCCATCTTGCTCCTCCTCTTAAAAGATGACCGTTTTGTTTGCACTGCTTTCTGGTTATCCTTCCTATGTCCTTCTACGAAGGAATACAGACGCAGTAGTGACTTCGTATCTTCTTTCTTACACAGATGTGGACGGCTACAGATGTCCTCAGACCCTGGTTCACTCTGACAAGTGCACGGTCCCCTGCAGTGTGAACCTATGACCTTTCCTGAGCCAACTTGTGAGACGTCAGTAATTTCATATAGTTTCTAACACAGTTAAAGCCAGTGCTGCAATGGATGACTCTGCACTCCATTTCCTTAGTTTTGCAGGAACAGGCTCAGACAAAAAAATTCCTAAATTGGTTCATCTGCTGCGTCTGTCTCTTTCCCTGCTGTTGTGACAAAATACCCTGACAAAACCAATTCACAGGAAAAGGATTTATTCCGGGACAGTTTAACAGGATACTTCTCATTGTATTGAGGAAGACTTAACAGCATGAGCTGGCTTCATTGACCCACAGTTTAGAAGCAGGGAATGAGAGCGGCACACCCTCGGTTGCTTTCTCCTTCCCATGCAACCCAGGACCCCAGCTCGTGAAATAGTGCTGCCCACGTACAAGGTACACCACCCCCGCCTCAACTAGCCTAATCTAGAAATCCCTCGCAGGCACGCCCAGTGGCGCAGGCACCCAGCGGCATCTTTAGAGCTGCATGAAGTTCAGTTTTTCTTTTTCCCCCCATGTCTTTGGTGTCACATCCAAGAAGATGCAATGTAATTACGTTGTTTCCCTAATGTTTCCTTTTGATGGTTTTATAGTATTAGGCCTTTGATCCATTTAACGTTTATATGTGGTGTTAGAAA
Source organism: Mus caroli (assembly GCF_978045245.1). Lineage (NCBI taxonomy): Eukaryota > Metazoa > Chordata > Mammalia > Rodentia > Muridae > Mus > Mus caroli. The sequence goes on from NW_028227264.1 coordinate 74,608,168, forward strand.
AAGGTCTAAGTTCAGTGTTTTAATATGTATTTCTTGGTTTCCAAGCACCAATTGCTGAAGACTGTCCTTTCCTATCTAATGATCTTAGCACCCTTGTGAAAACTCATTGGTTAGCAGGAGGGCTCAGTGAGAAAGGAGCTTGCCACCAAACCCGATGGGCCAAGTTCAGTACTCAGCACTCATACAGTAGAAGGTTCTCCTTCCATACCTGACTGCACAAGTTGTCCTCTGACCGCCACATGTGTAGCATGGTATGTGCAAGCACAAGTGTGTACGCACTCATACAGAGTAGATAGATAGGCAGATAAAATGTGATTTAAAAAAACATTTGATCATCCACGTGAGGGCTGATGCATGAGTTTCTGTTCTGAGGACGTGGCGAGTTGTCTTCATGCCAGGCCTACAAGCTCTGAATGCCCCTGCCCTGAGGTCAGCTTTAGAAAGAGGGGCATCCCCAGCTCTGCTCTTCATTCTTAAGGTTATTATGAGCATGGATGTTTAGGGTAAGTTTATATTATGACCATTTAAGGTTCTATGAATTTTTACAGTAAGTTTATTTCTGAAAAAAAAATCACTGAGATTTTCACAGGGATTATATGATGAATTTATAGGGTGCTTTGAGTCATTTTAACTGGTTTTCTGTGATGGCTTTGTACCTTGCTACTTCACTGAAGTCACTATTGCTTCTGTGTTTATCCTTTGGTTTTGCACATGCACAATCGTACCATCTATAGAGAGACGCACTTCTTCCTTCCTAATTAGGACACCTTCTGTTTATTTTTTCTTTGCTAAATTTTTCTGGCTAGGGCTTCCACTTGATTGTTAACTAGAGGCGTGGCCACAGTAGGCATTCTTGCTCTGCCTTACCTCTCTGTGTCTTGATCCACTCACAGGACACTATGAAACTGCCTTCCCAGAAGCTATCCTTCAGCTCGCATCTCTGCTGTGTGTGCTCTATCTTCCGTGTGTGCTCAGTCTCCTGCTTAGTGTTTCTTTCCTCCGACCTCAGATTTACTTTGTTCTTCTTTTTCTACTTAAGAAAACGCTTAGAACACTTAGAACTCAGCCATTTTTAATTTCTAATATAATTATTTGAAGCTCTAAATTCTCTCACAGCATTCTCTGAGTCTGCACCAACCTTGTAGGCTGTGGAGGATCTGAGGTGTGGTACCCAGCTCACTCTGAGTACAGGAACTTTCCACAGTGGCCTAATTCCCCTCTCCTGTCTCCTAGCCCTCTCCAGTCACTCCTCTACACGATGCTGTCTATGGTAACATTCACTGCACACTGCTTTCTGCTGATGTGCAGGGAAGAATCATAGATGACGTGCTTAGCTGGAGAACAGGAGTGCATGGAAGGCCACGTTAAATCTCACAGAGACCTGCACTCTGCTGTTTCAGAAGAGAGAGAGGCGCCTCTCTTACCGTCCGCGGTCTCCAGCACGTTCCTGCCGTGCCCTCGAGGAATGCCTCGCACAGAGGCCATCTGGGGACGCTCATAGGGTGAGTGCTCCACAAGCCCAGTGGTGACATCTGGTGGGGCAGAGTGCAGATCTGGCGTTTGAGAAAACACACCCAAATAACAGTGATTAATTCAGCCGGCAGTGAGTTTCTATTCAGACCTGTCAGTCTAACGTTTCTCTGTCTGAGCCCTAAGCAGGGGATGAGGTGGCTCAGTCCAACTCCTCAAATCATACAGACCTAGAACTACCAAGTGCATCAGAAATGCACAGGAAACTTGCCTCTTAACAGGACTGACTAACAAGATCATAGTTGGAAAGTTTCCCTCAAGGAAACAAAAATTAATTTGAAATAAAATGTTAATAAAAGCTTTTTGTTACATTATGAAAAACAAACAACCTTCTAACTTCCCCTAAAGTAGGCTGGATATTATAAAGACATCATCTTTGTAGGCCTAAGAATAAAAGCACAACATATAGAGGATGGAGAGATGGCGGAGCAGTGATAAGCACTGGCTGCTCCTGCAGAAGACCCGGGTTCAGTTCCCAGCACCCACAGGCCAGCCCACAACTGGTAACTCCAGTTCCAGGAGGATCCAGCGCCCTCTTCGGGCCTCTGTAGACACTGCATGCTCATCAGGGCTATAGGCAGGCAAAATAATCATACACATAAAATAAAGATAAATCTTTTTCTAAAACAAAAGTACAAAACAGTCAGCCATTAAACATGCCTTTAATAGCAGTACCTCAGGAGACAAGGGCAGGCAGCTCTCTCTAAGTTCAAGGCAAGCCTGGTCTACGTATCAAGTTCCAGGGCAGCCAGAGTTACTTGGTAAGGCCCTGTGTCTGGAAAAAAATTTTAATTGAATACAAAAACTAAAAGTGTCCCACATGCTAGTTAAAAAATTTCTACAATGAGCCAGATGTACCATAAGTGCTGCACACCTGTAAGTCTGTTTGTGAGACATAGACAGAAGGGTCACAAGTTCAAGGCTAGCCTGTGTAGTTATAACACAACCCATCTCAAATAAACAAAATATTTTCTGTATTAAGAGACCACAGTCAACTTAATATATAATCAATGTTATATTTAAGGCAGATTGCATAAGATACCACTTGAATTATTACTTTCATGTTTTCAACATAATTTTTGTTTAATTTTTATGAAACAGGGCTTTGATCTGTTCCAAATACTAACTATAACTTGTTACTGAATTTTCACTACTGTTGGGCCTACTGCTATGAAAGGAATTCAGAGAATAACTGTAGAATGACGAAGGGAGTAAGGCGTTGTGGCTCACACTGCACGCACACTCGGTACAGCAAGCCCGTGTGATGAAGGCTGGTGATCTGCAGAATTTACGTAAGTGTGCTTCATATTCCCTTAAGATTCTGCCTATCTAAGGACTCTGATGCTTCGATTCTGACCATCTATCACTTCATTAACTTGAATCAAACTCAAAGAAAGATCTGAATATATAGGAAGAAAGAAAAAACACAGGAAAAAACACACACTTGCTATTTATATAACAGAATACACATTTTTGAAAAAAAAATCTAAAACTTGAGTGGCAGTTTTCACAGCCCATGAAAAGGCCTGGTGATGAGCAAGCTTTTAAGTATGACTCTCGGGAAGACCTTCCAGTTTATAAAGAAACATCCCTGTGCTTCCAAACAGAGCAAAAAGAACAATGATTGTAAGAGAATTTATAAAACTTAGGATAATAACTTATAATGATGATAACTTATATACTACAAAGTATATTATCAGCTACATAAAACTAAACTTTGCTTTACAAAACTATCACTATAAACACTGCTTTTGAAGGTAGATGTTTTATCTTTGTCAAAATGTTTAATGTATCCTATTTCTTCAATCCAAAACCTGAAACTAATACAAAAAACATACCTTTACCTAAAAAGTTACACTTCAAAATTTTTACCTACTATACTGTTCTTCCTATATTTTTCCTTCATTCAGCTGCAGAGCTATGTTAGAGTGAGAAGCTAAAATGGCAGCTTTGTGATGAGGACAGGGAAGCTGGGTACACAGTGAGCATCCCTTAGGCTGGCATCTCTGTGATGAGGACAGGGAAGCTGGGTACACACTGAGCAGCCCCTAGGCCAACGGCTGGGAGCTTCATAGTTCAGAAATCAGAGGAGTATAGATCTGGGACAGTCCCACACCTCACTAGTTAAGCACTCCTAACAGAAACTCTGAAATGTTCCAATGTGCTGCTCTAAATTGCAGACTTGAGATTAAGGAAGCTAAATCTGAATTCAGAAATCAAGTTAAGAGCCAATGAGACGGCTCGGCGGATAAAACTGCTTGCCGTGAACTCTGACCTCAGTTCATTCCCTGGGAAGGAGAGGACTGACTGCCACGTGCACACTGTGGCACATTCACACACACACACACACACAGTAACAAAGCTGGCTCTGCAGGTAAAGGCAATAACCACCAAGTGTGACAACCTGAGCCCCCTCTGCAGAACCTACGTGCTGGGAGGAGAGAACCAACTCCCACAAGCTTCCCTCCGACCTCCACCCATGTACCCTACACACACATGCACACAAAATAAATAACTTAAAATGCATTTAAAAGAATAAATGTAATTAAAAGAATAAACAAATAAAATTTAGAAATCAAACTAACTGTGCTCTTCAGTTATCCAGTAGCATATCAAAACTACACTTGCAGTAAGGTATTAGAATCCAAGTTGAGATCTGTTGTTTTAACTGAGTAGAATCAGCCAATGCTAGGCCAAGCAGGTCAGAAGGGAAAAGGGCCCTCATAGCACACCTGCAGGAGACAAGATGGATCACCCATCAGCACAGGCAACAATGCTACCTTATAAATACCTACAGCCACATCCTCTTCAAAGGATGAACACACCTAATGCCAACAGACACCAGGGTAAGTTCTTGTTAAGATATCCATAGCCTAACCATCAAAGCCCTGATGCTGTCTTACAGAATGCTGAGAGCCAGGGCGAGTTTAGCATGCTAAACAAGGAGTAACAGCCTGGCAGTGACAAGCCTTTCATGGTGTGTGCTCTTGGGTTCTGCCCTCTTTGAAAGAGCCTCAGACAGCAGAGACAGGAAACCAAACATTACTCAGAGGTAAGGGGTCATGCTCAGTGGTCTCAAGCCTTCATTCAGGACCCACGCAGGAAGCAGGGATGTGCGAGACTATAGTCGCAGCACTGACTGTTCAGTGGGAAGGCTGGCAGCCAGCCTAACTCCAGGATTATGGAGAGATCCTGTTTCAAGAGACAAGGGTAGATAAAGCAGGATAGTCACTGTTCTTGTCTAGCCTTCCAAAATGCCTGTAGAGGGGGTGTGTGTGTGCCTGCCTGTGTATGTGTGTACCTGTGTATGGTCACACACACACACACACACCACTAAACAAACAAGTAAACGTAGAACAAAACCAAAGTCAAAGCCTTCAGAGAAACAGGAAAGCAAAGCAATGGCTGCTTTCCTGCTCCAGACTGTCAAGATTCCTTAGGAAACGGAGACCACAGCCAACAGCCACACAGGAAACAAGCAAGCCACAGACCCTGGAGGCGGCTGCTCTAATGGCTACCTCCTCTTGTGGCTCCACTCTTCACACAGCATGGGCAAGAAGCACAATGTGGCAGAGGAAGCTCGAGTCTCCCAGGGACACACGCCGCATTGGAAAACAGATGTTCAGCAGATTACAGGAACTGTACTGACAGACCCCACAGAGGATGCTAACACAAGCCACAGGCTACCGGGAGAAACCCTGCCACTCACCCCTAATCCAGCCAGCACAGCAGACAGGAAAAGAACTCAGAAGATGGTCCTAGCACCACCTACTGTGGCTTGCAGGAACCCTTACTGCCTCCCCAGCCAGCCCTGATACACGGCAAGTGCTCGCCACCCCAGGTCCAGCAGAATGGAAGGAAGAGGCAGCAACAGCTCTGGTTCCAGCGCCCTCCCCACTAAGCACTGAGGTTCTAGGCAGGCTGACCTCGTTCTCTGTAAGATCCTGGGACACGGAGGTCCGTGGGCTTCACACACAGCAAATCACACAACCACTTATATGCTGGGTTTCAGATGGCCCAAGGCACCTTTCTAAGATGTCTGACATCCAAGAGCTTAGGAGTGGACTCGCATCTTGTTTTTAGGAAGACTATCTATAGGAAGAGAGTCAGATGGAAGCTATCACCTTAGCCCCCCCCCCCCCCAAGCAGGGCCGTGAACAAGGACAGCAGGCCGCCCTTACAGTCACATATGCAAAGCCCCAGGAAAAGCAGTGACAAGAGAGCCAGGTACAGGGTGGCCAGCACAACCACCTGGAGAACAGAAAAGGACCACAGGACATCAAGAGACCAGCATGATGCTGGGGCCTGGGACACACACCACCAGTCTGGAACTGCCAGGCCACAGGATTATAAAAGTGCTTCTGTCTCTAAAAGACACATTCCAGATAAGAAAGAGGTGGATCTGGATGGAGACAAAAATTTAGCAACAGAGACATTTTGTTCAACCTAATCTGGGTGCCAAGCCATCCGAATGTGACCCCATTGTGATCAGATGTGATTATTAAAAGCTAAAAGCAGCTGATATCTCAGGCAGACAAGGCACCATGTGACATCTGGATCATGACTGCAGTCACTTGACAGTGGTCCTCTGTCCAGGACCATCCTGACCCTTCCCCGTGAGCAGGGCTGGGCAGCTGTTACTGACCTATGTGGGCGTGGGCCGTGAGGCCTGCGAGCGCAGTGGAGGCACTGGGAGCAGCAGCAGGTCTCCCTCCCGGGTGGGATGAGGTGGAGGATGCAGAGGATGAGGTGGACGAGCCCTGAATGACCCTGTCGAGCCAGGGCTCGATGCCGGAATGGCTCTGGAGCAGAGTGGAGGTGAGTCGCCCAGGTCGCCGTAAAGAGCCCTCATCTTCTGAGGCAGATGACGTGTCTGTGGTTAAAATAATGATGACAAGCGTGATGTAGGGATGGGTCAAGAGAGGGAAAGGATCTCTCACTTGTCTCCAGGCCTGAAGCACAGTCCTAATCTGCACAGTAAGTGGGCACCTCGAAAGTCACTTCAGTTTAGAAGGGCACATAAGAAGTCCTACTTCTGGGAAGTGATCCCGTGAGTCCCAAGGTCCACAGAGAGGTCTTGGCCACTGGACAGCACACACGAGGAATGGAAACAGCTTTTGTCCCCTAAAGCTAAGAAGTCCCAACTGTGATGTGCCCTGTGAGCACCCAGCACTCACTGCCGTCCGTCCAAACAGCCTGGCACCACATCCACAGATCAGCACCCTACAGGGATCCAGCCACAGCCCACACCTCATGTCCTAGCCTGTGCATGAAAGCCGTAGCCCTGTGGTTGCTATGGGAGACTGCGGCCCTGTCTATGTCTATGTTCACAGGGAATACAGAAGTCACTCTGGAAAGAATTTCCTTCTTCAATATAATGGCTTCATCTCATAAAATTGTTTGTGATCTAAAGTCCCATCAAGTCAGCATGCCTGCTTTTTATTATGGGTTTACAGTTATTAAAACATTCTTTACTGTTGGCTGGTGCCTATAGCTTTATCAGCAGAAACAATAATGAGATAATAGTCCTAAAGACTTCCCTCCATCATAAGCTTTCCTTTAAAGGGAAGAAGCACACTACCAAAGCTACCAGGTCACCTTCAAAGCTTGGATGTCCCGGTCTTTACTGTTTTAATCATTCCAAATGTGTCAAGTCAAAAGCGATTGTCAACTTTTTTCTTTCTTTTTCTTTTTTTTTAACTCAGTAACAGGAGGGGCGGCTATGGACGTGCGTGGACGTGAAGCCGCCAGGCGTCAGCACTTGCTCCGGTTTAACAGGCCATTAGAAAGGACTTCAGCCACACATTTTCATTTCTAGTGGTGACATCATCAGTGACAAAATAAACGGTCCAGTGGGGCGGACTGGGAATGAGGTGAAGAGGCAAAGGCACAACAGATCAAGGGCAACACTAGAGTAGTTTTAAAATTCAGTTCGAGAACTCTGCACATTCCATTAAGCGCCTGGTTTTGGTTTATGTCCTTATTTAAAGTAAAAATCCAGACAAAAATCCTACTACGATACAAATATCTACTCAGATTAAAACAAAACAAAACAAAACAAAACAAAACAAACAAACAAACAAACAAACAAACAAAAAACCAAGGATACTAGAGATTCATAGGTAAGGACTACACACACATGGAAACATTTTTAATTTCTAAATTTCTCAAACCTGTACCATGGGCTATAAAGGATATTCCAGTTCAATGAAAATAAGTATTATACCAGCAGGCCTATGACATAGTCCTAAGAGCTCTTGCGGACACCATCTATCAATACCTGGAGGCGTGTAGGTCTCAACGGAGGAGTGCACAAGGGCGGAGCGTCTCTTTGAAGGCATGGGCATCTTCCTCTCCTTGTACTTGGCCAAAGCTGCTTGCACGGCTTCTGTGTGAACATCTGCACAGCAACAACAGGAGCAGTGGCTGGTTTTACTATATGGTTACAATCTGGTTTTCTGTTGGCTTACTCTGAGCAGGGAAAAAAAAAAATCGTCTGCCTGCCCACTTACCCCTATGCCTCAGACTTTCTCTAAATATTACTTTGCCTGAGGACTCGACTTTTGAACTTGATAAATACTTTTAGCTATAAGTTAAAAAAACAAAAAACTAAACAAAAATAAATAATAATTAAAAAAAAAGGGCTAAGGACTCCCAGAGGTTCACTGGCTAGGCAGCCTAGCTAATCAGTAGGTCAATCAGAAGGTTCATAAAGCAAGCAAGCAAGCAAGCAGCAAGCAAGCAATCAGTAAGCAAGCAAGCAGCGAATAAGCACAACAAAACAAGTAGACACATTTTTGAAAGCAATGGCCCTGAACTCAGTGTGAGCATCTCAGTCCTCAGGAGGTTCCCACTGAGGAGGTCTCAATGTTTATGGAACATATTATTTTTAAAAAGTAAGTGCATTGTGATTAAGGAAGACATCCAGCATCCACGCCAGGCCTCCACATACATACAAAGGCATGCACACCTGAATACACACAGCTCAGCTGGTAGAATGCTTGTGCATCATGTATGAGGCCCTGGCTTCCAACCCTGGCATCACATAAACCAGGCATTTTGGTGACCAAGCTGTTAGTCCCCAAGATGGAAATGAGAAGATCAGAAGTTAAAGGCTGCCAGGCAGTGGTGGCACACACCTTTAATCCCAGCACTTGAGAGGCAGAGGCAGGTGGATTTCTGAGTTCAAGGCCAGCCTGGTCTACAGAGTGAGTTCCAGGACAGCCAGGGTGACACAGAGAAACCCTGTCTCGAAAAACCAAAATGAAAAAAAGAAGTTAAAGGCTGTACTCCACTACATAGTAAGTTCCAGGCCAGCTTGAGCTACATGAGATTGAGAACTTGTCTCAGAATAAAGGGGGAGGGGGAGGGGATGGGCAAGTTGGATCAGCAAATAAAGGTACTTATGACTCCAAGATCCCTACATGCATCCATACACATAAACACACACACACAGCAAAACAGTTTTTAAAAGTAAACCAAAATCAAAGTAAATTTAAATATTATTTAAATATTCATAAAAAGTATTACCAAATAGTGGAAATTTTTAATTAATAGAAAATTTAAATTATATAGCTATGTCCATGTACACGGAAATCCCTGAGCTCTCCCAGTTTCTGGTGGAGAGGGGATAGAAACCGTAAGCGTGCTGTCCTGTTAGGCAGGAGGAGAAGGGTTCTCCAGAGACTAGAGAGATGGCTTAGTCAGTAAAGGACTTTCACTGCAAGCATACGGATCTAGAACTCCTATTTTAAAACTATCTGGGAATGCTTATAATCCCAATGCTAGAGGGGTAGAAACAAGAAGAGCACTGGGCTCACTGGCCAGTCAGGCTAGCCTACTTGGCAAGTTCAAAGCTAAAAAAGAAAAAGAGGAAAAGAAAAAGATGGCATCTGCACATGCATAAATGCACACACATGCAAACACATGCACACACACATGCATACATGCATATAACACACAAACTTTGCATGCAAGCAATATGTGAGAAAAGTGAGACATCAAAATAAACTATCTCAGCTGTGCCTAGTGGTGCACACCTTTAATCCCAGCACTGGGGAGACAGAGGCAGGCAGATCTTTGTGAGTTCAAGGTCAGCATGGTCTACAACTCAAGTTCCAGGATATCCAGGGCTACACAGAGAAGTCCTGTCTTGAAAAACAAACAAACAAACAAAAACCTATCTGAAGATACTGCTTTCTTGAACAACACGATGATAACAAGTGAAAAATAACTACTTCTTTGGTGGATATTCTAGCAGAGAAAATCCAACCAGAAGCCTCGGTGGTCAGAACACGAGTGTCCTGCCTGCTACTACCCACCTCCTGCTCCTGCGCTTCCAGAGCTAGGAACCTACCTGACCGGAAGCGCTCATCCCTGGAGTTGGTAGCCCGAGACTTCTGTGGTTTAGCTGTAGCTGCCGTCAGCAAGGGCCCGGGAATTCTATTCTCTGTCTGCAGACATGGGTCTACTCCTGAAACACAGTTTTATACCTTGTGTAAACAAATTGCTGTTTCCATTATAAAAAGTCCCATTTGAAACAGTGTGCATTTCCCTTCTATGGCCATACACATACATGCTGCACTACTAGTAGGGCTCTTAAAGCACAAAGAGCCTCTGGCTTGGGATTACGTGTCATAAACACGGGTCAGAGCAATGTCCGCATCCAGACTACCTTCTCCCTATGTCACGAGACCTAGTCTAGCCTCTGGTTCATAACTGGAATAACTACTCCCTCGGGATATCCTTGGCAACGTGGCAATCAGTTCAAGTCTCGTGTATCAGCCACAGCTCTCCCAGAGCTGGTTCCTGGATGCATGTAGGCTGTTCCATAAATCTAAAATGGCCTGTGCTGCCTGACACGATTATGGTCCACGGTGTCATTAAACTTTAAGTGAGAAACAGCCCACTAGCCATTCCTTGGTGGCCCTTAAATACAGGGGGAAAAGTGGAGAGGTAGAGAATAAAACACCAAGAATAATACTGAACAACTTCAGAGCACGGAACGCTCAGAGGCCAGAAACCTGGTTGGCGCAGACCGCTGTGGGCTCTGTCTTCAAATCGGGGACCGACAGAGCTTGTCACCTACAATCCACTCATCCTCAGCCAGTCAACGGCTCACAGTGATAGCAGCCACCCCCAGGATACACGGCAATGAGAAATAGCAGGGTATAGATACCACAGTCACTAAACAAAGCCTCTGGTCTCATTGCAATCCAAATCTGCTAAGACCTTCAGTTGAAACCTAGTACGAGTAAGCTTGATGTCTTAGCTTCATTTAAACATGCCTTGTAAGACCAGCTAGCAGACACTGCAATCTCACTGACTCCTCCTGTCCTAACCATACCCCCAGAACAAGCAGAGTCCATCCTGACATCCTGGGTCAGTGTCCCTCACAGGAACACAGCACTCCCTGACATCTAAGGCTGATCCCGTGAAACAGCCCATCTCACTCTACTAGGCTCAGCTTTGCCTATGGAGTCCAGAGTGCTAATCCTGGCACCAAAAAAGCCTTGTGGGAAAACAGGAAACAGAGGCAGATGAGCCCCTCGATCCCAGAAGCCAGAAAGGGGACCCCTCACAAGCCACCAACTCAGACTCAATCACTCGACTCTTGCTGTATCCACGAGTGCTGCTCTCTGAGCTGCTCCAAGCTGCAATGCAATAGGGCTGTGATGCTGTCTAGCAGGGCTGGTTATAGAGCACTTGAAAGAACATGTGCTTGAGAACAAGAAAGGCTGTTCTAGAAATCTGTGCTTCACTCTTCCAAGTCTGAGCACATGCACACACGCACACATATGTACATGTACATACACAGATCTATGACAATCCTGAACAGTGGCCCTACTGGGCAAAAGAACTGCTTCAGAGTTTCACTGAAGAACACTTAGTGTCAGACAGTCAGGATTTGGAAGTGGTACATACACAGTGATGTATAGACACCTTCCCAAATGTGGGTGCCTTTATCCTTTAGATAGATCCAACAAAGACAACAGAAACTAATCTGAAATTATTGCATAGAGGGAAAGATATTTTATTCATTTGGAGACAGTATCTCATTGTGTGTCCCTAGCTAGTCTGGACCTTGCTATGTAGACCACACTGGTCTGGAACTCACAGAATTCTCAAAGATCCACCTGCCTCTGCCCTCCTAAAGAGTGGGACTGAAGGATCACACCAGGTTTAAATTTGCTTTAAAGTATGTATATAAGGCATGGGGTGTGTGTGTATGTGTGTGTTTGTGGGTCTGTGGTCATGAGTTTAGGTTTTGTGTGTGTGTGTGTGTTTGTGGGTCTGTGGTCATGAGTTTAGGTTGTGTGTGTGTTTCTGTGGTCGTGAGTTCAGGTACCCACGGAGGCCAGAAGTCAGTGTCAAATCTCCCTGGAGCTAGAGTTAGAGGCAGTTGTGAACTCCCTGACGTGGGTTCTGGAAACTGAACTCAGATCCTGTGCAACAGCAGGCCATGCTCTTATTTGCTGAGCATCTCTCCAGCCCCAAGAAGATACACTTCTAATTGCAGCAGGAATCAAGAGGTAACTTCCCAGGAAGGCTGCAATGGTTCACACGTGTCCAAGCAATAGATGCAAGTACTGCATCCTCACACATGTCTCAGTGTGAGTTTAGAGAAAGCATGAGGATTCTTCTAACCTAAGGCGACAGTTCACTTTACTGTGCATTTCCGTATGTAGTGGTAAATCTGAGCATGATTTAGTGTTTATTACCCACTTACGCTTCCTGTTCTCTGAATTTCCTCCACCTAAGCAATTTATGTTTTTTTCATATTTTGGGATATTGGGTATTTCTTCTAAATATAGTTTATGATCCCAATATAGGTCCTTTATTTTTCTTGCTAAATGTATTAGTAGTTGACAATGTATTTTCATTTTAAATGAATGTTTTCTATTTCAAAATAGAAGCACTGAAAGATAAAAGCTACTAATGATCACATATTCTCCAAAGTTACAATCGCGATAAAACCAAAGCTCCTTGCTAACTCCAACAGCTACATAAAGCAGCCTTCCAAGCACACAGTAATGTCCCTGCACACAAAGGTTTTCTCTTCTCCAGTATTTACTGTTTTGTTTCCCACCTCATGTTATCAACAGTAACCAACAGAACTGTGGTGTGAGGAGAAAATCAGTATGCTTATCCCTCTGCTAGGGAAGGGAATGGCTAAGATACATAGTTGTTCTGGCGAATGGTTGGTAGTGACTTTTGGAAAAAATAGGCTTTACAGTTTCCTTCAATCCCAATTTTACTGTGGCCTTTATTGTTTGTTTGGCCGTCCTGGAACTTGCTATATGGACCACACTGGCCTCGAACTCAGAGATCCTCCTGGATGCTGAGGTTAAAGGTGTGCACCACCACACCCCCAATTTTACTGTTCTTGTTTTGAATGAACAAATATTAATATATAACCGGCATCTTCAACACTAGTGTCCTGCTATTTATCAATATGCAGACAGTATAAAGCACACACAGTTTAAGAAGTGTTACATAAGGGGAAATGTAGCCACTGCACTGTTTAAGAAATGAAGCGTGGGGTCTGGAGAGATGGCGCAGTGGTTATCAGTACTCGCTGTTCTTACAGAGGACCAGAGTTTAGTTTCCAGAACTCACATGACATCTCTCAACCACCTCTAACTCCAGTTCTAGGAGATGGACACCCACCTCTGGCCTCCATGGAGATATACACAGAAACACATACATAAGCAAAACACACACATAAGAAATAAATATGTTAGCTGGGCAGTGGTGGCGCACACCTTTAATCTCAGCACTTGGGAGGCAGAGGTAGGTGGATCTCTGAGTTTGAGGCCAGCCTGGTCTACAGAGTGAGTACCAGGACAGCCAGGGCTATACAGAGAAACCCTGTCTCGAAAAACCAAAAGAAAGAAAGAAAGAAAGAAAGAAAGAAAGAAAGAAAGAAAGAAAGAAAGAAAGAAAGGAAGGAAGGAAGGAAGGAAGGAAGGAAGGAAGGAAGGAAGGAAGGAAGGAAGGAAGGAAGGAAGGAAGGAAGAAAGAAAGAAAGAAAGAAAGAAAGAAAGAAAGAAAGAAAGAAAGAAAGAAAGAAAGAAAGAAAGAAAGAAAGAAAGAAAGAAAGGAAGGAAGAAAGAAAGAAAGATTTTAAAGAAGCAGCAGCATTAATTATTATGAATTATTTACAAAATATTGTTGTCATTATTATTAAAGCATAGGCTAACAAGATGAATCAATAAGAAAAGGTGCTTACTATACCACCTTATTATTATTATTATTATTATCATTATTATTATTATTATTAAAGCCTGGGCTAACAAGATGGATCAGCAAGTAGAGGTGCTTACTCTACTACCCCAACAAGTTGAATTTGACCCTCAGCACCCATCTAAACAGGCAGATGTAGTGGCACACATCTGGAACCCCTGCACACATCTGGAACCCCTGCATTCCGCTGGAGAGACAGGAAGCAAAACCAGGAAAATCTCCAGAAGCTCCCAGGCTGGCTGCCCTGGAGTGCACAGCACAGCAGAGACCAGAGAGACTCTGCCTCAGGGAGATAGAAGGACAGGCAACTCCAAGAGCTTTCCTCTTGTGTACATGCGCGCACACAAATACACACACACACACAAACACACACACACACACACACACACTCATTAAAGTTTAAAGAAAGAAAAAGAAACAACACTCTCGGGTGGCTGAAGATGATGTGTGCCCTACCCTGTCTGATTCCACTTCCACCGGGAATGCTGTGTTCCATTCTAGAAACTCCTTTCCTTTCCTTTCTTTATTCCTTCATAAGGGTCTCTGCTGTATTTTTTATCATTTGATTACTTGATTTATTATTATCACTACTACTATTGCAGACAGGGTCTCACTGTATAGCCTTGGCTATAACTCATTATGTCGACGAGACTGTCCTGGAACTGAGAGATCCTCCTGCCTCTGCGTCCCCAGTGTCTGTTTTCAGAGCTCATGCTGGTCACACCACTTTGTGGTGTCTTCAAAGCCGTCATCTCAGTGAGGGTCCAGATGCTCGGGCGATCTATGTCTGGGTTCTTCTGAGCAAGGCTGGTTGGAGGTCTTGGTAGTTTAGGGTCATGATGGACATTCTTGTGGCATCAGGTGACAGAGATACATCTACACTGACTCTAACAGGGATCTCAGGTTTTAATCTGCAATTCTCTGACTATCTGAGAAGTTAAGTGTTATCATCATCATCATCATCATCGCTGACTATTTTCTCCTATAAACATAGGAGAGACACCTATTTAAGACTTCGCCTTACCGGGCAGTGGTGATATACACCTTTAATCCCAGCACTTGGAAGGCAGAGGCAGGTGGATTTCTGGGTTCGAGGCCAGCCTGGTCTACAGAGTGAGCTCCAGGACGGCCAGAGCTACACAGAGAAACCCTGACTCAAAAAAAAAAAAAAAAAAAAAAAAAGAAAAGAAAAGACTTCACACAATCTTCTCAGCACATGAAGAAATCTGGACTCTTGGACAGGCTAGCCTCCTAGTGCTCAGTTGTTCCCATGCTAGCTCCCTCAGATGCCCGTCTGCAGCTGCAGAAAGAGCCACCAGGAAGTGCTGTCTATACACTCTGGGGCCATTTCTTACATCACTTGTATTGTCACCATCTGCCCCACAGCCTACAGCTTCTCGATCTCTTTGAGGTACCTTTTGATTTTACAAAGAGAAGCTATTAAGTTGAATGTATCCCAACTTGTACATCTTTTCTCGTATGTCGGCTGTGGTACCAGCTGCATCTCCAGCAACTGAAGAAACCTTTCTATCTAGAGATGGCGACACTCCCCCTAAGATCTTCCCAAGGCTCCACAGTCTCTGCCTCTGGCCCTTGGGCCTAACTCACCTGAAGCTAACTTTGGTGCCTTATTTTATATATTTTACATAGGTACTGGGATCTATGCCAACACACTAACCACATGCTATCTCTCCTAAACCAAGGCCATATGGGTGTGTGTGTGTATGTGTGTGTGTGTGTGCATCTGGGCCGGCCTTTCTGTCTCACTAGCCACCTGTCCTTGCAAAGTAACCTATTCTCAGGGATGATAGCCTGAGAAAACTCTCTCTTTTTAGATTTCTTCATTTTAATTGATTAATTAAATCATTTACATAATAATTCTTAATAACTAGCCAGACAACTCCTCCCATCATGCTTTAGATCTCTTGACCTTTTGTACTGATGACATACATTTTAGAATTAGGTCATAAAGTTCTATTAAAAATATCCAAAATAATGAATGTGCCAAATCTACAAATTAATGTGTAAAGAATCCAAAAATTTATAGTGTGTCCTTACCTACTAAGGAAATGTATGAGGCCACTCTGTGACCACAGAAATAGAGTAAGTGCTATTTGGGAGTGAGACCCGTATCAAGCCAAAGCTGTAAATTATAATCTATGCCTTTGGATTTTGTTATCTAAAAACAGACATACTATTCAGCCCTTAATAAAATATGAAATGTTTACCAATTTTAAAAATCCCAAATCAGTTCTTCCTTATTATCTTATTATAATCAGTTCTCTGCTTGCAGTGTTGGGAACTGGACCCAAGACCTATCCAGTGCTAGCAAGGGTTCTACCACTAAGCCACACCCATACCCCAGTATCAAGTTCTACAAGACAGTGTTTGTTATGACAACAGCAGAAGACCACGCTGCCCATACCTTGAATGAGGGGGATGTACCGAGCCAGCAGCTTTGCCCTCTTCTTCTCATATCCTTTCTGAGTGATGTCACCTACAACAACAGTGGGAAAAGAGAATTTTATCACTTGTTACATTCCGAAAACATCTGTGTGTATGTATGCACATGTGTGTGTATGTGTGTGTGTGTGAGAGAGAGAGAGAGAGGGAGAGAGGGAGAGAGAGAGAGAGAGAGAGAGAGAGAGAGAGAGAGAGAGAGAGAGAGAACATGCATACATGCAAGTGTGGAGGTCAAAGGTCAATCTTGGGGGCCTGTAACCATTCACCTTGTTTTATGAGAGGGGTCTGTCTCTCAGCCTGGAGCTAACCAAGGCTAGGAGACTGACTGGCCAGAAAGCCCCAGGAGTCCCAGGGAATATTTTCTTCTCTGCCTTCCCAGCACTGGATTTTAAGCATGTCCCATCACACGTGTCTTTTTGATGTAGGATCTCAGGATCCAACTCAGTGATCCCGAGATCCTGCTTGTAAAACAATTAAACTACCTCTCTACCAGTTTCAATTTTTTTAATGAAAAAAAGAAATGAGAATCCTGGGGTGGAAAACTGGCTCAGGGAGTAAAAGGTTTTGTGGGCGATGCCGAGAACCTGAATTTGGGTCCCCAGAACCTACACAAAGCGGAATGTAGTGCACACCTCTAATCCTAGTGCTCCTGTGAGGAATCGGAGACAGGATAGCCCCTGGAGCTCGCAGGCTAGTCTAGAGTATGCAGCAGCAAGCAAGAAGACGCCCTGTCTCAAAGGTCACACTCCAGGACTGAGACCTAGGACTGACCCCAGACCGCCACACATGCCACCTTGCCCCACTCCCTAGCACACTCAAGTTTTTTAAAATTTATAATCTAAAAACTACACATGGATGCCTCCCAAAGGAGTTACTAGGTAAGTAAGCTGGGATGAACCCAGGATGGAAGAATCTCACGTACAAGCCACTGACTGAAGGAAGCCTGGCTCAAAGGCTGTATACTATATATACATTATAGTATATATATATTATATATATACTATATACATATAATATATACATGTATACTATATATACATGTATATATACTATATATACATTATAATGACACTCTAGAGGAGGCAAAACCACAAAACAGGCACTGGTTGCCAGCAGCTAGGGAGGGGACAGTCAGAGGGGACAAGGAGTCTGGGATGGTGTAAGACTTGCATGACTCAAACCTAGCAGGAATTACACAACTGTATTCACCTGTCAGGAGATTACAGAACTCCACACTGGGAAACAGAATCTTACTGTACGTAAGTAATACTTTTATTTAAAAAAAAAAAAAGTGACCAACGTCTCCTAGAAACTTGTCAAAATGTAGACACCGAGGCTGGAGAGCCGGCTCAGCAGTCAATGAGTTTGGCCCGCTCTTCCAGAGGACCTGAGTTTGGTCCCCAGAAACCACGTGACATGCTCAGGCCTGATTACAAGTCCTGCTCCAGGGAATCCAATACCATCTTCTGGCCTCCACGAGCACACACTTGTAGTACACACTCATATAGACAGATGCACACGAACTCTTATTGAATCTTACAAAAGGCTCTGAGACCACCCCTCAGATCAGCAGATTCCACATCTGTTATTTATAAGACCCTTAAATGATAGTGTGCAGGTTGAAGTATCAGAAACAGCAGTAAAAGGGGCCCAGAGGCCCAGCCCTCACAACCACAGTGCCCTAGATGAGGTCTCAGGAAAAGGCCTGCTGTCTCCTCCGTCTGTACATATATTATCATATATAGAAGCTAAACACAAGCCAAGTCCACTTGTCAATGACGTAGGAAATGCCTTCACATTTTCTACTTGGTCCTGGTCTCCACGTCCCTGCACAGAACTGGGAGCGCTGGGAGCGGATCTTCAAGGTTTCCATGAAGATCTTACGCCACAAGCGTGCACTGCAGCAGGTTTTATTAGTTGTCTTCAGTACAAATGTGTATTAATACTGTTCTCACTACCACCAGTTTTTTCCTTTTTTGCATTTTTGGTGTTTTCTAAGTCCTCCTCCTTCTTCCTGTACTTTCTGCCAAACGAAAAAGTATTAGGCTGGAGAGTATCAGAAAATACTGCTGTTGAGTGTACAGCTAAGCAGTTCCTTTAGAAGAAGCCAAAATCAGGTCCTTTGGAGTGTCTGACACTTAGATTAAGCCTCATAAACATCCTGGGTGCACATGACTCCATAGCCAGGGGAAGGTCTGTGGGAGAGACAAGCAGCTGCCATAGTGTGAGCTGGGCTATCACAGAGCCCTTCCTGCTAGCCTGCCCTTTTGTCTAGAACCTGCTGGGTAACAGACCATGGAGGCAGGCAGGCTATCCTTCCCCATCTCACCATCCTCACGGGGTTCTGCCCTAGCCCTCACAAGCAGCTTTCTGTAGCGTTTAGTGTGTCCATAATAGAACATCTCCTGCCATGTGTGTATGTGAGTATGTGGGTGTATGTGGGTATGTGTGTATATGTGCACATGTGTGTGCATATGTGTGTATGTATGTGTATGCATGTATGTGTATATATCTATGTATATAAGTATGTGGGTGTGTGGGTGTGTGTATAAGTGAGTGTGTATGTGTGTGTTACATATGTGTGTACTGCTTTGTGTCTATATATTTTCACTTGACCAGAATTTGCATTATCCTATAATATAAATCTATTTTTCTTTTTGTTGTTGGTTTTTTTCCCACTAAATGCTCCATTTTAACACCAACCCACCCTCAATAATGAGCAAATCTGATTCGCTGCTCTACCGTAGGATACTTAAGAGGCACCATTCCCAACTCACTGGGCCCTAAACACACCACAATGATCCCCTGGAAGGGCACTATCATGGCACTGGACACTCAGACCTTGCTCGGTCCGCTTCACTATGACCACTGCAGCACAGAGGGCCATGAGGACCACCCTCAGCACACAGAGGGCCATGAGGACCACCCTCAGCACACAGAGGGCCATGAGGACCACCCTCAGCACACAGAGGGCCATGAGGACCACCCTCAGCACACAGAGGGCCATGAGGACCACCCTCAGCACACAGAGGGCCATGAGGACCACCCTCAGCACACAGAGGGCCATGAGGATGCTGATGCATGATTTCACTTAGTAACACTGCAACTTGTGCACAGGGCTAAAGCATAAGTATTTTAAAAACATCATATACTAATACTATATTTACTCCAGAATATATTCAAATGTGACTAAATCAAAATTTTTAAAAATTGAGGCAGGGTTTAACTACACAGCTGTGGAACTCACTAAGAAATCAGGTTGGCCTTCAGCCATGTGCCCAGCTATGGTCCTGTCTTAAATAGATTTTATGATGGTGAAGGTATCAAAGGGCACTGAGATATTACACAGGTCAGCTACCTGCTTGATGCTCACCATAAGATAAAGCAATCCCACTTTTATCAACGGAGGCATAGCCAGCCACAGATGGCTGTTCTCATGTTACAGCGGTATGCATCCCATGAACCCATTCTAAGTTTCATGAGTTCTGACTCAAAACTGCATTTGATACAGAGACTTCCAGCACCATACCTTACCCTGGGCTTTAAGCTCAGTAGCTTTCAATAGGATATTGTAAATGAATGTCACAAATGGCCAATCACTGGACTTGCAAAACTTGAGATCTGGTTGCTACTGAGTATGTATCACTTTTAAACCAACCTAAAGCTCAAAGATGTTGAGTGAAACCATTATGTCATTGGTCATCTGTATTCTGTGTTCATATGTAAACCAGCTGCCATTATTTTTATATGCCCAACATGATAGACATTGGTCCCAAGCACACACTTCAGAGAACACAGCCACATAGAGCAGGTAGGATCCCATAATGGAATCCTGGCACTGAGCTGGTACAGCAGGGAGGAGGGGACTCAAATGCAAGCTTTCTAAACCCAAGATCAATTCTTTCATGGGGAACAATAAAACACAAACAAAGAGACAAACAAGAGAGCCTTGTTCCCAACCACTACATAGAACTGGTGAGGCCCTGACGGAAGGCAGAGAGAGCTGTTTATGCCTGAACATCCAGGCATCTGTGAACTCTGGAAAGAATTGTGGCTACCCCTGAGCAGCCTTCTCTAGTGGTTGGAGGGCAGGTGGCTGCTCTTCCAGACTTCCAAGAAGGTACAACATGAAGCTGCAGCCAATCACTGCTGCTAGAGAAACAGACTTAGGAGTCGAGAGCCCATGAGGGCACTCACTCACCAAATGATGTCTAAAAACTTATTGTCAAAAGCACTTCATTACTCTACAAAGGTAAGACGTAAATGCTGTGGGTAATAGCCAATAACTGTGTACTGCCTAACTGTCCATCAGAAAAATATCCTGTCATGCATCTTTATTACAGACTATTGGCTAATGTAAAACGTCCTGGTACTTGACATGACTCATGAACTCCTACCAAATAAAGAGCAAGCCAAACAACAATAGAGAATGATCTTGCTCTGATAAAAGTAAAGGCACACACACACACACACACACACACACTCACACACACACACTCACATACTCTCACACACACACACTCACACACACACACTCACACACACTCACACACACACACACTCTCACACACACTCTCTCACACACACACACACTCACACACACGTCGATGTGAATTATCTGCATGTGCAGAATAGATTGCAGGGAGGAACACAACCCCACAGTCCTGCTTATTTGGCTCCAGGTAAGGTGTCAGACAGATTTCTATTTTCATTTCATACACTTCTGAACATATTCTTTAGCATAATAACCACATGCCCTTTCGTATGTGGGAATGTGTGGAAGATGATCTGGCAAGGCTTTGGTTACAGATGTTAGTGAAGAAAACTAGATAAATTCTATGTATTACTTAGGAAACTTCTTATGAACCTAAAATTATTTCAAAATAAAAAGTTTTAAAATATTTGCAAAAAAACTGTGTAGAATTAGCATTATTTCTTTTTAAAACTTACTTTGAGTTTATGTACATGTATGTTTGTCTGCATGTAAACATGTGTGTCATGTGTGTGTTTGATGCCTGCAGAAGAGGGCATTGTATCCCCTGAAACTAGAGTCGTGAACATTTGTGAGCCACCATGTGGGTGCAGAGAATCAAACCCAGATCCTCTGCAAGAACAGCCAGTGCTCTAACCACGGAGCCAGCTCTCCAGCCCCATGTTCCTTATTGTATGTATGTATGTATGTATGTATGTATGTGTGTGTGTATGTATACACACATACACACGCGCGCGCGCGCTTGCTGAGATCTGCCAGGAATACCTTGCCATCTGGAAGACTTATTTTCCAGAAGACACTTAAATTATAACTGCAATCTCTTTAATAGCTATGGGAGTAGTCAAGTCACTGCTTCATTTCACTGAGTCCGAGTGGTTACTGGTTATCAGAAATTTATTCTTTTTACCTGAGCTATTGAACATACACAGCATGCTCAGTCTCTCATCCGCTTAGCACCTGCTGGGCCCACAGCAACACTGCCGCTTCCGTTCCTGATATTGGTGATTGGTATCTTTGGCATAACTATAGATTACACAGCAGTAAAAAGAATGGGTCACAGACAGCTAATATGTGTGTATGTATGTATCATATATATATATATATATGACATTACACCAAATGAAAGAATCCATTTTCAAAAAGTGCATCTTTGTAACACTAAAAAAAAAATTGGTATGAAAGAGAAAATACCCACAATTGCAGGTGTTTGGGTTGTGGGACAGGACACAAAAGGGCGTCCTGAAGGCTGTTTCTAAACACAAGGTTCTAAATATAAAGACGTAAAACACAGAAGCAAAAGCCACCTTACTGCACAGTTTAAGTTCTTTATAGTCAACACCTAAAAGTGAATATCCACTATGCTCCCTAAGTGCTTGCAGGCCTATCTCATCCATTCTTAATTCAAAGCAGACTCCATACATGTTAAGCTTAATAATTATCTTCTTTTATCTCCAAGTTTTTGAAGACACGGGAAGATGTATTCACTAAATTGAATATTCACACAGGAGAGTTCCACTTACAGCAATAGCAGAAGTGTGGAGTCCTAAATGACCGCCCCACCTGCCCCACCAAAACAACTGGGAAAACTGGATTCTTAAAAGTTTTTTTTTTTTTAATCTGAGACATTATAAAATTAGAAAAGAAGTGACAAACCAGAGGTTAATTTTCTGCTGTAAGAGTCTGCCAATGAGGAAGTAGAAAGCAGGTCACTGGGCTAAGCAGAACTGTAACAGACACACAGCGCATTCTGAGCTCACCAAAGCACAGGAGCCCTGGGAAGTGCACAGACCATCTGCTGAGTAACTATACTTAAGATACGAATGGGCCCAAGCCTGGGAAATGGTTCACTGGGTAAAAGCACATGCCACCAAACCTGGTGACTTGAGTTTGACCCCTGGAAGCCACATAGTGGAAGAAGCACACAGACTTCTACAAACTTGTCCCCTGACCTCCGTATGCATGTTTTCCATGGCGCGCACACACACACAGAGACAGACAGACAAACAGACAGACAGAGACAGAGAGACAGAAACACACACAGAAACAGAGACAGAAATAAGTTGGGCTTTTTGGTTTAGAAAAAAGAATAAGGGCACTTTCAGGGGTCTGGTACCAGCTTTAACTCACATTACCACGAGCAGACAATGAGATCTTGGCTGGCATGTGCCCCACCCACATGCCAAGGCAAAAGTAAACCCGCTATGGAGAGAACATGGCATTAACTAGAAGCAAAATTCACACCACAGATACAAGGCCTAGTATTTGATTAGAAATGATTACACATATAGGGTAGTATGAAACTATAGCTTAAAAACCACGAAATTTAAATATAACCATGATCCGTATATTTTATGAATTAGTTAAAAAGCAAGAGGATAAATTTATATAGCTAAAATCTAGAATCAAAAGATACCATTGTAAATCCAAGAATCGGTTTAATAACTGGTGTATGTAAAACCATAAATCAAAAACATTGTGGCCGGGCGTGGTGGCGCACACCTTTAATCCCAGCACTCGGGAGGCAGAGGCAGGCGGATTTCTGAGTTCGAGGCCAGCCTGGTCTACAAAGTGAGTTCCAGGACAGCCAGGGCTATACAGAGAAACCCTGTCTCGAAAAACCAAAAAAAAAAAAAAAAAAAAAAAAAACATTGTGAAGATAAATTAAAGATGACCAAGGAAACATACAGCTATGTATCAAAACTGTAAAGATGAACAATGTCTTTAACATTAGCTATTTGAGAAGCTGTAGTAAGCCGGCCACAAGTTCAACGCCTACCTCAGCTACGCAGTGAGTTCAAGGCTAACCCCTCTGAGTGGACTATGGAAAAAAGAAAAAAAAACGTAGTGGGAAACTCATCAGGCCATCTTCTATTTGTTTTGGGATATACTCAGGAAGCTAGATGCTGTAGTGTGTGCCTGTAAGACCCAGCTACATTGCAGGATGAATGGGAGGAGGAATCACAGCAGCAGCACAGGATATACTTTCTACAGGAGTGGAGGACCAGGCGACGGGCACAGGGAGACTCTACCCCCTCGTGCTGTTTCCGTGAGGACACTTCGTCTGGCAAAGGCTGCTCCCTCTAGCAGATCAGCACCCGGCCCTTGAATCTCCTTTCAGCCTTCTGAGACCTACGTGCACGTCCACCTCTCTTGATAGAACTGGTTTGACCTTTAAGATAAAGGGAACCTAACAGACAACAGAAGCCCTCAGAGTGCACAGCCTGATCCACACTCCACTACCAAGGCTGACGGCCTGGCCTGCACAGACAACAGACTTCTCCCTTAAGAGAGAAGCCCCTGAAACAACACACTCCTTCCCCTCTGCCAGCAAGGGCCTGAAGTGAGACCCCAAGGCCGTCCAGGGGCCTGGCCAACACCATCAGAAGAGTATGTCAACTCTCTTCCAAGTCTAAGTCTGCCCTGAGGGAAAGATAAACACCGGGCTTGCTCCTGAAGACAAGGAAAAGGAGGGTGTCCCCGTCACATAGGAAGACAGCAAGCTGACGGTAGCTAGCTGGTTCCTCCGTTCTTCTAGTCGCTCTAATAGCAAGCTTTGTAACTAGCATGCAGGACCAGTCTAAGTCCAAACACCTTCAAAACTACCAACCACAAGCGACGTGACATGCGATGGCAATTTTCTAACCTTGCTGACATGTCACATACAAAGGACATTCAACTAACATATTGGATATGGTAACAGACACGTGCTCAAAACAGCAAGCAACTGGATAGCTGTTTTGGACACCCATATTAATTGAACCCCTGCTCTCGGCCTCTGGCCTCTTCCTGCTCTGCCAGTCTGTCTCATCATGGGAACAGGGTTTCTACACAAACACATACTAGAGAATTTAACTCTCTTCCTCTTAAAGTAAATGACAGTCCTGAAGGGGTTAGAGGGGCTGTGGAAGAGCCTTCGGCTCCTTCTGTCTTCCATGAACACGGTCCTCCTATGGAACAGGCCCTCACCTCTATGGGCTTCCTGCCTGAAGAGTCCTAAAGGAACCGTTCCCAGTTTAAATGTCACTCCTCCTTAAGAGCCTGTCCTGTTCAGCCTCAAGGAACCCTGGTCCTGAACAGACACGCTCACTCTCACCCCATCGCCCCCCATCAGCTCTCAACACTGGCCATGACCTAAACCCCCTTTTGATTTTACTAATATTACCGTCCCTCCAAGTCAGGGACATCCATGTCAGGGACAATCCTTCAGCACACACTTGGTGGCAACAATGAATGGAGCGTCCATCTGTGGCTCAAACCTCACTGCAGAGCTCAGACTGGCGCATTACAATTCACAGCACTTCTCTGGGGCTCTGTTCAGGCAGGTTCTTTCTCGAGAATCCTAACGTCTTCACATGCCTCTCCCCTCAAATTCTGCTGTCTGCGACTCTCTCCGCCTCGTGATTACACACCAGCACTGCAAAGCCCAAAGCCTTCATTTCTCGCCCTCCCTCCCTGCGCCCTCGTCGCCACCATCAGAAGCCACTGGAGGTCCTTCCGACTCTTCTGCTGCCTCGGCAGCCAGGGCTCTGTCTAAGCAGCCTTTCTGGTTCTGCTCGTTTTTTACTTTTGGAAATGAAGTCGGGTGTGGTGGCACACGCCTTTAATCCCAGAGGCAGAGGCAGGTCAATCTCTCTGAATTGGAAGGTAGCCTGGTCTACACAGTGAATTTCAGGCCAACTAAGGGCTATATAGTGAGACTTTGTCTAAAACAAAAGGTGGTAAGTGAAACTACTGGGTGGGTGTCTACTGTCCAAGGGTTGTCACTGGCTTTCACACATATGACTCGGCTTTAAAACGTTTCCTTTATTCTTGACAACCATACATATACTCAGTGAAGTATAGTCATTTCTGCCCCATTCCCCACTCCAACTTTATGTCTTTTTTTTAATAACCCGCTAAGTCCAATCACTGCTGCCTTGACGTGCATTGGTGTGGAGTTATCAACTGGATCACAGGAATCCAACAGTTCACATCTTCAAAAGGAATGACTCTCCTCCCCAGAAACTGCCAACTGCCATCAGTGTGTCACATTGGGGTGCGTGGCCTAGAGATCACCCACCCCATCTACGCCAGAATTTTGACTGGCTTACTCTTCTACAGGGCTTGTGCATGAGTGTCATGTGTGTACAGCCATGAGCAGACAGCACTGGAGTGCCATGCCTGTACAGCCGTGACCAGAAGACAGCACTACAAAGCACTCCGCCCTGTCTTTTGGTTCCTAAATTCTTTCTGCCTCCTCAGGCCTTATGAGAAAAGAAGGGAGAAGATGGGGAGAGATACAGATGTCTATACAGGGCTGAGCAATTCAGACTTTTAGTCTCAAGACTCTGACCAGTTATGAATCTCTCCACTGACTGCCACCCACTGCAAAAAGCAGCGTCTCTGACCAGCTAAGAGCAATGGATCTATGACTATAAACATAAATATTTAAGGGGCACTTTAGGAGTACCAGCGTTTGGCAGTTAACAACAGTCGGATCTACCCTAGGACCTGTGACCTATTCAGCTACGTGTTTTTTTATCAGGATTGTAGAAGCAAGCAAGAAATTTCCTCCCTTGGAGAACACTTCAAACCCAATTGTTATCCTATGCTAGACTATCATACCCAACAGGCACAACTTGACTGGCCAGTTGGTCCTGCAGGGTCCAGCACTGGGTAAGTCCACTGATGTCTTTTTCCCCTCAGTAGTCTGCCTAGAACCTTCTGGAACTATGAAAGCAAGCAGTTTCCTGGTCAGCTTGACATTGTCTTCTGTGTCCTACAACCAAAACATGTGATGTCTTCAGCAATGTAGTCTTACCATGTAGTCACAATGGGTGACCAAGAACAATGGAAATAACTTTGGTCACCTTGGAGACCTGTGGGACACGTGTCATCAGTAACTTGTAGGGAAGTTCCCATGCCTTACACCAAGATTTTCATTTAATAATCCATGTCCTCCAGGAGTAACACTGTCCACCCATGCAGGGATACTCTAGTCAAACCTTTTTAAAAGCTGTATTTTAAAATTAGCTTACAGGGGCTGGTGAGATGGCTCAGCGGGTAAGAGCACCCGACTGTTCTTCTGAAGGTCCAGAGTTCAAATCCCAGCAACCACATGGTGGCTCACAACCATCCGTAACGAGATCTGGCGCCCTCTTCTGGAGTGTCTGAAGACAGCTACAGTGTACTTACATATAATAAATAAATAAATCTTAAAAAAAAAATAAAATAAAATAAAATTAGCTTACAAATGGGCTTCCAGGGGCTTCTTCATGCGTTTTTGCTTAGCCTACCTACTACTTACTGTCCCTCTCTTTCATTCACCTACCCTGATCCCCATGTAATCTTTTCGCCTCAGTATTCCCTCCCCTCCTTCCAATTCATGCATCTTCCTAACGCTCCAACTACTTCTTACCTGGGTTGCTAGAGTTAGGTTGTTGGCTGAGAGTGTCTTCTACATGGACTTTTGCACACACTTCCTTTCTGCTCCCTGGACTCCCCCATTTTTTCCCCAGGCTCATCCTTGCTTAAGACTTTCCATTCCCAGAATTCCATCTCTCCACTTTCCTTCCACCTCTAAGCCACTGACCTGACCTTCTCCAGAGAGGGCTGCTTTCGCATCTCCTGGCTTCTGGTCGTGCACCAGGCTGGAGAGAGATCTGAGCTAAGCTCTGCATATGGGAGAGAAAACACAGCCTTCATCTTTCTGGGCCTCAGCTCGCTCTGTATAACCTTTTTCCCACGCTTCATCCACTTACCTGCAAGTTGGGTTATTTTACTTTTCCTTACAGCTGAGTAATATTCCACTGTGCATATTACCACATTTGTGCCTATCCATTTATCTGGATACAGACATTTAAGTCAGTTCCCTTTCCTAACTGCTGTGAAGACAGCAACAGTGAGCAGATATCTCTGTAGAAGGCATAAAACCTACTGGGTGTGTGCCCAGGAGTGGTATAGCTAGGTTATATATGTTCTTTCTCTCCCTCTCCCTCTCCATACACACTGCTTTTGCTGTCATTTGTGTTCTTGATTGTGACCATCTGACTGGGTTAACAGAATTTAAGTAGGGGTTTTTATATTCAAATAATTTGATGATGGTGATGATAATGATGATGATCGCTGCCCCCCTCCAGTCATCCCCTCCCACAAATCTCCCCCCATATCCTCCTCTTCTCCTCTTAGTGAGTGGGTGCCCCCCCAACACATCAAGTCACCCTCTCACACTGAGGCCACACAATTTTCATTTCTCTCATGGCTAAGAATGCGAACGCTTAAAAGTGCTACCTAGCTGTTTGTACCTCTTCTTTCTGAGAATTTCTGTTCAGTTCCTTGGCCTCATCTTTTAAAACCAGGTTGCTTATATTCATGATGTTTAGCTTTTTAGTTCTTTGTACATTCTAGTCATGAGCTCTGTGTCAAGTGACCGGCTAGCTGGCAAAGGTCCCCCCCACCCCCACCCCTTTCTGTGGCTGCCTTTGCTGTGTTTTGTGAGGTCCCATTTGTTAACTGTTGGTCTTTTTCTGTGCTACATCATCCATGCTTAGAAGTGGCTTATTTATTAGGGTTGCACTGCGGTTGTAGAGTACTTTTGGTAAGACAGTCATCTTCACTATATTAATGTTTCCAATCCATAACCATGGGCTGCCTCCTTCCCATCTCCTGGTGTGTTCTCACCTTTCTTTATCAACTCCAGTTTTTCATTGTAGACTCTTCTTATAAGCTGGCCATTTTTCCCCTAGGTCCTCATCTGTGGTGTGGCTACTGCAGAGAGGACTGTCTCAGTGACCTGGGTCAGCCATTGGTAATCAAGAAGGCTACTGATTTTTGTATGTTGACTTTGTGCCCCGCCACTTTGATGAGTGTCCTTGTAAGCTCTTAAGGGTTTCTTGGTGGAGTGTCTTTGGGGCTCTTCTCTATAGAGTCATAGCATCTTCTTTTCCTACTTGTATCCCTGTTATTTGCCTCACTTCCTATATTGTCCTAGCTAGACATCAATCACTACGTTGAGTAGTAAGTGGTGAGAGTAGCCTCCCTTACCTTGTTACAGGAACACTTTGAGTATGATGTTTGCTATAGGTTTGTCATAAACAAACTTCATTACACTGAGATATGAACCCTCCATCCCTAGTCTCTCTGTGACTTTTATCAAGAAGTATTGATGGATTTTTACAGGTTTTTCTCTATAACTAGAGTGGATCATGTGATATCTGTCTCTTAGTCCATTAATGTATTGAATTTCATTTATTGATTAATGTACACTGAGCTATCTCTACAGTGCTAGGATAAAGCCAATTTAGACGCGATAAATGGTCTTTTTCCCATGTGATGCTGAATTTCGTTTTGGGGAACTTTATTGAGGATTCCATGTCTTTCTTCATCGGGGAGGTAGGTCCGTGATTTCCTTGTTCATGCGACAGCTCTGTGTGGTTTTCGGTGTCAAGGTCATATTGATTTGGTCAGAGTTTGGAAGCTTCCCCTCCTCTTCCACTTCATGGAACACCTTGCGTAGCACTGGAATTGGCTATTTACTGTTCTGGTAGAGTTCTGCAGTCAATCCCCCTGGCCTCGGGCTTTTTCAGTTGGGAGACTGCTTCAAGCTCCTTGCTTGTTATACAGTTGCTCATTATAAGGTTCATTTACCCCATTTCTCTCATGACCATGACCCATAACCAGCCCACCTACTTAGGATGCCCTTCTTGTCACCCAAGCTGTCCACTGCCAATTTATGGCAACCTCCCCAAAGCCCCTCCCTCTCTACAAGGCAAAGGGGTGGACTGAACATTCCTCTCTTTGGGACAATGGCTCAGGTGTATATAATTGGGTGCCAGTGGGGGATTCTATTGCTTTTGTTCCACTCTGTTCCTTGGTTTTCCTGTATTAATTTATGTGTGTGAGTGTCTGGCCTGCATGTATGTTTGTGCACCACATGTGTGTCTGGTGCCCACGGAGGTCCGAAGAAGAGTGTTAGATCCTCTGGAACTGGAGGTACCATGTGAACGCTGGAAACTGGACCAGGGTCCTCTGCAGAGAAGCCAGTGCTTCTAACTGCAGCTGACATGTCTGTGCTGCTGTTGCTGCTGCTTTTGATTTATTTCAACATGTTCAAGTTTCAGGGCTGTTAAGATGGCTCAGCAAGGGAAAACGCTGATCAACCAAACTTGATGATCTGAATTCAACCCCTGAAACCCACGGTGGAATGAGAGAACGATTCCCAAACATTGTCCTCTGACCTCTAAACACAGACCGTGGTACGTGTACATTCATACCCTGCCCCCAACACACACATACAACATTCACAAACATACACACACACACAGAACCTACTCTGAGAGCCAACCCTTATCAACATGGTACATGATAAATACCATGATAATGTTGAGGAATGAGACCATGTTTTATGAACAAAAACAGAGAGGTGCTTCTTCTGTCTAGTCATTGATGACAGACAGTTGAGGGGAGAGCCACAGGATTTTCCAGATTGTCCAGGTAACACCAACTCTCCCCTGCTTGTGTGCAGCTGAGAGAGGAACACAACTTTCTAGACTGCCCAGGTACTATCTCCTTCAGCACTGTTTCCCACGAAGGCAGCCGCTTACCTGTATTGAGTTCTTCCCGTACCCACCAATGACAAACCCAGGTTGTAAGGAATTCTTCACTTAGACAAATGTGTGTATTATTAAACTGACATTACTCTATTCTAAACCAGCAGTTTTTCTCTCTGCCTTGAATATGGGGGTGGGGGGGAGAGAAAGTCCCAGGAAAGAGAGAATCCCATAGTGGCCCATGCCTACAAGCCCAGCATTTGAGAGACAGAGGCAGGCAGATCTCTGTCTGGTCTAAAGAGTGAGTTCCAGAACACCCAGAGCTACCCAGAGAAACCCTGCCATTTCAAAAGAAAAGAAAGAAAGAGGGCTGGAGAGACTGTTCAATGGTTAAGAGCACCAACTGCTCTTCCGAAGGTCCTGAGTTCAAATCCCAGCAACCACATGGTGGCTCACAATCACCCGTAATGAGATCTGATGCCCTCTTCTGGTGTGTCTGAAGACAGCTACAGTATACTTATGAATAATAGTAAATAAATCTTTGGGCCGGAGCAAGCAGGGACTGAGGGAGCGGGGTTGACTGGAGCGAGTAGAGGTCCTAAATACAATTCCCCACAACCACACGAAGGCTCATAACCATCTGCACAGCTACAGTGTATTCATAGACATAAAAATAAATAAATCTTTAAAAAGAAAGAAAGAAAAGGTCATGATCAAGCTATTCTGTACGCAAAAAAAAAAAAAATCAAAGTTAAAAGATACTGAAATACTCATTTTAGGACTATGACACAGTATATATGAAATACTCGTTTTAGGACTATGGCACAGTAATAACACATTCCTTTCGTTCATAAATAAAACACCTTGACTGTTTCAAACCACTTACACACACTGAGTAAACCTTTACAAAGACCTTGAAATGTCAGTAAAACGTTCACCTCCTTTTACGGCTGGCCAAGCCCAAGTTCAGACATGTTATAAATCAGTGGCTTGCCAGGTGACACTTACGAGATGCCAGCCTCTATGTGAGTTCTCCAAAGGTCTGCCTGAAACACAGTCTGTATCACTAGGCATCTCCGAGCCCAACAGGGACAGCTACACATCACAATAATCCCAAGCTCTAGGGTCCAGTGGTAAGGTGTGAAAGTTCTCTGAGAGCAGGGCCATGGGCAACCCTGCCAAAGTAATCATTTAACCTATGTGGCAAAATGAAATGTGCCAGACTAGAAGAGGGCAAGAAACTATGGTTACTGACTCTGGGGTTG
The DNA here is from genome assembly GCF_978045245.1 of Mus caroli. Classification (NCBI taxonomy): domain Eukaryota; kingdom Metazoa; phylum Chordata; class Mammalia; order Rodentia; family Muridae; genus Mus; species Mus caroli. The sequence goes on from NW_028227264.1 coordinate 74,639,691, forward strand.
CCGGCGCACTCTGCAGTCTCCTGCTATTAACTCTGAACTGTCTGCCCCCTTCCTCCACGTAAGCTGTTTTTTCAGATCCTCACCATGGCACACACCTTATACCCTTTCCTTACACAAACCCCATGTATGTCTAAACCAGTATCAGTATAAGTAGATTTAATTTACTTAAGAGGTACTTCTTCCGCTGATATACTCCAGTCCTGCCACAAGTTATGAAGTTTTTGCTTTGAGGAAATAATTTAATTAACTGTAAACTCCTAGCGAGCATTAAAAGCTATATAACCCTAAGGAACTGAAATAACTGATATTCTGGAGCCGTAATGAGGAGCAATCTGCAACAAAGTCTTTGATATGCAAAAGCCAAACTACAACTATGCGATTTCCCCTGGGGAGCCATATCAAATCCAGTACAATAGACCTTTTTTTCTCAGAATCATTCCCAACCACGCCTCCAAAGAGAATCAAGAATTCTCAAAACGGAGCTGGAGAGATGGCTCAGTGGTTAAGCGCACTGGCCGTTCTTCCAGAGGACCTGGGTTCAAGTCACAGCACCAACATGAATCTCTGGCCTCCAGGGAACACCAGGCATGCATAAGATATACAGACAAACATGCAGGGGAAATGCATATATTTAAAAGGAAAAAGAGAATTCTCAAAAATTCACTAAGCCTACCACAGCAAAGCTTAACAATCTAAATGGGGTGGGGGTGGGGGTGGGGGTAGGGGGGATGAATTCTAACAAGTTCTAACTGCATTTAAGTCTCAGAAGCAGAGTTAACAAGCACAGATGCTTTCCCACCAGGGTTGGGGGTCAGTTTATGGAGAACAGAACTCTTTTCTCAGGCGTCCAAATTGAGGGCGCCACTCCCCATCTCTGGAGTTCTATTATTTCCCTAGTCTGTTTCTAACAACCACTTATTTGACTTTTTAACTTTTTAAAAATCCTCACATAGAGAGGGCTGATGGGTTGGCCCGGTGAGCACTTGCCCTCTAATCTGACAACCTGAGTTCATTCCCAGAACTCACAAGGTGGAAGGAGAGCACCAGCTCCCAGCTCCGTGCATACTGACCTCTGACCTCCCCACGCAGGCACCATGACCCTTGCCTGTCCCCCACCTCCTCCCCCAGTGTAAAATACTTGTATCAAAATTCCGTAAAGGAATAAACCTCTTAAGTGTTAAACACGTTTTACATGTTTATAGGTTAATGCACTTCAGCCTCATAATCCACAAGGCGCAAGTGTACTTTTGCTTCGTTTTATAGATGAGGAAACTGAGGCTCACGAGGCAGTCTGAGGTTCCAGGGGTGGGGCTCGGCTTCTGCATCCCGGGCTTCCTGCTGGCCGACAGGCTGCAAGGCACACTCTGGAAGCCCGGACCTGGTCCGTGGCCTTGACGGTCGGGCAGCAAGAGTGCGCCTAGGCCCACCTCCCAGCCAGTCCCTCCCGGTGTCCTTCGGAGGCCGGGCACCCGCCAGTCTGCAGAAGCTGGCGGGCTCTCCGGCGAGCGGCCCAGGCAGGGATGCCGAGGGGAGGCCGGCGGGGATCCCGTATGAGGGTACTCGCAGGTTCCGGGGGTGACGCTCCCGGAGGTCTCTGGGCGGGGTCTCGGGCGAGGGTCCCTGGCGGGGTGGGGGGTAGGGGGGAACCCGCGGCTCTCACCTTCGGACAGCTCCAGCTCCAGCTCCGCCAGGCTCTCCAGCACCTCGGCGGGCAGCGGCGCCGCCTCCAGAGGGCATCCGCGGTCGGCCATGGCCGGTGGCTCAGGCGTTCCCCCAACCGAGGCCTGCAGACCCGCAGCGGCCGCCCGCAGCCGGCAGCGGGCGGGGCGCGGCCGGGGCTGCTTCGCAGGGGCGCGGGCACGGGCGCGAGCGCGGCTGGCTCCGGCTCCGGGAGCGCGCTGGGGACGCGCGTGCGCGGCTGAGGGGCGGGGCAACGCTTGCGCGGGTACGCCGGGCCGGCCCCGCCCAGCAACTTTAAAGGCTCGGTTCCATTGGCCAATTAAAGCACGCCGGAGCAGCCCGGAGCTTTACTCCCCTTCGGGGTGCGGGAGGAGTGGCGGGCGGGGGAGCTGGACAGAGGCGCCTCGGGAGATGTGCGACCCCACTGAGCGGACTTCAATGTCGCCCAGGAGACCCTCCTCCCGGATCCCCACCCTCTTCTTCCTCAGGAGCCCTGTTGGCACGCTTAATTCTGTCCGCGTTCCTGCTATGGTGTCAGCTAACTCTGGCGGGTTTTCCGCCGCCCTTAAAGTGTGTTTGCTTATTGCTTTTCACAATAACCCTGGAAGCACTCTGACATTGACCAAGAAGGAGCTCTGGCAGTGTCTCAGTCCTTGAGATGTCCTTGGGGCATGGAAGCATAGATCTGACATGTTGGAAACCTTAGTGGGATTTTTGAAGAAGCTATTACCAGAGTGGCGGTATATATACACATATACATATATGTATAAACATGCATATACACACACACATACATACATACATACATATATATACACGCACACACACAATTTTATTTCTAGTACTCATTAGCCACCCTCTTGCCACTGACTACATATATTAAAAATCCCAGGTAGGCAACAAAAAAGACCATTTTGGAGGCTTTCAGTGAGCCTAATATTACATCCACAAGGAACAGCATTGGAAGGTGTCCCCGACTGATTTTAAAACATCTGATCTGAGCTGACTAATCTGGTTATACAGGCAGGAGGTGTGGTATGCAAACGAGGGACTATTTATTTCCGCAGGTCACAGGTTTATATAGGAAGCAGTCACAAGCTTTGCATGAAAGCCGGTCAACACCTCTCACGTTTCTCCGATCAATGGTTTCTTCTAAGGAAGTGTTCCCTGTCCTCTTGAATGAATAATAGCTGCTGAAAGTTCACTGGTCGAGGAAAAAAAAAGCATGTGGGCTTCGCCTTTCGAGGCGGGTGCACTGTCTGGAGTGGGTGTGGCCAGAGCAAGGCTTCCTGAACCAGGTCTCCTGGATTCAATTGTAGTAGATTAGCTTGCTGCTGGAGTATTTTCACATTGACTGTAAAGTACGGAAAACAGCCACACTTGAAGGCATTCCAGCAGGTTGCTGGGGAAGGAGCTGCTTAGCTGACAGTCCCTCACTCTAGGCTGCCAGGAATAAGGAAGGGAATAATGTCCTTGTCCTTCAAAGAGCTGAACTTTTATTTATTGACGTCGGAACAAAAAAGTGTTTACAATAAAGACTTAAAAATTCAACACAAAACGTTTTAAGCAGCATTTAACAACACTTTAGAGCATTTAACAATTGTTAAGGTTTATTTTATGTGTGGGTGTTTTGCAGTACCTGTGCACCACATGCATGCAATACCAAAGAAGTCCAGAGAGGGCGCCAGATGCCCTTCAACTGTAAGACTGCCCTTAGCCACCATACTTCACCATACTACAAAAAACCCCCAGAGGTTTCTTCAAAAGCAACAAGCACTCTTAACTGGTGAACTGTCTCTCCAGTCCCCCATTTATCTATTTTTAAGCATTTAGCCACTGCTTTAGGGCTCTAGGGAGCATTGGATCCTTCTGTCTTTCTCCACAGCTCAACAGGCTGAACAGGGGTATAAACCCTGCATGGTGACCCAGTGAAACAAAATACCCAGCAGGTAAAATGGAACTTCTTAGTAAGAAACAGTGGGCAGATAATGGCAAACTACAGTCGATCAAGAGCCAAACCCTATGAAATTGCATGCAAAAAAAAAAAAAAAAAAAAAAAAGTTACCTGCAGTGGTATAATTAGGCCAGGAAGGAAGATCCCAAGTAACTCCAAACAGTAAAATGTGTAAATGAAACAACTCTCTGTAGCCATTGGGTCTTCTCTATGGTTGCCACAATTCCCTAATAATGACCTGGGGACTTACTTCTGAATTAATGCAAGTCCTTAAGCTAGGCTTGTTCCCCAACTGGCAGTACTCAATTATCCTGTGTAGACTATCCTTTATCTACACATGGCTAATTACCTCTCCTCGGGTTTATACATCCGACTTCCTCCAAGTCTGCAGTGAATCTCCCGCCTCTCCCAGAGTTCTACTCTCTCTACCAGGAACTCCCACTTCCTGCCTTTTCCTAATAGGCCATCAGCTCTTCATTGACCGGTGATACTTCCACACGGTGCACAAGAGATTACCCTACAATTCTCTAAAACCAAATCTGGAACCTTGTTTGAGGAAAAAAGCTGGGCCTGTGACATCTGGCTTGGAGGTGCCCGTGTATCTATTTTCAAAGATTTTGACCCCCTTAAACTGCCTGGAAAATTTTGCCTGTCCACAGACTAGGGTTCTAATTAAACCTAGCATTGCCTCCTCTTCCACTTGGCAGAAGCTAGAACCAACCAAGAGACACACCCATGAATGAGTCTGTGAGGAGAGGAAACTTTCTCCAGAGTGGGCTATGCCTTATAGTAGTATCTTGGACAAAAAGAGATGAATAAGCCGGGCGTGGTGGCGCATGCCTTTAATCCCAGCACTCGGGAGGCAGAGGCAGGTGGATTTCTGAGTTCGAGGCCAGCCTGTTCCAGGACAGCCAGAGCCATACAGAGAAACCCTGTCTCGAAAAACCAAAAAAAAAAAAAAAAGATGAAAAAAAAGAGATGAATAAAATCAGCTTTGCCTGCCGGCCTGCCTGCCTACCTTCTTGCTGGTGACTGCATGTAGCTGTTGCTGCTATAGGTCTTCTTATCATTCGTTGACATCAGAACCTAGGTCCTTCTTCCAAAATGGACTAACGACCAGTGACTGGCCAGGAATCCTCCGAGCCTTTAGCACCAGATCAGGAATCACAGAGACATCCAGTTTCTCAGACTGAGCAGCCATTGGCTCTTGGTCTCCCTGCCGGATAGCCAGTTTGGCTGCCCAAGTAATTGTGCTGTATATTCAATGCTAGCAAATCCCTTTTCAGTTTACATCCTATTAGGTCTGTACCTCTAGATAAACCTTACTAATACCCCACCTGCGGGATACTAGACATAGAATTATGGTTACTTCTGAGCATAATTCAGATAAACATGAGATTCAGAAGGGGTTAGGGCCCTGAGTCCCCACCTCTCCCTCCAAAAAGCTATGTGTTCCTTTGCTGCACAGTGGTAACGAAGGACTGGGAACCGAGCTGGCTCAACAGACAGTTTACCACACCAGAATTCTGGAGGCTCGAAGACAAGGTGTCAGACACGATCGGTTCCATACAGAACTATACAGGATAATCTGTTCTAGAGCTGTCTCCTGGCCTCTAGTGGCTGCTTCTAATCTTTGATGTTCCTTGCCTTATAGATGCCTCACCCCCATCCATGCCTTCGTGTTCATATGAGATTCTTATGTGCCAGTGTCTATCAGTGGACACCAGTCAAACCTAATATGAGAACATTCTAATTAGCTCACGTTAACTTAATCATCTGTAAAGACCCAATTTCGACTAAGGTCATAGTCATATGTACTTAAGGACATCCCTTTGGTGAGGGAACAGTTCAACCCATAAACATAACACACAGCCAACACGTAGACACTGGCAGGAGCTGAGGGGGCTACCTGAGGCTGGATTACTCCAGTGTTTAATGAAGCAAGCTGGAATGTCTAACTGGGTAGCAGGGTTCGTGGTCATATGAGGAATCTTTCAAGAATGCCTTCACGTCTGAAGAACCGTAGGATCAATCAATCAGTCAGGTGGGTCACATGGAGAAGGGGCTGGAGGCTGGTAATACACACAGTTGCTTCAGCGGGAGAGAGAAACCCTGCAAGAATCCAAGGGCTTGCTGCATCCTAGTCATTTTTAGGGTTTGGTGGTAAGGTGGTTTTCTATGGCATCCCAGAAGTAACAAACGTACCACACCTTCCGACCATCAGAAGCCGCAGGAGACATGGCCTGACAACTTCTTCCTGGAAACCTCCACTCAGGTGTAGCAAAGATCTTAGCGTGCCACAGACAAGAATCTTAGGACAGTTGGGTAAGAGGTCAATATAGAGGTGCGAGCTTGCTCTTTGTGGCTGGGATACCAAAAGGGAGACAGCAGAAATTATATCTGTGCTGAAGAGAAACTACTGAGAGCCGAACATCTGGAAGCCACAGCACAGTAGTAAATGGTGAAGGGGAGGAAAGTGGAGCCTTAGCAACAGATGCCCCTCAAGTTGGACCTTTAAAACAGGAGAGGAAAAATCCACACTCCGTGTATGAAACCACTACTACATTCAAACTGCGTGAGTCAGAAGGATCTTTAAATCAGGAGGTGAAAGACCACCGCACAGCCCAGCCTGTAAGACAGTGGGCAGATGGGGTTAGCCTGAATGACGTAAAAACAGAGAAATTGGGTGATGTAACTGCTAATTGGGTCGTTAGTCCTTGAGACAGATTGTGTGTAGTATGAGAAAAGAGGAGAGAGATCCTGATGGCTCAGCCCAAACAGGTCACTAGAGACACTCGCTTATCATCTGAGTTCCCCATGGATATCAGGGTCCGGAAGACAGTAGAGAGAGGGCGGGCATTATGGAGGGAACTGAGAAAGAAGAGATGTTCTATCTGAAGTCAGCTCACTGGGCCTGAGAGGACTGGGCTCACAGGAAAGGAGGAAGTTAGTCCAGGAGGTACCCCTGGACTGGCTGGGAAGGCACCTTGGTGGCCTTCCTGTACCCCAGGGTGGAGCATGGCCTAGATGAGAAAAGGCCCCGGTGGACCTGAGTGGCTGAGACCAGCATATACACCAATTCATACAGTGCTAAAGCAACTGACAGACGAAGGGGCTTATCCGGTCAGACACATGACAAGATTTCTGTTGAGCTGAAGCCTATTCGTTCGTTCATTCATTCATTCATTCATTCTTATTTGAGACAGGGTCTATGCGATCCTAGAACTATGTAGCCCAGGCAGATCTGAGTGCTGGGATTAGAGGCACGTGCCACCATGCCTGGCAAGCTGGAATTCTTAGTGTGGGACTGCACTGAAAGGCCTCTCCTTCTAAGTCTGCTGAGGTAGAATGGGTGACAACAGGCCTACAGCTATCAGACTGCGGTAGAGGTGTGTATGTGTGTGCATGTATGTGTGCTATAGGGGTGTGTGTGCTACAGGGGTGTATATGTGTGCCTCTAGCAGCGGACCCACCTCACCAGGACTTGGCCTTTGCCACGGGGGACTGGTTCTTTGAGTCCAAAGACAGTTTCAAAGTTCTTTGAGCACCAATATAGTGGCTCATCTCTGGGTTACTTTACCTTGTCTGTCTCGGCTCATCTGACAAACACTTAAATTCCTTCTCAGGCTGGAGAGATGGCTCAGCGGGTAAGAGCACTGACTGCTCTTCCAGAGGTCCTGTGTTCAAGTCCCAGCAACCACACGGTGGCTCACAACCATCTAGAGTGAAATCTTGGGCCCTCTTCTGGCATGCAGTTATACATACAGATACTCATACATTTAATGATAATAATAATACCTCAACAAATTCCTTCTGAAAACCTGCCTGGCTTTGTTTTTAGCCTGGGTGCTGACTGGTACACCACCACATATTTGATTTAAAGCATTTCTGGGCCAAACTTGAATTGAGCATGATCAACTTGTGCCCTTCTTATGTTCTGAAGAAGTCTTAAACAATATACCCACGAACTATATGTATGGTTTCAGGGACGTTTTGCCATGTTTCCTGAATCCATACACGCATGGGTGTCTGTGTGACACACCTGACCATACATTCATTGAAAGGTTCTGAACGAGATTCACCGCATGGTATGAATCTGAAAGCATTACAGAATGGCTGTAGCCGGGAGAAGCAAGTTTGACATAGTTTTATTTGTTTTGCCAATAAAAAGAATAAACTGAATGGATTTACAAAAACAACAACAATAATAATACAAGACCATTCATCCATCCATCCATCAGACAACAGTCCTTAAAAAATACATTCCTCTTTTCCTCTGTGTTCATTTGCAACTGACCTTCCCATCCTGACACGCTAAGAAAGCAAGCAGCTTCTGCCTAGGAGGAGGCAGAGAGCTCCATCATCAGGCACAGGACCCAGCACAGCCCCAGCTCGCTGGGCGAGGAGGAGCGCTGCGGGGAGGAGCGCGGTGGGCTCCCTCTATGTAGCAGTGTGTGGAGGTGGAAGCTCTCGGTGGTTCCTAGGGGCTGGTGTCACCACTCCCGAAGTGTGTGTTCCAGACTATACCATGGGCTTTCCTTAGGAAAAAAAGACCATCTTTCCTCAAATAGAAATGTCAAAGGTTAAGAGCCGCAAGGACTTTATTCACTGTTTATTCTTCTGGTGGCAGGATTTCTGAGTAGAATCTAAAATTAAAATAGAATAGAAATGTGTTATAAAACTTTTACAATTTTTTTTTTATAACTTCAGAACACCCTGACTGAGTTGCACTTTGGTAAAAATGTGAGTTATAATGAAAATAGAAGGTTAGGTTTAAGAAACTACTACACAAGCTGGGCATTGGTGGCACACGCCTTTAATCCCAGCATTCAGGAGGCAGAGGCAGGCAGATTTCTGAGTTCGAGGACAGCCTGGTCTACAAAGTGAGTTCCAGGACAGCCAGGGCTATACAGAGAAACCCTGTCTCAGAAAAACCAAAAAAAAAAAAAAAAAAAAAAAAGAGAGAGAGCCAAAAGAAAGAAAAAAAAGAAAAGAAAAGAAAAAGAAACAACTATACAAATTACATACAGGCCAAACGGTTATTGGTAATGATTTGAATGGGAAATATCCCTCACAAGAGTGTGTGTTTTAGCACTCAGTCTTCAGGTGAGAACACTGTTTTAGGAGGCTGTGCACCATTTAGGATATGAAGCCTCGCTAAGGGAAGTGATTTACTGGAAGCAGGAAGTGAGGTTTTTCTTTTTTAACAGCCTGGCCTCACTTCCTGTCCCTCCTCTGCTTCCTAACCCGCACAAGTGCAAGCAGCTACACGCATCAGCGTCCACTGGAAGCCACTCCAGGCGGCAGGCAAAGCCCAACATGATAATACTATTTTCTCAAACTGTGAACCAAAACAAATCGTTCTTGATTGCCTCCTATCAGTCATTAATTTTCTAACAGAAAACTGGTGCCAGAGAGCAGAACTCTTGCTGCGAGAACCTCGGCCACAAGCTTGTAAGGCCTCTGGCTGAAGACTTCACCTGAAGGATTTGGAGAAGTGTGGAGCTACAGGCTAGAGAGGCCCTAGCCACCCCAGACTCTGGCTCACAGCAATGAGAAAAGCAGTTAATATAATTATCGCTACATTCCCTAGCAGCCAGCGTAAGAGGACAAAAAGACCCCATCAGTGACCGAACCAGACCTCCCCACCACATACTGCCAGCTACACTGTTTACACCGCTGTGCAGACACAATTACTAACAATTAACAATTACTAAGCGGAGAGCAGAGGTTCTTTTGTTTTGTTCTGAGACAGCATATTACTCTGCAGCCCTAGCTATCCTGGGACTCACTTTGTAGCCCTGGCTAGCCCGGTACTCACTGAGTATAGTAGTCTGTTTTCAAACTGTTTGCACCCCTCCTGCCAGGACCTATCTAGTGCTGGGATTACTTGGGAGTACTGTCGTATCAATTTACTGGCAGTCTTTTCTATGTGGTTATGTCTCTAAGGTACAGTTTTTACCTGGCGGCAACCCCCCAAGTCTTTGCTGGATCATTTCTAAATGATGGATGTATTCTGTCAAGGAGTGCTCAGGATCCTGAGAAGCAGTTAGGGATCTTTCTAGCCTTGAACTTGGTGTCGAAGTTGATCTGTAAACAAAGAACAATATCAGAAGGAAGGAAAGAAGGAAGGAGGGAGGGAGGGAGGGAGGGAGGGAGGGAGGGAGGGAGGGAGGGAGGGAGGGAGGGAGGGAGGAATTAAGTTAACAGGTGACTATCCTCAAGAGTGCACAGGGGAGGAGCTGGGGTCAGCTGACCAATCAGGATGGGTCTCCATCAGAACTATTCTTTTTATGCCTGTTCTTTACTTCAAAGAAAAGGTATTTTTTCTTTACTTCAAAGAAAAGGTGTTTTTTCTTTGCCTAGAATCGAGAAGCTCATGAATACTAGGTAAGCAAGGTACCAACTGAACTATACATTAGCCCCATACAGTACTACATGGGTGTGGAGGTACACTCCTGTAATTCCAGGATTTGTGAGACAGAGGTAGAGATCGGATCTCTGTGATTTCAAAGCTAGCCTGGACTACAGAGTGAGTTCCAGGTCATCTAGGGCTACACAATGAGACTCTGTCTCAAAACAAAACAAATACCCAAAACAAAAACAAAAAATGAGATCAACTAGTATATCACACTTTGAAGTCGTAAGTGGCAATAATTATGAACTATTTAGTTCACTAAATTTTGAGATTATACTTGTTACAACTGGATACCTTAGCATCCTTCACCTGGTGACTGAAATGGTCTACCTATTATAGGCCCATAGATCCCAGGGCAAAACCCACCCTTGCCTAATTCCCATTGTGACTGTCCTTCCTGGCATGCCCCGTGTCCCCAGAGAACACCTTGTTCCTTTCCCTTTCCTTGAGCCAAGCTCCAAACCCTTCAGAGTGGGACACACCTCACGTACTGAACACAGGTTATCTTTTTTTGATTTTTTTCAAGACAGGGTTTCTCTGTGTAACCCTGGCTGTCTCAGAATCCACTCTGTAGACCAGGCTGGCCTCAAACTCAGAGGTCTGCCTGCCTCTGCATACTGAATGCTGGGATTAAACATATAAACCACCACTGCTTGGCTACATAGGTGATCTTGCCCTTCTGAGCAAGGCCAGGGTCCCCAGGCTCTTGCAGACTCTGCTGTGTCCCCTACCCTTCTCTGAGCCAGTCAAAGACAGAATTTTCAAACCAACATTTCTCTGGGCAGCCGTACAGGCTTCTGAATCTCATCGGCCTGATTTCTAGGGGAAAAGGCTGCAAGCAGCCTAACTGACCTTTCCTTGCCCAGTGAGACGGCTGCCGCAGATCTGGGGCTGTGCCGAGAGTCCTTGGTAGGCCCTGAGGAAGTGTCTCGAGTTGGCAGAGACGCCCTGGGTCCTGATGGAGAACGTTGTCTCTGGGATGTTCGGTGTCCTTCCCAAGAATGAACAAACAGCAAATCATTAGGAAAAGAAATTCACACTTTAGGAGAAAGTCCATCTGCCAAAACTTTAAGCTTATACAAACAATTTTAAGATTCAGCAAGGTGATTTCAAAATATATCAAGTTGTGATATTTTCAAGTTTTGATGACCTACATTTTGCTTGAATGACTCTGGCCCTGACTGGCAGCACTACTCGGGCAGCCCATGACTGGGGGAACCTTCGGGAGGCTTTAGGGAACGAGAGGTAAGCATTCCTGCTGACCTGAATTTGAAGGCACTGTCAGGATGTCGGGCAGCCAGTGGTGGCTCAGGCCTAGGCCTTCCATGTCCTCTAAAGTAGAAGGACAATTCACAGCTGCCATCCCTAGACACTAGGCAGAGACCCAGCAAAGACTCTCACTTGTCACTGTCCCCTCTGGAGTCCCCAAAGCCACTGTTATGCTTCCTGTGAGGAGGCAGCAGCAGAGAGCCCCAGAGACAAGGGGCCACTGAGGCTAAAGCAAGCATGACTGCTCACACTGGAGTGCAGCGGCACAAAGGAGAGCTCTCGTCGGTCAACACTCCAGAATCAGTGCTCGGCGTGCGCTCCCTCATGGACATTGGTCAGTCCGCGCTGTCCCCAGGGCTATAGGGTGGCTACCGACTGGGATTCCTAGTTTTCCTACTGTGCTTTAGGTCATTCCCACACCACAACGCTCAAGAAAATGCCGCCAGCAGCAGGCAAGGCAATGACCTGGGACCCACCGTGGCGGGTGCTTTTGGGGTGTACCAGGGCTCCCTTCCGATCCACTTCCTGCCACTTCTTAACCAAAAACCGCAACCTGCACCGAAAGGGGACAAAGCACGGTTAACATGAGAGCAAACAAGAAGGGAGGTCGCAGCAAACACTCCTGCTGTGACCACAGGCCACAGGAGACAGCCCCCACAGCTGTGTGGGTCCACCAACAAGCTGCCAACTAGCTGTGGACATAAGCTGGGGGTACCTTCATGCTGGGTAGGAACCTCCCACCTTCTGAAGAAGCCCCCTTTGGCTACGCCCTTGTCAACCAGCTGGTTCTGCCCACATCCACCACAGCTTAGCCACAGCCCATCCCGCTCCAAAATTCAGGGAAATTGGGGAAACACACCCCTTTTTTCTGGTTGCTTCTGATTAACCCAGAAGGGGCCTGTCAGCAGGACCATGCTAACAGTGTTGGGAAGGTGGCAGACAGGGTGACAGTACATGGGCACTTGACACTCCTTTGAGCATGGCTTTCCTGGCAAATGGCATGACCATAACTTTCCTCTTTGTGATGTGACAAACCATAGATTCTTCCAAAAAAGACCACCAGGCTCTGGAAACTTTTTCAGGCATTCTGATCCTGGGTCCCAATTATAATATAGTTCAGGCTAACCTAGAACTGTTGACCCTCCTGTCTTGGCCTCCTGAGGCCTGGGATGACAAGCCTGTGCCACCATACCCAGGGACAGCATGAATCTGTCTCTTTACTTGCATGCACACTTCGCCTGCATGTATGTATGCACACCACATGAACTCCTGACACCAGGAAGGTCAGTATGAGCCGGGACATCCCCAGGAACTAGAGTGGTGAACGGCAGTAAATGACCATGTGGGGTTGAGAGCCATCCCTCCAGGCCCCCTCCAGCCTGAACTCTTAAAGACCGGTTGTCACTATGTCTTCTTCACAGCCACGATGCCACTGATACTGAAGGAGAAAACACTGTCGTTTTAAGGACTGAAGCCACCACTGACACACACACATGCCATTGCCAACTGGCTTGGGTATGGGAGGGACTTTTACCTCAATACTGCGATGACCACTCGAACGGCGGTGCGGAACTTGGTGAAGGGACGTGACATGGTAATTTTCTTATCTGCTTTGGAAGGAAAGACCCCCAAGTGAGCGATCATGGAGAGCGTCTCCTGCTCCGAGTCCTGGAATCCACCAATCAGCAGTAAGAGATACTTCTTTTGATAAATCAGGGCTTTCCTAAAGCTCTCTGCTCTCAGGTAGTGCAGGTACAGCTTTTCCATCTGAAAGGAAGGCAGGCAGTAAGAACCGGAGGAGGGGACAGAGCCACGTTCCTGGTGTAGCCTGTTCAGTACAATAGCACAGTTAGGCGTTCATTACAAAATAAGGAAATTAAACCGAACGGCACTTAGCAAATTATCAGTCATCCATGCACACTGAAGCACTTCTCTTACAAAGGCACCCGAAGGAAAAACCTCCACAGCACTCACAAATGAGCCCCATGAAGACCATGAGATTTCGGCTCTGACGGGATATCTTCATGGGTTCCGCAGATGATGTGGGTGATGGGAAAAACTGAAACCAGACCTTGGATCCAAACCCTGAGAAGCACCTCTCCCTCATGGGCAAGTACAGGAAAGATTGTCTTCGCCTACAGAACCTGCCTCCTGATGCTCTGACCCATTCCTAGAGCAAACATGGTATCCACATACAACCCAACCAAGTCTGAGGGTCAGTTAAAGCTGACTGCCTTGCTCATAATGATCTGACCAGTAGGGCAGCAGGGCTTATGTGAAGAAGTGTGCTTGAACTATGTGTCAACAGACACACCAAGCTAACAAGAACCTTGTAGTAGTCAGGGAGGTCTTCCCACAGTGAACTAGCCCTGGCTTGAGATGCAGCTGACACTCTGCCGCCCATCCAGCATGTCTTACTTTGATATTGCAGGTGTTTGTGTCCCCACTTGTAGTCTGCGAGTGCCACTCTGGGTCTGGGTGCCGTAGAGAACTCTGCAGATCTGCCCCATCTTGCTTCAATGAAGACTTGCTTTGCCTCTGTTAAAAAAAAAAAAAAAACACAGCTGACAACTCTATAGAGCCTTTCTTTTACCGTGGGGGAGGGGCATAGGTGTGTACTTGCAGGTGAAGGTCAGAGGTAAACCTTAGGTGTGTTATTCCTCAGGATTTTTAAAGGATGGGGTCACTAACGGGGGCCTTGGGTTTACACATTAGGCTAGGCTAGTTGGCTAGTTAACCCCAGAGACCCACTAGTCTGTTTCCCCACGCAGGGATGGGATGGGTTACAGGTCCACGTGCCACTACAGCCTGCACGGTCTCACTGGGCGGCCCGTGCTCTCCTGGAACTTGATATCCAGCTGGCCTCAAAACTACCTGGCTCTGCCTCCTGACTGGTGGGATGACAGGGATGTGCCACCAGGCCCTAGCTCACATCTGTCTGCGGATGAGGGCAGGACCTCATGCTTGCACAGCAAGCACGTCACTAACCGACCCATCTCCCAGCCTTCTAAGGAGGTGTTCTTAAATAGGAACATCCTGAGAAAGATGACTCAGAGGACAGTAACGCAGGGGATGACTGCAGCATCTGTGCCAATCTGAAAGAAAAGGGCCATACTCAAACACGCCGTCTCTACCACAGCTGGCTGAGGACTACTGTGGGGTGGCCTGCCTCAGATGAGGGTAGAACTGGGAAAATGTCTCCCGAGGGCTGGAATCCAGGGAGGTATTACTAGCCATCAGCCACATGGCACCTGTGTTGTCCCCTGTCATGCTGGGCACTACTTCAGTTCTGCTCCAGTCTTCGGATCAGGGGAACACTCTTATTTACTGAGATATTGATGCACAACAGGAACTTTTTTTTTTTTGGTTTTTCGAGACAGGGTTTCTCTGTATAGCCCTGGCTGTCCTGGAACTCACTCTGTAGACCAGGCTGGCCTCGAACTCAGAAATCCGCCTGCCTCTGCCTCCCAAGTGCTGGGATTAAAGGCATGCGCCACAACGCCCAGCTCAACAGGAACATTTTAACAAGAACAAACAAGAAACAGTTGGGGGCACACAGAGGTGCCCCCAGGAGGAGAGTCAGAGGCTAAGGCGGCCAATCAGAAAAAGGAAAAGACCATATGATCTGGATGAGGTGTCAGTCACTGACAGAACACCTTGAACATGAAGAAGGGACTCCACTGGTTCATCTGCTGTCCCTCTTTAATCTACCCATCAAAGATAGCATTCTCAGCCAGGCATGGTGGCACACGCCTTTAATCCCAGCACTCGGGAGGCAGAGGCAGGCAGATTTCTAAATTCGAGGCCAGCCTGGTCTACAGAGTGAGTTCCAGGACAGCCAGGGCTATACGGAGAAACCCTGTCTTGAGAAAAAAAAAAAACCAACAAAGATAGCATTCTCATCTCTGTGCTAGCTAACCCTCAAGACCAGGTGCTACCCATAACTGTGACTAAAGCCCACAAAAAAACCCAAAAAGCCCAATGGGCACTCTAAACAAGGAGCCTTACAAGTGGGGCTCTGGAGTGAGGCTCTCACCAGCTCCCAGGCACGTCCTGGCCCTGCACACCCAGCATACCACGGGTCTGAGTCATCAGGCACAATGTCATGAGTACAGACTTTTCTTTACCTCGGTCTACTAACAAAATCTGAGAACAAAGGAATCCAGACACAACTGAAAGGAGAAACAGAATATCTACAACTCTGAGTGACAGAGCAAAGCAGAAATAAATCCAGTACGGTTGTGGACAAATTAAGCAATATTATCTGCACGTCTGTTGGGTGTAAAACACTCCTCCATCCCAGCTGGCTGCATGCCTGAGACACTCATTAAGAAAGAATAAAAGAGCTGGGTAGTGGTGGCACATGCCTTTAATCCCAGCACTTGGGAGGCAGAGGCAGGAGGATTTCTGAGTTCAAGGCCAGCCTGGTCTACAGAGTGAGCTCCAGGACAGCCAGGGCTACACAGAGAAACCCTGTCTCGAAAAACCAAACCAAACAAAACAAAACAAAAAAGACCACTGGGTCAGTTCAAAGGAGTTAAAGTTACTAAAAAGATCTGTCTCTGACAGTGATGGACTTGTGATCTAACACATAAGAGGATGGGAAGCCCTTCCATATTCGTGGAGTTTAAGAATTAATATTGTTGCTAGGTCTCAATCAAGCCCAGGATAAGTCTCATTTGGTACCCGTGGCTCCTCCCAGGACTCCTCACTCTATCCCCACCCTAAATCTCTCCCTCCCAGGGGCTGGACTTCCACCCCCCCCCCCACACACACACACTGCACTTGATCCATATATAACTCAGCCATTTGGGCTCCACTGCTCTGTTGGTCATCAGCTCCTCTCTCTCGCTCTCCCTCTCCCTCCCCATCTGCTGGCCATGCTCAGCCTGGACTCTTCCCTCAGCCTGCTTTCTCCCTTACACCTACACTAAAAGTCTCCTCCATGCTGTAGGGATGGCCATGTCCCCCCTTTACTTCATCCTTTCACTCAATTGTGAAACTGGCCATCCTACCAACAGCCAATGTGATGCCAATGGAACTCCCAGTTACAATCTCAGTCTTGAACAAAGAGAAAGAGAACAGATAACAGCAGGAAATATCACCACACCTGACTTTAAACGACACTATAGAACCGCAGGAATAAAAATAACATCGTGACGTAGTATCAAGGCCTTACTAGTAGAGTTCCTCAGGAAACATGCAGTCATACAAAGTACAAGTTAGCTAAAGGAGCACTGACTCCAAAATATCCCAAAGGTAAGTAAGTGGTGTGCTAGCCAGGCCTGTTAAGAGACAAGAGAAATTTAGGATACTAGGAGGTGAAAGATTAACCCGCCACTAGGCTCCACTCCTGCAACAAAGCAAACAGCCTTGACACACAAGAGACCTCTAAAGGGTAGCTCAGCAGCAGCACAGCCAAGTCTAGGGCCACCACTAAATCCTGTGTGCTCTTATCAGGAAAAGTATAATTCGCCATGTGGGCAAGATGACCAACCAGACCCAGACGACAAGTAATCAAAAGGAACAACATCAGGGTTGTACATAAAATAAGTCTGGCTATACACATTATCTTTTCTGCCTACATCTATCTGCTTTAAGCAGCCAAACTTGCAGTCTCCTCTCTCTGTTTACGTTTTTCAAAGTGTAACCTGGGCCTGGACCTGAAAGAGATTTAAGGATGCTGTGTTTATATTTGTGGCCGGCAGAAGCCTAAAATGTATATAAGTTAGTAAAATCTTCTACTAAAGGCTAGCTCTCCTTTGAGCCTTAGCCCCAGCAGGACAAAGGGCAATAAAGAGCTTCCTTCCATCATCTCTGATTTTCCTCAGGGAAGCTGTACTGTTTCTGTAACAAGAACACTGGGACAAAACCAGGTACTCTGATAGAAGAGAAGCGAGGACCCAGACACACACCCGTGCGATTACAGCTAAGACAGATACTTGATTTTTTTAAAAAACAAGGATGCCCAAAGTATAAAATAAAGAAAAAAAAAAATCTTTTTTTTTTTTTGGTTTTTTGAGTCAGGGTTTCTCTGTATAGCCCTGGCTGTCCTGGAGCTCACTCTGTAGACCAGGCTGGCCTCGAACTCAGAAATCCGCCTGCCTCTGCCTCGCGAGTGCTGGGGTAAGGCATGCACCACCACGCCTGGCTAGAAACAACATCTTTAACAAATGGTACTAAGCAACCTGGAATAATATCAACAGGCAAAAGAATAAAACTCAGTCACTATTTCACGCTTTGCCCAAAACTCCAAATTCAAAGACCTCTACAAAAGACTTGATACTCTAAACCTGTTAGAGGAAAAAGTTGGGTGTATGCTTCAACACATAGCTACAGGTAATGCTTTGCTGACTAGTACCCTATAGTACAGGAAAGCAAAAACAAACAAACAAACAAACAAACAAAAAAGGGCTGGAGAGATGGCTCAGCAGTTAAGAGCACTGACTGCTCTTCCAGAGGTCCTGAGTTCAAATCCCAGCAACCACATGGTGGATCACAACATCTGTAATGAGATCTGATGCTCTCTTCTGGTGTGTCTGAAGACAGTTCCAGTATACTTATTTATAATAATAAATAATAAATCTTTGGGCCAGAGCAAGCAGGGCCAGCCGGAGTGAGCAGGACTGTCACGAGCAAGCAGAGGTCCTAAATTCAATTCCCAGCAACCACATGATGGCTCACAACCACCTGTATAGCTACAGTGTACTCATATACATAAATTAAATAAATAAATCTTCTTTTAAAAACCAAAAACAAACAAACAAAACCAGACACATAGGATATCATGAAGTTAAAGGTTCTGTGTTACAAAAGAATGTGTCAATCAAGTGAAGAGGCAAGTCCACAGGATCAGAGTCTCTGCCAGCTATGGATGTGAGAAGATGGAGAGTCCAGAACAAAAGAACCCCAAAAACTAAACACCAAGAAAAAAAAACCCTGGCTAAGAATTAAACAAAGAATCCTCAAAAGAAGAAGAAGAAATAGAAATGAGTAGGAAACACTTTTCAATGTGTTTGACATCCTTAGCCCTCAGGGAAATGCAGATGAAAACCACTTTAAGATCCAGCTTGACCCAGAGTGGCTAGCATCAACAATACCAAGAACAACAAATATTTGGGTGGCTTTAGGAAAATGGCAGTCATAAACCCTGTTGGTGTGAGTGTACGCTAGTACTTCTTTGAAACACCATGTGCCCCAGATATCTGCACCACGCCTGGTCATAGAAACAAAGGATCCTCATACTACAGATACCTGCTCACCCACGGCCACTGCTGCTCTGCTCACAATAGCTAGCTAACGAACAAGTGGCTATCAACTGATGAGCAGATATTCAGCTTTAAAGAAAAAGAAACTGAAGTTTGCAGGGAAATGGATGGAACTGCACGAGGTAACCCAGGACAGAGGACACACACAGTGGTCTCTCGTGTGTGGATTCTAGCTCAAGCTCTTTAGTTCTACTTGTTAAACAGAGAATACCCGTAGAAGGAAGGAACATAGCGGGAAGGAGGGATACAGAATGCAGGTAAGCTGGGAGGGAAGCAGAATGAAGGGAAGCCAGATGGGAGACGGGGCTGCTGGGGAGCTCAGGAGTAATAGCCGAACAAAAAAGGAAGCCATCCGGAAACCTGCTGTCATGGAAACCAAATCAAAAATACAAAAAGGGAAAGTACTTTTTTAAAAGAATAAAATAAAAAGGATCAGCCTTAAATCAATAAAGGGCAAAGAACTATTCAATGGCTGGAGAGATGGCACAGTGGTTAAGAGCACTGACTGTTCTTCCAGAGGTCCAGAGTTCAATTCCCAGCAACCAGGTGGTGGCTCATAACCATTTGTAATGGGATCTGATGTCCTCTTCTGATATGTCTGAAGACAGCTACAGCATATTCATATGCATAAAGTGAATAAACAAATCTTTTTAAAAAATATTTTAAAAAAATAACCAGTCCATAGTCAATATCCTTTTTAACAGAGAAGACTTACTATGGACCAAGGCAGACAGACCAAGGCCATTCATTCCTACTTGGCAATGCACTGGAGATCCTAGGCAATGCAATGGGAGATACAGAGGGCATTCAAATTGAAAAGTGGCCAAGGTAATGGGGTACTGCCTGCCTGCAGTGGTTTGAACAGGTTTGGCCCCCATAGCTTTGAATGCTTGGCCCACAGGGAGATGTGTCCTTGTTGTAGTGGGCGTGGCCTTGTTGAAGGAAGTGTTTCAGTGTGGGGTGAGCTTTGAGATCCTTCCTAGCTATCTTTGGCTCAAGATGTAGAACTCTGAGCTCCTTCTCTCGTACCAGGTCTGCCTAGACACTGCCATGCTTCCTGCCATGTGAACCTGTAAGCCAGCCCCAGTTAAACGCTGTCCTTTATAGGAGTTGTCTTGGTCACAGTGTCTCTTCACAGCAAGAACACCAGAAGACACTGCCCTCGATGCTCCTATGCCAGACATCACTTTTTGATGACATAATCAATAGAAATGATGAAATCTTCTCAGACTGTGTCAGACCATGCGAATGTCTGTCCCTTAGTACCCCCTTTACCCTCCCGGACCAAGCGGCATTTATTTGGCATAGACAGCCACAGGCCTTCAGAGACCCTGCCTCTTCATATAATGCTAACCTTTACCGCTGTGCAGATTTGGAAAAGCATTTAGAAGGACTACAGAAAAATAGCAGCTAGTGAGTTTAAACCACTTTCCTACATAAGCTGGACAAGGAACTCCCATGAGCCATAAAACTGTTGAATGAAAATCCCAGTGCTACTGGTGGGCTATTTCCCTATGAGCCGTTGGCCTAGAAGGCCATAATCCATGCAGGCTATTACCATTACATTTGGGTGCATGCCAGAACTAGATAATAAAGACTCTATTCATGAAGGCACCATATAATCTGCTTGCAGGACATGGAAATACTAGGCGGGCACTGAACTGCCTCTCTTCCTGCTGGCTAGCATATGAAGTACCAGAGGTGCTATACAGGATGTTGGGGGGGGGGGGGAATTACTGCTAATAGTCCAGCCAAGGTCATGATCTTGCACATATCAACAAGCCAAGTAAGAGGTGCTTGCTAGTGCAATAGTAATATGACTGTTACATGCACAACCAACTGCTTTTCAATTAGACTTAAGGCCTGTTCCACAAGAAGGCACTTATATCTGGTACTTAGTCAGGGTAAAACTCTGTGTCTGGGGAGGTCAAAGGTACCCACCGGAAGGAAGGCCACCGGAAGGAATGCCATGGTTAATATTTTGTTAAACAGATAAGATGTTCCTGTCAGCTTGCCTTCAGCATTTATATTTATAGCCACAGATCAGATTCTAACCTCAATCATGAAGGGAAATATTTTTACAGTGGGTAGGCACTGCAAAGATTCATAACTGGTCAACTTACCAAGAACAAGTAAGTGGCTGTTGATTAGGCATAGTGGCCAAAGCTCAACAATAAATGAAAAAAAATCCACACATATCTCTATTACTCCCTCCAAAGCTGAAGGAACTCTGGGAGAAGAGGGGACAGAAAGAATGGAGTAGAAAGGGAGGTAGCAGGAAGAAGGGGTAAAATATATTATGTAACCATTTCTCCCAAATCCTAGCATTCTCTCCCAGACAGGAGAGAAAGGCTCATGCAACATACAAGGCTCAGGAAGTTCAGAAAGCTACAAAATTCACAAGGCTCCTTCCCAAGCCTATAACCCAGGAATTAATGGCTGGGGAGAGGCACTTATACTGCTAGTAGAGCTGTCTGTCTACAAGTATACAAGGAGCTCCGGGATACAGTGTTTGTTTGTGTGAGCTTCTCGGACAGGCGGCTACTTTGAGTCACCAACCATGAAACCATAACTAATCCCAATAAACGCACTGGTTAACCAAATGAGATTTGGACAGAACGGTTTCTTTGGTCTGTCAAAGACTGGTGCCCTAACTAGGACCAAGCAGACATCTGTTCACATCTCTTCAGGAAAAGCCACGCAGTATAAGACCGCATACATGATACGCAAACCATCATGGAGTTATATCCTTAGCTCTGATAAAACTATCTGCCCATCAACTGATGGACATTTGAATTACTTCTACCTTTTGCATAAGAATAATATTGTAGGGCTGGTGAGATGGCTCAGTGGGTAAGAGCACCCGACTGCTCTTCCGAAGGTCCAGAGTTCAAATCCCAGCAACCACATGGTGGCTCACAACCATCCGTAACGAGATCTGGCGCCCTCTTCTGGAGTGTCTGAAGACAGCTACAGTGTACTTACATATAATAAATAAATAAATCTTTAAAAAAAAAAAGAATAATATTGTAAAGTTTTAATGCATTTAACAAACTTCCATGTACAAGTTTCCTCCCTCGCCTTGGAGAAATACCCGAAAGGAGAATTGTTGAGAGACCTTTTGAGAAACTGTTAGACTGCTTTTGAAAATAATTGCACCTTATAGTCTCACATAATTCTGTACACGCTCATAGAGCTAATGAAATAGGAGTTTAAAACAAAAAAAGCAAGATTCTATAATTTTCTATAGAAATTTATAGTGAACTGCCAAACAGCTTGACAAAGAACAGAACTTGAAAACGGAGCAGCGGGTCTTGGATGCTGGAGTTCCAGGTCTCAGAAACAGTGGGTCTGGAGGGTGGCAATAGCAGCAGGAATGTATGTCAGTCAGCAGCTGAAGCTGAGCCTTGGAGGCTAGCGCCAGCTGAGTGGTATAGGGCCGCAGCCTGAGAGGCTGAGTGAGTTCCCTACCTACAGCACGAGCTGGCACACAGTGAACCACAGACAAGTACATTTCCTGCATCAATGTGCAATCCAATGAGTCTATCTGTCTGTCTGTCTGTCTGTCCTTCCAAGGATCTGCACAATCTGTGTTAGCCTTTGACTGGCTGAATGTAGGTGGCAAAAAAAGGCCAGTTTGTACCCAAGAGTTTCCATCAGTTTCTAGTTGCTATGGCAACTACAACCTGTGCTGCTATCACAATCTGTCAGGAACCAGGCCTGACCTTGTGGACCTCAGCCTGTTTCAGCCAACTGTAAGCAGAGCATGTTTTATGCTCCATTCTCTGCCACTGTGAGACGGCTGGGGCTGTCCACTTGACCTTGGAAAGGGGTTGTCAGATGCAATTTGCTCTCAGTAGCTCCTTGCCCTTAGGGATTGAGCCTCCAGGTATTACAAAGCACTGAATCTGAGACACCTCCAGGGCCCCTCTGACCCCATCACTCACAGACTCAGCATCAGAAAAACCCAGCAGAGAAACAGCACCATACACACAACTACATCCTTGAACAAAGGCAAATTCAGAGTGAAATCCCAGACCCCAAACTACAATTTTCCAGAAAGAACAAATTAATATATTGGATTCAAAAGCCTTTGCAAAGGAAATCATTCAGAGAAGCATACAGCACAGACCAGGAGAAAATATTTCACATTGAGAAAGGAGGTGACATACTAGGCAGTATAGGGCTACTTCTCTGTGAGTAGGAAGAGAAAGAAGGCCACGGTGAGAAATGCAAGGTGCTCGCATATGGCAATGAGAACAGATACTGGGATTATACGAAGATTAGGGGTTAAACACTGGGGAGGATGAATAACAAGGCTTATGGCGGAGCATGAGACCACCAAACTCAACAGGTTAAGAGGACAGAAAGGGTTCTGGTAAGTGATGCAGGCCAACTGGCCTCCATGAAACTCCCTTCTCTGAGGAACCAATGCACAAGGGTCTAACTCCTAATGTAGAAAACTGTGACAGATTAAACTGTAAGTAAGAAGAGCTGGAGCAATGGCTTGGCAGTGAAGAACACTGCTAGGCTGCTTCCCCAAAGGATTTCTGGCACCCATTTGGCAGCTCACACCTCTCCATAATTCCAGTTGCAGGAGATCTAATGACCTCTTCTGGCCTCCAAGGTCACCAAGCAAAGATGTGGTTCACAGACATATATGCAGGCAAAACACTCAAACACATAAAAATAATAAATACATCGTAAGTAAGGGTGAACTCCATCTACTTCAAGAACGAGATCCCTGACCATCCCCATAGATAGTTAACTTCAGTTACACCTACTTTTTAATAACCCTGACAATGAAGAGAGTTTAGTTTAATTAACTGCCCCTGAGACATCTCCAGGGTCAGAGGAAGGAACAGTTAGTGACAAACAGGTCAACAATGAGCAAGAGCCAGAGCTGGACAAGGGTGGGATGCTGGACATGTGTGCCTGAAGTAGAAAATTTGATGCTAAGATAGCAAAACACCAAAGAGTTGGGTACACAACTCGGCTGCTAAAGTGCTCGCCGTACAGACACAAGGACCTGAGTTTGGATTCCCAGCAGCAAGTGGGAATCTGTAGTCTCAGCACTGAGGAGGTAAAGACAGGAGAGTTTCTGGGGCCTGCTGGCCAGAGTGTCTACCTGAACCTGTAAGGTTCCAGGTTGAGACTTTGTTTCAAAAGACATGGTGGAGAGCGAGTGAGGAAGACACCTAATGTGAACTTCTAGTCTCAACCTGAACTGGGCACACAAGTACACAAACAACAGGTACACAGGCACACATGAGCATGCACGCACACAAACACCCCTCAAAAACACTGAACACTGGGTATGATGGCACATGGCTGTACTCTCAGCACTTGAAATGATGTGATAGGAGGATCAGAAGTTTGAGGTCAGCTGCAGTCACATGGGGAGTTGGAAGCCAGCCTGGGCCACCTAGGATTCTCTGACTCAATCCCCTGACTCCCCCACAAGAACCAAGCAAACAAAACGAAAGGAAACCCATAAAGCTTGGTTGGCAGTGCATATGTGCCAGTGGCTGAGTTGCGAGCAGTAACTAGCTAGGAGCCCCAGGGTCGACCAGGAAAAGTGGCATACAGGCCCATTTCTAGGAAGCAGCAGCCCAGTTCCCTGACCGACAGAATGGACAACTCTGACAGACCATCATGGTAAAGAGACGGTGGGTGGGCAGTGCTAGGCCGGGAAGAGGCACAGATACGCACATTAAGAACGCAGCCCTTCTGCGTGTGGTGCTTCAGGGTCTTCTCGAGCCGGGAGACGGTCCTGCACAGCTCAGCTTTCTCTCGGGTTGCCATGCCCACAGCTTTGGTGAGGGCATCGTTGTCGCTCAGCAGTTCATTCATGAGCTGGACCTGGAGTTCTGCAGTCATCTTTTTCTTCAAGAGGAGTAAACGAATTTATAAGAACTTTGTGCTTTATTTTTATTTATTTATTTATTTATTTATTTATTTATTTATTTATTTATTTATTTATTTGGTTTTTCAAGACAGGGTTTCTCTGTGTAGCCCTGGCTGTCCTGGAACTCACTCTGTAGACCAGGCTGGCCTCGAACTCAGAAATCCGCCTGTCTCTGCCTCCCAAGTACTGGGATTAAAGGCGTGAGCCACCACTGTCTGGCCTGTGCTTTATTATTACTGGCTGCCTTGGGGACTATAATTTTCAGAAGATTTGGAGTCTGAAACCAGGCTTGTAGTGCTGGGCAAAACAATATGGGAAGAAAACAATAGGCCAGCAAACCACAAATTTCTTTCCATCTTCTATAAAATAGCCCATACAAAACTATTCTGACACATAAAGTGATACAGGTCTGTTACAAGTGTAATCCTGATTTGAGTATTTCAAGAGTCCCATACCAAGGTGGTCAGTTGAAAGGGGAATGTTGCTGCTGTTGGGGGTGGGGTGCACACACATGTAATCAACTTACACGATGCCTGTGCACTTACAATGGGAACCTATAGTCCTACATGGAGAATTTTAGATCTTGGACACAAAGAGAGGGATGGGATAAACCGCATCTCCCTATAGCACTCGTTGAGTGGGGCAAGAAGTGGATGACATTGGTGGCACAGCTTCTCTAGTGTCTGATGACATGCTATAATCCATATCTACCACTGGACACTGGTCAGCAACAATGTCAGCATCTGGGACATGCAGGACCCGTGAGCAACCACAAAGGCTGCTACTCGCAGGGGGCTCAGAGCTGCAATTTCATTCCGGCTCTCAGCAGAAGCAGACCAGAAGCAGGCTGCTGTGGGTGGGTGTTCCACCTCCCAGGCATCTGTCCTCAGCAGGAGAACCCACCGCCTTCTGCCCAGTCTCTAGCTCTCAAGATGAGCCCAGGCCACGTGCAGTGAGCACTGAGTGTAGATGACCACAGAGTATGTGCAAACGGTGCAGCTGAGACCCCAAGATGTCAGAATCAGATGCTAGGATACCCACCAGGACACACAGGGTGTCACTCACTTGCCCACACCAACAATGGAGGAAGGAAGTGATGGTTAATAGACAAGATATAAAGAAGCCATGACATCCTCTACCAGCCTCACCCCACCCCCGAACTCCTCCCAAGACCACACGTGCTGGGAGCTTAGCTTCAGGCCACTCTCCGGTTAGAGCAAGTGTGCTGCACTCACGGAGGAGCCCAGACGCACCTGAAAGGAGGTGGGCATGCTCAGC
Source organism: Mus caroli (assembly GCF_978045245.1). NCBI lineage: Eukaryota > Metazoa > Chordata > Mammalia > Rodentia > Muridae > Mus > Mus caroli. The sequence goes on from NW_028227264.1 coordinate 74,665,466, forward strand.
TCAGACTTCAGCTCCTCTAGCGTGCGCATTAAGGATGACACTGCCTTCTCATTTGATGATGTCCAATCTTTAATTGTCCTAGGAAAACGAGCAGGTGTTTAAAAGGCTTATGTATACCCCGAATGACAGAAATCCTAAGCTATTCCATAATTCTTTGTTAGTGGCACAAAGAAAGTACGTCTGTGCAGCATTTTCTCTGAGAAAGCAAGCAGTCCAGCTCTGCGCTTCCATGTGGGTGTCTTGCCAGGCTGGTGTGTCACTTCACTCAGGGTTTGTGACAGTGGCCTAGGTAGCACTTCAGCCAGCATCCCTGCATCCCCACATCCCACTGCTTCCTGTTGGATTGATAAGAACGAAAGCATCCCCCTGGGTAGCAAGATGCCTTCGCTTGCTGACAAGCCTGACCACCTGTGCTAGATGTTGCACTTGGTGGAAGGAGGCAGCACACTTCCTCCACAAGCTGTCCTTTGACTCAAATGCATTCACCCACACAGACACAAATGTGCAAAAAAAAAAAGTAAATATAACAATAAAAAGCATCTAATTGCTGTCCTAAATGAGATCATGCTGTTCAGCAAATCAGATCTAGATATGGACAAGGAGCCATCTTAGCTGATAACAGGCTCCTCCCCGCTGGTAGGCACCCAGGCCTGGACGCTACACAGCTAGGTACATGAGAAACAAATGAACAAACAAACAAACAAACCTCAACACGACCTGAAACAATGAATAACAAGACTTTTTTGTAACATTAGAATGTAAAAATATGGTTTTCTTGGGATCCTTCAGAAGACCTTGCCCATTAGTTCAACTAAACTCATGGAGAGAGAAAACCATAGGACCCCTTTAGATGCAGTCCTGAAATCAAAGGTGTCCAACACTTCATTTTCTTGTCCACATAAAATAGCCTTGCTAATAGACCTTGTTGGCTTGGAACTCACTTTGCAGACTCAGCCAGTCCTGCCCTTGCGGTGGCCCTCCTGCCTGCCTGGTGTGGGAATTACAGGCACCGGCCATCCTGTGGACCGGTGGCCACTGAGGATCAGGTGCCCATGCATACCTGTCTACTGTGTGGTTGGTAAAGCTTGTGAGGAGGCCAGCTGCACACAGTAGCTGTTGTCGGATCTTCTCCAGTTCCTGTTGCTGCTCCTGGAACTGATCCCTCTCCAGAGAACCCCTGCCGGGGGAGCCCCAACAAGGGCCGTTTCCTCCGGGCGCCTCCTCTTTCCACCTCAGCTCCCTCACCAGACGCTGAAGCTGCTCGATCTTATGCTCATCACGCTGACGCTGTATCTCCAACTCTCGCTGTCACAACGGCAAGAACAAAGACAAAGACCATTACGCTGGGCATAATGAGTAGGGCAGGGGCATGCCCACAGCCAGCACTCAGAAAGTGGAAGCAGGGGATCGTGAGGTGATGGTCATGTGTGATGGACACAGTAGGTCTCACTAAGGCCAACCCTGGAAACATAGTAAGATTTCATCTCAAAACAAAACAAGTTTTAAACTAAGATCATCTGGCCAAAGACCAGCACTGTAATGCAGTACCACACAGGAGAACACCCTCCCCTCTGACCCCCAAAAAGCAACCACAGCACCTCAGAAGAAGGGGTTTACACGGTTTATTGGCCTCTACCCAGATCCCAACAATGAACACACCTAACACCCACCGTCAACACAGTCAGGCAAACTCCCATAGCAGAGTCTATACTGGAGTCTCATCTTAGGCTTCAACCAAGCCTAAGGCAAGCCCACAGGGTAACCAGCAGAGAAGCCTGTGAGGCTAAAATGGGCTGAAGTTCATTTATACACATATCACAACATACAAGTCAACAAAGGAGGACAACAACAGGTAAACAGCATGCCACTTGTAGCCCTGTGGCCTCTCAGCCTAGCCCTACAAATGAACGTGAGGTCATCTGTGAGTGCCATGGAACTGCAGAGCTGCTAGCCCAGGCCTGGGTAGAGGTCAAAAAGCAACCTGGACCCTCCCCTGACAGAGATGGAGTCACTTCACCAGGTAAGGGGAGGGGAAACAGAGGGGTCTCAGGGAAGGCCAAGAAGCCTTAAAGGGTAAAGTTGGATGGAGAGACATGGATCCACAAGTTTACTCTTTGACCTCCATGTGCCCACGTGACATGAATGTGCATGCAGGAAACAGAACACTCCTTTCTTAAGCCTAAGCTGGTGGTTCTACACTTCAGTGCCAAAACAATCAAAAACAAAAGGGCCTTGCTAGGATCTGTGAGTTCAATGGCAGCCTAGTCTACACAGCAGGTTCCAGACCAGCAATGGCTACATAATGAGGCCTTGTCTCAAAAAGACCCCAAAAACCAACCAAACAAACAAAAAACAAAAAACAAAATGGACCCTGCTATATCACCTAGGTTGATGTTAAACTTGTGATCTATTAACCTCTGCCTCCCGAGGGCTGGGATTACAGGCACTTGGGAGGCAGAGGTAGGCAGATCTCTGAGTTTGAGGCCAGCCTGGTCTAAATAGTAAGTTCCAGGATAGCTGGGGTTATACAGAGAGACCCTATGTCAGGGAAAATTAAATAAAGGGAGAACACTTCTCAGCCCAGCCTAACCCACATAGGTCTTAGCACTCTGATCTAAAACGAGAGATGTAAGAAAACTGCAGGCTAACATCCCTTCTGAATACAGATGCCAAGATTCTCAACAACACAATCACAAACTCAGCACAGCAGGTAAACACAACTGTTCTCCGTGGCCGGCTCACCTGCTGCAAACCCATCGCTGCAATAGTCTATCACAAAACCCGCAGGCGTGAAGAAAACACTGAAAAGACACCTAGCAAAAAATGCTTTTTGCAGGGGGAGGGAGCAGCGTTAGAGATATTTATGAGGCAAAACACTCCCCACTGAGCTATGTTCTAGCCCACTCCCTAAGTCTAATACTCTTTTGTAATTTAAAACAGATTTTTAAAAGACTGAATAACCAGAGATTAAAGAGAATTGCCTCTGACCAAGTGTATCCACAAAAATAAACACGGGTTCTAGGGAGTGATCCAAACTTCCTAAAACTACCAAAATTAACATCACACACAACAGCGGAGGCTGGATCTTCCCCAGGCGAGAAGGGAGACAAGTGCTCCCATTCTGCCCACTCTGGGCTGCCACACATCAGCCAGGGCAAGCAGCAAGATGAGGAGTAAAGGACCAGAGCTGGTAAAGCACCTCAGTGGGCAAAGCACCTGCCACACTAGTCTGACGACCTGAATCTGAGTGGGAGAAGCCTTGCCAAGGGAAGACAACCACACCCCAAAGTTCCCTCTCACCACACACACACACACACACACACACACACACACACACCACACACCACACACTCCAACAGAAAGACTTGAGCACTGAAGGGAGAGTTCAGTGTTCAAGAGCACCAGAGGATCCTCTAGAGGACCCAGGTTATATGACCAGCACCCACACAATGGCTTACAGCCATCTGTAGCCCTAGTTCCAGGGGCTCTGATGCCCTCTGATGCTCTCCACAAGCACTGCACACACACAAGCACGGACACAAATGAAGGCAAACCCACCAGATATAGAAAATAAAAATAAAAAATAAGTGAAATAAAAAATCTAAAAAGACATCAGACTGGACATGTGTTCACAAGTCAAGAGGACTTGAGACATCAGACCTCACAATGCAGCCTAGACAGCTCAATGCAGTTCCTGCCACATCAATGGCCAATCTTTAGCACAGCCATGGCTACATCGGACAAATCCATAGTCAGCATTGTACTAAACGGGAGCATCAGAGTGTTTCCTCTAAGATCTGGAATGAGGCAGGAGTCTCCACTCTCTCTACCACATTCAATATGTGCTTAAGTCTCAGCTACAAAAGAAATAAGTAAGAGGGTATAGGCAGAAATCAAATTAGTATTTCCAGACCATTTGATCCTACACTTGAAAGACCTAAAAACTTCACCAGAAAGCTCTTAGACATAATAAACACTTACAGCAAAGTGGCAGGATACATATAAACAAACATATATACACACGCCAAAGACCTCTACAATGAAAACTTTAAAAGACAATGAAGAAGCTGAAGTGGGCACCCTGAGGGAAAAACTTTGCATGAACTCAGAGAATTACTATTGTGGAGACTGGTCCTCACATTTAATAGAATTCCCATCAGAATCCCAATGACATTCTTCAGACAAGTAGGAAAAAGAGTCCTAAAGCTCGTATGGAAGCAGAAAGAACAGCGCTGGAGACAGCATCACCACTGACGTCAGACTGTATTACGGCACCCCAGTCATAAACCACAATAGCAAGGGCACAAAAAGAGCCACATGGACCAATAGATGGAACAGAGGACCCAGAAATGAGTCCACCTTGTTACAACCACCCAATCTTTGACAGAAATGACATATATCAGAAATAAAATACCCATTCTTTAGCAGTGGTGCTGGAAAAACTGGTCTCTCTCTCTCTCTCTCTCTCTCACACACGCGCACGCGCACACACACACACACACACACACACACAAGAGCAAAACCCTCCTAGTATAAGAGCTGAAAGCTGGGAACTCTAACTACTCCCTGGGACAGGGATAAGCCAAGGACTCCTAGGCACTAACAGCATCGGTCCCCCAGAGCCGACGATGACAGGAAGGAGCTTCGGCGACATGGGGGACAACGGAGTGAAGACAACACTTACAGGAACGGAGGGAAGACACTCACTGACTACACACACATGGGGAACGGACAATGGAGTGAAGACAACAGTTGCAAAACGGACGGAAGACAATCGCTGACTATACACACATGGGGGATTAATGTCTAGAATTAGTGAAGAACTGCAAAAACTCAGCAGCCAAATTACCCACTAATAAATGCTCTAATCCACTGGATAGGCAGTTTGCAAGAGAAGAAATCTAAGCAGTTAATGATCGTCCTGAACTGTTAGGGAAATGCTATTTAAAAACGCTCTGAGATTCTAGCCCAACACCATCAGAACGGCTACCAGTAAGAGAAAAATAAAGAATACAGGCCGGGATGAGGATGCAGGCCTCAGGATAATGGTAACTTGTACAGCTCTGTGGAAGTAAATCGGTGTAGCTCTTCAGAAAGCTAAATCTAAGACATAGTGTCACCGGGCTATAACTCCTGAGTGTACGCACACGTTAAGTATTCACGTCAGTACACCATAGAGACAGAGCCCTGCATCGCAATGATTAGTTCACTCTTCACAAGCCCAGGAAACGGAGCCAGCCTAGACGTACACCAATACAGGAGCAGATAAATAAACCGTGTTCCACAACACAACAGAATTGTGCGGTCATGAAGAAAAATGAAACCACGGGATCTGAAGGAAAAGGAAAATGAATGAAACTGGATGTCATTATATAGTAAGTGAAATAAGACACACTGTGGAAAATTAAAATTTACAAATATACCCGTGTGTGTGTGTGTGTGTGTGTGTATATATATATATATATATATATATATATATATATATATATATATATAAAACGTATATATTTATATGTACATGTGTAGTCTAAGAAACTGAAAGTGTAAGGAGATCCATGAGACATGAAAGTTGACTCCGTGTGTGGGGCAGGAATCCTGGGGAGAAAAGGCACCAAGAAGAAAGAGACAGAGAGAGAGTGAGTGAGCGCAAAATACCATGGCACACTGTGTGAAAACACCAGAATGATGCTCACCACACTGTCCGCTAACTGAAAAATTTGGTGAAAATTAAAAAACAAAGTAAATTTTAAAGAAGAATGAAGACGATCATTTTCAAATTCACAGAGAGCAGGGAGCTCAAAGAAGCGAGCGAGCGTGCTTGCACCTTTAACTTCAAAGCCTGTTACACAGCTAGGGTGAGCCACACAGTGTGGTGTCAGCATAAAGAGGAATGGGAGGGAGGCCAGGAACAAGTCCCTGAGAACAGTCACCACCTCCAGCCACTCAGGGGTGGTAGGTAAGGACGGAGGATCAGCTGCTGGAGGATTGCTCTCACCAGCGTCTCCTTGTCTCTCTGCCACTTCCTCTTGTCCAGATCTGCGCGGCTCGACTTCCTCTCCATCCTCCTTGCGTCCTTGCGGGCTTCTTGCTCTTTCACTCTGGCAGATAACTGTTCTAATTCTGCCTGCAACCAAGCTGCCTTCTCCCTCTCTCTCTGCAGACAGCATCCCAGCTCCTGTTTGTGGGTCCGCAAGGCGTCCACGGCTGACCTCAGGTTGCCACTTACCTCCTTCTCTCTCCTGAGCTCTACACAGCGCTCCTGAGCCTGAGCCTCCAGCTGCTGCTGGGTGTGGGCAGCCTGTCTCTGCACCTTTTCAAGCATGGCCTCCAGCTCCAACGCACGAGTCTTCTCTGCCTTCAGCTTTCGCAGCAGAGCATGCTGCGCTTGTGTCTCCTGGCGGGCACAGGCCTCCTGCGCGTTGCGGCTCAGCTGCTCCGTCAGGAGGCGCTCGTGCTGTAGGGCCTCCGAGAGCTCGAGTGAGTGGCTCCGCTCAGCCTCCAGGCTCTTCTGCAGCTCTGAGAGCTGGCCCTTCTCCTGCGCCAGCAACGCTTCGCAGCGCGAGGCCTCGATCTGCAGCTCCTTCTGCAGGTTGTCCTTGGCCGCACGCTCGTGTTTCAAAGCCACACACAGTTGGTTGTTTTGAGCAAGCTGCTTCTCCAAAGATAGTTTCAACTCCTACATGGGTGGGGAAAAAAACAAGATAGTAACAATTAATACTGATGGTTTTCTTATTTACACTTTTAATTCAGAAATGACAACTTTTGAAAACTATCCTATGGGTAAAAACCATACTCAGGACTATAGGGTGAAATACTATGTGGAATTAGTATTGAAAAAATATATGCACACATCTTTCTCCCTTTCTTAGAAATCCCAAAACACCAGAATGCTCAAAGACGTGGTGTTTACAGTCACGCACTGTAGCCGGAGACCATGAGCTACGGGACACGATGAACTCGGGGTACAAAGTCACCCCGTGTTTACCACATCTGCTTTATGAAGACCTTAGATGCTAAACATCATCCGGCTAGCTACAAGGAGGTTGTGTGACACTGGGTATAACAGCCACACTTGTAGAGAGACGCTCTTAAGCATCACCTGTCAATAAAAAAGCCTATGGCCAATGAGCTGAGGCAGGAAATAGGAGGTGGGACATCCAGGAATGAGAGAGAGGATTCTGGCAAAGAGTCAGGAAAGCAGGAGACTTGCCCCAGAATGCTGAGGAGATACACACAAGAAGACAAGGCAAGGAATCAGCCATGTAGCTCAACTCGGAAGAGAATAAAAGAAATAAGAAGTTAACAGCTACTTGGAGAACATAGGAAAGATTACAGCCTAAGCGCTTAGTAATAAATAACTAGTCTCAGAGTCATTATTTCTGAGAATTAAGTGACTAGGAGGAAAAGCTTCAGTGAGCACTACACTCCAGGGCAGGCCTCATGAGCAGGGGTAGTTGACCAAAACAAATCAGCCTCCATGGTTTTTGTTCTTTTTTATTTCTTTTTAAGAGAAAGAATATGATGTTAGGGTAGGGGGAAAATATAGTCAGAGATATTGTTTGAAATTCTCAAAAATTAAAGAACACTTTTACAAGTAAGTAAGTAAATAAATAAACAAATAAATAAAACCAATGGAAATGCAGAAGAACCTTAGCTGGGAACAATCAACAAGGCTGTAGACCATTGCCTTAAGTCAGATACCCACCTTCTCCCTTGCCAGGTATGGTTTGACTTAAATATTGCCTTGGCCCTGCTTACAATGTCCTTACAATGTTTGGCCACCCCTGCCCATACTGCAAGCTATCTCTAGGATTCTTCCAGGAGCTGTCTGCCTTACCTGCTACCATCCACAACGCCCTTCCATGTCACATCCTCTCCACCCCAGCAGATATCACACATCCTCTTTAGGGCTGAACCCATCAGTCTCTCTCAGCATCTCCATACACAATTTCTCTCCAGCCTGCCAGGTATAGCCCAGATCCCAGATCCAGTGTTCTTCATCTGGTAATTCCTGCCTAAGCCACAACCCTGATATAAGATTCTATCAGGACCCCCACCTACCTGCCACTACAAGGTCCCTTCTGCGCTGAATTCAAATGGTGTACTCACAGCCTTCTCCAAGGTCTAGATCTATGAGTCTCCCTAACCCTCCCCATTCACCCACTCGACCCAACCTTTGAGATCATACCTTGGCAGGTCCCACATCAGTGTCCTGCACTAACTAGTTTGACACCCTGCACAGCCACCAATCTCTATGCTTCTCACAGGATTCTATTCCCAAACCCACAGGTCCCTACAAACACCACTTCCAACTTTTTGACCCAGCCAGAAATACCCCACAGTCCAGGATTAAACCTGGAGGCACAACTGTACAGCAGCCCATTCCCCTCTACCCATCTGACTTCACATCACCCAAGCCATTTCCAGCCCCTCAGCCCAACCTGCCTGTGCATCTTGTCTTCCGCCCCTACCTACTTTATCCTGGTCAGACTTAGCAAGTCCACAGAGGCCCGATCTCATCACAGGAAAAGCAACAGTCGGAAATGTCAAGCCAGTGTCTTCTCTCCAAATTCTACCAGTCCTACAGATATGTTTGTCAACGGAAATTACCCAGAACCACAGAACAAGCTTTAAAAAGACAACCATTGACTTCATCTGAGAACTCAAAGAGTTTGAAGACACAACTCAAGGAAATGAAGGAGAAAGAACTTGAGAAGAAGAAATGCTGAGGGACACCCAGGAAAACACAAACATCCGGCTGACGGAAATGACGAAGGCTAGCAGGGCATGGTGGCGCACGCCTTTAATCCCAGCACTTGGGAAGCAGAGGCAGGCGGATTTCTGAGTTCAAGGCCAGCCTAGTCTACAAAGTGAGACAAACCATTTTCTTAATTAGTAATTGGTATGGAAGGCCCCAGAGCATTGTGGATGGTGCCATCCCTATACTGGTGGTCCAGGATGCTACAAGAAAGCATGCTGAACAAGGCATGAGAAACAAGCCAACAGCAGCATCCCTCCATGGCCTCTCCCTCCTACCTCCAGATTCCTGCCTGGTTTGAGTTCCTGCCATGACTTCCTTCAATGATGAACAGTAATGTTGGAAGTGTAAGCCAAACAAACCCTTTCCTCCCTAAGTTGCTTAGGTTACGGTGTTTCATCGCAGCAACAGTAAGCCTAAGACAGCCAGGGCTGTCCGAGAGACTCCTAAAACATCACAGGCTATTGCTATTGCCCTTGGCTGTTCTTCAAAGGGACAAAGGTAAGTCCCTATCGCTAAAACACTTCATACTTCACACACACGGTCTCAGTGGCCACTGAGCTGGAACTGACCCGAACATCTTCTCTTCAAGAACTAGCTTCCATCCTACCAGAGGCACTGTGCAGGCTTCCCATGGGTGAAGCAATGATAGTCCTAGCCGGCTGTGATGACCACTGACCACCATGACAACCAGCTTGGCACCACATCTTAAAGGGTGCAGCAGTGGCACGAATACCTTAATGGGATCCAAGGGCTTTCCTCTAATTGGTTCATGTAAATAGAGGAATATCTTGCCTGGTGCTGGAAACCTAACCAGATACCCAGGACTGGTGAAGTCACGGATCTTAAAGGAGAAAGTGCACCCTCTGTTTTACTAAACCAGCACAACCCCTACACTCTGTGCTATGTAGAGCATATCTAGAACTATGCTCTAAATATATGTCCTTAAACCCACAGGTCAGTGTGTAGCCTTCAGCCCTCAAGGGAACTTCTATCTGCAACAGATGGGGACACCAATTCAACTGCAGTGCCGGGGAACCCGGTTCCAATTGATACATCTATACAACCACACCCTACCCAAGGCTCAGGAAACACTGGGGAAGCGGGCACAGAGTATCTGAGCCAGAGATCAGAGTTTACTGTGAGACTGTGTCTCAGAGCAATCTCAGAAGCTACACCTCTAAAACCTTACCAACATGGCCACCACAAACATGAGCTGAGAAAGGACAACGGCAGACATGCCCAGGTGACTAGGGCTAGACCATACAGGCATGCCCAAGTGGATAGAGATAGACCATGAGGCCTCGACCCTACAAAAAGAGCAACCAAGCAATGCTAGGAGTGCGAGAAAGAGCCTTCCTCATAGAAGAGCCCTAATAACATATAGTCAAGTAACACCTTACAGATCGAGCAGGTTAAATTCAGGCCATGGATTTAAAAAAGAGCAAATCAAGATCTATGGAGGTTTCAAGGGAAACAGGTGGTAAGTGATGTAATTATTTTATAAACTCAAAGATAAAATGGATAGCCTCATATTGTCTTTAAGTCCTTCCGACTGAGCCGCCCACCACACAGAAGAACAAGAAAGGCAGTCACCTCCAGGGCCCTGGAGCTCTGGCCCTCCCTCTGCAGGTACCGCAGTTGCTGCTCCTCCTGCTGGGCCTGGAGAGCCTGCCCCTTTCCACGCTCAGACTCCAGCTCCTCGAGCACAACCTTCAGCTCCTTCTCCTTCCCGTCCAGCATGGCTCTGCGTAAGACACACAAGGGGACAGCAATGAGCTGTGTGGAAAGGGGACATCCAGGCAGGCGTCCCTCCCACCATGGTCACATGGAAATCCAAAGCCCCCACAGCACCTGCCGGCCGAAGCAGATGAAGTTCCACAGTAGGACCACGTCACATGGCCATACCTGAGCCGCAGGACTTCCTGCTGCACCTTGTCCAGCGACTCCAACAGGCTGGTGTTCTCCTGCTTACAGGCGTGCAGCTCGGACTTCAAGTCCTGGACGGCACTCTGCTCCACCACCAGGCGCTTGCGCACGTCGCTCGCCGTCTCCTGTTCTTTGCTCAAGGTTTTCTGTAACTCATTTGCTATGCACTTTTCCTGTTCCACTTTGTACGCCAAAAGTTCAACTGACAAGAATTAAAATGGTAGACAGCATGTTATCCCTGAGTCCGTAGTGTGCTGCATTAACTAAGGTACGTCATAAATGATTTCGATTTGGGGGACAGGAGTTCCTGTGAGTATTTCTGTGAACTGGAAGCCATTGTGTCTAAGGGAGCCAAGGCACTCAGGGACACATTCCTCTGACTCTTAGGTGTAACCTCCTGGTCAGGACACACTCTGTGACCTATAGCACCAGCCATCCTCACATACCATATTCCTACAACAGAGACAAACTAAGGTCCACGTGGCTTACTAAAAAATTCCCCCAGAACCTCAAAAGGACTGGTTCTGCACAGTCCTCTGAAAATCCAGAAGGGAATGCTGTGTGGTTCTTGCAAGGTCAGAGCTTTGCCAACATGAGAATTAAAAATAAAGGTTCAAGACTGCAGAGCAAGACTCTTATAAACAGACACAAATTTGAGTCTAGCCAAGACACATGCATGCACATGACCCAGCACAAGGGTGACTACCTGACAGAAACCCAACAGAAACAGAGACCCGTGCAGAAGGGAGAACACAGGACTGAGGGAGGCTGCCATGCTAAGACCTGATCAGTACACGGCCAGAAAGGAAACAGACCATTTGTTCACAGATGTCATGTCCATAAAAACCTTCCTAAAGGTGAAAACTTACATACAACAAGATCCTGAACTCCAGTGAGAGATTCCATACACTCCACTGAAAGATCCCGATCAGGGCTTCCTTTGCATCCAAGGGCCTGGCAGGGCAGGGATGGGGTGGGGTAAACTACACTCGGGGGCACCCACCTTGTCTTCGTAGCTGGTGCTCCCGCTGGCTCCCTCGGGCCTCTGTGCTTGTCAAGGCTGCACACAATTGCTGTAGCTTCTCTTGGTTCTGTAAGTGTGTCATGCGGAGCTGAGCACGCAGGGCCTGAATCTCAGCTAGCAGGCTGCTCCTGTCTGACAGACACAGGTGGTCCTGAACCTTCTGCGGGTCTCCCTAGAGGGCAGGGAAGAACACACTTGGGGTGAACGCTGGATGGTAAGCACCCAGAAGAGGAGGCAGAAGGCGGGCGTGCCTCATCCTGCACTACTGATCCTTTCAAACCCGAGCTTCCAGAGCCGCTGTGGTGAGTTTAATGGCTTTGTAAGGATGCAGTAGGTGCATAGGACCCAGGGCCTGGCCTCTGAGCACCTTCCTCATTGCCCAGGGCCTGTTGCATCGGTACCTCAGTCTCAAGTTTAGACTTCTCATCTGTGCCCAGGGACATGAACAGGATTCCTACTGTCCAACCATGCTAATGTCCTCTAGCCCATGTGCAGAGTGCTTGGTGGCCCGGGAGAGCCCAGGGCCCAGAGCTCAAAGAGTCTGCTCTTTTGCTAGGTGTGTCCCAGGGAGGAAGACTGAGGGACGAATCCACCAAGCACATTAGCACCTACACCTGACAGCATGACATTCCACAAGGCGTCCTCAGCCCATGATCACCACATTCCAAAGCTTGGAAAAACATGTAAGCCTCAAAGATGGACTCCCTCACACTCCCTGGAAGGTGGTAATCAAAGGCCAGGTTCAAGGCTGCTGCTCACCTGCTCTTGGATAACCTTCTCCAGCCTCTGGACCAGGGAGTTATAATCTCCTAGGTTTGAGCCATAAGGTCTAGGCTGCAGCTCAGCGTTCTCCTGCTCCCTGGCAAACACTTCTTGTATGGCCCGCAAAAGCTCCTCACTCCACGTAAGGTGTGTCTCCAAAGATTCCTGAAGGGGAAAACAGGAGAGCCAGTGCTGGGCTAGGCTGCAGGCTCTGTGGCAGAGGCTTGCCTAGCATGTGCAAGGCACCTGCTTTATACGCTCAACACACACACACACACACACACACACACACACACTCTATGTGCTCCTCAGTGTGCACTCAAGTGTGACCAACAAAATGTGTCTGTCCTACAAGTTCACATATCTGTCCCTAATCCTCACTGTGAAGAACAATGTACCACTCAGATGAACTGTGATCGTACAGTGGGGCTCCACCTGACAATGCTGTGATTAGGTATAGCTGTATGAGTAGAAACGGGAGAATACCTAAGGGTACGCATGCTCTCTGCTGTTCCAGGAGGAGGCAATTGCAAACTGAGTACTGGACTCTCACCAGAGCCCAGCTGGTGCTGAGCGCAATCGCCCGGCCCCCACACAGCCCAGCAGTAAACACCTATTGTCTAAACTGTTTGGTCTGTGGTGTTTTATCATGGCAGCCGAGAAGTCAGAGAAGAGCAGAAACCAGTCTGACTGAAGACTGGAATTGCTCAGCCTGACTCTATCACCAAAATACCGATACCAGTTCTCTGAGAGCACAGCACCGGTAAGTCGATGAAAGACCACTGTTACCAGGAAAGACCACTGTGGCTGTCTGAATGAAAATGGCCCCGGAGAGTTCGTAGGGAATGGCACTGTTTGAAAGGATTAGGAGGTGTAGCCTTGTTGGAGTAGGTGAGTCTTGCTGAAGGAAGTATATCATTGCGGTGGACTTTGGATTCCAAATGTCCAAGCCAGGCCCACTGGCTCTCTCTCTTCCTACCTGCTGATCCAGATGTAGAACTCTCAGCTACCTCTCCAGCACCACATCTGCCAGCTTGCTGCCATGCTTCACACCATGATGATAACGGGCTAAACCTCTGAACTTGTAAGCCAGCCCCAATGACATGCTTTCCTTTATAAGAGCTGCCGAGGGCTGGAGAGATGGCTCAGCGGGTAAGAGCACTCCTGAAGGTCCTGAGTTCAAAGCCCAGCAACCACATGGTGGCTCACAACCATCCATAATGAGATCTGATGCCCTCTTCTGGTGTGTCTAAAGACAGCTACAGTGTACTTACATATAATAATAAATAAACCCTTAAAAAAAAATGTATATTTAGAGAAAAAAATAAGAATTGCTGTGGTCATAGTGTCTCTTCACAGTACATATCCAAGAATATTTGGGCAGAAAAATTCATCTAGAAGAATAAATGAACACACACACACACACACACACACAGAGTTGGGTATATATAGAAAAAAGGTGATATGAACCTGAAAAAGAGTTAAGGATGGGGGTGAATATGATCAAAAATATATTAACTTCTATAAAATAATAATAACAACAACAATAGTTTAAGGCTGACGTTAGTGGCTGGAGAGGCAGGTCAGTGGTAAAGAGCCCCAGCTGCTCTTCCAGAGGACTCACATGTTAGCTCACTTCTGTGTGTAACTCCAGTCCCACTGGATCACACACCCTCTTCTGGCCTCTGTGAGCATCAGGCACACATGTGATATACAAACATAAATGCAGACAGAATACTCATACACATAAAATAAATTAATTAAAAAAATACTGATATCAGGGGCCAACCAGGTGGCTCAGCAGGCAAAGGCTCCTGTGCCCAAGACCTGAGTTCAATGCTCAGAAAACACCGTAGGAGGAAAAAACCAACTGACCTCCACATACGATACAGTAATCCCTCCACACATGCTACATAACAAACGTTATTTTTTTAAATATTTGTTGGTATCAGAAGTAGTGAGATGAAAAAGAGCAAAAAAGTAGTGGCTGGAATGAGAAGTGTCCCCCACATTTGAATACTCCGTCCCCAGTTGGTGGCTCTGTTTGCGGAGGTGTAGGTGGTTTAGCCTTCTGAGAAAGTACACCACTGAGTGGTAGGCTCTGAGAGTACAAAGCTTAGGGAACTTACAGTTTACTGTGCTTCATGCTTATGGCTGAGATGTGAACTTTAAGCTCCCTGCTCCTACCGGCCACACCTCTCCATCATGATGGACTCTATTCCTCTGAAACAAACCCTTCCTTCTGTGAGCTGCCTCAGTCACGGTGCTTGATCACAGCAACAGAAAAACCACAAATAGAATGGGCAACCTTTCTCTCCTTCTGCTACTGCTGCACCAGCTAGACCTGGGCTGGAAAGGCGCAAAGCTATATGGAGCTACCCTGCTGGGTACTCTGTGCTTCCTGGGGCTATGGTCAGGAGCAGGCTGGCTGTTCAAAGCCATCGCAGTGGTGTGACCATGTTATGGGCAGGTCAAATGGTTCCTTCTCATGTACTGAGCCAGCAGTCTCCTACCTTCTCTCCTTTGTCAGTTGTCACCTCCGAAAGGGTCTGACTGTCCCTCGGGAAGCCATCCAGGGGGTCACGTGGTTCACCCTTGCTCAGTGTGCTAGAGGGGTCCTGGCTTTCTGACAAGGCCAGTATCTGGTGGCTCTCATCAAACACCATCTGCAGCAAAGCCTACAGAAGGAAAAAACCATCAGGAAGCAGGAGGCGTCCCAGCCTGAAACCGTCATCCACACAGCCAACTACTACCACCTCAACTCTTTCCCCGAAAATTAAAACTTACTTTACTATTAGGCTGTTGCTTAGACAGAAAACATTAAAGACCTCTCCCTCCTGTGTTTTGTGTCATAAATAATTAAGGCACAAAGAATAAAGCAAAGATTAAGTGTACTGGTTGGTTTTGTATCGACTTGACACAGTCTACAGTCATCAGAGGGAGGAGCCTCAGTTGAGGAAATGCCTCCCTGAGATCAGGCTGTAAAGCATTGTCTCAATTCAGGGTCAACGGGGGAGAACTCAGCCCACTGCAAATGGTATCTTCCCTGGATGATGGTCCTTGGATCTATGTGAAAGCAGGCTGAGCAAGCCAGTAAGCAGCACCTCTCCATGGCCTCTGCCTCAGCTCCTGCCTCCAGGTTCCTGCCCTGTGTGAGTTCCTGTCCTGACTTCCTTTGGTGATGAACAGCAATGTGGAAGTGTAAGCTGAATAAACCCTTTCCTCCCCAACTTGTTTTTTGGTCATGGTTTTTCACTACAGCAACAGAAACCTTAACTAAAACTATCAAATCATTCTAATCTCTCTCTCTCTCTCTCTCTCTCTCTCTCTCTCTCTCTCTCTCTGTGTGTGTGTGTGTGTGTGTGTGTGTACACGCTCATATACATGTGTGTGGAGACTGTGTGTGTGCCAATAGAAGCTCTCTTCAGGAACCTTCAGCTACAATGGCAAACCCCAGCAATAACTATTGCTGAGATACAGATCTTATGTAAGTATTAAGATGACCCTCAAACCTTCATGTTAGTGTGGAATTTCTGGGAAACCCTCCAATCCCTTGGTTCCCATTCTGAAAGGAATAAAATAAAGCTTGCTTTAAACTTACTTTAAATTAATTTCAGAATTCTTAATGACATTAAAACTGTTTTATTTACTGGTAGACTGCCAGACAGGTGGTTCAACAATTAAGAACGCTAGTTGCTCCTCCAGAAGACTCAGGCTCAATTCCCAGAGCCCACAGGGCACCTCCCAACCATCTGCAACTTCAATATCAGGGGAGCTGACACCCTCTTCTGGCCACTATGGACAAGAGGCACACAGCGGTCCCCACAATCTCAGCACCAGGCAGGCCAAGTTAGAGGCCAGAATGGGTTACACCACGAGACCCTGTTACAAAACAAAACACTGTTTTGGGATACTGCTATTATTTGAATTAAGACGCCATACCGGCAT
The DNA here is from genome assembly GCF_978045245.1 of Mus caroli. Lineage (NCBI taxonomy): Eukaryota > Metazoa > Chordata > Mammalia > Rodentia > Muridae > Mus > Mus caroli. The sequence goes on from NW_028227264.1 coordinate 74,681,887, forward strand.
GATACCATTGACTTACTCATCATGTTAACATCAATGTCTGTCATAAATGACTTAAGTGCTCAATAGTAATGAGTAGCTTTCTCCTTTCCTCTAAAGAAAACAGTACTCTCCCCCACAACCCCCGAGTTCAGACTCAACCAAAACAAGCCAGTTCTCAGAACCTCAAGCAAGAAGGTCCAAGGCCCTCAACCTAGGGGGTACACCACCACCTGGGGGACTGGCATAGGACCAAAGAGGAGGACCTTTAGTGGGACTCCTATACTGTGATGGCCCAGGATGAGTGTAGCCCACCAATGGGCTAAGGCTGACCATCGGAAGGGACAGGTTTTTCTGTGTCACTGGGGCTGCCAATTCTCTGGAACATTAGTACCTTCATTTGCTTTGCATGGATCTCCTTCTCCTTCATTGCTCCTGGTGACTGGACAAACCTTCTAGAGAAAGGAACAGCAGCAGCAGCAGCGACTAGGTCAGTGGTGGGAGTCTCAGATCCTTCGGAGCCCAGGGTCAACATCATAGCAATGTCTGGGCCATCACCTAGAAGCACACAGGGTCCGGGGTTGAAGCCACAGCATGTTTCCAGCTACAGTGACAGCAACTCATGGCACATAAAGCACCAGTTAGCACCAGGTTAAGGTGTCACCAATTTCCATAAAACACAGGTCAGAGGGAAAGGAGCAAGAAAGGAAAAGCTTACTTTGCATGTCTGACGTGCTGTCTGCTCAGGGTTATCTCAGCTCCTTACACGGCTGTACCTGCTCATCCCCACTGGCAACCACACCCCAGAAAGCACTGAGGGGCAGCCAGACAGTACCTAAGGCCTAGGTACTTCACACCCAGCACAGGGGTCAAGAATTCGGCAGACAGACAGGACACCAAGCCTAGAGACGGGGTAGGAGCAGCTGGGTGGACAGCGGTGCCTGGCTTGACCTGAGGTGGAATGGGGATGGGACTGCACACAGTCCAGTACCTGTGGCACTAGGCATCTAATGGGCAGGGGTTTTACAAGGCCTTGGGAGTCTAAAAGCTGGATCTTCAGGCCTACAGCCTGCAATAGCCTAAGAAAGCCTACAGGACCGTGCTGGCCAGTGCGGTACAGTAAGGGTCTGGTGCCCAGGGACTCAGCCTATAGAGGCAGCAGCCCTAGACCCACAGCGAGCAGAAGCATCAGGCCATCTCTACCCTTGATTGTGGTCAGTCTACATTCTCAGACATACAATGAAAGGATGAACACCTTTCATAATGCTGGGGAGAAAGAAAGTGCAGCAAATGGAAGGAAATCTTAGAACTCATACGTACTGAGGAAGCCCAGACCCTCATTCTCAAGCATGAGGTGGGGAAACGAGATGACACCCAGGAACTCACAGCCTTAACATGCTAACTCTTAGAAATGCGCCTGCCTCTCTTAAATCCAAATTCTGCGATTTTTTTTTAAAAGCTACTTAGTTGTTTATATAGGCACTGGTGTTTTGCCTGCATGTCTGTCAGTCTGAGGGTGTCAGATCTTGGAATTACAGATAGCTGAGGAGTGCCATGTGGATGCTGGGAAGTGAACCCCAGTACTCTGGAAGAATGGTCAGTGCCCCTATCCTCCAAACTAACTCTCCAGCCAATAAATGCTATTTTAACAGCAAATGTGATATGACAATAAGTTCTACTCAGGTGTCCCCACAGAGTCCAGCACAGGCCACTCAACTTTCCCCGCCATCCGCTCCATCTGAGTGTGAAGGGAAGGAACATTCACTGCACGTTTACATTTCTCGCATCTCATCGCTTCCAGTGAACTGCATGCTCTCCTGCTTCCAAACGCTTGAAAAAGGTGTTAAGCACTATGCTGGGACCTGGACCCGCCCCTCCCCCCCCCAAAAAAAACACGAAGACATTCTCAGGAGGCAAACAGAAGCACGTTGGCAACTCGTACTCAGGGAACAAGAAGGTGACAGTGCATTTGGACAGCAGAGGACCTGGTGGAACCTTTGTAGTATCCTGAACTCTAAACGTACACACACACACACACACTAATATATATAAAAGACGGACTCACTTTTCCTGCTCCCATCACTTCTTCTCGCTAACTCATGAGAAGGGGATGTTAACGATTCTTGAGAATCAAAAGATGTTACGATAAAGTCTTCGACGTCCTTCTCCTATTGGACAGGCAGATTTTTGTAAGGTCACAAAAACAGTAAATAACAACAGATGGTAACTTCCTAAGGTCAGAATATATCGTGCTGCACACCCATGCTGCCGACAGCTCAGTCAGCACTGGGGATAGTCTAAGGGACAGAGAAATGCCCAGTGAGTACAGGCAGCTGCAGCCACGCTTGACAACCTAGGTGTAAACTATGGGACCCCCAGGATAGAAGGCAGCCATTGCTCACAAGGCGTTCTCTGACGTCCATGTGCTGTAACCAAACACACATGCACACAAAATGAAATGTAATTTTAAAAACTTTTTAAAAATAATCTTTATAAAGCAGCCACTAGCAATATATCTCAAAAACTTTTAAATTTGTGCATAGATTATAATGTATGGTACCGTAGATAACATGTATACCCCAAAGTACCCTCATATAAAAAATACTTCAAAATAGAAAAATGCCAGGGCTGGAGAGATGGCTCAGTGGTTAAGAGCACCGACTGCTTTATCAGAGGTCCCACGAGTTCAATTCCCAGCAACCACATGGTGGCTCACAACCATCTGTAATGGGATCCGATGTCTTCTTCTAGTGTGTCTGAAGACAGCTACAGTGTACTCACATACATTAAATAAATTTTAAAAACCTTAAAAAAGAAAAATGCAATTAAACTAAAAAATAATAAATTGAAGTGTTCTTAAAATTAATCAGTACCACATGTACACTCACAGACAATTACTATAATAAATCTAGGGCTGTGGCTGCGCCTTAGTCAGCAGAGTGTGAGTCCCCTCCCCAGCTTCCCCACATAAAATCCCTGGTAGATGCTATGTCGCTACAATCCCAGCACTTGGAAGGTGGGGACAGGAAGATTCACGGGGCTTGCTGACCAGCCAGTCTGGGCCAAGCAGGAAGCTGTGTTTCAGTGAAAACCTCCGTCTCAAAATAAGATAGAAAGCAACAGAGGAACAAGAAACATTGACCTCTGATCTCCACATGCACACATACACATACAAAATCTAAAACAACTCAGACAATGAGGCCTTTTGTAAATTACGTAAGACTTATGACCGTGCTACTCAGAACTAACATCCATTAAGACCCACAACATAAGGTTCTGAGGAGTGCAATTATCCCTCATGTTTCAGAGGTGACTAAAACCATCTAAGGGTCCCTACAACAGTCAGCTGGAGGGCTGATTTCTTCTGGAAAGCCAGGCTCCTCAGCGACTCTGAGGCACATACTGTCAGATGAGCCAATAATAGCCTTGCTGTGATGCACCCTGCGAAAACACTGGCCCCCCCCCACAAATGTCTGCAGCAGGGAGTATGGGGAGACACTTACCGTGGCTGTCCTCTCCGCATGGTGCTTCCCAGCCGAGGGGGCCACTGCCCACAGTGGGGCCTGGCCTGATGCAGACTTGCCCGGGTAACAAAGCAGCCCCGACACGTCTGCCTGCAGCAGCGGGTCTGTCCAGTCTGGTGAGATGTCCACACTGTGCAGGCTCACTGTGCCCACGCCCGGGGTCAGGGGCAGGCTGTGCTGAGGCTCCAAGGATGGGTCCTTCCGGACAACTTCAGGGGAGCTCCAGGAAGACAGGTCCAGTGCCCTCACGGGGTCCTGCTGGGGCTCAGCCGCCTCCTCTGGGAGGAGGGAGCTGCTGTGCCCACCGGCTTGGGAAGAGAAAGGTCCACCTTGGGATGTTAACTTTTCTTGGGTGGGGAAATCTGGCATTTCAATTTGGACCAACAAATCCTGATTTTTAATAATATCAATTACATCCCATGTGGTTTTGGCAATATTAAGTACATCATCGGGAGGCGATGGCTTGCTTTCTTCACCGTTACAACAATGATTACGTGGCCCATTTTCCGACAGGTTTGGCTGCTGTAATTTACAAGTTTCCGAGATGGTGTCCCTGGAGGCCACGGAATGCACGTGGTGGTCCAGTTCCTCCTGAAGTTGTCTCACCTGGGCCATGAGATTGGCCTTGCCCAGGGGACAGTCTTCCAGTTCTTCCTTAGCCTGTGTGGAAGAATATGCAAATGAACAGGTGAGGTACAAGCCAATATTTCCCTAGTGTTTCTGAACTATTTTCAGAAAAAGAGTGCCTATAACAAACCTTCAAGACACATAAAATGTCAAGTTTATTTAATGGCATAGAAAACAGAACTAAAGCTTGAAAGTTAGGGGGTTTTTTTGTTTTTCATGGTTTTTGGGTTTTTTTTGTTGTTGTTTTGTTTTTTGTTTTTTTTGTTTTTTACCTAAAAGACAAAGATCATCATTAAGGGTTGTGAGGACTTACTCAAGATTTGGGGATTTTGCTTTGTTTTGTCTTGAGGGAAAAAGAAACTAGAAGGTTCTATGTGCACACACTGAGAGGCAGACAGCTGTAACTGCTATGAGAATGCAGAGCTTCCTTGTTGGCAGGCACCTGGCACTGTCTGTGGCGCCACAGGCAGAGTCTTCCTACAGTCACACAGAAGGAGCCATCATAAGATCACGGGGGAGTGGGCTGTAGCCCGCTCGTGAGAGACTTCCCAGAGCGTACTCCCTGAGGTGTCCGATGGGCTGGAGATGGAGACAAGCATCCCTCAGATCATGGCACAGGTCTAGGTCCTGCTCTTGGCCTAGGTCCAGTCAAGGTTAGTGTAACTCTGACCCTTTCCTGCTCTCAGACACAGGCAGGGGTGGAGCCTGAGTTTGGGGCCTCCACCTCGCAGCAACACTCAGGGCACGGGCGCCATCACAGAGTAATGGTTCCAAATGCCATGCGTGCATTGAGAGCAACCAGCTTTAGGAGTCTTTTGAGTCTTCTGAGTGGCTAAGGAGTCATGGGTTTGCTTTGTGAGCATCAGTGAGCAGGCCATGGGGCCTCACTCGCCAGAAGGATGCTGTTCTCATAGAGGAACTTATGACTGACACACGTAACACACACCTAGGGCGGGGAGCAGATCTGCAGCAAGGGCTGCTGGATACATGGGGCCTGGCAAGCCCTGCCACATGCTTCCTCATTAAATCCTGACCCTAAACAAGCCAAGATTCCCAAGGGACCCTTCTCTCCCAGAGTAAAAATTGACCCTTTCTTAGATTAAAAGATATAAGAAAAAGAAAGAGAGAGAGAGAAAGAAGGAGGGAGGGAGGGAGAGAGGGAGAGAAGAAGGAAGGAAAGAGAGAAGAAAATACAAGGCTCAAAAAATAAAAGAGTTCCAGCCTTTAATCCCAGCACTGGGGAGGCAGAGGCAGGTGGATTTCTGAGTTCGAGGCCAGTCTGGTCTATAGAGTGAGTTCCAGGACAGCCAGAACTACACACAGAGAAACCCTGCCTCCAAAAACCAAAACCAAAATAAATAAATAAATATAAATAAATAAAAGAGTTCCAAAGCTGGAGAGACACATTGGCAGGGACAATGGAAATCAATCATGGCTAAAAAAAAAATCTCAAAGATTTTTGGATTTGGAAAGTGGAGCAAATTGGTGTTCAAATGAACAGGAGTTACCTAAGCAGACTGCAGCAAACATGAATAAAGCTTGTAAGAGACTTCAGAGCGCACAAGGAGAGTCCATACACCTCCTTGTAGGGGGTTAGGGACTCCGAGGAGTCTCTAAGGAGACTTCTCACCTCTCACCTCAGAGAAGCAACCCTGTCATGATGTACCCGGCCCTCAACTGTAGAGCCTGGCCCAACTGAGCACGGGCAGGCCCAGCCCACCTTACCCCAAGCCCATGCACCCGTGTCCCTTCAAGAACCCTGCTGTCATCCTCTGTGCTCAAGGGCACCGCATTTCTCACTAAGAGCATCTCTGTTCCTAGCCGCCTCTGGCAGATTTCGAGCTCTGAAGTCATACTGTTGGCCTGTGGAGGTTGGCATCCTTTAGTGTCACAGGACTTCGGCAGACTGTAGGTTATCCTTAACCAGGGGAAACCAGAGAACTTCTACAGCAGTGCTCCTTGCCTTCCTAACACTGTGACCCTTCAATACAAGTTCCTCGTGGTGTGGTGAGCCCCCAACCATAAAATTATTTTCATTGCTACTTCATAACTAATTCTGCTAGCTATGAATCCTAATATCTGATATTGGTGTACCAACCCCCGTGAAAGGATCATTAGGCCCCCCAAAGGGGTCTTGCAACCCATGGGCTGGGAGCCAATGTTCTCAACTGGGTTAGTCAGGGACTCAGATGTGACTTGGCTGCTCCTCAGACCACCTGAGCAATAGAACTGCACCAAAAACAAGCAGAGACAATGGAGGGAAGCGCTTCTGGCTCTGCTCAATACCCACTGCCGGGCACAGCAGGTCGAGGACTTCTGGCTCTGGTAGAAGGATACGTGTGGTAGGGAAGCGCAGGGTGGGGCCGCTGGCAAGAGGAGCAGGTGGGAACAGTCAGGCAGCTAAACCTGCAAGCTCTTAAACTGGAACATTTTCAAAGCCAGCTTGGGTAGGGCCTTCGGCTCCACAATAAAGCCAGTAGGATTCACTAAGGGGAGCTACTGAGCCCCCCAGGCTCTCTTCTCTGCAGTGCCAGAAGCCAAAAGTGACAAGAGAAGACAAGTGTGCAGAATGAAAAGAAGTCACTAAAGATAAAAAGACAAGCAGAAGTCCCGATGCGGAAGGCTACCTACTGTATCCCCTAAGGATGGAGCCTACCTGTGCAGCCAGGCTGTGGGGAGCCAAGGCCAGCCTGTTGCTGACTCCCTCCTGCTCCAGTTCATCATCTGCACAAGGGTTTGCACAGCCAATAGATGCCACATGAGACTGGCGCTGGTACAACTCCATCCGGCACTTGAGGAAAGGCCGGTACAGCACTTGTAGCTGGTGGCTGAGGCGAGCACACTGCACTCGCAGCTGCCGGAGCTCAGGAGGCTCGTCCGGGGTGGCACAGGTCTGCTGTTCCAGAGCGTGACGGAAGTGAGCCAAAGCCAAAATGATGGCCTCCAGCTCCAGAGAATGGTTTACTTTCCACTTGTTCACAGCATCAATCTCTAAATCTCTCTGCTCGATGATTGCTTCCTTTGCCTTCAGGGTAGCTGCAAACTCCTGGATCTGAGAGGCCATGGCTTCCACCTCAGCCTCTCTGAGGGCCACACAGTGTTCTAGCTCAGCCAGGTGTCTTGCAGCAACCTCCTCTGCATCCTGGAGACGCTGCTGCAGGGCCTCCAGAGCCTGGCTGTGCCCATGGGCCTGGTCTGCCAGGAGCTGGCCAAAGACCTCCTTGGCTGCCTGTGCTGCCTGCAGCTCACTCCGTAGTGCCTGTCCACCCAGGCCTTCTGCCCGGAGGCAGGCCAGCTCACTGTGGAGGCTGCCAGCCTGAGGATCGCTGACTTCGTGCACCTTGGGCCCCATGAGGCTCAGCTCGCTCTGCAGCTTCTCAATGACTTCGTGGAGCTGCTCGATTTCCTCTGCTTTATCCTTCTGTAATTGCCTCTGGTTTTCCTGCAAGTTCTCGATGAGGCTTTTCAGCTCGTCAATCTCAGAGTTTCTCCTGTTGACAACCTAAAGAGGAGGCACAGGTCATGAGGTGACAGTCTCGCGTGAATTAGCCTGAGCGCCTCCCCTTTCCAGGACACAGAAGGCTGAAGGTTTGTCTCCAGAAAAAAACAAAGACAGGGACAGTACCCCCCCAACACACACACACTATCTTGATGATATTAAAGTTTTGTTTTGAGATTTATATGTTACAGAACATACAGCCTTGGTGACTTTCATCATCAGACATGCTGAACTGACCTGCCTGGACTCCTGATGTCTTGGTTTTCATCTGGATCCAGTCAGGACACCAGAGACAATCATTGGTGCGACCTTCTTAAGACCAACGAATTTTCCCATTTTCCCTACCTTTTCCCCTCTTCAAAAATATCCCAACGCCCATATTCAGCTTGAACAAGTTATGAAGCATCTTCGTCCCAGTTTCCTTGGCTTTGGGGCTGGGTTATTATAGGTTGTCTTTGATACTAAAAATTTTGAAGTACAAGGCTTAGACCCAGTACAAGACTTCTATTGCTGTTATTATAAACAGATCTGAGATGTTTAAGCCTGTTGAGTTAAGGGCCAAATAGAACATTCATGGCTCTAAGTTTATTGTTAGGGTGTTTTCAGTTATTTTAATCAGAATGGCTGAGAGTAGTTAACAGACAACAGTCTAGATTACTTCACATAGATAGTTGGTTTTCAAAAACATCAGAAGTCCACAGAATGTACCATTTAATGTTATTTATTCACTTGTTGTTGAGATCAGTCTGCTCCTGACAGCTTTCCCTGTCTCGGATTCAAAGAAGAAACTGAGCATCTGTGAGTTACTCCAGTTGTGGCAAAATGGCCACTAGGCAAGAATTGCCTCATTTCATCTACAGAAATAATGCTGTCCAAAGAAAGGACATAATTACAGGTTAGGACAGCTTGATTCTGCCAAGACAGAATAGGCTAGTCCTTACTATTCCTGTTTCTCTAAGTCTGTCAGACGACCCTGGCCAGTAGGCTAAAGACCAATGCTCCAACGTGTTGAAGTAAGGAAATGTCCAAGTGATCAGCAGTCTCTATAAAATGGCTAAATTTGGGAAGCTGTGTTAGGCTTCCTATATATTTTCAGTTAATATCTGTCGTTCTTGGATTTCTGATGGGGTTGAAAAACTACATAGTCTCCTAGCCAACCCAGGCTTTTTACTTTGAGAGGAACAGTTCTGAGAGGATGGTTTTCAGATGGCATCCAATCTAAAGCCAAGACAGCCAGATGTAGAATTGTAAGTCTTTTAAGTAAGAATAGATGACAGAGGTTCTGTTTAATTAACAAAAATATTGGACTGGGTATTAGGTCTCTTGTACTTTATAAATTACAAAATAGTTATGTGGGCATTAGGTCTCTTATACTTTATAAATTACAAAATAGTAATAGTTTTATGTTCAATTATACCTGAGATAAAATAGCCTTTTCAGAAAGGGGGAAGTATTGTGGATAGCCCTGGGGCTAATCATATTTGATGTCAATTCTGTTCTCCAGAGTGGTTGTGAACAAGGAATGAGTCAGCACTCAGGTGATTTCCTGGAAACCTGCTTCACAGCTTATTTGTAAAATAAAGGAGAGCTGATGATTGGGCAGAGAGGGGGACGGTGGAGCAAAAAGAAAAGAAAAGGAGGAAGTTTGAGAGAGAGAGAGAGAAAGAGAGGAGGAGGAGGAAGAAGAAAAGCAGAGCAGAAGCACATGGCCTGGAGAAACTGCAAGTTCTAAGGGGTCTCATGGATGTGAAAGATGGTAGAGTAGCGGCAGGTCTGCCCAGTCTAGGCGCACAGCATGCATTCATATTAACTGTGTTGTGTTTTCATTGCCCGGGCATATTTGGGAGGAGATTTACCGCAACAACACCTGCTCTTCAGGGAAAGGATGCCTGCCTATCTCAGTATAGCTCAACGCATGCCCTACCCTAAAGCCCTGTATCTCAACTCAGAAACGCTGAACTTTAATTCCTCTCCAGCCAAGGATGGCTATGGCTTTGTAGTCTTTTGTGCCAACTTTTGTGACACACCTCTGGCTACACTGAGACCCCTTACTCTGTTATCCTTTTAACTGACTTGTTTTCATTTTCCTGAAGCAGTAATTTAAACTTTGGGTGTCACACTGGCCGGGGGCTGAGTTATAATGAGCTGAATGACCCACAGCCGTTGTCCCTTCAGGCACCCAAGTGACCACTGGATCCATGGTGGCAGGCTCTGCGGTGTGTGACACGAACCCCCTTCACTAGGCATGAAAGCGCACACTCATGGCGTGCTGTGTTTCACCTAGTCCCCAGGAACTTTAAAGGAACCTAGATATGAAGTAAACCTACAACAACAGTTAGTGGGAACTTGGGATTGGTAGCCATGTCAATATGGCCCAACTCCATTCTCTGAAGACACCATCACATGCAGTTACCAAAACCAGGAAAAACCTAACTGATTCGTGTTCTAAAAGTTTTCAAATAATGAATGTCTCATACGTCGCTTTTGAAATATCAAGAGCCCCAAAACAACATGTTATTTGGCAAGCTCTATGTCATAGTTCATACACAAATACAAACAAGCCAGTGGGTGTGGCTAGGCATACACCTCTAATCCCAGGACTTGGAAGACAGAGGCCAGCTTGGCTGAGAATTGTCTTAAAAACCCAAAACCAAACCAAACTGAACCATGTAGCCCCCTGCCCCTCCTGCCCCCAATTTGGTTTGGATGGTATCAGCTATACACCACACACAGAGTACACTGGAATGTCATGCTCCATGGTTAACAGAAGGCTGGGTAAAAGACAAGATCCTCGGGGTGCTTCGAATGAGAATGGCTCCAGAAACTCATGTTAGAATACTGGGTCCCCAGTTAGTAGATTGGGAAGGATTAGGAGGTGTGACCTTGATGGAGGAGGTGTGTCACTTCGGCAGGCTTTAAGGAGTCAAAGGCACATGCCATTCCCGGTCTGTGAAGCAAGATGAAAACTCTCAGCTACTGCTCCAGAGCCCTGCCTGCCTGCCTGCCTGCCTGCCTGCCTGCCTGCCTGCCTGCCTGCCTGCCTGCCTGCCATGTTTCCAGCCATGATGGTCATGAACTCTAACCGTCTGATACTGTGAGCCCCAAATAAATGCTGTCTTTTCTAAGTTGCTTTGGTCATGGTGTCTTATCGCAGCAACAGAAAAGTAAGAGTCCTCTAATGCACAGAGAGCTCTGTTCTGCTCCCCTTTTCTGTGCGCTGCACATAGGCTCAGGCCAGTGAGAGGGTCTTAAGCATGATTCTGAGCACGTGTTCCCCCCACAAAAAACTATGCACGGCTCAATTTATCCACCTTATGAAAAATATAGTCTATCTGTAACTAGAACACCAAGCAAAGAGAAAATAGGGCAGGCCAAAAAAAAAAAAAAAAAAAAAAAAAAAACTTCAAGGAAGAATGGCTCTAAATTTCTCAATAGGAATTAATTTTCCTTGTTCTGTAATTAGTAAGGAAGTGAAAGGAAGATGCAATCAAACTGCAATAAAAAAGGTTAATCAGGCAGCTCCACTGAAAATTCTACTTCACAGCTGGGCACGAAAATGCAATGTCTTTAATCCTGGGCCAAGGACAGCAGAGCTCTGTGAGTCAAGGACAGCCTGGTCTACTCCAGGACAGCCAGGACCATACAGAAAGATCCAATCTCAAAAACAAACGGGCTGGAGAGATGGCGCAGTGGTTAAGAGCACTGACTACTCTTCCAAAGGTCCTGAATTCAAATCCCAGCAACCACATGGTGGCTCACAACCATCTGTAATGGGATCTGATGCCCTCTTCTGGTGTGTCATTAGAAAGCTACAGTGTACTCACATATATAAACAAATAAATCTTAAAATAAATCAAATAAACACAGATAAAAACACAAAATAAACAAATTTAACTTCACATTTAAGGATTAATACCAATCTTCAACTATCTCTTCTAGAAAACAGTAAAGAAGGGGAAAATTTGACTCAAAGAGGTCACAAGCTGACTGCTGTCCCTGGTGGGGACAGAGAGATAATATCACAGAACATCTGCACATGGAAGCCTACACCACAAGCAGGTGAGTGTGCGCTTGGGATGTGAGGCTGACTCCGTGCTTGAAAACGCCACCAACACAGTCCACCGTGTTAACATGGAGAACAAGGACGTGATTTAGCAACTCTAAGAAATATTGAAAGACACCGTTTCTGAAACTCCCTTGCGAGCAGAAACCTGGTGTCAATCACATCTGGAATTGACCTATTGCTACAAACACACTGGGAACTACAGAAATGCATGTGCAAGCTGGGAGATCTCTCTAGGCCTGGTCAGTACACTCCTAGTGCAGAAGAACCATGAGCTCATAAACACCTATGCAGAAAGGCCAAGACAGAGAAAAATGACAGCCTGCTCTTCATATACATCAAAAGAGCCTGAGTATATACAGAGTATATATACATTATATATACAGAATATATATAGGTATGTAATAATAAATAAAGGAACAGGTGATAGAGTTACTAGTCAAAGGTTAAGACTTATGCCAAGAAGTCTAACAACCTCAATAAATATACATCATCTTTAAAAAATGCACCTTGGGATTGCAAGCTGGAACAACCACTCAGGAAATCAGTCTGGTGGTTTCTCAGAAAACTGGACATAGTACTTACTACCTGAGGACCCAGCCATACCACTCCTGGACATATACCCAAAAGATTCTCCAACATATAACAAGGACACTCCACTATGTTCATAGCAGCCTTATGTATAATAGCCAGAAGCTGGTGTGATCATACCCATGGGTACTCACAGGACTTTCAAATCCCCAGTTCATCATCTCTGCTCCCACTGCCCCCGGGGACCAGTAGTATCAGCTGACAATCCCTTAGGGTAGGGAGAGCCAAAGCTGTTTGGTTTTTTGTTTGTTTTTTCTTTGTAGCCCTGGCTGTCCTGAAATTGCTAGGTGGACCAGAGTGCCCTTGAACTCAGAGATCCGCTTGCCTCTTGAGTGCTTGGGATTAAAGTCGTGTGCTGCCACACCCAGCTACTAAGTCATCTTTGATCTTCTCTAGCTGTTCTTTTAAGTCCAAAACCTTTCATCTACATGAAGAAGTATTGACATTCATATTTAATACTTATTAAAGTAGCTTTGGAAGGTTTCAAAGTCTAGGTATTATTGTCCCCTAGTGACAGAAACCTACAAAGTTACAAAGTATACACTCTGGCCACAGTGCTGCTGCCTGGTTTTGGATGGTGAGCCTTTATGCAGGAGGGCTCGGGGACATGGGGTTGCAGCTGGGCAGTGCCACCGAGCTCGTGTTGCTTACCTCCTTCTCATGCTGTAAGACTGCCCTCTCTGTTACATCTGGTTGGGCTTCCAGAACCCTAGAAGAGCTGCCTTGGGGAAGCATAGGACGCCCAGCTTCATCCAGCCCGGACCGTGATACAGTTGTTAGCGGTAAGTTACCCGTGTGCTCTTGCTTTAGTTTCTCTTTTTCCTATGGGGGAAGGGGAAATGAGTATGTTAGGCAAATCAAGGAATCAGGGACTTAAGGAATCAACTGTTATAAAGTCTAAGCCAGCATGAGGTCTCCTGCAGAAGTGGGTACGTTTGCACATATCTGAGCTTACCTGGGCATGGTTGCACTCACTGGACCTCCAGACTATACACTCTGGACAGAACCTAACTGAGATCTACTAGATCCACCTGGTAAGGGGAGTCAAAGAGGCGTGCCTAGGACTCTGCTATGAGAAACTCCTAGTAACCACTGAACAGCATCTGTAAGTGTCCACTGGGCTAGTGGCAATTATAAAAACACAGGGACACAGACAACACCAGGACAGGCTAGACGATATGTCCACGTGCTGAACATGAATTCATGAAAAAGGATCCAAGGAATGAAGAGACGGCTCAGCAGTTGAGAGCACTGGCTGCTCTTCCAGAGGTCACAGGTTCGATTCCCTTCACCCATACAGCAGCTCACAACCGTTTATAATTCCAGTTCCAGGGGATCCAATGCCCTGTTCTGCCCTCCAAGGGCACATGTGATACACGAACATAATGCAAACAAAACAGCCACACACATAAAATACAGCAATAATTCTCTTAAAAGAAAGGTTTCAGAGACCATTTACAGGCTCACAAAACACTGGGGAATAAAGAAACCAGCATACAATGTCAAGTGGTCCAATGTGAGGAGAACAAATGGGCATTCTCTCTCTCTTTCTCTCTCTCTCTCTCCCCCTCCCTCCCTCCCTCCCTCCCTCCCTCCCTCCCTCCCTCAAGTTCAGTGAGTTCAAGTCACAGAATAAGGTCGCCACAGCCCTGAGGTGAGCTGCAGGAAGTGAGGGCAGCAGGGTGGGAATGAATCCTGAACGTGCAGGTTGAACAGGAGAATCAAGAAAAGAAGGGGAAATTCAGGTTCCCACCAGCACTGCTGAGACCTCCACTAACCCCTTCAAGTGGGACTCCTGTCTCGCTCAAGCTACGGACTACTGAGTAGCATCTCTCCTTGGCTCTCACTTTTGTAACATCTGACAACAAAAAGCAAAGGAAAACTCCCAAGTTCAAGTCCTGACCTAGAGCTCAAACACAGACACAACTGAGTCTAGGCAATGAGACAGCCCTGTCTTGACAAGGCTACCCTGCTGCCCGGAGGTCACTAGGGACATCTGCCCAGACCTGCTATTGGGTTCAAGATACATGTCCCTTCCTTCATTTCAAGCCACATGCCCAAGAGATGCTACAGCTCTGTGCATGCCCTGCCCACACAGTCCATCCACATCCGACCATACCCAGCTTAGTACTGCGGCCCAGCTAGGAACTCTATCTACCTTTAATTCTTCCATGCTTTTCTTCTGTTTTTCCAGTTCTTCCTGGAGCTGGACCATTTGTCTTTGTATGCTGGCATTTGTCTCCTCGAGGCGCTTAATTTCTTCTTCTTGGATTAACAATTGTTGATCGGCAAAATCTTTCTTTATGACCAATTCATTAAACCCATCTAATTTTTCTCTCAGTTTTTCTTGTAACAACTCCACCTAAACACAGGAACAAATATATGAGGAACACAAAACTTCCAGATAAAACAGCCTGAGTCAGGCCATGCCCCTTTAAGCGCTCCCTGGAAGCAGCAGGAAGCAGTCAGTGCAGTGAGTGGACAGCTTTGTTCATGATGATGCCTGGTTCTTCTACCCCTTCTATCGTATGTACCATGTTGAACTACATCACGTGGTGTAAAATTCATGCCACCCCTACAAAGCTGTAAAGTTCTATCTTTCCGCTGTTCAGGAGACTCTTGGGGGGGCTGCGGGGTGGGGGGGCAGGGGGCTGCTCAGGATAAGGGACTCTTCTGCCTGCCTCATCACCTCATGACAACTCACCTACCTCACTTTTCTAAGTTTTTCAAATTTTACTTTTAAATGTGAATACACATGCTCTGCTCACATGTATGTAAAGTACCCCATGGGTGTGCCTGTGTCAGAAGAGTGTGTTGGATCCCTCAGAAGTGGAGTTACAGATGTTATGAGCCACCTTGTACGAGCACTCTCAAGCACCCAGGCATCTCTCCAACTCTTTATTCTCACTCTTTAAAAAAACAAAAATAAGAAGTAGGTACTTTAACCGCATTGGCTGCTCTTCCAGAGAGCTTAGGTTCGATTCCCAGCACCCACAGCTCACAACTGTCTGTAACTGCAGTTCAAGGGGACCTGACACCATCTCACAGAGACACATGTAGGTAAAATACCAATGCACATAAAAGTAAAAAGCAGTTTTACAAAAGAGTTGTGGAAGGAAGGAAGGAAGGAAGGAAGGAAGGAAGGAAGGAAGGAGAGAGACAGACAGACAGTCTGGACAGTGGTGGCACACTCCAGAGGCAGAGACAGGTGAATCTCTACAGATGGAGTTCCAGGATGCCCAGGGCTACACAGAGAAACCCTGTCTCGGAAACAAACAAAAAAGAAAAGCCAGGCATAACACTGCATGCCTTTAATACCAGCACTTGGCAGGCAGAGGCAGGCATATCTCTGAGCTCAAAGCAAGCCTAGTGTACAGAGTGAGTTCCAAGGCAGCCAGGGTTATGTCTCAAAAAAAAAGAAAAGAAGAAAAGAGGAGAGGAACATTTTATGTATGTATGTATGTATGTATGTATGTATGTATATATGTGTATATATATGTGTACACGTATGCATGTTTTGCTGACATAATGCTGGGCTGTGTTCCAGCCCCTACTCTCAGGCTTACTGAAGGAAGGCCCCTCCTTCCTTCTCTTTGAGGTCCCATCATGCTCAGTCTTCATACTCTATCTCCATATATTTCTCTCCAATGCTCTCCCCTACTCATGACCCAATCACGGCCTTGAAGCCTGCTCATCTATTAACCCTCATCCCTAAAGGGAATTACGTATTGTAAGTCAGCACCCTTCCTGGACCAGCTGCCACAGCTCCTGTCTTACATTTAACATACAACATTATGAGGCCAACAAACTTATGGGAAGGCATCAGGAAGCCTGTGTTACTGGGGGTCTGCAGGGGGGCCTCACTGCATCCCTTCAGTACAAGGCTGGACAGCAGAACTCTTGCTCAACAAGAACCAGTCTGTGCCTCACAACCTCCTGGGAGCCCATTCTTCCCTAAGTGTCACTTTTAAAACAGCACAAGCGACTCAACTACAGCTACGTCAGACAAGGGGTCACAGGCTTCCACAGCCCAAAATGAAAGCCCAGAGAGCAAGCGACAGGGCAGTGCACACAGCAGCCAACTACCATGCAGCCTAGGGCAAAGCTGTGCTCGGGAGCTGCAAGCCGCTGGCGGACAGAAGGGACCCAAGCAAGGAGGTGCCTGCCAGCCATCCTACCTCCTCGTCTAACTGGACGCACTGCAGTTTCCATGTCCGTGGAAGACAAATGTAAAACAAAAACAAAAACCAAAGCTTTAAAACGTTGCCATAAGCAGTCACCCACCGACACGGGACACCACAGGCTGACCTACCTGGCTGTCCCGGGGCCCAGGAGGCCGTGGCCGGGCTGCCTGGCGGAGCTGCCCCTCTAGCCTCTGGATCTCCTGCTGGAACTCTTCCCGCTCATGCTCACGCTCGGCAGCTTGATCCTGGAACAGGAGGCCATGTGTGAGTACAGGACTTCAGGGGGACATGTGCCAAAGCCAAAGAATGAGGCCACAACCACACATCACACATGTCTGCTCGCTTACCCAACAACCCCCCCCGCCCCCCCCCCCGCGCCCCCGCCGATTGTGAAGTTTTCAAAATGGAGCTAAAAGAAACAATCTGACGATAAATCAATCGCAAAGGAGATGTCTCACAAAGTCACAGTGGTTTCAAACTGCTGGGCGGGAAGCCACAGTAAGCCCAGGCAGCTCTGCCTTCTGTAGAGATAAACTATAGACACCTCCTGGGGCGACAACACGCAGTTCGACTGCCAGGACCGTAGTAGGAAAAGATATGGGTCAAGAAGATGCCAGAATATTCACTTAGAATCTTCACAAAATGCAAGTCCCTGCCATAGTCAAGGCGACAAGGCCATTGATAGGAGCATTTCACACTAGCCCACAACACAACAGCATAGATGCTGTTTGTGCTCTAGTTAAGTTTAGTGAAGTAAATTAATAAAAAGCAAAAAAACAAAAAACCTCCTTACATCCATGAACTGACGCTGGCTACGTAAGTGCTTGTCTAGGGCAGCCAGCTGCTGCTTCAGGGTAGCCACTTCCTCAGCCAGCTGGGCACAGCCCCGGTGCTGCACAAGCTGGTCCTCCAACTCAGACTCCAAGACGCGCATCTGAGAGAGTAGGGTGGCACGGTCCTTCTCAGACTGCTTCCTGGACTCCCACTGGGCTCTGGTAAGAGATTCCACCTCCTCCTGCAGTGCTAAGGATGCCAAGAAAACAGACATGGAGTCCTACTTCAGAGCATGGGCTGCCCCACGCAGGGCTCGTGATTGGCGGCTTGTCAGCGCCAGGCCCTGACAGACGACTGCTCATAAGAATCTAAACTGGAACAGCAGGGGACGGCTTAGGAGACAACCGTCACCACATTCCAGCCGCCCTACAGCTGGCGTGAGATTCAAGCATGATCCCCATGAAAAGAGTCAAGTCTCATGACCTCTCCAAAACCCTTTCTCCTCTGCACAGTTGTGACAACCGAAGCCTGAGCCAGCCTGTCTCCCATCAGACTGTAAGCCCACATCCTAGCATACCCACAACCCTGTGAGGTGATCTCTGAAAATACAAATTCCTTCTGAAAACAAAAGTCACATCTTTTAAGTAAAAACTGGCTAAAATTTAGAAGCCTAATGTGTGTCCTGAAGGCAGGGGTGGCGCACACCTTTAATCCCAGCGCTTGGGAGGCAGAGGCAGGTGGATCCCTGTCACTTCTGATCTACATAGAAACCCTGCCTCAACTGCCTTTCTGCTCCCAGGCCTCCAAAAAGGGTGTCCTGGTAAATCAGTGGTGTGCCATAATATTCTCAACAGGAAATCCATCGTGGGGCGTGGTGGTGCACGCCTTTAATCCCAGCACTCAGGAGGCAGAGGCAGGCAGATTTCTGAGTTCGAGGCCAGTCTGGTCTACAAAGTGAGTTCCAGGACAGGCCTGGGCTATACAGAGAAACCTTGTCTCGAAAAACCAAAATGAAAAAAAAAAAAAAAAGAAGAAGAAATTCATCGTGGGTGAAAGCCTTCACGCTACTGATAGCTTAGCGTCGGGGAAAATATTGGCTCTGGAGAAGAACTTGTAGAACTACGTCAGGACTATGACATATCTCAGAGACAATAAGTAGCATTTAGCAAATCAAGACATGGTTTAAATAACCAGGACTAGGGTTTGAATGCCTGTCCCTTGTAAAATCCAGGTTGAAATTTAATGCCAAAGTGAAGTGTTAAGAGAGGGCCTTTGAGATGTAACCAGGCATGTAGACCCCACCCTCATGAATGAGTTTAACTCCAGCCAAAGGGGGGAGGATTCCCTCTCTTAGCCCTTCAGCATCTTCAAGAGGACTATGGCTTCTGAGGCACAGACCTGCCTCACCTTGAACTTGCCAGCCTCCAGAAAGCAGTTTCTATTAGTTACAAGTGACACAGGCCAGAGCTGGGGGTGTGACAAAGGGGTTATCTGCCATGCTACAAGCGCTCATCGGTACCACAAAATAAACACACAAATAGTAACTCATTTTCAAGGATTTTAACAATGCAAATGAAATAAGACATGGATGGGGAGAGAGGGTCCTATCTGAATTGAAACTATAGATTAACAAACCTATTATTTAAAAGGATTCACTAGTGACAAATCCTAAGAGATTATCAAAACTCGGGGATATGAATTTAAGTAATTAATTTATTGGGTTTTTTTGAGACAGGGTTTCTCTGAATATCCCTGGTTGTCCTAGAGCTCACTATGTAGATACAGGCTACAGAGATGCGCCTGTATCTGCCTCTCCAGTGCTGGGATTAATTAAAGCCTGCGCCACTGTCCCAGTGAGTTTCATCAATTCTTACTTTCCTGACAAACTGTTACCACGAAAGTAACATTATCGGCAACTGTCCGTGCTAGGAAGTCAGCAGCTTCGGGAAACTGTCCTTAAACATGCAGCTGGAACAATGTCATTCACAAGCTTCCAGTAAGGGAGAAGGTCCAAAAGCTTGGCCAGTCGGCACGGCCTCGTCACAAAGAGACACGCAGGGTCCTTTAAGGCCTGGTGACACCACCTCCCATTGCCCTTCAGTGGTGTGGCTATGGCTTATAGGGGCTGTGGAGGTGAGGACTTCCCATCAGGGTAGTCAAACAAGGCACAGAGCCACAGGCAGGCCCAGCCCCTCCCCAGGTTCCCTGCTAGGAGCCCTGCACAGGGACCTGATCCAGCAAACAGCATCATGGTCACAAAGCATCAATTCTGGCAAGACAGCACAAACAGGACTTATAATAACTGGAAAGTCATTAGAGAAAAGAGTAAATACCACTGGGACACTAACAGGACAGTGCTGCCACCTTTTAGGAACGGTTATTAAAGGTTATATCATTCACTAATTTGCCGCCAAAGCTCTAAAGCACTTTCTCCTCTTAGTAATTTGAGAGATCTGATGCAAACATTCTATGTCATGCAGAGCTCACTCTTTACAAACCTGTGTCCTTGTGTGCTGGCGAGACAGGAGTGCCTGTGGTAACCAGAAAGAAAGCATCACCAGAGGGACACAAGACCCCGACCAGGAACAGAAGGATAAGCGAAGGCCGGCAGCATTCCAGGCTGTAGGTCCTACCCATCCACCACACCACTGGCTGCCCTCAAGTGGTCATAGAGCCCAAACGGGGGTTCGAGAGGTCATTTTAAAGAAAACAGGAAAAGATGATAACACAACATACATGTAAAGGATTGAAAGGAAGGCAGAGTGGGGTTCTCAAAGGCCCTAGGAAGCTGTTCCATATTCACAGGACCCCAGGTGACCTCAGGAAGCCTGTAGTCAAGGGAGCTGAGTGGTGGCCCAGAGCAAGAGAGGCCCAGTGCATAGGAGCAGACTCAGAACATATTCAGCCACCAGATGGAGAGGTAAAGGGGCAAGAATGAAAATTAAGGCTGCATAAACAATCCCAAGTGAGACTCCAGAGAAGGTGCAAGAGCTTGCCTATGGCAGAGAGCAATGGATACGAGATGCCCTGAGACCAGAGAGCCAATGTTCTTGCACTGGCCCAACCTCCTCCTGGGTCTCTGCCTGGAATGCCCAGGCACAGCCCAGCCATGGTGCTGCCCAGAACATCAGGCCCTACAAAGAATAGGGGAAGAGCAGTGGCACCCCAAAAGATTCCTAAAGAGAGCCAGAACACACATGCAGGATACTTCTCGGGTTGCCAGATAGTCCACGGAGACTCAGAGTCTCTTTCTCTGCTGCCTCATGTTAATAAAACACAAGGTGTCCAGGGACAGAACTCAGGTATGCACAAGAAAGGGCCAGCCACTGAGAACTGTCCCAGAATAGAAAAGGAGACCTAACAAAAAGCAAGACATTTAACTGAATGGTCTGGGAGCAGAGAGCTCATCTCACACAGACGTGGACGTAAGGAAGAACCAGCGGGGCTATGAAAACCAGCAAAGAGCAGAGTACAGTGGTACAGCTCACAGCCTCGGGGGTTGAGGAGGAGAAATTATGCACAATGGTTGTGCCTGCCCAACTATTTCCCACAGAAGAAAAACTGGACGACACAGAAAAAACACACAGGGAAAGACACAGAGGAAAGGGCACACACCGAAGCGGAAGTGTTTCTGACAAATCAAAAATGACCTGTTCTTCCAGTGTATGTGTCGAGTTTCATCCGTTTTCATTTCAACAGCTAAAATGTCTAAAAATATACTGTATATAATATAGAGCATGCTGGCACTCAGGGACACTGAGACAAGAGGACAGCTAAGACTGGCCTGGGCAACACAGGAAGGCTCTGTGTCTGCAGGAAGTAAAACCCTCTGATGAAAGTGTCTTATGGTTTAAACGGTGCACGTTTCGTCAAAAGCTCCTATGTACAAAGCCGTGTGCTCTGAGCCGGGGCCTGGGAGAGAGGCCCCCTCTCATCAGTGGATAAACCCGTTGGTAGAGTCACAACCTAATGGTTTGGGGGGTGAGAGCTTTGTTATAAAAAATGAGAGTCCTAGACTGCAGTGAGCTGAGTAGCTTTCCTGTCACACAATCCCACCATGACAGGCTGCCTGTCTACAGGTCGAAGACCAAGTGGTCCAAGGAGCCACGTCTGAAACCTCCAGGACTGTGAGCCAGAAGAAACCTCTCCTTTACGTTGTTATGGCTCCTCCGAGGCAGCTGGCGCACACTTACGGGACTAACACCAGACACTTATTTTCAGTATGGTTTAGGACAGTTCATTTTCCAGATCCCGATACATCAACCTGCTGTCTTAAAGGTATCTCCTTCCCTAGAGGCACAGCTCATTAGCAGTGTCAGCCATGAAGACAAACTCCCTCTGGCCCACTGCAGAGCAACTGGATGCTGCATCCTACCCATGAGCCCTTCCTGCGGCCAGCGCTTCCCTTACAACAGCCCACACGATGGGAAGTGCTCTCTGCACTTCTGTCTCTGGAAAGACCAAGTTCTCATGCAACCGGGGACCAGCCCACTCAGCCTCCTGCCAATCACACTTCTCACCAGCTTCTCTTTCTTTTGCTTCATTAGTCAAAGTTTCCTTCTGGTTCCACAAGACCGACTTCTCCTCCTTCAGAGTGAGCAGCTCTCGGGCAGCCTGCTGCAGCTGCTTCCGCAGATCCTCTAACTCCAGGATCAGCTGCTGTTCCGACTCCTCCTTTTTGCCCAGCGCCTCCTGCAGATCCACTTTCTCCACCTTGAATCCTTCGAGGAGGCCTAAAAGACAGGCCAAGCACAGTGAGATAGGGCAACCCGTGCAGAAGGGTAACAGAGACTGCTGGGGGCCCTGTGCAAAATGCTGATGTGGCCCGAGTACTGGAAGGTCAGAGCGGGTCACTCCTGGTGACCCTCAGAGAAGGGGCTTGGTTCTCTAGGCAAGGCCCGATGCCTGAAGAGAGCTGAGCAGTCCATTCATCTGTGCAGAGAGGCCATCTGTGGGACAGAATGGCTGTGGCTGAGAGGTGACATGCCACAGGTGCTCCTGTGACACGGACTCACAGGGCCAAGTGGCAGCACTCACTGCAGGACCCTTATAGTCTAATCACAGACCGATCACCAGTGTGGCTTCCTGGAGCCAATGCAACTTTCCAAAGAAAACTACTGAAGGGCAGACCTGGCACTGGCACCTCGCCCTCACAAGGTCAGGTTAGGCAGTTTGTTGTTAAAGACCCTGCTTTTCACGTTTCCAGTGGGAAGGTCATATCTGCTCCCAGGCTGAGCACGACTGAAGTAGGAAGCCTCAGCCTGGCCCTGCCACGTCGGTCGCACTCACCCTTAGCCGTGTGCAGCTCCAGAGCCAGCCCATCCTTGGCTGCACTCTCCTCCCTCAGGCACTCCAGCAACTCCTGCTGCTTCTGCACGGCCTGGGCCATCTCCTCCTTCCTGTGACGGAACTCTCTTTCAACACAGTGATGGAGCTGGCGAGCTTCCTCTAGCTGTTGAGATACATTTGAAAATCACAGCTACATACAAGAATATACAGAGGGGGCTGGAGAGATGGCTCAGTGGTTAAGAGCACTGACTGCTCTTCCGAAGATCCTGCGTTCAAATCCCAGCAACCACATGGTGGCTCACAACCATCTGTAATGGGATCTGATGCCCTCTTCTGGTGTGTCTGAAGACAGCTACAGTGTACTTAAAAAAAAAAAAGAAGGGGCTGGTGAGATGGCTCAGTGGGTAAGAGCACCCGACTGCTCTTCCGAAGGTCCAGAGTTCAAATCCCAGCAACCACATGGTGGCTCACAACCATCTGTAACGAGATCTGGTGCCCTCTCCTGGAGTGTCTGAAGACAGCTACAGTGTACTTACATATAATAAATAAATAAGTCTTTAAAAAAAAAAAAAAAAAAAAAAAAAGAAGATACAGAGGGTATGAAGAAGAGGAGGAAGGGAGAGAAAGAGGAGCTGGAGTGGGGGTGGGGAGCTTGTTAATATCAGTGTCAATGGGCTGGAGAGATGGCTCAGAGGTTAAGAGCACTGACTGCTCTTCCAGAGGTCCTGAGTTCAATTCCCAGCAACCACATGGTAGCTCACAACCATCCATAAGGAAATCTGATACCCTCTTCTGGAATGTGGATGTAAATGCAGTAGAGCACTCATACACTAAAAAAAAAAAATAATAAAATAAAATAATTCATTTCCCAACACACATACAGTAGAGGGCTGCCTGGGTCTGTGTTCATTCAGAGATGATGCACCTAACCCTCAAGAGACTGGAGGCCCCTGGGAGTTTAGAGGTCAGGTGGGATGGGGGTGGATGGATGCATCCACGTGAAGATAGGTGGGTGGGGAGGAGGAATGGGAGGTGGAACAGTCGGAGGATGGATGGGGGGGGGATAAAATATGAAGTGTAAAAAAATTAATTTTTTAAAATCATCCATCTCATCTAAAAAAAGGTCAGAGAGTCGCTGCCACTAGTGCTGGGTGGCAGGGCTGCGGCAACAGAGCAGCCTCTACATCTACAAAGCTCACAGTTCCTCCCGAATCTGGGTCTCAACTGGGGCTTCGAGGTCACTTAAGGAGTAAATGGGCCTCAAAACATGAAACACCTACACCCTACTGCCACCTCCACCACACCCCCTGCTCCCTGCCCCAGCAGATGTCACAGCTGTGAACTATGAACTGCTAACCTCAGAAAAAAATTTTTAAAAAGAGTCATGTGCTGCTTTCTCCATCGTCATGTTTCTATGTAGTATCTTTTCCAATTACCTGTTCTAAGAAATGAACAAATTCTACTTTTTAGTGATACTCTCCAAATACAAAGCATTACAGTATGCATTAAAGTGCAAAAGGTGGATTTGCAGGTTTGGGTTGGTAGTGGTGGTTTTGTTTCAAAGATGGGGTCGCACTATACAGCCCTAACTGGCCTGGACATTGCTATCAGACCAGGCTGGGACTAAAAGTACGTGCTCCCACACCTGGCCCTGCGCTCTGCTTCTGAGACAGGATCTCATTTATCCTAGGTTGGCCTCAAGCTCGCTGGTAAACAGAACATGACCTTGAACCTCTGATCCTTCGGTTTCTACCTCCTAAGTGCTGGGAGCATAGGCATGCACCGCCATGTCTGCTTTGCTGATCGTCAACTGAGATGGTACCTGTCCTCACTGCATGCTTCCTTGGAAATTTCTGTTCAGAAAGACTTCAACTAAAGCGTACGTGAAAGCTCACACAATCAGTTGTAAAAGATTAGCATCAACAATCAACATTAACATCCAACAGCCTTCCCAGGAGAGGTTAAGGGTTTCTGTCTCTAACCACAGGGTGGAATAAGGCATACTGGGAGCACCCATGAATTCAGATCTACCTGGAAAATGACGATATGTCTGCAGCCTGCAAGCTGGAATGAGCGTTAGGAACACCGCGGTGTCTGTGGTAACATTAACCGTCTATGCGGCCTTGTCGGTGAGTCATCTGTCTCACCCACCCCTTCGCCCAGCAGCCTCTGCCATGGGGCTTGGGCCTCACCTGTTTGGAGGAGTCCAGGGCCATCTCCAGGAGGCCCTCCACGGCCGTGCTGAGGCTCTGGTAGACTCTCCTAATCGGCTGCTCACAGTCCAGTGTGTTTTCAGGGCTGATGAAGAAGCTTTCACACACGTGACTGCTAATCTCACACACAGAAGATGTCTCTGCCCCTTCTGGCAACGTTCTGTCTACCTCCAGTAGACCCTCGTCTGACCACATATCGCCAAGGGCGGCAGCTACAAGACAAGCAGACACAGATGCCCACATCTCCAGTCAGTGAGCTCACAACCTGGGACAGGTGTATGGGAGGTGTGGGGACAGCACAGACGAACCAACCTCAGACTCAGAGCATTTGACCTGGGCCTGATCCTTGCTCCCCCAGAGTATAGGAACTGACAGGGAACAAAGATCCTGAGGGCGTTCTCAGCATAATGGCCCCCGTCCCAGTAAACACTGCACTAGCATAGACAACTCATCTCCGAGTATGCACCTGCTAACCGGGCGTCACTTGTATCTGCAGCATCCTCGTGGTCCAGGAGGAGCCCCGCACGCTCACTGATCCGGCTCTTTAGGGTCACAGCTGCCTTCAGTGTTTCCCCAAACAGATCGAGAAGTCTCCTCAAGGCATCTCGGAGGGCTTTCCTAAGATAGAAAAAAAAAAAAAAAACACCAATCATCAGAGCTCTTCTTGGCCCTTCACAAAATGCTAACCACATGCTTGCAAATGTTTCTATTTGGCAGCGGGGTGATGGGGAGGTGGCCATGATTACAGGGCTTCAGTTAATAGGACTTCAATAGCCAGGCGGTGGTGGCGCACGCCTTTAATCCCAGCACTTGGGAGGCAGAGGCAGGCAGATTTCTGAGGCCAGCCTGGTCTACAGAGTGAGTTCCAATACAGCCAGGACTATGAGAGAAACACTGTCTCGAAAAACCAAAAACAATAAATAAATAAATAAATAAATAAATAAATAAAAAATAGGACTTCAATAAAACAATAGATTTTACTGCTCTCTGGATGGGAGGGGCTGTGAAAGTGTCTGGGTATGCAGGTAGTTAACAGTGAATCATTAGGACTGGATGTCTCTGAGCCCAGGTTTCAATATGGACAGAAGCCCGGCAACAAGTGCTGCTGGCTGGGCAGCGGTGCAGGAGGGAAGCACTGACCCTTCGCCCTGAGCCAGCTCCAGGTCAGCCCTGAGCATGCAGATCAGCGTGGTGCCCTCCTGGTTCTCCCGCTCCCGCCTCTGCTGTAGTTGCTCCAGCTCCGCTCGGCACTCTTCTAACTCCCGGTTCAGCAGGAAGACCTTATCTCTCACCTGTTGGGAAAAGGTGGCAGACCTCAGTTACAACAACTTTGGCTGAAGCAAGTAACTGCTGGGAAACTCCATCACGATTTTTAAATTATGTTAAATAGAAAAATGGCCACGAGAAAAGCAAAGGTCAGAGTACTGTTCGTCCTTCATCGTTTCTTACTTACTGAAGTATATCTGAAGAAGGTCTACCTGTCCCCAATACACAGGAAATGAGAGGGCAGAATCATAGCGCAAATAATAATTCAAAATCAAAATCCCTGAGCCTAGTCCCTCCCCATGAAATTAATCAACGTACAGACACAGGTCCTTCTTACGTGTTTCTCTTCAAAAACAGAGGCAAGCCTGGAGCAGTGGCTCACACCTTCCATCCCAACACTCAGGAGGCAAAGGCAGGAGAGGATCTCTGAGTCTGAGGCCAGCCTGGTGTACATACTGAGTACCAGGACAGCCAGGGTTACATAAGAGACACTGACTCAAAAACAAAACAAAACAAAACAAAAGCAAACAAACAAAAGCAAGGCTCAGTGTCTGAGCCATTCAGGACAGGTAGCAGGCAGACCTGCTTCCCTGTTGCTGGCTACTCGGGCTTCCCATGAGGTCCTAAGCAGTAGCCACAGATCCCAGTAATCTGGTGTAGCTTGGCTTACAAAGGAAAGACACCACCCCATAGCACCATGAATCCAAGGGTCTTTGGCCTGGGCCAGCTGTGAGTGACAGAGAATTTTGGCATCTTCCAAATGAAAGAGAAAAGTACAATTACTACCACACATGTCCTTGGAGGCACCCGGCAGAACAAAGCAGTCATCTTCCTCTGGTCAAACAGAAGCACCCCTCCACCCCCAACACATATCCACATCTGTGTCAGAGCACAGGTCAGCCGATGAAGTGCTGACACACTCCAGGTCAGAAGGAAAAAGAGTCAAGGAGCCAAAGACCACTGGCCTCCAAGTAGAGACCCTGCACACTACCGAGCACCAAGCTGGGAGCTTACCCACCCGTGACATGAAAGCGCTACAGCGGGTCACAGTTGGGCCAGTGGCCCAAGAGAAGTCAATGCCCTAGAAAGTCCAAAAATTAAACTGGATATGCTAGAGAGATGGCTCGGCAGTTAAGAGCATTTGGGCAGCCATGAGGACTGCAGCTCAGAAATCAGCATCCGGGGCTGGTGAGATGGCTCAGTGGGTAAGAGCACCCGGCTGCTCTTCCGAAGGTCCAGAGTTCAAATCCCAGCAACCACATGGTGGCTCACAACCATCCGTAATGAGATCTGACGCCCTCTTCTGGTGTGTCTGAAGACAGCTACAGTGTACTTACATATAATAATAAATAAATAAATCTTTAAAAAAAAAAAAAGAAATCAGCATCCATGTAGCAACCCAGGTGTCCTGAACAACACATCACAAACCCAGCTCCAAAGGGTTAGAGACAGGAGGACCACAGTAGCACCTTGGATTCATGGTGCTATGGGGTGGTGTCTTTCCTTTGTAAGCCAAGCTACACCAGATTACTGGGATCTGTGGCTACTGCTTAGGACCTCATGGGAAGCCCGAGTAGCCAGCAACAGGGAAGCAGATCTGCCTGCTCTACCTGTCCTGGAAGTTGGCTTCCAGTTGAAGAAACACAAACATATGAACAGACATTCATCTTCTTAGCAATAAGGAAATGCAAATTATGGCAATGATGTCATAGCCACAAAGCCAGCAGGACGAGTTCGAGGCCAGCCTGGTCTACAAAATGAGTTCCAGGCCAGCCAGGGCTATACAGAGAAACCCTGCCCCCCGCCCCCCCCCCCAAAAAAAAAAAGAAAGAGGAAAAAGAAACACATTAATAAGTGTTTTTTAAAAAAACAACAACCTAAAAACACAGGCTGGACCAGCGAGCGGGTATGAACTCGTGGAGAAACACTTCTGAGGCCTGAGCTATGAGCTGCTTACTCCGGGTAGCAGGGACGTAATTATTTCTCACACTGGTATTTTAACTGTACCATGTAGAGTTTTAAAGATGCTAGTAAGACTAGGTCATGATGAAAACAGAATATTTGGCATGAGGTTTGCCTAAAGGAACATTGTCCTTCTCTTAGCTGGGGACACCACTGAGCTTCATGTGTAACTCACCAGCAAGTGGTAATGAGGTCAGCTCCCCTGGCTCCGTTAACAACAGATGCACCTGCCTCTGGGTCACTCACTCCACTGGCTCTCAGGCAACTGCAGGGCCAGCCCTTCCCTCTTCGCCTTTCTCACACACATCCAACAAGCTATGAGCCTCACTTCCCTAGGGCAGACCACCACATCACCTTCACAATTTCTTTATCAGTTCTCAGTTTAAGATTTCTTTCTCACTCTGGTAACTGCCTCCCCACTTCTTCTTGAGACAGGGTATCACTATGCAGCCTAGGCTGGCCCTGAACATGAGATTCTCCTACCTCAAGGTTTTACACATCTGCAGGTTTTTTTTATTGAGTGTGTGTTCGAGTGCGTGCTTGCGTGCGTATGCACACATCTTATGTGGCCTATCTCTAACCTGCGGGCTTTCCCATTTTCAGTATTTCTAACAACATGTAAATTATGCCTTTACACAATACTCTGAAAGGCTGCCGCTCCCTTAGGTAGCCCCACAGGTTTGGATCAGACTGTGCTCACTGTAGGCTTTGCTTACCCTGTTGGCCACTCACCTCCCTGTGCAGTTACCACATCAGTCCACTTCTCACACAACTGAGGGCTCCATAGTTAGGACTACGCCCCTCTGACCTGTTACTGCCATCAATTGTCCTGATCCCATCAATCACCCCAACAGACTATATAGTGCAGATAGCGGCACTAGCATTTAATAGCCATGGGATTTTGGAAATCACAAAATTCCCACGGACTTTTGTCTTAGTTATTCTAGCTCAGGTTGACTCTCCTGAGATTAAAGGTGTACACCACCACACCTGGACTGAAGCTTATCTTCATGTACCACTAGCTCTTCTGTCTCAGGTTGGCCTTGAACTCGGAGATCTGGCCTTATCTCCTGGGGTTAAAAGTGGGTAGGATCTTGCCCCAAAGTCCCACTCTCTTAATCTGTTATCTCCTAGAACACAGGATTCAGCTCCATTTCACTCCCTGGTGCCCCTTTAGAACTTGAAACACATTTTCTATATTTTTCCTTTCTAAGCTTACTATGCTTGTTCAAAATGTTCTTTGTGAGAGAGACCTAACCAGAGGCTGCACATCTGGCAAACCCTGGCTTTGCCCGGACCTTTCTCTCTTGAACCCAGTGGAACCACCATGTGAAGGGAAACTCCACACAGAGTTCCATTCACACAGAGTTCACAAACAATGGCAACTCAACCGCAAAAACTAAAACCTTACCTTGTAACCCCTATTAAAATCCTCAGGTGGCCAAGAGACTGGTTTAGCATACCCACCTGCTGGGCTTTTTTGAGACTTCCTTTGTCAATGTAATTAACATAAATCTCTTTACCTTAGCTTCAGGAGATTTTTTTGACAAGGGCAAAAAGCAGCTACATTCTCCACCAAAATACCACAAAAAACAGTCTCTATGCCACACACAGAAATTCTTCTCTGAAACCTCTTGGGCCAGGTCCGCACAATTTGAATCACTCTCAGTAACAAACTCTTCCATATTCCTACTGGGATGGATCATTAAGCCCCATTTAAAGCATTCCATGGCTTTCCAAATCCAAAGTCCCAAAACCATTCTTCCAAACCAAAGCGTGGTCAGGCCTAGCACAGCAAAACCCCAGTCCCTGGTGCCAGCTTCTGTCTTAGTTAGGGTTGTACTGCTGTGAACAGACACCATGACCAAGGCAGCTCTTATAAGGACAACATTTAATTGGAGCAGGCTTACAGGTTCAAAGGGTTGTCCACTATCATCAAGGCAGAAGCATGGCAGCATCCTGGCAAACATGGTGCAGAAGAAGCTGAGAGTTCTAATCTACATCTGAAGGCTGCTAGTGGAAGACTTGACCTCCAGGAAGCCAGGGGGAGGGTCTTAAGCCCACAGTGACACACCTACTCCAACAAGGCCACACCTCCTAATAGTGCCACTCCCTCGGCAGAGCATATACAAACCATCACAGTCCCAGTGCCCAGAGTTCAGCAAGAGCAAGAGATATGGACATGACAATGTGCTGTTGTGCTCAACAACTTATGTGGCATACACATACCGGCACAAGGACCCTGCCGTGTTACTAGTGAGTTCAAGCCCTGCATGGTAGCGAGAAGAGAGTTGTGATGCACTGAATCACTACAGACCAATTGTATGGAAAGGCATTTATACACACTATAAAGCCAGTCAAGTACAAAATGTGGAGAATGCTTAGCAGATAAAGATGTGTGTGTGTGTGTGTGTGTGTGTGTGTGTGAGAGAGAGAGAGAGAGACAGAGAGACAGAGAGACAGAGAGAGAGAGGGAGAGAGACATTATACAGACTAAGCAGGTTGTATTTACATATTTATATAGACAGATAAATACAATGTGAATAAAACTAAGCCTTCAAAACGGAAAAAAAAATGATATTTTTTCAAAGTTAGTTTTAGATTTCTTCTGCAGTAGACCAGGAGAGCCTACCAAACTCTCCACCTGTACTTGGCTGTTGGCTCTCTGTTCTTGCCACTGACTGTGAAGGAAGACAACAGAGTGGTTTCATGTAGGATCTCATTAGGAATGGCCAGTTATGGAGCAGGGACCCCCGCTGAACCCAGAGCTAAACAGGCTGACATTGGGCCCTCTGCCTTAGAGCAGAGCTGCAGGACCTGAGACTGGACACACAGCTCTGTAGTCTTCACTCTCCCTCTATCCCAGGAAGGACTTTAAGGCAGTTGACAAAAACACATAACAACGTGTGTGTCTACAAGGACATATGTATTTCATGGGAGGCAAGCAGAAAGCAGGCAGCCCAACCTCCCACCAGGCAGCAGAGCCAGCAGGCAGAACACACTGGTCTGTCCTAGGGAAGCCTTCAGCAGGATAAATAAACCAGAAGCATTCGACATGTTCAAGAATGGATGAGGCACTTCCGCAGGTCTGTGGCTGAAATCTCACAAGGTTTCACGACAGTCACAAAGCTGATGTGACCAGGTATGGCCAATATTTAAAAAAATGGCACTTTAGGGGCAGGAGAGTCGGATCACCAGTTAGAGTGCTTGCTGAACTTCCAGAGGACCTACGGTTGGTTCCCAGCTCCCATCAAGCAACTAACTCCAGTTCCTGAGGATCCAACACCCTCTTCTGGGAACACAAACACACACACACACACACTCGAGTGTGTGCACACATAAATAAAAAATAAAAATACATATTTCAAGAAATTTTTTAAAACTATACTCTTAGTTTTCTCTAAACATCCACAAAAATACACGAAAACTATTGCAAATGTTTTTAGAAAACAGACCAACCATGTCTGGGGAGACAGCACACAAAGGCCACCGCTTAAGAGTGAAGATGAGCATTGTCAGTAGTAAAATACAGACGTTCACACTACAGAAAGCGAACTACAGTCTCTTACCACTTTCAAGGGTTAGCCTGCGAACAGGTTTTTATATAAGAACATACGGAACAGCCCTGGACAATCAGCACTGGTCGCTCTGTAGCTACTTCTGGACCACGCTTCTTGATCAGGGTCAATAGCCAGGTAGACTTCTTCATGGGTCACGCCCTTCTATAGGGGAAAAAATGACCCAGCTTACGAAGTCAGAGAATGTTTTGTGCAACCAAACTCCAAAGGGCGGTCATCCTGAAAAGGCCCCGCCCGACCATGAGTGTTCCATTAAATGAGCCTGCTGAGAAGAGGCTTGGCTCTGCAGACAGGTGCAAGATATTTGTGGCTCGGCAGAGTCTGGGAGGCAGCAAGGACAGTGCGTCCCTGCTATTTTGGGACGCCAGCCCTGGCATCCCGGGGAACACTCTGAGAAGACACTGGAGGAAATGAAATGTCTCAAAGCCAAGGCAAGTCTGACAAGACTGGCCATGCTTACAGAACTGCCCACACGAACCCAGGGCAAAAGGTAAAAGGCTGACCGGCGCAGGAATGAGAGTTAAAACACTCAGTGCACACGAGGCCCTCCCTGTGCAGACCCTAACTCACACAACCACAGCCAGAAAGAGGCAGAAGTGTGAGCCGGAAACGGGATGAGATGAAGGGTGACCTGTTGCTGTGCCACGGCAGTGGGGGTCATGGAGAAGTTACTCCAAGGCCACTGATGTGCCAACGCTGGCATGCAGTCTGCGGTACAGAGGAGTAAGGCTTACTGAACTGTTCAATTTTGTGTATACTGAAGTCCACACTCTCCCTTCGCCGCCCCCACCCAACACCCCACATTAACACAAGGCTCACAGAATGGCTCAGCGGGCAAAGGCGCTCGTCATACAGACAATCCTTGAAACCCACAGGGAGGAAGGAGAGTGCACACTTCTGGAATTTGTCCTCTGACCTCTGCACCCAAACAATCTTACACACACGTGTAGAAATAATTTTTATTTGTTCTTTTTAAGATGGTTTTCTCTGTGCAGCCCTAGGTGTCTCTAACCACTGAAACATCTGTCTAGTGACACCCTTGGTTTCAAAAAGCATCTCAAAAGATGGTGTTTATAAACACAAATCATCTCAACAAACTGCTTATGTTTCACAGAAACACCTAGTTACTTCTGAGGCGATCAGACTCGGCTCTTTCCAGCCCCAGATGATTGTGAAACTACAGTCTTTCTAATCTAAGAACACCCAGGCAGGTGAGCTTCAGGGGTCCTCAGGTGACTGGGGGGAAGGGGGGGTTAGCCTACAGGTACAGAATGGAGAATATGTGCATATACTGTGTTCTATGTATATGTGTATATAAAAACGTATGTACTGTGTATACATGTGTGTGTTCATGTGCCTATGGCCCAGCAGGCAGGATTGGACTGGGAGACCATGGCAAAGAACAATCTTTTGCCCAGATGTAGAAAGAGGCCACACGGGTCACATGGACCCCAGCTAGGTCCCTCTGAAAGCTTCCCAAGTTAAAGGGCTCCTATTGCTACGTTAGTTATCTCAAAATCGCCATGTGATAGGAGAAGCCATTTAAGATGTATTCTGAAGAAGCCATACTGTGTGTAGTACAGACTTCCAAGTGTGTTCCGTCGTACTGTGTGGATAGTCACAGCCACACACAGCGGCTCGCTCCATCGTGGCCTCTGCAGGGGCATCTTCCCACGTGGAATCAGCAGGTTCACCTGACGCCCACTGTGTCTGTTGTTGTGAGCAGGCACTTATTAAACCCTGCTTTGAGACAGGGGAGATGGCTCAGCAAGTAGAGTTAGAGTACTCGCCCTAGGTATAAGGACAAGAGTTCAAAGCCGGGCGGTGGTGGCGCTCGCCTTCAATCCCAGCACTCGGGAGGCAGATTTCTGAGTTCGAGGTCAGCCTGGTCTACAAAATGAGTTCCAGGACAGCCAGGGCTAGACAGAGAAACCCACCCTGTCTCAAAGGGGGGAAAAAAAAGAGTTCAAAACCCCAGTACCACGTAAGTGCTTACCCATAATCCCAGTATGCAGAGACAGAAACGACTCCTCGGGCAACCTGGCCATCTAGACTAGTGAAACAGTGAGCTCCAGAGTCAAGTGAGAGACTCAAGTTCAATAGTAAGACTGAGTGATTTGGCCCACAGAATCAACCAAGCAGGGCTCGCAGGGACTGAAGTGACCAACACGGACCCTGTACGGGGCTGAGCTGGGTCCTCTGCATCTACCTTATGGTTGTGTAGCTTGTGTTCCTGTGCGACTCCCGATAGTGGGAATGGAGGTGTCTCTGACTGTGTTGCTGTTGCTCGGGACCTTTTCCTTGTACCGGGTGGATTCGTTCAGTTTTGATATATGGGAGTTTGTGCCCAGTCTTATTGTCACTTGTTAGGCCATCGATCTCCCTGGGAAACCTGCTCTTCTTTTTCTTCACTGGGATGAGTGAGGGGAAACTGTGGTCCGGATGTAAGTTATGAGAAAAGAAAAGAAAAGAAAAGAAAAGAGAAGAGAAGAGAAGAGAAGAGAAGAGAAGAGAAAAGAAAAGAAAAGATGGTGTGGGCTCAAGAGCAGACCCTAGCACCCTCGACCAGTGGCTCCGCTGTGCTCATCAACTGCTTGCCCTAGAGAGTACAACATCACCCCAAGTGCTACCGTGAGGGACTGACTGTCCAGGCAGTACTTACCTGTGCAACCTGGTCTTGCGATGCCTGCAGCTCCTGAGGTTTGGCCAACTCTGCTTGTGACTTCTGCATTTCAGCTGTGTGTGCATCTCCCAGCTCCTGAGGTCCAGCTTGGTGCAGCAGGCCCTCGGCGTCCACACTACCCAAGACTGCATCGCCATCCTCCGCCAGCAGGTGCCCTTCATTGTGCAGAGCCATGGCCGGGTCTTGCTGCTGAGACAGAGTTCCCACGGGGTCAAGCCAAGGGTGTACACATCCTAGATTTCCCCATCCCGAGGAGTATAATACATGCAAGTAGCCAAGATTCCAAATGCTTCCTGTAATTAAATTTTGCCACCAATAAAGCTTGGCTATGGTTTAAAAAGGAATTTGTGTGTGATCTGTATGTGTCTGCTTTTAAAATATTCTCTTAGAATTTTATTTTATTTTAAGATGTATTTTTTCTTGCTGTTGTAGTTCTTACTTTGTTTTGTTTTGTCCAGAGACGGGGTTTTCTGTGTAGCCCTGGCTGTTCAGGACTCTCTCCATAGACCAGGCTGGCCTAGAAGTCACAGAGATCAGCCTGCCTCTGCTTCCTGAGTGCTGGGATTAAAGGTGTGTGCCACCATGGCCAGCTATTTCTATTTCTATTATTTTTTCATTGTGTATGTTATGTGTTGTCTGTATGTGGGTACGGGGATATATATGACAACAGCTGTCCACAGAGGCCAGAGGCGCTGAGTCCCCTGGACCTGGAGTTCCAGGCTGAGCTGCCTGACATGAGTGTTGGAAGCTGAACTTGGATCCTCTGGAAGAGCAGCAAGGGCTGAAGCATCACCGCAGCCCAGAACTTGATTTCCTTTAAAACAAATGAATCAAGATGACCTCCAGGTTCAGTCTGTGGACTGGGAACAAGGTCCAGTCCCTTAACTGTACTGGTTTGTGTTGAATGCAAACAGAAGTCTACCAAGACCAAGGCTGCAGCTCCAGAGGACTGGTCTGAGTCTGCAGTCTCAAACGTTCTCCAAACCAGTCCAGAGAGAGAGAATGGATCAGATCTCTGGGCCATTCTAGACACTAGGACGGATGCACCGATTACAGTAAGCATTCTCCATTGCTCCGTGCATTACCACACAACAGCCTAATCCATTTCAAGAAGACAGAAGCCACCATCTAAGGTCAAAGGCTGTACAAAGCACACTAGATGGTTTTATAGATATAGCTTATTCATGATCACAGGCTCCCGAGTCCTGCGAGCAGACATAGGGCACCCGCCAGTTTGCCAGAAATTCCCTCTTCATATAAAAATTAATCTCAGGAAATTGCAATAGGAAGAGAACCGAGGCTTTGCATGTACAACAGAGAAATCAGATCCATCTACTGTGTATGGTCTCAGAACTAAGACTTACAGGAGGGCTCGGGTTGGCTTCAGGGAACTCCTGAAAGCTCTCCATGCAATCAGTACAAATGTGACCTGAGCCCTGAACAAACCTGACTGTTACCATATCATCTGTGAGGCTCAGATACACATAAATGAACACACCACACAGGGACACAGACAAACACATACACATGGGCATGGACATATTCACACACATGGGTATGTGCCAACACAGAGTTGTACACATATACACAAAGAGGCACACACAGGACAAGAGACACAGGTACATGAATACACAGTTAGATGTGGAACCAAGACACGCAGGTGTATATCCACAAATGCCCAGACACATCTAACATGCACGGGGCCCTGGCATCTTACCTGGTGTGCTCCTTGCAAGTCAGCGGCTGGCCCTTTCCCGTTCTCTATGTCCTGGGCACTCATTTCCATTCTCAGGCTATCTCTTACGGACTGAAGCTCTTCAGCATGTTGGAGTTTCAGTTTTTCCAACTCCTGTGTCAACATCTCTCTGTGACAAGACTCCTTTTTCTGTAGCTGTTCCTCCAGCTCCGCTCGCAAGAGCTCCAAAGCCTGTTTGTGCTCATCCCGAATAGTCTGAACGTCGGCCACGTAACAGGACTCTAACTCATCCAGGTTGGAGAGGTGTCTCTTTTCCAAGGCGCTAATTTCGGCATTGTGTTTTACCTGCAGCTCGGCCACGTGAGTCTCAAGGAGCGCCTGCTGCCTGCTCTCCAAGGAGGCGAGCTGCTCCGTGAGCTCAGAGCGGTGCTTGGTTTCAAGCTCCATCCTCAGAGCCAGGAGCTGCTGCTGGTGTCCCTGCTGGAGGAGCTGCAGCTCGTGGCTGTGCTTCTCCTGAGCATCTCGAAGAAAGGCATCTTGCTCCTTGGCAAACTTCTCCATGATCTCTTTCCGCTCTTCCAAAAACCTGAGACAACACTCAAGGAGAACACAGACAATAGGGCACATGGCCACACCAAACTTAGCCCCTCTGAGCCCCGAGATACACTTCCCACAGGGAGCTGCTGCCTCAATCCTGGATTTGAACCTTCCCTCAGAAAAACTCAGGGGCCACATGAAGCCTGAGTAACGCCAGGGCAAGAAACTGTAAAAGCCACAGAGTCCCCAACTCTTAAAAATACAAAGAAGACACAGCACCCGTAGGGAAATTGTACATACATCCCTACAGGAAGGACCTCAAATGGCTGGCTCAACAGCTAAGTTGTGACAGCATTTTACTCCAGAATCCTCTGTGCCGTGACAGGGAAAAATTACCTAAGGGGGTTAACAGCAAGCCAAAAGAAAAAAGAAGGCTTAATTTAAATAAGAGCAGTTGAACCCCACTGTGCAACTGTGACTAACCAAGGTCCCTGGCAGAAGTTAATTTCCACGGGAAGTGTGTCACGTTTACATACACATGAGTTCTGACTTGAGAACCTGTGTGTGTCTATGTTTGTGTGTGCACACATGTAGAGGCCGGAGCAGGGCAATGAGTATCTTTCTTTATTGATCTCTGTCTCTTTCCCTTGAAACTGAAACTCTGTTTTAGATAGGATGGCTGAGCAGTGAGCCTCTGGGAGTCTTTCAGTCTCCACTCCAAAGCAATGAGTTACAGGTGTGTGCAGCCATGCCCAGCTTTTACCCGAGCCAAGGATTCAAGCTCAGGTCCTCAATGCTTTGACCACAAGCTCTCTTACCCACTGAGGCATCTCCTAGTCCCAAGAGCCTTGCAACTCAGACACAGACGACTTTGCTGTAGGCTTTCTGTGAGCCAGGAACTCCAAGGTCCTGGGGAGTTGGCTATCTGGCCCAGACAGTAACGGGTCTGTATCTGAACTCAATCTCAAACCCAGGGAACTCCCTAGCATCCCCAGTTGGTGCCGAAAAGCTGGGGAAGATGGAGAAGCAAGTGGGGCCAAGCCACCAGCAGATTTAGCAGTCCCTTGGGAATTATACCTCAGCCTCTACAGCCTAAGGATTATGAACTGCAAAAGAGTTGGCAACAAAGGAGGAAAATAATCTCACTATGCCCTAAGTCTATAACTTCAAGGAAGTATGAGATTTAGAAGAAAATGTTTATTTTTTTAAAACAATATGCTTAAGTTGAAAAGACCCACAAAACGTTCATCCCAATGAAGGACATGTCCACATAAGATGTACTGGCTAGTTTTGTGTCAACTTGACACAGCTGGAGTTATCACAGAGAAAGAAGCTTCAGTTGGGGAGATGCCTCCACGAGCTCCAGCTGTAAGGCATTTTCTCAACTAGTGATCAAGAGGGGAGGTCCCCTTGTGGCTGGTAGTCTTGGGTTCTATAAGAGAGCAGGCTGAGCAAGCCAGGGGAGGCAAGCCAGTAAAGAACATCCCTCCATGGCCTCTGCATCAGCTCCTGCTTCCTGACCTGCTTGAGTTCCAGTTCTGACTTCCTTTGGTGATGAACAGCAATGTGGACGTGTAAGCTGAATAAACCCTTTCCTCCCCAACTGCTTCTTGGTCATGATGTTTGTGCAAGAATAGAAACCCTGACTAAGACATAAGACCTTGTTAGGGAGCTTTAAGATTCTGTTACTGAATGCCAGGCAGTGGTGGCTCACGCCTTTAATCCCAGCACTCGGGAGGCAGAGGCAGGTGGATTTCTATGGAATCAAGGCTAGCCTGGTCTACAGAGTGAGTTCCAGGACATCTAGTACTAGAGAATTAGAGTGAGACCTTGGCTTAAGGAAAAAAAAAAAATCCTGTCACTTTTCAGTGTGTGGAGAGATGCTGAGACATTACAGCCACAGGCTGCTGCACCCCTGCGCCCACAGGGCAGCTCCCAGTGGTCTGTGACTCCAGTTCCTGAGGAGCTGATGCCCTCTTCTGGCCCTCAGAGGTGACAGACATGCATGAAGGGCATAGACATACATATAGGCAAAACACCCATACACATAAAATAATTTTTAAGATCTTAAATACATAAAAAAGATGAGGAATGAAAAATTAAATTCAATTTATTATAAAAAATATATTGTCACTAAAATATTAAAACATGCACACACGGAACAAAGGCATAACTGGGTATAGTGTCTATGTCTATAATCACAGCATGCAGGAGACTTAGGCAGAGGGTTAGGAGTTAAGAGGCCGGCCTGGGCTATACACACAGTATGCGGCCATCAAAACCTATAGAGAACTTTTGTCTGTCTCAAAACAAAAGTTAGATGTACCTACAGCTACAGCATTTAGGAAGCTGAGACTAGGGGAGTACAGTGTATCTTTAAATCAGCTTAGTGACAAAAGGGACCTCTTCTCAAAAACAAGCAAGCAAGAATGTGGATGCTCAGGACACATGCAAACTCAGCTTCATGCAAGGGACTCAGGCTCCACGGGGCATAGGACAATGCTACTCCCAGCAAGCCCATCACAGAGCACACGGCTGTACAAATGCGGTCTATCATACCTTCTGCTACCTCCTTCCACAATTCCTCCCCAACCAAGCTCTGCCAGCACCTTGGGCAGGTGGCTCCACACCACAGCCACCGTCCCACAACCTCACCCACCTGTTCTGGGCCATCAGCAGCTGCAGGGCACAGTCCTCCTTCTCTCGGAGGGGCACACCATCCTTCTCCTCCTGGGCCATGGCGGGCTCCTGGCCACACTGGCTGCAAGGCAGGTCGTCTCGAGTGAGTTCTTGTTCCAGCTGCCTCAGGTGACCCTGCTGCTCCATCAGAGATCTCTCCAGGTCCAAGATCTGGGCGGCTTGCTGGTCCTGCAGGTGCCTCATGCTGGACTCCCGATGTTCAAACCTGCTGATTATGGACAGTTTCTCAGACTCAGCCTTTTCTCTCAGCTCCAGAAACATGGAGGCTAACCTCTCTTCAGCTTCTCTCTTTAGTTCCTCCCGGGAAAGCTCCCACTCGGCTTCCTTCTTTTGGAACTCCTCTTTCATTTGCTGAATCTTCTCCTCGGCTTTACTGAGTTTCATCTGACAGTCTTCAACCAGACTGTCCTGGACCTGTAAGACAACATGGTTTTATTTAAGAGGAGAGACATTCTCTTGATTCGGATGCAATGGCTCTAGTGCAGCCCTAACACGAAGACATCTATACAGCAGTGGGAATACATTGTGTGCTGTTGGGAATGGTAAGACTCTAAAACAAAGTAATGTGCTTTCCTCCACACAAACAACACCCGGAACTGTCGCAGGCGCACAGGCACACGCACACACACACACACACACATGCACGCACACGCACCCAACTGGGGCAAAGATGGACCTATAGGTCTTTTTCAAGGGGAGACCACACCCAACAGCCACAAGAGGAGAAACCCAAGAGAGAAAGTTTAAGTCACCTGATCTATATAATAAACCAAGGAATTCTAAAGGTCTCTTGAACAGGAAGATAAAAAGCTAAAGATGGGCAGATACCGAAAATTTCAAAACAGAAAAAAAGTACAGAATAAACTTGCCAGTAAAAAGCATAATCAGCATCGAAAACGGAAGTGGGGAGTGAGCGCCATCATCTGGTAAACAAATCTAGCCAGACCAACTGTGCCTGGTATGAGACCTATAAGCTGAGTACAACATCAGACATGGCCCAAATTCAGGCTGACCCCAAATTAATGCAAATGTAGGACAGGCTCCAAAAGCAAGCTGGCTAAAGCTAGAAGAACTGAACAGAGCATTCACCCTAAAGCAGAGATGGAGCGTGGAGTCTGGGTTCATCAAGATAACTGCCTGCTAAAGCAAAATTTCAATGCCCTATAGCATCCACTCTTGAAGGCTATGCCCAACAATATCCAGATTTAATATAACGCTAGAGAATGTAAAACAAACAAAACAAAGCAAA
Source organism: Mus caroli (assembly GCF_978045245.1). NCBI lineage: Eukaryota > Metazoa > Chordata > Mammalia > Rodentia > Muridae > Mus > Mus caroli. The sequence goes on from NW_028227264.1 coordinate 74,722,298, forward strand.
GCAAAGCAAAGCAAACAAACAAACAAACAGAAACTGTGACCCATGCTAACCCTAAAGAGATAATCCATTTCAGACAACCCAAGATGGCACAGATGATGAAACCATCAAAACAGGGTTTGAACAATAACTTTAAATCTTAACCAAAACAACAGAAATGTTTACTGCAGGCTATTACTGCAGCAAGGACATTAGGAAGAAAGCTGGGATGAAGCCTACTTGATCATGGTGGACGATGTTTTTAGGGTGTTCCTGGATTCGGTTTGTGAGTATTCCATTGAGTGTTTTTGCATCAGGGATGTTGGTCTGGAATTCTCTTTGTTGAGTCTTTGTGGTTTAGGTATCAGGGTGACTGTGGCCTCAAAGAACGAGTTTAGCAGTGTTCCTTCTGTTTCTATTTTTTGGAATAGTTTGAAGAGTATTGGTATTAGCTCTTCTTTCAATGTCTGGTAGAATTCTGCACTAAAACCATCTGGCCCTGGGCTCTTTTTTGGTTGGGAGACTTTCAATGACTGTTTCTATTTCCTTAGGGGTTATACAGCTGACTAAATAGTTTACCTTAATTTAATTTTGGTAAGTGGTATCTTTTTTATAATATATTGAATTTTTATTTTTTTCATTCTTTATCTTATTGTTTTCATGTATTTAAATTCTTAAAAATTATTTTATGTGTGTGGGTGTTTGCCTATATGTATATCTATGCCCTACATGAAAGCCTATCACATCTGAGGGCCAGAAGAGGGCATCAGCTCCTTAGGAACTGGAGTCACAGACCACTGTGAGCAGCCTTGTGGGTACAGGGGACCCCTTGTTCTCAGAGAGCAGACAGTGCCTCTAACGCCTCAGCATCTCTGTGATCTCAGTCACAGGATTTTATTTATTCTTTTTTTTTTTAGCTAGACCACCCACATATTTGTCACAGGTATGCAGCTTGGTCTTCACATGGGTCCCCTGACAAGCAGGGTGGGAACTGTCTAGGTCTCTGTTCCCGGCCATTGGATCCCTTCTCCTCTACCTGGAATGCCTGGTTGGGCCTCAGTGGGTGAAGATGTGCCTAGACCTGCTGGCACTAGATGTTGCAGGATGGATGGGGTGGTACCCAAGTAGGGGTGAGGGTCTCCTCTTTTCTGAGGAGAAGGGGAGAGGAATCTCTAAGGGTGGGACTGGGAAGAGAAGAGGGAGGGGGCTGTCTGTGACCAGGATGCAAAGTGAATTGAAAAAAATTTAATTAAAACAAAACAAAAAACAGAATAAAGATGGAAAAAAGACTTTAAATAGAAAAAAACTTGTGTAAAAGGGCCACACAATAAGAAATGCTGAAGAAAATTCTGACAATATGGAGAAATAATGAACACATGAACTCACACTGTCAGGGGGCTCTCCTGGGACTTTCTATGTAGGCCAGGCTGGCCTGGAACTCAAAGACTGCCTGCCTCTGACACCCAAGGACTAGGGTTAAAGGCATGCACCACTATGCCCGGCCACATTCGTTTCTTGAACTGATTCTCCAGATAAACATGCGACCTGGGAAACAAGCACCTATCATTTAGGAAACTCTGTCTTTAGTCCACAGTGTAGGGACAGATCATGGGCCACAGACCACAGACTGCCTGCAAATGGACAGATGCTGGTTTGGGCAAGGTGGCTCAAAAGGCTTTGCCCGAAGCTCTATTAGTTCCATCTTATCCTTAATTCTAAAGACAACTTGGTGATCAAAAAAAAAAAAAAAAAAAAAAGAAAAGAAAAAAATTCTTCTTAAAAAAAAAAAAAATCAGACATGTGATCAGACATGGTCACGTGCATGAAGAGACCACGGTTTAGTTACCATACAAGCAGCAAAAGACAGGAACTAGTTCACACTCCTTAAACGGCACTGGCTGTATAAGGAAGCCTTTTTGTAACTTTGAAGAAGCTAACATGTTCCAGTCTGTCCAGGCCCATGATGGTGTGGCCATGACTTTCTCGAGCTCGCATAATGTCTGAATTTCCCACGGTAGTTGAACAATCACCATGAAGGACGGGAAGAGTCTGGACAGACTTGAGGACAGTGGCATGAAGATCAGGAGAGTGTCAGTGCCATTCTGGGAGCCCCTGAAGATGTCTGAGCATTTCCAAAACTCAATCATGAGGCTCACAAGAGCTACAGGTGATAGAAAACCCACAGGCCAATGAACAGTCCAACAGAAGGAATACACATGAAGGGAGAACCTGGGATTCAAAGGCCTCGTGTAGTGTAAAAAAAGAGTGCAGGCAGGATGTGAGGTTCTCATACCCCAGATCATTAACAAGAGACAGAGGATGCAGCCATTACCAATGGGTATAAGTCAGGATACAGGGGGACTCTGTTACATCTACCAGAGCAGGGGAAACCAGGTATTGATAGACATATGGGCAAAAAAGATTCATTCCAAGAGCTGGAAAAAGCCTGTCATGGATTGAGCTGTGTTCCCCTCCCAATTTCACACGGTATTGTCCTAATCTCTAGGACACACACACACACACACACACAGATACAGACACACCACATGTGCATGCACACACATATACATGCACACACACACGAGTGCACCAACACACACGCCTATGTATAAACAGATGTCTTTTAACATCTTCACATCTGTCAGAATGCCAAAGTCAAGGCTGACAGGTGTGCAGACAGGTGGCAAAGAAGGCTCGAGGACAGCTGGGGAATGAGCAGGACAACAAGCAAGCAGGCCTAAGGGAAGGGAGGATACAACAGCCTCAGACAAGGTCCTTACTCCTTAAACAAGCCTGGATGCACACGTGAGGTTAGAGAGGTGTTTCAAGTTCCCCGAGGGACGAGGCAACAAGGACAGAACGCACTCTATGACGTGAAAGACGGCCAATTGCTAACTTAAAGACGATTGACTCTCAACCTCCTCAGATTAAAGCCACACAGCCTGTCACCTTCGGCTGCCCAAGCTGAAGATCAAGTGGATCAGGTGGCTCCTTTCCTTCTCTCCCAGATGTCTCCTCCGGAAGCACACAGGACGAACTAAAGAGAGAAGACATGTATAAAAGCTTTAGTGTGCTGGCTACAGTGGTTGCATACCTTGAATTCCAGCACTCAGGAGGCACACAGGCAATCGTATCTGTGAGTTCAAGGCCAGCCTGGTCTACACAGTGAGCTCCAAGACAGCCAGAGCTACACAGTGAGACCCTTTCTCAAAAACAAACAAAATTAAATATGATAAAAACAAAATCTTTGGGAGCTGGAGAGATGGCTCAGTGGCTAAGAGCGCTAGTTACTCTTGCAAAGGACCTAACTAAGTTCAATTCCCAGCACGGAAGGGTGGCTCACAGCCATCTGTAACTCCAGCTCCAGGGATGGCAATGGCTTCTTCTGACTTCAAGAGCATGTGATGCACATACATACATGCAGACAAAACAATCGTTCACTAAATTAATAAAGAGACTTAAGGTGTGAACCTTTTTCTCGCCCACTCAGTCCCTGTGTCTGACCACACAGAGGTAAGGTAGCTACATTAAGGAACAGATGATGCTAGGTCTCCATGCTGCTTAGCCAATACCATAACACAAGAGAAGGAGATTGACCACAGGGCCACACACTGATAATCCAGCAAAACCGTGGGTGGCAAACACACAGGGTTCTAGGGCCAGCCAGAAAGTACTGGCATAGCAATTCACATCTTTATTACCAGGTCTAGGGAGTCAGAGGCAGCTGGACCTCTGTAAGTTCCAGGCCAGTCAAGGCAACAACAGAAAACAGGAAAAAACAAAAAACAAAAAATAAAAAACCCAGCTCTACTGTACTTTATTTAGTGTGAGATCACAAACAAAAGTGCAGAACATAGCCCAAGGTCCCCTCATGGCAGAAATCCACTGAACTGGAACAACGTTTCCATTACCTGATTTCTGTAGACTCCAGAGAATCCTCCCTTGCCTCCTGCAGCCTTTGCTGGAACACAGTCAGGTCTTCTTGGTATGTCTTCTCGGCATCCTTCAACTTCTTCTCAAAATAGACCCTCAGGTGCTCCAGCTCCGACTCGTGCTGGGCTCGCTCTTGCTGCTGCTGCTGAGCGAAACCCGACCGCAGTTGCTCCAGCTCCTCCAGGTGAGAGGCTTGGGCCAGGACTGGATCCCATGACCCTTTAGTGGGAGAAGCATGTAAGCACCCCAGCAGCTCTCGGGAGAATGACCCTGTGCCCCACCCACAGCACAAGAGCTCAAGAGAGCTAGCCTCAGACTCCTCTGCCCAGAGGTGGCATAGTGGGAAGGAAGAGCCCTCCCCCTCTGACCCGTCACCACCTGTGGCAGGTGGGAGAACTGGCCCTGAAGTCATGATAGCAGGTGAACTGGCCAAGTCCCTTGCTGGCTGCAGCACTCAGAGTTAGCTGTGCACCTCTCCTGGTTAACACAGTGGAGCCACCCCAATGGGAAAGGCGCGGGTGAGCCATCCCTGAGGGATGAGAGCTGGAAAGCCAGCCCAGCCCCTCACAGCTGTAGCCCTTAGGAGAGCAGGCTCTGTACCCTGACCGGGCAGCACAGTGGAGCTGGCTCTGGAGGCCTGGGTGCAGGTGGCCAGCCCTGAGGACATGAGGACATGAGGATATGAGGGCTAACCTAGCAGGAGCAGTGTTGAGAGCTTGTCCTGGTGGTGCAGATAAGGGAGAGTCAGAGGGCTAACTAGCTCAGCTACCTCCCAGGCCTAGATCCAGGGCTCTGAGTTGGCCCATCCAAAACTCTACACCCTCTGTGAATGACTGACATGTGAAAGGGCTGGTCCTGCTATTCCAAAGCTGCTGGATCTCCATGACACAAGCTAACAACAGGATAACTGGGAGGAGTCCCAGTGAGGAGCCAATATTGATGACATCACAGAAGCCAGAGATCCCGAATCAGGACAATGTCTCATGGCAATGAACATTCATAAGTGAAGAGGTGTGGACAGAGGGATACACTGTGGGACACACCGTGACACACTACAGCTTCCACAATGAGATGTCTTCTAGTGAGTGTGTGTGTGTGTGTTTTATTTTGGGGAGCAGGTTGCAAGGGTGAATGGTGGATAGGAGAGGTTGGGGAGATGAGCAGAACTGAGGTACATGATATAAAAGTCAAAACTAATCAATTAAAAAGTTAAAAAAAATGTACAAGGACAATAGGTTCCAATATGCCACCTCAAAAACCACAAACAAACAAACAAACAAACAACAGTCTGCACAGCTCAGCCCTGAAGGATCAAACATCCCACAAAAGTCCTCACCATTCAGTTCCTCTCTGTTGGTTTTCATAGACTCAAGCTGGGACCAGAGGAGTCTGATCTCTTCTTGGGACTGCGCCTTTAGGTCTTCATAGGATGCCTGAAGGGTCTCTAACTGCGAAGAAGAAGAAGAAAATGTTTACATTAGAACCAAAGGAGCCGGGCAGGTGGCGGCCCATGTGTGGCTCTGTACTGTACACTGCCTCAGGGAGTCACATCTCAAAAGGAGGCATGAAGCCCACAGAGTAAGAGCTCAGCTCCTCGGCCTGCAGCTTGAAGGGCAACGAAGCAACAACCCAAACAAAGCAGTGTGAACAGCTTCCATCCACCAAGCAAGGCCAAGGGGCCTTCAAAAATCAACAGTCGTCCCAGCTAAGTCTGGGACAGAGTCTGAGGCAGAAAAATCTCTTGAGCTCAGCCCTATGAGGTCAGACTGGACAACAGCAATTACTCTCTCAAAAATAAGCATTAAAAGAATTTAAAAAATGAAGTGACTTTGTTCACAGTGCAGCTTCAACCATGCAGCCACACCTGCGAGTCACATGCCCCTTCCCTGCCTAAGACCTGAACTATAGCTGTATGTCTCTATACCATCTGCCCTGTGTGTGCTCAAACCATGGGTCCCCACGTAGAATAGGACTCGGTCACTCTGACACTACTCATGCAACTCCAGGTCCAACCTTACAACGGGTCCACTCCATGTTTACCTGGAGGACTCTCAGAAAACAGCATAAACCACACTAACTACCATTCACAAAATAAAGAACCTCCCTCATTTCACGTTACTGAAGTAGGTTCCTTCTAACCTTTTGATACATCAGAACACCCCATTGCAAAGAGCTCACACAATTACCGAGAACAGCTTGTGGAAGAAATCTGCAGGTGTTGGGAAGAGGATGTCACCAGGACCAAGGCCAAGGTGAAGCCCTGATTCAGGCTGATAGGCACCTCTAGTTTTCACACAAAGGCCTCCAGAACCAGCTGATAGCCGCACCTAGCAGTAACCAACAGCTCCAAAATTGGACATAGGGAGGGAAAAACATGTCTGGTACTAGAAACCAGCTACCTGGGGCTAGTGAGGCCATGGAGTTTAGAGGGCAATCTACTACCACGTTACTAGACCAGCATGATCCCTAACTGCCTTCCAAATACTCACCCTTATATCCACAGCTAAGTGTAACTCTCATTTCTCACCATCAGAAAAGCTTCTCCTTGCAGCAGACATCATCACAGAAAACCACAAGTGGGTAAGATACAGATGACTAAGGTTTGCGATACTCAGCACTAATCGATGCATCTATAACACATCGCCTACACCTAAGGCTCAGAGGACATTGCAGAAGAGACAGAAAGATCGTAAGCCAGGGAAACCAGGAAGTCTGCAGTGAAATTATGTCTTAGAAATGACAGGGATGCTTCCCTTAAAATGTCTCCATAATGTGACAGTCTACACAAGATCCCAACAACAAGGCTAAAAGGCATGGATGGGGAAGCCTCCAAGGGCCACACTACTAGACAAAGAACTGCAGGCAACTAAGGATTGCTGAGAGCCTTAGAATTAGTGCTCCCCAAGGCTGAGCCCCTTAATTAGTTATTCAATATCAGGCTGTCAGCCCTGAAATAATACACATACAAGCAACACTAAACGGACTCAGTAGGTTGTAGCTATACATTTATGTATATATAAAATATATATGTGGGACTGGAGAGATAGCTCAGAGGATACGAGCACTGGCTGATCTTCCAAAGGTCCTGAGTTCAATTCCCAGTACCCACATGGCTCATGAACATCTATATAAAGGGATCTGATGCCCTCTTCTGTCATGCAGGCGTACATGCAGCAGAGCGCTCATATACATTAAACAAACAAATAAATAATGAAATAAATATGCATACGTACAACAATAACCAGAGAAAAGGAGACATAAATTTGAGGAGTGTGGGCTTGGAGGACATGGGCGGGCTCAGGTGGAGGAAAGGGAAGGGCGGAAATGATACACTTTAATTCAAACTTGTAACATTTTTTAAATGAGTATTGCCTGCACACAGTCTGGTTTACGGTCTTCTTTTCAGGAACCTGTGCTCCAATTCTTTCTCAGGGCAATTTCTCTGTCTCTCTCTGAGCAAGGATACATGCTGCCAATGGCCAGTGGGGCCGCCCCTGCCCAGGGCTATACACGTGGTCAGGAAGGCTGGGCTGAAGGACCACCCTCACGTGCATCTCCTTGTGGGCAAACATAGAGAGACAAGGCCTTTGTGGGCTCCAGTTTACAGCAAGAGTGGCAGTGGCTGTGAGGTGAGCCTGCCCTGCTCACAGCTGTTGGAACAAAAGGTGCACAAAGCTCTTTTTTGTGGAGTACCATAAGGACATGAGGTCGGGACAGGTTAGACACAAGACTGGCCTCTGCATAAGGAGGGCACAGGCCCTGGACACCAGGAGGCCGGCCAGGCCTCCTGTGGGCCTCTGCATAAGGAGGGCACAGGCCCTGGACACCAGGAGGCCGGCCAGGCCTCCTGTGGGCCTCTGCATAAGGAGGGCACAGGCCCTGGACACAAGGAGGCCGGCCAGGCCTCCTGTGGATCTTAGGACTCAATACTTCCTCTGCTCAGAACTACTAACTGCAGCTTCTGACTCAATTTTCCCTACTTTCTTTTTTTTCTTTTTTAAGATTTATTTTATATATATGAGTACACTGTAGCTGTCTTCAGACACACCAGAAAAGGGCATCGGATCCCACTACAGATGGTTGTGAGCCACCATGTGGTTGCTGGGATTGAACTCAGGACCTCTGGAAGAGCAGCCAGTGCTCTTAACTGCTGAGCCATCTCTCCAGTCCCTTTTTCCTAATTTCTTGACCCGACAGTTTGATTCTTACGTTGGGTAATAAAAACACTTGAAGCCTCTGAGCAGGACATTCCCATATTCACATCTGACTTGTAGTATTTCACTAGGAAAACTGTCTAGAATACCTAAGCACCAGAAACAGCTTTGGTTACCCTGTTTTGGAACCTTCTTGCTTAATCACCTATGCTCAGAGGGTATGTGCTTATGTTCCCAGTGTCCAAAGCTTTTATAAATGTCTCAGGAACCTGTGTAGAGAGTAACGTATTTTCTGAATTCAAGATTAAATATTGAGGGGTTGGGAATTTCGCTCAGTGGTAGAGCCAGCCTGGTCTACAGAGTTCTAGGACAAACAGAGAAACCCTGCCTCAACAAAACAAAACAAAAAGGGGGAAGGGGGCCGGAGAGATGGCCCAATGGTTAAGAGCACTGGCTGCTCTTCCAGAGGACCTGAGTTCAATTCCCAGCACCCATGTAGCAGCTCACAATTGTCTGTAACTCCAGTCTAGGGGATCTGCACCCTCACACAGACATATACATGCAGGCTAAACACGTATGTGCAGAAAATAAAAAAATAAATAAATCCTTTTTAAAAACTGAACATTACTTTATGGGCCTGGCCTTGTAGCTCTATGCCTTTGAACCAAGAACTAAGTCTCTTAGAACTCAGCACTTAAGTTTCAGCAGACGTCAAAATATATAGTGTTCCAAGTTGTTCGCGAACTCCTCTAGTAAAGCTAGTAATTAGGTGTAGATAGTGGGTTGGTATACAGAAGGTGTAGGATAGTGGGTTGGTATACAGAAGGTGTAGGATAGTGGGTTGGTATACAGAAGGTGTAGGATAGTGGGTTGGTATACAGAAGGTGTAGATAGTGGGTTGGTATACAGAAGGTGTAGATAGTGGGTTGGTATACAGAAGGTGTAGGATAGTGGGTTGGTATACAGAAGGTGTAGATAGTGGGTTGGTATACAGAAGGTCTGCTACTCAAGCATGAAGACCTGAGCTCAGATCGGCCGGGTGTAACAGGAGGTCTGTGACGGACACCAGCGCTGGAGTATCAGACTCCAAAGGTTTACCAGCCAGCCAGTCTAGCCGACCTGTGAGCTCACGGGTCAGCACGAGATCCTGTCTCAAGAAGTAAGATGGCTTGCAATAGAGGAAGACACTGACACCCACCATGGTGTGCCTGTGAATCCACACATACCCTGTCCACCCCAGAAATGCAGACACACATACCCCATCCTCATATACAATCAAATGACTCAACGTTATGTTTGGGCCTACCTCCAACTCTTTTGCTTTTTCCTTTTCTCGGAATTTCTGCTCTAGATCTTGTAAATACTGGCAGTGCTCTGACTGCAGGTCTTCTTGCAACTTCGTGATGGCCGCCTGGTGCTGAGCCTCCAGGTTCTTCAGGGAAACTAGAAAGCAGCACAGAGGTCGCCTAGTTTATGAAAACTTCAGTAGCCGTTACTGATCGGCATTTCACAACAAATGCACGATTTACACGCAGAATCTTATGCCCACCATGTTTCAATCCTGGACACCCAGGATTGCCTGAAAGAGGGATGTAACAATGGCACAAACAATGGCCTCAGGAGCCAGCCTATTCTTCCCACGGAGGGAAAGAAGAGGCAAGCAGACATACTCAACTCACAAGAATCACCACTATGTTACCTAACATCTGTGGTACCAAAAGTGAGCAGCCCCCAAACTCCTTCTGCAGGGGGAATTTAGTAACTGACAGTGCAAGAGGGCTCTATGAACACCCATGCTCTTGTATGTCTGTCCTCAGCAGCTTACGCTGGAAGCAAAGGCGGGAACAGGCAAGTCCAGTTGCAGACTCTAGCAGGCACTCAGCGCCCCGTGCCCCAGATATGCTCGCTCTATCTAGTCAGGGGCTCACCTTCAGCCTCATATTTGGCCTGGAAAATCTTCTCCAATTCAACCTTCTGTTCTGACAATTCCTTCTGAAACTGGCTCTGCAAACCATCCATCTCCGACTGATGCTTCAACGACAATTCCTGGCGGAGGTTTTCCAAACATAACTCTCTTTCGGATTCCCAATCTTGCTTCAGGGTCTAATTTCAAAGAAAAAGCAGATTGTGGTACAACCCAATCTCTGAAGGACACGGACCACCAAGAATTGACTTCCTCCCAGCACATTCCAGTTCCCTGGACTAACTGTATCTGCATCACGGTGGGGGTGGGGAGCTCCGTGGGATGTGAATGTAAAATGGAGTGCGTGCAGAACTGTATTTCCAACCAACCACACACCTCGATCATCTGGGCGTTTTTCTCCATTTCTGACCGTAACTTCTCCTTCAGCTCAGCTGCAAGACAAAACATAAGTCGGTCAGACCACAGGATCTAAGCTTTCAACACAATCTCGTTACCCAGGAAACAATGGAGCTCAAGTACCCACTGTCCACTTGTGGGAAGTTGCCAATGCACACAGGACGACAAGACAGCCAAACGGTAGCCAGTTTAAGTTAAGAAACGCACTCACATCAAAAGAAAGAATATTGAGATTTCCAGGCTCTCAGGTTCTCCTAAGAGCACAGCTCAAGATCAGCTGCTGGGGTCCCAACACCTCCAAACCCACGTTAACCCTTAGACAAGAAAACTGCAGTGCACTTTAGTTCATGTGCCCACTGGGCCAGGGCCAAGGTAAGCTTAATATTAAGACACAAGAAACTGTCCTACGATCCAAGAGCTCCCAACTCAAGCAGGGAGAGGGCAAGAAGATGGGTTCCAGCAGGACTTCCCAGGATGGAAAGGTCAACAGAGGGTAGGACTGAAGAAGCAAGCAATGGCAGGAGGCAGGAGGCAGGCAAGGCAGCAGAAGACAAGTCGAAAAGTAGCTGAAAGGCTGGGATCCATCATTAATGAGCCATGTACTATATCCCAGGGCACAAGAGAGCCCTTTGCTTTCTTTCCCTAGGGCTACAGCCTAACCAGGGGCCCCAGGGAAAGGGGCCTCTGCAAGTGGAATGGGAAGCATAAAAGACTAAAGAGAGAGAGAGCTTATATTGGACAAGAAAACAAAAACATGTATTTATTTGATTTCAAAGTACCGAAAGACATATAGAAAGCACTGGGAAAAGAAACCTGGTCTTTCTCACTGAGGGGAGAGCCAGGCAAGGGAGAAGGCTTTCTCCAGCAGAGAAAGATGCATCTGGGGCCTGCCGGTGGACTCTTTAACCCCAGCACTTAGGAGGCAGAGGCAGATGGATCTCTATGAGTTCGAGGCCAGCCTAGTCAATATAGAGAGTTCCAGAACAGCCAGTGCTGTTACACAGAGAAACCGTGGGGTATGGTGGGGGGAGAGCAGTGGTGACACCCACCTTTAATCCCACCCACCGGGAGGCAGAGTCAGGTGGATCTCTGAACTGGAGGCCAGCCTACAACCAGGGCTATACAAACAAACCCTGTCTCAAAAAGCCAAAAGGAAAAAGAGAGAGAGAGAGAGAGAGAGAGAGAGAGAGAAAGACATGCTTGTCACAGGGATGTTGGTTGGGAAGGCAAGTAGAAAAGCAAGCCTTCTGGGGCTGGGGAGATGGCTCAGCTGGTAAGAGCACTGACAGCAAACACACATGATAGCCATGGCAGACTCCCAGCCCCACATGTCCACATGTGACCCTCCATTTGCTTGGGGAATGGACTCACAGAGAGAAGGCAGGAGAGGCAGGTAATAGATAGCAACAGGGAGCTGGAGAGATGGCTCAGCGGTTAAGAGCACTGACTGTTCTTCCGAAGGTCCTGAGTTCAAATCCCAGCAACCACATGGTGGCTCACAACCACCCGTAATGAGGTTGACACCCTCTTCTGGTATGTCTGAAAGACAGCTACAGTGTACTTACATATAACAATAAATAAATCTTTAAAAAATAAGAAAAAGAAAAAGAAAAGCAAGGCCTCTTCCCAAGTAGTGAATGTCCTCAATCTCCACTATGGAGCTACCTACAGAACTTGAGTCTACCAAACTGTGCTGCTTATACATAGAGACTATGTGACAGGGGAATTACTTCTCAATAAAGCTGAAACTTATATAACAGAAAATGCTGGGCTAAGGAGATGGCTCTTAACAGTTAGATGGCTCCAGAACTTCTAGACAACCTGGGTACAACCCCAGGACCCACATGGCAGCAGAACCATCTGTAACTGAAGCTCTGGAGGGACAATGCCATCTTCTGACCACCACAGGCACTAGACATAGATGCAGACATAGATGCAGACAAAACACCAATACTTAGAAAATACTAACTACCTAAGTAAAAGCAGATGGTCCACCAAGGCTGCTCTATGGGCAGCCGGCAGAAGACTAAGAAGGTATTGGATCTAGCACGCAGACCTGCAATATGACCATATCTAAGATGAATAGCCAGGCCAACTCAAGAACTGTCCAGCCAGCAACATAGGCCCAGTCAAGTTTGCTTGTACTTGCAGAGGGGGCAAAGCTGGAACACTAGTAAGGACTTGCCAACAGAGAGAACCCAGTGGATGGCTTCCTTCCCTCGCAGAAGGCCCACTAGATGGCTCACCTCCCTCCGAGGAACAGAAGAACAAAAAAGCAAAACATGTACTTAAGTAAAAGTGATTTGGAAAATCAGCAGGCTGCTTCAAGTTGTGTGTGTGTGTGTGTGTGTGTGTGTCCGTGCGTGCATACGCATGGTGTGATTGGGGGTAGGGGGAAGAGGTCTGGAAAGATGACTCAGCTGTTAAAGGCTAAGCAACAACCAGAAAAGAACAGGTGGGAACACAAACACACGGTCCGTGACCTGTCCTTGCTTAGTACCTGCTTCTTGCCCGCTGTGGAGCGCCATCTCTTCCTTCTCGCGGGCGTGCTGCTCTCGCAGCAGCTCCAGTTCGCACTGCTGCCGACTTTGCAGCAGGGCCAGCTCCTGTGCCCGCCGACCATTGAGCATTTCCCGAAGCTCCGTCAACGCTGTCTCCTTTTCCTTCTGCAGGTTGGCCTGCGTCAGCTCCAGCTGTGCTGTATGCATGTTGTTCAGGCTCAAGCGCAGTGCTTCTAGCTCAAGGCTGTGGGCTGTCTGCAGGCAGAGAGGAGCCAGGCCTGATGAGACCCAGGTCAGAAACCAGGGTGGCAAGGGCAACGCCAAGCAGAAATTGCAAAAGAATGAGGGGGAGAGAAAGGTGCTTGTAACTTAAGAGGGTGCCACCCCGTCTCTATGCTGGCATGTAATTGACAGCAAGGGGGTACAACCCCAGCTCTATGCTGTCGCATGACTGACAGCAAACACACGATAGCCATGGCAGACTCCCAGCCCCACATGTCCACATGTGACCCTCCATTTGCTTGGGGAATGGACTCACAGAGAGAAGGCAGAAGTATCAAGGCAAAGGAGGAGATGGCAAGCCACTGCCCCGACCTGTCTACTTTGGAATGAGTCTCTCTGACCTGTCCCCCAGCAACTTAGGACCCACTGTGCCCTGGTAAAATTGGCAGAGCACTGGTTAAGACCCTGTGAAGGCTGAGAGTCCTGCCGATCACCTGGGGTGGCTGTGTCTGTGTCTGCTGCTGTCCCAGGTCAGTCACATCCAGTTCACAGTCTTCTTGTTCCTAGAAGGAAAGCAAAGGATGTAGCCTAGAGAATTCCCAACTACTTCAGTCTACATTTGGTGGAATTACCAAGGTGACCTTGAATTTAAAAAGATCCACCTTCCTATGCTTTAGGAATACAGGGATTAAAGGTGTGTGCTACCGCCATCACCACCTGGCAAAGAAAAAGATTTTAGATATTCCCAAGGAAAAAGAATAACCACAAAGAGGTTTTTATAAAAGAAAGCCAACTAGAAAGGAACCAGATAATAAATCAAGTTACAAAATGGTGACCAGAAGCCGGGCGTGGTGGCGCACCCCTTTAATCCCAGCACTTGGGAGGCAGAGACAGGTGGATTTCTGAGTTTGAGGCCAGCCTGGTCTACAGAGTGAGTTCCAGGACAGCCAGGGCTATACAGAGAAACCCTGCCTCAAAAAAACCAGGAAAAAAAAAAAAAAACTATCTGCAGGTGGCCAAGTCACAGCCCTGCCAGAGCACGAGGCAAATCACAGTCAGCTACTGCAGACAATCTGAAGCAGCCCCGTATCCCACACCTGGGATTAAAATCAAAACATTCTTAAAACATTTCTGTGTTTATAATGAAACCAAAATTCTCACTACAACTATACATTATGAGCTTCTCCTCAGAGAGCCTGAGGAGACACACAAAACAGCAGCACAGCCAGACAGCTAAGCAGGGGCCGGTTGGCATGGCCTCTCGTTTCTCGACCACTGAGAGATGCTAAGGGGAAATTACAGTGAATGGCAGCTAACAGCCAAGCCAGGCCCACAGAACACAGAGCAGAGAAGGTAAGCCGGGCACAAGCATGCACCCCTAGAGAGCTCCAGCTTGCCAGAACACATGGAGGCAGGCACCAAAGTAACGTCCCGGCATCTTTCAAAAGAAACAAAATCCCGAATTTGCAGGTAGATCTCACATCTGGTATACTGGCAACGATCATATTTTCTTCTCAGATAGGGTAGTCAGACATACCACTGCTTTCAGTGAAATTTTGCCCTTGAAATTCTTTTCTGGTTAAGATAAATTTCAGTTTCCCAACCACAGCTGTACATATCAAGGGCCCTCAAGATTTCAAGGCCTTATTTACAATCCGAACAAGAGTTCCGGGCAAGTCCAATTAGGAGTAGTCTACAGGACTGGAGAGATGGCTCAGTGGTTAAGAGCACTGACTGCTCTTCTAGAGGTCCTGAGTCCAGGCTCACAGGGATCCGATGCCCTTTTCTACAGTGTCTGAAGAGAGTGACAGTGTACTCATATATAAGATAAACGAAAAAGTCATTTAAAAAAAAAAAGAGTAGTCTGCAGGGTCAGGGAGGTGAGGGAGTCACTGGTGGGGCACAGGGGGTGGGGTGCTCCCACTATTCATAGAACTAAGCAGCCAGCGGCCAGCCAGCTCTTTCCACCACACACAGTTTTTGCCACACCTTCTCCCTTCCCCTAATCACACTGGTGCATTCAAAAGCAGATGAAGGAATGTCAAACAGAATGCACCACACCCACAGCGCTCTCAGTCCCCTTACCAAAGCAACAAACGGACATTCCTCTGGACAGCAACAACTGTCCAGAAACTCTTCAAAAATCATATTAAAGAAAAGACCCCGGGCTTGTAGATAAAGCAGCTGCCACACAAACCAAGCAAGCATCTTAGGTTCAATTCCCAGAAGCTACACAATGGTGGAAGGAGAGGACTTTCTCCACAAAGTCATCAAAGTCCACAGGAGCGCCAGGACACACACAGTAAGAAACAAAGTCAGCTGTAAAGAGGAGCCATCTATTCATGGGAAACCTATCTACTCACCTTTTACAACGAAAATCCCTCTTTCCCCGTTTTTGAAAGGCGAAATCAGAAGGCCCCTTTTAGTACATTACTACGGCAACAAATGGGAGCTAGACAACATGTTAATGTAATGATGAGGAACTCTACCTGAGCTGCAGATGCCCCTCTGATCCCCTCCAGGGTGTTGCTGCATGATGGGCTTTCAAAGACCGCCCCTCCTTGGGGGAGCTCGCTGTTGGGCGTGGCTACCGAACCCTCCTCCTGGACAGACGCATGGACAGCCGAACCCTTCCTCTTCGCCGTCTTTTTCTTCGAATTCGGACAGTCACCTTTTGTTTTTCTCTGTCGGAAGTTAGCAAGCTGCGGAAAAATTGAGAGCAGTAGTAGAAGCAGAGGTAAACCAGGAAGAAGTAACAAAACCACAAGGTCACAACACTTGTGGGGAGCATGAGGTTCGCACTAGCGCCGACCACTCAGCCGCACCGGGCCAAGCGACCGCTTTCCCGGAAAACACTGCCTTCACTGACATCTATGCCCTTGGCATTAAGCTCAAAAATGATATGGAGTCTACAAATGGCTATTAATGATGCCTACAAGCAGACAAAAAAAAAGCAATATGGCTGGGTGAAAGATTGGCTGTTGTAAGCCTTGTATAGTTTATAACAGATTTAAAATGCATCGATTTAACACACTGAGAGCTTAATTAAGTCATATTCAAGTCTTAAAACTATGAGATGAAGCGAGATCATCCCCTTCTTGCCCCCATTCGTCCCTAATGGAAGAAATCCATCGCCCAGCCAAAACTTCTTAGCCATAGACTCTGAGACGAGGTACAGAAATAGCAAAAACTTAATTAAGCCAGGTCAATCTAGCATCTTCCTGTGCAGAATCTTGATGCTCTACTTCTGACACAGCACAGCAAAGCACTAGGGAGCATCCCAGAATGTTGCCTGCCAGTCAGAGGCACAGCGTAGCTCCTTTCCGTCCCTCAGATACAAGGCTTTTTGACTGTATTCATACACAATCTCCTCCTCGTACCCTATTCAAAAAGGCAAGCGCTGGTGTGCCAAAGTCTCACGGGGGTGGGGTGGGGGGACATCTATTCCCTCAAATCACAACCAAGGCCACCCAAACAGATGTGCCCCTGTTGATGAAAAGAAAAACGCACAGTTTTGTTGGCGGAGGAAATTAACAAGGCCACTTATCTGTGGGAAGAGAAATTTGAAGGGCACTGCCTACTGTACCAACTCTTTTCTAATCTCTTGCCTTCTCCACTGAATGCAACTGTCTGCCTCAGAGCTCGCCCTCTGCAGCATGTACTTGGTCTCTGGCCATGGACCTTCAATGAGTGGCCTCCTGGTTCTTCTCATTAGCCTCCATCTCCCTTAAGGACATCTAATGGGGTTCACAAACCCACCCAAGTGCAGACACCAGTTCCCCTGGTGAAGTACTAAACTTCACACACCCTCATTTCTCAAGTGTCTATCTACATGTGCCCAGCTTATACCCCATAAGGGCCACAATGGCTTCTGGAGGGCACCTGTAATCTGACATTGCTGTGCTCTCATTTCCACTGTGTATTTTGCACGTTTTTGCGAAGCGGGCGCAGGGTGATGGTGGTGGTGGGGTTGTTGACACAAATGAAGAATTGCTGTTACTAGGCGAAACACAAAATCAACACAGCCCTTTCATGAAGGCTATAACTATATTGTTCTGACAGTACAGGGTAGGGAAGTCATCCTCTGGTTCCACAGCCATGATAGCTAGCCAAAGATCCACTTTCAAAATGTTTGCACCTTCTCTTCCTCTGAATCCCCATCACCTTTCAAACAACTATCTTGCCGGGCGGTGGTGGTGCACGTCTTTAATCCCGGCACTTGGGAGGCAGAAGGATTTCTGAGTTCGAGGCCAGCCTGGTCTACAAAGTGAGTTCCAGGGCAGCCAGGACTATACAGAGAAAACCTGTCTCGAAAAACAAAAAACAAAACAAAACAAAATAAAAACCCAACTATCTTAACAGCCACAAGTGTTCCCAGGGTAGAGTCTCAAACAAATTCAAAATCTGAGGCAGAAGGAGGTGAGAAGAGGACCCTCGGAAGTATGGCAGTTGCGGGGCCGGGCCAGAGAGCGAACAACGAAATACAACAGAACACCACTAGGGAGCAAAGCTCATGGTTCCCTGGGAAAATAAGGTCTGAAGACGGTCTTTAAAAAGCCTTGGACAGTTTGGTGCCAGGAAAGTGCCTGAGCACCGGAAGCACAACAACTAAGAATGCTAGGTGACCAGGACCCGCCCACGGCGCTCGGACCCGCCTACAAGTCGTGCATCTCGGACGCTGATTGGCTGTGGCTGTAATAGGGCGGGGCGACACAGAGGGCGCTGGATTCAAGATGGCGGCGCCTAGGAAGTGAATTCCGCAGAAGCGGCGGGAAGGACAAGCGCCCGGCAGCTCCCACTGCTCCGCCGCCACTGCTTGTGTCAAGCGGCAGTCTGAGCACCGGAACCGCTTTAGGATTTCTTCCCCACTGCAAAGCGGAGAGAAGGATGCTACCGACTAACCTTGGCTCTCCCAGCCTCCACCTTCCTGCGCCGCTGCTCCTGCTCGTCTTCCATCTCCACCTGGGCTCCCGGCGAGTCGCTCGGAGGTGACAGGGCGGCGGCGACACCGCCTTCGCTCTATTTACACTCCCTCCCTTCACCCACTCGCCTCCCCACCCCCCATAGACACAACTGTCAGCTTCGCCCCGCCAATCCGGAGCCCCGTGTGGCCTTGCGCACGCGCGCTCCGGTGACGCTCCAAGGGCGGAGAGCCATCTCTCTGGTCCCCAATTGGTACGCCGACGCTCCCCACCCTCTTCATCCACGCCAATGAGCGAGGCGCGGCGTTCCCGGGGCTCGCGGGCGTTCGTCGACTGAGCGGCGGGAAGGTTTGGGCAAACCGTTTCCCCGAGGCGGTGCTACCTATCGCCCTCTCCCGACAGGAGGAGGACTTACATACCAGCGGCTCTCCATGCCTCCGGTGCGTTCTGGGCACTCTCTACCGCAGACTTTGCCAAAGTCGTTTTCTCTGTCGCCATGTGTTTCTGCGAGCACTGGGGCATCCTCTAGGGTCTATCATACCCCACTTTTGGTTCACAGGTGCAGTCAACTGAGAGTCCTGCTTCCCTTCTTTGACCACTTCAGCCCCTCCTGAACACGGTCCCCTGTCTTCAACTCAAATCCAAAGAACAATATAGCCAGAGTTACTCATTTATTGACACCTAAAATTAGACCGCTGTCCCCAGTGGACCCCGGAGTTGCCACCCAGGGCAGTTCTGCATTCTCGCACACGCTTCAATTGTACAGAGTCGCTGTGTGTTCGGGCTCCTGACTCTCACTCCATCCATCACCTCTAACCAGGAAACAGTCTTTCTGCTGTAAGGAAATAAAGAAACTATGGTCCATTTGTAGTAAGAGGCGCGTTTAAAGCTCATCGGTGGATTACAGGTAATTAGGAGGATTGGGCCCCTGGATTCCCTAGCCGGCAGCTGGTTTTTGGTTTTGGTTTGGTTTGGTTTGGTTTTTTTAATAATGTTTTTACATTGTTCGTTTTTTTTTTTCTTCTTCTTCTTAAGATGTATTTATTTATTATATGTAAGTGCACTGTTGCAGTCTTCAGACACTCCAGAAGTGGGCATCAGATTACATTACGGATGGTTGTGAGCCAACATGTGGTTGCTGGGATTTGAACTCCGGACCTTTGGAAGAGCAGTCGATGCTCTTAACCACTGAGCCATCTCACCAGCCCAGCTGGTTCTTTCTTGCCTAGGCATTTATTAATTTATCATTGGGTTAAAAAGTTGCAGGCTGTTAACATGACTAACATAAAAGGAGAGGATCTGAGCTCCAGGATATATGTCAAGAGCTTTACACAGGATAGGGATGCTGGAGAGAGGGTAATGCCTGTAAAAATGAATCCTCCTGAAGAACTCAGTAGTGTGGAATTTGGGAACAGGGAAATGCCGTAGGGCTATAAAACCTTATTTTATACCAAATCTGCATGACAGCCGTTTTTGCCTTCTCTCTAGGCTGACACCCAACTTTACAAGATCTGAAAAATAAATTGTTTCACTTTCATGACTCAAAAGACTTCAAGCCTCTTAGGAAGTGTCTCTTGCACTGATGAAAACACTGAGTTGGTGGGGGTCCCTCTGGACTGACCTATCCTCTAGGATATGTTGGTCTCAGTCTTTGAGCCATGCAATATTTAAGGAATGTTTGAAGGGTGGCCATGTTTTACATATCAAAACTTAAAGGACTGGAGAGATCAGCAGTTAAGAGCATTGGCTGCTCTTCCAGAGGACCCCCAGTTGATTCGCAGCACCCAATGGTGGCTCACAACTGTTACTCCAGTTCAGAGGATCTGATGCACACCTCTGGCTTCTGAGGGCACCAGGAACTCATGTGGGGCACATACATACACATAAGCAAAACATTTGTACCCATAAAATAATTTTTAAAGTATAAATAAATACCTAATAATATTTATTTCTTTGAACTATGAGTATGTTTGTGTCTCTGTGTGGAACTGGCAGGTATCCTTAGAGGTAAGAAGAGGGTGTTAGATGCCCTAAAGCTGGAGTTACAGGCAGTTGTGCGTCAACAGATGTGGGTTCTGGGATCTAAATTACCCCCTCACTCACTAAGGAAATCCCTGCTTCGTATAGTGGCACGTGTCTTTAATCCCAGCACTGGAGAGGTGGGTCTCTGAGTTCAGGGCCAGCCAGGGCTAAAAAGAGAGACCCTGTGTAAATATAAAATAAAAAGACTTGCTTGCTTAAAGCCCAATCTTATGAAGACATTTTCTGCAGTGGGGTTCCCTTCTCTTAGAACCAGATGTGGGTTCTGGCATCTAAATTCTCTCAGATGACTATAACTTGTCCCAAGTTAACAGAAAACTAGCAGCCAGCATTGAGTGCATACTGCTCTTGCAAAGGACCAGAGTTTGGTTCCTAGCAACCATGTCAAACAGCTCACAACTGCCTATAATGCCAGCTCCAGGGGGGATTAGCTGCGTCTGACCTTGTCAGTACTGGCAACCACATGCAAATACTCATGTACAGACACATACATACACATAATTAAAATAATAAAATATCTTTAAAATATAATTAAAAATAAAATTGGGGGGCTAGAGCAATGCCTTGGGGTCTAAGGGCACTTGCTACTCTTGAGGAATGCTATATAAGAGTCTGGGATAAGGGGTGGTCATCAAGGAGTGCCACCCAGCTCAATCCATAGGCTGGACAGAGAGCTGGACACCCTGGGAGGAAGACCAACGTGGAGGTGGGGCAGGGAAGAAGTGACCCCAGCAGCAAAAGGCAGCTGCTCTTTGTTTTGTCTGACATCCTTTTTTATTGTTTGATTTTGGTTTTTTCTTTTTTTTTTTTTTTTTTTTGGTTTTTCGAGGCAGGGTTTCTCTGTATAGCCCTGGCTGTCCTGGAACTCACTTTGTAGACCAGGCTGGCCTCGAACTCAGAAATCCGCCTGCCTCTGCCTCCCAAGTGCTGGGATTAAAGGCGTGCGCCACCACCGCCCGGCTGATTTTGTTTTTTTCAAGACAGGGTTTCTCTGTGTAGTCCTGGCTGTCCTGGAACTCACTCTGTAGACCAGGCTGGCCTCGAACTCAGAAATCTGCCTGCCTCTGCCTCCCAAGTGCTGGGATTAAAGGCGTGCGCCACCACGCCCGGCTTATCTGACAATTTTTTTTAATTCTATATGCAAAACTTTTAAACATACAGTAACTATCCGATCACATAATCAGAACAAGGCATTCTACTGGCAGTCTCCCCTCCCCCAACCCCACTCCCCCATCCCCCAGCCATCCCAAACAGACTTAGGTAAAGCTATGTGTAGCACTCCACGGGCTATGAAAACTTAAAGCTTTGGTGTTGATTCCATTCTGAGGCTACACACAAACAGTTCAAAACACTGCATTAAAGTGATACGTGGGCAGAAAGGCTTGAGTAATCAGATGTGAGTTTTGCTTGAGTTTGAGCAATAATGAGAATGGTGGGTATTCCCGTAGCCCTCTGATGCTCCAAGAGGGCAGCTGGTCATTTAGGTGACCAATAATGAGGAAACAACTGCTGTGACCAGCTGGAGCTTCACCAAGGACTTTGCGCCTGCCTTTGGATCCCTGCTTCAGCGTGTGATCAGCCAGGGAGGTATCTTCCCTTGGTATGGAGGTGTCTGTGTTTTAATGACCAAATCTTCCTCTGCTCTCTTGACACTCACCCCTGTGGAGGCTAAGGAGCTGGAGGCCATTGCAGAAAGGTAAACAAAAGTTGTAAACCTAGCACTCAAGAGCTTCCTCTTGCCATCTCCTTGAGTCTGCTATCTCATGACATCAATGCTAGGTCCAAAGTGGACTCCTCCCTTCCCCCCAACATGGCTTTACCACTGTCAATGCCATAAATGACAGGCCCGGCTCAGCCTGGCCTCTGACCAGTAAACAGGAGGATTGCTAGTGGTTTAAAACTTAAGTCACCTTAAGTCACCATTGCCCATTAACTTGTGAAGCAGGTTTCTGTTTGTCTGGAAGAACCATTGGTTCCCTTATCTGCCCCTCCAGCCAAACCCCAAGTGATTTGGTATCTAATTCCCCATTACTGTGTATCTGTGACACCTATCACAAGCTCCCAGGCTCTACACCCCCAAAGCAACCCAGACCCTCTTCTCCCCCCACTACTCTAACTTCCTCCCACTGCAAACATATCCCCTTAAAACACACACACACTCACACACACACACACTCAGGCCTCACACAGAGGCTGTGAATAGCATGAGTGGGGACAAATGGGTAACAGGAAATACCAAGCAAGCAGTTGCACTGAAGTTATCCGCTAGAGAAAGTTTCAAAGTCACTTGAGAGGATATTGAGTTAGTTCTCTAACTGGCTCGCTTGTGCCTAGGAAGACAGAGACAACGGAAGATACGGGTTTTTTTGTTTTTAAGTCAAAAGTCTGTAGCCGCATCACACCTACTGCAGCAGAAAGGGTCTTTGCAAGTAACCTTGGCTACTGTGCACATCATAGGTGGCCCCCCTCCAGACTGTCCTTACTATTAGGAGCCTATCTCAACGGGGAAGGAGGGTCCTTCTTGTGTCAGAAAACACCCCCCCCCCAAGACAGGGTTTCTCTGTGTAGTCCTGGCTGTCCTGGAACTCACTCTATAGATCAGGCAAGCCTCGAACTCAGAAATCTGCCTGCCTCTGCCTCCCAAGTGCTGGGATTAAAGGCGTGCGCCACCGCCCGACGGAAAACACTTTATCAAGTGAAATCAGGAGCCATTTGTTTATTGGCAAATATAGTTCCTAAGGGAAGGAGGTGTGGGGTCAGGATAACCTGGCTGTTCTTAAGCTATTTGAGTATCTCTGATGGTTTCCCCATGTGGAGAAGGGTCAACACCCCCAAAACTCAACCATGCTGCAACTCTGTCTAGGGAAGCCAGTAGGATAGCCCAACTCCCTCCCTATATGTCTGTAACTAGGAGGTGACATGGGAAGAAGGATGGAGGGGAAAGAGGACAGGCCTGGGCATGTTCTTCTTATCTTTCTTCAGATAAACCCCACAATCTGAATGCACCACATGCCTTCTTGACAGCAGATCAGTGAGCTCTGGGGGTTCTTTGTTCTGTTTATACCTACCCCCACACCTCCAGTTGAACATGGCTTGTTGTAGGCACAGGACCAGGACGGGGAATGCATGCTGGCCTTAGCTCCCTCTCAGAGTAAAAGCAGTAACAACTCCTTCCCTTCACTCACAGGAGTAACACTTTATCAAAGGTCAGCCTCAGGATAAGCCATGTAGCTAAGTGACCACAACACAAACAAAAAAACGTCAGAAGGTTTGACATGCCACAAAGTAGCATTCCTCCCCGGGCTCACGGTCCTCTCTGACAAGTAGAGACTTCTTGAGTCCCGGATTCAGAATTGGGTGTTTTGTGCAAACAAAAGAGGGAGTTAGGCTCCTTAGATAAAGGGGCCAGAAAGATAGCAAGATCAGACTTCCCGAGAACCACCAGAGCCCAGAGTCACACCTGAGTCTCAGGTTTTATGCAGTTCAATTTCTTACAACTGGCACGGGCCCAGCTCGCCTGTGCCAACATCCTCAGAAAGTTCTTGACATGGAATCTTGAGAGAAACTCTGTAAGTGTAGTTCTTGGATCTTATTTCAATTTATTTTTAGTACTAAAAGCTGTCGACGTAAGGAACACAGATATTCTCTCACTGTGCTCCCTACTCTAAACATTTACTGCCCCTAGCAACTGCCTACCAAGGAGGACGGGATGAGGACAGGCATTTCACAACAGAGAAGCCAGTTAGCTCCTTTTAGGCTAGGGAGCCAGGGTCAGCATCGCAGGGGTAAGCTGTGTTGATAGATCGTACCTTCAATGCTGCATGATAAGAAAAGCACTAATTCCCAGAAAGCCCCGAGCCCAGTCAAACCGAGAGAAAATGTCATTGGTGTCCCAGCTGAGCACAGCATCCCCTTTCCTTTATTGGCCCTGTTTAGATACCCAGTCCCAGGCTTTGCTATCTCTCCTAGCAATGCCTTCTGGGACCAAGTAGCCACCATCTCAGGGAGTCTGCTGTTGCGTTCCTTATCTACATATGTCCCTCTAACTCTCATTTGATCTGTTGCAGTTTCCAGGGTTACCTAGGCTCCAGGGTGTCAACCCTACCCTGGTTGTTTCATAGGTTCATAGGGTGATTGACTTACATCCCATCTGGTTTAAAACCTCAACTCCCATATATCCCCCCCCCCTTTTTAATTCCTGTCTGTGTTCTCTATGCCAGTGCATTCTCTGGCTCAGGGTCCCCTTAGGCACTGCCCTTGACCCCTCTCTAGCCAAAGTCTCTGCCACAAAGAGTCTCCTGAAACCCTCAGGGAGCTCCTGTCTGATGGTCTCCTGGGTATGCAGCCACATTGCCTTTTTACTTTGAGGGTTCCAAGGAAGGACAAGAGTGGCCTAGAGGCAGTAGCAAGTGACTAGAATGGTGTGGTGTGGGTCTGGGAGCAATGGAGAGTCTTCCACGAGTCTTCTAAGCTATCTCCCCAGGGTAAGCGGCATCTGGAGGAATCTGAAGTATGTCTTCCTGGCCTTTTACCTCCCCACTGATCCGTGCCTGGCAACACCCGTGAGTCAGTGTTTACAGGTGACCCATTTGGAGACACAGAGGCAAGAAAGGACTCTCAGAGGTGTAGAAAGGACTCTCAGAGGTGTCCTGGCAACTCAGGACCTCCCTTTCTCACAGGCTAGCAACTGTCACAGACTTCAGGGCAGGCTCTAGCACTGTGGTCCAGGGAAGGGACCAGTCAGTCTCCCACTTACCTGTCTTGAGGCACCATGATCCCTGAGGGGGCTCTTTGTTATATATAACGAAGGGCCAAGGCAGAGTGAAGACTTTCAGCCTCCTACTACTCTGCAGGCCCCTTATTCAGTTGTCATGACGCTGGACTCCTCGATGGCGGATCAGATGACCCGGCTGAGGTTACGACTCCTGGAACAGGTAAGACAGAGACAGCCTCTCCACTACTGTTGTTAATCCCTTGCTTCACTCAAATCTCCCTCCTCTGCAGACAGCCAGGAGAAGTCCCTGCTTCTAGACCCTGCAAACCCTTTCCCTGCGTCTGGCTTCCTAATGAACAGCTATGGCTTCTTGTTTGCTTTGTGTGTGTGTGTGTGTGTGTGTGTGTGTGTGTGTGTGTGCATGTGTGTGTGTGTGTGTGTGTTCTAGCAGTTTCCAAAGTCAGGAGGCAGGCTGTGCCCACCAGCAAGTGTACTTCTAGGGCACGGCCCCATGGAGCTCCTGCACCTTCAGGCTCCAGTGTTTAAAGGGATACTCCTTACTGTGGAGACTGGGCCCAACTTCCCGGGGAAAAAGCTGGCCATGCCCAGTCTTCTCCATCTTTGCAACCATCGATGAAATTTGGAGTGATTCACGATCAGCAGCGTACCTGCCTGTGCACACAACTAAGCTTAGTTCCTATAGGCAACGTCTCTGTACACGCTGCCTGCATTGCTCTTCTTCTGTGGCTATCTATTTTTTAAAAAATCAACTATTTATTATATGTGAGTATACTGTAGCTATCTTCAGACACTCCAGAAGAGGGCATCAGATCTTGTTACGGATGGTTGTGAGCCATCATGTGGTTGCTGGGATTTGAGCTCAAGACCTTCAGAAGAGCAGTCAGTGCTCTTAACCACTGAGCCATCTCTCCAGCTCCCTGTTGCTATCTATTACCAAGCCCGGGAATCCCAAATTCAGGGCCCAGGTGGCCCTGGATAGGCCCTGAGGGTAGTCTCTGCAAGGGTTGCTACTCAGCAATCTGTCCAGAGCATCTCTCTCTCAGGATCTTCAGGGTAATCCTTGGGATTCATAAAAGAGCCCTCTTGTGGACCATCAGATCGTCTATCTTGGTTCCCATCACTGTGTCCCCATTGGGCCCCAGTAGGGAAACACTTTGAGGCCTATCAGGCTGTGCATCAGGATGTCCTACCTGTGTTGTGTCTCAGCAGAGCATCACCTTAGGTTTCCTCTGGGTAGCATCGTCCCTCTGGGTTTAGGATGGAGAGCGTGCATTACGTTTGAGAATATTACCAGAATAATCCTTATCAGAATGGGGACCTGTACTGGCTATTTTTGTGTCAACTTGACACAGCTGAGTTATCACAGAGAAAGGAGCTTCAGTTGAGGAAATGCCTCCATGAGATCCAACTGTAAGGCATTTTCTCAATTAGTGATCAAGGGGGAAAGGCCCCTGTGGGTGGGATCATCCCTGGGCTGGTAGTCTTGGGTTCTATAAGAGAGTAGGCTGAGCAAGCCAGGGGAGGCAAGCCAGTAAAGAACATCCCTCCATGGCCTCTGCATCGGCTCCTGCTTCCTGACCTGCTTGAGTTCCAGTCCTGACTTCCTTTGGTGATGAACAGCAGTATGGAAGTGTAAGCCGAATAAACCCTTTCCTCCCCAACTTGCTTCTTGGTCATGATGTTTGTGCAGGAATAGAAACCCTGACTAAGACAAATTGGTACCAGGAGTGGGGTATTCCTGTGACAACCTGACCATGTTTTGGGGAGGACTGTGGAAGGACTTTGGAACTTTGGACTTGAAGATCCATTCGTTGTTAAGAGCTCTGTCAGATGTTGTATAGGAGCTTGGAAGATAATGTTGAGAACAGTGCAGAAGATGGAGGTCTGGTTTGTGAAATTTCAGAGGGAAAATTAAAGACTCTTTTCAGGGCCGTTGCTGTTTTGATTGTGAAGATTTTGTAGTTCTGGTTAGCTGGGGCTGAAGAATCAGCTGTGATTAACAAGATACCAGAACTACTAAAGCAAAAACTTTGCATTACTGGGACTATTGATGCTGGTTAGCTGGAGCTAAGAAATTAGCAGTGATTAAGAAGAGACCAGCATCATTGAGGTGACATCTTCTGGGAAGTGTTTTCTGAAAGCACAAAGAGGCTGTGTTCCAGAGATAGGCAAGGTTGTACTCCTTCTGCAGCGGGACTTGGTAATGTGTAAGGGTCACCCAGGTGGTACTGGTTTTGAAGGCATGAAGGGGTCATGCAGAGCAGCTGAAGCTAAGCACTGTGAGAGGCCATGGAAGGCCATTGGTGAAGGTGCAGCCTCAGTTGTAATTGAAGGCCCAGGACTGAAGGGGTCATGCAGTGTTTTGGAGATGCCAGTACCATGAGATGACCACCAAGAGCAGCAGCAGCAGTGGAGTACAGGCATCTGGAGCCCAGAGGACGACGTGTGTGCTACAAAGGGCATGGCTGGAGAAGTGACCCTAGCCCTTGGAGGAGCCCAGAAGATCGTGAGTTGGATCCCAGACGTTGGACAGTTGGAGACTGATTTTTGCTTTGATTGTGACTGTACCCTGATATTTTCCCTCTTGAAGGAAGAAACTGTTTTAGTGGAGCCCACATTTAAGAGACTTTTAATTGTAAAAAGACTTTGGATTTTAAAAGAGATGGATATTTTAAAGAGATTGAAATTTTAAGAATATGTAAAGACTGTGGGACTTTTAAAGTTATTTAGATCTTGGGGATGAATAAGAATGTAAGGGTTGAGGCTTACTAGTGATATGTTTGTGTGTCAAGTTGACAAGGGGTCAATTGTACTGGCTATTTTTGTGTCAACTTGACACAGCTGAGTTATCACAGAGAAAGGAGCTTCAGTTGAGGAAATGCCTCCATGAGATCCAACTGTAAGGCATTTTCTCAATTAGTGATCAAGGGGGAAAGGCCCCTGTGGGTGGGATCATCCCTGGGCTGGTAGTCTTGGGTTCTATAAGAGAGTAGGCTGAGCAAGCCAGGGGAGGCAAGCCAGTAAAGAACATCCCTCCATGGCCTCTGCATCGGCTCCTGCTTCCTGACCTGCTTGAGTTCCAGTCCTGACTTCCTTTGGTGATGAACAGCAGTATGGAAGTGTAAGCCGAATAAACCCTTTCCTCCCCAACTTGCTTCTTGGTCATGATGTTTGTGCAGGAATAGAAACCCTGACTAAGACAGGACCCTTGTCCCCATCTACTCATTTTTCCAAGTGCTTCATGTCTTCCATACTTCCTTTTGGGTACTGACCCCCCCCCCCCGCAAAGCTTTTGGCACATCAGCTACCTAGGCAGGTGGGCAGCGTAGACCCCACTCACCAACCTGGAGACGAGTCACCATCACAGCTTCTCCCTCTTAGATGCTGGAGCAGGAACGGGACAGCATGGACAGAGCAGGTAAGAGCTGAAGACGGCATGGGCACATCCAGGGAAGAAGGGGAGCAGACAAGAAGAGAGGCAGGCAGAGCAGGCTAGAACAACACACGCACACACGCATACACCGTTAGCCAGCAGGCTCCTAGAGGGAGTGCATCTTGTAGATGAGGTCAGGTGACCTACCTCAGGTTGTTCAGTGCAGAAATTCTGCCTGTTAACTCAGACTTGCATTGCTCGGGTTGCAGGGGTGGGCGGGGCCTCAAGCTTATCCTTCTCAGTCCCTGGGACCAGCGTCTAGGTTCACAGACATCTGAGTGAGGATCTGAAGCCAGAGGAGTGTGTCTTGTTCTTTAGAACATGTAACATCACACTTGGGAGGCAGAGGCAGGTGGATTTCTGAGTTCGAGGCCAGCCTGGTCTACAGAGTGAGTTCCAGGACAGCCAGAGCTACATAGAGAAACCCTGTCTCAAAAAAACAAAAAACAAACAAACAAAAAAGAACATGTAGCATCCACGGCTATGAGTAACACTGGGACCCCTGAGGGCAGCTGACCAAACCCGGGTGCCTCAGACCTAGATTGAAAATGGCACACCAGGTCATATGGCCTAACCACCCAATGGCCACAAATGTGCCCGAGGGTATCTCAGGTAAAGCTTCCAGAGAAACCTGCCCAGGTACCATCAAAATCCCAGCTCCCATTGGATGTCAAAGCAAGCAGACCCTCTTCCAGAGCTTTCTCTGGAGCGAGACCCTCTCCTTCCAATTGGTGAGCACGCCTGTCCTTCCCAGGCCAGGCTTTGAAGCCAGGGCTATGGAGGTATGACTGGGCCTGTGGAGGCCTCCTGTATAGGATGCTACAGCATCAAGGGAGATCTATTCTACTGACCAATGCCTTACATGACCAAGAAAATCCTCTAGGCTGACTCTAACCAAGTCTTTCCCTCTCTACCATAGTCCCTGCTCTCCCTGCCCCTGCCCCAACCCCGGCCTCTCCTTTAGGATGGATGTTTATGAGAGACCTGAGCTCAGGAGCTCAAAGACTACAGGCTACTCTAAACCCTAGGGTTCAGGGAAGTTGGGGCACTCCATCAGAGCCACCAGTCAGGTTTATATACCTCATTGATATGTGCCTTCTTTATGCAGGACAGCAGGAAAAGTCAGACACAGCCCTCCAGAGTGCTTTGAGAAGAAGGAAGGACCTTCTACAGAGACTCTGGGTAGGCCTGCACCCTCTGTCAAACACAGGCCTAACTCCCCAAGGTCTAACACACAGGCCAGCATACGCCAACAAAGGCGCTCTGAATTTACGGGGCCAATTAGCTAATGTTTGCAAAATTGAAGATGGTTAACTGAAGTGTTGAGCATTCAAGAGACCGAATACTCCCACCCCATCACTTCCCTGAGGAAATCAGATAAAGTACAGCATCAGGATAGGCAGTGTGTAAACTCAGAGACTGCTTAGGTAGCTGGCAACAGAGAAGGCAATGAGTTAAGGCCCTTTTCCTCCAGGAAGAGCTCATCTAAGCTAAACTGGCCTCCAGCAACAAGTGGCCCTACCTGGAAGCATCTCGATGGGTGTTATCCCAACACTGCCACGGGACAGGAGGCTGGCTCTTTCTACAGTGAGGTAGATGCTGAAATACATGAGGAACCATTAGATAGTTGGCTAGGAAACACTAAGGACAACCAGAAACTCAACAAGTAATTGGTATGTGCTCAGAGAAGAGGATTTCTGAGTGCTTACCAAGGCACACTATTGAACTTGGGGCCATAATCTGTGCCCAGTCTGGCCACCCATTTACAATAAGCCAATTAAAAGGCAAGTCAATGGGCTGGAGAGATGGCTCAGTGGTTAAGAGCACTGGCTGCTCTTCCAGAGGTCCTGAGTTCAATTCCCAGCAACCATAGGGTGGCTCACAACCATCTGTAATGGGGTCTGGTGCCCTCTTCTGGTATGTCTGAAGAACGCAATGGTGGTGTACTCATATGCATAAGATAAATAAATAAATCTTTTTTAAAAAGTCAACAGTAGCCAGGCGTGGTGGCGCACGCCTTTGATCCCAGCACTTGGGAGGCAGAGGCAGGCGGATTTCTGAGTTCGAGGCCAGCCTGGTCTACAAAGTGAGTTCCAGGACAGCCAGGGCTACAGAGAAACCCTGTCTCGAAAAAAACAAACAAACAAAAAAAAACAAAACAAAAAGTCAACAGTAAAAAACAGAAGAGGATGGTTTATTGACTATGATCACATTGGGAGAGAGACAAAGAGACCCCTAGTTCCAGGGATTCCACACTGAATATTTGGGTGCCATATTCCCTGGCAGGGGTGAGGCATGGTAAAACCACACTGGTTAGGGGCTGCTCACACAGTGAAGCTCGTGGGTTAAATCAGTGACCTCTGCTGATGGCTCTCCAGCCAACAGGCTCTCGTTGTCATTTTAGGAGCAGCAGCTGATGGACGAGCACTCCCCAGCCCATGCCTGGAGGATGCACGGAAGAGCCGCAGTGCCAACCCTGAACCCAGAGGTGCCTCCCACAGATGTCTTCCCTGCTGCCTCCCCACCTTTGCCCCAACCCCCAGAGCCACCAAGGATCATCCAGCACCCGGTAGGGAAGACTCTTGGGGAAAGGCAACTTGTGGTGGGGTGGGAGAAGTCACCACAATGCAGAAGGGCACTGTGTTGCCAACAGGCCATCCAATCATCAAGACCAGAGGCTTTTCTCTCCCCTCCTACCTTCCAGGGAGGCCAAAAACTAACACTCACTCTCTCTCTCTCTCTCTCTCTCTCTCTCTCTCTCTCTCTCTCTCTCTCTCTCTCTCTCTCTTTCCAGGAGTCCCTAGCAGCAGGGTAGCAGGGTGCTAGTCCTCTGGAGAGGTCCATTCTGTTAACAGACAATAGCAGCTTCATTTGCTGTCCATGATACCTTGGGTCCTCTGGGGGAAATACATAGAAGACCAGCTTAGGGATGGTCGACTCTCAGGACAGACTCACCTCCTGGTAGACCAAACCTAACCACTGCATTGGAAGAACTAGGGGAGTTTAGCACCAGTGGTCCCTGAATTCAGAGAAGCACTGCCCTTTAATACTTCACAGTGACCAGGGATGATTAAGACGCTGACTTAGGGACAGCGGAGTATACCATTCTGAAAACTTTACATGATGTGTGACCTACACACTGCATCCTGAATCACGAGCAACAGAAACCAACTGACCTCTTGAGCAAATGATATACACATTTCAAATTGTATGTGTTAGTAGTGGTGTGTGCATGCCTTAGGGTTTCCACTGCTGTGAAGAGACACCATGACCAAGGCAACTCTTATAAGGACAACATTTAACCTGGGCTGGCTCACAGGTTTGTTATCATCATGGCAGGAGGCATGGCAGGATCCAGGCAGACGTGGGGCTGCAGGAGCCAGAGGCAGAAAGAAGGGCTTCCAGGCAGCTAGAAGGGTCTCTTCTGCATAAGGAGGAGCTTGAACGCCAGCAGACCTCACACAGTAACGCACTTCCTCCAACAAGGCCACACCTCCTGACAGTGCCACTTCCCATAAGTCAATCTTAGTCAAACTACGACAGTGTGTTCAATACATATGTGAGCCTCATGCACACCACAGCGCATACATAGAATTCAGAGAATCACATTGTGGAGTGACTGTCATCTTTCCATTGTTATATGTGTTCTGAGGATCAGGTTGCCAGGCCACCTGGCAAACACCTCTACTCGCTAAGCCATCTCACTGGTTCAAGAAAACAATCTTCTAAAGTAGAGGAGGTAGGAGGCCCAGGTGAGGTCTTTGCCTGGGACTCGATGTGAGGGAACACAGGAAGTTGAGGGGAAAAGGCACAGGGGGATCTAGAAGACATCTGTCCTTTGGGCAAGGAAACAAGGAGCCATTCATAGCAGAGGGAATGGATCTCACAGAATTCTTTCTGCTGGTGAGCTATCTGTACCTAGGTTCCAGGTTCTCCAGCCGTTGTCCTTTCCTGTTGTCAGGACCATTGTATTTATCATCATCATCATCATCTGTACTTTGGTGCTTTGCCTACATGTATGTTCATGTGAGGTTTCATATCCCCTGGAACTGGAATTACAGACCATTGTGCGCTGCCATGTGGGTGCTGGGAATGGAACCCAGGACCTCTGGAAGAATAGCCAGTGCTCTTAACCACTGAGCCACCTCTCCCATCCCCAGTACCCCCATTGTGTTTGTTTTTAAGATCTGGTTGGTCTCACCATGTAGTCCTGGCTGTCCTGGCACTCACTATACAGACTAGACTGACCTCAAACTCACAGAGAGCCTCCTGCCTCTTGCTTCCCAAGTACTGAGGTTAGAACCATGCACCACAATAGCTGGTGGCCGGTTTCATGTTCTTAAATGTTTGCTGAAAAAGTAGAGGGATAATACCTTGTAATACAGGAAGATGTACAACTTGATTTTCATGAAATAGTTACTCATAGCAACACATGTTCACATCTGTTGGTGCCTGTTCTTATTTATTTTTATTTTTTAAAGATTTATTTATTTTATTTACATGAGTACACTGTAGCTGTCTTCAGAAGAAGGCATCAGATCCCATTATAGATGGTTGTGAGGCACCATGTGGTTGCTGGGAATTGAACTCAGGACCTCTGGAAGAGCAGGCAGTGCTCCTACCCGCTGAGCCATCTCTCCAGCCCTACAAATACTTTTTCTATCCAATCGTCTATGCTAACTTCCAGTGCCGACCATTAACCTTCTCTTCAGATGGATGCTGACGGGGAGGGATGGACAGACGTGAACACAGACAGGTAGACGGATGGGATGTGCGGACAGATCAATGACAGGGTAGATGGACAGATGGATGGACGGTTAGTCAAGTGTGCAGGTAGATGGTGGGGGATAGCTGCAAAGACCCTGCATCCAGATAGATAACCAACTTGCCTCTCTCAGGTCCCCCAGGCTCCTGCCACCATCATTCAGCAGCTACCGCAGCAGCCACTGATTGCACAGATTTCTCCTCCTCAGGCCTTTCCCACTCCGAGGTCAGGAAGTATTAAGGAAGGTGCGTATGTGCTCCATATTGATTTTGCTTTCGTTTTGCGAAATTAATACTGAAAAGGAAAATATGTCCTAAATAGGTGTTTTCCTAATGAGAATATTTTCTAAGTAGGTGTCTGTCTTAGTTAGGGTTTTACTGCTGGGAACAGATACCATGACCAAGGCAAGTCTTATAAAGGACATTTAACTGGGGCTGGCTTACAGGTTCAGAGGTTCAGTCCATTATCATCAGGGTGGGAGCATGGAACAGGTGTGGTGCAGGAGGAGCTGAAGGTTCTACCTTTTCTTTTCTTTCTTTCTTTCTTTCTTTCTTTCTTTCTTTTTTTTTTTTTTTTTTGGTTTTTTGAGACAGGGTTTCTCTGTGTAGTCCTGGCTGTCCTGGAACTCACTCTGTAGACAAGGCTGGCCTCGAACTCAGAAATCCACCTGCCTCTGCCTCCCGAGTGCTGGGATTAAAGGCGAGTGCCACCACGCCCGGCTCCTCTTAATTTTTAAAAAGGATTTTTGTCTTGTGTCTGTGATTGTTTTGCCTGCTTGCGCATCACTGCCATGTTCATGCATTGCTCTCAGAGGCCAGCAGAGGGCACCAGAACTGGATCCTCTAGAACTGGAGTTACAGATGGTATGGATGCTGAATCCAAACAAATCAGCCAGTGCTCCTAACCACAGGGCCATCTCTCCAGCCCCATATTTTATTTTTAATTACTTTTAATTAGCCATGGGAGTGGGGGCCATGTATACACAGCGCAATGTATGAGTAGAGGCCAAAGGACAAGCCAGGTAGCCCCTGGTGATAACAGACTCAATAATAATCCCCCAAACAACTGTCCTTTACTCTCTGGAAATAGAGGGTATATGAAAAAGCAAATAAAAAATAACCCCTCCCCCCAAAGACCATAGTTCCTTCATAGTCAAATCCAAAGATAAACAGTTAAAATTCTGGAACAGAATTCAGAAGCCTAGTTAGCTTTCTATAACCGACCTGTGGTGACTCCCCCGCAATCCCAGCACTTGGGATCTAGAGGCAAGAGAGTCAAAAGTTCGGGGACATCCTTGGCTACATAGTGAGTTTGAAGTCAACCTGGGCTGCATGAGGCCTCATCTCAGAAAAGAAAAAAAAAAAAAATAAGCAAAACATTAAAACAGACAAAACAGCAGCGGCTAAGCAGTACACACCTTTGTTCCCAGGGCTGAGGAGGCAGAGGTAGGTGAGCTCTAGGAGTTCCAGGATAGCCAGGGCTATATGAAAAGACCCTGACTCAAAACAACAAAAAAAAAGCCGGGCGTGGTGGCGCATGCCTTTAATCCCAGCACTCGGGAGGCAGAGGCAGGTGGATTTCTGAGTTCGAGGCCAGCCTGGTCTACAAAGTGAGTTCTAGGACAGCCAGGGCTATACAGAGAAACCCTGTCTCGAAAAAACCAAAAAAAAAAAAAAAAAAAGACCCTGACTCAAAACAAAATATAGGACACCCGAACTATTTGTTGGATTTCAATGGTGTGGAGTAAATGACACTGTTGTACTACAAAGTCTTTTGTAAAAGCATTTAGTTTTTTTTTTATTCTTATGTATAGGCATGTTTTGCTTGCATATATGTATGTATGTTCGCCATGTGCATGCCTGGTGCCCAGAGGGTACAGAACAGGACATCAGATCCTCTGGAACTGGAGTTACAGATGTTTGTGAGCAACTGTGTGTGTGCTGGAACCAAAGCAGGGCTCCTCTGCAAGGTCTGCAGAGTGTGCTTAACCCCCAAGCCATCTTTCCAGCCCTACAACATATGCTTAATATTTGATCTTACAGCTT
This sequence comes from Mus caroli, assembly GCF_978045245.1. Taxonomy (NCBI): domain Eukaryota; kingdom Metazoa; phylum Chordata; class Mammalia; order Rodentia; family Muridae; genus Mus; species Mus caroli. The sequence goes on from NW_028227264.1 coordinate 74,757,344, forward strand.
TGAAAAGACTGCATAGCCTGAAAGTCTTCACCCACAGTCCCTCTAACCATGATCTTTTTCTTTCTTTCTGAATTTGACATGTTTGAGTATGTAGCTGGAGTCATGTATGTGACTTCTGTCTTTCTGTGACTGTCTTACTTTGGTTAATATAATGTACCTAAGGCATATCCATACTGTAGTCAGCGACAGATTGAATGGCATGGCAGAGGATGGGTGGCCACATTTGGTCTCATACCTAGTTGTCTGGTATGGGAAGGAAGCCCAAAAGCTTGACTTAGGAGAACCCTGCCTTTTGGAGCACCTGCCACTCCTGCTGTTGGGTGGAGCCTCGTCCAAAGCTCCTGGAGTCCCTGTCCAGCCTGGGATTGCCATTTGGCCTCTTGACGCTGTCTCACAAGGGAGTTGCAACAAAGGTCGGGCTTCCTACCTTGCTCCTATGGCCTGGCTTGGGCTGACCAGTTCCTGGTGCTTCTGTTTGAGCCCCTCTGATACTCTGGGCTTGGTTGTTTGACTGAGAAGGTGGCCTTGGGGGATGTTCCTTTAATGGGGCTGGCAAGAGTTCTGGCACTGTTTGCAGAGTTTAGCTGCTGTGGAAAAACTGCCTTTGTTTGTCCGTCACACTGTCAGAAATTACAACCTTGCCAGGTACCTTTGTTGGTGAGTGATAAACGTGCTAGACCTATGGCAACAAAGTCCCCACTGTGGGTGGCCTAAAACCAGTTCATTTTACTAGAGGCCAGACCTGAAAATCCAGTCTTCCCCAGCTACAATATTATTTTATTTTATTTTATTTTATTTTATTTTATTTTATTTTATTTTATTTTATATACACTGGTGCTGTCTTCAGACACACCAGAAGAGGACATCAGATCCCATTACAGATGGTTGTGAGCCACCATGTGGTTGCTGGGAATTGAACTCAGGACCTTTGGAGGAGCAGTCAGTGCTCTTAACTGTTGAGCCATCTCTCCAGCCCTCTGCTCCCGTTTTTTTAATGAGCAGCTAATGCATGAATAAGTACCCGCCTCGCCTTTTAGACATGGTGGAGATGATGCTGATGCAGAACGCGCAGATGCACCAGATTCTCATGCAGAACATGATGCTCAAAGCCCTGCCCCCTGGGTCCACAGGCCCACGTGCTGCTACCCTCCAGGTAAGTTTGGGTGCTGAAATGTAGCCATTGGCTGGGGGGGCAGGGAGGGGCGTGATGGCTGGGGGAGGGGCTTGCTCCAGAGACCCTGTGCAAGGATTTCTCCAGTTTGTGGTGGAAGCAATGTTCGCCAGTCCTCTGCAAGAGGAACAGGTAATGCAGCTGGGGCCCAGAGAGCTCTAAGCCCATGTAGGGCCCCCAACACATTCTGCTGCCTTTCCTACCACTTTGGGCCCAGGGAAAGGATGTTGAAGTCCTGATCTGGTTGTGTGCTCTGCCAGGACCAACGATGGATGCACCACGGAGTCCTGAGAGCTGAAAAGCAGAAGCCACCCCCGGTTCACCACCACCACCACTACGCGCCCACCACTCAGCTGCCGGCTGCCTCCACAGCTGGTGCCCCTGCAGGTTATGCCACGTGGCCTCCAGTGGTCGCAGCCACTGCGTTCCCACACGCAGCCAGCTTCTTGCCCACTGTGAGCCACCTGACCGAGGCATCAACCTCCCATCCTATCTACCCTTAGCACACAAGTGTGGAGGGAGAAAGCTAGTGTCTTGCGCAGGTAAGCGGAAAGATGGACCTGGTGACTTCTTTTCGCCCACATGCCAAAGAGCACATGCATGCACTCTGTGGTCAGGCCAATGCACCGTGGCTATTTTGAAAGAGCCAGAAAAAATTTCAGTCTACCGTGGGGTTGCAGGTGTCAGCCCCAGATGCCAGACCACGTGGGTCTTGGTCACTCTCTGGGAAAGTTATGCTTCAGGTTTTTTGTGATAGCCCAGCAGGACTGGTCTCACAGGGCGTCCATCCCAGAGGGGGAAAAAAAAAGTGATGCTTTTCGAGGCGTGCTCAGTAAGCACCGTGACCTTGCCAACCTTGGTTACTCTACAGGGCCATCAAGGAAGGTCAGGAGAATGAACGCCTCACCTGGGCGGAATACAAACATTTTGTTATGAAAGACTAAAGAAAAACTACCCAAGATCAGAATAGATCATTATGGCTACATATACACTTTGACATTCCTATGGAAGGCTGGAATAAAAGTCAAACAGGCTGGAGACATAGCTCAGACAGTCTGAGGCTCTGTGTTATACCCTGGATGGGTGCTACCCCCCCCCACACACACACATAGAGCAAGGGAAAGTCGAACATTGTAGCTGGGGAAGACTGTGTTTGTTGGCCATACCTGGAATGACTTCATTTTTAATGTGAAAGAAGCAAGATGAAGAATTTGTGATATGACTTCAGGGCTGGGCTCAGCAGTTAAGAGCGCTAAAGGCTCTTCCAGACCTCTTCCAGAGGTCCTGAGTTCAATTTCCAGCAACCACATGGTAGCTCACAACCCTCTGTAATGGGGGATGGGATGCCCTCTTCTGGTGTGTCTGAAGACAGCGGCAGTGTACTCACGCATGAAATAAATAGATATTTCTAAAGAAGAAGGTGGTGGAGGAGAAGAAATAATAATAATAATAATAATAATAATAATACAGGGCATATTCAGGGCTAACAGGATTTTTCAGCAGGTAAAGGTGCTTGCTGTCAAGTCTGATAACTGAGTTTTATTCTCAGGATATGGAGGCATAGGTGGTGGTGGTAGGTGACCAACTTCTACAGGTTGGCCTCTTGCCTCCATTTTTGCATGGGGTGTGCTTGGACCCCAGCCCCTATGGCTGGTTAAATGTAATTAAAAAGAAAATAAGAAACTAGGCACGGTGGTGCACATCTTTAGTCTCAGCACTCCAGAGGCAGAGGCTGGCAGACCTCTAGTTCAAGGCCAGCCTGGTCTATAGAGTTAGTTCTAAGCCAGCCAGAGTTGCACAGAAAAACCCTGTCTCTAAAAACAAACAAACAAGCAAGGGCTGGAGAGCTGGCTCAGTGGCTAAGTGTTAGGGCGCTTGTTGCTGTTGCAGAGAACCCAGGTTTAAGTCATAGTGAAAGAACCTAGTGGGGAACCCCCCCCCCCACTCAATTCCTGAGTCGGCACGCACCCAAGGAATCACGAGACTGTCTTGATGCAAACACATGAGGTAGTTTAATGACGGAGCTCTGGGTTGACACATATCTCACACAGGAGATTGCGGTTGTCAACCACTAGGCTTGAAAGCTAGGGGTTTGGGGCTGGGGGAGGAATTGGCGTGGTTTCACATGATTGATTCATTTAAACATCAGCAGACTGTACGTGCAGATCGAGGTAACAGCAGAGCATCTGGTTAACATTTAACCCACACCAGAAGGGCGGGAGATAGGGAGGCACCAGGCCAGTCCAGACATGTCTTTGCATTCTCTTTATTTTTATGGCCAAGCAACCTCAGGCATGTCTTAACGACAATGGGCCTGCCTGGGCATGTCCTGGCCTGTTCTGCTATGTTCTCAGTCCCAGGCTTCAAAGCTCACAAACAACTCTTTGGGCTATTACATGAATCACAGGTCTCAAGTTTTATTTTCTTTCAATAGCACCACATGGCAATCTACAACTCTCTGTGACACCAGTTCCAGGATAGTCAATGTCCTCTTCTGACCTCCAAGGGTATCAAGGAGTGCACATGCTGCACATAAATACACACAGGCAAGACACTTATAACATTTTATAATCATAACATGAGGTCCACATGCATGCACGTGGGCACTGCAGGCTGTGTAAGTATGGGTGGATGCACACACTGTTTACAAAGCACTGTTCACTCCGGGAGGGTTGGATGGTTGCTCTCTCTCCTCCATCTCCACCCCAGCCCATCAGGTAGAGAAGAATTCATAAACGTGTGCATGCCTCCTGTATTTTCTGGTGTCTCTTTCTGCCATTTTGGTAAAGCTCATTTCCTTTCTGGTTTTATTACTGCTTTTGAGCCCAGGCTGACAACATACTACAGTCCTTCAGTTTTAGCTTGCCTGATGTTAGGGTTAGACTAGGAGTCACATCTGACTCCTTGTTTGTTTGTTTGTTTGTTTGAGACAGTCTTACTCTGCAGCCCCTACTGGCCACATACTATGTAGACCAGGCTGACTTTGAACTCAATCTCTGAGCTCCACCCGCCTTTGATTTCAGATACAGACAGCCTAAACACGCCTAGCTTCTTTGATATTTTAATGGATTTTGTTTGTTTTTGTAGACCAGTCAGGTTGTCCCAGAAGTTCCTGTGTAGACCAGGCAGGCCTCATGCTAAGAGATCCATCTCTCTCAGGCGAGCTGGAACAGCTACGCCTGGCATAATGTTTTATTTTTAAAGATTTATGATTGTGTGTGTGTGTGTGTGTGTGTGTGTGTTATGGGATTGAACCCAGGCTTTCTAGCACACCAGCTAAGTACTAAGTTAGAGCCACAGCTCTCATCACTTTGAGACAGCACCTCACTGAGTTGTTAAGGCTGGCCTCAATTCTCCAGCCTCAGTCTCCCTGCTAGTTGGGATCCCTGGAGTGCTACAAGACAAGTTATTTCTCCACTTTGAAATGAGCCAATTCTAGCCAGATTAAAATATACATAAATGCAGGTTTGTTGGGAAACCACTCTTGGATAGGAGAGTTCACTGGCCCCAAGGAAGGAGGCCAGGGGAGTTGCCATGGGGAAGAAAAGAGGAAGAGAAAGAGAAGGAGCATGCGCAGAGAGAAAAGGAGAAGAGCAAGGAGATCAAAATATCTCTGTAATATAATAAGCAAAGAGCCCTTGAAGGAAAGGCAGCCCAGCCAGATCGTGGGCTGCAAAGGCCAGGTTTGGGAGTGAGGTATGCCTGGTAGGGACTGAGGGCTGCTGGGAGAACCTGGAGGCCAGGGTATTCTTTGCTATGCAAAATATGCCCCCCCCCTCCACAGAGAAACCCTGTCTCGAAAAACAAAATAAATAAATAAATAAGCCCCCCCTACCCCTTGTCCGGGAGTCTGAAACCAAATACTACATTCCACCTGCCTTTATAGAGGTCCCCCACCCCCGAGAATTATAGTAAGCTTTCGTTTGCTTGAGGTTAAGTTTTTCATTTGCTAAGTTCCTCACCAAAAAGCTGGTCTCTATTTCAGAATCCCTGGGACCTTACAGATCGGAGGCAGGACAGCTCAGAGTTGCCAGTTAGCCCCACACGGACCATCCCTGTGACAGACCTGGCTTACGCTCCATGAAGACAGTGACATGATGCCCATGTGGATAAACAAGCCAATGCCACACACTCAAGGGTGCTTCAGGGTGGCGCTGACACTGCTTCCCACAGAACTGTCTTTCAGTGCGCCTTGGGATGTGGTTCCAGAGAAACTTGGTTTTGTTAAAAGCGCCAGTTAAAGAGCTCACACAATTTCCTTTCTAGATGATGTTTCTAACATGATTTTCCTCTCATATGATTATTGATCTGATAGAAGGAAGATATTTGGCAGATGTTTTATATCGGATGGCCTGGCAATGCTGGGCTAACAAAGGAGGAAGTAGCCTGGGAGCATCCTGGCTCTGGGAGCACCATCAGCCTCTGGAAGCTATGGGAGTGCACATGGACCCACCCTCACACACAGTCTTCCCAGTCCCTTTCAAGCCTACTGTCTGAGGCCCACCCGTGGGAGACTGAAGAGTCTGAGCAGGCCCTGTAGTGGGCTTAGGGGTCCCCAGTGACTCCGGGAAACGCTTCTCCTGGCCATGACCCTTAACAGTGGTGACAGGGACTGCGCCACTGTGCACAACTGTACTCTGAGAAGATGCACAGTGCGCCCCAGAGATTTTAAAGATGGCTCAAGTGTGTAAGCGGCCAATCCACAGAGTCCATGAAACTCTCATCAAGATCACAGGCCCCAGCTGGAGAGATGGCTCAGCGGTTAAGAGCACTGACTGCTCTTCTGAAGGTTGAGCTCAAATCCCAGCAACCACACAGTGGCTCACAACCATCTGTAATGAGATTTGATGCCCTCTTCTGGTGTGTCTGAAGACAGCTATAATGTACTTCCATATAATTAATAAATCTTTGGGCTGGAGCGAGCAGGGCCGGAATGAGCAGAAATCCCAAGTTCAATTCCCAGCAATCACACGATGGCTCACAGCCACCTATACAGCTACAGTGTACTCATACACATAAAATAAGTAAATCTTTTTTAAAAATTAAAAAACATCACAGGCCCTTCACTTCGGACGAAATCTGGAATAAACACAAAGTGAGAAAGCCCCAAGTGGGGATGCTGTGCCTCCTGGAACTGGGCAGATAGTGCCCCCTCAGGCTTGGAGTCATCATGACAATGTGGCTGGACTCCAAGACAGCTGCTGACCAACCCACAGATTTAGGGCAGCTGAGCAACAGGCTGGGAATGTGGCAGAGCCTTGCCAAGCCTGACAAGACCTTGGATTCCATGCCCAGAGCTGCAAAGTCAAACCAAACCAAACCAAAAAAAAAAAAAAAAAAAAAAATCCCAAAAACCCCACCAAATTAAGCCAGAAATACCAAGCAGAGGAAAAGGGAAATAGAAAAAAGAAGGGCACACAAGCAGTCATTTCTTAAGGATGCTCAAAGGCGAGGAACCAGTTAGATGGCCGAGAAGAAGGGAACAGGCTGGCATAGGCATATATGCGGGTACACCCAGCAGAGGGGTCAGGAAACCCTATCTAGGTTCAAGGTCACTGGCTACCTGCTGGGAAGACTCCGGATACAGATTTGCATAGACATTTGCATGTCGCTTTGAACTAGACTTCAGGTCACCCAGAATTCCATGTTCCAGGCCTTGAGCAGAACTACCATGCCTCTAACAGCCAATAGGGGGAGCCCCAGTGGCAGGAATACAGTGGCCCGCAGGATGTCAGTGGGATGGCAAGGCTGACAACCAGAGTTCCATCTCTGGGGCCCACATAATAGAACGAGAGAGACATCTCCCCCCCCCCCCAGATGACCTCCCCCCCCCACGCAGTGGGAAATGTGTACCCACACACCAAATAAAATCCATTTTTTTTTTTTTTTTTTTTTTTTTTGGTTTTTCGAAGACAGGGTTTCTCTGTGTAGCCCTGGCTGTCCTGGAACTCACTCTGTAGACCAGGATGGCCTTGAACTCAGAAATCTGCCTGCCTCTGTCTCCCAAGAGCTGGGATCAAAGGTGTGCGCCACCATTGCCTGGCTCCAAATAAAATAAATGTCATCTAAAACAATTACAAACAGCAACACAGATGGGGGACACTCCTGACTCTCTGGCCCCAGGAGACAAGGTCTGTGGGCTGTCTCGTGGTGTCTGCAGCTAACAGCTTAAGAAAGGCGAGGGCACAAGGTGGCTCTCAGGAGTGAAGAAAGCGAGGTTCAGGTCTCAGAGTGCCTGGTTGAGAACCTTGTCCTTTTGGGCTTGCTGGTCTGCAGGCGCCTATCCTCTTAGGAAGAACAGATTTCAGTGTTCTGGCACGCTCCTTCCACTTGAGGGAAACAAGGCAATCTGCCCAGACTCTACAGCTAGAAACTCAAAGAAGCACAAGAATGTCCATGTTTCTTCTCTTAGAATGCCTGATTCTGCTTATAATAGAGTCCGCATAGATTTCTAATCAGAGTAAGGGCTGACAGGCACGTCCTTGGTACTTGGTCCACTCACAGAATGAAGCTGTAGTGTGGGCTGAGGCCCTCCAGGGTACCAGGACCAGCAGAGATCCACTGTGGAGGTAAAAAGGTCAGCTCAGGAAGTTTGGGAAGGTCATGAAACACTTGCCCCTCAGGAAGGGAGAGGCTAATTAACATTTCTCAAACCTCAGGGCAGAACTGACCTGTGGGTGGGGACACATCCTGAAGGACACCTTCAGACAAGGGAAGTCCCTGTCACTTCATTCCCTAAAGACCAATCAGTTTAAAGGGTGCACTGTTCCACCAATCATGTTGTGCCTAGTTGCTGATGCTCTCTTCTGCCCCTGGAAACCATATAAAAACTCGCTGAATGGGTTCTGGGGGTCGCCGCCTCTCCTTTGGGTCTGGGAAGACCCCAGTGCACTGGAACAAAAATTCCTCTTGCTTTTTGCATCTATTCCGACTCCACATGGTTCACTCAGGGGCTCCCTGGTAAGCAAAGGCTCCCTGGAGTCTTGCAGAGGGACAGGACTCTGTCCATCAAGTTCTGTCTCAAAGCTCTGTGGCATCAATAGAGTCCCCTGCTCAGGGGCTGGAGCCTAGCTCCCGTGTAGCGGCTCAGCTCCTCCAGCACCAGCTTCTCCTGGTTGTACATCTGGAACACAGCAGTGCACAAGCTCTGGAGGGACTCTGGGGACCTTGTCCCAAGGCAGAGTCCTCCCAGGGTTCACCTCCTTCTGAAGCCTCCCTAACCGCTCCCCCAGGCTCTGCACAAGTCTATCAGCAGCACCTGAACAGAGACTCAAATTGCTGTAGGTAGATGCAAGATACAAAGGACAGGACAGCAGGGAGTGGGCTCCCAAAGGATGGGGGAGAAGCTGGGGTGCACATGGGGCCCAGGGAAGTGTGGGGCAGGGAGGGAGTGGGCATAGACAGGGCTGGGTGGTAGCAGAAGCAGATGGCAATCTACTTTTAATTGGAAAAAAAAAAGTTCTTTCATGGGTGCTGGAGACATGGCTCAGCAGTGGAGAGCACTCATGTTCTCACAGATCGCCTGGGTTTGGTTCCCAGCACCCATATCAGGAAGCTCACAACCACCCGTGGTTCCAGTTTCAGGGGATGTACTCCTTCCTCTGGCCTCTGCAGATAACCAGCACACACACAGTGCCGATAAACTCATGAAGGTACACACCCATAAGCAGAACATCTTAAAACAAACAAACGAAAATTCATTCCGAGCAATAGACTATTACCTACAAACGTAACCCAAGCCTGTTGGACAACATGGTGGGCTTTAAGTGTGGTACCCATTGGCCGTTAGAAGAAATAAACCATGACTTAGCATTATTTGTTGCCAACTAATGGGTAAGGGTTTTTTTTTATTTTTTATTTTTTGTATGTTTTTCTGAACATTAAGTGTCCCTTGACCCTCATCAATAATAGCTAGCATTCGGGGAATTTAACTTTCATCTGCCTGTCCAGGGTGCCTTTCAGGAGTGAAGTATCATGAGGAGCCAGAGCCTTCAATACAAGACCTCACCTTTCCAGGCAGGATGGATGGAGGCTGTAGTTCAGCCTCTTGCCATGGGGTTTCGAGGTGGGGGAGGGAAATGCTGGGCAGCAGCCTAAGGGTTAAGGGTGTATCTGGGGTAGCACACAGCCCCTTGCTCAGGTACCCCTCCTACCTTTTGCCACTCGGCCTCGGAGCTGTGGGTGAAGCCCAGCAGGTGACAGAGTCCATGGGTGGCTGTCACCTGTTGGAGTAATTGACAAGTCAGCTCAGGGGATGATCTACCAGATGGCCGCCCCTTCGGGCTCACAGAGGACCCTTGTAAGACTGAGTTGTCCTAGGCCAGAACCCTGGGGCAGGATACACAGTTGCTGCCCTGGGTTGGAGTTAATGCTCAGTTCTCTCCTGTCTAGGCAAGTGCTACCAGTGAGCTACAATCCCAACCTCTGTCGCCTCCTGTCTAAAACGGAACAATTCACTCAGTTCACTTCATTAGTGTGGAGCAACACTGTTTGGGGTTGAGCCCAGGTAAAAAGAGTTGATTGTCCCTGGCGGTATTGGGAATCTGACTAGATAGAATTAAGCAAGGGTGGATCAAGGTTGTAGTATCAGTGGTCTAGAAGGTTGCAGTGAAGTATTGATTGAATCCAAGAGTTCAAGACCTGGGTGGTATAGTCTACATCTTTTCATGTGTTTACTTATTATTTTTAAATTGTGTTTATGTGCACCTGAGTACAGACATCCTTGAGGCCTGAAGAGGACATCTGATACCTTGGAGCTGGGGGCAGGCAGTTGTAAAATACCTGACACAGATGCTGGGAAGAGAACTCGGGTTCACTAGAAGAACAGTGGCTCCTAATAACCACGGAGCCATCCCTCTAAGCTGTGGCGTAAAACAAGGTCAGGGCACCCATGCAGAGTGGGCATGGTGGTCAGGCAGAGACAGGACAGGACTCGGGTAGGTGGAGGGAGAAGCTGGACGCAGCAGAATCAGTGTCGCCTGCTTCTAACTGCAGACAGGATTGGGCTACAGCCCGCACAAGAAGGGGTAGAACAGAGTCCAGCAGAAGGCACTGAAGATCTACAGCAGATCTGAAGAGGCCACAGCTAATGAAGAGCCCAGCTAATGAAGAGCCTGCATGATGTCTAGCTTTGGCTGACCAGAACACCAATATTTATGGAGAGGACTACTGCAAGCTAAGCTAAAGTTATCTCTAGCAATCTTTAGTACCCTCTAATAACCATTTACTACCAACCTTGGGGTCTGCCCTAATATCCTCATGTTGAGCAGACCACCTCTTGGAAAGCATGGTTAGTCTGACACACTTCTAGCCTCCGCCATCCCTAAAGCCAGGGACACTCAGCAGTTGTATGGGAAACCTACAGAATTGCCACCACCTCCCTGTATACTGTCTAACGTCTGCACCGAAGTCACCGGTGACATGTGCCTTTTGTCTATTCTGGGACTATGAGAGTTCACACAACTCCTTCCATGTTGTACAGTAACCCAAATCTGTTCTTTGGATTCAGTAGCCACCCCTATTTGGCTCAGAATAAACTAGTTTCTTATTTCCTTTAAAGCAGAGGTGTTATTTTATGTCAACTGGCAGTGCCGCTGCTGGCTCTGGGCCACTTCCTTCACAGCAGAGAATTATAACTTTCCCAACTCTGTTTAGCATAGGCTGCACTATCTGAGATCAAGAAGACAGTCAAGGCCAAGGCCTTAACTCTGGGTCACCTCCAGGGCCTGCTTTGGGTCACTCTTCAACTCTAGGAGGCCCACAGACAGCAAGGCTGTGGTTGTTCTGCCAAAGTGGAGTTCTTCTACTGAACACTGGTACATTGCGTCTCTTGTTAGAGTTTCCCCCTCCTGCCTTCAAACTCTGAAGTGTGGAGGCTCCTGTTCTGTTCTGGGTAGTGTAATAAGAAGCCAATCCAGCAAATTTCAATTAGGCAAACATGGTCTCATTTCTAGAGATAAAAGCAGAAGTCCCTGGAACACCCAGGCTTCCCCCCACCCACCCCCCAGTGTGTTCTCCTTCCCAAGTCTGGAGCTTCCTGTCCCATCAATACAAGTGGTATGTGTGGATGCTCATGTGTACACAGGAGTCTCCTCCTCCACCTTCTCTAAGGTTCATTTGAAGTTCGTTTGCGAGCGATCGTGTGTGGCTCCGCATCCGACTGACTTACCATCAGGACATCACAGTAATCCTCACGTTCTCTGCAATGCTGGAGAATGTACTCCACCCCTAGGAAAATGTCTCCCAAATTATAATCATCTGGTGAGTGTGGCTGAGGAAATTCGCCTGCTTTCAGATTCTGAAAAGGAGAAACAGTAGCCAGGTTACAAGGTCCTGGCTCACTTGTTTAGCAGAGAGCACGGGACTCATGACCACAGGATGCTCAAGCTGCATAATGAAGGCTAAGGACCATCAAAGAGTCTGAGGGGGTGGGATGCATAGTTATCACACAGTGACCCTCACATGCTGTTTTTATCAAATTATCTACTTGCCCCCCCACCCCCAGCCCCTCTCAAAGTCACATTCAATATCATTGTATTGGCATATGGACACAATCACACTCTTTCCCCACTTGTGTGCCTGCCATTTTTTTCCTGTTAAGGGAAACAGGCTGGAGAGATGGCTCAGTGGGTAAGAACACTGACTGCTCTTCTGAAGGTCTGAGTTCAATTCCCGGCAATCACATGGCGGCTCACAACCATCCGTTACGAGATCTCACGCCCTCTTCTGGTATGTCTAAAGACAGCTACAGTGTACTTACATATAATAATAAATCTTTGGGCCGGAGCAAGCAGGACTCGAGTAAGCAGGACCAGAGCGAGCAAAGGTCCTGAGTTCAAGTCCCAGCAACCTTATGAAGGCTCACAATCATCTGTACAGCTAGTGTACTCATATACATAAAATAAATATTTTTTTTAAAAAAGAGAGAAGCAGAAAGAACTTTGCTTTGACAGGGGAAGAAACATGTGTATGCTATAATCCACTATATATACAGGAATAAATCCTTCATTAGCTGTGGCCTCTTCAGACATGCTGTAGACCTCTGCTGGACTCTGTTCTACCCCATCTTGTGCGGGCTATAGCCCAATCCTGTCTGCAGTTAGAAGCAGGCAACACTGATTCTACTGCATCCAGCCTCTTCCTCCGCCTACCTCGAGTCCTGTCCTGTCTCTGCCTGATCACCATGCCCACTGTGCACAGGTGCCCTGACCTTGTTTTATGCCACAATCACAAGGCTTAACTTTCCAGGGTTAAGCCTGCATCCTTGGCTCTTTCCTTCTCTTTTCTATCCTTTGAAGCACCATTTACTACCAATTCACTCCCCAAAAGGATTATTCCCATTTCTTCTGCTAACAATGGGGGAAGCTATTTAGACAATGTGGTTCCTTGTAGCTATCTATCGCAAGGGAATCTGTTGATAATGCTTACCAGTTTTTACTTTTCTGTCCAGGCATTTACTACTGAGGTACACTTAAAACTGCAGACACTCTTATTTGAATTTCCTAAGGGCACGGAGTTAGTGAGAGTGGTCCCTGTATAGAGGAATTGTGATGTTTAGGGCTAGACATAGTTAATGGATATATGTCATATTGCTTCATTTCTGTCTTTTATTAGATTGTTTTTTTTGTTTTTTTTTTAAAGATTTATTTATTTATTATATGTAAGTACACTGTAGCTGTCTTCAGACACTCCAGAAGAGGGCGCCAGATCTCGTTACGGATGGTTGTTAGCCACCATGTGGTTGCTGGGATTTGAACTCTGGACCTTTGGAAGAGCAGTCGGGTGCTCTTACCCACTGAGCCATCTCACCAGCCCCAATTAGATTGTTTTTGAGATAGAGAGGATTTTTTTTTTGACCGAGTTTTTCTGTGTAGCCCTGGCTGTCCTGTCAATCACTCTGTAACACCAGGGTGGACTTGAACTCAGAGATCTGCCTTTCTCTGCCTCCCAAGCATTAGGACTAAAGGCGTGTGCCACCACTGCCACCCGGCTGAGAAAGGGGCCTCTTATGTGGATCTTGTCTGGCCTTCAACTAACCAGGCAGACCAAAGGTGGCTTAGAACTCACAAAGATTTGATTGCCTCTGCCTCTTGGATAGATGGGATTAAAGGCATGCACAGTCACACCAGGCTAGACTTCAGTGCATTTCCGGAAAACTTCAAAATCAAAGATAACCAGATCTGCAATGTAATTAACAGGAACTATTCTGGAAGGAAGGTAAGCTGTACGAGAAGAACATATATATGTATATATATATATATTTTTTTTTTACCTCATAAAATGGGAAAGAAAGCACGTCAGTTGGGACATTTTTATTCCTGTAGATCCTATTTATGTTCTGAATAGTCTTGTTGTCAACACAGATGATCCCCAGGTCAAATTTCTTCACTCCTAAGATACTCCTGACTAAATCCATCTTCCTGCGAAGTGGCACTCTTCTGATGGGGACCACCCGCTGCAGATTCTTAATCACCAAACTCATTTCGGGAAGAACACTCAGCCCTTAAAAAAAAATGGTTGGAAGGAACCTGTGGTTAAAGTTCGAGAAAAGACCCGTAACTACTAGAGAGGGATAAGTTATATAAAAACACACACGCGTTCACAATAAAACTTTATTTGATGGGATTTATCTGGTGGCAATGCTAAGGGAAATCACCTTTATTTACGCTAGGAAACTAATAAACAGGGTAGACTGGGCACAACGGGCAGAATAAGGCAGGTGGTTTGGGGCCGTTGCAACGGTGCAGGACCAGGTGAGGATGAGTGTGGGTGAGCAATTGGGGTCGCTGTGGGTCCAGCGTCTCTCCGGCACTCAGGCTGGAGGATCCACGCACGAACGAGGGGCTTCCATGCCGCACAAGGGGGGATCGCCGCGCACTTACCAAAGCCGACCGTGAAGAAGGTCGGGGGTCCGGCGGGCCGCCTGCCGGAAGATCAACAGCAGCACACCCCAGAGAGCGGAAGCCGGATGCGGAGGACCGGAAGTTGGTCCTACGAATTTGATGTCCGTAGTTCACACCCAAGAGCCCGCTCCAGAGGCCGGTGTGTTGCGGTGCCGTGAGCCCGGTAGCGGCTGTACGCAGACTGTGGGCGAGCACAAGCGCTGGCGACAGTGGCCGTATCTGGTGGACCTGCTCCTCCCTCCGCGGCCTCCGCTGTCGCCTGTGTCTTTGCCGAGTTGCTGAAGGCCTGCCTTCACCAGTCTTAGCTTGAAGGCGTCTGTTAGCCTAGCGGCCGGTTTCCGGAGTGTTTAAGCGTCGGGGATAAAAAGCTATTATTTCTAGACCAGGGCATCGCAAGTTCGAGTTACTGGGAGAAAAATGAGATGGTAGGAACCCAAAGCAGTAACATTTTAAATTACGGGTTTTTTTGTTTGTTTGTTTGTTTGTTTTGGCCTTGGAGATAGCAAGAATCTGGTAAGTGATGTGTTCCCGTCTTATTACTGAGGTTTGTTTTTGTTTTTTGTTTTTTTCCCTGAGAAGGTATCAATTGAATAAAATGCTTTGAATTTTTATTTTAATCATAACGGATCAGGTTTCACCTAAGCCTGATGGAGCACACCTGTGGTCCCAGCAGAAGGGAGACCGAGGCAGGAGAAAGGAACTTAAGGTTATGCTTGATTGTAGTGAGCTTGAGGCAAGCCTGGGCTAAGCGAGACCTTGTCTTTAATGAAAAGAAAAAGAAAAAAAAAAAAAAACCAAAACTTTAAACCTCCCTTACACCATAGTTCGTTTCTAATACCCTGTGTCTAAAACCTGTTGATCTGTGAGTGGTCTGCGGTCCGTTGTGCCCTTGCCTTTTAAATAATTGTCCTTAGAATTTCTGTGATTTAAGAGTTGGAGGGAAATGTGATGTCCTAACCTTTTTTTTTCAGGTCATCCTGAGGATGAAGGAGAGCTTCCCCAGGCAACAGATAATTTAAAGAGGAGAGCTACTTGTGTATAGTCCATATTTATTGCCTTCAGATAATTGGGTCAAAGATGCACCCGGTGAACCCCTTCGGAGGGCAGCAGCCCAGTGCTTTTGCGGTATCTTCCAGCACCACGGGAACATATCAGACTAAGTCACCATTTCGATTTGGCCAGCCTTCCCTTTTTGGACAGAACAGCACACCCAGCAAGAGCCTGGGGTTTTCACAAGTACCGAGCTTTGCAACACCCTCTGGAGGAAGCCATTCTTCCTCCTTGCCAGCATTTGGACTCACCCAAACCTCAAGTGTGGGACTCTTCTCTAGTCTCGAATCCACATCTTCTTTCGCAGCTACTTCTGGGCCTTCGAGTTCGTCTGTGCCCGGAAATACGGCATTCAGCTTTAAGTCAACCTCTAGTGTTGGGGTTTTCCCAAGTGGCACTACTTTTGGGCCAGAAACTGGAGAAGTAGCAGGTTCTGGCTTTCGGAAGACGGAATTCAAGTTTAAACCTCTGGAAAATGCAGTCTTCAAACCAATACCGGGGCCTGAGTCAGAGCCAGAAAAAACCCAGAGCCAGATTTCTTCTGGATTTTTTACATTTTCCCATCCCGTTGGTGGTGGGTCTGGAGGCCTGACCCCTTTTTCTTTCCCACAGGTGACAAATAGTTCGGTGACTAGCTCAAGTTTTATCTTTTCGAAACCAGTTACTAGTAATGCACCTGCCTTTGCCTCTGCTTTGACTAACCAAACTGTAGAAGAAGAGAAGAGGGTTTCTACGTCAGCGTTTGGCAGCTCAAACAGTAGCTTCAGTCCTTTCCCCACAGTGTCACCAGGATCTTTGGGGGAGCCCTTCCCGGCTAACAAACCAAGCCTCCGCCAAGGATGTGAGGAAGCCATCTCTCAGGTGGAGCCACTTCCCACCCTCATGAAGGGATTAAAGAGGAAAGAGGACCAGGATCGCTCCCCGAGGAGACATTGCCACGAGGCAGCAGAAGACCCTGACCCCCTGTCCAGGGGCGACCATCCCCCAGATAAACGGCCAGTCCGCCTCAACAGACCCAGGGGAGGTACTTTGTTTGGCCGGACAATACAGGAGGTCTTCAAAAGCAATAAAGAGGCAGGCCGCCTGGGCAGCAAGGAATCCAAGAAGGAGAGTGGCTTCGCGGAACCTGGAGAAAGCGACCACCCGGCCGTCCCAGGAGGGAGTCAGTCTACCCTGGTATCTTCCCGCCTTACAGCTGGGACTAAAGAGGAAGAAGCAGAAGGTAGAGATGAGAAAGAAGGTGCGTCCTAAACATGTGTGTGCCACAAAAGGGTGCTGCCGAGCTCTTGTGTGGTCGGTCCCTCGTGGTCACTTGATTTTAAGTCCCACGATCTTGGCTCTTTATCCCGTGGTGGCTCCTTTTGCCTGGAAGTGTTGTCTCTGACAGACTTATGTGTCTGCTCTCTAAATTCCAGATTCTCTCAGGGGAACGTCTGTGCGCCAGAGTAAGCGAAGAGAGTGCATCTACAGCCTCGGGGGCGTGTCTTCTTTAGAGCTCACAGCCATCCAGTGCAAGAACATCCCCGACTACCTCAACGACAGAGCCATCCTGGAGAAACACTTCAGCAAAATCGCTAAAGTCCAGCGGGTCTTCACCAGACGCAGCAAGAAGCTCGCTGTGATTCATTTTTTCGACCACGTGAGTACTCCCGAGAACTTGCTACCTGTCGCTTTTTCTGCATTGCAAAGAATTACACCCAGGGCTCTGAGCAGGAGATGCAAGCTCCTCACCTCTGAGCCTGTGTTCTGAGTCCTCAACTTGGTCACTTGAAAAAATAATTTTTTTTAAAAATTATTTTTATTTTTTGTGCATGTTTGTCTCTGCACCACTTGCATGTCTGATGCCCCGTCGAGGTCGGAAGAGGGCATCAGATCTTCTGGAACCAGAGTAACAGATGGTTGTAAGCACCATGTGAGTGCTGGAAATAAAACGCAGGCCTCCATCTGGAATTGCAGCAAGTGCTCCTGCCTGCTGCCTGTCTATCTCTCCAGCTCCAACGTCGCGGCTTGCAAACTCTTCCCTTTTCAGCCATAAGTCACTTGCTTGATAGATGGTAGGGAAAGCACTCACGTAGCTTTTCTTTTCTCTTTAAATAGCTCATTCTAGGTTCAGAATTAGTTTTGTGTGACTGTGTGGGGTATGGATCATGATAGAGAAGGAGTATGAGAGGAGGACGAGATTTTAAAGGGGAGGTTGATAAAGAGGATAATGGACATGTGATGTGGAAACAGAAGGGAGACTGGGGATGTAAGGGTATAGGTAAATGGCCAGCAGAGGCCCGGGGCATGATGTAAGGGAAAGGAACCAATTAGAGTGAGGTATAATGATACATGTGTATGAAATGCCATATGAAACCCATTCCTAGGCATGCTTGCTAAAATTACTATTTTTAAATTTTTTTAAACTATTTTTAAAAATGAGTACACTGTTGCTGTCTGCAGACATACCAGAAGAGGCTGTCAGATCCCATTACAGATAGTTGTGAGCCACCATGTGGTTGCTGGGATTTGAACTCAGGACCTCTGGAAGAGCAGTCAGTGCTCTTAACCACTGAGCCATCTCTCCAGCCCCCTGAAATGATTTTTTTTTTTTAATTTTTTCGAGACAGGGTTTCTCTGTGTAGCCCTGGCTGTCCTGGAACTCACTTTGTAGACCAGGCTGGCCTCAAACTCAGAAATCTTCCTGCCTCTGCCTCCCGAGTTCTGGGATTAAAGGTGTGCACCACCACCACCTGGCTTGCATAGTACTTTTTCAAACTTGAATTTTCTGCTTTTGCTTTTGTATTATTTGGCTAATGTCATGGTTAGTCTAAACATTCAAACAATACAGAGAAAAAAAACTCATGATCCTATTCCCTAGAAAAAACTGTTGGGTTTGTAGCATTGGCTCTATGATTTCACCTTGTGTAAATTTATATCTTTGTTATTTTTCTAAGTATTCATACAGAAAGAGGAAACTACATAAAAAGAAACTACTTAAAAAGGAGAGATCATGTTCTCATAACTACTTTCATTTTTGTGTGATGTGTGTGTGTGTGTGTGTGTGTGTGTGTGTGGTGTGTGTGTGTGTGTGTGTGGTGTAGGGGCAGAGGCATATGTCTGGAGGTCAGAGGACACCTTGGTGGAGTGAGCTCTCTCGTTCTACCTTTTTTCGGGGTCTGGGTATTAACCTTGGGTCAGATGCTTCACTCACTGACAGGGCTTGCTACCCCTTCTTGCTGTTGTTTGCCAGTACGTGTCGTGTCTGGAAGGGTCTGTATGTCGCCCGTGCTCTGTCCTGCTTCTGCCTCCCAGGCCCTGGGAGAGCAGGCATGGGCCACCATTCCTAGCTTACAGCTCCTAGTCTGATTTACCGCGTTGTTATTTAGAGATAGGGTCTGGTGGCACACGCCTTTAATCCCAGCACTCGGGAGGCAGAGGCAGGCGAATTTCTGAGTTCGAG
The DNA here is from genome assembly GCF_978045245.1 of Mus caroli. NCBI lineage: Eukaryota > Metazoa > Chordata > Mammalia > Rodentia > Muridae > Mus > Mus caroli. The sequence continues at coordinate 74,775,909 of NW_028227264.1, forward strand.
GCCAGCCTGGTCTACAGAGTGAGTTCCAGAACAGCCAGGGTTACACAGAGAAACCCTGTCTCGAAAAACAAAACAAAACAAAAAAAAAAAAAATAGAGATAGGGTCTTGCTGTGTTGCCCAGACTCACTTGGAAGTGCAGGGCCCTTACCTCAGTCTTTGGAGGAGTTCAGGATGAGAGGCATGCTGCATTCTATCCAACTAATTGTTGCTGTTTTCTGCAGTGAATAGGAAGCCTGTGATTACTAAATACTACAAAGTGATTTCGTCTGTCTTGTTTATTTGCTTACTCAGCTTTCTCTGCCTTTTGGGGGTGGGGGTGGGGGGTGGGTTTTGGGTTTTGCTCTTGAGTCCTCCCCTGCTTCAGGGCTAGGGATTGAACTGTGGGCCTTGAGCATGCTAGGCACATGCTGTCCAGCCAAGCTGCATCCCAGTGCTCGCCACCCACCCAACTCCAGTAGGTATGCTAGGATGTGGCGTTGCTGTGTAGCTGATGGTCTATGGCTTGGTGTGTTGCCCAGCTTAGTCTTGAAACTGTGAGCAATGTCAGCTTCCCAAGTGCTTCGGTTGTATGTACATATGCCACTGTACCTTGCTTCTTTATTTATCGGATAGTTTTTGTCCTTAGTACAGATCTCAGAGAACAACGTTTTTGTGCCAGAATGTATTCAGTTTGAGGGATTTTATTGTTTATTTCTTCATAATAATTAAAAAAATGAATGGCTTTATATTCATAATTATGTACATTACAGTCACTTTTTTGGACACAAATTCTCTAGCCTAAGCTGGTCTAGAACTTGAAAACATTTTGAATAAGTTATTATTTCTGTATAAGTATTTTGCCTATGTGTATGTCTGTGTACTCCGTATATGCTTGGTGCCTGTGGAGGAGAGAAGAGGATGTTGAATCCTAGAGCTGGGGTTATGGGCAGCTGTGAGCTGCCATGTGGATGCTGGGATCTGAGTCTGGGTCCTCTGGAAGAGCAGCCAGTGTCATAACTGCCAACTCATCTCTCCAGGCCCTGGCCTAGAACCTTTGGCCTTTTCCTTCCCTTTCCTGAGTGGTCTGATTAAAGGTGTGCACAGCCATGCCTGGTGACCATAAAACTATCTATTTCCAGAATGTTCTCATCAGACCAAGCAGACATTCTGTAATCAGTAAGTAGCATCTCTCCACTCTCTGACCAGCCTTTGGTTATCTCTCTTTTTCTATCATTATGAATTTGCCTAGTCTAGGTATTTCATGTATGTGGAACCATACAAGTTGTCTTTATATGTAGCTCATTTCACTTGGCATGTTCTTTCTATATAGTTATATGGATGAGAGCTTGATTCTTTTTGATGGGTGAATACTGTTCTGTTGGGTTGTCCACTCTTTGTTACTATTGTTACAACACGACTCTTGTGTTGTTGCAGTGGGCTATTGTGAATGCTTGGTGTATTGGTATCTGTTTGCAGCACTGACTGCTGTAATTTTGTGTGTGTGTGTGTGTGTGTATTCTTGGCCATAGAGTTGCTATATTTTATGATCCACATTTTTAAAAAAAATGTTATATATGGGGCTAGAGAAATGGCTCAGTAGTTAAGAGCACTTGCTACTCTTATAGAGGGCTGAGGTTCAGTTCCCAGAACCGAGATGGTGACTCATAACCAGCTGTAACTCCAGTCCTAGTGGATCCAGGTAGTACATGTGAACTGCACCCTCAAACCCACAGGCAAAACACTCACGTGCAAAAATTAAAAATAAGTACAATCTAAAATGTTAGTGTGTATATATCTGTGTGTATATTTTAATGCTTGTTGTTTTGGGAGACAGTTTCATGTAGTCCAGGCTGACTTCAAAATTGCTATGTTGCTGACAGTGATCTTAACACACACTCACTCTCTCTCTCTCTCTCTCTCGCTCTCTCTCTTTCTGTTTCTCCTCCTCTTCTCCTCCTCCTCCTCTTCTCCTCCTCCTTCTCCTTTTTCTCTTTTCTTCCTCCTTCTCCTTCTTCTCCTCCTCCTCCTTGTCCCTCTCCTACTACTCCCCCCCCCCCATTTTCTTCACAGGGTCTCTCTCTCTCTCTCTCTCTCTCTCTCTCTCTATATATATATATATATATATATATATATGTGTGTGTGTGTGTGTATGTATGTGTGTGTGTGTGTGTGTGTGTGTGTATGTATGTGTGTGTGTGTGTGTGTGTATATATATATATATATATATATATATTCCTGGCTGTCTTAGAACTTTCTTTGTAGACCAGGCTGGTCTCACACTCCCAGAGATACACCTGCCTCTGCCTCTGCCTCTGCCTCTTGAGTGGTGGGATGAAAGGCATTGGGCTTCCACGCTGTTGTGGATTTGTTACACCACACCTAGCCTTTTTTTTTTCTTTTTTTAAGTTCTGTGTGTATGTGTCTATGTGAGTATCCTTGAAGGGGAAGGGGGTTGGATCTCTTGGAGCTGGAATTACAGGTGGTTGTGAGGCATCTGTCTGGTAATGGTGTTGGAGACCCAGCTTGGGTCCTCCAGAGAAGCAGAGCAGCAAGTTCTCTTTAACACTGAGCCATCTCATTACGTCCTAAGGTTTACATAATCATTTTCATTCTGTGTGTTTGTGCATGTGCGTGTGTGCATGTATAGGTGTGTGCATGTAGGGGCAGGGGCATCGGTGTACCTCTGTAATCATCTGGAGGTCAGAGAACAACTTTTGGAGGTCCATTCCTTCCACTCTGTGGGTACAGGAGATTGAACCGTCTTGTGGCATGGTGCCAGGTTCCAGCTCAGCCATCTTGCTGGCCCTCCTTTTATTTTTGAGTAGCTGTTCAGTCTTTCAGCATTTTAACAGTGTCTGGTCTCTCTGTGTCCTTAAACTTTGTGTTGTGAACTGTTTTTCAGGCATCGGCAGCCCTGGCTAGGAAGAAGGGGAAAGGTCTGCATAAGGACGTGGCTATCTTTTGGCACAAGAAGAAAATAAGTGAGTTTTCCACTCTTGTGTTCCCAGTCTGATGCTCTCTCTGTGCAGGGCCTTTGACGTGCAGGTGTGGGCTCTTATCCTAAGGGCAGCGGCGGCGCAGCTAGCTCCAGCTGCATCTCGGATCTCATAGCTGCTTCTTCGAGTTTTACAAACCTTGTTCTGACGCTTGTGTCTTCAGGTCCCAGCAAGAAACTCTTTCCCCTGAAGGAGAAGCTCGGGGACAGTGAAGCCAGCCAGGGCATCGAGGACTCCCCCTTTCAGCACTCGCCTCTCAGCAAGCCCATCGTGAGGCCTGCAGCCGGCAGCCTCCTCAGCAAAAGGTAGGACTCCTCTTCCCAGTACCTGTTGATGGAGGAGAAGCCGGGGAGAGCTCTGACGGTGAACTATGGGCAGGCGATGAAGAGCTGCTTTTGAATCTCCGCCCTCACAGTGCGTGGGTCTTCGCCGTTGCCAGCGTGATGGTGACTTGGTTTACTCTGAAGTCCCCCAGGCCCTAGGTCTTTGAAAAGCCCTCTTTGCAGTGGCACTAACGTCAAGCAGATTTTTTGTTTTAGGGAAAGCCTTATCTCAAAGCTGCAGTTTCTGCTCTAGTCCTTCATTTATGTTTTAAAAAATGTAATTGGGTGGTGGTGCTGTCCACCTTCATCCCAGCAGAGGCAAGGACTCTACCAACAGACTAACATTTCTCATCCCTCATCTCAGTGTCTGTAAGACTTGAAGGATTTCAGATTTACTAATTGCTCACTGCTCAGCCTAGATCACTCGCTCAAGCAATCCTGTGCCAGCCTTGTTAGGGCAACATCTCATTTATTTAGGCTTTGTGCTTTTTATTGTTTTGTTTTATTGGGGGGAGGGGAGTTGAGACAGGGTATTAGGACTCTGACTGTCCTAAAACTCATTATGTAGACTAGGCTGGCACTGAACTCACAGAGATCCACCTGCCTCTGTCTCTCTTGTGCTGGGATTAATAAAGTCACGTGTAACAACGCCTGGCTGGCTTCTTTAGTTTTTAACTCTGTATTTTCTTAACTTTTGAGGACCAAAATGCCTTGAAACATTAAGAAGTGGAAATGATACAAAGGCCCCAAATGTGTTGTCTTCTCCATAGCTCTCCAGTGAAGAAGCCAAGTCTTCTGAAGATTCACCAGTTTGAGGCCGATCCTTTTGACTCTGGATCTGAGGGCTCCGAGGGCCTTGGTTCTTGCGTGTCATCTCTTAGCACCCTGATAGGGACTGTGGCGGACACATCTGAGGAGAAGTACCGCCTTCTGGACCAGAGAGACCGCATCATGCGGCAAGGTATGACAAACAGAGACATAAGTTCCAGATTCCCTGGCAGGATTATATCAAGGCAGTTTCTAGGGAGCCACAGGGGCTCTACTACCGCCAAGTCTTGGGATTTCTGAGATTCTGTGCCTGGTATTACTGCACCCTGGTCTACTAGAAATGTGAGCTGTGTGTACTAATGTGTGATGACTACATATGCTTATATGTGTATGGAAGGATGCAGGGGAATTAACTGATTATTGGTAGAGAGGAACAGGTGTCTGAGAGGCAGAAGGGAGAGGGGATGCTCCATTTCAGGCACTGTTCCCCTTCGGAATGTTAAACCGTGAATGCGTTGCTCTCAGAGAATGTTAAATAACGTTACCAGTATACAGAACCCATATGGAAATCCATGGACTCATTTACAATTTTTTAAAATATTTATTTATTTATTGTTTTTGTTTTTGTTTTGTTTTGTTTTCAAGACAGGGTTCTCTGTATAGCCCTGGCTGTCCTGGAACTCACTTTGTAGACCAGGCTGTCCTGGAACTCAGAAATCCGCCTGCCTCTGCCTCCCTAGTGCTAGGATTAAAGGTGTGTACCACTACCGCCTGGCTACAATTTTTTTTTAAAGATTTATTTATTATTATATGTAGTACACTGTAGCTGTCTTTTTAGACATACCAGAAGAGGGCATCAGATCTCATTATGTATGGTTGTGAGCCACCATGTAGTTGCTGGCTGGCCTCAAACTCAGAAATCAGCCTGCCTCTGCCTCCCGAGTGCTGGGATTAAAGGTGTGCGCCACCGCACCCGGCACAGTCAGTGCTCTTAACTGCTGTGGCATCTCTCCAGTCCTCATTTACAATCTTTAAACATTCATTTTTATTTCCCTTGCATTGGTGTTTTGCCTGCATGTCTGTGCGAGGGTGTCAGATCCTCTGGATCTGGAGTTATAGACAGTTGTGAGCCACCATCTGTGTGCTGGGAATTGAACATGGGTCTTTGGAAGAGCAGCTTGTACTCTAGCCTCTAAGCCACCTCTGCAGCCCCTACAGGTTTCTCTTAAGTTTCAGCTGTATGAAATGTCTTTATAGCTATTAAGCCCATACTAGCTTTGAACGTACAGGGCTCCTCTCTCAGCCCCCTGAGATTGTATATACCTAGCACACCTGGCAGGATTTGCTATGTAAAGCTGTGAGTTAGTGTACCAATCACAGAGCTTTCTCAGCATGATGATGAAAACTGTCTCTATCATTTATAGGCTTGGTGATTTGTACATTTCTAATAAATTTGTTGTCTTAGGGTTTCTCTTGCTGCCATGAAACACTATGACCAAGAAGCAAGTTGGGGAGGAAAGAGTTTATTCAGCTCATACTTCCAGACCATAGTCTATCATGGAAGAAGTCAGGGCAGGAACTCACACAGGGCAGGATCCTGGAGAACAGGAGCTGACACAGAGGCCATGGACAAATGGCGCTTATTGGATTGCTTCCAATGGCTTGCTCATTCTGCTTATGGAACCCAGGACCAGCAGCCCAGAGATGGTACCCCCACTGTGGGCTGGGCTCTTCCTCATCAGTCACTGATTGAGATGCACTAACTATAGGGCCTACAGATGGATCTTATGGAGGCGTTTTATTGATTGAGTTTCCTTCTTCTCAGATGACTTTTGTTTGTGTCAAGTTGACATAAGAATCTCCACAAGGAAAACCTGGCTCAGTCACACATACCTCCACCCAGCACCTGGCCCGGTTGTAGCCTAGTGCTCTAGTGGAAGCAGGACAGTCCGCTGTACACAGTGAGCTCCAGGATAGCCTGAGCTGTGCTGTGGTACCCTGTCAGAAAACCAAAACCAAAAAATTCAAAGACGCTTATACTAAGGCTTAAAATTTCTAAAAGTGGAACTAAAATGTGTATATGCTGTTTGGAGGAGTTTCGCTTAAAACCTTTCATTCTGTGAGTAAAGAGTGGTCTGCTTCCTGAGGTAACAGGTGTTCCCAGTAACGGTACTTAGGTAACTTCATCATGCAGTTCTGAACACTTAACAGAATCCCAGGAGACTGGGGTATTTTACCCCTCCCTACCTCAGGGTTTCTCTGTGTATTGTAGACCAGGCTGGCCTTGAACTCACAGAGATCTGCCTGCCTCTGCCTCCCGGAAGTGCTGAGATTTAATGAAGGTGTGCGCCACTGTCGTCCAGCCTGCAGATGTACTTGTTGGTTACACTCCTGCATCATTATTGTGATTTCCCACCGAGGTCATGAGAATCACAGAGTGCTGGCAGAGCACACTTGTTTAAGTGAAAGTGATGTAACGCTCCGTCTGCTTCTAACATTTGAAACTTTCTTTTTATTTTGTGTGTATGAGTATCTTCTCTACATTTATGTCTGTGTACCATTTGTATGCCTGATGCCAATGACGGCCAGATCCCCTTGGACTGGAGTCATAGACAGTTGTGAGCTGCCATGTGGGTAGGGAATTAAGCCTAGGTCCTCTAGAAGAGCAGCTAATATTCTTAATCACTGAGCTGTCTCTCCAGTTCTGTCTTCCTTCCTGAGTCTGTAGTGAATGTGTTTGATTATTAGAGAGGGGGGTAGCCTTGGCTAGGGGCTTTTGTGAGCCAAGGTACCCATTGGCTGGCAGGGTGGGCTACGAGGCCTATCTCAGAGGCCCAAAGTTTAAGAAACATTTCTTTTCATGTGTGACTGTTCAGGGGGCAGTGCACAGATGAGACAGGATCTTATATATTCTAGACTAACCAGAACTCATTATGTGGCCCAGACTGGCCACACATTTAGGATCCCCTTGCCTCAGCCTCCTGAGTGCTGGGATCACAGGCTGATTTTTTTTTTTTTTCCCATTTTATGAAAGTATACTTCGTGAGTTCTTAGTACTCCTGTGATGCACGCACCCTTACCTTTGGCTTGGTGTCATTCAGCTCGAGTGAAGAGGACAGACTTGGACAAAGCCAGGGCATTTGTTGGGACGTGCCCTGACATGTGTCCCGAGAAGGAGCGGTACTTGAGGGAGACCCGGAGCCAGCTGAGCGTGTTTGAAGTTGTCCCAGGGACTGACCAGGTAGAACTCTGTGTGTCCTAATGATCTCTGCTTTTTTCCTGTTGTTTTGATTTTGACTTTTAAAAATGTATTTATTTACTCTATAAGTGCAAATGTGTGTGCGTGTAGTGCATGTGTGCCACAAAGACTAGTGTAAGGGTAACTTACAAGAGCAGCTTTTCTCCTTCCACTGTTCTGACGACTGAACTCAGCCTTGTGTTGCGTGCCCTCACCCACACTGAACAATCCAGCTGGGCTCCTATTGTTTTGTTTCTGGTTTTGGATTTTGGAGACAGGGTTCCTCTACATATTCCTGGCTGGCCTAGAGCTCACTGTGTGACCAGGCTGGCCTCAAACTCAGAGATCTGCCACCTCTGCTTTTGACCACTGGGATTGAAGGTGTGTGCACCGACACCACCACTCAGCACCATTTTTGCTTCTAAGTTGTTTTCTTTTCCCAAGATACTAACTATTAAATGAGTGTGTCGAAGGGCATGGCCTCCCTCACCTGAGCTAGAGTGCGTGTTCTGAGTTGTTTGCCAAGAATTTGCACCAGTCTGCATTCTTGTGCCCTTCAGATTTGCTCGACCCAGGGTCCCCAGCCCAGCAACATGCCTCACCATAGACCCAGGACTGATCCACAGAGCAGCCAGCAGATAAGCAGGGACCTCATCTCTGCACCTACACACGTTTGTTATCTTTTGTGTCTGTACATTCCTGGGAAGTTGCACCTGCTCCATCAGGCCTTGACCCACAGAGCTCTGCCCTAACCCTTTCTGGTCTTCACTCCCCATCTCTGGTTTATTTATGGTGTGTTGGTTTAACTTGACACTTGAACACAGATGAGATCTTTCCTGTTGCCTGAGCCCCTTTACCTGTCACAGCTGTGCTTTGGGCGGGCTGACGTGTCTTCACTTAGATTTCTGTTCCTCTGGATGCCTTGTTATATTTGCCCGACTCAAGTTTCTTAGCTTACATTGTCCTTGAAATGTCTCAGTTTAACAGAGCATTCTCATCTAAGAGTTACATTCTCAAACATTGTTCTCATTGGGATGTATGTCTTAGGGTTTTACTGCCTTGAAGAGACACCATGACCTAGGCAAGTCTTATAAGGGACAATTTAATTGGGGCTGGCTTACAGGTTCAGAGGTGCAGTCCATTGTCATCAAGGTGGGAAGCATGGCAGTGTCCAGGCAGGCATGGTGCTGGAGGAGCTGAAAGTTCTATCACTTGAGAGTTCTATCTTGATTAGAGGGCAGTAAGGAGAAGACTCCCTCTGTAGGCAGCAAGGAGGAGGCTCTCTCCCATACTGGGTGGACCCTGAGCATAGGAGGCCTCAGAGCCCACCTAAGCAGTGACACACTCCTCCATCAAGGGCATGCCTCCTCCAATAAGGCCACACTTCCTAATAATGCCACACCCTATGGCCAGGCCTTCAAACCTCCACAATGTGTGTGTGATTTTCTCCTGCATCTTAAGGTCCAAAAACTGCCATAAAGCAGTTTGTCCCTACTTCTTGCCCGTAGGTGGACCATGCAGCAGCCGTGAAGGAGTACAGCCGGTCCTCTGCAGATCAGGAGGAGCCTCTGCCACATGAGCTGAGACCCTCAGCAGTTCTCAGCAGGACCATGGACTACCTGGTGACCCAGATCATGGACCAAAAGGAAGGCAGCCTTCGGGATTGGTATGACTTCGTGTGGAACCGCACCCGGGGTATACGGAAGGTAACTGCTCCCCACTCAGATGACGGAAATGCCTGTAGATTTACAAAGTGAACTTCTAACTTTTTGTTTTACGTGGATATTTTTATCTGGAACAAAAATATAATTTTATTTGAGCCATTATAAAACTGTATTTCATTGTTTCGTTGCGTTTGTTTCAAGTTGAAATGTAGTTCAACTCATAATCATAATTTTTTTCTCAAAGTTGACTCTGCATGGATCTTGTGTTTGTGTCTTCTGTGTGTGTGCTCAGTGCATGTGTGTGTAGGTAATTCTCCCCTCTAACCTTGAACAGGACATCACACAGCAGCACCTCTGTGATCCCCTGACAGTGTCTCTGATCGAGAAGTGTACCCGATTTCACATTCATTGTGCCCACTTTATGTGTGAGGAGCCTATGTCTTCCTTTGATGCCAAGATCAACAATGAGAACATGACCAAGTGTCTACAGAGTCTGAAGGAGATGTACCAGGACCTGAGGAACAAGGGTGTTTTTTGTGCCAGTGAAGCAGAGTTCCAGGGCTACAATGTCCTGCTTAATCTCAACAAAGGAGACATTTTGAGGTATGTTTTCAGATTCAGAAGTTGGGCTTTGATGTATAGAAGTTTTGTAGTGCAGTTGGCAAATTGAGTCAGGTGTAAACATTGGGAGCAAGTACTGAGACCCGTGTGCTCTATATAATCCCTCCATGTTCATTCCTGAGTGGGAGCCTCCCAGGGATGCAGGAGGAAACGAGGCACGTAAGTTGGGAAGTCCCTTAGAGTTGTTGGCAGTTCAGCTTTCAGAATGCTTTGTTAGAAATACTAGAAGGATGGGTTAAATGAAATCAGAATAGATCAGTTACTGGAAAGAATGGATTTGAAATGCAGACCTGACATTTCAGTAGATATATAGATGAGAAATACAGGGAAACTAACATGGAAAGTGATGCAGGAAGATGCCAAACACCCTTTGGCCACCTGTGTACATATGTGGGTGCACATAAATACACACAAGTTATGTTTTCTGTTCTGCTGTTTTGCTAACAGCTGCCAATCAATTGGCCAAATTATTCTTTACTTGTTTATCATCCTCTTAATTTGTCATTTTATTTATTTATTTATTTTGTTTCTTTGAGACAGGGCTTCTCTGTGTAGCCTTAGCTGTCCTTGAACTTATTCTGTAGCTCAGACTGGGATTAAAGGCACATGCCACCATGCCCAGCTGTTTATTATCTTTTTAAGATTTTCATTTAGTGTTGTTTTTAATTGTGTATAGTATGTGTCTGTGTGTAAACATATGGAAATGAATGCAGGGTCCTGTCAGGGCTGGAAGAGGGTGTCTGGTATCCTGGAGCTGAAGTTGCAGGCAGCTGTGAGGCACCTGACATGGGTGCTAGCAGTCTAACTTGGCTCCTTTGCAGGAGAAGCAAGTGCTTTTAACCGTTGAGCCATCCTTCCAGCCCCACAGCTTATTACCTCTTTAAAGAAACACTTTTAAAACCACACATGTAAACCTATTAGAAGTTCAAAGCCATCCTTGTGAACTACATAGTGAACTTGAATTTCACCTAGGATACAGAAGATTCTGTCTCAAGTGAATGGATGGCTGGATGGCTGGGTGGCTGGGTGGGTGGGTGGATGGGTGGATGGATAGATAGATGGACAAACGGATGGACAGATGGATGAAGACTGTAGAGTACCTGCTGAGTGTGAGAATGGCAGCTCTGGTTATGGAGCTTATGGTTTGTGTCACCATTCAGACTTGCTGTCACAGGACTGCTGAAACCTAGTTATCATCAGATTGATTAAGACCAGCGGCCTGACCCTCTGCCTTCCTAACTTACAGAGAAGTGCAGCAGTTCCACCCTGACGTTAGGAACTCCCCAGAGGTGAACTTCGCTGTCCAGGCTTTTGCTGCATTGAACAGCAATAATTTTGTGAGATTTTTCAAACTGGTCCAGTCAGCTTCTTACCTGAATGCGTGCCTGTTACACTGTTACTTTAATCAGGTAAGTAGAGCCCCTGCTAGCCAGGTAAGAACAGGAACAATAGCTACTGTAGTGTTGAAGTGCTTCTCTGTCCTATACTCTTCCCTCTGGGCAGCCAGCTGTCAACTCATGTGACCTGGCACAGCCCAGCGAGGTGTTTCTGCTTTAATCTTGTATGATGGGATACCATGGCTCTCCACTAGGAGGGGCCATGCAGTGCAAACGTGGCTCTGTGTCTCACAGAAGCCTTTGGAGTGACAGGTTGAATTCATGAAAGCAAACCCCAAACCACAAATCCTATATTGTACAAAAGCCTTAACTTTGAAATCATTAGTATTAATAACATTTTTGAGAGAACAGTAGCATAGAAAGACTTTGGAAAAAACAGTTTTGGGGAGTGAGGCTGAGCTGTGTTTCCACTCTGCCCTGCTGTGCCTTGGCATGACAGAGGCCTTCAGAAGACCGCTTGCTCCTCTGTGGTGAGAAGTGAGCAGCAGCAGCAGCAACAGCAGCAGCACTCTGCCTTCCCAGAGCTTGCCCTGCTTGGGAACATGCTGCCTCGGGTCTGCAGGTGTCTGCTAGCAGGAAGAACTGGGAGCTATTACAGCCTCTGATCACACCAAGTCCTGGAAACGCTGAATGTTAGCACAGTCATAGTCTAGGCAAAGAATTCATTTTTAGGAGTTGTATTTTTTTTTTAACTTTTTAGTTTTTGAGATTATAATACAGTTACGTCATTTATCTCCTCCCTGTCCTCCCTCTAAACTCTCCCATGTTCCAGTCCTTACTCCTTTTCAAATTCATGGCTTCTTTCTTCATAAATTGGTGTATATGTGTCTATGTGTTTATGTATTAGTGCATCTGTCTGTCTGTCTACACACACAACACACACACACACACACACACACACACACACACACACCCCTTAATATAAGGACACCATGCTCAGTCTGGATAATGTCTGTAGATTTTCGGGGCTGACCACTTGGTGAGCTCTTCCCTGGGGAAGACTGTTTCTCCCACACTCAGCGTCCTTTAGCTGCCTGTTGTTCTGTGTGTAGGGTTGGGGCCTGCGGGGCTTTCCCCTGTCCGCATTAGCATGTCTGTTGCTGGTGTCCTTGTTGAACTCATGCTTAGACAGTCATGCTGGTGAGTCTTCATGAAGGTAGTAGCTTCTGATTCTGACACAATGTTATGACAAACCTCCTGGCCCTCTGGATTCTACAGCCTCTCCTCCCCGTCTCCCACAAGGATCCCTGAGCCTTAGGTGTGGAAGCCGGGTTGTAGTTGCACCCTGTGGCATTGGGTCCAACAACTCTGCATTTTGGTTGGCTGTGGTTTTCTAGAATTGTTTCCATCTTGCAAAGAGACGTTTCCTCGATGAGGGTGAGGACACAGGACAGCTATGTAGTAAAGTGGCAGTTACAGGAAGGTCCATAACTTCACCAGCCTGGGAAGGCGGCCAGGTTTCCTGTACCAGGAATTGATTGCCCTCTGTCTGAGCAGGCCTTAAGTCTAGCTGGAGAGCTATTGGTTACTACCAGGCTATGTGTGTCACCAACACACCTGGAAAGGAGGTTGCCACTGGGGAGCTCTGCATCTGCTTCTCTGTGTCATTACAGTTTATGTGTACCCATTTGCAGCGTGACAGCGGAGCAAGTCAGGGCAGCTTCTCTCACTCTCCAGCAGCAGGCCTGCCCTTCACAGCCCCAAGCCTCTAAGCTTTCCTTGTGGTCACTTCTGTTTCCTGTCTCTCAAGTCTGCATAATCCAGAGAATCTTAAGTCAAGCCAAAGTCATTTGTCTGTCCATTGCCCAAATGTTTTCAGTCCAAATGACATCTGGTGTTGTCTTGTACATTGTGGCAAGCTTTTTCCAAACTTCTGTCTTCTATACTGTTGCCTTCTCAGGGTGACAGATGTCTGTCACCCTGAAGCAGATGGTTAGTCATGAACTTCCTGGTCCAGAGCAGTGCTGTGTCATATTAGTGGTTGTCCTCAAGCAGCTAAGGAGGGAGAGAATAGTATTACTCATTTTTAAAGGAGTAGTATTAGTATATTATTGGCTACTGTAGGTAGCTTCAAATAAGTAAAATTGGGATTTTTTTAAAGAATTTTATATGTGGATATTTAAAGACTTATTTATTTTATGTATATGACTGTACCGTTACTGTCTTCAGACACACCAGAAGAGTGCATCAGATCCTATTACAGATGGTTGTGAGCCACCATGTGGTTGCTAGGATTTGAACTCAGGACCTCTGGAAGAACAGTCAGTGCTCTTAACCGCTGAGCCATCTCTCCAGCCCAAACCAGGATTTTTTTTTTTTTTAAGAAGACCTTTCCACTGGTGGTGGTCTCCCTCGTCCTGAGTCTTAGGCCCCTTCCCCTTGCTCTTTTGGCCCAGCTCTAGCTGCCACAGTGCCTTTCTATTTCCTTACTTAGCAAAGCTCACCCTGATCTCTCTCAGGCTCGTATGCCCTCAGACTGCCTTTCTTCTTTGTTGTATATAATTATTTTTTAAGATTTATTTATTTATTTATTTATTTTATGTCTATGAGTACACCATTGCTCTCTTCAGACACACCAGAAGAGGGTGTCAGATCCCATTATAGATGGTTGTGAGCCACCATGTGGTTGCTGGGATTTGAACTCAGGACCTCGGGAAAAGCAGACAGGGCTCTTAACTACTGAGCCATTTCTCCAGTTTGTCTATAATTTCTATTAAGTGTTCTTTACATATTTACCATCATTGCTCTAGTCTCTTCCCTAGCATGCCAGTAGTGTGGACATGGGAACTTTGTTGGTTTTGTCTGCATTGTACTCTGAGCATTAAGAATACAGCCAGGCATGTACACACACACACTCTCTCTTTCTCTTTTTAAGATTTATTTATTTATTATGTATAAGTACATTGTAGCTTCTTCAGACACACCAGAAGAGGGCAACCAGATCTCATTACAGATGGTTGTGAGCTACCATGTGGTTGCTGGGAATTGAACTCAGGACCTTCGGAAGAGCAGACAGTGCTCATACCCACTGAACCATCTCTTTAGCCCCTTCATATGCTGTCTTGAGTGTTGTTGGCAATTAATGACCACTGGGAGGAAACAGACAGCATAAGCGCCCAGAGGCCCCGAAACCTAACCAGACTTCCTTTAGGATTTTCCCGTTTTCTTTGGTTGTCTTGATTTCATTACACTGCTATGAATCCATTTTGTTTTCATACTTAATTTAATGTCTTGCATTTTTTCCCCTTGCATTCCATAGATTCCCATAGTTTCATTACCTCAGCTACTTCTGGCTCAGGGGATGTTGGACACTCGGTTTTCATGCCCTTCCCTTGGTAGATGCATGCTAGTTTTTCTTACAAGTAAAACTTTGCATACCATCTTTTTCTTTGGGGCCATTTTCACAGTAGTCTTTCCTGAGCATCTGAGTGTCTGTAAGCTCAGGCAAGAGCTTGAACGGGAACTGAGCTGTAGCAGGGGCTCATGATTGTGTGGCCGACTATCTGTGGCTTTTCTCTGAGCTTGCACTGACACGCTTCTTTCAGATCCGCAAGGATGCCCTCCGGGCACTCAATGTTGCGTACACTGTAAGCACACAACGCTCTACCATCTTCCCCCTGGATGGTGTCATCCGCATGCTGCTGTTCAGAGATAGTGAAGAGGCGACAAACTTCCTCAATTACCATGGCCTCACTGTAGCTGATGGGTAAGAGCTGAGACTGTACCTATGTCCTTCCGTCTTTTCTTCCCCCTCCCCTCTTTTCCTTTTTCCTTTTCTGATAAAGTCTGCTTGCTGGGCTCTTCTGTGTGCAGCTTTCCTACTGTGAAACTAGGGGCATTCCCAATGGACATGGGGCCAGACCAAGTTCATTTTTGTTTAAGATAGGGTCTCCCTGTGTAGTCCTGGCTGGCCTGAACCTTGTGTGTAGACCAGGCTGGCCTCACTCAGACTCATAGAGATCCACCTGTCTGTGCCTCCTAAGTGGTAGAATTAAAGGTGTACATACCAGGGATTTGGGAATAAAAAACCCAGACCAACTTCTTTCTTATTCCCAAGTCATTGTTTTTCATCAGTTAGCTGAGAACCTAAAGATAAAGATTAAGTCTTTTCTATTTTCTTCATTGAAGATTGACTTTGTTCACCCATCTTTGGCCCCTGCACACCTGATAGAGGAGCTGGGTAGGCCAGTAGGCAATGGCAAGACCTTCTGTTCCTATAGTCAGGGTGAGACTGGTGATGCTCACAAACTGTTGTCCCAACAAATGGCACCATTACAGTTGGCATCCTCTGTTTCCTCGGCCCACCTGCAGCTCTTCCCTCTCACTCTATCCTCAGGGAGTGCTGTGGCTTTGAATGAGTGGGATGCCATCATTCAAAAGGAGCCCTGGGTCACGATTCCCTGAGACTGGACGCTTTTTCATCTGATACCCGTCCAGTCTTGCTTTGATCAGGGGGTCGAGTAGTTTTGTGTGAGGAGGCTTAGCCGTCTTCTTTCCCTGCTGACTACTTTCTGTGCTCTTTGTGGTCTGGGTAGCTGTGTCGAGCTGAATCGGTCAGCATTCTTGGAACCGGAGGGATTATGCAAGGCCAGGAAGTCAGTGTTTATTGGCCGGAAGCTGACGGTGTCAGTTGGGGAAGTTGTGAATGGAGGGCCACTGCCCCCTGTTCCTCGCCACACACCTGTGTGCAGCTTCAACTCCCAGAATAAGTACGTTGGCGAGAGCCTGGCTACAGAGCTGCCCATCAGCACTCAGAGATCATCTGGTGGAGACTCAGCAGGTGAGTCAAGTTGTATGTTTTCCCTCTTGGAAGCCTCCCTGTCTCTTGAAGTTTCTGTCTTGGCCAGATGCTTAAATATCTCTTCCTTGGCCTGGATCTGGAGTTTTGAAGCCCCTGTTAGAGCTTGTGATACTACAGTGCCGTTTCCCTCTGCTCCTCACACTACAGATAGCTGTGTCCTTTTGTAGAGACTGTAGTTATGTGCTCTGCTAACAAGTGTCTTCAGCACCTGTGTGTCTTTCTAGGTGGTGGCAGAGGAGAGGAGTATGAGGCAGAGGTGGACGTGCCAACATTGGCGGTCCTCCCACAGCCGCCTCCTGCATCCTCAGCCACGCCGGCGCTTCACGTCCAGCCACTGGCCCCAGCCGCAGCACCCAGCCTTTTCCAGGCCTCCACGCAGCCTGAGGTGCTGCTTCCAAAGCCTGCGCCTGTGTACTCTGACTCGGTAGGGATCGTGCATGTTAAAGCTTCATGAAGTCTGTAGCATTCTGTGTAAGGGTGCTGTGTTGCTTGGTCTCATTAGATAGGAGCCGGAGTCAGGAGGGTGAGGGGGAAAGGCTGGATCTACTCAGTCAGAGCCTCAGGTGGCTGAGGTAGGGCCACTGCCTTCAGATACCGACAGGGGCCCATCTTCATCCTAGCAGTCAGAGCTACACTTGAGTGCCTCCTCCCATACCAAGCTGGACGATGCATGACTGTTCTGCTCATGTGCGACACCCAGCAAATGGGCTGTCCTGGGCCTGTGGGTCACGACACTGCTTTGTACCTGTCGGCAGAGGGAGGCTTTGGTTTTGAGCAGATCTTGTTTGTTGCACAAGTGGGGACTTGATTGTGTCTCACTGGCCTCTCAGGCAGATGCTGGACACTGACCCTACTGGAGGGTCAGAGGGTCTAGAGGGAAAGTCCATAGGTCACAGGGATTGAGGACGTAATGTGCACAATTGCAGAAGTGGCTGAGGTAATGAATAAAGGTGCTGTGGGGGCCACCTACAGGGCAGTCCTCAGCAGGCTTGCTTGCCCTCACCTCCGTGGAAGGCATCTTTCTGTTGTCCAGAGTCTTCCTGAAGCCCTCTGCACTAAGGCCCCTGTGCTTTGCTGGGAATACCTTCACAAATGTCACTAAGAAGTCTTCACCCAAGATGTCTGCCTGATGTGACCCCATGCTGCTCTCTCCTTAGGACCTGGTACAGGTGGTGGACGAGCTCATCCAGGAGGCTCTGCAAGTGGACTGTGAGGAAGTCAGCTCTGCTGGGGCAGCCTACGTAGCTGCAGCTCTGGGGTGAGTGATGACTAGCGTGTCAGCCTTTCTTGCTTGGCTGACGGTTACTTTCTGGGCACAGTCATGTCCTTCCTAATAAGGCTGTTCTCTCTTACCAGCAAGTCCCAGTTCCATGTGCTTAAGATCCACGGTGACAATTTCAGGGACTTTGCACCTCTCTGAGGCCTAAATGTTTCCTCTGGTCTCCAGGGCGGTACGGTTTCTCCTGTTTCTGACCTTTAGTTCTTATTAGTATGTAATCATTTGTGATTCCTTCTTTAAATGGTTCAAGTCTCAATTATTTGATTGTTTATTTTATGTGTTGAAGGGTTTTGCTTGCAGGTATATGTGTACTCCATGTATACCCAGTACCTGCAGAGGGCAGAAGGCGGCATCAGCTGATGTTACAGATGGTTGTGAGGTGTCCTGTGGGTACTGAGAATCGAACTCAGGTCCTCTGGAATACTCCGTGCTCCTAACTGCTGAGCCGTCTCTCCAGTACTACCCTTTTATTTTAGTGGGGAGTTGCTTTTGAACCAGACACTGTGTAGACCGTGCTGGCCTCCAGCTCCTTGAGATCAGCCTGCTTCTGCTCCCCCTAGTTCTGGGGCTGAAGCTATTCTTCACCATCCCAGCCTGTAGCCTTGAACTCCTGACCGCCGCCCCTAGCCTCCTGAGCACCAGGATTGCAGGCGTGCACTGCCAGTCTGTCCATCCGTCTGGGAGTGGTGGTTCTCTGTATCCCATCCCGTTCTTTGTGACAGGGAGTGGCATCTCACTAAAGCCTGACTTGTATGTCCCTCATGACTGGCGGCGGTGCTCTTTTTCTGTCCTTTTTGCTCTTCTATGTTTTCCTGGAACTGTAAGTAACTTGTTGGCCTTCTACTTGAGCTATTTGTGGTCGACTTGTAGGAGCTTCCTTATATTCTGGATGTTAATCTCTTATCAGACACAGAAGTGCATGTATTTTCTCTCATTCTCTGGGTGGTCTTTTTTCCTGTTTCAGCCTCCACCTCTCAAGTACAACCTGGCAGGTAGCCACGCCTGACGCAGACAGCACTGAGGTGTGAACCTTTGGGCCTGTTAGACAAGCACTCTACCAACTGAGCCACCACCCTGGCCCCTGACCCCTGACCCCTGACCCCGGCTTCTCTTCTCGCCTCTTGTAACGTCTCTAATGCATACAAGAGTCAAACCTTTATGGAGTCTAATCATTCTAATGTTTCTTTTGTTACCCGGGCCTTTAGGGTCTTACCTAGGAAATTACTGCCAAATCCAATGTCATGAAAATATTCGTGTTTCCTTCTACAAGTTTTATAGCTTATGTTTTTTCTTTGCTTTGTCTGTTTGTTTGTTTGTGCATTTGTTTGGACGGTGTCTCAGTTTGGGGCCCTGGCTTACCTGAACTCAGTGTGTAAACCAGACTGTCCCGGAGATGCTCAAATGACCAACAGGGCCTGGAGTTGTAGCGCAAACTGTTTCTGTCCTTACTACTAGGGATTCTCTCTCATTCCTGAATCTAAGCAATATACTTTGTGAAACTAGTTTACCATTTCATTTACAAAAATAAGATTATTTACGATAAGAGATATGATAAACCCACTCCTGTATTTTTTTAACTTAGTTTTTAAACTTGATTACTCTTGAACTCCATTGTAAATTATATCTTTTGAACTATATAATTGCAAAAGTCACAGAATCATCATGTATATGTGTATGTATGCATGTGTGTGTACATATGTATATATATATATATATGTATATATTACTATATATATGTACAGTATTAGTATTAAGACGATTGCAGCTTTGTGAGGTAGTAAGTATAGTTGTATTTCTTTGCTGTAGATGCTTTTTTAGAAGAACTTTAATTTTGTTTATTATTAATTATTACTATTATTCAGGTTACCTGCTAGCACAGCATGGCAGCTTTACAGCTGAGCCGTCTTGCCCACCTGTGATTGGTTTCATGTATTGAGGTCTCTGCCTTCTAGAGACAAGTCTCCCATGGCAGGAGAGAATGGTGGCTCGCTGTTGTCTGGGTTTGAATGCCGTCTGCTTTGTTTTGTTAAGCGTTTCCAATGCTGCTGTGGAGGATCTGATTACTGCTGCGACCACGAGCATTCTGAGGCACGTTGCCGCTGAGGAAGTTTCCATGGAAAGGCAGAGACTAGAGGAAGAGAAGCAACGGGCTGAGGAGGAAAGGTGGGTGTGTCTTGCTCCTATAGACGGGCATGGAGGTCAGTTTGCCCCAGCCCTGACCTCTGACTTCTGATAGCCCTTCTGTCACCTGACCCTGTTGGACCATTCACCACCCTAATGATTTGACTAAGGGAAGGGTGTGTGTGTGTGTGTGTGTGTGTGTGTGTGTGTGTGTATTTATGTATGTGTGTGTGTCTGTGTGTGTGTGTGGTATGTGGTGTGTGTGTATCTGTGTCTGTGTGTGTTGGGGGATGGATGGCATATTGTTGTGTGTGCAGGTTCCTCTGGAGGCCAAAAGAGGGTGTTAGGTCTCTGGAGCTGTAACTACAGACAATTATGAGCAGTGCCATGTGGGTACTGGGACCTGAACCTGCAAAAACGCTATGCGTTCTTAACCACTGAACCATTTCTCCAGCCCGCATCGATTTTTATTATTCTTTAAGTATTATCTTTGTGCTTTTCTTCCGTTTACCCCTAGGTTGAAGCAAGAGAGAGAACTGATGTTAACTCAGCTGAGCGAGGGCCTGGCTGCAGAGCTGACAGAACTCACGGTGACAGAGTGTGTGTGGGAAACCTGCTCTCAGGAGCTAAAGTGAGTGACATACTGTGTCCTGACTGTCAGGAGGAAGGAGGGACTGTGGTCAAGCTGGTTGTAATAATGGGTATGCATATCATGGTCTCTCTTTCTAGTCCTGGCTGTCCTGTAGACAGGCTGGTCTTGGCCTCAGACACGGAGAGCTCCATCTGCCTAGCTTCCCAAGTACTGCATCAAAGGCTTCTAGACAAATGTAGTGTGCTGTTCTGATAGGGAGGCCCTCTGAGTCAGTGTCCTTATCAGGAAGCATGAGATGTGTCTGTCGGCAGATTTACTAGAGAACCTTTGTATAGTAGGCCATATGCCATTATTCTTCAACTAAGGGAGCCTTTCTTTCTTTTCTTTTTTTCCCCCCTTCCCTTTCCCCATCTTGCTCTGGTCCCCGAGAGCGGGGATAGGGATTGTTTGTTTATTTATTTGTTTGTCTGTTTGTTTGTTTCTCTCTCATTACGGATGGTTGTGAGCCACCATGTAGTTGCTGGGATTTGAACTCTTGACCTCCAGGAGCCCTCAGCGCTCTTAACCGCTGAGCTATCTCACCAGCCCTAAGGAAGCCTTTCTAAACTTGTTGTGTGTGAGGCTTCCTTGGCCTTTCCACTTGAGAGCTGTTGAGCTTCAGGAAAGGAAGGAAGTGTGCTGTTGAGGAAGGTCTGCCCTGTGCTTCTGTCCTGCTGAGAGCATTCACTGGACGGAGCACAGTGCACGGCACAGGGCCCACCGCTCAGAGGCAGTGTGTTTGCAGTCCGTGTTCTTCCTAGTCCGAGACTTGGGAGCCTGTCTCTCCAGTTGCTATAAGGAAGAGATTTCACAAAACAATGTCAAATGTCCATTCTCTGAGGCAGGATCACACTTTGTAGCCCAGAATGGCCTAGCACTTACTATGTAGTTCATGTTGGTCTTGAACTTGGGTTATTCTCCTATGTGAGCCTCCCATGTACTAGATTAATTTAGTATATCATTTGTTTTGTTTTGTTTTCTGAGACAAGGTCTCACTATGTAGTCCTGGCTGGCCTTGAACTCACTTTGTTACCTGGGTAGTCTTGAAAGACTCTAGGACTCCCAAGGGGAGACACCCACTCAAGCCTCGGGACAGCCGCGCACCCAAGAAGACACTGGGACTAAACTTAAGATGTAGAGAGTAAGATTTAATACAGCAGCAACAAGAAAGCACATAAAAAGCACATAAACCAGAGCTCTATAAAGCAACAGCAAGCAAATACATGAACTAGAGCTCTGGGGTCGAAACCCACACACCCAGCATGGTGTAGAGGAGATTCGACAACCGGCCCAAACTTTTCACAAGCTTTTATAGGAAGGAGGCAAGGGGGGAGCAGGGCAGGGAAAATACAGGTTTTACGTCACTAAGAGATTCAGCCAAGGGTTTTTTTCAAAGTGCTTTTCGCAACGCGTCCCACACTTTGGCCATGTACTTGATTCATTGGAACTGAGGTTTTTACTCACACCCTTATCTCAAAAATGTCCCTGGAACAGTTTTCATTTGAGAGGGGGTCGGACTCCGGTGTGAGAGTTCAGAATGTACTCTGGGGTGAGAGTTCTGGTGGTCAGTAATTTTCCTCTTTCATTCCCCACTCCTTCTAGTGAGTAATTCTAATCTTAGAATTTCAGAAGTCTATATTTTTATGCGGAGAATACTGCATTTACTCTATTTTAACATGGGAACAAAAACAGAATAAGAAGCATTAGTAAACAGAACTAGGCAGGGGCCCTTTTAGCGAGGCTTGAGGGTCTGGGCATGATGTAGGTGCACGTAGATCAGATCTCTGGCTGGAACTGGTGAGATGTCCTTGGGGTACCCAGCTCGTTTACTGTCTCAGCTGTTGGGATCCCTGGAGCAATGTCGTCCGCGTACTCAGTCCAATTTTTCCCAGTTGTGACCAGACCACCTGCAAGCCTTTTAACTTAGCATACAGATCATTATTATAACAACATAGGTTTAAACACATCATTTAAGACTATAATGGGCATAGGAGTCTCATAAAGGATAAAACTGAATCAAGAGGAAGTATTTCTAGTACGTTTAAGTAGGGCATAGGGAAGGAACACCAAGTCTGTGCCAGTCTCCATGATTAATTTTTGTCAAGGTCTGTCATAGAGTTTTAAACTAATTTATTTTATCTGTCCTGAGCTCTGAGGTCTATACACACAATGTAATTTTTATTTGACCTCTAAATGCTTGGCCACACCCTGACTTACCTGGGCAACAAAGCAGGGCTATTATCTGACACTATTGCTTTTGGCACTCTGAACCTTGGAAAAATTTTCTTCAATAATCTTCTTGATGACTATGTGAGCAGTCTCATTTATCCATTTTGAGAACGTTTTTTCTCAGTAAAGTTTATTTCTCAGTTGATGTCAGGTCTGTCTTTTCAAGGGAGGACTAGTTTTCTTTCTTTCAGTTTTTACCATTTTATACAGGGTTTCTTTTACCAGTCTTAATTTGTCTATAACTTGATAGTCTTCAGACTGCCAGGATCATTGCTCTTTGGGATGCCTGTTTTTGGCGGTTAGATCTGCCATCTGATTTCTTTTGTTCACAGCATCTTAGGTCTTTTTCTGTAGATGTCAACAGCTCTCTTTGTCTGAATATTGTTCCATACAGTGGCAAAAGCATACCTGCTGTCAGTGTAGACTTTTATAAAGCTTGTATCAAAGCCACAAGTTTAGCTTTTTGGGCTGAAGTCCCTTTAGGGAGGCTGCTGGCCTAGATCACTTGCTTTTTGTCCACCACTGCACTGCTGTCCCCGCCTTCCGCTTACCTTCAATCGTGAGGCTACTGCCGTCCGTGTACCAGCTCAAACTCTCAGGCCAAGGCTGATCTGATCTTTACTTGCCGAGGTAAGTAGCCCCCTCTGTTGGTAGATGGCCCCATGGATATGAGCTGCTTTTCATCAACTACTGCTGCTCCTGTGACAAAGCTGCTGCCATCTGTGTACCAGGCAGGCACACCTGGCCAAGGCTGATCAGTCAGATCTCTCCTTGTTCCAGTTTCCTCAGCCAGGACATCAGCACATTGATGTACAGGAGTGGAGTCATCCGCCAAGGAGCAGTAAAGTCTGGTAGTGGGTATAGTCACATGCTGACCCAGAGTAAGCTTGTCAGCGTCTTTAACAAGCAGGGCTGCCTTTATGCTGTCAAAGGCTTTTTGGTGTTCCTCAGTCCAGGTGAATGGGACTTTTTCTTTCTGCAAAAGCCCGCCGTCCCCAGAAACTCACGTACTTAGCGCGGGGTGGTGGGGGTTGGGATCAGCATCACAGTCTTTTTTTTTCTGGCCTCGGTGAGCCACCACTTTCCTTTCCGGAGGGTGTACCCTAGGTAGGTCACCTCGGTGCGACATAGCTGGGCTTTACCCCAACTCACCCAGTCCATTCAGGAGCTTCTAGGAGGGCCAGAATTTCTTCTTTGTTTGTAATGTCTCTGTCTTCAGCCAACCGCAGGGCTTGGGTTAGTGCCAGGAGTTCAGCCTTCTGAGCCGAAGTTCCTTCCGCCAGAATGTCAGAGCAGTGATGAGTAGGTGAAGACTCAGCAGATTAGCAGGGGAAGCGAAGGTCACTTGTTCTGTCAACAGAAAGCTCTGATAATGTGTCCATCAGTCAGGGGAACGATTGGATAATGTTTTTCAGAGCATTAGTCAGCCATCGGTCAGGGGGCTGAACCACACTTTTAGGGCATGTGCCAAGTTTTGTCTCAGAGTCAGTTTATCTGCGTCCTTGACCAGAAGCCACTATGTGCAGACAAGCAGGTCATCTTACAGTCACCAGGTCTAATTTTCACAAGTATGCCACCGGTCTTTTTCAGGGTCCCAATCTCTGAGTAAGAACCTCTTTGGCAATACTTTTGTTCTTAGTCACATCTAGGAGTCCCAAAGTTAGGGACAACATTAGGGCAGTCTCAATAGCATCTAAGGCCATCCAAGGTTGTTCTTTTTATTTTTTTGTACGAAGGGCTGTTTATCTTTTTAATTCAGCAAAACCTGGAATCCACAGTCTGCAAAGGCCTGCAGTGTCCAGGAACCTTTTAAACTTGCTTTGCATTGGTCAGTGGAGGAATATGAAACACAGTCTCTTTTTAGCTGCTTTTAACAGGTAGGCCACCGGTCTCTTTTAAGGACTCAGCTTCTGTGTTAGCACCCCTTCTGTTATCTCTTTACTTTTAGCCACGAACAGGTGAAGGGTTTTGTCATGAGGGGGGCTCCTCTTCTTCTTGTTAGGACAGTAAACACTTTGATCTTTAGCCAAAGGCTTTTGTTGCCAGGTACTAAGTTTTCTAGTTTCCCTGACGTTTGTGACCAGCATTTTATTTTTCTTATCTTTTTTAAAAATTTTCTGGCTCCCTGTTTTTTAACTGCAATGGAGATCTCATCTAATGTCTCTCTCTCTCTATATATATCTTTTTTGTTCCTCTTTTTTGTCTTTGCTTACTTTGAATGTTATTTAATTATTACATCTATATTCTGTCACTTAACTTTTTTCATAGTTTACCTCTTTTTACTGTTAACCTATTTCTTTTGAGTCTGCTGAAGCTTTGCTCTCAGTTCTTCTTTGCAGACCTCTATCCTTCATCAGAGCCTGGCAGTTAGACTCGTAGGTGCTCCTTACCTTGTATGTCTCCCTCACCGGAGCCCAGAACAGACTTACTGCCAGCAACTCAGGGCAGTGCCTGAGAAGAGAAAACACATGGGGCAGAGAAGGGAGTGCAGTTCTCACATCTAGCTACACCAGACCACTGATATTTCAAAATGAACACAATTTTTTCTGTTTACAAGAGACAGGATACAGGGGACAGGAGAATGAGCCTCTCTCCCACCCAGGAGGCAGGCAAAGGCTGAAAACAGATCCTTTGATGTGAAGAGCCCAGCGCCGAGTCTCCGCTGCGCGCCGGAATGCGGTGTAAACTCCTGGGAGTGGCAAACAAACGCTGGCAGGCAGAGGCAGCAATTTAACTATTTAACTACCTGATAGACACCTGGTGCTCTCTGCACTGCACTGTCTTTGGGGAGGGAGCACGCAGCCAGGCAGGCACAAGGGAGTGCGGGTAGACTCTGGGGGGGCCAAAGGAGGGACGGCGGCTGTAGTCGGCCCCTCCCCAGCTGTGGCAAGCTTCACGGCTAGTCCAGGGCGCCAGGCGGCACCGGCAGGCTGCTGCATTCGCCATTAGCATCTCGCAACTCGCTCACGGGGCACAGACAGCCTCTGCTGCTGCTGTGCCTGCAGAACTCAGAACCTCAGCGCCACTGTTGCTATTAAAGCCCTAACTGCGCCGCCAAGGCCGGAAATTTTTAGCCCAGCTCTGCATTTCAGAGCTCTTTTGAGCAGTCTGGGACTCACCAGCACTGAGTTTTTTTTCCTTTTAAAACCATTGCTGACAAATTCTGTCCTGACGTCAGTCCAAGTCTACAGTCGACAAAGGGTTAACACACACACACAGTCTGTCACGTGACAAAAACACAACCAGCCAAACGCCACTTTCTGAAGGGGTCAGATTCCACATTGACTCCTTTTCCTGACGGGGGTGGGATTCCACATCCACTCCCGCTCTGGCAGAGAGAACACTCTCTCTCTCCTTCACCCTGCCAGGCAACAGCCAGGTCTTTTTGACTGTTCTGTACCCTGGGCACTCCTTCCAGGGTCTCCCTTGGAACATCTTTTTGGGGTGCAGACTGTGAGGCCATAGACAGTCGTCCTCCCACAGCCACTAGGGTCCTTATGGTCCACAGTGGCAGCTGCCAGAATAAACCCACAATCTCAGAATACACAAATGCAGCAGTTCCACACCTACACACCCAGCAGATTGTCCCATTTCTAGAATAATAGCAGACACAACAAGAGCAGACACAAGACTTGAGACAAAAAGAAAAAACCAAAGCACGAGGTGGGACTCGAACCCACGATCTCGCAACCTGAAGCACGAGGTGGGACTCGAACCCACGATCTCGCACGGGGTCCACTAAGCGTCCTTAGTCCTCCCCTTGTCCTCCTGGGACGTCTCCCAGGGCGCACAGACGGTGGACACCTGGACACGTCTGTCCTTGTTCACACCCTACGCTCCTACCCGGAGCGCGGTCTCACTGTGCACATTGCACACTGAGCGTCTGCAAAACCGAAACTGCGATCGCACCAGATACAGAACAGCCTACCTGGCCTCTCAGAAACTAACAGAACACAGACACCAGACCAAAGCAGAACAGTAAATCTTACTTCTGAGTGGGTCCAGGACTTCTGGGTGGTCACGCTGATTCCCGGCCAATGCACCAAATGAAAGACTCCAGGACTTCTGGGTGGTCGCGCTGATTCCCGGCCAACGCACTAAATGAAAGACTCCAGGACTCCCAAAGGGGAGACACCCACTCAAGCCTCGGGACAGCCGCGCACCCAAGAAGACACTGGGACTAAACTTTTTTTTTTTTTTTTTTTTTTTTTTTTTGGTTTTTCGAGGCAGGGTTTCTCTGTGTAGCCTTGGCTGTCCTGGAACTCACTCTGTAGACCAGGCTGGCCTCGAACTCAGAAATCCGCCTGCCTCTGCCTCCCGAGTGCTGGGATTAAAGGCGTGCGCCACCACGCCCGGCGGGACTAAACTTAAGATGTAGAGAGTAAGATTTAATAAAGCAACAACAAGAAAGCACATAAAAAGCACATAGACCAGAGCTCTATAAAGCAACAGCAAGCAAATACATGAACTAGAGCTCTGGGGTCGAAACCCACACACCCAGCATGGTGTAGAGGAGATTCGACAACCGGCCCAAACTTTTCACAAGCTTTTATAGGAAGGAGGCAAGGGGGGAGCAGGGCAGGGAAAATACAGGTTTTACGTCACTAAGAGATTCAGCCAAGGGTTTTTTTCAAAGTGCTTTTCGCAACGCGTCCCACACTTTGGCCATGTACTTGATTCATTGGAACTGAGGTTTTTACTCACACCCTTATCTCAAAAATGTCCCTGGAACAGTTTTCATTTGAGAGGGGGTCGGACTCCGGTGTGAGAGTTCAGAATGTACTCTGGGGTGAGAGTTCTGGTGGTCAGTAATTTTCCTCTTTCAGTCTCAAACTCAGAGAAAGCCACTTACTGCCTCTGCCTTCCAAGTGCTGTAATTGGAGGTGTGCCACTGTGTCAAGCTAGTGAGCTTATTTTTATTTTTTTAAAGGGGAGGGAAGTTTATGCCCGTTTCTTTTCAAATATTTATCTGCATGAGTACACATTTGTTGTCTTCGGACACAACAAAAGAGGGCATCGGATCCCATTACAGATGGCTGTGAGCCACCATGTGGTTGCTGGGACCTGAACTCAGGACCTTTGGAAGAGCAGTCAGTGCTCTTAACTGCTGAGCCATCTCTCCAGCCCTGTGAATTTATTTTTAGTCCCAAATAAAAGCCCAGGGCTTGCTGACATGTGAGGTAAGTGCCTGCGGCACTGGGTGTCTGAGTCTGGCTCGGTCTGGAGTGTCTCTGGCACTTGCAAAGGTGGGTTATTGGGAACGAGTCTCCTCTGCTTAGGGTTACTTCTGCTTTAATGGGATAGGGTTTTGTTTTTTTGTTTTTGTTTTTGTTTTTTAACTGCCTTATTTAGTAGAATCCTTTTATTTAAAAGTTTCTCTTTTTGGGTCAGAGAAATACCTCAGTGGTTAAGAGTGCTTGCTAAACCCAGAGGTCCTGAGTTTAATTCCTAGACCTACATCAGGTACTCACAGTCATGAGTAACCCCGCCTCCCGGGCCTCTGCAGGCTGCCAAACACAGGTGGCATACCACATAACACTGTTTCTCTTTGTATCTGGGTACAGCAGTACTTGCCTGTCATCCCAGTACTTGTGAGGCTGGGGGAGGAGAACAGGTTTTAGGCCACCTCAGACTACAAAGCAAATTCTGGGTCAGCTGGGGTTAACTAGTGAGACTCTCTTTGAAAAAGAGAAAAGTCTGAGATACAGGTTTATCTGAGGGCAACTAACGTGTGACCAGAGGAAGCCATTCCTAGTAGCCACTAGTGTTTAGCGTGTGTGGAAGGTACTTCTAATTGTAGATACCACATATTGCTGGTAAGACTTTGAAGTTGTCTAAGTTGTCATTAAAAATAAAAATTCAGAAGCACTCGCTGCCGAGCTTAGTGACCTGGAGCCAGTCTCCAGAACTCAACTCAGTGAAGTGAGAGAACATTGTCCTGCAACCTCCACATGTACCCACGGTGCACTGGGGCCCCTCCCCACCGGACAGAGTAAAGTTTGTGTGTGGCCTCTTGTTATGTTAGGTTCAACTGCTGTGCTCAAGTGGTACTCTCACCTCAGGCTCCTGGGCATTAGGGTTAGGAAGTTTATGCAGGCTACCATACCTTTGTGAGTTAAACCTTTATTTCTGGATTGTTACAGTGGCCTGTTTGGACTTGATCTGGCACCCCGTATGACATTTTTCTCTTTTCTTCCCAGGTGTTCTGCTTTTAAGTAAAATAAAAGTCTTGAACTTCTTCTTATAGTGGAAATGTTATATATGTTACTGTATTTCCATAGGAAGTCAGACTCCAGCTTTTTCTAGGGTGGGTGCAATAGTCAGAACCAGGGCCTTACACATGCTAGGCAGATACTGTCCTAATTTGGTTTTCATTGCTGTGATAGAGACTGACTGAAAGCAGCTTGGACAGCTGCCATATCACAGCTCACTATGGAAGGAAGTTGAAACTGCCTTACAGACTTGCCCATTGGCAATTGGATGGAGGCATTTTCTCAATGGAGGTTTCTCTCTCCATATAACTCTAGCTGTGCCAAGCTGACATTCCCGACCCAGACGCGCATTCTTAAAGCAGGCTGTGCTCTTTGGTGTAGCTGCTTCTATGGTCATTGCTCTCTATTTTAGGAGTGCAGTAGAAATAGACCAGAAGGTCCGTGTAGCCCGCTGTTGTGAAGCCGTCTGTGCACACCTGGTGGATTTGTTTCTTGCTGAGGAAATTTTCCAGACTGCAAAAGAGACACTCCAGGAACTCCAGTGCTTCTGCAAGTATCTACAACGGTTAGTGCTGTGTTCCTACAGATAACGTTCACCCACACAGGAGCTTTCATCGCGTTCATAATATGTGAGCTGTCAACTCCATTAGCCAGACATGAAAGGTTCACAGATTCATAGGAATGGAGAGCTGAAGTAGAGTTAGAATATCTTGTATGTGAACAGATATTTATAGAGTACTTGCTTTTTATTTATTGTTTGTTTATTGGCTGTACTGGATACAGGGAAATGTCTTTGAATACATTAAATAATTCACCATGGCTTCACTAATATGAGTGAATCTTTCAAACTGGTATTCTCTTACAAAAATCTGATATTCTCTCTAAAAACAAAAAATCAAAACCATGCATTTTTTTAGATTTATTTATTTATTTATTTTGGTTTTTCGAGACAGGGTTTCTCTGCATAGCCCTGGCTGTCCTGGAACTCACTTTGTAGACCAGGCTGGCCTCGAACTCAGAAATCCACCTGCCTCTGCCTCTCGAATGCTGGGATTAAAGGCGTGTGCCACCACGCCCGGCTTTAGATTTATTTTATTATCTTTTTTGTATATAGTGCTTTGTCTTCATGTACGTATGTATGTGAACCACGCGCGTGCCTGGAGACCAAGGATGTCAGAAGAGGTGTCACATCCTTTGGCACTAGAGTCATAGACAGATGTGACCTGCTACAGTGCTAGGAATGGAACCTGGGTCCTCTGCAAGAACAACACGTAGCCACAGCACTAACTCTCCAGCTCCTAATGGCGACACTTTTTATGATGGTGTCCCCCGTGGTGACTCATTGTGAGCTGCAAATGCATTTACTACCCCTGACCTTCCCAGTACCATAGCTCAGCAACAGAACGCACTTAGCAGTATTGGGTGACTGCTTTCCGGGCTGACTGGGCAGTAGCTAGGTGTAGAGGGGTCTCTCATGATATTGAGAGTATTGTGTAGCATATCACAAGCCTAGGACAAACTTTCTTGAATGTGAGTTCTGTAACTGACTGTGAGGGTTGCAGAGAAATATAATGACAACAGTAAAAGGCTGTGAACGTGCAGTGACCAAGGTCAGTTCACAATCCAATGTGTAATGACTCTGACACGTCACTGCAGCTGGAGACACAGCTAAGGATTCTCCACTGCTGTGCCCCATCTGAGTGAACATTGTCTGTGACTCAAGACTGCTCTTTCTATAGAGGACCTAAAGTGCCCTTACTGTTCAGACAAAGCTTTACCTTATAGTACTAGAATAGTTTACTTAAGGAAAAAAACAGAATCTTGATTTTTTTTTTTTTTTAAGATTTACTTATTTTATGTGTGCCATGTGCATGCAATGCACAGATAGTGTAGAAAAGGTCAGAGGAAGACTCTCATCTCCTAAAACCCAAGTCACAGACTCTGGGAGCTGCCATGTGGGTGCTGGGAACTGAACCCTGGTCCTCTAACTGCTGAGCCATCTCTCCAGCCCATGAAAAAGTTCCAGAGACATAATATTTTAATATCATTATCCCTCAGCAGCTATCAAATTGGTATAATTTTGAGTTACATCATGTTAGACAAAACAAGCATATTTGTGTCCTTAGTATGCAAATTTACATTAATATTCAATATATGATAGGATTATATATATATATATCAAATTGTTGTTTTAAGTAATTCTCTTTATAGCTATCAGTAAATGTTTGATTTCTATATTTTATATACCTATATACCAGGGGTTATATACAAATTTCTTGGGTGAAAAAGGAATTGTAAATAGAAAAAGTTTAAGAAATCTTAAGCTAGGAAATTAAATTTTAAGTCCATTTTTTAAAATGAATTCATATCACTTTGGTGATGTCATAAATTAAAAAAAAAAGTTCAGGTATTAAGTTTGAGTTTCTCTCTCCATACTAGAAAATGATCAGTTTATGAAGAAATATATACAAACAGTATATATCTAAACTAAACAGTGTAGCCCATTTCAGGGTGGGTAATGGTGAGCGTAGTCCAAGCATGGTGGGGGCACAGAGATGCCCATGTATCGCTGTGGCCTCTTAGCAGTAAGGGGCACCCAGTGTGTGCTACTTAGGCTCACTGTTCATGTAGTATGTGTGCAGGAGGGTGATCCATTTTATACTGAAATTTAAAGCAAGTGATAATGGCCTTGATGGTAACAACAGTATTAAAAGGAACACACCCAGGAGAAAACTTCCTAGGACAGACCACTGTCCTTCAGAAGTAGCAGCTACTGGTACCCTTCAAGAAACTGTCCAATAAAAGGTGGAGGCCCGACCTTTGTAGCATGGTGTTAGGTTCTTCTGTTACTGTTATAACAGTGTTGCAGTATGCTGTTGGGAGTGTCTGTGCTTTAAATGACTGGCCCTCTAGTGACTGTCACATGGCTCTCTGTGGCTGTGGCAGTGCCTTAGCGACCTCTCTTTTATTAACATTTTACATGTCTGTTCACACACGTTGTTGGGACCTACATTCCTGGTTGCTGGTCTGAAGGATCACTATACTATTAAATTTGTGTCCAGATTGCTTTTCAGAGGTAATTCAGTGTTTGTACTTACGTCCAGCAGCTCACAGCTCACCGCTTTTGTTTTTTTATCACACCCACATTTTAATTGAGATTAATTTTCATTTTAAGCACTCTTGCTGAAGAAAAAAACTTAAGATTGTCAAAGCCACACTATTAGACTGGAGAGATGGCTTAGTGGTTAAGAATATCTGCTGCTCCTGCAGAGGACCTGTGTTCCGTTCCCAGCACCCGCTTGGTGGCTCACAGCCATCCGTAGTCATGTACAAGGTGCACATACATGTATACATGTACTCACATACATGAAAATAAAATAAAGAAATCTAAAAAAAAAAATAAATAAACAAAACCGAATTTCCGTATTTATACACTGCACTCTGTTTTTCCCCAGTGGATGAGCCTTAAACACACCATCCAATAACCGCATGCTGTTTTGTCCTCTAGGTGGAGGGAGGCTGTTGCAGCCCGGAAGAAATTCCGGCGTCAGATGCGGGCCTTCCCTGCAGCGCCGTGCTGTGTGGATGTGAATGACCGGCTGCAGGCACTAGTGCCCAGCGCAGAGTGCCCCATTACTGAGGAGAACCTGGCCAAGGGCCTTTTGGACCTGGGCCACGCAGGCAAAGTAGGCGTCTCCTGTACCAGGTCAGTCCCAGTGGCGTGGCCTCAGGGCTTCATGCCCAGCAAGTTTTAGCTTGAGTTAGACTGATGACTTTGCTGCTAAAGATGGGTGGAGCCAGAAAGTGAGGACTGACACAGGAATGCATCTTGAAGGCTGTGTTTCCCACAGTTCTGAGCCTGTGACTCCTCTACCACTAGGAAGGGAGGCTCAAGTTCTGCATGACCTTGAAAGGCTTAGGTTCTGTTGGTAGCCTGCCCCGAATCTGCTTCCAAACACTGCTCCTACTGTGCTCCTTTCACTGCTCCATCCACCTCCATCTCCTCTGGCAGAGTCCCTTCTTTCTGTGTCACCCCCATCCAGGCCCTCGTTGCTGTTCCTCCTAGTTTCCCATTCAGTGCAGTTCCTGAGGCCCAAACTGTCCACTCATAGCATCTCGGGCTTGGTGTTTCTCTGTAGGCACAGTGCCAGTGCTGTTTGTTTGTTTGTACAGGGAGCTTTCACAGCTGTCCTGCCTCCCAGCGGGCAGGCCTTAGGGGGCAGTATGGAGGTGTCGTAGGCTTACCCTGATGGGGTTATGTCTCTTCCTCTGGTCATCACAGGAGGTTCTCACTGAGCAATTTCTCCTAAGGTTTTGTCTGGTCAGTTAGATCCCCAGGTCATCTTTGTGCTGTATGTAACTAGAGATTATAGTCAGGCCCATACTCTGAAGTCAGGGGTTAGGGGCCTTACTCTGACCCATGACTGTTATGACACAGTCTGGCTTCCTGAAGTCATAGTTAACTTTGGTTTTGTTTGGTTGGTTGGTTGGTTGGTTGGTTGTTTTTTTCTGAGACAGGGTTTCTCCATGTAGCCTTGGCTGCCTGGCCAGCCTTCAACTCAGAGATCACCTGCCTCTGCCTTTCAAGTGCTGGGAATCAAAGGTGTGCATCACCATGCCTGGTATGTAGGCATGTTCTGTGAACCACACTAGCCGGCACAGAGGCTCTTCTCTTCCATGAGAGCGTGCTCTAGGAGGGCAGGATTTTGTCTGTTTCTCATAGCCAGCTCACAGTGAATAGTGCAGCAGACATTTGATGGGGTTGGGTGACCCATTATTTTATCAGAGTCTAAATATTCTCCCCCAGGAGACATTGAGCAATTACTTTTCACTTAGAAATATCAATAAATACTATTTATTACTTATTTTAAATTTTTTCATACAGTATATTTTGATTGTGTTCTTTCCTCTCCCCTAACTTCTCCTAGATTCTTTCTCTCTCTTAAAAACAAAAGATAACAATAACAAAACAAACCCTTGAGGTCTGTTTGTATTGGTCAGCTACTGCTGAGCATGAGACGTGAGGTCTGTAGTCCATTTCTGGTACTGGGGAAGTAAATACTACTCGTTTCTTCCCTTTTGTAGTCCTTGTCTTTCTTTTTTTGTTATTTGTAGGTTGAGGCGGCTTAGAAACAAGACAGCTCACCAGATAAAGGTCCAGCACTTCCACCAGCAGCTGCTGAGGTCTGTCCGTCATTCTCACTGT
Source organism: Mus caroli (assembly GCF_978045245.1). Lineage (NCBI taxonomy): Eukaryota > Metazoa > Chordata > Mammalia > Rodentia > Muridae > Mus > Mus caroli. Next base: position 74,809,375 of record NW_028227264.1, read on the forward strand.
TTGAGTTGTTCCTGCTTGGGTACTGCATATTGGCTCATGGTGATCTGCCCCTTCCAGGAATGCTGCATGGACACCTCTGGACCTGCCGTCCTTTGTGTCTGAGCACCTCCCCATGAAGCAGAAGCGAAGGTTTTGGAAACTGGTGCTGGTGTTGCCTGATGGCGAAGAGCAGACTCCCGAGAGTCCTGGCAGGTCAGCAGTTTCCTGTATGGGGAGTGGATACTGATCCGGAGGAGGATTGCGCTGTTGAGAGTTGCAGGCAGGCAGGATGTTTGTGGGGGTGGACACTAAAGGCTTGTGTCTCTGTACTTTGCTCATGATCTGTATTTAGATTTTTATCATTTTTCCACGTACTAGGCATTATTCCATGTAAGTCTAAAAGCTTTAAGAGTTGAGGATTATTTAAACCTATGTATGGTATTGTGTCCTGATTAGTATCTACATTATTTAAGATTCTGGCCGGCATGTATATTTGTGCACCTTGTGCTTGCAGTGCCCATAGAGGCCAGAAGAAGGCATCAGATCCTCTGGAGCTGGAGTTAGCTGCCCTGAGTTTGCTGGGAGTTGAACCCAGGATCTTTGTAAGAGCATCCAGTGCTCTTTACTGCTGAGCCATCATCTTTCTAGCCCTGAGGAATATTTGTTTGTTTGTTTGCATGTGCCACAGGGGAGAAATCTGCTCTCAAACTTCCTAGTGCTGTGACTCTTTAGTACAGCTCCTCACACTGTGGTGGCCCTCAACCATAAAACTTCTAATTGCTACTTCATAACTGTCATTTTGCTGTTGTTAGGAATCATAAATATCTGTGTTTTCCAATGGTCTTAGGGACCCCTGTGAAAGGATTGTTCGGTCCCCCTAAAGGGGTTGCAGCCCACAGGTTGAGAACCCCTGCCTTACACCATCTGCATTCTAGGGGTAGAACTCAGTTGGCAGCGTGGCCGCAGTGTCTTTTATCTACTGAGCTGTCTCACTGGCCCAGGATCACAAGTTTGATTCTGGAAAATAGTTCCGTGGTGGTGGCGGTGGCGGTGGCGGTGGCGGCGGTGGCGGCGGTGGTGGCGGTGGTGGTGGTGGTGGTTGTTTTGAGACAAGGTCTCACTCACTATGTATCCTGACTGGCCTGGAACTTGCTACGTAGATCATGCTGGCCCCAAACACAGAGATCCAGCTGCCTCTGCCTCCCAATTGCTGGCATTAAAGGTGTGCACCAACTCACCTTACTGAAATGGGTATGTGTAACTCCAGGGATAGTTTCTATTGCTCGGGTCCTTTCCTTTTCAGCTCACAGTTTTCAGTCTCATTAGAATGAGCCAATTTCACGACTGTCCTTTCCACTTACCCAAGTAAATAACCCAGTAGAGGGCCAACCTCCATTTTAAAATGATAACCTGTTTTGTGAGCTTCACAATTAGATTTGGTGTCTGGGACCCTGTATCCATATGGTATTTCTCTTGTTTTCCTGAGGATTTCTGTAAGTCATTTTAAAATTAGACATTCCCTGAAATGTTACTTTCTTTCATCTACAGAATACTAGAAAACTGGTTAAAGGTCAAATTCACAGGAGATGACAGCATGGTGGGTGACATAGGAGATAATGCTGGTGATATCCAGACCCTCTCAGTCTTTAATACACTCAGTAGTAAAGGGGATCAAACAGTTTCTGTCAACGTGTGTATAAAGGTGAGTGACAGTCACTTCATGTACGTATCTCTAGGTTTCATTTTCTATCTTCAGATGTCTCTGAAATTATAAATTACTATTTATTCTCAAAAGTGGTTTTCAATGACTCTGAGATGATCAGAAGTAAATGCCATTGTCTGTTTTTCTTTACATCTTGATGAATATACCACAGCCATCTACTTGGTGTAAGGTTTTAGTACAGATTCTGGGAGAGCAATGTACTCGCTCTCTGTCGTGGTTACAAATAATAATATATAATATTATCCAGATATAATCCATTTTTTAAGAGGGGAAGCTTACTTTCACTCATAGTATTGAAGGTTTTAGTCCATGACTGATGCCCTTGTTGCTTTTCTGAAGACGCACATACAAGAAGAAAAATGTACACTTGACAGCCAGGACACAGCTGAGGAGGTTGGCAGCCCACAGTCCTTCAAAGGCATGTCCCCAGTGACCTCAGATCTCCACAGATCCCACCTCTTCAGTATCCCTCCATCTCCCAGTCGTGCCAAGCTGGAGGCCAAGCAGTAAATACTTGGCTCCTGAGGGCCAGACTACAGCAAGCACTGAGCCTTGGCTGCCACACACCTCCTTGAGAATGTGATACACTCTACAGTACTCCCTTCTACTTTATCTTTTGCTTGACTCAAGCTGCAGCCTCTAGCCAACAGCAGACCTTAGGCCCCTTTTTGTTTTATTGCGAGCACTCATCCCTGTTAATGTCATTTTGATAGCTCTTTGATTTTGACAGGTTTCTTAGCCCTTATTTCATTTAAACACAATATTCCTACTAATTAAAGTTCCCAACACGGTGTATTTCCTTTGCTAGGGCTCTGCTTAGTAGGCCCTTGGGTTTGAAGTAAATTTGTGCATATGGTCTTGGAACAATGGCTAGTGCTTGTCTGATGTTGGTGTTGGTGATAGTAACAATACCTTTTCTTGGTTTAGCCCCTTGCCTGACATGTGTCCTTTAGATGATTCTGAACAAAGGACATGGAGGGGGAAATTTTCTGATTGCTTTCCTCATGAAAGTATACTTATCTTATATTCTCTCTCTGCTTTTTCTTGGTTTGGTTTGGTTTGGTTTGGTTTGGTTTGGTTTGGTTTGGTTTGGTTCGGTTTGGGTTGGGTTGGGTTGGGTTGGGCTTCTCTGTGTAGCCCTCACACTCACTGTCCTAGAACTTGCAACGTAGACTAGGCTGCCCTCGAATTCAGAGATCCACCTGAGTGCTGGGACTAATGGCGTGTGCCGCCGCCATGTGTGGCCCGGCTTTGTCTTTGAAGGACTGTCCAGGGCACAGTGAACGCATGGTGAATGGAGCTCTGCAGCTCTGCTGAGGCAGACTGTCTCCTGTGTTGTCCTCTGGTACATTCACCCTCACATCTTTGATTTTGTTGCAGGTGGCTCGTGGCACCCTTAGTGACAGTGCCCTTGATGCTGTGGAGACCCGGAAGGACCTGTTGGGAGCCAGTGGGCTCATGCTGCTGCTTCCCCCAAAAGTGAAGAGTGAGGATGTGGCGGAGGAGGACCTGTCCTGGCTGTCGGCTTTACTGCAGCTCAAGCAGCTTCTGCAGGCCAAGCCCTTCCAGCCTGCCCTGCCGCTGGTGGTCCTCGTGCCCAGCTCCAGAGGGGACTCCGCGGGCAGGGCAGTAGAGGACGGTGTGTGAAGGAAGCCCCGTTCCTGATCCCGCACCTTTAAGAAGTGGGTGGGGCTTGAGTGTGATGGATGGCCGGCAGAGCAGTGTGGGGAGCTTTGGGGTTAGTGCCTTATTTGTTGTGTCCACAGCGCAGGGCCACGGCTAGCTTGGGATGTGTCGCATGTGCAAATGAGTATTATTACATGGGGCTTCCTGTTTCTCTTCAAGGTCTGATGTTGCAGGATTTGGTTTCAGCCAAGCTGATTTCCGATTACATCGTTGTTGAGATTCCTGACTCTGTTACTGATTTACAAGGCACACTGAAGGTACGGTCTCACCTTGTAAAGGTCTGTCGGGTACTTGTTGACTTCTCTTCTCATCCGTCTGCAGTGCTATGTACGTGGTTGTTCTTTGGATTTTGAGACGCTGGCATGTAGGGCAGGCTGACCTCAAGTTTGCTAGGCAGTCAGGGTAACCTAGAAGTGATGCTTCCGCTTCCTCTTCCTCCTCCTCTTCCTCTTCCTCTTCTTCTTGTGTGAGAGTATAGGCCTGTACCGTCCTGTCCAGCTTATATTAGTGATTTCCATTTTAATCTTATGTTTTATACACACACACATTTCTAAAGATACAGGCAGGAATAAAAATAAAATTTAAAAAACACCCATAGTATGGTTTCAGTAATATGTTAAATAAGTTTTTTGGCTTTGCTTTGTTTTTTTTTTTGTTTTTTGGTTTTTTCGAGACAGGGTTTCTCTGTGTAGCCCTGGCTGTCCTGGAACTCACTTTGTAGACCAGGCTAGCCTCCAATTCAGAAATCGGCCTGCCTCTGCCTCCTGAGTGCTGGGATTAAAGGCGTGCACCACCACGCCCAGCCTTGGCTTTGCTTTTATGAATTTAAAATGACCATTTATATATTACATCTGAAGGTCAGATTTATCTAATTATTTTTTAGAATGAAAGCTTTTACAAAATATAAAGAAGTAATATTACCTGAGACTTCCTGGAAAGGTCTGCTAAAAATGGTTTAGGAAAGAAGTGTAGGGATTACATGCGGCCAGAGGATGTAGCTCAGGGGCACAGTCCCACTTGACATGTAAGAATGTCCTAGGTTTTTTTTTTTTTTAATTTTTAATATTTTTATTACATATTTTCCTCAATTACATTTCCAATGTTATCCCAAAAGTCCCCCATAGCGCCCCCCACAATGTCCTAGGTTTTATCTCCAGCACTCGATGAAAGCCAAACCAAAGCTGGACAGGAGGAGGTAATGGCAGAGCATGAGGAAGCTGCCTGGCGTTCAGCGACGACGCTAGTTCTAGGAATAAGATGGAGTGGCTCTGCTCCTGTGGGTGGTGAGGAAGCCCTCATGAGGTCCTTGGTCCTTCCAGGAGGGCTCTGCAGGCCCCACTTACTAGTTAGGTAAGACTCGTGGGGCCCTCTGTGGTGCCTCTGGGAGACATATCCACAAGGCTCTAGAAACCCAGACTCAGGCACGCAGAGGCCTTGTGCCCTTTCCTGCAGCGGCTGAGATTTTGTTGTTGGGGCATTTTCCTAAAACAGCCATGGGCAGAGTGCTAAGCCCCTTTCGAAAACTACTTTTTAAAATGAGTGTGACTTGTTTGAACAGATCTCTCCCAATTGTCTTGACCCTCAGGTTTCTGGAGCAGTCCAGTGGCTGATCTCCCGATGTCCTCAAGCCCCAGACCTTTGCTGCCAGACCCTTGTTCAGTATGTTGAGGATGGGATCAGCCGCGAGTTCAGTGGTCGGTTTTTCCACGACAGGAGAGAAAGGCGCCTGGCTAGCCTGCCCTCCCAGGAGCCTAGCACCATTATTGAGTTGTTCAACAGTGTGCTGCAGTTCCTGGCCTCTGTGGTGTCCTCTGAGCAGCTGTGTGACATCTCCTGGCCTGTCATGGAATTTGCCGAAGTGGGAGGCAGCCAGCTGCTTCCTCACCTGCACTGGAACTCACCAGAGCATCTAGCATGGCTGAAGCAAGCTGTGCTCGGGTTCCAGCTTCCACAGATGGACCTTCCACCCCCAGGGGGTATGTACCCACCCTGAGGGAGGAGTGGAGGGCTAGCCTCCTCTTCTCCTTGTTGTAGAGACACTATACCAGGGGGTGGATTCCAGTGTGAAGTCTGCAGTCCACTTCTACTGTGTACCTATCTGCATCAGCCTTTGGGTTTCTGGGTTAGGATGAACCAGGATTTTATGGGGTGGGAGCTGTTGTCCTTTTCCCCAGGACAGTCCTGGGACTGTCCCACGGGTGCTGCTCACAGAAGAGCTAGGCCAGCTGAAAAGCATGAGACTTCTGTGACTGCCTCTGAGCTGCTGGCCCTGCTGCTCTGACAGCATTTAAGTGCTAGTGTAGGTCACTGTTCCTTTAAAGCCTGACTGTGCCTACCGTGCCTGGGGGATGAGGCCTCTGGGCTGTTTGATGCAGACTCCACAGATAGCCAAGGCTGACTCAAACCTGGTGCTGCAGGGGCTGCTCTTTCCTATGTTAATGGCACTGGGAAGGAGGGAGCCTGCTTACTATTCACCTGACAAAGCTTGTGGACTTACCCACAGTAGCCCTCTACCAAGAAAACAGCATTAATAATATTTCGTGTTCACTGATTGTTGGTCACACCTGTAACTCTCTCTGCAGCCCCCTGGCTCCCTGTGTGTTCCATGGTCATTCAGTACACCTCCCAGATTCCCAGCTCATGCCAGACACAGCCTGTCCTCCAGTCTCAGGTGGAGAACCTGCTGTGCAGAACATACCAGAAGTGGAAGAACAAGAGCCTCTCTCCAGGCCAGGAGTTGGGGCCTTCTGTTGCCGAGATCCCGTGGGATGACATCATCACCTTATGCATCAATCATAAGCTGAGGGACTGGACACCCCCCAGGCTCCCTGTCACATTAGGTAGTTGTTGTTCAGGGTTTGGGGACTGAAAGTCATGAGACTTCCCTAGGCTAATTTTACCAAAAAGGGGGCGGGGGGAGTGAGATTTTAGTTAGTTAGCTAGTTAGTTAGTTTATTTTAAATAGGGTCTCATTGTGTAGCTCTGGCAAGCCAAACAAAACCATCTCCACTCTTTTGTTTTAAATTAGACCAGAATAATCTTAGAAACTTTTGAAGCACTAAGGTTTGACTGGGCATGGTGGTCTATATCTTTAATTCCAACATGCAGGAGGATCTCTTGTGAATTTGAGGCCAGCCTGGTTTACCTAGCAAGTTATGGGATAGCCAGGACTATATAGAGAGACCCTGTTTAAAAAACACAAACAGGGCCAGATATGTTGTGCATGCCTTTATTCCCTGCACCAAGGATGCAGAGGCAGGCAGGTCTCCGAGTTTGAGGCCAGCATGGTCAGTCTGTAGAGCATGTTCCAGGACAGTCAGGGCTGCACAGAGAAACCCTGTCTCAAAACAAACAAACAAAAAACCAAGAAAAGGTCTTAGGAGAGCACAGCCTGCCTTCCCTGGAATAGGCCTCCTAGGTTAGCTCTTAGAGGCACAGCTCTGCGAGTTATTCCTATCCCTTTACAATCTACACGAATGCATGTCCCATCCGAGCACGGAAGTTACATTAGTGAGGTTTGCCTTTAAGCGAATATCAAGTGGTCATCTGTTACTCCATATATCTATATCTATATCTATATCTATATCTATATCTATATCTATATCTATATCTATATCTATATATATATATATATGTGATTTCTAAAAATATGTTCTTGTACTGTTTTCTCAGAGGCGCTGAGTGAAGATGGTCAAATATGTGTGTATTTTTTCAAAAGCCTTTTAAGAAAATACCATGTTCCCTTGTCATGGGAACAGGCCAGAATGCAGACGCAGCAGGAACTGCAGCTGAGTCATGGACGGTGAGGCCTATGTTGAGTGCGTTTTCTGTCTCTGTTCTGGACCAGAGCCCCTTCCCTGTCATAGACCGACTCTGGCGACCCTGCAGAGTGCGGGGTGTCCCCACTGCGTAGACACTTTAGAGCAGTTGCAGGCACCTCTCTCCATTTATCAGATGAGCTCAGGCCAACCCTAGTTGCAGAAGGCAGATAAAAGAGCTGGTATCTCATCTCATAAACCCAGTTCTATATATACCCAATGCAGCACCTGTACATATTCCCCAGTAGTCCTTCTTCCAGAAGAAACAGCAAGAGAACTCTATTAATATAATTTGCTGTTGCAATAGAAAAGCCAGGTGATCATTTCAGTACGTGTTGAAATAATTTAAAATGTTTATTTATTTTATATATATGGTTGTTTTGCCTACATGTATGTCAGTGCCCCACTTGTGGGCCACTGTTGTATTCCCTAGAACTGGAGTTACAGACAGTTGTGAGCCAACATGCAGGCGCTGGGGAGAGGGTTCTCTGGAAGACCAGCAGCCAGTGCCATAAACAGCTGACTCAGCTCTACAGCCCCAAAATGAACTTTTTTTTGTTTGTTTGTTTTTTGAGACAGGGTTTCTCTGTGTAGCCCTGGCTATCTTGGCACTCACTTTGTAGACCAGGCTGGTCTCGAACTCAGAAATCCGCCTGACTCTGCCTCCCAGGTTCTGGGATTAAAGTGTGTGCCACCACGCCCGGCTCAAAATGAACTTTTTAAAGCTTAAGTCAGAGTCAGATGGATGGCTCAGCGGGTGGGAGTACTTACTGTTCTGGCCTGGCAACCTGAGTTTGATCCCTGGTATCCACTGAGTTGGAAGGAGAGAACTGACTCCACAGAATTGCTCTCTGACCTCTACATGTACACTTCCCATGGCCCTGGGCTACTGTCTTAGTTTCGTTTCTAAGTTTTGCTGTATTGGTAAATTGCTCTGACAAAAAGAAACCCAGGGGAAAGGGTTTGAGTTTCTCACTGGGAAAATCAGAGCAGGAACCTGAAGCAGTTAGTCACAGTCCAGAGCGAATAAAGCTCACCTCAATAGAGAATGGCGGCCGCATAGGGTGGTTTGAGTCTTCCCTCAACTACTGATGTCATCCACAGTCCTCCACAGGCATGTCTGCAGACCAAGCTGATCTGACGACAGTCCCTCATGTGCCTGCCTGCCTTCCCAGAGAATTCTGCATGCTTTCAGCCCTGACCACTAAAACTAGCCACCACAGCTACCTATCATAGATCTATTAAAACAAAAATGCAAAACACACCCCAGTAAAATAAAAGCAACAACAACAAAGCATCATGTTCTTCCAGAAAGCATAAGGCATGAAGGCCAGCACCAGTCGGTGCTGCCCAGGTTGTCACTGATGTTGCCTGATGGCCACTGACAACGGGGCAGATAGGCATAAATATCAAAAATGAGAATTTCCACAGGGTACAGTGCCAGCTTAGAAGAATCAGCATTGTAGCCCTGGTTATGGTCCAGGGTTCAGCAAGGTAACTATCAGAAGTTCCTAAAGCCTTGAAATACAGAACCAGTGGATGAGAACACTCGCTCTTGCAGAGGACCCAGGTTTGATTCCCAGCACCCATGTGGTGGCTCACAACCACCCATGACTCCAGTTCCAAGGATCTGGTAATCACTTCTGAACTCTTTGGGCACAAGGCACACATGTAATACACATATACACATACAGGCCAAACACTCGCATGTAAAATAAATCTTTAAAGTAGCAACAACAATAAAGATGTACTTAGTATGTAGAGCTGAAGAAATGGCTCAGGAGTTAAGAACATTTGTTGTTCTTCCATTTTTTAGGGATTTGATGCCCTCTTCTGGCTTCCATGGGCTCGTGTATTCTTGTGCTACACATAAGTTCATCACAGGCAAACATTGCATGCGTAAGATAAATCTTAGCATATACACATGAGAGACAGAGACAGACAGACTGGGATAAGAAACAAAGGCCTGATTTAAAGCAGCTCTAGTGGAACATTTGGAAGCAATAGCTGTCTTTGTGTCTGTCTGTCTGTCTCCCTTCTTCCCTCCTTCCCCCCACCCCCTCTTCCTTTCTCCCTCCCTCTCTTTTATGTTATGTATCCCTGGCTGGCCTGGAACTCACTATGTAGGTCAGGCTGTCTTTGAGCTCACAGAAATCTGTCTGTCTCTGCCTCTGCTTCCAGGATGTTGGGATTAAAGGCACATGCCAGCAAGCCTGACCAACAAGTGTCTCTTGTTTTGTTTTGTTTTGTTTTGTTTTGTTTCGAGACAGGGTTTCTCTGTATAGCCCTGGCTGTCCTGGAACTCACTTTGTAGACCAGGCTGGACTCCAACTCAGAAATCCGCCTGCCTCTGCCTCCAGAGGGCTGGGATTAAAGGTGTGCGCCACTACTACGCCCGGCTGTTTTGTTTTGTTTTGTTTTGCCAACAGTGTCTCTTGATGTGTGTGTGAGAGTCACTATATAGCACATAATATGAGAGCTGCCCTCTCTTGTTGCCATAGTCTCTGACTTGAAGGAAGTCAAGGCAGGCCCAGGGCCTGACATGGGTATAAACCACCCACTAGAGCACTTGGATCTTGAGGCTTTTGTTAATGGAGTGAACACGTGTCCAGCTGTGTCCGTGTGCTGTGCACAATGTTGTCATCTTCTCTCCCATCTTTCTTGACTGTAAGAACTTCCACCCTTGTGCTTCCAGTTCGGGGATGAGGTCCTTCCATCCTCCTACAAGCACTTTTCCTACTCCATTGCTTCATGTGCACCAGAAAGGGAAGAAAAAGGAAGAGAGTGGCCAAGAGGGGAGCCTCAGTACAGAGGACCTGCTTCGGGGGGCTTCTGCAGAAGAGCTCCTGGCACAGAGTCTGTCCAGCAGTCTGCTGGAAGAGAAGGAAGAGAACAAGAGGTTGGTCTGTCTGTCCCCTTCCTGGGTACTCATGCATTCTTTCTACTTCCTGCAAGAGGAAAGTCAGGACAGCCAAGGCTAGGAAGGGGCGGCTGGGCTGGCTAGGGTTATAGTGATGAGACTTTATTTAAAAAGAAAAGAAGGAAGAAGAGAGAAAAGAAAAGAAAGGAAGTGAGACATTGATAAAGTGTAAGTGTGGGCTGGAGTGCTTGCTGAGTTTCCAGAGGACCTCACTTTGGTACCCACATCCATAGCAGGTGGCTCCTAAGCACCTCTAACTCGAGCTCCTCGGATCTGACCCCTCCGGCCTCTGTGAGCACTCGTGCACCTACACAGATGTTCACACACACATCTATACATAACTAAAAATAACTTTTTAAAAGTAGAAGCCCTTAAGAGACAGATTGTGCTCTAGAAAGAATATTCTGAGTTTTATCATTTGAAATTGGCTTCATTGCTTATTATTTTAAGTCTTCTAGAGGAGGGACTGTGTGTAGCTAAGTACATAGCTTGGTCTACCATGGCTGACCACTGCTTCTTGGCCCTTGTGAAGCTCAAGTCTTCAGTGGGTCATTTCTTACTAGGTGGATAGGAGCTAGTGCAGACCCTCCTCTGCTTAGCTGACTTCCTTTCCTTTGTACCTTCCTCTTCTGGTCATTCACACTGAGAAATAGAACAGGGAAGACAGAACTTGGTCAAGGTTGTCTTCCCACCATGCTGGTGTGTCCCTCCTGATGCTAGAGAGGAGCATTGCATTGTGTGCTTGAGGTCAGCTCTCCCCTTGGGGTGCAGTGTCACCTCCAGCCTACACACAGTGCTCCACCCTTAGGGCTCTCCTGAGACCATTAGGACATGAAGGTCAGCACACAAACCGCAGCCATACTGACACATGCTCCTGACTCAGCTCCTTTGTCTCCAGTCGCCACTCTGGCCCTCAGCAGCCTGCATGCTTGAGTCTGCTCACGAGTTCTTGTCCCTGTCAGTGACCACCAACTTCTTAGCCTTGTTCTGAGTCCCTGAAAGGATTTAATAAATCCAAGAGCACCACAGAGCGTCCTCTGACGTCACGTGGGCATCCACATCTGTTCACGGACACTCAGGACGAGGAGTTAACAGCACAGGGGAGGGAGTGCCGCTTAAGCTCTGTCTTCCTCACTTTCTGCTCTCATACTGTTTCAGGTTTGAAGATCAACTTCAGCAGTGGTTATCGCAAGACTCACAGGCATTCACAGAGTCAACTCGCCTTCCTCTCTACCTCCCTCAGACACTAGTGTCCTTTCCTGATTCTATCAAAACTCGGACCATGGTGAAAACATCTACAAGTCCTCAGGTGAGAACGAGTACCCTTGCCATTTCCCGAATTAAAGACAGGGAATGCGCCAGCCTCAGTGGACCACACCTTTAATCCCAGCACTCCATGAGTGTGAGGCAGCCTGGTCTACAGAGTGAGTACCAGGACAGCCAGGGCTACACAGGAACCCTGTCCTGAAAAAATGAGGGAGGGGAAAAAAAAAGAAAGAAAAAAGAAAAAACAAACTAAAAACCATTTTAAATACCTTAAAAGTTCTGTCTCTTTAGAATATCCAAAAGTTCACTCTTTCTCTGGCCTTATCCTCTCTCTGCCTCCCCTCCTTCTCTCTCCCTTCCCCCTCTGCTTCCCTCTCTCCCTTCCCTCTCTAGCCTCTCCCCTACCCCCTTCCCCCCCCCCCAGTGTTCCGTGGCCCGCCTCTTCCTTCTCTATCACCTTTTTTTCTATGTCCATGTTCCCTTCTCACCCCTGTTCTCATGCCCCAAATAGATGCCCTTTTATTCTAAAAAAAAAAAAAAAAAAATATCCAGGAGTTCTTTAAAATATCCAGATTCTCTGTAAAATATCCAAAGTCTCTAAAATTTCAGTGTCTTTTTGAAAGTTAAAAGTCTCTGAACTGTGGTTACTTGTAAAATAAATAAGTTACATAAGTTCTTATTCTAAGAAGGGGAATAAGGGCACAGTCACGGTCAACTTGAGAGCACCCAGAGTCCAGCAGTGTAAAGCCAGGTGTCACACCACTTCTGTCTGACACTCACTCTCCCTCTTCTGGGCTCCTTCAAAATGCCTGGTGGCTGTCTGCTGCACATGCAGCTTGTCCTCTAGGCTCAGGCTGGCTGCATGCCACAGCTGCTGCGACCCCTGGTGGTCAGGTCACCATGGTACTGCCATGCCCAATGCTTGAGTCCCCATTGCAGCTGGGCTGCTCCTGGGACAATAACATCTCTCTGGCTTTCTTCAGGGACTCTCCACCCCTGCCACATGATACCAAGCATTATATCGCCCCGACACCTTCAATTCTGAGCCTTCTACTGCAGGGGGAGCATCCGTGGTCTGGCCTGGCCTGGCCTCTCATGGTGCCAAAGCCTCAGCTGATCTTCACAACCCCTATATGCCTTCAAAACCAGTATAGGGAGAGCCTTACACTACCAAGTTCAGATGCCAACATGAGGTGCAGCCTCAGCTCCCTTTGGGCCGTGAGCAGAATTCTATGTGCTCATCCTGAATAAACACTTGAGAATAATTTACCTCAGTGCTGCTGCTCTCCTAATCAGGGCTGATTCTGCAGCTCCCAGCTGACCAGTATCACTTGTCTCAGCCTTAGAGTACTTGAGAGACTCAAGACTTCTCTCTCAAACATCACAAGCCAGGCCACCACCATCTGCACTACTCTTCTGTTTTGTTTTGTGTTGGTTTTGTGTGTTGGTTTTTCGAGAGAGGGTTTCTCTGTATAGACCAGGCTGGCCTCAAACTCACTTTGTAGACCAGGCTGGCCTTGAACTCAGAAATCCACCTGCCTCTGCCTTCCGAGTGCTGGGATTAAAGGCATGTGCCCCCATGCCTGGCTGGCACTACTCCTACTTTCACCATTTGCTGTGTTCCCACAATTCATTAAACTCTGAACACTCAAGTGCTTTTCTAGTCTGAAGTTCCAGAGGCCATGCACAATCCTCCAAAATACATTCTCAGGTCTGTCACAGTAATGCCCCAAGGCCTGGTAACTAATTTCTTAATTAGAGCTTCTATTCCTGTCATAAAACACCATGACTATAAGCAACGAAAGGGTTTATAGTCCATCCAAAGAAGTTAGGACAGGAACTCAAGCAAGGCAGGAACCTGGAGGCAGGAGCTGAGGCAGAAGCCATGGAGGGTCCTGCTTACTGGCTTGTTTCCATGGCTTGCTCAGCTTGCTTTCTTATAGAATCCAGGACAGCTGGTCTAGGGGTGGCCCCACCCACAATAAGGCCCTGCCACCTTAATCAGAATTGCCACAGGTTTGCCCCCAGGCCAGTCTTATGGGGGCATTTTCTCTATTGAGATTTTCTTTTCCACAATACTACCTAGCTTGAAACTAACCAGCACTGCTAGGCGGTGGACGCAGCTTCAATTCCAGCACTTGGAAGGCACAGGCAGTTGAACTTGAGGCCAGCCTTGTCAACAAACCAAGTTCCAGGACAGCCAGGGCTACACAAAGAAACTCTGTCTCAGAAAATAGAATAAAACAAAAACAAACCAGCACACACAGGAACAGTAGCTCTTGTCTGTGGGGCCACATAACTATCTGAACCTTGACCAGACTCCGTTCTGGGATTAACTTTCCCTAAGGAAAATTAATAAGGGAAGAAGATGAGCTCACAGAAGTAAATTTCACATTAGAGTAGTATTTTCAAAGCCAGATCATCCAGGCCCCAGAGCGCCTCTATGTTTTTCTTGGCGGATAAGGAAGCAGAAAGAGTTTATCTGAAGGATCATGCCGTGGGGCAGGGGCAAAAGGTGTTTCTGGAATGGCTTAGGAAATCTCACAGAAGGAAGGCAGAGTACGACAGCATACTGTTCCCATTGATGAGTTTGCTTAATCCTTTAAAATACTCTTCTCTCTGACTTATTGTGAGGCATGGTGGTGTACACTCGTAATCCCAGCACTTGGAGATGGATGGAAGCAGGAAGATCAGGAGTTCAAGGCCAGCCTCTACTATGTAGCAAGTTTGAGGCTATCTCAAACTATATTCCACCCTTTTTCAACCCCACTCTACCAGCTCCCCAAATTTATATTCTGACTAATTCTCTCTAAAGACATTGCCAGATAGTTAACAAAGTTTAATGTACAAAAGTCTTCACAATGGAATTGATTATATGTCTAATCAATAAATGACTCAAGGCGGGAACTTGGTTAAGCTCCGTAGAATACTGGCTATTTTTGTGTAGCAGATTAGGCTGGCAAGATGGAGGCGAGGGTTCTGTTGAGCCCAAGAGGCTCTAAGGGTGTGAGCATGGATCTGATGTGACTGCCGCCACACATGACTACGTCTTGCTTCTTTTTTACTCAATTAGAATTCAGGGACAGGAGGAGAGCAGTTGAGGTTCTCAGAGGCATCAGATTCATCCCTGACGGAAAAGCTGAAACTCCTGGAAAGGCTGATCCAGAGCTCAAGGGCGGAAGAAGCAGCCTCCGAGCTGCACCTCTCTGCACTGCTGGAGATGGTGGACATGTAGCCGTCTGACGGGAGAGGGATCTCCAATTCATAATGCTTTGTCTGTATTCAATTGTGTTATAGATGCTGTTGGAAATGCGACTATTAATTATGCAAATAAACTTTTTGAATCATTCCAGAGCCTTCTAGTTTTATGACTGAAGGCTATGTGATGTCTTTAGTAGTAGTTTTTTTTTTTGGTTTTTTTTGGTTTTTTTTTTGTGACCTTAGATGTTTTTCTCTCACACACACCGGAAAATACTCAGAGGGAGTTTTTGTAACTTTCTGGTTTTCCGTATACACATATTTTGAGACTTTCATGTGTGAGTGTACTGTAATCTGTAATTAGATCATTTCTACCCCTCCCCCTCCACACTCTGGGACTCATGACCTATTCTTCTATAATTGTTACATATACATACGTCTACTGAGTCTATTCAATGTTGCTTGAATGCATATGTACTTAGGGATGGCCATATGGGATTGGAGAACCTATCAGAGACCTACCTGGAAAAAACTGATTCTCCCTCCCTTGGTAATCCATTGACTGCTTATTCTGTTTATAATAGATAATTCTCTTAGTAAAGTCACTGTCCCTGGTGTCTTAGCTATCAGAAATGCAGGGACAAGTAAGACACAGGGTCCTCACTGCAAGGTCAACTCTGCTCATCAGGAGAGCCAACATACATACATACATACATACATACATACATACATACAAACAAACAAAATACATATATACATCGTAGTAGTATACATAGAATGTAGTACATACATTGAATGTAGTAGTGTCCATGAGAGGGCATGATGAACGCCTTGAGGCACCAGTTGGTTGTGCGACCAAATGGCTGGCGCAGGCCAGCAGGCTCTCACTACCCTCAGAGGGCCATGGGGATTAGTTGTGGAAAAACATTAGAAGTGACCTGATCCTATTTTCTCTTCAAAATAACACGTGGAAGAGGTTGGTGAGATGGCTTGCCACATTACACTTGTTCTTGCTGAAGAACCTGTGGTTTCCAGAAGACCTGACATCCTCTCTTGACCTCTGTGGCACCACACCTGTCTGTGCACTACAGGAATGCAGAACACCCATGCACATAAATATATCAAATGGCATTTTGCAAGGAATGGAAGATGTACTAATAAAATTAGCGACGGTCACTTCTCTTAAACTGTGCACTAAGCATTCCCAGACTACTGTCCTGTAGCCCCCGAGTCTGTTCAAGAGGAGTATGCAGGATCTCTGGTCCTTGTTCAGCTCACTGTGTAAAAAGCCCCGAGTCTGTTCAAGAGGAGTATGCAGGGTCTCTGGTCCTTGTTCAGCTCACTGTGTAAAAAGCCCCGAGTCTGTTCAAGAGGAGTTTGCAGGGTCTCTGGTCCTTGTTCAGCTCACTGTAAAAAGCCCCTGAGTCTGTTCAAGAGGAGTATGCAGGGTCTCTGGTCCTTGTTCAGCTCACTGTGTAAAAAGCCCCTGAGTCTGTTCAAGAGGAGTTTGCAGGGTCTCTGGTCCTCGTTCAGCTCACTGTGTAAAAAGCCCCGAGTCTGTTCAAGAGGAGTTTGCAGGGTCTCTGGTCCTTGTTCAGCTCACTGTGTAAAAAGCCCCTGAGTCTGTTCAAGAGGAGTATGCAGGGTCTCTGGTCCTTGTTCAGCTCACTGTGTAAAAAGCCCCTGAGTCTGTTCAAGAGGAGTTTGCAGGGTCTCTGGTCCTCGTTCAGCTCACTGTGTAAAAAGCCCCGAGTCTGTTCAAGAGGAGTATGCAGGGTCTCTGGTCCTTGTTCAGCTCACTGTGTAAAAAGCCCTGGAAGAAATCTGCTCTGGCCATCTTCAAAACTACCAGTAAAGCTTCCCGCTACCCGCCCTGTGACCCTCCAAATACTACATCTTTTAGACTTTACAATTTTTTTTGTCCTATGTATGTTAATAACTTTACGTTCTGTATGTGTATGGGCAAGTGTGTGCCAGTGCACATGTGAAGGCCAAGCTGTCCTCTGACTTCCATACATATGAATGAGGAAGCACATCAGGAAATTTCCGGAGTCAGTTCTCTCCTTCCACCATATGCAACCGGGAACTGAACTCACATCATTGGGCTTGGAGGCAAGCAGCCTTACCCCCTGAGCCAACTTGCTGGCACAAATCTTTGTGTGTGTGTGTGTGTGTGTGTGTGTGTGTGTGTGTGTGTTGTGTGCGTTCTTGCATCCATGAAGGGCTTAGAGAACAACTTTTAGACTTCTCCCCTTCCATCCTCATTGAGGCAGGGTCTCTCATTTATGTGCTGTACAGTATATCTCAGGCTAGCTGATCCTTGTGCTTCCAGCCAATTATTTTTTTTTAAATTCATTTTATATGTCTTGAGTGTTTCACCTGCATGCACACTTGTGTACCATGTGCATACCTAGTGCCCATAGAGGCAGAAGAGGGTGTCTGATTCCCTGAAACTGGAGTTATATAGAGTTGTAAGCCACCACCTGGGTATTGAGACTCAAACCCAGGTCCTCCAGAAGAGCAGCTAGTGTTTGTAACCACCAAGCCAGGTCTCCAGTTCTTCCAGTCAATTCTTGTCTCTATCTCCATTTTCATATTAGGAGTGTCAGGCTCACAGGATAGACACCACTGCTTCCTGTGTGTTTGCGGGATCACACACAGGTTATTAGTTGTGTAGCATGTACTTTTACCTGCTGAGCCATCGCCCCAAGTTTTTCCCCTCTTCAGTGGCTCACTGTTTATCAAGAAAGACTTGATGTTATTTTAAGCATTTATTTATTGCGTGTGTTACTTTTCTGTTGCTGTAATAAGGCACCATACATAGTACATACATTTATTGGGGATGTTTAGAGAGTATGTAGGATGTTTGGGAGTATAGCAGGCAGTAGGAAGGCAGGCATGGTGCTGGAGTAGTAGCTAAGGGTTTTCATCTTGATCCACAAGCAGGCAACAGAGCTAACTGGAAGTAGCCCAGGCTTTTGAAAACTCACCCCCCTCACCCCAGTGACACACCTCCTCCAACAAGGCCACACCTCCTCCAACAAGGCCACACCTCCTCCAACAAGGCCACACCTCCTAATCCTTCCTAAACAGTTCCACCAACAGGGGCTCAAGTACTCAAGTGCAGAAGTCAAGGGAAACTGCAATTTTGTCCTACCATGTAGGTTCTGAATTAGCCTACGGCTTTTATGGTTGGGGGCAAGCAGTTCTGTCTGCTTTGTCATCCTGTAGGCTCCTTAACCTTGTTACTCCTTAACCTTGCTTTAATAGTGACATTCTTTTCCTGCCTCCAGCCTCCCAGCCCAGAGAGGGTAGTGGTGGAGTCACAGAGTAGGACTCTGGTGATGGCTTTAGTCTGAGGTCTTTCCAGCTCTCTATCTGGACTGAAATGCTGACAATAACTTCTAAAAGGTCCTAGAAACTTTCTTGCTTTTTGAGGGTAAAAGACTTAGGTGATTAACACCTGTAGCCTAACAGTGGAGGATTAAGCAGTGCGGCCTTTGTTCTATCTCAGCAGGAACTGCTGGGCTCTAATCTTCAGCCTGCTAGTCAGAAGTCAGGAAGAAAAGGGGACACTTAGAAAAGTGATTATGGTACTTATTACTAAGTTGTAAAAAGTTTCCTATGAAAGCTATCTAAGGGGAAAAGCAGAAAGATCCTAATCTGGGAAAGGGAAAAATTCTTCTAAGTGAGGAAAGGCAAAAAATTCTCCTCTTTTGATTCTCTTCATCTCTTTGTCCTCAGTACTTATACACCTTTCAGAATACATGATCACATGTCACAAAGTTCATCACCAGGTCACATACAAAATCAAATCATAAATTGAAATAGAAGTTTACAACAGCAAATGTTTCCATGCAGCCGGGTGTGGTGGCGCACGCCTTTAATCCCAGCACTTGGGAGGCAGAGGCAGGCGGATTTCTGAGTTCGAGGCCAGCCTGGTCTACAAAGTGAGTTCCAGGACAGCCAGGGCTATACAGAGAAACCCTGTCTCGAAAAACCAAAAAAAAAAAAAAAAAAAAAATGTTTCCATGCATATCCATTAGGAGTAATTATCTGGCTAAACATCCACCACCTGTCTCAGCTGCACAGGTTCACTGGAGGTTTAAAACCATAACTAAGTTATTAGTGAAGTTTTGTATAGATAAACCCAGTCAATATTTTATCTTCTGTCCTAGCACCTATAATAAATCATTAGTTCTATTTTTATGGCCTTTGGTTAATTGTTTTATAACCTCTTGGAATATGCTCTGAGTAGGAGAAAGTCTGGTTACTAAGAGCAATTAACTGGTGCCACTTGGGAGACTGGCAGAGTTCTCACTGAAGTTTTGACTACCAGAAAAGGACCTGATAGCAGTCCGCTATAAAAGAGCTTAATAATCACATATAATTCTAGGAATTCTTTTTTTTTTTTTTTTTTTTTTTGAGACAGGGTTTCTCTGTATAGCCCTGGCTGTCCTGGAACTCACTTTGTAGACCAGGCTGTCCTCGAACTCAGAAATCCACCTGCCTCTGCCTCCCAAGTGCTGGGATTAAAGGCGTGCGCCACCACTGCCCGGCCAATTTTAGGCATTCGTATGAGATCATCATTAAGACTTAAGTCATCTATTTGTTTATATAGCATCACTACAAGACAGTAGGGTCTGCAGAGATCTGCTCCAAAGGGGTGTGCTACTACTTAGTGATTGTTATATATATTTAATAATAACAGGAAAAGCATATTAATAGCAGGAATCTTTCCTAAAATAATCCCTTATAGCCTTGTTTAATAAGGGTGTACCTGTCACAGATTATATAATAATCCAAAGCAGGCCATTTCAGGATGATCACCTGCTAGTTATTAGCTTGTCCCATTATGGCTCCTAACATTTTCCTACAATAAAAGTACTATCTGTCCTACAATGTATATCACACATACATATATGCCTATATTTTCTCTACTACGTGTCTTTTTCGTCAGTTCAATGTTGGCTGAATTCGAAGTTCAGGCTGACTTTATGTTTCCTCGTAGCAGCTGAATCTGTTACTGATTCATGACTTAATTTCACTCTGGTGCAATTTTGGCTTTCCCTGCCTTGTTTTATTCTATGTTCTTGCCACTACTTCACCCAAACTCTCAGCCCACCGAACACAGCCTTGTTTGTAAGGTAGAGTTCTAGTTCCGTTTTCTCATGACCACCCTCTGGGAACCATAGCTCTCTGTAACGGCTTTTGCATCCAGAATGTCTTTATTTCTCCTTATATTTGATTCAATATTTCAGTGAGAGTAACATTTTAGATTGGCAATTATTACCTTTTAGTCTTGTTTCTTGAAAAGAGGTTTAAAGCCGGGCGTGGTGGCGCACGCCTTTAATCCCAGCACTTGGGAGGCAGAGGCAGGCGGATTTCTGAGTTTGAGGCCAGCCTGGTCTACAGAGTGAGTTCTAGGACAGCCAGGGCTACACAGAGAAACCCTGTCTCTAACCCGCCCCCCCAAAAAAGAAGAGGTTTAAAAATATTTAAAGTTGGGTGGGTTGGTGAGCAGGGGGAGGGGGAGAGGATAGGGGGGGGTTTGGAGGGAAAACCAGGAAAGGTGATAAAATTTGAAATGTAAATAAAGAAAATATCTAAAAAATATTTAAAATTATTTTTTATTCCTCTGTGTGTGTGTGTGTGTGTGTGTGTGTGTGTGTGGTGTGTGGGGCATGCATGCCACTGAGTGTACATGGAGATCAGAGGGCAACTTTGTGTAGTCGATTCTTCTACCCAGGCTTGTACATCATGTGCCTTTAGCCATGCCCACTAAGCCGTCTTGCAGGCCCTTTCTTGAAATTTCTAAGATCATTTCTGGGGCTGGTGTGTGGACTTCTAGAAATTGGGGCACAAAGTGAGGATGAGTATGATCAAAACACATCATATACATTTGTGAAGTTAAAATTTAAAATACTGTATTACATCACTTCTGTCCATGGTATTTTCAAATGTCTCAACTCTCTGCCCTCTATTAGGTTTTTTTTCCCTAACTCATATTACTATTAAACAAACTTATTCTAAACATAATAGCTTTAAAATGAGGAGTCCCCTGGGCAGCTTTTTCTTGGCACTTGTCTTGTAGTTTAGTGAGGTAATGCCAAGACACAGACGTCTGATGGTTCTGTTGGGCTTCATGTCCATGGGTGGGCAGAGGGGTTCTTGCTGGGTTTCCCTCTACTGCTTGCTCATGCATGCTGACAATGGAGCTCTGAATCAGGGAGCAAAGTCTACCCACTGAGGATTTCTCTAGTTTTTCTACTAGTCCCCAATGCCTGGAGGTCTTTCTTCTTTTTGTGTGTGCATGTGTTCATGTGAGTATGTGCATATGTGTACGTCTGCATCCTTACATGTATGAGGGTTAGATGTGGACCATGAAGTCTTCCTTGTTTGCTTTCTGTTTTTGGAGACCGGGTTTCTCACTGGCCCTGAGCTCATCATCTCCTTTAGCCTGGCTGGCTAACGACTTGTTCTGTTTCTGCTCCTCCAGCACTGGGTCTGTAGAGATGTGCTACTCGGTTTGGTTTACATGTGGATGGCAGGGAGCCAAACTCTAGTCCTTGAGCTTGTGAGCTAGGCACAGAAATGAGCTATCTCATCAACGCACTCCCTGCTCTCCCCCCTCCCACCTCTGTCTTTCCCTCTGGTGATCATACTATGTAACTCGGGCTGGCCAGAATCACAATTCTCCTGCCTCTGAAGTGTTGAAATTATACCCACGTGCCACCATGCCCAATGCACTACAGACCAGTTGCCTTAGGGAAATCTTGACTCCTGTCTCAGGCTAGCTGTTGGAATGTGAGAGGGAGGACTGGATTCCCCCTATGAATGCAAATTTTCAATTTCTCTGGTTTTGATGATATCCAGCTATGCCTCATCTGCCTTTTACTCAGCTGCTCCAGGCTTCCACCCAGTCAGAACACTAAAACTATGATAATGGGGGGTTGGAGAGATGGCTCAGCGGTTAAGAGCACCGACTGCTCTTCCAGAGGTCCTGAGTTCAATTCCCAGCAACCACATGGTGGCTCACAACCATCTGCAATGTGATCTGATCCCCTCTTCTGCTGGGTCTGAAGACAGCTACAGTGTACTCATACATAAAATAAATAAATAAATCTTAAAAAAAAAAAAAAAAAAAAAACAGCCGGGCATGGTGGCGCATGCCTTTAATCCCAGCACTTGGGAGGGAAGCAGAGGCAGGCAGATTTCTGAGTTCGAGGCCAGCCTGGTCTACAAAGTGAGTTCCAGGATAGCCAGGGCTACACAGAGAAACCCTGTCTCAACCCCCCCCCCCCAAAAAAAAAACAAAAACAAAAACAAAACAAAAAAAACCCAAAAAACAAAAAAACCAACCTATGATAATGTTCCTTCCAGGTTTTCACTGCTCCCTCCAGATTCTGTTAATTCAAGGGTTCGAAGCCGGGCGTGGTGGCGCACGCCTTTAATCCCAGCACTTGGGAGGCAGAGGCAGGCGAATTTCTGAGTTCAAGGCCAGCCTGGTCTACAGAGTGAGTTCCAGGACAGCCAGGGCTATACAGAGAAACCCTGCCTCAAAAAAAAAAAAAAAAAACAAAAAAACAATTCAAGGGTTCGTTCCCTGGCGAGAACTGTCATTTCTTGCTGGCTTTAGCTACACATAGAGGTTTCCATTTTCTCTGACTTGCTGAATCAGTCATTCCTCCATCTACTTCTAGTCTTTATAATTTTCTTTAACATATTTTCTAAAATCCAGAGCTTCATACATGCATATTGTGTGTTTTGAGTGAGTCCACCCCTCATTCCCTCCCTTCCGGATCCTCTCCTATCTCCCCCGTTCCTTTTCACTTCTGTCCTGGGTTTTTAATGTCTTTGTCTTTGGACTGGGACGTGGGCAGGAAACAGAAATCAACATCTATGTCCAGCCTGGTGTTTTTAAACAGAAATATCTTTCTTTTCCTGTCGTCTCTGACTCCTAAGGCAGCTCCTAGGTCAGTAACTAATCATTCCCCCACGTCCAATCAGCAAGTACCGCAACCCCATTTTGTAATCTCTTCAGAGCCTGTAATTATTTCCCCCACAGGGAATCAGCAAGTACCAGCAACCCCATTTTATAGTCTCCCCAGAGTCAGTAGTTAATCACTTCCCCCACATCTAATCAGCAATTGCCACAGCTCCATCTTGGGCTCCCTTCAGGGCTTCAGTGGGATGAGGTCTTCACTTGCCTTCTTTGACCCTATTCCCTTAGTTTTCCTCCTCGGTGGAGCAGGAAAGTCGAGCTTCTCTGTTCAGTTTCTAGTCGATCTTATCGAACCTCATGATTTCAAATGCCACCTGATGACTCTCAGATTTCTTTATCTAGCCTTGTTCTCTTTTCTGAATACCAGTCTCCTTAAAACTACTTAAACTCAGACGCCTAATATTTGTCAAAATGAATTCTCAGTGAAATTTCCAAGCTCCTCTGATCTTTCCTAACTTCTACATACAGATAAGACTTTCCCCCTTGGCCTGTCTTGAAACCCTTAGGCTCCAGGGTTTCCCAATCTTCATATAGCTAAGAACATTGCCTTCCTGGTCAATGGAAGCTCACTCTACACCCAGTTGTCCGGGTCCCAAACCCTAGAGCCTTCTGTATTTAGTTTATAGAATAAGCTCAATATGGTAAAAGTCGTGACAAACATTTCTTACAACTGTCTCTAGAAATCAACATATGTGAATTAGCAGGTGGAGTTCACACTTTTCTCTCTTAGATATTAGAAAGCATATTACTTTATTCATAAGATGTCTAGTCCAGGAAAATATCAACCTAACTTCTTTTGCAGCTGATAGCTCTGCCATCTGTCTAGCTTTGCCATTCAAGTCTGAGGTTCCGTATGGACCAGAATTCTTTTTTTTTTTTTTCCCAATTTCTCATGTTCTGACACAAAAAGGACTTCCCTGGAAAACACTCTAGCTTTTTTCTCCAGGGAAAGAGAGTGACTTGTTTAGTGAATTTGGGAGAACAGCATCCAGTGTGCTAGGCTTCCCTGGGCATCTTTTTTTGGGTCTTCTTATTGGCATACTATGCTTACATGGTTCTTGGTGGGTCAGCTCCCAAAGGCTTCAGTTGTTCGCCTGGCTTAGAAGCTGAGACATGTGTAAGGGAAAAGAAGTCATTATAAAGCAGTTAGCCAGCCCTGTTCAAACTGACTTTTCTTTTTCTTTTTTCTTTTTTCTTTTTTTTTTTTTTTTTGGTTTTTCGAGACAGGGTTTCTCTGTATAGCCCTGGCTGTCCTGGAACTCACTCTGTAGACCAGGCTGGCCTCGAACTCAGAAATCCGCCTGCCTCTGCCTCCCGAGTGCTAGGATTAAAGGCGTGTGCCACCACGCCTGGCTCAAACTGACTTTTCTATTGTGAATTTTTAAAACTTAATGTGTACGGGTGTTTTAACCAGCATGTATGTATTTACATCTCACGCATGCCTGGTGACTGAGGAGGTCAGAAAATGGCATTAGATTCCTTGAAACTGGAGTTATAGATGGCTGTGAGTCACCATGTGGGTGCTAGAAACCAATTCCAGGTCCTCTGACAGAGCAGCGAGTGCTCTTAAGCACTGGACTTAAGTATTGGGCTCCAGTCCCCAAATCAATAGTCTGAGGCAAGGCTCAGTTAAAATGCCTTGTCTTATATCTTTATAAGTTTCTAAACTGGGCAAAGAAGTTAAGTGTTCTTGACTAGCCATCTAAAATTCGATTTTCCATCTAGGGAAGGTGTTGGGTGTTCTTTGCCTCTTCTTCCTTCTCTGATTTATGGTTCATGGCCCCTTCCTTGGCAGCGTTTTGAGGGCTAGGTGTAGGGAGGCTAACGGGTTTAGGTAGTTGTAAGTAGGTCAGCACTCTGTAGGACACACTGTACCGCTGGGAGTTCTTGGAATTATATTTTTCCCATCTCTGGTCATCATTCCTGCATGCCAGCAATGCTTCTCAAATACTGTCTATTCAAATGTTCTCCATTGCACGTCTCTAGTAGATTCTGCCGGCATACCACAGGCTTTCCTGCTTCCCTCTCTACTGTCAAACATAATCAAGGCTTTTCCCCCTTTAACTTGTAGGACCCCAAGCTCCAGGTATCCTAAGAGTAGTCTTGTGGCTAAGGAAGTGGAATTCTACCTGCTAATGGGAGTCAGAACACAGCCCTCCGCACACTCTGCAGCTGCTCCCTGTGAGGAGCCTGTGCTGGCTTTCTGAGAACACTACTCTGACCCTCTTCCCAACCACGTGTCATCATAGATTCCTCCTCCCTTCACGCGGGTCAAGGCCCCTGCCCCATGATGGTCCATGTGGTGCCTCGGATCAACGCTAGTTTCACCTCAGGTCACTCATGCCTCTTCCGTACTTCTGAAGCACTCGTGGTTTCCGCGGCCTCTTTCCTGCATGTCGGAGGGGCTATTTTTCACCAACCCTGTAGGTATCCCGGCTCAGAACACCCAGACCAGAACTCCAAGGCTGTCATCAATAAGGATCTAGAGGGGCCGGCCCCGCCCCGCCCCCATCCCGCCCCGCCCCTCCAACAGGCCTGCCCCTCCCACAGGCCCGCCTCTCTCATAGGCCCCGCCCCCAAAGCGCTTCCCGCCCCCCCAGCCACGCCCCTTGGTGCCCTCGCGGCGTCGGGCGGCCCTGCGCTCAGCCACTGTGGTCGCGGTGCGTCTCTCGTGCGCACCTGGTGATGCTCTGATTGGCTGAGCTCGCATCGGCCCACCCAGCTGTTCCGGTCGGCCGAGGCTCGCGCCTGCGCAGTGCACTAGGCTGTCAGGTAAAGGGCTGGCAAGCCGGTGGCAGAGAGCAGTGCTATCATGACTGAGGGCACGTGAGTTGCGGACCCTGGGCCTCCCGCGGGTGTTGCGAGGGACGCGGCAGGGCGGTGGCAGGGAAGGTGTCTGGACAGCAGGGTGGCATGGCTGGTGGCTCTGCATGCCTGGATTGCAGGCATCCCACCTGGGCGGAGCCTAAGGAAGGCTGCTTCCTCTCGCTGGTCCCCTCAGGTGTCTGCGGCGTCGTGGGGGACCCTATAAAACTGAGCCCGCCACCGATCTCACCCGCTGGCGGCTCTGCAATGAGTTGGGTCGGCAGAGATGGACTTATTATCAAGCGGAGGACGACCCTGGTCGAGAGCAGACCGGGTTAGAGGCCCACTCTTTGGGACTGGACACAGTAAGTGATGTGATTCTGAAAGCACCATTCCATCCCAAGACTGGAAGTCATCACTGATCAGCCTACACCGTGCCTTCCTGAGCCAGAGCTCTGAAACAGTGGAGAGCCTTATTTAAAAAGCAGGCAACCAGTCAGTAATATATGCATATGTGTAAACCAATGTATATGTGGGTATAGTGTGATATGAGGAAAAGCTGACTATAAGAGGATCAGGAAAGTTCACGAGTTATGTAAGAAGATGTAAAGCTGCCTTTCTAACTCTGTCATGGGCTTTGTGGTTTGGGCGATGGATTAGTGCATAAAATATATTGGGTACTGAAAGTACAACATTTTATGGAAAGTTTCACAGTTTCCCTTTTCAAATGCCAAGGTCATTAAGTTGAGTAGACTT
Organism: Mus caroli; assembly: GCF_978045245.1. Taxonomy (NCBI): domain Eukaryota; kingdom Metazoa; phylum Chordata; class Mammalia; order Rodentia; family Muridae; genus Mus; species Mus caroli. Next base: position 74,835,531 of record NW_028227264.1, read on the forward strand.
TGTGTCAGGTTAATTTTGGCGTGCGATGTTTTTATTAATTTGCAGGTTTCTTTTTATTTAATAAGGCTTATAATTTTTTTTTTTTTTTAAAAAACAGGTGTGAACCTGGGCCTGGCAGGCATATCTGTAATCCTAGCCACTGAGTAGGTTGTGACAAGGATAAAGTTTAAGATCTGCCTGGGCAGCTTAGTAGCTTGTCTCAGAAAATAAAGAGGCTGGGCATGGTAGGGCTGGTCTTTAATCCCAGTACCCAGGAGGCAGAGGCAGAGGCAGGCAGATCTTTGTGAGTTTGAGGCCAGCCTGGTCTACAGAGCAAGTTCTAGGCCAGCCAGGTCTACATAGTGTGACCCTATCTCAAAAATGATAACAAATAAATAAGCAAAGAAGAGAGCTGCTGATGTGGGTCAGTGTTTGTGAGTGTTTGCCTCAATTCAATCTAAACAACAACAAAAAGTGTGGTACCTCCTTCCAGAGACAAGAGTAGAAACACCCCCATTATTTAAGTCCCTCCACCTCAGAGACCTGTGGAAGAAGTTGCCCTAATTTGGTTTCATTTTGAGCATTCCACTTTGATATTTAACTTTTGATTTGTAGGAGAATTACAAAGATGGGTGTGATTTTTGTTTGGATCCACAAGATGAAATACTTAGGACCTGATTTTCTGGTTGTGTGTGCCCACGCATGGATGAAGGACAGCTGATCATGGAGCAGTTAGTTAGCTCACAGGCTTCCTGTGAGTCTCTGAGCAACCCCTATGCTATTGTGTGGGTCCTTTGTGAAAGAGTCCCAGTATCAGTGGGGCATCACTACCCTGCCTGCCCTGTGTTCTGTGCTGGGCTTAGTTAAGATGTCTTGACGTTTTGAAGAGATTTATAGATCAATGGCTGGAAGGGAAATTGTGACAACATGGAATTGCTTTTTTATTATACATGGGGTGAAATTGTCCTACCCTGTCTTGTTTCAGATCAAAACAGTTGAAAAATTTAAAGTAACTTAGAGTCACCACTTTGACTTGGCTTGTGGATGACGAGGGTTCCTTGGAGCAGCGGGCACCCTCAACTCTCCTCTCTTCCCTCTCTTCACAGAGAAGTTATTTCACGGACTTACCAAAAGCACAAACAGCCCACGAGGGGGCCCTGAACGGAGTAACTTTTTATGCCAAGCTGCAGGCTGAGGATGGACACTGGGCTGGTGATTATGGTGGTCCGCTCTTCCTCTTGCCAGGTAGGAGGAGTGTGCTACCTCAATTCAAGGGAAAGGCTGTTCTAGATTGTTAGGGCATACACACGGTGTGTGTGTGTGTGTGTGTGTGTGTGTGTGTGTGTGTGTTGTGATTGACCTATCCTGGTCAGGCAGGTTAAAACCCAGGAGCTTACTGGAAAAGCTCTAGGGGAGGGTATCCCAGTCATCCTGCTGCCAGGATTTAGGGAACAGTGGTGCAACACAGCTAGCCCAGGCTAGACCGGTAAGTACTCTAATCGTGGAAGCAAAGCATTTTCGAGACGAAGGGGATGGATGGGTGGATGGGTGGATGGGTGGATGGGTGGATGGATGGATGGATGGATGGGTGGATGCTTTTGAATCCCAGTACAGATGGAAAGGGTACTGTAAGGTGGAAGGCCCAGCCAGTGCCAGGGTGTTTGCCTCCGGAGCATGAGGCAGTTGGTCATAGTGTGCCAACAGTTAGGAAGCAAAATGAGACCAAGGCTGGTACACAGATTCTTTCCTTCTTTTTATTTAGTCTGAGACCCCAGCCCATGCAATTGTAGCACCCACAAACCTGGAATGGTTTTTCCCACCTCAGTTTACCTAGAAACTCTCTTGCCGATAATAAGCCCAGCCTGGTCTTTGTTTCATGGAGATCTAATACACCATCAGTTTGATGATCAGTAGTCACGTGGTCTTGAGTCGTCTAAGTAATCCAGCTCTTGCCGTCCTTTGGGCCTTCGACTCGGCTGCTTCTTTGCTCTGGAAATGTTTCCTCTCCTTTGATTAAATTCGATTGTAAGAGGTTGAGGATGAGGCGCTGGTACCCACGCATGTGCAGTTGGAGAACTATGATATCCCTTGTGGACTTGTTGTCAAAGGATGGCTGAGGGAGTTCTGGCCAGGGAACCACAGGTCCAGGTTGGTGATTGCTAGAAGGAATGTATTTGAACACACTAGTCTCTGATCTGGTTAGGTTAGGTAAGTAAGGCTCTTTGCATCGTGGATTGCCTGGTTTCTGAAGAAACCCGTATTCACGCCTCAAGACCCTTTTCCACATTGAGTTGTAACTCTACTATATCAGTAGCCTGAGTTCTTAGGAGCATATGGGTTTGTTTCTGTAGTAGCTGCCCTCTGATACCCTTCCTGTGCCATGCAATGGGTGGGTGTATGATAAGCAGCTGCTCTGGGTGATGAGGATAGCCATGTGCCCAAAGACCAGGCTTGGAAGGAAGATTTCTTGTGTAGTATCATCTCTCCCCATATATGCAAAATAGCACATACATGTATAAAAGTTTATAAAACACCGCAGTACAATCTAAACAATAACTGTTATCCTGGCTGGGTGATGGTGGTGCACACCTTCATCCCAGAACCTGGGAAGCCAAGGCAGCTGGATCTCTGAGTTCAAGGCCAGCCTGGTCTACAGAGTGAGTGTGTAGTCAGGGCTACAAAGAGAAAGCCTGTCTCGAAAACAACCAACCAATCAGTCAGTCAATCAACTAAACAAAAGCTATTATCTCGCCCAGGATTACCATTTTAGTATTCCAGTCCCAGGCAGGTGTTAAAGCAAGCTGCCCCGCAGTGAATCCACTGATCCTAAACTGGCTCTTCTTAGTCCTTCAGGGCATGTGTGGGAGGCCTCTTCAAGGCTCTGCAGTGTCTCTCTGACCCAGACTATGGGATTTGTACCAGGCATAACCACTCGAGCTCTGCGGGGGCCCAGACTTGGAGTGTTAGCTGAATTCTTCTTAGTGTTCCCCTAAGCCCTGTTTCCAAAGTCACTGATTTGGCTTAGGAAGAATGGCCTTCATGGGCTTGATTGCACGGGAAGGAACGCCACAGAGCTGCTCGGTGTCAGGAAGAAGGTCCTCAGAAGAATGGCTTGGGTTAGCAGTGCTGATACCATGACTAGTGTGGAACATCCTTCTCACCCCACAGGTCTCCTGATCACCTGTCACATATCACACATCCCTCTGCCAGCTGGATACAGAGAGGAGATGGTGCGGTACCTGCGGTCAGTGCAGCTCCCCGATGGCGGCTGGGGCTTGTGAGTATGCTTAACAGCAGCACATATATACATGTGTATGCTTGCGTGTGTTTTCTGTAGCTCATGCTTGGGTTTTCAGGCAGCTGTTGAGAAGTGTGGTGACTGTAACCATGGACTTAGGGTGGGGTGGGCGAAAGCCTGGTCGGAGGAGGGTAGCCTGGTACCTATGCATAGCCCGGCCATGGTTTGACCTCTGCTGTGGTGAATGAGTCTTGTGGTTGGCAGCCTCTTGAGACTCGTGCCAAGTTAAAGCCATTATATTTTAAAACTCTGGAGGCAGCAGAGATGGCAGCAAATGAAGGGGGTCCCACAGTCCCATCTCAGTCTGCTTTCCTGATGTGGAGCAGATAGGTAGGGCAGGCCCTGCCCAGATGGTTTTGGAACAATTGGACATCTTCTGTTATGTGACCAAACTTTCCCTGGGTGTCCCTGAAGTGTGCGTTTGGTGTTGTCATGGTGGTGGGAGGTATTACAGCAGTCTTCTCTAGGTAGACTTCATTGCCAGTGTTGTTTCATTTCTTAGAAGTAGTGACAGATAGCAGAGCCCTTCCCCACCAGTCTTTACTCCCACTAGGCACATCGAGGACAAGTCCACAGTGTTTGGGACCGCCTTGAACTATGTGGCTCTCAGAATCCTGGGTATTGGGCCTGATGATCCTGACCTTGTGCGCGCTCGGAACGTCCTTCACAAAAAAGGTACGTCCTGTATGGCACATGCAGTTTTCTGTGGTGAGCACTGGTAAATGGGGATTAGTAAGATGAACCTCTCATTGGAACACTGGGAAAAACATGTGAGTAGGATGGAAACTGATAATAGATGTTAATTTTAACTATTTGAGAAGAAGTATTAATTTTTATGTCTCCGGGTGGTTTTGCTTGCATGCATGTCTGTGTACCACATGCATGCAGCGCCCATGATGGCTAGAATGGGGTGTCAGATTCTCTGGGACTGTAGTTACAGACACTGGTACTAGCCACATCGTGGCTTCTGGGAACTGAACTCAGATCCTCTGCAAGGGCAATATGTGCTTTTAACCTCTTGAGCCATCTCTCCAGCCCTAATTTTATTATTTTTAATTAATTAATTAATTAATTAGTGTGTTTTGTGTAATGGGTGTACAGTTAGCCTAGCTGCAACCTGAGTGTTTTTTTGCTTTTTTGGGTTTTTGTTTGTTTGTTTGTTTGTTTGTTTGTTTGTTTGTTTGTTTTGAGACAGTCTCACATAGCCCAGGCTGGCCTTGAACCCACAGTGTAGCTGTGGTTGGCCTTGTCCGCCTGATCCTTCTGTCTGCACCTCCGGAGCGCTGGGATCACAGACACGCACTACCACGCCTGGTTTGTGCAGTGCTGGGAATTGAACTTAGCACTTTGTGCCTATAGAGGAGCTCTCTACCAATTAAGCAAATGCTTAGTCTAAAACAATGTGGTCGTTTATATTCTGCTTTGTCCATGAATTGGTAAAGGTTTAAAAGCAACACGCTAATACAGTGCCTGTGGGACTGTCCATGCAGTCTGCCTTTCGGGGCAGCCTCAGTGAGGGAGTTCTGCTCACCCCCTCCTTCCACACTTGTCATCCTTGAGCCTGGGCACCATTTCTCCTCTCCTCACCTGTGGGCCTTAAGTCCCCTCCAGCCCTCAGCAGGCTCCACGGCCCCCATGGCTCTCAGAACAAAGCTCCTCTTGTACTGCTTCTCCGCAGTACCTCCTGTTGTCCTGTACGCTGCCCCTCCAAGGCCTGTGCTCCTGGCTCGCTCTTTGCTGCATGCTCCAGGGCCTCCTTTCGTTTTGTCAAGGTGGTTTCCTGCCTCAGGGCTCCTGTGCACCATATCCCCTTCCCCCACTTTCCACCTTCACCTGGCTGTCTTGGAAACAGCTCTTCGCACTTACGATGTGTCTTCCATTTCACCCTTTCAGGGTTTCTTTCTGACTTCCCAGGCTAGGTGAAGTGTTCTGTATGCATTATGAAAGTCTGCAATCTTCTTTCACGGCTCTGCCCCTGTTGTGACTAAGTAAGTCATCATCGGCCTCTGACGTTTTTGATCACGTACTTTCGCTGTTACCTTCTGTTCTGTTGCTCAGAGGAGGAATGTGCTTGCATCACACTTTAGCTGGCAGCTTTCTCGCTCTCTCGGACTTTGACACACTTGGATTTAGGCCAAACCTCATAAAATGTGTAGCAATCAGTGTTGCCTGTGCTCCACAAGACTATTGCTTGATAGGGGCCGGGAAGGCTCTGAACGTGGGACTGCATGTTAGACTGTCCATGAGTCACTTGTGCTAGGATACCTGCTGAACGGAAATCCACAGATAAGCAGCAGCTTGGGCTGGGATGGAGAAAGAGCAGCCAGGCCACCTCCCCTCTCCCTCTTTCTCCAGGCTCCTAGTGCCATGTATCTAGGCCCCCCCCTCTCTCTGAGCTACCTGTGCAAGTAGCTGTCTTTATGTGCTTCTGTTTGGGGCCAGGGCTATAAACAGCTCTTTGCAGTTTGGACACACTTGTTCCTGGCTGCTGTTTCTACCCAGTGGCTGTGGTGTCTTGGGCAGCTGTGAAAAATGTCTTCTCATCTAGAAGTTACAGGACCCATGGAAGGCTGACCTTCGTTCATGCAAGGCGGGGCCCAAGAGAAAGCTACAAGCCAGTATTCATTGTAATTGTTCCTTCTCTCTTTGCAGGTGGTGCAGTGGCCATCCCTTCCTGGGGGAAGTTCTGGCTGGCTGTCCTGAATGTTTATAGCTGGGAAGGACTCAACACCCTATTCCCCGAGATGTGGTATGCCTGCCCTCTGCCCATTGCACTTCCTTCTAGTACACGGATGAGACCTAATGGGGTGGATCAGCATCTTACTAGAGGCCCTGATGTGTTCTGTAGATATATAGAAAGGGGACTCTTTTAGGCAAAAGCATAGCATCAGACCACCCAGCTCTGTAGCAGGCTGTGGAGCCCTGTAGGGTAATTACAGAACCCATTGTGTGGCTTGGGCTTTGTGGGAATAGACAACAGATCATACCAGGTAATTACAATACCTTGGAGTATATATAGGAGTAAAGGAAAGGGCCTCTCCCATCCCTGTATCTCTTTTTCTTAACTAATTTATGGTAAATGTTTGGGAAGTCCTAGATATTATTTCACCAATGAGCATTTACATGTGCATCTTTAATTTTTTTTTTTTCTTTTCAAGACTGGGTTTCTCTGTGTAACCCTGGCTGTCCTGGAACTCACTTTGTAGACCAGACTGGCCTTAAACTCAGAAATCCATGCCCGGCTAAATTTTTCTTTCTTTACTAATATTTACCCAGCAGAGTCAAAGCCTATTCCTTACTAACTGACCCTATGCTCAGTGTCTTTTTCTATTTTGTGAATATCTTATAAAGCATTGGTGCCATATGTAATACATATGTAATTGACCTCCAGATTATACATACTGGGCGGTAAGATCCCCAGAACTATACAGAGTTCATGTAGAGCCTTCTGTCCTCTTGAAGACAGAGTTGAGGGTTCCTGTGCTATAACTTTCACATGCCGAAAGACAGGATGCAGGAGGCTACTTGGGAAAGGACAACAGGGCCATAAAACAAGAACTAGAAGGCTTTGCTCTACAGCCTAGTTGAGTGGGAGAAGTGTGTGGCAAATGGCTGGCTCAGCGAGAGGTGTGGACAGAGCTTTCCATGTGTGGGGCAGGGTGGGTGTACTGTTTACTTGACGTAAGGAGGTATACTAGGCTTGTGCTAACATCCCGTGGTCCGTCGTTGGCGGCTCTCCTGGCTAGGGGCTAGACTTGCCTTGGAAGATGCAGGCAGAAGAAAGCCTTGCCAGGGTGGAGTGGGGTGTGGAGGCTTGGTGCTTCTGGCCCATGTTCCTACACTGTAGGGCTCCTCACATGACCCCTCATATATGTAGCACTAGTTCTAGTCACTTGGCTTAGTATGTAGATGCAAGTGTGCACACACATGGAAGAATGCACTCATAGCAGCATGTTTGGAAGGTGCCCAAGGCCTCAGGGCGGTAACAGTGTTGGCTTATGTTCTTCTGTCCCTTGGACACCGCCTGTCTCTTCTAGGCTGTTTCCTGAATGGGTACCAGCGCACCCCTCCACTCTCTGGTGTCACTGCCGGCAGGTCTATCTGCCCATGAGTTACTGCTACGCCACTCGGCTAAGTGCCTCAGAGGACCCACTGGTTCAGAGCCTCCGCCAGGTAAGCCTCGTGATCTCTAGGGATCTTGTGAGGAAATGACACACAGTTGTTGGGGTCTTGGGCCTTGGAAGCTTAACTGCTTCTCAGTACTGTGGGGGGCCCTGAGGAGTCTCTGCCTTCTTGCCTGTAAGCAAACATAAACTGCTCAGAGGGGTCTGTGTCGTGGGAAGGGCATCTGCCATTGTGCAGTGTCCCGGTGGGACCTGGAGAGTTCAGAAGCTGCAGTCCTAGCTTGTGCTTGCAGTGACTGTTCTTGGGAAATAGCCCTGAAACGGGCTTTGGGAACAGGGTTTGCACTGGAGTGGGACCTAGGCAACTTGAGAGCACTCCTGGCTAGTCTAGCTTCTGTGGCTGCTGCTGCTGCTGCTGCTAGGCACTCAGGTCTGCCCTGCCCTTTAGGAACTCTATGTGCAGGATTACGCCAGCATCGATTGGCCAGCGCAGAGGAACAACGTGTCCCCCGATGAGATGTACACGCCACACAGCTGGCTGCTGCATGTGGTGTATGGTGGGTGCCTCCTGAGGGTTGGGAGAGCCCGGGGAGTACACAGTTAAGATGTTGCTCAGCTCTCCACATTAATTTGTCCACTCTGTCAGGGCAACAAATGACCTCTGTGCTGGGGCCCTGGAGTGGGAGCTGGAAAGACATATGGTTGCTCTGGTTCCCCAACAACAGCCAACTGCTGCTCAGTGATACCCCCTCAGCATCCCCTCAGCAGGGCAGGACATGGTGGGAGGTCTGAGGCAGTCTTTCCTTGATGGGAAGGAGGAAGCACAGATGAAGCAGTGATCGGGAGGAGGGATCCCAGGGGGAAAGAGAGGTCCAGATGCTGTGCTGTGGAGGACCCATCCCCGTCTGAAAGACTAGGGTGCAGCCTGCCCCACGTATCTCTCCTGTTGCCAGGTGTCCACTAATGTCTTCTCCCCCGCAGGACTCCTCAACCTGTATGAACGTTTCCATAGCACCAGCCTGCGGAAGTGGGCCGTCCAGATGCTGTATGAACACATTGCAGCTGACGACCGTTTCACTAAGTGCATCAGCATCGGCCCGGTCAGTGCCCTTCCTCTCTGGTCCCTAGAGCAGCTTTGGTGGCAGTGGGGTCCTCTCGGATGTCCTAAGAGCTAGGCTCTGTTGAGCTGGGAATGAGGCAGGCTTATTTCCCAGATCCCGGCAGGCACATCTGTTTGGGTCAGTACATTTGAAGCCCCGCCTGTATCCATTCTCTGCTCCCAGTGAAGCTTTTCCTTCCGTTGCCCTGCCTGGCTCTTGTCTGAGTCTGAATGTTTCCTGGAAGACTACTTCCTGAGCTTCCTGGCCAGCTGGGGGGGAGTTCCCTCTACTCACAGATCCCACCCTAGAGAATCCACCTTCCTCCCTTATAGGTGCCCTGGGGTAATGAGAACAGTAGGACGCTCATATTCCGCTTCCGGTCTCTCTTCCATCTGGCTGTGGATGCCAGGCCTCGAGTTGCTGGCTTTGCTTTGCTTCCTGGGCATGGCCAACTTCGTACATGCTTAGGGACCTCGAGGAGCATATGGCAGAGGCTGTAGTCAGAGTATACTGGCCAGAGTTACTAGAGACCCAGTGAGGAAGCTGTCCTCACAGACGAGAGACAGTCAGGATGTGGGTTGTGGTACTGATTTCTGTACTGTGGTGGGCTGCCCATAGGTTCTCTGGATAAACTCAGCTAGCACTGAGCTTCGTCCCTTTTCTCTCTCTGTGGATGCACGGTCCTTATTTGTCACACCCTAAGCTCACCCAGAATCTTATTAGCTTCAGTTTGAGTCTGTTCCCAGGGACATGAATGTATAGAGAATATTTAGGAAGCTACTTTTAGGACAGGTGGGGCCCCATTCCAGGGTAAAGTTGCGTGGGTCCTGACAGCCACATTACCTGCAGATCTCAAAGACCATCAACATGCTTGTTCGTTGGTCAGTGGATGGACCGTCCTCCCCGGCCTTCCAGGAGCACGTCTCTCGGATTAAAGATTACCTCTGGTGAGAGTGGTTAAGTGGTGGCTGGGTGTGGTGCAGCGTGGTCCCCGTGGAATGCAGCTATAAAGCTGGGCCCTATGGCTCATCTACTTAGGGGGCAAACTGTCAAGCTTCTGAGAATGTTTTGTGAAATCAGGAGCATTGCCAGTTAGATTGTCTTGGGAAGTAACTAGCAGTAACTATGCGTGATTCCCAGAGTCAGAGCCAGGAAGCCTAGAGACAATGTGTCCAAAGTAGTGACCATCACAGGGGAAGGAAGCCTTCACTTTTAGAGGCCATCTTCTCTCTGGTGGTGGTGTGAGATAGGATAGCTAGGTAGCTAGGTGGTGCGGCTCTAGAAGCCTATGGCACAGGCCAGTGCCCCTGGGTAAGCTGCTGTCTTGTTTCTGCTGGATGTAGCCCTTGTGCTTGTGAGCCCAGCTGGGTAGCACTGAAGTCAGCATCGAGGGAGGCGGGTATGGATGCTCCCGGGGGATCTGGATGTGTGTGTGTGGCTCCTGATGGACAGCTGGAATTCCAGCTTACACCTTCCTGACATCATCTTTTCTTATCCCCATAGGCTAGGCCTTGATGGCATGAAAATGCAGGTAAGGGCACAGAACGGATGCTGCTGGCTCTCTTTGTGACCATCTCTGCTTACTTATTTTGAATCCGTTTAGAGTTATTATGATCCAAAAGTGACATTCAGGCATACCTGTAGTGCCATCACCCAGTCGATTAAAGCAGGAGGATTGAGTTTGATACCCGACAGTGGTATAGAAGCACGACCCTGTTTCTGAATTAAAATGGGACGTGGGGGTGGAGCAGGAGTGACAAACCATGAAACCAAAGAAAAAAATTACTTCCCCACAACATTCTTGCAGTAAAAGAGGAGGAGACTTAGTCACCCTTTAATCCTCATGTCTATGGGGCCATGGGGTTGTGGGCACCTCCTGGTCTCTGTGGTTGCTGTATGTTCATTCTCACATGACCCTCTGCAGTCATTCTTCAGAGCAGACTAAACCATGACAGGTCCAGGCTTGGCTCAAACCTTCCAGAAACCTTCGTCCTCTCACTGTGATGGAGAACTGGCTCTCGGTGGTAATGGCCTCTCTATCAGGACATCTGGAAGCTCCTCTGGCAGGCCACTAAGAGCTGTGTGTTCTCAGCTCGCAGGGGAACCCTAGACATGACACTCTTTGGCCACCCATGCGGGAGGGGTGAGAGAGGTGGGCCCAGGCTTTCTGTGATACCTAGTGGTAAAGGACGGCATATTTGCCGTTGCTCAGAACAAGCAGGACGTGGTTTGCTGGAGATAGAATGCTGGCGATGGTGCATGGTGTGTGGTCGGTTTTCCCTAGATGCCTCTAGGGCTCTAGCCAGAGGGTGGACAGTGGATGTGCTTCTTTCTGGGCAGGTGGTTAGCTGGGATCTTTAGCCCCTACAGAGGTGTGATCACCCTGTAGGGTTGGGAGTTGTCAAATTTAGAGATTTCTGAACACACCCGCCTGTGGACTGGATCATCTATTTCCTACACTGAGACCCAAGACTTGTTCAGAAAACCAGATATCTAGGGTGGGATTTGAAGGGACCTTCCTTGCTGTATAAGGGCCACAGTAATATGTCATCTGGGTCCTTGACGCCTTAAGCATAGTTGGAGATGGAGGGGATACCATGCTGTCATGGGGTATGGAGGATTCTTCAAGGGAACATATGGTTCTGGGTATGTCCTAAAATAATGCTGTTCTTCCAGGGCCCGAAAAGGCAGGTGGGGCTCTATACCTACATCTGCCCACAAGATTCAGTGTTCATTCATTCCTTTGTCAGCTACTAGGGTGCATAAGGCTCAGAATCTGGTATAGGGTATTGACTGGGTGCTCTCTGACAGGTTGGATCCTAGGGGTCAATGGATGGGGTTGCTCTAACAGCTTGTTATCTGTGAACAGGGCACCAATGGATCACAGATCTGGGACACTTCATTTGCTATCCAAGCACTGTTGGAGGTATGCGGCTGTATTTCTCTGTGCAGCCTCCACGTGATCTTCCTGTGTGTATGAGCTACACATGCACCCTGAGAGAAAGGATACTGCTTACCGTGCCTTCTGTCTCTCGAGCTCCTCTCTTGCCTGTCTTCCAGTCCTCTGGTGATAATCCTAACCTAGGGAGTGAATGGGCAGGTGGTCCCTGGACTGGGCGGGCCTGAGGCTCTTAGAACATTAGCTGCTACCTGAGCTAGAGAGAAAGAATGTTCCTGCAGGTGGGGTGACAGCAGTGAAGTCCCGAGGGTATCTTTGGACGACCCAGGGCCTAAGCCAAGTTGAGGTGCTGGAGGTAGGGGCCTGTCAGAACAATGGGGGCCTGGTAACTACCCAGGGTGCTCTTTTCTGTCCGTTCCAGTCTTTAGTCTCGTCTCATTGTCTTTTCCCTTTAAAGCAGAGAACATTAGGGAATCCTAGAAAACTCTTAAGATGTGTCAGTTTCTGGAGGTGGGGGTGGGGTGGCAAGATGTCGCCAGGACACCGGAGAACTGGCTCAGCTGTGCTACCCTGCTGTCTTCTAGGCAGGTGCACACCACAGACCTGAATTTCTGCCCTGCCTGCAGAAGGCTCACGAGTTCCTGCGGCTTTCACAGGTGAGGCCCGTGCCCTTTCCTCATCTGTCCTGCCTCCCCGAGATGGCGTTCTTAGCTTGCTTCCATGCTGCTCTGCCTGGCCCTAGACCAACCATGTTGGTGTACCTAGTCAACCTAAGGTAGCTCTGGCCATGGCCTGCACTGGCACGTCACTAGCTGGCAATTTCTGTTCCTCATGCCAGAACACCTGTGTGTGGAGGGCCAAAGCTAGCCTATGGCACAGTCAGGAGTTGTATCCTTGAGTGCCATAGCCTGTTCAAATCCTAGCCATCTTTGAGGTGCCTCGGACCTGTGGGTGCCCTCCCAGAGGCCATGTGTAGCAGCCACCTGGCCTGCCAGATCACTGTCTTTATTCCTGCCTTCCAAATCCACCTCAAGCCCCCATCATGTGCCGCTTTTTCAGACTGGCCTTGCATACCCTGCTGCTGCACACACACTGGATGCCGCAGGCCTAGATCCCATTGGCATCCTCCTCTGAGTGTCCTCATGTTCCTGTCGCCCTGTCCTCTGATCCCCCTGGGATGTAGCTTCCTCGGATCCTCCATGCGGCTGCTGCCCGTGTTTGTCTAGGGTGTTAAGAGCGAGTCAGCACTGTCTTCCCTAGCAGAGCCTGCTCTAGGACATCACTGAGTGACGGGCCTTTAGAAGCCCATCAGAATGGACCCCACTGCATGTGCATGCACATGCAGACCTGTTTGTTTGCTGCTTGAACTGAGTCATGCAGCTCAGGAGTAGTGAACCCATGAAGCTGGGTGCAAGAGTAGGTTGTTCACCCCTCTGTGAATGATCTAATTTCCTAGTAGCGATGAGGCCATGTGGGGCTCATGGGTGTCATGGTGCACTGACTGGCTCGCAGTAAGTCTGTCTCCCAGATGGCAGCACAGGATCCCAGGCACCAATATATTTCTGTTTTCCACATATGCTCCTTGCTGCTATCCAGGTCCCAGAAAACTGTCCTGACTATCAGAAGTACTATCGCCATATGCACAAGGTATGTATGGGCAGCCCATCCAAGCCCAAAGCTCAACTGTCTTCCCTTTGAAGAGGGCTTTCTGTTGCTGTAGATGCCTCGTGTCAGGGGCTTCATTATCCCCCGAGGCAGCCTATACCTCTGTGGCCATGCTTCAGGGTCGTTCAGGTGTGTAGCACACACAGACGCTAAGTAGACAACTGAGCATTGAGCTGGAATGTTGAGCTCAAGGCAGAAGGTATGAGGGACTCAGCCAGCACCAGCCTCCTTTGCTGTAAGGGCCTGCTGATAGATGCAGGTTGTGGAAGGAGACGTCGACATAGCTGCTGCCTTTCCTTAGTGGGGTCCCAGAGGTACACGCGCAGCTGTTCAGGTTCCAGACCCAATTTATTGCTGAGATCTGAGGGCATTCAGGCTGGGCATGAAGTCCTAGATAGTCCCTGTGCTGAAGCTGAAGTCTGCTCAACTACGCCCAATTTAGGTACCCCTGTGCGGTGGTGGCTAGGCCTTGCCCTGACTCTTGCGGCTCTGTAGGGAGGGCACTGTTGCACTCTATCTCTGTAGGGCGGTTTCTGCTTCAGCACACTGGACTGTGGCTGGATCGTTGCTGACTGCACAGCCGAGGGTTTGAAGGCCGTGCTGCTCCTGCAGAATCAGTGTCCCTCCATCACTGAGCATATCCCCCGAGAGCGGCTGTGTGATGCCGTGGATGTGGTGAGCATCTTCCTTCATCTTTGCTTCTGTGGTTATGTCTTAGCAGACTCAGACTGAGTCGTACGATGTCAGAGTCCAAGAGTGAATAAACCCTGGGATAATAGTTCCTTAGAACTTTGGTTGGGTACGAAGGCTCTGCACTATAAGATACAGTGCCTAGCCCGTTCCAGAAGTTATGAGCAGGCCGTGTAGTCCCCAAGGCTTCTCTTCTTAGTTTCTGAGGCTCAAGGAACTGCCCATATTTGTGATGAGTTTTCTGCAGGTCTCATTTGGGAGGTTTGGTGGTCTTTGCTGGGTATCCAAAGAATTGGAAATGTCTGTTGTTCTTTGTGCAAAGTCCTTTGGGCATATCTGCTTCTTGTATATATTTTCCCATGGAATATTGACCTGATATTAGAGTATGTCTCCAGATGTTGTGCAGCTGCATTGGGCACCTACCACATATAGAAACTGGCTTCTTATCCCTCATTCCTGTCCTGTTGGCTGTCAGTGGTGCTTCAGCCGAGCCATGCTGTCCTTGTCCGCTCAGTTGTCTGGGTGCCCTCTCGTTCCAGTTACTGAGCATGAGAAATGCTGATGGAGGATTCGCTACCTATGAGACTAAGCGTGGCGGGTACTTGCTGGAGCTGCTGAACCCCTCAGAGGTCTTTGGTAAGTGTGTGTTGACCAGGCCTGGCATACAGGCAGGTCCATGTAGAGCCCCCTATGAGCCCCAGAGTGTACAGTGCCTGCATTTGTCTGTCTCCGGCCATGGAGACCTTAGGCTGGGGTTGCTGTTTATCTACAGGGCCTCATGCTCTGTGGAGATTTCCACGTGCCCTTCATATGCTCAGTGGCCCCCAGCACATGTAAGGACCTATGTCAGGGACTGTCTGGCCATGACTGTTGTCACTAAAGTTCTAGTCTGTCAGGGCAAGCTCTGTCTTCATGGACCCTGGCACCTGCTCTCCCTTCCCTTATGCCTTCTAATTATCCTGTCATACATGTGGGGGTTTGGGGTGTGTGTCAGTGGGAGTAGCCCAGCTGTCTTGTGTGTGTGTCATAGCATAGGTGTGCAGGTCTCACTGTGCCCATTGTGGCCACACTGCTCAGGTTGATCTTGGGGTAATGTCCAGGTGTGAATCCTGCATGCTTTAACACCCTTGCTCACCACACTCTGGCCTGAACCATAGTGCAGCTCAGGTACCTTCTTTTCTCCTTTTCTAGGAGACATCATGATTGACTACACGTATGTAGAGTGTACCTCTGCCGTGATGCAGGCACTGAAGCATTTCCATGAACACTTCCCAGACTACAGGGCAGCAGAGGTCAGGTAAGGCAGGGCTGAGTAGGCCCACAGCTCAGCGTTCCCTGACAGCACACTGTGGGTTTTCAACAAGATAAGTGGAGACACTGGCTTGAGTAAATACAGGGACAGTTTCAGATGCTTACAGATCCATCGTGTGTGTGTGTGTGTGTGTGTGTGTGTGTGTGTGTGCGCGCGCGCGCGCGCGCGTGTGCGCCATCTGTGTCTGTGCTTGAGTCTCCGTGTATAGGTCTGAGAAAGACAGTACAACTGTAACGTAACAAGGGGTTATTTTTCCTATCTTCTTGAACATGTTTTAAAATGGACATATATACCTCGCTTCACCACCAGTGTCCAGGTAAATAGCCGCTAAGTGTTCATTCATGTTGAGAGCCAATGAATGGTCAGAAGCTCTTGAGATTGTTATATGGGGACCCTGACATTACCTGATTTACAGCCCATTGTCATTCCCCCATGAAGGGACTGCCCTTCTGTCCTCTTAGTCATGGATTGTTGTTGCTTTCTTTGAACCTGCCTTGAGTCCCGCACTGGCATGTGTTGGTTCCTTTTACTGTTAGTTCTGTGGAAGTGCACGGAGCGTTTCATTTGGTGGAACTACTACGCAACAGTCCATCCCTTCCGCTGGTTCCTGCAGTCTTTGGATCTGCCTTGTTTGTGATGTTTCTTGAGTCTTGGAGAGGTTGTGTAGCTGTTCATTTTCTCCATCTATGGTTGAATATTGGACCATTCTGACATAGCAACAATTTCTTTGTCTCAGGAGCTTGACTGGTTATGAGTCTTCGTGGTACACCTCTCATTATTAAAGTTTCCATCCATGACTAATGACAGCCGAAGGCGGCAGTGACGTTAAGGCGCAAACACAACGTTTAGAAGTGGCACATCATACCTATTTAATGCAGTTGCAATGGCCTCCTCAGGGGTTGGCCTTTGCCCGGTTTACAGTAACATGAGTTTCTTCCTGTGGAGGGGGCCTTAGATCACAGCAGAGAGCAGTAAAGTTGCATTTTCTTAACTATCGTGTTCATGTGTTAATATTGTATTAATGGGCATTTTCTTACCTGGTGTTTCTACTGTAACAAGCAGGGTCCATAGCTGAGCTGGACTGTTGGAGACAGTTCTGCACCAGCAGCTTGCATGCTGTCTTCAGTATTATGAAAGCCAGCTTGTAAGGAAGTACTTTCTACTTTAGTCTTAGCCTATCTTTGCAAAAGCAAAATCTTTAACAGTAGCGACTAGTTTTGTTTTGCAACAAAAAAGCGCGGCTTTGAGGAGCCTGTCGAATAGCTACTAAGGAGGTAACCCACTCCTAGCATTGAGAAAGTTCACCAAAAACCCATAAGTAAAACAATATACTAAAAAAACGAGATAAAGCATGGAGAGATGGCTCAGTTAATAGCGTTCAGACTGGTCTCACTTGTCCCCGGGAAACAAGGCGTGCTCCTTCTCACCCTCTGGGACAGTAAGCCCCATTAAACTCGTTCTCGGGTAAGTTGCTTGGCTGTGGTGTTTCACCACAGCAACAGAAGAATAGCTAATTCAGAAGCCGGTACGGAGAGAGACTGCGAGAGACCTAAGCGTGTTTCTGGGGAGGATGTGGACGGCTTTGTAAGGCTGGACTAGAAAAGTAGTTGAATGCTGTTAGTAAAACTGCCTCTGTTGCAGGGAGACCCTCAATCAAGGCCTGGACTTCTGCCGAATGAAGCAGAGATCCGATGGCTCCTGGGAGGGGTGAGCAGACAGGAGGTGGGAGGCTGTGTGCATGCAGGGGTGGGAGGAGTCTGCCCTAGGAGGTGGGAGGCCGTGTGCATGCAGGGGTGGGAGGAGTCTGCCCTTACTGCCTTCATCCTGGGATCCTCAGCTCTATAGCCTGCGATCACCCTCCCTGCTGTACCAGTTCTTGTGTGCCTTGGTTGGAGGAGGCTGTGGCTGAGCCAGGTGAACAGTGCCAACTTCAGCAGGTCACACTCTCCCTGCCTGGGATGTGTGTGAGAACTTCTTATACTAACTGCCGAAGTCCCTTCCTCCCCCTTTCCTCTCCTTTCCAACCTTCCATCCTCTTTCTGTTTCTTACTCTCTCTATGGTTTTGTGAGACAGGGTCTTGCTGCCTGTCTCAGGCTGGCTTTAAATTAGCAATCCTCCTGCCTTAGCCCAGTGCTAGGAGTATAGGCATGTATCCCCATGCTTGATCCAGTTCTGCCCTCTCACTGAGGTTGTGCCAGTACCTGGGTAGAGTACCTGTCCTCTCACTTGGAGTGAAGAGCAAGGCTGACGTTCTCTTCTGTTCTCTCTAGCTCCTGGGGTGTTTGTTTCACCTATGGCACCTGGTTTGGCTTGGAAGCGTTCGCTTGCATGGGGCATACCTACCAAGATGGGTAAGTATGGCTTTCAGGCTGATGGCGGTTAGGGCATTGCTATGGTCACTGTTCTGTTCTGTTCCTGTACTGTGATAAAGCACTGACCAACAGCCCCTTGGAGAAGAAAGAGGTTACTTTAGGCTTATACTTCCAGGTCATGTCCATCACTGATGGAAGTTAGGGCAGGAACTGAAGCAGAAACCATGAAAGAAACCCTACTCAGCCAACTCTCTTACACAGTGGGCCGGACTCTCCCAATTTCTTCCACTGATGATCCTGTGTTGACAGTAAAACTAAGCGGACCAGTAACGCTCTGCCATGGTGGTCTTTTTTCTTTGATATTTGACTTTATTTTGTTTAATTTTTTTTTAAGATTTATTTATTTATTATATGTAAGTACACTGTAGCTGTCTTCAGACACTCCAGAAGAGGGCGCCAGATCTCATTACGGATGATGGTTGTGAGCCACCATGTGGTTGCTGGGAGTTGAACTCTGGACCTTCGGAAGAGCAGTCGGGTGCTCTTACCCACTGAGCCATCTCACCAGCCCTTGTTTAATATTTTTAAACAATGGGATAAGAGTCTAGGAACTCGGGAAAAGAGGGGTTGATTCAAGTCCTGTCTCTGGCTGCACTGGCCAGTATATCTAGATCTAGTGGGTTTGGGGAGTTAGGGATGTTGTGCTGAGGCAGTTGCAACCCAGGGATGCCTAGTTCTGTTTCTGTGTACCCACATTCCCAGCCTGCATGTGTCTGGAGCTGCAGAGGGTTTTCCTCTGTGCCCAGCAGCTCTGTGAGACACGTGCACCCATATCCACTCACTTCTGCAGGCCCCTCCCATGACCCTAAGGCAGCCTGTCAGGGTAGGATATAGAGGGCTTAGATCCACCTAAGGCAACATGTTCCAAACCCCCCCCCCCTCTCTCTACAGGGCTGCTTGTGCAGAAGTAGCTCAGGCCTGCAACTTCCTCCTGTCCCAGCAGATGGCAGATGGAGGCTGGGGAGAGGACTTTGAATCCTGTGAACAGCGGCGGTATGTGCAGAGTGCCAGGTCTCAGGTCCATAGTACCTGCTGGGCCCTGATGGGTTTGATGGCTGTCAGGTAAGGGCAACGGGACCATCCTTGGAAGTGTGTGCTAGGGACAGTCAGCTTTGAGGAGGTAGCCTAGGGTATGGATAGATGTGGGAAGATGTGAAAGTAGCCACAGGACTGAGCCATTATCCCTCTGTAACTGTGGATGGAACCACATACCCTATTCCTAGGCTAAGTGGCAGCCCGTCTGGATGAGTGGTACCTACAGAGAGACTCATCCTTAGAAGTGGTCTACCTGTCCATTGGTAGTCAGTACTTGTTGGCAGAGCAGAAACAGCGGGGCCTGTGGGGCTGTGGTGGGGAAGGGAAAGCGCTGCCTCAGGATCCAGAGCTCAAGGCTACTGTGGCTGCTTTGGCTCTCTCACGTCCATGGCTCGTATTGGATTGACACACATGTATTGCACCCGTGTACACAGACCCACATATGTATCTGGATGCACATGCATTTGCATATATATGTTTAGGTATATACATGTGTATTCACACAGCTGTAGGAGTACACACACACACTGTACATGCTGTCTTAGCCTGTGTTGCCACAGTACACTTGGAGCCATTTGGAGATCTTCCCGAAATCCCCTTAGTCAGTGTATACAGGGAGCCCAAGGACATGAGAGTCGTCAGTCTGTCCCTACTCAGTCCCCAGCAGGTGTCTTAGGGTTTTACTGCTGTGAACAGACACCATGATCAAGGCAACTCTTATAAGGACAACATTTAATTGGGGTTGGCTTACAGGTTCAGAGATTTAGTCCAGTATCATAAAGGTGGGAGCCTGGCAGCATCCAGGCAGGCATAGTACAGGAGAAGCCGAGAGTTCTACATCTTTACCTGCAGGCCTCTAAGAGAGGACTAACTTCCAGGACAAGGGTGTTAAAGCCCATACCCACAGTGACACACCTACTCCAACAAAGCCACACCTTCCCATGAGCCTGAGAAGCAGAACATGTGTAAGCATGGGGAGTGCACATTTGGTTGCCATGACATGGCTGGCACACGGTGCTGATAGATTCCCTAGGGAAGAAGACAAGCCTTATGCCTACCCTGCTGTGATGGTTTGTATATGCTTGGGCTAGGGAGTGGCACTATTAGGAGGTGTGGCTGTGAACAGACACCATGATCAAGGCAACTCTTATAAGGACAACATTTAATTGGGGTTGGCTTACAGGTTCAGAGATTTAGTCCAGTATCATATAAAAGACAACGTTTAACTGGGGCTGGCTTACAGGTTCAGGGGTTGTTCAGTCTGCTATCATCATGGCAGTGTGCAGGTAGACACTGTGCTGGAGAAGGAGCTGAGAATGCTACATTTTGATCCTCAGGCAGCAGAAGGGGATTGTGTGTGTCACACTGGGCATAGCTTGAACACATAGCCTCAAAGCCCCTCTCCCCAGTGACACTTCCTCCAACAAGGCCACACCTTCTACTAGTGCCACTCCCAGTGGCGGAGCATTCAAACCCATTCCTGTTCAAACCACATCTATCATTGTCATGGGATTTGGAGTGTTTGTTCTTGTCCTGGGATGCGCGAAGATGCCACACGCTAGGTATGCTCACCTTGTCTTCTTGCCCCTCAGGCATCCCGACGTCACTGCTCAGGAGAGAGGGATCAAATGTCTGCTAGGGAAGCAGTTCCCCAATGGAGACTGGCCGCAGGTGTGTGAGGGGTGGGCACTCATTCCCACATTGATTCCCAACTTGTCCGTTAGTCTCCACATGCTTTCCTATGCCTATGTTCCTCTGAGGGGCTTTGGGGACCTGGGATAGGGACACTGCCCAGCAGAGACTTGTCCTGCTTGTAGAGCTAAGATGTATTGAGCACATTTTGCTGTGTGTAAAGGAAACTGGCTGGGGGAAAGGACTGGAGAGCTGAAGTTTTCTGCACAACCTCAGCTCTACCGTGTGCTGTTCGTGTGTGGTTCATCACTCACAAGATGTGCAGCTGGGTTTCCATGTGTCTCCGTGCTTATGGGGATTGTTAGAGACTACTAGTCTAAGGAAGAATGTTTACTTGAAGCTAGAGTCTCTGAGCAGGATTGCTGCCAGCATCTGCTTCCCTGTCTTTGCTTGCCTGTCTTTGGTTCATCAGCCTTTCCCAAGCAGTCTTGTCCTAGGGCTGGGAAATTCAGTAGTTAGGACCACCATCCAGGGACAAGTGCCTTATTGCTCATTTTTTCCATGTCTTTCCAGGAGAACATCTCTGGGGTCTTCAACAAGTCTTGTGCCATCAGCTACACAAGTTACAGAAACATCTTCCCCATCTGGGCCCTAGGCCGCTTCTCCAACCTGTATCCTGACAATACCCTCTCGGGCCACATTTGAACACGTATGTGTCTGTGCTGTACCTGGCCAGCATCATCACCATCCAGGTCCTGGCGAGCCCATGTCTTGGCTGGGTGATAAGAGCCTTCTTAGCCCTGCTTAGGCCTCGTTCTCTATTTCTGTAGACAGGAGGCTGGGGATAGGGTCAGGGTTGGTGTCTTTAGACACTTGTCAGTGTGCGCTTAAAGTTCTTGGACTAGCTTCAGTGAGAAAGGGAAGAAGATGAGCCTTGAGATCCAGAGAGGCACAGTGGATGGACTTGGAAACTCCTGGGTATTCGTTCTCCCTGAGGGAGCAAGGCTACAGAGCTTCTGTGATCAATGACTTCCCTGTGAGGGAGCAGCTGGCTTCTTCTCTGCCTCCCTTGTTGACAGTGGAGTGGGCACTTGAGCATCTTGTGTTTGCTGTGCTGAGGGAGTTAGAGCAGCCCTATGGTGCAGGGATGCTCAGAGAAAGACTCAATGGCAAGTGAGGCAGGTCCCTTGCTCATTGTGCCCTGAGCAGTGTCTGGTGTCCCCAGAAACTTGCCACCCATGACTACACTACTATATGAAATGCCAGTTATCCAGAAAGGAAATACAAACTGGCTTTGTACCAGAAACGCTATTAAAAGTCGTTTGAATGATCACCGACTCCCTTACTAAACAGACCCTGGGCTGATGACCCCGTAGTAAAGAACAGCGGCTGCTCTCTCAGAGGACCTGGGTTTGATTCCTGGCACCCACCTGGTGGCTAACAGCTTGTAACTCCAGTTCTCAGGGAACCCAATGTCTTCTGGCCTCTGTGGGCACTGCACACATGGTACATAGACATACATACACTCATAATACCTATACACATAAAATAAATCCTGAAAATAAAATATTAAAAACAACCACCTGCCTTCCTGAGACATTTCATCCTGGAGCGTCTATGCTGAGTCTGTGTGGCAAGGAGCCAGATGTAGCATCCAATTCTGCCCCTAGATTATATGCTTATACAATTGCATTGGTTTCTGCAAGATCAGTGTCCTGATGTCCAGGCTTCTCAGTCCTTGTTGAGAGAGAGATGCACGTATGGGGAGCCATTAGGGTAGATAGTGGTTGTAATGGTTTCTGCCACGGAACAGTGCTGGAGCAAGGACAGCTAATCAAATCCAGCTCGCCACTTAGACACACCGAGACAGCCAGGAAAATGCCCATGACACCCAAAGATCGTTATCAGCCCATGTGCCAGCTGTGCTTTGTGAGGCCAGTGAGGGCCAGATGTCTGAGGCAATCCTTTCTGGGTGTGAGCTCTTAGGTTCCTGATTGTAACTGTGTGTCTGGGCAGCCAGTCAGAGTCCAGGGTGGAAGCTATGTGTCTCCTTGAAGTTACTGCTTTTCTCCCTGGCCATGGTGAGCCAGGTCCAGCTGGATGCCCCTTTAGTTAACTCTCGGCATCTGTAGTGCTTTCTGCACTGGTATCTCCAATCACTCCCTGGCCCATGGTCTTCCCTCCGACAAGCAGAAAGCTGTGTCTGAGACCCTTTCCCTGTGCAGGACCCTCTAGGGTGCACTTTGTGCCCTCTGCCTGCTGCCCAGCTCCCACCATCGACACCTTGTGCTGTGACTCAGGGCTTTCCTGCCTTAGATAGTGGCCCGTGCTGTTCACAGCACTGACTTCCTAACCTCTGCCAGGAGTAGAACCGGTGAACTCGGCTAGATCTGCTCCTAGCAGCAGCAACCATCCCTTGGAATTCCCGGTCATGAACCAAATCACTGTACATTCCCTTAATAAACAGACCGCTGGTGAGATGTGCTTTAGGCTGTAGTGGGTCATGCTGTGGAGTTCTCAGGATGTGCTGGCTTACCGGCCCCCAGTTTAGGGAGTTCTCCGGGCTCCTCGGGGGGTGGGGGTTGGTGGGGGACACTCATCAGATAACTGTCCAGAACATGGATGCTTAAAATGAAAGTTTGAGCCTGTCAGGAATAATTTGGAATGCTGACGACTTTTCCTGTGGAGTCACAGCACATTTCCTTGGTTAGCTGTGATGTGAACCTCACAGCTGTTTTGAGGGATGTTTTGAGGGATTCTTTAGTAAGGAATGTTGACATTTCTGCCCCCCTCCCCCACGCTGAAGCAGTTTTCCTGTGTGGTACTCACTATGACATGATCTTCACTATGTAGTCCAGGATGGCCTCAAGCTTGAGGGTAGTCCTCCTGCCTCCACCTCCAGAGCGCTGGGATACAGGCGTGTGCTACCATCCCCTGCTGAAGGGCTTGATGGTTAAGTCTCTCTGACAAAGTATTTTTTCCTTTTAAAATATGACTTACTGCTAAGTAGAATTGAATTTACTAAGATGTTTTTCTTTTAATAAATTTTTGCTGGATGCTGTTTTCTCATGATCTGTTTTAACAAATACAACTGTATGGTAATATATAGTTAATCAAATTGATTTATTTTTAATTAGTTAATTTATTAATTGGTTTGACACAGGGTCTCACTGTATAGCTCTGGCCATCCTGGAACTCAATATGTATGTAGAGCAGGCTAGCTTCCAGTTCACAGAAGTTCACCTGCCCCTTCCTCCAAGTGCTGGGATTAAAGGCATGCACTACAATATATGACTTTCAACTTGACTTTTTCCATCTTAACTTGATTTTATCTCTGTATTTTATGCAGATACTACTACTATCTGTTTTTCTAAAGCTTCAGATGTTTTTATTCAAAGGTTTACAAAAGAAATAAAACAGAAAAAGCTAACAATGTGATCAAATGTACAGTTCCAAAATGGCCTTTGGGGCTTTAACAGTGAGTCCTAGGAAGGAAACTGCAGTCATCCTGACCTGGTAGATAAGTCTCCTGGCAAGGGTGTAGTACCCGTAGAATGCTAAGAATTAGCTCTTGATCATGTACTTCACTATGAAAATCTTTTTTTAAAAAATTGTACAAAAGGTCTTTATAAATCAATTTTTAAATAATGGACATCCACTATGTGATATGTAACTGACTTTTGTTTTATGTATAGAGGTTATATTTCCCAAATCTGACCCAGATGAGTATGGTACTCAGTTCAGACATAGCTAACAGCAGATTTTCCCCTTCCCTTCTTGACTGAATTATCAACTTCTTGTCTGAACTAATGCAAAAACAATCCAGCAGTGAGAGACCTGGAATGATAAATGTGCTAGGTACACGATGGAGAGGTGTTCAGTGTGGACTCCCACAAAGCTGAGTGTCTAGAATGTGTGGGCCCAGTCACATCAACGCTTCTTAAAAGGAAACAAGAACAAAACCACATTTCTCTTACGAGTATAATTTTCACTAGGATCTACACTTCCCAGTGCAGCAAGGATGCTTGAAATGATGAAATGCCAATGATATCCATTATCAAAGACAAGCAATCAAGGCCAGGCTTGGTGGCTCACGCCTTTAATCCCAGCATTTGAGAGGCAGCGGCAATGGCAGACGAATTTCTGAGTTCGAGGCCAGCCTGGTCTACTACAGAGTGAGTTCCAGGACAGCCAGGGCTACACAGAGAAACCCTGTCTCAAAAAAACCCAAAACCAACCAAACAAAAAAAGACAAGTAATCAAATTTAAGAACTAAAGTCCTCGAAAGAAAGAACTGCTTAGCTCTAGCTCTGGAGCTAGGGAAACTTGCTTGACAGAAAGAGGGCCAGCAACCTGTCCTAGCACAAAAGAAAAACAGTCTTTGAGGTAGATAACTGATCATACACAGCCAACCAAGCGCACAGTTTTGGAAAACAACATTGCTTTTAAGAAATTGTTTTGGGTCTGGATTCATGGCTCAGTGCTTAAGAGCACTAGCTGTTCTTCCAGAGGACCCAGGTTCAATTCCCAGCACCCACATGGCAGCTCACAACTATCTGTAACTCAAATTCTAGGGGATCTGACATCCTCACACCAATGCACATTAAAACAGTTAAAAAATTATTAAAAATTGCCTTAATAAAAAGTTAGTGAAGTATCTCATGTTCTGAAGTAGAAATAATTAGGAATGAGCAATGTTTCAAAATTGTTTTCTTTCTCTTTTCACTTGAACACTACAAACATTATGCAGCAATGACATAAATAAAGTGTGGCACTGCTTGGATTCAAGTTTTCCTTTCGTATTTTTTGTCTCTGTGTGTTCATACATCAATTAAAATTATAAAACCTAACGTAAAAGCACAGAAAAGGCACATACATTCTCCTAACTGCAAACCGGCCTGGCAAAAATAAAAGAGTGGAGAAGATGCAATGCCGAGACCAGGTGGACCTGCTAGTGACTTTAAAAATGCCAAGTAGAGAGAGTGGAAGCCCGTGAGTCAGCAAGCAACCCTTGATGGTTCTTGCCACACTTCGACTGTAGGGTTGCTTGGTCAGAGGCAATACTATGTGGAATAAACAGACCAACCTTTTCGCCATTGCTTTCGAGTTCCTGCCTTCCCTCAAGGACAGTGACAGGAAATTATAAGCGGAATAACATCTTTCCTCTCTTGCTCCTGGTCAAAAGTGTTTTTAATCACATCCACAGAAATCAACTTGGGACAGCCTGTTAAGAACAGGTTCTTGTATCAACCGACAAAGCTCATTGGCATTTGTGAATGCTTCCTCTGAAGCCATGGAGACTTAACACACTCAAGTTCTTCATCATCGTACATCATGCTGGGATGTGGGACTCTTCAGGAACCGAAAAGTATGTTCTTGGGCCATAAATGGAGTTCAATAGGAAATGAAGGGGTTTGGGAAACCCCCAGACTTGGGAAATAAACAGCACACTTCTAGCTAAATAATGATGATGAAAGATGAAGGCTAGAACAGAGTTCACTGACATTACTTGTATTGGGGTATTTGTTTGTTTTACATCCTGACTATAGTTTCCACTTCCTGTATTCCCAGTCCTTCCCCCTGTCCCCTTCCCTTCTGCTCCTCAGAAAAGGACAGGCCTCTTATGGCTATCCACCAGCTCTGACATAAGTTGCAGTACACCTCTCCTTAGAGTGAGGCAAGACAAGGCCACCAGTAGGAGAAAAGGGTTCCAAAGGCAGGCAACAGTCAGAGACAGCTCCTGCCACTGCTGTTAAGAGCCTGACAAGGAGATCAAAATTACACAACTATAACATATGTGCAGAGGATCTATGTCAGTCCTATGCAGGCTCTGGGTGGCGGTTAGCCATGGATAGGGGTATTTCTAGATTATGACTTTGGGAAGGTGAGCTTTGGTGATGTGGCTAATAGTTGTCCCATTTGTAGTCTTACTCCTCTCAGCCCTTTGATTTGGATCTAGCTGATTACATGTTCTGGCAATGCTGTACCCAAAACAACTAGTGTCTAGTTGATTGGCTTTAATTTCTATTTGTGAACAACATAATGTTTCTGCTTTTTTTTTTAAAGGGTACTTATAAGTTTATAAATTTGTCTCAGTTTTATCAAAAAATATCCTATTTTTAAAAGATATGGGGGCTAGGGAGATGGTTCAGATGGTAAAATTACTAGAAACACAGGCCTGACATGTGAGTTTTATTCCCAGAACCCAGGTAAAAAACCAGATGCTGAAGCATTCATCTGTAATTCTAGCACCCTAGACAGCAAAATGGGAGGTAGAGGCAGGAGAATAACCCTGAAACTTGGTCCAGCTAGCCAGGATATGCAGCACAGTAGCAGAGGGGGAAGGTAGGGGGAGGGGGAGAGGGAGAGGGAGACCCTGTTTCAAAGTAGAAGGTGAGAACCAACTCCCAAAAGTTATTGTGTGATCTTCATGGGTGCACAGGTATACACACACATACACACATACACACACACACACACACACACACACACACACAGAAACACTAAAATGATAGGGGAACCTTTATATGAACATCGGGTTCATACTGCATGAATCCAGCTCTGGCAGGGTAAAGGATAAAGCACACAGGCTCCTCAGGGCCATGGAAACTGCTCTGCAGGACACTGTAGTGGGCAGATTGCCACCATTATACATTTGTTTTGTCCAAAACATACAGAACACACAGCTCCAAGAGGGAAGTGGCATGAACATACCCACCGGGCACTAGGGACATGGCACGTTCAACAATTGGACCCTCAGGTGCAGGGCTCTGACGGTGGGGAGAAGGTATGAATATGTGGGAGCAGGGGGTGTGAAGGTGATCTCTACCTCCTAATCTGGTTGTAAATTTGAAATGTATTAAAAGAAAAATAAAGGCTTTAAAAGAAAGTGATGCTGAAAGCCCGGGAGAAATTCAAGCTGGACGAAAATGACAATGATATCAGAATTTGTAGGCTGCAGCTAAAGCATGAAGTGAACATGAATTTAAGACCAGGAAGCTCAACGATGATGTGAGGAAGCCAAAAACAAGTGTAAAGAAGGAAAGACTAAAAGGAGCAAAAGGTTGAAAAGGCTGATCCTAATCCGAAGAGTAGGGCTTTGGAAAGATTAACCTGACTCTAGTTGGCTAAGTTAAAACAAAGGAAACGACTTGTATCATAAACAATAAAGGGCCCATCATAGTGGTTCCCGATCTGTGGGTCAGATATACTGCCTATTGGATATTAGTTCACAATGAAATAACTTTATGGTTGGGGGTCGCCACGACATGAGGAACTGTATTCAAGGGTCACGTCGCAGCCTTAGGAAGGATGAGATCCACGGGCTATCACCACAGGTCCCAGAGATGGCAGGTAAGTCTCTGTCCACCTTGCTTTCCCAAGCTGCTGCTCAGCCTCGCCTGTACACTGCACTCCAAGCCTGTTCTGGTTGCTTAGCTCCCAGTTCTTCTACTTGCTGTGCCCTGTTAAAATCCCTGCCACCAAAGCTCTTCCATATTGTTTTTATTTTCCCTCTTTGGCTCCATCTGTTTGTGGGAGATTGAGACCTGCTGGGTACCTTAAATTAGGCTCCTGAGGATAACTATCCAACAGCTTCCAGGACTGGTTGCAAGAAAGACAATGGTCACACAAAGCAGGTATGTTAAGTAGCTTTGTATCCCTTAGGCAAGAGGAAGAGTCTCAGGGTAGCCTAGGCTACATAATGAGATCCTATCTACATATTATCTTTCCTGTTTCATTTCATTTTAAAGATTTAATTATAAGTTTTAAAACATCCCCAGAAGACAGCTAGACCTATAGCTTTACTGGTAAGTTCTATCAAACATTGCAGAAAGATACTTTAATTAATAATTTAAATAATTTTGCATGAGTCAGGACACTTAGCAACTCACTTTGTAACATGATGGTGTAAAATCAGGTCAAGATGCTATTAAGAAGCCTCTGAGATGCCTCCCTGGGTAAAGCTGGCTGCTGCCAACCTGATGATCTAAATTTGACCCCCAGAACCCACGTAATACCATGAGAGAGCTGACTCCAGAGAGCTGTCCTCTGACTTTCACGTGTGCGATATGTTATGGGTGTGCACCCCCACAAACACACAAAGGCATGGAAAGTCACTAAGGTTTTCAGGGGCTGGAAAGATGGCTCAGGGATTAAGAGCATCGGGTGCACTCCCAGAAGACATGGGTTGGATTCCCAGCACCCACATGGTATCTCATAACTGTCTGTAACTACAGTTCCAGGGGAACCTAACACCCTTTTCTGGCATGCACGTGGGACACAGACATGCATGCATGTAGAACACCCAGACATAAATTTATAATAAATAAATTGATAAACTTTAAAGGCATAAGAAAAAGTGATTCAGACCACATCTGTTACAAATGTGGAATTAAACTTAAGACTAATAACAAATTGAGTCCAGAAGGCTTTTTCTTGCCTGGGAAAGAAGTGGTCTTTCAGTGTGGTTAGAAGCTAGTGGAGGGGACCAGATAATGGTAGTACACGCCTTTAATCCTAGCTCTTGGAGGTGGAGGCAGGCAATCTCTGAGTTTGAGGCCAACTGGTTTACAGTGTGAGTTCTAGGACAGCCAGGGGTACACAGAGAGAAATCTGAAAAAAATCACACAACACACACACACACACACACACACACAAAGCTAATGGAAGGGAAAGCCATTCACGCACCCTGATCCCAGAAATTGGGAAAGGGGAATACCTGACTGACCTCTGATCAATGCTTTTATGTGCTCCACTCGCTGTCTTTGAAGGCTACTGAAAGCTCTTAGTGGCTCTCGTTCAGGTTCCCATTGCCCTTGTTTGAGGAGAGAGGCCAATTGACCCAGCATTTGATGTTTAGAATCTCTTTTCTCCATAAAATCTGAGCTTGCTGCACTTGAAATATTATACTAACATGACTGCCTGGACTGAATATAAAGATTTGTACCCAGGAACCATGCCAATGTCTGCACAGGGTGACCCAGACATTGATGGTGAGCCCCAGACATCGGCAGAAGAGGCCCTGATAGAAGATGGATTGCGATTTTCTGGTTGCATCCTTTCTCATCAAGAAGAACCAGGCAGCAACCCTTGGTGTCTCTGAGCAGCCAGTACAAGAAGACCTGATTCAGAGTAGAGCTCATTCATTCACTTAGTGCAGTAGGAAGAGCAGGGTGCCCAGGTGAGTTCCCAGACAGTTACATCAGTGGACTACCATAGTACCGCCCATCTCGTGATCACTGGTTCATAGGGCCTCATCCCTACTTAATCTAGTGTTTGGCATGGAATCAGACACCCAGCACTCAGTGTGTGCGGTGGACACAAATGTGCTGCCTGAAGTCTTTTCATGAGGGAAGTGTGACATGATCAGTAAGTGGCCTCCATTTCCAGCCCTGTAAGGGTTCCTCTAGAATCTCCCTGAGACTGTGGGGCAATCATAGGGTTTTGCCCTAGACTGATCATCTCTTCTTCTATTATGGGCCTTTCCTTCCTTAAGTATAGGTTCCAAGGGTGAGACTCGAAAACAGCATCCCATATCTCCTGTAGGATCTGGGAGTCCCATTGGCCTATGGTCCTGTGGAACCAGGTAATGAGAGATTAACCTCATAGGCACATGTCATGGGAAGAGCAGCCATTGAGACGACAGCCAAGTCACTACTGTGGCCTATGGGCTTCACGTGGTGTGGACACATGCCCCCTCCCCATGCCCTGTTCTGGCTGCTGCTGGAAGGTGCTAGAAAGGTCTGTCCTCCCTGTCTAGGCTGCCTTCTAGAAGGTCACTCTCCTTACTTCACAGTCCAAAGACAAGCCAATGTTATGAACACTTAATCCCTCTAGTTTGAGGCACATGCCTACATACGTGTATTCATCTGTGTATCACCAGGTCCAGGTTGGTTGAGAGATGTCTGGGAGCAGAGGAGCAGACGAGCCGACGAGGAAGAAGGATGTTCCTTGGCTTTGTGGCGCCGCCTCTTTAAGGGTAACGACATCACAAGGCTGTGGAAGGCCAGGCAGTGTGGAACTCCGTGGCCTTCGGCTGTTTCTGTGGGGTCTTCGGGCTCTGTATTTCCATCTCCATGGGGCCACAGGCCCATGTGTGAGTACCTGACACCATGGCAGAGGGTAGCGAACTGATGAGCAGGCTCATGAGTGAGAACGCAGACCTGAAGAAGCAGGTGCGCCTCCTGAAGGAGAACCAGATGCTGAAGAGACTGCTCAGTGAGAGCTGCCAGGAGAGCTGTGGTCGAGGGAGCCGGGACCTACTCTATCCCAAGGTCCCTACCTACCCTGAGGCCTGCTCCCCAGGGAATGGAGGTGAGGTGCAGGCGTAGCCAGGACAGGGCAGCTCTACCTGGGAAGGGTTGTAGGGCTTAGATTGGCTGGTGGTTATGCTGGTTGGTAATGTCTCAAAGCACAGCCACCTGGCTTAAAACAGGCAGGGTGTGATCCCAGGGCTCCGGCTGCTGATGTCCTTTCTGTTTTGCTGGGCTTGGCTGGGAGGTTTCACCCCGCTCCCTGTGTTTCTTCCCCTGCTTTGTAGCAGCTTGTCCCATATAGTCTTGTCTTGCAGAGGTGCAGGTGTATCTACTGATGGAGACAAGCTGACATTCATTTGCCATCGGTTGAAAGAGTCACTCGGTTGACAGGAGAGGGGTGCAGCACCCACCCCAGAGGGAGATCCTGATAGCAATTCTTGGATGTCAGTAGAAAACAATGCTTGTTGGCGGGGCTGTGCTCACCCAACTGGATCACACATGACATCCTGCACATGTGTGACGTTTGTAACATGATGTGCTGTAGTGGTCACATAAACCCAGGTCTCATTGCCACTAACCACTGTCAGTGACTGACAAACCCCATGCCACCCGACCATGTTCCAAGGGCATGAGGGAGGGGTCAATCTCTAGTCTTGTACTTTCTTTTCTTTTCTTCTTTCTTTAAAAAAAAATTTTATTATTTTAATAAATAATATAATAATTATTTAATGTTATTATTTAATATTATTTAATAAATAAATATTTTATGTATATGAGTACACTGTAGCTGTACAGATGGTTGTGAGCCTTCGTGTGGCTGCTGGGAATTGAATTTAGGACCTCTGCTTGCTCCGGCCCAAAGATTTATTTAATATTATACATAAGTACACTGTAGATGTCTTCAGACACACCAGAAGAGGGCATCAGATCTCATTACAGGTCGTTGTGAGCCACCATGTGGTTGCTGGGATTTGAACTCAGGACCTCTGGAAGAGCAGTCAGTGCTCTTACCCACTGAGCCATCCTGCCAGCCCTAGTCTTGCACTTTCACATGTAAAATGCAGTTTCCTCAGAACCATTTGTTGAAGAGATTGTCTTTTTTCAGAATTCTTAGGTTTTGGTTTATGGGCCCACTTTGGTTTTCTGCTTCTAACCGAACCGTTGGACACCCGTTCCAAGAAAACATTATTCATGTTTCTAGCTGGTGTACAGCCAGCTGTACGTAAAGATCTTTGGTGCTTTGAAGGGTATATAGATAGGCAGGCCTTCAAGGACGGATGGGTCTTACAAGGGCAGACAGAGAGGTGTAGCATCTTGCGGGTCAGGTGTTATGCTTTGTTCTTATAAAACACTGTTGGGACAGAGCAGTGGTTCCTGCCTCTGCACATTTTAAGGTATGATTTTTGATAGGCTCTAAAAAACACTTTCTCAAGTATGCTTGCTTTCTTTCAAAGGGAACCAGCTTTTAGGAAGTAGATAAGAACTTGCAAAATCAAAGGATGGATAGATAAGTTACATTTGATGGGGACTGAGAAAAAACCACGGCAGTCCAAGATGCACACACCCGAGCTTAGGTATGGCTGCCAACGGGCTCCATCAAGAGCAGGGAAGCACACCCAGAGATGCTGACTACAACACATAGTTTTTTTTTTTTCAAGTACTTGAGCTTTGAACTCAGGGCCTAGCCCATCTAAGCAAGTGTCCTACCCCTGAGCCACCACACTGAGCCACCGCTTTGCTTTCATGATGAAATGAGGTAGAAAGTTATTGGCTGGGCGCATGGGCCAGTGGACAGAGGGACCAGGTGATTCACGGGTGACTGGATATGGGTAAATCCGAAGATTTACATTGCGGAAAAACTTAACAGGACAGTGCCGTGTGTGATGAGTTTGAAAAGCGTGTGGACATCACTCTAGTGAGTGTGGCTGAGTTCAGGAGGCAGGGAGGTGTTCCCTCTATCTCCAGGTGAAATGCCAGGGGTGGGGGGCGGGGCACCACTCTGGTTGGGAGCCATACTTAGCATCCACAACTTATGGCCCTTTTCTTCTCCATCCCAGGTCCAGATTTTGGAAGGTTTGCCGGTGTCCCTGACACGCCCTCCCAGCTACCGACATCCTCCCTGGAGGACCTACTATGCTCCCATGCCCCACTCTCCAGTGAGGACGAAGCCTCCCCAGGCTGTGCAACCTCCTCTCAGATGCCTTTCAAGTCCTTCCTCAGCCCTTCAGAACTACACGCTCGGATTGCCGACAGGAAGCTGTCCCCGCTCCTGAGTCCCTTGCAGGACTCCCTGGCTGACAAAACCCTGCTTGAGCCCAGGGAAATCTCGAGACCTAAGAAGGTGTGCTTCTCGGAGAGTAACCTCCCCACTGGGGATAGGAGCAGGAGGACCTATTACCTCAATGGTATGGTACACACAGGTGGCCCTGGGTGGGGAAACCACGTTTTAAAGACTTGGCTCTGGCTAGCTTCTCCAGTGGTGAAGAGTGGGAGGAGCTAGGGTGGGCCTGGGTCCAGGATTAGGTCTGTCTTGGCCTTTTGAAAAAACGTGGAGATGCTCATCCTTGATATTTAGCTGAAAAAAATTTTTTTTCATGCGGTTTCATATCTAAGTCCTTCTGGGATTATGTTTCTTCGGTATTGCCTCCCAGCCTGAGAGTTACCCACTGTCTACTGTTTGGCTGGGGGCAGGGTGAAACTTGAATATAGTCATGTAGAATTTCCTGAAAGCTTTCTTTTACAGTCTGTGCTTTTGGGTGTCTACTTTAGGAAGTCTCTGTGAAGCCCAAGGTTATAGATGCTCTTTAATCTTTTAGAGTCTCGTAGCTTTAGGCTTTGGATTTAGGTCTCTGACTAGGATCACGTGTTTGGGGTTTTGTCTGTGGTGTGAGGTTTGCTTGTAGAAGCTATTCCAGCGCCATATCCTCAAAAGATCATATGACCCAGACATCCTAGGGAACAGAAACACCTGTTCACACAGAAACTTTGACAATGGTGTCCATCAAGGCTTCATTCATAATAGTCCAAAGAGGCAAGCAACCCAAACACCCATCAGCTGACAGGCAGGTGAATACAATGTTGCTTGTTTATATGACGGGGTATTATTCAAACGCCAATAGAAATAATGAATCGCTGGCATGCTACAAGGATGGGCCCTGGAAATGTTATGCTAACTGGATGATGTCAGATGTAAAAGGGGGCCCACTGTGTAGCTCCACCTATGTGGCATGCCCATCCGTGATAAATCCATGAGAATGGTAGTCACAAGGGCTGGAGATTGAAGAGCGACTGGGAATAGAATCATTTGCTTTGGGAGGTCTTGGAAACTTCCGGCAAGAGATAGTGGTGATGGCTGTAAGACTCTGTGTATAATAGTGACCATAGAATCAGCTGCTTGAAAGAGGGGGGGCTTATAGTATATAAGTTGCGTACTGATAAAGGATTTTTAATTGACTGGGCAATCAGGTGACCCCAGCCTCAGCTGTCCTGGATTCCGAGGGTCCCTCTGAGGGTTCTCACATGGGCGAACCGACTGTTCCAAAGTTAAGAAATGAAAGCAGAGTGCACATCTGAGGGCTGTTAGCCTGGCTGCTTGCCGGTTTCCTATGCTTGGAAGGACACTACCTGTCACGAGGGTCACTTTGAGAGCGATCTCTTCTTCCAAGTAGCTGAGCCAAGGTCCCAGAGAATAGCAAAGTTCACTCTCTCTACTGGTCTACGCCCGCTGGGTATTTTCCCCAGAAGACGCTGGAGAGAGTATAGCTGTGCAGGTAACCGAGAACCCAAAGCCTTTGGCTTCTGCCACCTGGGACTCTGCAGGAGGGCAGGAGATGTGTCCTCAACCTCTCTGAGCTGTCTGGCAGTGACAGTGCTTCTGATCCTGCCAGGGAAGGGCCAGCTGATGCAACTTCCAAGTGCCCAATTATATAGAACAATGGTTTCTCATCTGCCCTGATCCCTATTCTGTGAGCCCAAGTTGGAGGTTCCTGTTTTTCCTGTCTATCTGGGTGTTGAGCGATCATAACTCACACAGGACCTGAGCCTGTGGCATTATTCATACACTATGGGAGCCTTTGAGTCAGACGCACAGGACCTTCCAAACTGACATTCTGTCAGGGGTGTGAATCTCAGGTCTGGTTGAGTGTTAGCATATTGTCCTCTGTCTTCTGTCAGAATGGATGTGTGCAGCTCAGTCAGGGGTAATGCCTCTAAATGAGATCAGCATGTGTGTGTGTGTGTGGGGGGTGCAGCACGTGGGGCTCCCTAGGCTAAGTCACCTGTGCTGTCATCCTGGGCTCTGTAATGTGGGAATTGAAACAAGAGCTATTGTACAGCTTACACGCATCCAAGTGTAAGTGGCCAACAAGGATCCTGTAGATAGAAGAGTGTTTTCTACAGGCCTTTTAAAATCAGATGAGGTTCATTTTCCAAAGAGCTCGTTTTCAAAGGCTATGGATACGGACTCCATTGCTTAATAATGATTTCTATGACGACACCAGAAGCTGTTGTATAGAGAGGGGTTTGGGGGAGCAGTTTTTAGGGGGGTGCAGGGTAGTCCCGAGAAGTCGAAGAAGAAGAATAAAAAGAGAATCTTCTGTCAATCCATCATCCTCTCCACAGACATGGGCGAGATAGGGCTGATACTGACCTTTCAGACATTGGCCTGTCTTTGGTGGCAATGATGTAGACTGGAAGAGGCTGGCTCTTTCCAGATCCAGGCTGTGATGTCTCCTGCTGTCCTCAGAGAAGGCTGAGTTGGTGGGGTGGCAGAACAGCATCTGAGAACAACAGGCGAGAGCTCCACTCTCTCTGGATAGACTTGGGTACCCTCTTTCCCAGGGGCCCCACTGTCTTCTACAGTTTCACATGACTTTTGGCTTCTCAAACAGAGACAGAGAAGGAGCTATGTGCCCAGGTCCCAGGGGAACATGCTGAGAGCAAACAGAGAGGGATGGTCCTCTCTTCAGGTCCAAATACCTCAGCTTTTTAAAGATTTTCATGTACTCTGGCAGTGGGGGTGGGGTAGGGGAAGGTACTTTGGTACCTTGAAATGGTCAGGATGGCACTTGTCTTACCCAGAGATCCAGAGTTTTTCGGGTACTGAGAAGGATGGCCGAATCGTTGGGGAGATCGCGTTCCAGCTTGACCGGCGTATCCTGGCCTATGTGTTCCCAGGGGTGACTCGCCTCTACGGTTTCACAGTGTCCAACATTCCTGAGAAGATCAAGCAGGTACACTTTGTTGCCCCAGCTCAGGTCTGGTACTTGGGGTAGGCACATCCTGGTGCTGGCAAGTCCGTGCAGACCCTTGACTCTTCTTGGGTTCAAGTGTAACCTCCCCCCTATATCCACTAGGGTTAGAGACTTTTCTGACCTGGTTCCTTGTTTCCTCTGCTCCGTGTCCCACAGACATCTATCAAGTCGCTGGATGGCTCCGTGGATGAGAAGAAGCTGCGCGAGCTGACGCATCGCTATCTGACTCTGACGGCACGGCTGGAGAAGCTGGGCTACAGCCGCGAAGTGCACCCGGTGTTCAGTGAGTTTCTCATCAATACCTATGGCATCCTGAAGCAGCGTCCAGACTTGCGGGCCAACCCATTGCACAGCAGCCCGGCTGCCCTGCGCAAACTAGTCATTGACATTGTGCCGCCCAAGTTCCTGGGTGACTCCCTGCTACTGCTGAATTGCCTATGTGAGCTTTCCAAGGAGGACAGTAAACCACTCTTTGCCTGGTGAGCCGCTTGCCTCACCCTTCCGGCAATAAACGTGTTTGTTCCAAACCCGGGGGCCACCCGCGTCCTCCCGCATGGAAGCTGTCTGCCCAGCTACAGTGGGGAGAGGCCTCCTCCACGTCTGCGCTTGCCCAGGGCATCCAGCCGCCCGGGCTGCGCACAGCCAACGGGCACCTGTTGCCTTATTAAAAGCTTATTTATTTGTTTGCCTTACCTCTGGCTCTTTGAGGGCGTGGTGAGGTGTCTTGGTCTCTGCAGACCTGCAAAAGCTGTGGGTTGGTGTTTCTGAGCAGAACCTGGGGCTCAGGCTGAATGCTGGGACCCTTCTTAGCACAGCATCCTTGAAAGCCTCCGTCTCCCCCTTGAAAGGACCAGTAAGTCCTTTTCCAATTTGGGTGTCCCCAAATGCAGAGCTGCAGGCAAGATAGTTGTGGAACCCGCAGAGTCTATCAGAATGGAAATAGCCCTGTGGTCAAAGTTAGGGACTTTGGACTATGACCGCAGATGGTGTCAAGTCCGTTTGGCCTGATTACTGCGCATGTGCGGAGCCCCTGGGATACGCTCTGTGATCAGCAATTACAGAAGTGGCAGCAACCTAGGGAAGAGGCCTCAAAGAGATGGGGCTTAGTTCTTGGGACCTAGGAGGCCTATTCTTCTTGGACATTGGCCAGAGTGGCAAGGTTACTGTGATTTCACACCAATTCCAACCCAGCAGTACCTCTTGTGTGCACAGACACAGCTCCAGAGCCAGTCCTACAACAAAGGGATTGAACTGTCCATGAATCGCTAGGGTTGAGACTGGGGATCCAGACACAAAGACCCAGAGTGGTATGACACTTGGCAAGTTTGAGAGCAGAGGTGGCTCAGGCAGTACAGGTAGCTGCCCCAAGCTGGTTTCTGGGCGATCCCCTGAGTTCTGAGTAGGACTTCTGTCTAGGTCCTCCAAATTGTTGGACCCGGGAAAACTAAGCAACATCCTTGAGGGACCCTTCTCTGTTTGGAATAATTGTTCAGTTCTGGGATGCCTATTGGTTGAAGGGAAAGGGTGAAGCCTGATATCAGGGTGGGCTCCAGCCAACCTGGAGTTGCCTAAGCCCTTGAGAGGGCCTGGCTGAGAGTTACCATCAGCACCCCCCTTTTAGAGTCACTTTTGGGGTGATTAAAGTGAGGCAGTGAGCACACTGCCACCCATACAACATGCAATAGGAGCTGCTAGACCACAGGCCTATAGCTATGTCCATTGTCTTAGTCAGATAGGCCACAGTCACTTCCCCTTGAAGAGCAACTGGATGCTTCCTGCAAACCTGAGGTAAGGAATAAAGGTAGATCTGTCCGTAGATTTGCTGTTTGTACAGCAGGCTGCAGACATGGAGTGAGAGGAGAGAAGGATGCTCGAGTAGGAAGCATCCCCTGCTGCTGCACCAGGCTGTGTGGTGGATGGGCAGGATGCTTCCAAGGAGCAAGAGGGGGAGGAAGAAGGGAGAGGAAGAGGATGGAGGGGGGAGGAGGAGGGAAGGAAGAGGAGGGGGAGGGGAAGGAGGGGGAAGAGGAGAAGGGGGAGGGGAAGGAGGGGAGGGGAAGGAGGGGGAAGATGAGAGGGAGGAGGGGGGAGGAAGAGGAGGAGGGGGAGGAGGGAGAGGAAGAGGAGAGGGGGAAGAAGAGGGGGAGGGAGGGAAGGAGGAAGAGGGGAAGAGGGAGGATGGGGGAGGAGGAGGAGGGAGAGAAGGAGGAGGAAGGGGAGGAGGGTAGATAATCAGGAACAAGAATAGGAGTGTTTAACTTCCACAGGCTTGGACTATGATAGATTGTGCCTCTACTGACCAAGTGTCTTGCCCTGTGTGGTTTGGAGGGCAGAGACCCTTGACTTGGATAGAGTTGAAGAAGTAGGCTTTGAGTTGGTTCTTTTGCATAACAGACATGTGTTTATATACTAGGAGTTGCTAGCTCACAGTGGAAAGATTGTTTTTTTCTAACTAGCAAGGTACCCAAGATGTCACAGTGTCATAAAAGAATAAACAGAAAATTAGCACAAGTTAAAAAAAAAAAAGTAACCCTGGGAGCGGAGGGACAGAGTGACTTGGATCTCAGGCTTCAGGCTCTGAAGAATCGGGCTCTTGGACTTGACTGTGAGTCTCTGTAGCTTTCTGTCTCTATGGCAAAACATCTGAGAAAGTGAGTTTAGTGAGGAAGGATTTACTTAGCTCACATGCAGAGGTTTCAGGCCATGCTTGGCTGGCTCCATTGTTTCCGGGCCTATGATGGAGCGAGACATCCTGGCGAGCTGCTCATTTTAGTGTCCAGAAAACAAAGAAAGAACACAGACATGGGACAATTATACCCTGATCAAGGGCAAACTCACTCCTAGTGATTTACCTCTTCCAACCAGCCCTGTCCCCCACAGTTCAATAAGAACTCATCAATAGCCTAATTCATCCAAGAGATCAGAGTCCTCAGGATCCAATCATGTTCCCGAAGCCCTCTCTCTTAATATTGCTATTGTTGGGACAAAGCTTGCAATAAGGAGCCTTTTGGGAACATTCCAAACTCAAACCCAGAGGACATTGGTGTATGGGTGTCCTCAAGCTCTTGAGCTCAGCTCTGCATGGTCCCAGGCTGTGGCCTGTCCACTTGACTATCCTCTGTGCACAGAGTGGGCCCAGGCTTGGAAGTGTAACTAGAGATTAGGGACTTGTTTGGTGTGCTGTTTGGAAGGTTCGAGAGTATCCCTGCATGGAAAGCAATAGGGAGTGGTGAAGGATGTGTGTGTGTGTGTGTGTGTGTAGTGTGTGTGTATGTGTTTATGTTTGTGTGTTTGAGGCAAACTTTGATAGTGATATAATTTGGCCAAGTCCCTTGGAGATGAGTACAGGTTGTAGGACTGGTTACCTATGGCCACATCCCGCATTAGAGCGGTGGAGTCATGCGCTACCTGCCCAGGGCTTGATGCCTGCACAAATGACTTGGGATGCTTCTACATGGAAAATTCATCATTTATCTACGGACTCCTGGATATCTGCTCTGCATTTGTGCCTGGGCCCAGCACTTCACTTCCAGTTGTTCAGCTTTGTGATACCTTCAATGGTTCTTCAGTCTTTCCAGCTGGCCACAAGGAAGACTGAGTCTCTATGTCCACATGAATCTCTTCACCTGGGCCCAGCGATGCTATGGGGAGATATATCTTGATACTCTGGTACCCCAAAAGCTTTGAATAGGGGACATCTCTGTGAAGTATGTGGGTAATGAGGGCACCTGGGAAGGGGGCTGTCTCTAGGACAGGGATGCTCATGTTTGTCCAGGTCTGTCATTAGATCTGTGGACCACATACAGAAGGGATACATCTGCCTCTACCTAGAATTAGTAAGAATTGGAAGAAGGCATCTGGGAGTTGGAGCCATGATCTTGATCTTGCCATTCTCGTGCAACTGGGGCTATCAATTTTCAGGAGTTTTGGCTCTAGAATTTGTCACCTGCCTGCCCTCGGGAGCTCAGTACTACACAGCAACATCATACACAAGAGCACTACCTGCTAGACGCTCTCGCCGATTACCGCGGGTACACTCACACCTACACCCGCCCCAATACCGATTACCGTGGGTACACTCACACCTACACCGGCCCCAATACCCATATGTTCATGCAGCATCAATGCAAACATGTGCATATATTATATATATACACAAACATTAACATCCATACATGAACACTCCTCCCAATGCCACACACGCTAACACTAACACTGCACACATACTAATCACACAACAACATATACATTATGCTGGTTAGTTTTTTATTAGTGCCTTGGCACAACCTAAAGTCCCCTTGGAAAAGACAACCTCAGTTGAATGATTGTCCAGATGGGATTGGTCTGCGGCCATGTCTGTGGGGAATTGTCTTAAGTTTGTTTTTTTAGATTTATGTGTGTGCCTATTTTGCCTGCATGTATGTATGTAGACCATATGCATGCCTGTGCCCACGGAGGCCAGGAGAGGGTGTCAGATCCTCTGGAACTAGAGTTACAGATGGTTGTAAGCTGTCGTGTGGGTGCTGAGAATTGAACCCTCTTAACTACTTGAGCCATTTCTCCAGAGCCAGAAGTTGGCTTGATTTTATTGATTGCTGTAGGAGGGCCCACATACGTACATGCAGGCAAAATAGTTCTATTATGGATAGAACTATTCCCAATGGACTGGGACCTAGAAGTATAAGATGAAATAAACCCTTTCCTTCCCCAGGTTGCTTTTGGTAAGAGCTTTTTATCATAACAACAGAAAAGCAAGGACACATACACATCATAGGTTTGTCCACATCAGCATCCATCTTTCCTACATTATGGTTGATGCACACATTGACATCCATCCACTTGCAAATGCCAGCATCCACACACGTGCCTACAGCTCCACAGTGCATATAGTCTAACATCTACTTATATATATATGTGGGGTGGTGGGCTATGCACAGATAGCCTGGTCCCCAGTTGAGCATAGGTCTGGAACCCCGGAACCCCGGAGCCCCGGAGGGCGGAGATTTCCACCTGCATGGGATGGCAGGAGTTCGGCCATGCCTCCTGGGCACCTGGCTCCTGTCAGTCATGTAGCTACAGCCTCTCACAGCCCCCCTGCAGAGAGGTATGGGCATCAACCAAGTAGTAGCTGCACCAAGCCCTCCCACATGCAAATAAGGTTTCCCCAAACGCTCAGTCCAAGCCAATGAGAAGTACCTGCCGTCAAACCCTGAATCATCCCCAAAACTGTATATAAGTCCGATCCAGGGAATAAAGATGTGCGAGAACTACTCCATCATCTGAGCCTTTGTCCTAAGAGCTGTAACACTTGGGGAGAGATCTGTTCTCCTGAAGAGCTGCCTGAGGCCCTGCCACACTCCTCACTGGCTAGTCGGCTTCTTGTCTGCCCAGCCCGACCCGACTTAGTGCAGGGCGGCATGGAATTACAGCATGGCAGAGATGGAGGTGGAGCTGATTGACCAACAGTGCAGCAGAAGCAGGGAAGTGACTTCCCCTCCCTGCCCGCATTCGCTTCTCTTCGCAGGAACCCTCGCACCAGGCCTGGCCAGAGATCTCCGTGGAAAACCTTATGCCCACATATATACACATTAGCACCCTCATGCGTATTCACACCAACCCCTACATGTTCCCATATGCCCTTGTATACACTCACGTACACATACACACACTCACCTACTCAGTTCACCCATATGTACATCTAACCCATGAACTGAACACATAAACACTCACACATAAATCCCCATGGTCAAACATTCTTGCTTCCACCCCACGCTCTCTCCTGCCTCTCTGAGCTAAGCTGACTTCTGGGGAGGACCAGGCTTTATGCTGGGCCTCACACATGGCTTCTCCTCCCCCTTATCCCTGAGGACCAGGCCCGACATGAAGAGTTACTAAGCCAGAAGTCCCATGGAGCCTTTTCCAGAAAGGCCACACTCTGAGGGCAATACAGGGTCACCTGGATGGTCAATAGGCAACCCTGGCCCAAGCTGGGCCTTGAGCTCAACTTGGCTTGATGCCCTAGCCTGAACTTTGTCCCTCTAGGCCTCCTGGGGTCCTCGGCCTGTGCCCCTCTGACGCTGTTCATGTGCTTTTCGTCAAGCTCATCCCAGAGAGCACCCCTGCATTCTTCAGCTCCCATCGCACTGTCCCTGGTTAATAAGAAACTAACTGTGGGAAGGTATAAAGGCCCCAGGGCCATCAGAGTTGTCACTCTGTGTCCCTCCACAGCCTCTTGAGAGGAACCTCTGGACTCAGGTGCTGGCCATGTCCCAGTTGGTGGAATGTGTCCCCAACTTCTCAGAGGGGAACAACCAGGAGGTGAGGCTCCTTCCAGGGCTGCGTGGGTGCTCTGGTCCCAGGAAGGGAGTGAGTTTGGTGTGGGAGAAGATTGCTTTCCTAGAACAGGCAGCTATTGGATCCCTCTCAGGAGCCATTTCTGTCAGCTCTGGAACACTCTGGAGGAATGGCAGGGGGGCCTGGGGATTTTGGAGTGCTCCTGGTAGGGGCCTAGTGAATCCTTTGACTGCAATGTTCCTACCTGAAAACGAAGTACCCTGAATAGAGAGATGCAGAGGGCAGAAGTCACAGGAAAGGTCACCCCCACATATATATTAACTCCTTCCTCACCCCTGAAGCCTTGAGAGGCAGGCACTATTATCAACCCCCTTACATGATGGAAAAACTGAGGCACAGAGCAGTCCTCAGGATAGGGTTCGGGCTCTGGGCCCCAGTTTTGACCTCTCAGCTCATCTGGCTTC
The DNA here is from genome assembly GCF_978045245.1 of Mus caroli. Lineage (NCBI taxonomy): Eukaryota > Metazoa > Chordata > Mammalia > Rodentia > Muridae > Mus > Mus caroli. The sequence goes on from NW_028227264.1 coordinate 74,877,904, forward strand.
TTTCTCATATTAGCAGACAGTCCCTACCCTGGCTGTCCCCACCAGAAGGATGTGACTCCGTCCACCTTCTCTGAGTATCTGGGTGTTGGCAAAAGGCCCATTATTTATTTTTCTGGGCCAACCTGAACCTGGGGTGATCATGGCCACTGCCACAGGGGACCTTCCTTGTTGTGCCATGTGGGTTCTTGGGCTGAATGAAGGTCAGCTCTTTGGGGGAACTGGTCAAACTACCTGCTTGAGATCACACTCGGGTGTGGGTTTACAGCTTTTCCAAGTGGGGACTGAGGCACGGTGTCCGGCCTCTCTCTTCAGGTGATTGATGCCATCTCTCGAGCCATCTCCCAGACCCCGGGCTGTGTGCTGTTGGACGTCGATGCCGGACCCTCCACCAACCGCACTGTCTACACTTTTGTGGGGCAGCCAGAGTGTGTCGTCGAGGGGGCCCTCCATGCTGCGTGTACGGCCTCGCAGCTCATCGACATGAGCAAGCACAAGGGTGAGGCAGCTCAGGCTGAGCCCGGGCTCTCGTGGTTCAATTTCCAGGCTGAGCTGGTGCCAAGGCGTTCTGGTTGAGGGGCAGGCCCAGGGCATGCATGGCCATGCGGTGTAAGTCAAGCGTGGCCTTGGTGTCTATTCCCAGGAACAGGTTGGGGGGAAGGCAGGGAGACAGCCTTAGGACATAGGCTATGGAGATCAGCTGCCCTCTAGAGTGGGTACCTCTCTTTTTGGACCCAGTGGTTCTATGATCATCTACAGGGGCTCCCTTATCCCAAGGTCTTGACTAGACTAAGGCCTAGGGGAGCCAGAAGAGGACAAAGAGCTGGGAAACAAATGTGTCAACTGCCTCTAAAGCAAACACAATGGCGGGGGTGGGGAGGGTGGGGGTGGGGGTGGGTGGGGGTGGGGGTGGGGGTGGGGGGTGGGGAGTGGGTAGAGCCAAAGGTTAGTGGACACACCGAGCCTGGCAAAAGGCCACAACCTCTGTCCGTTCTCTGGGAGCGGCTTTCAGAGGTCGCAGTAAGGAATAGATAACAGGTTTGTCAAGGTTAAGAGGAGCCAGGCACAGTGTTCTGGATTGGGAGCGGATGCTCTGCTACCACGGAAGGCGGAGGCGATTCAAGGCCTGATACTTTCAGCCTGGCAAGGTCTCACTAAGGTTTTGTGATCCTTTTGCACGTTAAAAAAAAAAGATTTATTTATTTATTTATTTATTTATTTTATGTATGTGAGTACACTGTAGCTGTACAAATGGTTGTGAGCCTTTATGTGGTTGTTGGGAATTGAATTTTTAGAACCACTGCTCACTCTGTTCAACCCCACTCGTTCAGGTCAGCCCAATTCGCTCAGTTCCTGCTCGCTCCGGTCCAAAGATTTATTTATTATTATATATAAGTACACTGTAGCTGTCTTCAGATGCACCAGAAGAGGGCGTCAGATCTCATTACGAGTGGTTGTGAGCCACCATGTGGTTGCTGGAATTTAAACTCAGGACCTTTGGAAGAGCAGTCAGTGCTCTTACCCACTGAGCCATCTCGCCAGCCCTTGTGATTCTTTTTTTTTTTTTTAAAGGGAAATATATATATATATATATTCCTTCTCTTGCCAGCCACATACTGTGGCATCCCTGATAGCCACCCTGGGAGCAGTTGCTACTGCCAACCACTTGAGGCTGGCTGCTCTCTATGGTCACTGTGGTCAGCTGTAAGGATGACAGCCCCGCCCCCTTTTCCGCAGGTGAGCACCCTCGAATGGGCGCTCTGGATGTGTGTCCCTTCATCCCGGTGAGGGGCGTCAGCATGGAAGAGTGTGTGCTCTGTGCCAAGGCATTTGGGCAGCGGCTGGCAGAGGAACTTAATGTACCAGGTGAGTGTCCTGGGAGGACTGATGTTGGTGCACCTCCGGATTCCAGTCTCTGACACGCTCTCTGGTTCTCTGAGTGCCACACCTTTTAAGAGTGCAGATCACGCCTAGCATGGTGCTGCACACATATCTTTAACCTCAGTGCTAAGGAAGCAGAGGCAAGTAGATCTCTGTGAGTTCAAGGCCAGCTTGCTCCATAGTTTCAGGACAGTTTGGGCTACAGAGAGATATCCTATCTCAATAAAACAAAACAAAATAAAACAAAAATAATGCAGATTATTACCAAGAAAGAAGCCCCATTACCAGCCCTCTTTCTTAGACAAGGAAGCAAATACCAGACGGAGTCACAACCACAGCAGAGTATAGGCGGCATGTCCGGTTCTGCTTGCAGGACATTGTCTGACCATGTGATGAAGCAGTTTAGCTTGCTGAGCCTGGAGGGTAAGAAACCCATGCCTTGTCAAACAGAAAGAATTGAGGGGCTGGTTCAGTGGTTTCGCTGTTTGCCACTCAAGCATGAGGACCAGAGGTCAGATGTCCAGGAACCTCCATAAGTGCCAGATGGGTGTGGTGAACCACTTGTAATGACAACCTGAAGAGACAGAAGAATTTAGTAAGCAAGACTAGCCTTACATACCAGGGTGAGAGATCACCCCAGTGAATAGAGTTGGAGAATGATCAAGGGTTATCCCCGACGTCAACCTTGGGTCTCTACATTCATATGTACATGTGTTCATGAGTCTTTACAAAGGCAGGAATAGGCATACAGAATTGTACACTATACATATGTGAAAAATGGGGGAGGGTATTTTGGGAAACTAGCTAGATCAAGAAAATGATCTTCGGGACAAACTAGACACAGACTGCATAGCACAGTCTTGTTGGGAGACACCAGGGTAGGCAGTCCACACAGCAGCATAGACGGGGTCCAGCCAGGTCCTGTTGATTCCATAAACACAAGCTAACTGAGGCCAGGCCCCACGTATACAGCAAGCTCTGTCTTTTCTCCTCCGAGGACAGGTTTATCACACAGTCAAAAAGCATTTTTACGATTTATTTATTTATTTTATGTATGTGAGTACACTGTAGCTGTACAGATGGTTGTGAGCCTTCATGTGGTTGCTAGGGATTGGATTTTAGGATCCCTGCTCACTCTGGTCAACCCTGCTCGCTCCAGTTGGCCCTGCTCGCTCAGGCCCAAAGATTTAGTTATTAGTGTATGTACATGAGTACACTGTAGCTGTCTTCAGACGCACCAGAAGAGGGCGTCAGGTCTCATTACGGGTAGTTGTGAGCCACCATGTGGTTGCTGGGATTTGAACTCAGGACCTTCAGAAGAGCAGTCAGTGCTTTTACCACTGAGCCTTCTTGCCAGCTCCCCCAAAACATTTTAAAACAGAAACCTGAGAGTATCCCATCAGCGTTCCCCACACATCCTACCTTAACTGTAAGTATGTGCTCTACAGCAGTACTGGTTTTGGGTAAGCCAGAGGCATCTGAATTGCAATGCCCATTCCAAGAGTATGGAGAAGGTGGGGCTCCCTAGTGAGTAAAGCCAAAGAAGACCTACCCCCAGCTGAAGCTAGAAGGAGCCACCTTGCCTGGGTCCCTGTGGGATTGAGAGTACTGAATTCTACCCAGCTAAGCACCTGACCGGTTGGGTTTCTTTGCAGTGTATCTCTATGGTGAGGCAGCTCAGACGCCCAGTCGTCAGACCCTGCCAGCCATCCGGGCTGGAGAGTATGAGGCCCTGCCTGAGAAGGTGCTCCCCCACACACGTGGCTGGGTGTGAGAGGGTGGCCTCCCTGCCATTTCCCCCCTGGGGAGAGTAGGTAGGTACAGGGCCCCTCCTCCTCACCCCCAGGTAAATGTTTCCACAGCTCAAACAGGCCGAGTGGGTGCCAGACTTTGGCCCTAGCTCCTTTGTTCCCAGTTGGGGTGCTACTGTCACGGGTGCACGGAAGTTCCTCATTGCATTCAATATCAACCTGCTAAGCACCAAGGAGCAGGCCCACCGTATTGCTCTTAACCTGCGGGAGCAGGGCCGAGGGAAAGACCAGGTGGGTAGTTTCCAGTTTGCTGTCTCATCCCTCCAGGGATCTTCCTCAGAATCCCCTGGGAAGATTGTTTACCTTAGTGTGTGTGTGTGTGTGTGTGTGTGTGTGTGTGTGTGTGTGTGTGGTCTCAGGATCAGAGTTCACTGTTTGAACTTGAGGAGCCCCTTAACAAATATTTATTTGTGTTTGGCCTGCATGGCAGAAATCGTACTGTGTCCCTTGAGTCATCTATGACTATAAGCCACCATGTGGATGCTGGGAATCCAGCCCAGGTCCTCTAGAAGTGCAGCAAGTGCTCTTATCCACTGAGCCATCTCTCCAGTCCCAGAAGCCCTTGTTTTTAGCAGACATTTCCGCAGAAGCAGACAGGGTCAGGCTTCTGTGTAGACAGCTGCCTAGCAGTCCCAGAAATCTCCACATCCCCATGTCCTTTTAGATGCAATAAGTTATTCTTCAGACCCCACCCCGACCCACCACACAATGCCTCTGTCTGTACCAGGTCTGCATAGAACTCATCAGCTAGCCTGAGCATCCCTTCCCCAGAGTCCGTATCAGACACAGGGGACACAGATATACCTGATGAAAGATGGAGGGATCCCCCTCATCCCATCTGACCCAATCTCCAGTCTTAGCAAGCAGGGAGGGTCCAGGAGCCTGGCTTCCTGCAGCATTGGCTATCTATAAGCACAAAGTGAAGAATAGTGACCTTGCTTTCTTCCAAAGGCGAGCTCAGATTCCTGCCTTTGGTCATCAAAGAGAGTGGATCAGAGTGACTGATATAGCAAGTGGGTGGGAGATGGACCATAGCGGAGTTGGGACTCCCCGGGGCCTCTGACATCAGCATTCCTAGGTCTCTAGAACATGATGTGGTCACAGAGCGGCACCAAACCTGGCCTTTGGGGCCTCAGTTTTCATGTGGTTTTGCCTCATCTCTCTAGCCAGACCAAGGAAGATAGAAAGAGCAGGGAGAGTCACAGTGTCAACCCAGCTACCTGGGGTCACCTTGCCTGACTCATCTGGCTAGGGAACACAAGTCACAAAGGAAGCTGGGGAGCAGGGGCCAGCCAGAGATGAGATTCTCAGCCTACGCCTGGGGATGCATCTCTTTGTAGCCTGGACGTCTGAAAAAGGTCCAGGGCATCGGTTGGTACCTGGAAGAGAAGAACCTGGCTCAGGTGTCCACAAATCTCCTGGACTTTGAGGTCACAGCTCTGCACACAGTGTTTGAGGAGGCCCGCAGAGAGGCTCAGGTGAGTAAGACCATGCATCCCACACCCTTCTGACACACCCGGAAACCCTGAGGCACTGATCTCACCTCTGTCTCACAGGAGCTGAATCTCCCAGTGGTGGGCTCGCAGCTGGTGGGCCTGGTGCCTCTGAAGGCCTTACTGGATGCCGCAGCCTTCTACTGCGACAAGGAGAAGCTGTTTGTTCTGGAGGAGGAGCATCGGATACGGCTGGTGGGCCATGTTACTTTTTGTGGGGAGCTGTGGAGGGAGATGTCAAGGGAGGCCTGGAGGCTGTAGGAGCTGTTTTAGGAGTAAGCTGATAGTTCCAGAAAGGCCCACCCCAAATCCCAAACCGGCATGTGCATGTGTGCGTACTCTTGTGCATGCATGCGTGTGACACGGTCTTTCACTGGCTGGAACTCACTAAGTAGGCTAGGCCTCTTTTCTCCACTTCCCTGGCACTGGAATTATAAGTAATGTCCTTGCCACCGTGACAGGCTTTTACGTTTTTCTTCTCTTTTCTCTTCTCTTTTCTCTTTTCTCTTTTCTCTTCTCTTTTCTCTTCTCTTTTCTCTTCTCTTCTCTCTCCTCTCTCCTCTCTCCTCTCTCCTCTCTCCTCTCTCCTCTCTCCTCTCTCCTCTCTCCTCTCTCCTCTCTCCTCTCTCCTCTCTCCTCTCTCCTCTCTCCTCTCTCCTCTCTCCTCTCTCCTCTCTCCTCTCTCCTCTCTCCTCTCTCCTCTCTCCTCTCTCCTCTCTCCTCTCTCCTCTCTCCTCTCTCCTCTCCTCTCCTCTCCTCTCCTCTCCTCTCCTCTCCTCTCCTCTCTTCGTCTCTTCTCTCTTTTCTTTTCTTTTCTTTTCTTTTCTTTTCTTTTCTTTTCTTTTCTTTTCTTTTCTTTCTTTTCTTTTCCCCTTCTTTCTTTCTTTCTTTCTTTCTTTCTCTCTTTCTTTCTTTCTTTCTCTCTTTCTTTCTTTCTTTCTTTCTTTCTTTCTTTCTTTCTTTCTTTCTTTCTTTCTTTCTTTCTCTATTTATTTACTTCTGATATGGGTCCTGGGGAGCTTACTCAAGGTTCTGCGCTTGAGTGGCAAGCACTTCATTGACCAAGTTCTGCTGCCAGCCCTAGACTTGTGATTAGAAGAGTTTCCATTTTCATTGTCCATTTAGAAGAACATTACCCCAGCTTCCCTTGTGACTTGTACTATATAAATGTTATGTTCTCTGCTTCCTAAATCCCGGGCTGACTGCTCCTGTGAGGAGCCACGTCTGCTGGAAAGTTCCTTATACCTCTATACCTGACAGTTTGCAGATTTGGATACATATGTCTTTTTTTTTCAATTTTTTATTAGATATTTTCTTCATTTACATTTCAAATGCTATCCCGAAAGTCCCCTATACCCTCCCCCCTCCCTGCTCCCCTACCTATCCACTCCTACTTCTTGGCCCTGGCGTTCCCCTGTACTGAGGCATATAAAGTTTGCAAGACCAAGGGCCCTCTCTTCCCAATGATGGCCGACTAGGCCATCTTCTGCTACATATGCAGCTAGAGACACGAGCTCTGGGGGTACTGGTTAGTTTATATTGTTGTTCCACCTATAGGGTTGCAGACCCCTTTAGCTCCTTGGGTGCTTTTTCTAGCTCCTCCACTGGGGGCCCTGTGATCCATTCAATAGCTGACTGTGAGCGTGTCCCAGGTGTATACCTCCCCTGGTCCCATCTTCCAGTGACTCTCTTTGGAAGACTCTCTGCTAACCTATGAACCTTTGCTCAATTCAGTGAACCTGGGATCTGCTGGGGGTGGGGTGAGGTGGGGATGTATTTCCCAGGAAATTGTTTTATCCACTGTTTTCAAATTCTGTGTCCCAACTCTCGGGTGACATTCCTTATCCATTTCTATAACCACCTTTGGGGTGGGGGGTGTCCCCGTCCTGCTTTTAGAACGTGAGGAATGCTGATGCTGTTCTATGGCTTCATAGAGGGCCGAATGGTCTTTGTTGGGATGAATTCTAATCTTAAAAGGGACAGTTTTCCTCCTATTTATGTTGAGGTAATCAAAGCTGTCCCTGACTGTCCCTGACTGTCTCTGACTATTTCTGACTGTGAGACTCTATTAGATTCTGAGTCAGATTTAAAAAAAAAAAACAATTTCTTTTTATTTATTTATGTATTTATTTATTTTATTAGTCATTTTATTCATTTACATTTCAATGATATCCCCTTCCCAGTTATCCCTCCACAACCCCCTCCATCCCATCCTCCCCTTTGCCTCCACCCACTCACCCACTCCCGCCTCACCCCTTTCCAGATACATATATAGAAGAGTTAGACTCCTGTCCCAAGAAGAGGGTTTAGCTGGCCCCTGTCCCTCCCATGGCTTTGGAGGCTCCTCAGGAGGGAAGAGTAGGAGACCTTTTCTCTCCCTTGTTTTCCCTGGGAACATGGGGTGTTTCTGTGTGTTATCTCAACCTGGCAGGAAGCGAATTGGTTAGGTTCCTGGGAAGGGAGTGTGGGCAAAACTTGTCAAGGTGAAGCAAAGCTAAGCATTGGCTAAGGTGGGATGCCCGCTCTCCAGGTGGTGAACCGGCTGGGGCTGGATTCGCTGGCGCCCTTCGACCCAAAGGAACGGATCATCGAGTGAGGCCTCCTCACGTCTCTGCCCCAAATCCTCCACTCTGTTCCCTTCCTGCCCGTTCTTTACCTGCTTTATCACTCTTCCCACATCTACTTCGTCCTCATCTTCACAACTCTGGTCCCCATACCTCAAGTCCTCATGCCTGATGCCTGATCCCTCCACCCCCACCCCCAAACCCACATGCTTCAGCCCCGCCCCTTTCTGCCTGTCCTCATTTCTTCTCTCCCGGCTCTTAGCTCGGGGCTTGGGGTAAGATTGTCTGTCTCCCCTTCTTTAAGTCTCTCCCACTGGGTAGGTACCTAGTCCCCGATAGTGGACCAGAACAGAGCCTGTTGGACACTTCGCTGCGCGGTTTTGTTCGGGAGGTGGGAGCCCGCTCTGCTGCCCCAGGAGGAGGTTCTGTAGCAGCAGCGGTTGCAGCTCTGGTGAGCACCTGAGGGAGGAGCTATAGAAGGCAGGACCCAGGATGGGGTGGGGCTTGCGGGGGCAGAGTAGGAGATCCTGGAGGGCAGGAATCAGGTTGGGGGACTCCGTAGTGGGGGACCCTACAGGCTGAGACTCTACAGTTCATCTCCATGCACTTGTTCCTCGCTGAAGGACAGGGCAGCTCCTTGGCCAGGTTCTGCCACCGCCCCCCCCCATCTTTCCCCTTATCAGGGTGCAGCCCTGGCTTCTATGGTGGGCCAGATGACCTATGGCCGGCGCCAGTTTGATCACTTGGATTCCACAATGCGACGCCTGATCCCACCCTTCCATGCAGCCTCTGCCCAGCTGACTTCATTGGTGGATGCTGATGCCCGGGCGTTTGCTGCCTGTTTGGTGAGTGTGCAGAACTACTAGGCCTAGGCTGGCTAGCCACAGTAGCCTGCAAATCTGCAACCAGAGGCCAGGGGCACTGGGGAGGTGTCATGATCTGCCTCTATCCTAGGAGCCCCTACTTTCTGCAAGCTTGAGGGTCCAGTCCTGGAGAGCATGGACATTGTCCCAGAGAAGGAAGCTTTGGAGGGTAGAACCCCAGAGTGGGAGGACCCTGGAATTGGGGATCCTGGAGGGATAGAGGCTGGTAGCCTTGAGTGCATGCGCAGATGCTTCTCATAGGCTGGCCAGCCGGAATCTTGGCTTTCAGGCCAGTGATGTGTGACAGCTGAACCCTAGATTCTAAGACCTGCAGGAAGGAAGCCTACTGCCTTTAGATCATCTGCCCCACAATGGAGGCTGGCACTGTACTCTGGTAAGGGGCAAGCTGCAGGGGCTGCCCCACCCCCTGTCCTGACCACCTCAGTAGGCCAGAGCTCCAAGGAGGTCATAGAACAAACTTGGAGACTAGAGCCTTAGACTGGAAAGAATCCCTCAGCCTTGTGGATGATAGGAAACATAAGGGGAGTCTGGAGGTGGAAAAACCATCTTGAGAAATAATGACAGGCTGTGAGCAGATCAGAGGACGTGGCGAGGATCCAGGGCCCGACTCTGAAAAGATGAAAGAGATGCTTAGAAGCGGGAGATACACATATCCAGACTGACATAGAGAGATACAGAGACAGAGACACACACATAAAGAGATACAGAGTGCCGGGCGTGGTGGCGCACACCTTTAATCCCAGCATTTGGGAGGCAGAGGCAGATGAATTTCTGAGTTTGAGGCCAGCCTGGTCTACAGAGTGAGTTCCAAGACAGCCAGGGCTATACAGAGAAACCCTGTCTCCAAAAACCAAAACCAAAACCAAAACCAAAGAGAGTGAGAGAGAGAGAGAGAGAGAGAGAGAGAGAGAGAGAGAGAGAGAGACAGAGACAGAGACAGAGACAGAGACTGCCACACATAGTGATAAACACACAGAAACAGAGATGTACATAAACAGAGACACAGGTGGAGGTAGAAACAGAGAGATAAGAACTGAGTGACAGAGACAGAGAGAGATGGAGACACAGACAGAGACACATAGAGATAGAGAGACACAAACAGAGATGTAAGCACACAGAGAGAGAGACTTAAAGAGAAATAAGTTTTGATACAAATATTAGAAATTCAGAGACAACTCTCACATTACAAATTAAAAGTAAGAAATAAGGTGGATACTCAGAAAGCCAACTATTAAAGTCAGCTTAAATGAAAGTTGATTGAAAGCCAATACAGAACAGAGTCAATAAACGTCAAAAGCATACGAGAAGATATAAAATAACATGAGATGAAGTTTGTGTAAATCCCTCGTGAGCAGCAAGAAGATGGATTTTCTTTTCTTTTTTCTTTTTTTGGAAATAAATAAACAAACGAGGAAAGAGCCACAATATATGGAAGAAATTTCTAGAAGCAAAATGCTAGATCTGTATGCCTTTCTCATCAAAATCAAAACAATTTAAAAAAAGCAAAAAAAAGAGAAAGAAAAACATAATAAAACTCATAATAAGTTGGGAAACAGAGCTGACTAGGTGGGCTGTTGGAGGAAGGTCATGGCAGACACGAAGCCAGCTTGAGTACCACATTCCCCACGCAGGAGGAGAGGTGTACTGTGACATAGTGACAAGTTAGCTGGGGACACTGTCTGCTTAGCCTCTGCTGTCAGCCATGGCTGACAGAAGGGCCACTGATAATGACTTCCTGGTGATCTGTATAAATAGGAACAATAATGGCTGTACCTAGTCAGCTGCACCCATCCTGTCCCGTCCTGCAAGATGGAAGGGGACTGTGTGGGAGGGTTGGGTTTACAGCATTTGTCATGCACAGAATCCCTTCCTGTGACACTACAAACCATACCTGTAGCCATTCAGAAGAAAGGCGAAGTCTACCGATGGCCAGGGCAAGAGATATTGGCACCACAGCAGTGAAGGTCTCAGGGCTTTAGCACCAGCGTCACTCCTGTGAGTGACAAAGTTGTTAGCATCATTTTAAATTGGAATTTGCACCAGGAGAGCCTGGTACTGTGGACGAATGCTGGGAAGAATTTGGGGGCCTTTATTGGGGATCTTTAAAGGATCTTGGCATCTTTTCCTAGAAGCAAGGTTCCCAGAGAATGCCACACACCTGTCTCCTCCAGGCAGCCAGGTGGGCTTATGACACCCAGACCCTGGTGCCCAGGCCCACAAATCACAGACACCAACAGAAACACCATCCCCAAAGAATGCATCCTTGTCTTTGGCCTGTAGCACACAATGTACATGCTGTGGGGAAACGCCCATGCTGGAGGCTGTGGGTAAATGCTGCCCATGTGGCCCTCAGCTGTCAGCATGGCCAGGGGATACACAACCCCTCATGGCTGCTCGATCTTTTTTCCCCCATAGGAGGCAATAAAGCTGCCCAAGAACACGCCTGAAGAGAGAGACAGGTAAGCACATTGCATTGGCCAGGCATCCCTGCTGGATCCTCTGGGCCATGGGTCTCAGTGTCTAAGGAGCTGGCACAGAATGTATTCTGTCTCCCTAACTCACACATCGCTGCCTGGGTTCTAGGCGTGCATGTGCTCTGCAGGAGGGGCTGAGACAGGCGGTCGCTGTGCCACTGAAACTGGCCGAGACTGTGTCCCAGCTATGGCCGGCGCTGCAGGAGCTGGCCCACTGTGGGAACCTGTCCTGCTTGTCTGACCTGCAGGTAAGATGGTGGTGCCAGGGAGTCAACAGTCAACGCTCACAGTCTTGTTCAGTGTCCAGTTGAAGACAGAACACCCATATCCCTCCATACTGGGGAGTACCTGGGGCAGTCCACAGAAGTAGACATCACTCAACTATGTCCAGTGTGGGGGATGGGACAAAACAAAGCCATACACTGTGACTCCTGTAGCTAACCCAGAAACCCTACAGTATGCAAGGTATTTCAGCATTTAGTTCTGAGGTCCTAGAGAAATGATCCTCTATTCTGGGAGTGGCCCTGCTTTTTGGACAGACAGCTCCCGAGGGCAAGTTTAGAGGGGTTGACAGCTTTTAGAGCATACATCCCACTTTCACAGCTTCCTCAGGCCTTCCGCAGCTGTATCTTCAAATTTGTAGAGGATTCCTTTTTCAGGTTCATGTCTCAGGCCACAGTGACCACGGTTAGCCTGATCTCTGTGGATAGGGTCAGGTCTGATGGTATAGAACATGAAGGTGTGCATGGAGTCCTTGCCTGTTGGGCAGTCTGTAGGAGGGGTCAGCTTGCTCAGTCTTGACACGAGGGGTGAGACTTTCAAAGGGTGCGGAGGCACTGTGGGTCCAGAACCAGCCCCTTTGTCTGGTGTCTCTTCAGGTGGCAGCCAAAGCCTTGGAGACAGGTGTGTTTGGTGCGTACTTCAACGTGCTCATCAACCTGAAGGACGTGACGGATGATGTATTTAAAGAGAAGGTGGGCAGATGTGATGCCAGGCTCCACCCAGGGATCTTCCATGTCTACTGTGGGCAGGGTTGACTCTTACTAGTCACCTGAAGGAACGGGCCCTTGCTATCTGTCTATCTGTCTGTCTGTCTGTCTGTCTGTCTGTCTGTCTGTCTATCCATCCATCCATCCATCCATCCAAGGACCATGGGGACAGAGTGACCAGATGCCGGATGGAATACTTTGATATTCTCTTTCCCATAGGTCCAGCTTGGCTAAGAGTTGTTAGATAGCGTCCCAATGCCCACATGACATTCCCTGTTCTATGTAGAACTGAAATTTGACCACTTCAGGTTGGCGCCCCTTCTTCCCCCTACAAACACCAACACTTAGGGACTGGAAAAACAATAACTTTAAGAAATGAACTGAACCTCAGCATTCATAACAGTCACGTGACAATTTTATTGTAGTATTGAGGTAAATTCTGTGGAGCACACAAATTGCAATTTTAAAGGATACAACAAAGTAGAGTTTTTTTTGCACATCCATAATAGTATATAGCCACCACTCTAGCAAGTTTCAAGGCATTTCTATTGCTTTGAAGGAAGTCCCTGTCAATCAACAGACACAAGTGTTCCCGGTCCCATTCTTAAGCATCTGACCCATGGATATTTCAAAAACACCTTTTTAAGGGCTCAGTTCTTATATGGGATGCTAGCAATTGGATATCTTTTGGGTCCAGCTCCTCCCTGATTGACTTAAGACAGTATGAACCACGTGAGTCCTGCCCCTTTGGGTCTTATGGACACAGCTCTACCCTTTGCAGTCTGAGGAGAAGCAAAAACAAACAAACAAACAAACAAACAAACAAAAAACAAACTTGGATAGAAGTCTATGGAGTGTCAATGGTTGTGGCTGTCCTCAGAGTTCCTACCCACACTGAGAAATCCAGGAGTAGCTGTCCAAGATGTCCCTAGTCACTGTGAGGTGGTTATGTCATGGAGAGGGGGCAGTGTGAACCTGGGATTACTTTGTCAGGAGAAGCAAGCATGGAAGTTGTAGGGTGACATATCCCTTTTTGTCTGTCAGACACACCATCGAATCTCCAGCCTTCTGCAGGAAGCCAAGACTCAGGCTGTACTGGTGCTGGGTAGCCTAGAAGCCCGAAAGGAGTGAAGAGACCGCCCCCGGTGAATGGTCCAACTTCCAGTATTCCTTACCTATCTTAAGTGGCCCAAGCCTTGCTTGGGGGGAAGAGTCAGCCATGACACCAGCAGGGCCAGGTTGGGGCTCTACGCACAGCTGTCTATGCAGGATCAGAAGATGTGACAGAGGGGGTTTGGGGTAGGGTATGGTAGGGCCTTATTGGTGGTGGTATCCTGATACCCTCTGTTATCCATGGTTTCTGGTAAATTCTGAACACAAGTCTTCCTGGTGTGCTTGGGTTTGGGGCCCATAGTCAAGGACTGAGACTGCAATTGGGAGGATGGCCAGGGAACCTGTTGATCTGTGAGCAATGAATTAGAAGCCCCAGCCCCAGAGTTCCCAGGTGTAGGATTATGCACCCAGCACTGGTATACTCTGAGCACTGGATTCTTAGTTAGGATTACCATTACTCTGATGCAACACCATGAGCAAAAAAGCAAGTTGGGGAGGAAAGGGTTTACTTGCCTTACGCTTCCACATTGCTGTTCATCATTAAAGGAAGTCAGGACAGAAACTCAAACACGGCAGGAACCTGGAGGCAGGAGCTGATGCATGGGCTATGGAGGGATACTGCTTGCTGCCTTGCTCTTCATAGCTTGCTCAGCCTGCTTTCTTATAAAAATCCAGGACCACCAGCCCAGCGGTAGCCCCACCCACAAAGGGCTGGGCCCTGCCCCATCAATCACTGATTAAGACAATGCCTTACAGCCAGATCTTATGGAGGCATCTTCTCAATTGAGGTTCCCTCCTTTCCGATGACTCTAGTTTGTGTGTCAAGTTGACATACAATTCACCAGCACAGCCATGTAGCAAGGAACAGAGATGTCTGGTTTCTAAGGACTGTGAGGGCATTCTCTTCCTTCACCAGACAGTCTACATCTACCTTCCATACCACCTTTAAGGGGGCTCACCCCATCCTCCATCCTCAGAGGTCGTGTTCGTCACTTCCTTTCTCTCTAGTCCCTATTACTAATAAACCATCCCAATGACTTTCGGATGTCCCAGTCCATGAAAAGCTCTCCCGAATATGGTTGTACTCATTAACACAGGCTATAAAAAGCAAACAGTGTGTGGCACATTCTCCCTAAGTGAGGCAGGGAATCTAAATGCCTTTTAAAGACAGATGGGCTATCCGAAAATTTAAGTCATTTGTTTCTGGGAAGGGGACATCGTCAACCGGGGGAAGCCACGCAAGCAGACATTTCACATGTGTTGCAGGCTAAGGGGTGGAATCCTTCATTGTAGGAAGTTCATACAAAATAGACTGTACTTAACAAGGTGCTTGGAAGGGCCGGGCCAGTAACGGTGAGGGGCTCTGGCCAATTTGAGTATTAAAAAATGCCAGTGCTTCTGCTGGAGACGGGACAAAGATGACCACCATGACTCAATGGGTTTGCCCCTATTGCCCTCCGAAGAGTGTTTGCTTAAGCATCTCTCAGGGCTCATTCTCTGTCCTTCACAGTAGCAAGTTGAGTCTCAGAGGACGAGTGTGTGTATGTGTGTGTGTGTGTGTGAGTCTTGAGTCCCTGAACTCATGCCTATAGAATGGAGGTACAGGACCCTAGCTTTGGAAGGACTAGGCTGAAAAAGGCTGATGCGGTACCAGCACAGGGGGATTGCTCCTTTCTGGAGCTTAGTATTCCAAGAAACTTCAGTAGTGAAGGTCATTGGCTCAGAGCTTTGTGGGGGAAGCCTTCCACAGTTAGTATGCAGAACTATGCAATGGCGGTGCTTGCAGTTGGGAGAGGACCACGGAGGCTGTCTTAGTCAGGGTTTCGATTCCTGCACAAACATCATGACCAAGAAGCAAGTTGGGGAGGAAAGGGCTTATTCACCTTACACTTCCACATTGCTGTTCATCACCAAAGGAAGTCAGGACAGGAACTGAAGCAGGTCAGGAAGCAGGAGCTGATGCAGAGGCCATGGAGGGATGTGTCTTACTGGCTTGCTTCCCCTGGCTTGCTCAGCCTGCTCTCTTATAGAACCAAGACTACCAGCCAAGGTTTGTCACCACCTAAAAGGGGCCTTTCCCCCTTGATCACTAATTGAAAAAATGTCTTATAGCTGGGTCTCATGGATGCATTTCCTCACCTGAAGCTTCTTTCTCTGTGATAACTCAGCTGTGTCAAGTTGACACAAAACCAGCCAGTACAGATGCCATTGGTATATCGCTGTGTCCCATGGAATCTCTCATGGCTGCCTGAGCTGCTAGTCTCACATGTGGGTCCCACGCAGGGTTGGGGCTGTCTTGAGAGGAAGCAGGCAGACAGATGAGGCTCCTGTATTCTTCTCCTAAGGCCCAGGGACATTGAGGGTTGAGGAGGTTAGTACCCAATCCCAGCCTAGCCTGGGTTTTGCACTTTACACAAAAGAGCCACACAAAAGTGGCTCAGAAGACTTCTCCTTCCAGGGCACAGCTTCCTTGATCTCTTCCTCAGGCTGAGAGGAGATTCTGATTCCCCTACTGGAATTAGGTCCCAACCCTAGCCATATCCCAATACCGTAACCCAGAAATAGAGTAGCAACCCAGAGCGGCTGCAGGATGGCAGAGAAGGTTGGATTAAAACTCCTCCCTTCAGTATGTCTATTGCAGGAACGTGTAGGCGGAGTGGCGAGGCATGTTATCATTTTCAGGAAGAGGCATCCTATTTAGTTTGTCTACAACCAAGAGTCATCTGGGAAGAGGGAGTCTCAGATGAGTGACTGCCCAGATCAGATTGACCTGTGGCTGAATCTGTGGGGAATTGTCCCCTTGATTGTTAATTGATGTGGGAAGACTCTGACCACTGTGGGCAGTGCTAATCCTATGCAGGTGGTCCTGGGTTATATAAGAAAGCTGTCTGGGCATGAGTCAGAGGGAGGGAGCCAGGAAGCAGCATTCCTCTATGGCCTCTGCTTCAGTTTCTGTTCCAACTTCCCTTGATGATGGATTGTGACGTGGAAGTGTAAGCCAAGCATGTTATTTCCTTCCAGAGTTGCTTTTTGTCCCTGTTTTATCAGAGGAAAGAAAATTAACTAGAGCGATAGCTATGATGACCCCAAAGCAGGGTGGGAGATTGGCTGTCCACACTGTGGTGGGGAGAAGTCTAGTATGGTATAGCCAGCATCCTTGGAGCATCTGAAAATGTTGTGTGCATTTGGGGGGTGGGTTGGGTCAGGTTATTACCTATTTTGTTACTGCACATATCCTTGAACTCATGACCCAAGCCAGTACCATAGAGGTCTAAAGGCCCATAAGCAAGGGGACACTGGAAGGACCACAACAGCAAGAGTAAGGCGGTTTGGTCCTATTTGTGAGGGGTTCTCTTGGGGGGAAATATGAGTGGTGATATTGGTGAAGGGAAGGTGGGAGTGGATCCTGATGAGGTCAAGTAGTGAGAGGATTCTGATGAGGGGACTGGGGTGGGGGGAACTCAGTAAGGGGGCGGTACTGAGGGAAAGGTGGTGATCGGAAAGCCATGATTGGCAGATGCCGAGGGGGATGAAGTGAGTTGAAGGAAAGTGATGGTAAGGGGAAGAGCATGAAGAGAAATCGATAGAGGCATGGTAAAAACATGCTGCTGATGGGGAGAATTTGAGGAGGGACTGTGGGAGGGGATGCTGGTGTGGGGGAAGTAGGTCGCTTCTGTCCAGAGGTAGTGGTATCATTAGGCTTGTGGAGGAGTGTGTGTGTGTGTGTGTGTGTGTGTGTGTGTGTGTGGTGGGTGCTGTGGTGAGGAGATCTGGTGACAGGACAGCTGTGAGAGGTTACTGGTAGGAGCACAATGGTGAAGGAATTTTGGTTTGGAGCTGTTTGCAACAGATATGGTTGAGAATATAGGACTGTGGACACTGATGGAGGTATATTAATGTAGTGATGTTTGGTAGATCTCATGAGATGTTAATGAGTACATGGCTGTCAGGCAGTGTTGACAGGAGAGTGTTGGTAAGGAGATGCAAGGAGAATGTTGGTAAGGGTGTGATGGTTGATGCTGATAAAGGGCTGTTTTCCAGGGGACTGTGGTATGGGCATATGGAATAGGGGATGCTAGTGAAGGTGCTTTGGTAGCAACTGTGGTATGGAACAGCTGCAGATGGACCCCTCTCCCACATCACTGATGTATGAGAAGTCCCTTCTTCAAGACTGGCTTTCATACACCACTCTGGGGCTGCTGCAGGGACTTGTGACATAGTGAAGGGTGTTCATTTCCTCTAAGAGGACGCTGTTATAGTCCTGTGCTCTAAACTCCCGTGAATGGAGAGAGTTCTCCATGTCCTCCCACATTCCCCGCTCCTGGAATTACTAATGAATGTATATGGCAGAGGTGGAGTGTCAACCAGTAGCTCATGACATGCTGTCAGAGTCATATAGAAGGGATGCTTATGTGTGTTGACCTCCAAAGCCCCATACTTCAGAGTATGGCCCTACATGGAAAGAAGCTCTTTGTGAATGTCACTCATTGCAAAGAGATTTTTACTAGAGTAGAGAAAGCCCCAACCCAATAAGATTAGTTTCCTTTTTAAAAAGGGCAATTTGGAGTAAAGCAGGCAGCAGGGAGACAACAGCAAATCTCCAGTGGGTATAGGCTGTGGAGTAGCTGTCCGAGAGGGACACTGCCTAGTTTCTTCAGGATCACAACTGAGATCCACTCCTTGGGAATCGTTGGTATTAGGAAACATTAATATGCAGCCAAGGATGCTAATAAGAACCATGTGATGACAGCCTGTAAAGATCTTTTTAAAGCAAGTATTGTGAGTATACCCAAAGCATTCAGTGTTCAGCGGGTGAAAAAGCATGGTCTTAATGAAGGTAAACCAAAAGAAATGGGAAAGGTCCACCCAACGGGAAAAAAATCTAAAAAGGGAAGATACAGCCAGTGGGTCCCTGAGAGGGAGATGTTTGCTGCGCATACAGGAATGTAACAGGAAGTGGCTGGTGTTGATACCAATATCCAAACAAGTTCAAAGACACCAGGTCCTTGTCTTTAGGTTGGAGCAGACAGCATTATCAGAGGCCATCAGATGTTGGCATGGCATACCTGTGAACAGGAGGGCACAGGGTGTATATGGGAGGGGGGAAGGCTGGGCTGGAGAGTGAGCCACAAATGGGCAATGGAGAGAGGGAGAGGACGGCTTGATGCCAAGATTCCACCAACACAACTCACTTTTGAAGGGGAATTAGCTGCTATTGATTGGAATGGCAGGGCTTTGGACCTACAATATCAGACAGAGTGGTAAAATCAGCCCAGATCCCCGGAGGACTAGTTAGAGCTTGCTACTATAATAAGGGAAGAGTCAGGGGAAGACCCAAAGAGTCAACACCAGTTTGCTTGATCCAATTTCTGGGAATCAGAAGTCCTCCTAAGCTCTGGGAGTTGAAAGTATGTCTCTAGATCTGTGTAAAATGCTACAAAGTAGCACCATCTTTCCTATCGCCTCATGTCAGAAACTAAGAGGCTCCGTAAAAATTTATCTATTTTTGAAAAAAAATGGAAAAGGGGCAATTTGGACAGATGAACACAGAAAGAACATCTCATGGGGACTACTGTGACACTGTCTGCCACCAAAGACAAGGAGATTTCTAACTTGGAGCCAGACCTGAGGCTGAGGATAAACCCTCCGTGATGCAGGCAGATGTCGGCTCCAGCCCTACTCACACCTCACACCTGGCCTTCTGTCTTCCATGTCTATGAACCCACAAGATTCCCCCTTTCTGCCTGACTTCTAGTTCTTCTTTGGTCTTTTCTCCTGTCTTCCTGTGCTAGGTTAAAAGCTAGGGTCTCACGAATACCAGGTAAGCCATTCTCTCTGAGCCATAATGTAACCCAAGATGGTATATTCTAGACACTGGGTCCCATGCTTTGTCATGGAGGTTGAACACAGCACAGTCCCTGTCCTGGAAATCCCACAGTTCTGTGTGGCTTCCAGGAGCGTTAGTGTGGAATACCTGGGACATGAGCAACCCCAGAGAACCCACATTGAAGTAGACTATCTTTTGATGGCCATTTGTCCCACAATCCATTATTCACCTATCCTTCCATGAGTGTCTCATTGAAGCCACGAGGCAGTCTAAGATAACCCTGCCCCGATCGGAGGCTTGAGAGACAGCTCACAATCACAGGGTGGCAATTTTAGCTGGACATTCACTGGCCAGAGTGGAGTCCCTGTTGAGGCTCCGCTAAATGTTCATTAGAGACAGTGTAGCAAATTTTGCAGTACCTGTCTCCATGAAGGGTGGCCTGGGGCTCAGGGACTGATTATTCTGGTGAGCGTGTAAATAGCTTAAGTGTCGTCTTAGAGTGAAAAAGAGACCCAGTGTGGTACCTGCCTGGGGTAAGGCCCTATTGGGCATAGACACTGGGGACCTGGCAGCAACAGGGAGGCTCAAAACCTTTATTGGGCCATTGGGCATGTGACATGGGGCTCTCAGGTCTGATCTCCTGAGATAGGAAATACGGGCAGAGAAAGAGAGAGCCTTGGGCAGGACTGGTGCAAGCCAGCAGACAGCCTTCAGAAGGGACTAGCGGATGCATGAAGGGGGAAAGGGAAGTGAGGGGCAGAGGCTGTGGGAAACAGGCAGTGGGAAGACTCTGGGGTCCTCCAATGCTTGAGGGCAAGGTATAGGTAGGATGGAGACTTGGGGTAGGGGAAGCCAAGAGAGCTGAAGGTAGGTTAGGGGCTTTGGGTTCAGAGTCCTTCTGTCCTGATTTTGGGAGAAGGGCTTTCACTTTCTAGAAAGACCCAAGTGTACCGTCTAGCTGGGACCGGCAGGGCTAGGGTCCTATTAGCACCACAGATGGGATGGAGAGGTGGCCAAGCATGGCGGTGCTAACAGATCCAGCGGATGAACCTGTCGAAGAAGCTGGGCTGGGCCAGACTGTCAAAGTCTTTCTCCCGGAAGATGGCTGCCCTGTCACCCAGGCTGATTTTAGTAAGCACATCCATGTCCACGTCGCCGCCCACGGCGACCACGGTGGGCACCACATTCTGCTTACGCATAGAGTGCACCGACTCCTCCAGGCTGTCATTGCCAGTGACACCGTCCGTGAGGAAGACGAAGGAGAGCTCTGCGTGGCGCCGCGCCCCACCCCGCGCCCCCCGCACCACGTTGTTGATGGCGTGTACGATGCCCGTGCCCACGTGGGAAAAGGAATTGAGGTAGGTGGCCCTCTCCAGGGCCTCGTGGATGGTGGTCACGTTGTAGGTCAGTGGGAAGGCCACCTGTTGCTGATTCTGGCTGCCATACTGCAACAGAGCCATGCGGGCGTTGAGTGGGTCATCATCCCTCCGGGCCAGAGTCAGGCGCCGGGACACATCCTCCACGAAGCGCCGCACCTTGTGGAAGTTCTGCTCGCCCAGCCGCTCCGAGCCATCCAGCAGGAAGACAATGTCCACGGGGCGTTGTGTGCACTGGGCCACATAGAGCTCTGCAGGGAAGATGTAAGGTGGGGGCCCAGGCAGGCAAGGGGCTGCCAGCTTGAAACTCATCCCATTTCTGCATACAAACTGCTTATTGGATTCCCGGTCTTGGGACTTTGGGGCTTCACTCACAGCCACCAATGGAGGCTTCAACAGCGCAACTCCTTGGGAGTATGTCTACTGCTCCCCGGGAATTTTCTTAAATGCCCCCAAACTAGAGGACTAGAGATCTAGCTAGAGGCTAGAAGATTCATCTTTTTGTCACCAAGCATGGTCTCAGCCTCCATCAATCACCTCTGGGACTCTCAATAACCCCAAATCCCTTACTCAGCCCATGTTTCAGTTACTCACATAGAGGTTATTCTCTGGTGGGAGGGTTAAGATAAGGCCCCTGGACCTGACTCTCCTCACGGGCCACTTACTTCTGAGTCACCTGGGCTGTTTGAACCACATATCTCCCAGAAAAAGGAAGAAAGGGTCCATGTGTCCTGACACTCACTGTAGCCTTGGCATACTGCTATATACCAAATGTATAGTAGTGTATACATGGTATGGCCGAAGCAATCCAGGTAGGCCCATAGTGGATTCAATACTACCAAGCCTTCTGCTGGTGGGTAGTCACCAGCCCAGACACACAGCACTATGGGAGCTAAGACCACACTTCACACACAGACATAGACACACACAGACACAGACACACAGACACACAGACACAGACACAGACACAGACACAGACACAGACACACACACACATACACACACACAGGTGTCAGAGACCACTGGCTAGGGCCTTGCTACCCAGTCACCAGACATCCATCTCTGCTCTCCCCCGGGGAAGATATGTTCAGCCAACCTATGTATGCTGCCATAACCCAGGATTTGGAACCCCAGGGAATCACACTAAGAACAGCCTTACTCCCATCATGTATGACCAAGAATGTGGAGGCAGGACCCGGCTGCCAGCGTACCTACCCCACCCCTACCCCATCTGTGCCTCACTCCTCCCTCCCCCTTGACTCCAGTTGTGTGTGAGAGTCTATCCCAGTGTATGCTAGCCCAACTTACCATTTGACCACAGCAGTGCATAGTTACAGGCTTCATCTTTTTATAAAATGTTTGCAATTGCTCACTACCTCTGAGTCTGAGCCCCGAGTCAGGTAGTGCCCCTGGCAGGCAGGTTCTTTCTTACCGAGCCTGTTATTGATCACCTTTATTAATCACCCATCATCCCTACAATCTGCTCAGGCTGCCCAGAAAAGTTTTGGGAACGACTGGATTTCCTAGCTCCTCATAACTGACCGCCCCCTCACAGTTATTACCACAAACCCAGAGGCAGACAAATAGTGTGGGCTGTTGGCTTGAGAACTTTCCCTTAATAGCAACATCTACAGGGCCTGGAGGGGACCAGGGATCTCTGGTGAACAATACAAGCAGTTGGGAGTTTGGGGACTCGGGGGACTCTGTGCTCCATTTCTGTGGGGTTCCCTTCTTCTACCTGTGACCTCACAGCAGGGAGTCTGGCCCCAGCCTGCTATGGGATGTCACCCTCCCAGCAGGATATGCCTTATCCTGGGAGAGAGGGGGCACAGATGGGGTCAAGGACATCCATCCAACCTGCTGAGGTTCCTTGAGCTCAATCAGAACATGCCAGGCTCATGAACTTGCCTTGGTGGCTAGTGACTTTGCAGTGAGTCCCTTGCTATTCCCCATATTGGAAGAGGATGCTTTTATGGTTCTTGGTCATGTGGCTGAGGGTATCAAAAGTCCTGCCTGGCATATGCTCTCCTCATGATGCCTTCAGATACAGAGACCAGGCTGGGCCCACAGCCTGGTGTTTGAGGCACACTGGGATTTTGACCTAGTGGGTATGACAGTTGCTGAGACACATTAAGGCCCTTGTTACAGTTCCATGGTTTGTGTGAGCTATGACCACACACCTGACCCCCAACATGGGGCTCAGACAGGACCAGGACAGGGAGACCTCCCCAAGCGTTCAAATAGCACCACCCCTATCTGTGCTCTCAAACACAAGACTGCTCAGCAGGACAGAGGTGGTGTGCTCTGCTGAGAGATGCCCAGAGGTTTACATCTCAAGAGCCTTAATATAACCCTGATGGTACAGTCCTTTGCCAGATGTGACTGAGCTTCTGGGGCATAAAGTGGGCCTCCAATCACTGAACAAAGTGGGGCATGGCAGTGCACACCTTTAATCCCAGCACTGGGAGTGTCGGGGCGGGGCAGGAAGCAGGAGGATCTCTGTGAGTTCCAGGCCTACAAAGCAAGTTCCAGAACAGCCAAGGCTGTAATACAGAGAAACCTTGTCTCTAAAAACAAAATGCAAAACACAAGGAGGAGGAGGAGGAGGAAGAGGAAGAAGAAGAGGGGAAAGGAGGAAGAAGAGTAGGAGGAAGAGGAGAAGGAAAAAGAGGAAAAGGAGGAGGAAAAGGAGAGAGAAGAGGAGAAGGAGGAGAAGGAGGAGGATGATGATGAAGAGGCAGAGAAGAAGGGGGAGGAAAAAGAAGAGGAGGAGGAGGAGGAGGAAAAAATACACAGGCATACAAAGAAAAGTCTGTGGGAAGATAGAAGTGATGCTGGAGAGGTGTGCCCACAAGCCAAGGATGGAAGCTCTACCAGAGGCTGGAGGAAGTAGGAGGGACCCTTCAGAGAGTATCATATTAAAGACATAAGATTCTAGACTTCTGGCCTCGGGAATTGGGAGGACAGGTCCCTAGGTTCCTACTACCTAAGGTTCCAGCTTGTGGTGGCAGCCCTGGGAATCTATAAGAAATGAGGGGTTAGCTCTGGCTACCTTCCCACAGTGACCCTGAGGCTTTAGCAGAGTGCCAGCACGCTCTCTGGGTCCCCTGTGATATCCCTGTGCACCAGTTTAAAGGTGTCAATGAACAGCTGCATCCAGTCCTGCCGCTCGACCCCTGTGGAGAACTTGGCCCTCTCGGCGGTGTAGACCATCACAGCCACCAGTTGGGAGTAGGCAGCTGGGTTCTGTGTGAACTCCGTGGCGTTTAGCAACTGCTGGATCAGGGGGATGGTCTTGGGGAAGGTGGGGTCCGGACCCTCTTCCGTGCGGAGGAAGGTGACCGGGGGCTTGTTCCCAGGCCATGGTTCATCTGCAAGGGAGTGGCCAGAGAAGACTTTAGGAGGTCCAGTGGGTGTGGCTGGCCTCCAGCCCTCCTTAGGCTTCTGACCATGGACAGTAGTTAGGACCAAAGGGAATAAGCCCAGGGAGACAAGTAGGAGATGGGAGGATGGAGTGGGTGGTGGTGTCTGGTATAGGCAGGAAGCTAGCGGGGCTAAAGAAGCTGAAAGCAAGCGATAACAGCCAAGGAGACAGGCCAGTAGCAGTTTTGGGGAATCCACAGAGCTCTAAAGAAACTCAGCACAGAGCATTAGTGCCCAAGCCCAACTGAGAGATGTGCACAAATGCTGTAAACTTCTCCAGGTCAGTTCTACATCTCTATATCCCTAGGAAGAGTCAGCTACGGACAGTGCTCACAGACAAAACTACAACGCTAACCTTTTGGTCCCAGAGTTATGATCTGCTGTTCTAGGACCTGTCCATGAGGGTCTGAGACTGAGTGGTACAGGTACCAAGGAACAGCAAGATCCTCCCTGTCTCCCCCTCCCTCCTCTCTCACTCCCTCCTCTCTTCTTCCTTCATCTCTCCTTTTGTGTCTCTGTCTCCCTCCCTTTCTACTTCTGTCCTCTCCTCTCCCTTTCTCTCTGGCTCTATTTTTCTTTCCTCATTTCTTTATCCCCCTCTCCTTTTCTGTCTGTCTGTCTGTCTGTCTGTCTGTCTGTCTGTCTGTCTGTCTGTCTTTCTCTCTGACTATTCCCTCCTTCCACCTCACAGTGTCTACTGGAGTGGAAGGGTATGCCTATGACTCAGTAGATGTCACGACCCAACTCACTCCCTTTTCTCTGGTAACAAAGGACACATGAGGAAACTCATGTGTCCATCACAGGGCCAGGACCTTGAGCCTCTCTGGGGATGTTCTAGAGCAGTGGTCCTCAACCTTCCTCATGCTGAAACCCTTTATACAGTCCCTCATGTTGTGCTGACCGCCAACCATAAAATTATTTTGGTGCAGCTTCACAACTATAATTCTACCTCTATCGTGAATCATAATGTAAATAACCTGTGTTCTCCTATAGTCGTGGGTGACCCCCTGTGTAAGGGTCATTGGTTACCAAAAGGGTCATAACCCAGAGATGGAGAACAGTTCTAGAGGCTCTTCTTTTTTCCATCTTCATAATTCATGCTCAGGTCTCTCTACAGTCTTTGGTACTGTGGTCATTACTAGTTTTCTTCCTGTAGTCCTGAGCTTCTCAGGCACACTCAGAAGTCCCTAATGAGGGACCCCATTCCTGGCCTGAGGTAGGCCCAAGGTAACCAGGTAGACAGATGGGACTAGTAGTCACTTGACTCAGAAGGTCAGGGCTAGGTCAGAGTTGGCAGTGTTGTTGACATCATACTCATCTCAGAAATGCACTCAAGGATGCTCTCCCAAGACCTCATTTATAAAGACACCATCTAAGGTCACTACGCAGCCCTTACCCCATCACCATGTCTAATTTACCTTGAAATTTCATAGAACAGTAAATGCAAATGTGCTTTATGGTCAATAGAAGGGGGTTAGGGAGATCCAGAATGTGGAGAGGACCTTGTAGGGACCACTATGCTTTGTGGGATCCTATGGCCTCAGAGTAAACTGAGATGCCCATTTCCTCTTGATCTTGCCACCCTCCAGAGTTGGTCTATCCAGAGGTGGAAACTGTCTGACCTTGTGTCCCATTCTGAAGTCTCTATACCTTATCATCTAGCATTGCCCCATACAAGCCAGACGTAGACGCCACTAGAAAGGAAGATGCAGAGACAGCTCTTTGAACACAGAA
Organism: Mus caroli; assembly: GCF_978045245.1. Taxonomy (NCBI): domain Eukaryota; kingdom Metazoa; phylum Chordata; class Mammalia; order Rodentia; family Muridae; genus Mus; species Mus caroli. Next base: position 74,903,470 of record NW_028227264.1, read on the forward strand.
GTGTGCTCTCCATAAGACACGAGGCACTCAAATTTAGCAGGCATCTCTGGTAGCCCATGAGCAAAGGGCTCTGCCTCAGAGACACAAGACACAGGGCTTACTCAGTAATAGAAAATCAACAAAATTGACTGTAGCTTTCATAGCTAACAAAGCCTCACAAGTCATCACCAATAGAGCAAGCGCGTGACAAGATCCAATCAATACCTTTTCTTCCCTGATACCATCTAAAAGGGGAACTTGCTACTCCATAAAGACAGCCCCAGCAACCCACAGCTGCACAACTTGCTGAGTAGAAACTTGAACCTTTCTGACTGTGATCAGGAGCAAGACTCAGGGATCAAGGTCTGGCTTCTGTGCTGGAGGGGTGGAGCCATCTGTGGAACCAGCCTCCCCTATACAAACCTCACTTAAGGCTTTACAATACCGGGCTGGAGTTGGATACCATCACCCACCAAAGTACGGCTTCACCTAATGGCCCAGTCAAGGTGCCAGGAGCCAGGGTTGAGGGTGTAGCTGTAAGGTCTCACTGCAGACATGACCTCTAGTCTTTGACAGATACCAGAACAGGCAACTTGAAGCCAGTGCTCGGAGCCCCACACAATCCTTCCCAGGTAGCTACACTAGGTGGCTGAGGCTAAGGCTTGCCTCGAGAGCATTTTCTTGGTAGTGATCTCCGTTTGAACAGTGTGAGACCCTGACTCCCAGGCAACACGGTCCCTTCTGTCAGGTGGGCTCTGAGCCTGTGCACATGTTCAGTGGGCCGCCTTGTCTTTGGGAGGGAATCAAGGAACAGCTGAGGCTTTGTAGGGAGATGTAGCTGCACAGTGCAGGCTATGAGGACTACCTGTGGCCCCATCCCCACAGTAACCCCACCATGCAGAACTGGCCCAGCCCCTCCTCAACACTCCTGGATGACTAGGGCTTGCAGAGGGGACTGAGTGGCCCCGGAGGTCCCGGGACAACTTCCTGAGGCTCTTGCCCAGGCACTCTGCAGCAGCATCTTGGGGGGAGGTATTGTCAGGGACCCTCAGCACAGCAGGGACACCTCCTACCCTCCCTTGGGAGTAGCAGCTCTGGTTTCAGCCTCTTACTATGAAGGCCACAAAGGCAGCTGCAGGGTTAGAAGCAAAGCTATCAACTGCTGGTGGGTATCCCTGTGCTTATCGCCAGATGTCCAACACCAGCCGTTCCGCCCATTGGTTTTAGGGCTTTATCTTTTGAGCAGAGCTTGCCAGGTCTTGGCAACTGGATGGCTCTAGCTATGTCTGCCCACAACAGAGCCCCTGAAAGACCAGGAATGAAGGGAATGCAAGAGAGGGCCTGGCCCTGTGGACCAAAAGGAGAGCACCCAGTGGTAGGGAGACTTGGGATTCTTGGGAGAGACTCCTTTTGTGCCGAAATGCCTTTTTGATCAATGGTCAAGAGCCAAGCACTGCCAGGCCAGCAGTCTCTGCCCAGATGGTACCCTGCAGGGGCTTAGGATGATACTACATGCTCTCAGGAGCCAGTTCTCACCCTGAACCTCTGACTCTACCATGCCAGGGGTGAACTTCAAGGGTTTCTCCCTAAGGAGGTGCCTCCACATTGACAAACCCTTGAAGTTGCACAATTCCTGTTAGAACAGGAAGGATGCTGGGTTGCTCTGCTTGTCTGGAATTAGGGTTTCAGGTACCCCGGTTACCTGTTTGGCAGGGAAGTTCTGGACACACGATCTGGGGGTCTAGAAGAGAGAAAGAAACCAGGTCTCTATTAGTTCCTGCTGGGTTCTCAGTGGTCAGCTTTCTAGGGGTAAAGGCCTGGGTCCTGTCACTCACCTGGACAAAGGACATCTTCCATGTCATCGATGAACTTCTCGGCCACCAGGTCAGAGAACAGCGTCATGTTGCGCACCTGCTGTGGCTTGTCGCAGGCAATGGAGTAGAGGTTCTCACTCTCATGAGTCTCGTGGAACATGTCACCGATGCCGATGGCTGTCACAGTGACATCTCGGTCACACAGTGCCCGAAGATTGAGGTCATCATCTCGGGGGTCGTGGCGCCCATCCGTGATGACCACTGCAAACACCCGGGTCTTCTGGCGCCGGCTTTCTTTGATGAGCTGATTATAGGCGAACTTGAGGGCAGAGGGCGTCCAAGTGCCACCGGCGATCCATTCAAGGTTTTTGACAGCCTCCTTGAAACTGGACAGGGAGTTGACTCGCTCATCATCCAGCCGGATGGCCTCAAAGGTGCCCTCGTGGCTGTACTGCACCACACCCACACGTGTGCCTATGAGAGAAGATCAGCATGAACAGTGTCCACCATGACTGGGCCACCTGGAATGAATCATGGGGTGTGTAGCAGAGCCATGATCCTGGCTAGAGGGAGGGTTCTGGTTTCTACCTTGGGGTCCTCCTAGGTTTTCACTGACCTGTTTCTGACTTGGGGTCCTTGGCAATGGCACCCAGCCTGTTGACCACATTAATGACAAAGTTCTTCTCCAAGGTGAAGTTGGTGTAGCCAATACTCTCAGAGCTGTCGATGACGAAGACCACATCCAGGGCACCACAGCGCTTCTCACAGTCTGGAAGGGTGTGCAGGATGACAGCATTAGTGAGTTGGGAGTGTGAAGATATTTAGGGCATGGGGCCGGAGAGACTGTGCGTGATCCATCCCCTCTGGCGGCCATGCACACATCCTGATGTGCTGGGCCAACTCACCGCAGCATCCACAGGTCTCCCTCACATAGGTCATGACATCACATTCCTGAAAGACAACCCCCATGGGTACGTTTAGGCAGGGCACACCTACTGTTTCCTCTGGGCTTCCATAGGAATCCCTCACCCTGTGTCTGCTGAAGTCCATGCCCATACATAGAGTAGAGCTGGATACACACATCTCCAACTCTACCCTCTGATCTTACCCATGCCAACTACACCCAGTGACTCCTCTCCTATGGCCTTGTCCTTACCAACTTGACCATGGCTGGCTTTGCCCTCTGCACTGGACTTAACCTTTGCCAACCTTGATTCATCTTCTGACCTTGTCTCTGCCAACATCAAACCTGTTGACATTAACCCTAGTCTACTAACTTTGCTCTCTGAGCTTATCCTCTGACTTTGTCCTAGCTAACCCTCTGTACTTGAAGCTCTTGGTCTTTGATTTTTAGAAGAGAGAAGGACACTCATGAACAGGATCCTGATTCCACAATAGGTGACACCTACCGTGAGACCAGGGTCTCCTGGAGGGCCGGGTTCTCCCTGGAGGACAAAGGACAATAGTAAGGGGTGAGGCTTCTGAGTCCAAGTTGCTCCTGGTACTACCACCCAGTACATGCTGACCCATGGGCCCACTAAGGGCAGAACCAAGAGGCTCAACATACATTAGCCTGGCTGGCTCAGGAGCTATGGACTAAAGGAACAGAGGTGGACTTACCTCAGGTCCTGGGATTCCTCTTGGCCCCCGAGGGCCAGGTTCACCAGGGGGACCAGGATCAGCCTGAGGAGAAACAGGGAAGTAGGTTCAGTATGGTCCTGGGAGGTCTCTCTGCTCCATAGGAGTGTTGATCCCCCGGTCTCTATTAAGAGTCTAAAGGGCATGAAGTACTGCATCACTCACTTCATCCCAAGTCTAGCACTGCCCTAGCAATGTCTTGAGCAGTCGCTATCAGAGTCTTGTAGGCAAGAGAGAGTAGAAGGCCATCGAGGAACTCAGTACTGGGATAACTCACACTGAGGTATCCAATGGCCATCTGGGCATACTCATGTGCCCAATCTGCCTACCTATCGATCCACTACCTGTCTGTCCACCTACCATCCCTTCACCGAACTGCCAACCCCACCCATCTGTCCACCCACCTCATCTGCTATCCACTGTTATATGTGATGTCTTGCCCTCTCTGTTCTTCATGGTCCCACATGACCATCATGTGCCAGGGACTTGGAAATGAACATGACATGCATCTAGCCTGTGCCACTGAGCCCACAGGGGTGCTGGCTGAGGAAGGTATGTAGAACAGAGGAGGTTTTTGAGCCTGACCATTCCCTTCAAGGGCCTGGTGCCAGGGAGGCTGGATGTTTCTTCAGAGATCTTAGGCCCTCCTCATGTGCCAGCCCATTGCCCAGGACATAGGATGGTGACACTCACTGGCTCCCCTTTGTCTCCCTTCCGTCCGGGTGTTCCTTTCAGACCAAAGTCTCCTCGGCCTCCCTGTGACATAAGACATGTTAGCTGTGGGCAGCGGGTAGCACACACACGTGTGCCCCACACTATGAGACCGACCTTCCTCAGACAAGCAGGGATTCAGAAGTGCCACAGAAACCATATGCAGAGTTGAGCATCTGTTAAGGATGCTGGACATTTTCAGGGAAGCCCTGGGTTTTGCTTGGAAAAAGACAACACAGGCTACCACCACCTAAAGCCCATTCAGGGGCCTATGTAGCCAGTCCTGGGGCAAGGAAATGACCAAAAGATGGTTCCCATAGTGGAGAAGGCATGCAGGACTTCTACAACCCCAGCAGGAAAAGGCTGATTACGATAAAACATCTGAGTACCTCAGGGCCTGGTGGACCGGGCTCGCCTTTTTCACCCTGTGAAGCAAGCAAAGGCTTGTTGACAAGTTGCTGTCACAGACCCTAAATCTGTGACAGGCAGAGAAGCCCACCTTGGAGCTAAGATCACCCCTCATGATTTCTTGGATATTAGAATTCATATAGGAGCTCACACACACCTCAGTTAAAGGCCACTGAGCCCATACATGCTGAGCCATGCTGACCCAATCCTGGGTTCTGTCTGACCCCTGGTATATCCTGGTGCTGGCTGGATTTACCTTTGCACCAAATGACAGGTGACTCCTATCCCCTCTCTATTCCTAGTCCCACATGGAGGGACTTTAAAAGCCTTGCTCCTTCTCTGCAGGTTTTCCCTGGGAGTTCTTGTCCCCTGCCAGACTTACGGGTGTCCCTCGAGGTCCCGGGTAGCTGAATCCAGGCCTTCCAGGATCGCCCTGTAGGGGAAGGTTGAGTTAGTTGGAATGGATGATGAGAAGGAAGTATCCAAACAGTGCAGGGTGTTTGGTGTAGGGTGCGGGGCAGAGGCTGTGAGCCTAGCCTTGCCTGCCCACCTCTGGAATGAAGTGTATGTGAACGAAATACCAGATAACTCAGGGCCTGTGGCACACATTAGAAGGCCACGGGCACCATGCCGTACCCATATGACTGTCCATCCCTCAGGACCCTGTCATCTTTCCAGGCAGGTCATTGCTGAGGAGGGCAGAAGAGAGGCACGTGGTCTGTTATTGCTCTCCACTCTCAGAGGCCCAGCCTCGATGCCCTGGCCGGTTCTTATCAGGAGCTGGGAACAGGAGGCCCAAGGGAGGTCTCTCTCCTCCAGGCGCCCAAGCTTTGCCTGCTGCCCTCTTGGAGGTCACCTCCACAGGTAACTGCCTTGGACCCCATCCTGTATCGTCAAGAGGAAGGACATACCTTGGGGCCCGGCTGTCCTGAATCCCCTCGAGGTCCAGCATCACCAGGGTCTCCCCGAGATCCCTGAGGGCAAGAAAGGAATCAGAGGTGGCCTAGTCACCTGAAATGGTGGTAACCCTAACTTGATTTGACCAGCTCTGAGAAGATGGCAGGTCTGGGTAGCAGGGCCACCACCTTGCCTGGGGCTAGGAACTGGGAACGGTAGGGAGTAGGTAGACAAGGGTTTGTATTAGGTAGGATGGGGAGTGGGGTACGGGGTCTGGGGCAGAGTGGGGGTTGATGGAACAGGGTTGGAAGTGGGAGGGACTTTGGGAGGCAGGGTGAAAAGCGGGTGGTGAGAGGGTTGGGGGTCTAGGGTAGAGTGTGGAGTGGGTGGAGGGTTGGAGAGAGAGGAGTGGGGAGATCAGGAGGCAGGTGAGGAGCGGATGGGGATAAGGGGTAGGGTGAGGAGCTGATGAAGGATTAGGGGAAGAGGAAAGATGGAGAGTCATGGCCAAGGTAGGGAACAGGTGGGAGGGGTGGAGGGCAGGGTGGAGAATGGTTAGCGGTTGAGAACAGGATAAGGGGTGGATGGGAACCCAAGGATAGGGTGCTCTCATGGCCTCAAGGCTTCAAGGGCCCCGATACTCACCTGCTTTCCTGGCTCCCCAAGAGCCCCCTGGGGGCCTCTGGGTCCAGGCAAACCTCTGTCTCCCTGCAAAGAAAGGAGATGGGGGTAAGAGGATGGGGTGCCGTGGCTTAACACTGCACCCACAGACTCCTAACATCAGCCCTGTGGGTGCTATGGTTCAGGGCTGGGATCAGGCTGCACTGGACCCACTAACCTGCCATGGACTTGCCTTGGTTGGGTCTGAGAGAAGGTTAAGAGAGGTACTGGGCACAGATCCCTTCAGCTCCCTTCCTCCACACACTTCCCGTCCTGGGTGTGGCCCCCTCCATCCCAGCCTTTGCTACCTCCTGTCCTGGGTATAGCCCTCCTCCCTGGCATCTGCCACCTTCTGCGAGCCTACCTTGGCTCCTTTACTGCCAACTTCTCCAGCCAGGCCTCGCGGCCCCTCAGGACCAGGGTCTCCCTGAGAGAAGACAGGTCTGGTGAGATTTAGGTCAGGGAGCAGTTCTGAATCATCCCATCCAGAAGCAATATCAGAGGGTGGGTGAGGGCAGGGTTAGAGGGATAAGTTATTCAGCCCCTCAGAACAGTCATACTCTCCAGACCTACAGCCTCGGTCCTCCTGAGGCCACTCTGTTGTAGGGACCCTAACTAGCTCAGAGGAAGGCTCCTCCACCAGCGATCTGTGGCAGTGACAGCCTATAGGAATGCGTATGTCTGCAGTGGGGATGCTGCAAGATGGAGCAGTGTGCAGCCTCTGTCGCTATACACAGCAGGCATTGGATGGGCGGTGCCCTTCCAGAAGCCTCAGGGACAGCTGGGAGTGGGAGCCTGCCTGTCTGAGGCTTACCCTCTCGGACAGCGCAGTGAACCCCACCCCATCCTCATCAGTGGTAAGACCACAGAGTTTTATTCTTCTGGGGGGATGAAGATGGGATCAGCCCACCAGCTTCATGGAGACATTCCAGAGTAGAAACCCTTGCTCCTTAAAACACCTTACCTTCTCTCCCTTTGGACCATCGCTGCCCGGGCCGCCCTTGGTCCCGGGGTCTCCTCTGCGACCCTGGATGAAGGAGGAATGTCACTGCTGGGAGGGCCATGTGGGTCACTTCTAGCCCTCCCTTAGGACCCTGAGCCTGGTAGTCCCTCCTGATATCCGTCTGGGGCTGTGGCTCTATCTTCACACTGATATTATGTTGGTTTTTGTCCCAGTCAAAGACTCAGGTGTGTGTAGGTGTTTCTGGTCAGGCTGTAAGCCCTGGCCAATAACTGGGACGGATCGTGGACTGTCATGTGGTCATTCCTGCTCCCTCCCTGACTGGGCCTCCTCAGACTGTCTCTTCTAAGGATTAGCCCTGGGGTGAGGTCCCTACCCTGAGTTTAGCCTTGGGGGAGCCTTGTAGGGGGGGGCCTAGGGAAAGGGTTGGTTGTGAATAGAGGGTTCTGTGTATCTCAGTGCCATTTGTCAAAATGGCCTCTCCTCAACTCTGCTGGTGAGGCCTGATCTAGGCATAGAGGTGTGTGGGTGCAGAATAAACTCACAGGCTCTCCTTTTGGTCCACGGGGGCCAGGTCCTCCCTTGCCTCCTTTCACTCCCGGGCTTCCAGGGGCTCCGTTGTTGCCTTGATATCCCTGTGTAAGGCAGGGACAACTCAGCATGGCTGGGAGTGTGGCTGAGTAATATGCAGGATCCAGTGTGCAATGGCTCCATTAGCCTGGGCTCCCCATCCCTCCCCAATGCATAAGGGCATAGGACAGTGTCAACGGTATCCTGGGCAACCGCAGTGAGCAGGCCAGGGACTCACCTTGCTTCCTTTGTCTCCAGGATCTCCTGGTGGTCCCCTGCGTCCTGGGCGGCCAGAGTCCCCCTGGAAGGGTTGAGGGGGGTGACATCAGCTTTGTTTTATAGACAGGGACTGGGCAGTGGGGCTGGACCATTTAAGTTCTCCTATGTTCTTGGCCTACACAGGATTCCAGGTATAATGGGGAAAGGCCTTGCCAAGGTGCCCGAAAGACCAACCCATGAGCCTAGTATAAAGTCTGTTGGACTTTCTGGGAAATGAGCCCTTTGTGAGGGACTGGTCAGAGTGGGATGTAGCTTAGGTAGGGGCTCAAGGGAGAAGGGACAGGGACACCTACCCCATGGCTAAAGGTCTAGGGCTATCAAGGACAAAAGGGTCACCAGGGCCTCAAGGACTAGGAAATGCTGTGAACAGTGACTAGAGCATCCTTCAAGGTCTCTGCAAGCTTGGAAGGGGAGGTGGGCGAGCTGTAGTACACGTGACCTGCTTTTAAATAGTGAATGCGAGGCCAGGACCTCCCTGCTAGGCTTCACATCCTGGGGTGTCCTCTCACCCTAATCTAAGATGGCACAGGGACCCCCAAAGCAGGGATTCCTGAGGGTGGTAACCCAGCCGGCTCTCTAGAGCTGTTTCTGGCCATGTCCTTACCTTGGCACCCTGGTCTCCTCGCTCGCCTGGGCTTCCAGCTTCTCCAGGGTATCCATCGGGGCCCTGTGGGAGGTGAGAAAGGCTGTTGGGCCATTTGAGTCCCCGCTAAGTGCTGCCACAGGTAGGCTGTGCTCCCCTCAAGCCAGGAACACTGACATGGAGTGGGGACCCCAGAACCTGTGAGATCCTGGCTCAACAAGAGCTATGTCTAAGTCTGGGCATCAAAGATTCAGAACTCCCCAGCCTCAGGCCATGAGCTTAAGCCTGGCCTGGTCACCATACATGTCCAAGGGTTGGCTCATAGGCTCCTAAGGGGGTGGGTTGTGACCCCAAGACTAGCAGAGCTCCAGACATGGGTGAGGGTCAAGCAGGGAGAGGTTGGCCAGAAGAGAGAATCCAAAGACTTGCTTCTAACTCTTCCTGGTAGCCATATCCCCTGAATGACTTCTCATGTCATGTGATAGGCAGTGAGGATGGGGGCGATACTCACTCGACTTCCGGGGTCTCCCTTGCAACCAGGAGGCCCAATGCGGCCCAGTTTGCCCTGAAAGGAGAAGGCGGAATATCAGAGTACAGATCTGGGGTCCATGCAAGTCAGTGACAGATACCACTTAGGCCCTTGTATGACGATGTCTAGGTTGGCTGCACCCTAGACAGAGCACAGGGAGGTGAGGTGATTCTCCCATCTTGCTTCATTCTGTCTCCATGGAGACAGAATCCTAGGACCAGGCCAGGTTCATGGGTGTGGAATATCCTCAACATGCACGTGTGTATATGTTTATACGTCTACATCCATGTGACTATAATTATGTGCATGTGGTGGGGGCACAGAGGTATTTGGCCGCTGGGGTGGGGTTAGTGACTACCTTCTGTCCATCTGTTCCGTTCTTGCCAGCTAGGCCGGGCGCTCCCTGGAGAAGAAAGAAAAGACGCTTGGTTAATCTCGATCCTTGTTCCTTCTGAGCAGCAAGGCAGGGCACATCCATCCTTTCAGACTTACCTTCCGACCATCCGATCCAAATTCACCCTGTGCGGGAGGAAAGCAAAGTGTTGGTTGAGGTCCCAAGCGTCACAGACACTGCTGGCTTTGGGGTGCAAACAAAGACACTCAGCCCAAACAGGAGGACAGAACTAGACCTAGGTTCCTCACTGCAGCGAGGAGCCTAGGTCTGCCTCCGGGAGCCGCTGACAGGTTGCTGGGCTATCAGGTGCATGGAATGGCTATCCATGTCCTGGGCCACATCATGACTTACCTTCTCTCCCTTGAAGCCAGGCACACCCTGAGGGCAGAAGGAGAAGACAAGAGTGTTACCAAGGACAAGTGAGCAGGTCCAACGAAGCCCCAGATAAACAGATTTGAAAGGCAGCCAAGACCCAGCATTGAGGGTGCACACCATGGCTGCGTTATGCCTGGAACATACGTGGGTTCTGCAAACATGCGTGACAGAGGAGGGGTCAGGATGGATACATAGTTTTGGGGTGACCTTCAAACTGTAGAGGTGTTGCTCTTCTTTGGCAACTGGGGCTGGGCTGTGAATACCCCCAAGGGCAGGCAGCAGGAGGAACTGACCCCAAACTGACCTCCCTCCCTTCCCCTTCCCCCATTGCAGCCCTGGGTAGGGAACTTGCCTTTGGTCCCGGGAATCCAATGGGACCTTCGATGCCGGGGTCTCCCTGTGAAGAAGGAACAAAGAACCTTGGGTGTGATTCCAGCCCTGGGTGCAGGGAGGGTAGTTAGGGGTCAAGTCCAGGGGTCAGGGGTCAGAGGCCATGCTTGGACCTTACCTGCCGTCCTTTCTGTCCAGGCTCTCCTGGTTCACCCATGTTGCCCTTGGCACCCTAAAAGCAGAGGATGGGGAGAAGACTAAATTGAGGCACGGGAACCCTGTCATCTCCTGAGAGAGGTGGTATTGCAAAAGCCGTTGGTTCCTCCCCAGGCTGAAACATCTTGGAATGGGATCATTTTCCCCAGAGGGCCCCAGTGGCCGCAATCAGGCTCTGATGAATCTCTGAGCCTTGATAGACAGCTCTCTATGATGCCACTTTGAAAATGGGCAGAGCAGCTTCTCATCGGGGGATGCTGGTGCTGGGACCTCTGCACCACAGCCCAGACCACACTCATGGGGCCATGAATTCCTCAGGAAAGGGATGGGCGTGGGTAAGGCGTGGATTGAAGGAACTAGAAAGATTGGGCCTTTGGAAAACCACATAACATTAGACTCCCTAGGAATTTAAGTTTTAAGCTTATATCCGGACCTTACTAAATAAATGCGCTTGCTTATTAATATTCTTTCACCTTAAATGCAAAAGTATGGAGGAAAAGGAAAAAAGAAACCATGAGGTAAAAGATAGAGAAGCGGGAGATCAAGCAGAACAAGTGGTCAGATATCTTAGTGGGTCCCAGCTGTGCTCTGCCCAGAAGACCTTGTGGCATCACCTCCCAGGGCCCAGACCACCGCTCTGCTGTATGAGTGGTAAGGTAGTGGCAACTTCATTCCCAACTGTTACAGGGTGGGCATTCTTGTGGCCAGGAACAGCTAGTGCAGAAGACATCTCACCAGCCACCTACTGCTTTCGAAGCCCTCAGTGCACTAGCAAAAACCACTCCAAGTGACTGGTCTCAGCTTCTTCCTACCCTTCAGGTTTCTGACACTCGAGTCTATAGTTTCAGACACCGTGGTAGTGAAGTTGGAGAGGATTTATTCTACTCAGCTCTGTTGTTAGAAAAACATCAGGCAATCCAAGCAGAGTCCTTAAAGCCTAGCATCCAGTCAGCTGCCAAGTGGATGCCCAACTGTTTCACTGACAGAAATGTATTGTGTGTACTATTTCCCCACATGAGCATGCTTGCTTACTTCTCAAATGTATTTTAAGTGGCATATCTTAATAGTTTTTTAAAAAAAATTTCCTACTTCTCTTAAAATATCATTAAAAAGGAAACGGATAAAATCGAAATTATAGTCTCTCCAAGTTTGGAAGTGCTGAGGCCATCCACGGCCAGCTGGCCTTTAACGTGGAATTTATGCAGGGGCTTCCTGAAACAGAAGCCATGTGGTCTCCAGGCATCTTACCTTCTGTCCTCGGTAACCCTTGGGTCCGTGGGGTCCAGGAATCTCCAGGCAGCTCACCTTGTAGCACTGAAATGAGGTGGAAAGACAGCAGGTCTGGTTAGAAGGACAGGTCCCCACTTGGGTATGGACTGGGAACAGGTATAACCTTGGATTCTCAGAGGAAGTTCCTAAACACTCATACAGACAAGGAAAGCTGGAATGAAGGATCAGATACTAGGGTACTAGACAAATGGGAGCCAGCATTTAGTTAAATCATCTAGCCACATTCTGGATAAGTGAGGCCGAGTCAAACAATGACAGGGAGTAAGAAGAACCAATGAGCTCTAGCCATGGCTGTGCACCACTTATATTATTTGGATTGATTTGCCATTCTTTTAAGAAGCTGTTCTAGGTTAGATGTTTCCACAGAAGGAGTAGGGAGGGACTTTGGGTACCTCATCCCTTTTCCCACAAGGACACAGTACCTTCCAAGGCTGTAGGACCCCCAAGACAGGCACATGGTTTCTAGTCTGGATTGGATAAAGCTCCCCAGTCTGGTACATGCCTCAGTTTCTTCAGAAGTCATGTGATTTGTAGATAAAGCTATACCAGCCGCCCCACCCCCACCCCCACCCCCCATCCCAGGGAGGAACTAAATTGCCTGGGTTTGACTGGATGAGACTGGAGTTCCACCCAAGCTCAAGAGTTTCAGGCCTGACAGAGCAGGGACACTTCAATCCTGCTGCTGCTTTGGTTTGTTCAAGCAAGGCCCTGGGGAGCCAGGAGTGGGGCATTGGTCCTCCGCTGGGTCAACAGTCTTGGTTGGCACCAGGTAGCATAGGTTGTGTTGTAGTGACAGGGGAACTCACCTCTCCATAGGCTTCATGTTTCTGCAGAAAACAGAGAGACCCAGATTAGCTTGAGCCTAGGGACCTGTGTGCCACCTCCTGAGTCTGGGTGGGGATCATGGACATGAGAGGACTTGACCTCAATCTCCCTTAACTGACATATTCACATAGGGACACACTGAACTCTGACTGGGGCCACCTTGGTGGGTGGGCAGTATCCTTAGCCTCTGCCTGAACCACAGATGCTTACCATGACCTTGATGATGCGGTTGATGGTGTCCTGGTCAATCTCGGTAGAGTCGGGTCGCATGGTGGCGTAGTTGTTACGGTAGAGCTCATGTGGAGAGTTAGCGATGTCCCTCAGGCCTTGTTCATTTAGGTTCCTGTTAGGGGCCACAGCGAAGAGCCGGATGCCCTCTTCACGGGCACGCTCAGCCTGCATTTTGATGCCGCCACACGGACTGCCTGTGACGTGGCCGTCGGTGATGACCACGGCAAAGTTGACCACCCCCTTGCCTACGTGCTGCCGGATCTGCTGCGTCATGTTAGCCAATGCACAGTCAGTGAAGGTGCCCCTGCGGAAGGAGCGGATGCCTTGTAGGCTCTTAGTGAAGGAGGCCCGGTCACTGCCTGGTGGGCTGAACACCTCCACTTGGTCTGAGAAGTGTAGACCACCGTAGCGCCAGCTCAGGGCCACCTGGTCCAGGTAGAACTCGTTCTGCAGCTGGCTGATAAACTGCGGTACGAACTGCTGCATATGATAGAGCAGGCTGTCTGTCGGGGACTGCATGGCCACGCTCTCCGAGGTGTCCAACACGAAATACACGTTGACTGGGCAGTCGGCCTTCTCTGGAGGTGGGGAGCAGGGTAGACATTGGATCCATCAGGGTATGCCCAGTGGGGGCTAGGATGTGAGCCCACCCTTACCCTATGAGTACCACTCTCTCCCATCCAGGTACCTGGACAATTGTTGTTCCTTTCAGTGGTGGAGATGTCCGGTGAGACGGCTTCCTGCTCCTGGGGTGAGATGGCTTCCTGCTGCTGGGCATGGAGGACCCCCAAGAGCCCCCCAATCAGGAACACAGAAAAAGGACCCTGGAGCATCTTGATAGTAGTCATGTGCCCTGGTGTCCTGCAAAAAGAGAAGGGGCCATTATAGACCCTCCCCCAATATACATCACTGCCCTTCCAGCATGGGATGCACATAGCTTGTAATCCCTTGAGGAAATAGGGGCCTCCATGCCCCATGTGGTTGCCCCCCACCCACTGGAGAATCATGCCTTTCCAACTCTGTTGTCTGCAGAGCTCAGTACTAGGCTGGATTCAGACAGACAGCTCTTCTCTCTTCCCTGAAGTTGGGGTACACATAGATGAGCCCGTTTGTGTGTGTGTTGGGGACACTAGGAAGCAGTGTCTCTTCACACATCCTGCTCCAGGATCTTCACTGGGAACAGGAGGAAGGAGACACATGCCCATTTCGCTCAGGCAGTCCTACCCTCAGTGCGGGACCCTGGGCATATCCCTCTCCCTGTAACCTGGTTCCCCTCTACGTGGGGCATTAGTATGGACTGAGTGGAGCCAGGTCTAGTCAGACACACTGATTTATTTATTTTTTGTGACTTCCCATCAGATGCTGGAAGATTGACGGCAGCTCTTTGCCCACTGTGGGTGCAACGAGACCACTAGACAAGAAGTAACACAGACACTCTAGAGTGATGGTGACTATGCTCCTGGAGAGACTCTGTCCAAACCTGTTATCTGGGAAATTGCATCAGCAAGCACTTCAGATTTCACACATTACATTACTATAGTGGAAAAATGAATGGAGCCAGTGAGCAGTGTATTTGATATTAAGGATGGAAGAGATCAGGTGAGACACACACACTTGCAATCCCAGCATTTGGGCATCTTAGACAGGAGTCACGAATTGAAGACCAGCTGGGCTCCATAGCAAGATCCTGTCTCAAGCAAATAAGTTTATTCCAAAAAGATGAGATAAACTATACCGGAGTGATTGTTGATACAGATGGTAAGAACATTCAAGGGACAGAGAACAGACTGTGGAAAGCATTACAGACAGTCACAGAGAAGACAGGTGGCCTCAGGAGAAACCAAGAAATGACAGAGGGACCTTGTGTGGAAGATCATGAAAGCCCCTTACCACCAGGAAAACAGAATTAATTAGGCACACTCATGTGAAGTATGTGAAGTCCACCAGTTGGCAAATCTAACTTGTAATAAGAATTCTAAAACTATCTGCACAGGGGAAAAAAAAAGCAACAACAAACTTTAGGAAACACCTAAAGGAAAAGAAATGGCAGTTACAGAGGCAGCCGCAGTTGTTCCAAGATAACTTCCAATCTTCACCACCTGGTAGTCATATGCTAACGGAGTCTTCTCACAACAGACAACGCTGTGCTGCCTATGTTGGTGATCTCAGCAGACTTGGGAGATGGAGTCAGGAGGAGTTCGAGGCAAGCCAGAGCTGTAGAAAAAGGCCCCATCTCGTAAAGCAAAACTAAAGTCACCAACATTTTGGTGGAATATTACTGGGTGGATAGAATCCTAGAACTGTGATACCCATGAGGTATTGAGCCTCCTATTGATAGCTAATGGCCTTCTTTGTTTCTTATTTTTAAATTAAGGTCTGCTTTGTCTGATGTTCGCATAGCTCCCCCTTCTCCCTTTGGCTGTTTGCATGGGATCTCTTTTCCCATCATAGCACTGTTAACCCTTTTTTTTTCTTCTTTAGATCTAAAGTGAGTCTCTTGCAAAGAACATGTAGTGGGGCTGTGTTGTTTTTGGTAAAGTCCACTCTGCCGATCTCTGTCTCTGGTTTGCAGAATCCAGTTTTGTTAAAAGAAATTATGGACAAAGGGTGTCCCCCAGTTTTGCATCCATTTTCTCTATGCCATACACATTTGTGTTCCCGAATTTTCAAATTACCATCTATGTGTGTTGTTACCGTCTGGTTGATTTTTTTGTAGCAAAGCGTTAAATATTCTTCTCATTTCTTTGGTATTTGTTTACTTTTTCTCTTGGTGGTTGCTGAGAACACTGTATTTTGGTTCTTAAAATCGAAACTGTTTGAATGTGTACTAATTTAATGACATAAAATGTCTCCACCTTTAATATCTCTGTCCCCACCCCTTTCAGTTACCAGTATCATAAAACTCCACCCCAGGGTTGCAGAGACTGCTTGGTGTTAAGAAGTTGTACTGACCTTACAAGAATACCCGAGCGTCTATGTTAGGTGGCTCAAAACTTCCTGTAACTCTAACTCCAGCTCCAGAGGATCTATGCTCTTTTCTGGCCTCCATGGGTACCTGCACTCACATGTGCATGCACACACACACACACACACACCACACATACACACACACACATACACACCACACACACACATGTACACATACATGTACACATACATACACACATATGCACATACATACACACACACCACACACACATACACACACATGCACACACATACATACACTTGCACACATCACACACATACACACACTCATACACATACATACAAACATATACACCACATACACATACACACCACACACACATACACACACATACACACACATGCACACATATACACATACACACACACACACACCACACACAAATTTTAAAACCCCATTTTCACATAAGTGTCTCTCAGTATCTGGATCCAGGACCTCTCCTAGACACAAAAGTCTGATGCTTAAATACCCTCTATAAAATAATATAGTTATTTGCATGTAGCTTATGCATATCCTCCTGTATACCTGAAATGATCTCTATGTTGCTGTTAATGTCAATTACAATGGTAATTCTATATAAATATGTGTTATGCAACATTTTTAAGGCACCAACAGGGAGCAAAGGTCTGTAGATACTCACTACAGGCACAGCCTTTATTTATTTTATTTATTTTCAATCTGTGATTAAATTTATGGATGTGGGAAAAGTGAATACAGAAGGCTGGCCATATATCATTTCAAAACATAACTAATATATATTCTTTTTTTTTTTTTTTTTTACTTTCGTTTTACTTTATGTGGATGGGTGTTTTGCCTGCATAGATGTATGTGCACCACGTGTGTGCCTGGTACCTGTGGAGGCCAGAAGAGGGTGTTCAATCCCCCGGAACTGGAGTTTACAGACTGTAATGAGCTGCTATGTGGGTTGCTGGGAATCGAATCTGGGTCCTCTGGAAGAGCAGCCAGTGCTCTTAGGCACTGCTAAGTCAACTCTCCATCTTCACAACTAACATTTTAATATATCTCTTTCTTAAATTCTACAGCAAAGAAGCTTTGAAATTACACATCAAACAGTAACACTAGCTTTTAGGCCAATAACTGTTTTTCTTTAAAACTTATTAGCTTTTCAAATCATGTATAGAACAAAATGCAGAGCTACCCTCCATTGTTACAGTAACACTAGCTTTTAACAGTTGTCCACTGTGTTTTCCTTGTCTGAGATACTCCTGTCTTCTTGTGGCTGTGAGTTATTGTCCGTCACCCTCCATGGTGACCCTCAGGATTTCCTGTAGCACTCTTCTCAGGGCAGATGCTTGTGATGATGAATGGCCTCAGCTTTGGTTGACCTAGTAGTGTCTTTGTTTCTTCTTTTTACATTCAAGGAACAGTTCTGCCAGGTAGAGGCTTCTTGGTTGATACTAGTATGCCTTCACTACTTTGCCTATATTAGTTAACCCTCTGCCTCTGGATTCAAGCTTTGAAAGGCAATCTGCCAGGAAACTTATCAAGGATGCTTTGTATTTGACACACCACTCTTCTTACTGCCTTCCAGATTCTGTCTTTGGGGTTAAATTGTAATGGGTTTGAGTGTAGGCCTCTCTGAGCTCATCCTGCTTGGAGTTTAAGCTTCTTGGGTGTTTATATTCATTGATCAAGCTTGTGCAGTTTGCCCCCCCCCCCCGCCCCAGATATTATTTCTTCAAGCTCTCTACCCCCTTGGCTCCTTCTCCTGAGTCTCCCACAGTGCACATGTTGCTCTTGATGATGCTCTGTGGTCCTCTGAGGCCTTATTCACTTTTCTTGAGAATTTTCTTTCTGCTCCACAGACTTGACAGTTTTCCTCGTTCTGACTTAAGTTCACCGAACCTCTCTTCTGCCTGCTCAAACATGCCTCAGACTCTCTCTCTAGTAAGACTTTCATTTCAAGTCTGTATTTTTCATATTTTGGGTTTATTTTTAGGTTTTTTTCCTGGCACCTCATCGACACTTTCATTTTATCCATAAATTATTTTCCAATGTCCTTTATATCTTCCATTAGTTCTTTAAGCATTTTAAAGTCTTTGTCTAGTAGACCTACCAATGGGCTGTTCTCATATACAGGTTCTATTGATTTATTTCTTCTCTTTATTAGCCAAGCATTCTACCATTGAGTCATGTATCCACCCCTTCTTTCTTCATCTCTCTCTCTATATATATGTGTGTATTTATTTATATATATATATATATAAGTACTGATTTCTATATATCTACTGATATATAAATCTACTGATTTCTTTTTTTTACTGATTTCTATATAATCTACTGATATATAAATCTACTGATTTTATATATATATCTACTATATCTACATATCTATATAGATATATAGATATATACTATCTCTCTCTATATAAATATATAGATATGTACTACACACACACACACACACACACACACGACAATTCTTTTCTCTTCCATTCTGGATGACCTGTTCCTCTTCTTTCACATTCTTTCTGATGGTTTGCTGAAAACCAGAGATTTGAGCCTAATAACGGAGTAACTCTGCAACCCAGAATCTCTGTCTTTGTGCTGATTTGAGGTTTTAAAATTTTGACTCTGATGGCTACAGACAGCCTCTGTGACAAGAATCAGCCTGAAGTAGAACTGTAAATGTGAGGTCTTCCTGGGCTCTTTCCGAGATGACCCTCCCTGGGCATACACAGCAGCTTTCCCATTTCCTGTGGTTCCATCACTGCTTTTGAATGAATGACTCCAACATGGAGATAGAGAAAATAAAGCAGAGAATGAAGTTCCAGCCCTTTCAGTACTCGAGAAGTCACTTCATTGAGAGGGGAAGCAATGGAAGATACAAAAATGCACAGACACCCTAAAGAACATCTTAGATCCCAGTGGAGCCAACCTAGAGGTTAGTAACAAGGGGAGACTGGGACCTCATAGCATTGTGGAAATTAAATACCATGCTCTTAAAATAACCAACAAGTAAAAAAAAAATAAAAGGGAAGTAAGAAAACACTTGAAACGAATAAAAACTAATAAAAAATTTCTAAAACATAGCAGAATCATTTCTAAGAGGAGAAGCTCACAGCTTCAGAGAATGAAGTTCCAGCCCTTCCAGTACTTGAGAAGTCACTTCATTGAGAGGGGAAGCAATGGAAGATACAAAAATGCCCAGGTCATTCACAGCTTACACCAAAACCAAAAAGAAGAGCTCAGATCAGTAACCTAGTTTACAATTGAAGGGACTAGAAAAGATTCAACAGATAAATCCATGCCTGTCAGAGAACAATAGAGATGAAGAAAGGACACACAAGACACAAACTAGAAAAAAAAATGGAGAAAGTCTATGAAATGAAACCCCATAAATAGAAAACATAAGTATTTGCCTAGCAACAAAAACTTTTTTGAAGAAAACTCAAATTAATTACAGGTGAAAGTTGAAACCTAATAGCCAGTTTGATACACCTATTTAATATTAAAAACAACTGCAGCATAGGATTGGGGGGTGTGGCTCAGTGGTACAGCATTTGCCTAACATGTGCAAGTAAGTTGAAACTTGTCTTAGGTTTGAATCTGGGTGCTTGAGTGCGCGCGCGCGCGCGCGCGCGCGCGCGCGCGCACACACACACACACACACACACACACACACACACAGCATGAAACCAACCAATTAGAAAATGACAAGCAGTAGGGATATAAAGGAATTTGGGATCCTGAGCACAGCTGATGAGAATGTAAGCTGTCGACATTGGTGTCAGAACCCTGGAGGCGTCTCCAAAGATTATAAACAGAACTGCCAAATAATATAGCTCCTCCATTTCTGGGTACATCTTTATGTATTCAGAGAATATATATGTATATATACACACACACGCATATATATGTACGTATGTACACACACACCCACACACACCCACACACCCACACCTTTCCCTCCTCTCCAGGGTCTCACCACATAGCCAAGTAGAACAAACCTCAAGCATTGCACACCACAATGGGTAGATCAGCAGAGAGCCAGAGAGCAGATGGCATGCATTCTGCCCAGCTTCTCTGGTGGGTAACGGGCAATGACTGGAACCTGGGCCCCTCAGAACAGAACTCCCCACTCCTTATGCTATTTCCCTGCCGCATGGACTAGGAAGCTGCCCCTTGTCTATCAGGCATTTGTGTCTTGGATCTCCAGTGGGCACTCATGGAGATGCTGCCCAGTTTGGACCAGCCAGTATTGAGGGCAGAGGCTGGGCTCCTAGGTTTGCTCATGTGCGGTACCCCACAATCCCTGACTTTTTGTGGGGGTTCTAGACTCTCAGATTTCATGAGTGGGCAAAAGAGACACAACGAGGCTGGCTGGATTCTGAGAGTCATATCAGAGAGCCTCCGATGCCCGTAGCTTCCCATGTTCTGCCAAGAGACCTCCTTAGAGGCCTCCCCAAAGAAGAGCTCACTGGATTTGCTGGCAAATCTCTGCTGGACAGGAAGGAACCCACCCTCCAGCACACAAACTGCCCAAGTGGCAGTACTCTTTACTACTTCTTCCAAGGTCCGTGCTGGCTCCCCAACACCATTTCACTGGGAAACGCACTGTTCCCAAGACTGAAGCACAGCTTTCAGAATGGATGCTCTAAACCCCTATGTTCAACCCCTCCCAATTGGTATCACCTGTTCCCTGGGACCCTAGGTCCAAGCCCAGTCTCTGGCCCCACCTTTTCCCTCTAAGGGATCCCAGACACCTGTGTAACCTCCAGTTTTTGTGAGATAAAGCTGCAAATGCCCTTTTTCTTTTTTTTTCCTTTGCTATGTGTGTGCTAGTCTCAAGAGCCAGAACTATTTAACTGGGGTGGAGGGGAGGAACCCAGCAACTTAATCTGGACCTTAAATGTCCCTTGTTGGTACCTTGTCCCTCTATGGCACTTGGCTCCATGTCCTCAGGTGGGTATGGAGGTACCCCCAGAATACCTAGGCTTCACGAGGGGGCTGTGTTGCTGTCTATAGGAGAGGTGTCTCTGAGGTTGCCCACTGGAGTCCCCAAGGGACTGGAGTGCCCAAGGGAGTCTCAGGGCTAGGATAGAGCCAAGAGGGACAGACTTTATTATTCCTGGGTCCACCCTCATCTTTATGATTCCTACCTGGTCTCTCCTTAAGCACAGTGGGAGTACCTCGAGATGGCCAGGTGTCCCCTTGAGAGCACCTGGCTAGCCCACTGCTGGGACCTGAGACTCCCTTCTCTGCCTCCCACAGAGTACCCTTGAAGTCCATCTGAGGAACTAGTTCAAGTGGCTCTGTTACCTTCCTTCCCCATGAAGACTACCCTTCTTCCTTAGGGCCTACAGAGAGGCTAACAACGGACTGTGTCCAGGTTCAAGTCACAGCGTATCTTCCCATTGAGCCATTTTAGGTTCCTTAACCCTTGGGAGACAACTCAGACCTACTAGCAATAGCCATGGGTCTGACCAGATGTGAGACACTTTGAGGACTGGGGAAGGAGCGGGGATCTGGTCTGTCAGTGGTGAGCAGAAAGCTGTGGAGTCTAGAGTAAGAAGCCTGCACCCCAACCAGGCTCTGTCGAACAGAGGCCTAGGGGCCACCTGGAGACTAGAACCTGGGGCAGGACCCTCGGTTTGGGTAGAACGGTGCTCACCTTAGACCCCTAAGGTGCAGCCCCTGAATCCTGTTCCCCCCTTTCCCCGCGTGTCCCAGCTGGACACCATGCGAAGAAGCTTACCTGGCTTGGAGAAGTTGCCTGGGTACTTCCCGAGGACAGCCCGGGTCCTGACGGCCCGAGGTGCGGGCGCCGAGTGGGTAGGAGGGAGGGGACCCAGGCGCGGCCCGGGACTGAACAGGAGGGGACCTAGCCAGGGGCCTCCCACTTTAACTCTGTCCCGGGCGGGCGGGTGCCTGGAAAACTCGACCGCTGGGGGGCGCTGCGGCCCCGCGGATGGGCGGGGTCAGCGGGTGGGGCTGCTGGACAGACTAAGAAGAAGCAGGGGAATGAGCTGGGGGAGGGGAGGAAAGGAAGGAGAGGGGAGGGAGTGTCCAGGACACGCAGCAGGGTTGGAGCTGGACCATCTCTGTGCTGTAGTGCCTGGTGACTTTTTTATTTTTCCTTGCAAGCCTCTGGACTCCTAGGTCTCCCAGACCTTTGCTCAATCTCCCTCCTCCTCTACCTAAAGGAAGGAACACCCTCCCCCCCCCCCCCCAGTAGGAGCTACTCTCATCCTGTTGGGCCAGGACTCCCTCCCCCGCTCCCCCCGCCCCCCCTCCCGAGTATTCTGACTGAAGTTGGGTGGGATGTGGGGTTGAACTTCAAAGTGCAGTGAAGCGATACAAAGAACGTATGACTTTGGGGTTCAGCGAGCCCTGAATTGTTATCGAGGCTCCTGGAAGTTGATAGGGCCCTGAAGAGGCAAGAGGACCAGGCATAGATGTAGGAGCCCTGGCATTGGTATATAACCCTTTCCTCCAAGAATCCCAGAGGGCAGCTTTGAGTGGGGTCTGCTCACATCCCTGGCAGGGTGCATAGGCTATGGCTAGGGCCTTACTTTCTAGCCTGGTGTAGAACTGGCTCTGAGAAGTACAGGCAGGGATAGGGAAGGGGCTCAATTCGGGGCAGTACTCAAGGGTGCAGGGTAGTGGGGGTGAGGAGGCTTGCTTCTCATACAGCTGAGTAAATCTCTGATCTAGCCCCTGACTTCCAGTCCCACTCTGTGTTCTCCCCCTACCCCCTTCTGTCCAGGGAGGAACTACGTTTGGTAAGCCCACATTGCTGGAGGTCCTTGTCCTTAGGACCTTCCTGCCTCTGCCCATTGAAGCTTTGTCATCTCTTTCTTTTGATGTCTCACACCTGAGAAGTTGGCTCAAGGCACCTTCCACAGTGTCTTGGGTCCTTGTGCCTAAGAAGTAATTGAGGACCAGTGTCTCTTCTAAAGAATAGGAAAATGCCATTAAGGTGACCTCTTGGGAGCTGAAAGCTGTCCCTACAGGTCCCAGCCTGAGAGATACCAGCCTGTACCACTTATCACGTGCAGTCCCTAGGACCTGGAGCCCTGACCTAACTACTAGCAATGCAGCATCAGTACCAGCCTTTCATGGGCAAGTGCCAGCTATTGCTGTGTGCTGTGCTCTGTGCTGGAGGTCTTTTGAGAGGGTAGGGAGGGACTAGAGCCAGAGGTGTAAGTATGCATGAGTGTCTTATGTATGGTATTTGCATCTCTCTCTCTCTCTCTCTCTCTCCCCCTCTTTGTCTCTTTATCTCTCTGTCTCTGTTTCTCCTTCTCTGTATCTTTATCTCTCTGTCTCTATCTCTCTCTGTTTCTGCATCTCTCTGTCTCTCTATCTCTATGCCTCTCTCTATCACTGACTCTGTCTTTTTCTCTCCGTTTCTTTGTCTCTCTGTCTCTATCTCTGTCTGTCTGCCTGTCTCTGTGTGTGTGCGCGCGCGTGTGTTTGTGTGTGTGTGCATGCGCTCCTAAAAGAGAGCATCTGTCTGCGTCACGGTGTGTCTGTGTGTGACAGCTGCATTGGTGCCTATGAGCAAGAGACTCAGGCTTGTGCTCCAGCCATGCCAGACTGCAGCTGACCTGGCCATGCCTCAGCTTTTGTATTCTTCCTGTCTTGTCTGCTCTCCAGCAAAAGGACGCTGACAGATCCCAAGATCTGAATCTTTCGAGGGATTAGTCCTCCAAGACAATTTAGGAGTGACAAGGCTGAAGTTTCCCCACCAGCTCCTCACAGGGGTCCGTCTCACCAGAGGCTCCAATGCCTGTGGCTACCAGCTCTCTGTCTTCCCAAGCATTGCCAAGTATTGAGTTGCATCTGATCCCTGCTTCTCAGAGGATTTCCATTAGCATCCAGAAGGGCAGCAGGGGTGGAGAAAGAGGCAACAAAGTAACCATTCACTGGCAGAAGACAACAAGACAACACTGCCTTGATTGGGGGATATTGTCTGTAGTACAAGAGCGCAAACTGTTGGAGGCTTTACCCTGGGGTAGACCAGGGGACACCTCAAAATGTGGCAAAATGGGAATTTGAAGGTTGTGGAGGACAATGGGGTAGGATGGTTACTCTTGAGATGCGTTGATGTCCTGTAGAGGGACAACTGGAGACCAAGACACTTAGCCATCAGGGAAGGACTCCTTCTGATACCAGAGGGCCTCTTAGTGTCTCTCTAATAGCTAAAGGAAATTGTGCCTTGTTCTGAGATGACAGGGAGGCCCACTTGGCTCCAGGCACATTTGAGAGACACCTGGGTTGGACATCCATGGAAACTGCATATGTGGCCTTGTGCACCCCTGGTTCTTGAGGCCTGCAGACAGGGTGATCTATTCTTTCTAAGTCAGCCATTCCCTCTAGTGATGAACAATGCTTGAGGGCGTGATTAGAGCCCCACTGGAGGCTGCCTGAGGACTGAGGAGAAAGCCTAGTGTGGGGATGTGTAGGGATTGAGCAGATGAAACAGAATCTGCATTTGATAGAGTTGGAAGAGCTAGCTGGCACATATTCATAGGACCAGTGAGGAGAGCCCTGGGGACAGGATTTTGAAGCTCATACAATGAACAGACAGAATGGACAATCAGGCTATTGACTGTTGCTCATTTGGGTGTTTGTACATTAGGGAAAGGGGATGCTAAATCAACTTAAGGATGATTAGACCTTAGGTCTGAGTGGACGCTTTCCTGGAGGCACAGGATGTCATCAGGATTCCCTTCTGGAGAAAGGATTTGGGATCCTGTATAATTATAAGGAGTCGTGGCTGAAAGGGTGGTCATCAGAGGTTCGGGTGGGGGAGGCAAGTACATGCCCCAATTCTCTTTCTTCTGGTCCAAGAATGTGATTGTAGTTCACACAGTCGATCCATGGGTCTTGTCTTGAGGCAGTAGCTGACTTCATGCCATAGCAAGGATTCTAGACATCCCATTTTTTTCTTTTCAATGAAAATCTGCTTATGTTGATGAGGGCTCTGGAGGGCTGAGCCTTTGGCCTTCACTGCCTATGGAGGAGAAGAGGTCTGCTCACATCCCAAAGCCACAGGAGGACTAGCTTGCCTTCCTCGTCCTCCTCAGCTCCATTTCCAAGCTGCTCATCTCTCTGTAGTAGCTACTGAAGGCTCTACTGAGCTGACATGAGGCAACCCAGAGCCATCCCTGAAAACGCTGTACCTTCTGAGTGCCAACCCATGAAGGGTCCTGAGAGATTGGCTACCTGCTCAAGGATGCCCCCTAGTTAAGTGTCATTCCCTGCCACCAAGGAGAATGTAAATACCAAAAGTCACAGGACTTTTGTTTGTTTGTCTTATTTTTTGTTTGTTTGGTTTGGTTTTGATCCTGTTTCTGGGAGATGCTAGGACAATAAACATCATGTGTATTCTTTACTGTCTGGGAAAGCAGAGAAACAAGACATGCATGAGTACCCTGTCACAGTGAGCAATTCTGTCACTCCTTCTACCTATGTTCTTAGGCCCTTGAAAGACTGCAGTAGCTCTTGGAAGACCATCAGTGGCTTCCTTATGCTTGAGACATCTGTGGGAACATTCTAGATCCAGGAGTGTTGCTTTTGGCCCTGGATATATTGATTATATTTCAAAGGATGGTTTTAGTTCCTTTTGCTCAGGTAGAGTCAACACACCAGTAAGTTCCCCAACTCCCAGAGCTTCAATTTCCCCATATCCCTTAGAGTTTCACTATCTCCAAAGACAAAGCAGAAACAAAAACAAACAAACAAAACCATCACAAAGGCCCCTGCTGTGGGTGACCACATGAGCTGCTCTGTGACAGCACCTGATTATTCAGAGTTGGTGGTAGAGCTATAGAGGTTTCATCTTTTCAAGTTGGTGATACTCCCGTATCCTTAATTAGCTCACAGATAACTGCTTTTGTTTTCAGTTGGTCTGGGAGTAGAGGGCTGGTTCTTAGGGTCCAGTGAGAACGAGGATGCCAGGTGATGGAGGCACAAATGCCTCAGAGGAGTATCTCAAGAGCATTCAGGAGAAGCCCAGTCAAGGACTTGGTTAGGTAGTCTTTGAGTTCCATTTTGTGTGTGTGTGTGTGTGTTGGGCACACACATTTATCAGGGAGTGAAGCCAGTTGTTGCTGGAGCCCCCCTAGGGGACCCTGTGTCATGAAGGGTAGGCAGGAGAGGCCACTCTTCTCACTGTGGGAAGAATAAGGCTCACTGAAGAGGCTGGAACAGGAGAAGGACATTCTGACTGTTTCAACTTCTGGTCCAGTGGTATTGATTTTCTCCCCCTCAACCACTCTGAGTACATCTAAACTACATGCAGTTAGATTACAAAATACTTCACAATATTTATATTCCGACAAAAGCTTCCCCTTCACCAGATGTGCTGTGCTGAACGAAGGGGTCACTCTAATGTCATGTACTCCAGCTCTGCGCCGGCCTGATGAAGCTGTGTTGACAAACCCCATTCTGCCTGGCCTGACCGGATGTAAGAATGCTAGCATAGGGCTCCTCTGGGGGGCGTCAAGTCCCCCAGGTCTAAGGAAAACTTGGACTATGAGTAATTTTTTTTGAGGTTAAAAACCCATAGATTTAACTGGATTCTCAGACACAGAGACAGACAGACAGACAGGCAGGCGGGCAGGCAGACAGACAGACACACACCACACCACCCCACCTCCAAAGATAACCATGTTGAACAAAGATCAAATTTTCATGACAACTCAGGGGTTCAGAATCACTACCACCAGTACCATGATCCTCTTCATTGACCATCTATATTCTGCCCCCATATTCACAATGAGTACTATGTAGGTACCATCCAACATCCTCACCATGGTTACTGGCACCACCATCGATGTCATCCACATTGTCTCTTCCACTACCGTTGATATCATCATGATGCTCATCTGCTTCACCATCATGGCCATGATGGTGGCTTGTTGAAGAGAAATGTTCCCCATAGGCTCAGCTCAGGCATTGGAATACTTGGTCCCCAGTTGGTGGTGCCATCTGGGGAGGATATGGGAGGATGTCTATACCCTTTCTGGAGGAATGCACACCACTGGGGGTAGGTTCTGAGGATTTATAACCACACCTATTTCTAGTTTGCTCTCTGCTTCATGTGTGGTTAAAAGATGTGATCTCTTAGCCAGGCGTGGTGGCACACGCCTTTAATCCCAGCACTCGGGGGGGCAGAGGCAGGCAGATTTCTGAGTTTGAGGCCAGCCTGGTCTACAAAGTGAGTTCTAGGACAGCCAGGGCTATACAGAGAAACCCTGTCTTGAAAAACCAAAAAAAAGATGTGATCTCTTAGCTTCTCTCTCTCTCTCTCTCTCTCTCTCTCTCTCTCTCTCTCTCTCTCTCTCTCTCTCTCTCTCTCTCTCTCTCTGGAGCCACAAGATCAAACAAATTCCTTCTTAAGTTACCTTTGGCCAGGATACTTCATCACTGAAACAGAAAAGTAACTACTGCGGCCACCATGACTACTGTCACCTCTGTCACCAGGGTCTCTGAAATATCTCCACCATTCTTCTCTCCATCATCACCTTCACCACCACCACCATCATCACCATGATCATCCTTAACCCATCTCCATCACCAAGTTCTCCATGTGCCTGTAGCAAGCAACAGACTCCATGGGTCCCAAACACAAATTTATTACAGGAGCCAGTGCCTCATATCCTACATAGAAACCCCATCTGCTCAGAGTAGGGAGTATGTAGAAAGAGAGGTAACAGAGAGGTGGGGATGCAACAGATGAGACACAAAGAGACAGGTAGTGCTGGCAAGAAAGGTGGAGACCCAGGAGAGAGGACCCCCCCCCCCACTTGTATAAGCTCCCTTCAGAAGTGACCATCTGTGGCTTTTGCCATTATCTACTCCTTAGAAGAGAGCCATCAGGTGTAGTCACGCTCAAGGGGAGGTTCTACACAAATGGCGACTGGAGGTGGAGTCCTTGGGGGCCACTTTAGACTCTGCCTGCCACGGTACCCTCAGCTGAGATTTGTAATATGGGTCTGCTGGACACCAGTGTTTCCACTTCCAGTTGTCTAAACAACTTTTTATTTAGCTTTCAGCTCTGAAGGATATTTCCCTAGATAAGGAGTCCAGCTTAGTAGTTATTTCCTCTCTATGGCATTCCGTTGTCTTCTGGCTTCCAGATGTGTGGGGAAGCCGGTCTTTGAAGAAAATAAGCTTTCTTCCTCTGGTTTCTTTGAAGATACTCTTATTGGGTTGTGACAGCCTTGCTCTGATGTCTCTGGGTCTAGTTTTTGAACACAGCCTCCTTTGCATGTGCAAGTTTTTTTTTTAATTGATGGTAAAACATCTTTTTAAAATTGGTTTTAGCAATTAACTTCTAAAATGCTGCCTCTGCCTCATTCTGTTTTGTTCTCCTCGGTACCTTGTTTCCACACCTCCCTCTCCTTTCTTTTGCTGTTTCTCCTTTGCCTGGTCTTCCGATTCACTGATTCCTTTTCCTACCGTGTCTAACCTGATGCTAACCCTATCGGGTAAGCTCTTCATATTTGCTATTGCACAATTCATTTATATTCTTTCCCTGTTTGTCTTATTGTGCATGAATGTGTGCATGTGCACGTGCATGCCTGTGTGTGTGTGTGTGTTGGTCAAAGGTCCATGTCTTCCTTAGTTACTCTCTACCTTTTAAAAACTGTTTGATGCGTATGGGTGTTCTGCCGGCAGAGAAGTCTGTGCACCACATTCACGCCTGGTGCCCACAGAGGCCAGAAGAGGGTGTTGGGTCCTCTGGAACTCAAGTTGTAGTTGTAAGCCACTATGTGGGTGACACTATGTGGGTGACATTATGTGGGTGACACTATGTGGGTGACACTATGTGGGTGACATCCCTGGATCCTCGGGTTCTCTGGAAGAGCAGAGACTTCTCTTTAGGCTTCCATCTTCTTATTGGAATCAGAGTTTCTCACTAGAGCCCACTGATTTGTCTGAACTGCCTGACTAGTGAGTTCCAGGATCTGCTTCTCCACCCCACCCCACCCCACCTCACCCTCAGTGCTGGTGTTGAGGACACACGCACACACACACACACGCACACACGCACACGCATGCACACAAAGCTACGCCTGGCTTTTACATGGGTTCTGGAGAATCAAGCTCAGTTCCCATATTTGTACAGCGAGTACTTTATAGACTAAACTATGACTTCCCCACATCCTTTATTTTTAGAATGTCTGCTTTTCCTTCAGGGTGGTTTGCAGTTCTCTCACACAGTCTTTTTTTTTTTTTTTAAAGATTTATTTATTATATGTAAGTACACTGTAGCTGTCTTCAGACACTCCAGAAGAGGGCGCCAGATCTCGTTGCGGATGGTTGTGAGCCACCATGTGGTTGCTGGGATTTGAACTCTGGACCTTCGGAAGAGCAGTCGGGTGCTCTTACCCACTGAGCCATCTCACCAGCCCCTCTCACACAGTCTTACCTCCTTTCCAATCTCTTGAGGTGCTCTTGTCTGATAACTCCGAAGTCAGGGCTACCCCTAGGTAGTTTCGATTATGTATTTTTCCGCACAGTTTTGTGATTCCATCTTTTGATTTGTCTGGTAATTTTTGATTAAAGGCCAGATAATATTATGAAACACTATTCCTTGTCACAGAATCTTGGACAGTCAAGTAGCACAGCTCTCGTTTTCAAGTGTCCTCTTCCTTGTCATAGGATCTTGGTTGGCCAGGTAGTACAGGTTGGCTCTTGTTCTCAGAGACTGGAGTGACTCAAATCTGATCACAAGTTTTCTCTTATTCTTCAGTGTGCTTCTCAAGGGGCCTCCACTGAGAGCTGAGGTGTTTGAGGAGGGCCCTCTATTCTCCCATCACCTCTTTGGCATTAAGAGCCTGCCAAAGGCTATGATCAGTTTTTTTTTAAGGCCTTATTGAGGCATATTTAACATGATATCAAATTCACCCTGCTCCCACAGGCCACTCAATAGTTTTTAATGTGTAGTCCTCAGTTTCAGAGCACATTCACTAACCTGCTAAGGCCTCCACCCTCCCTCCCCACCCCAGAAAACTCAGGTACGTTTTGTGGTATGGGATTTGTCTTTGGGCATTTCATATGAGTGGGATCACACTCTGTGGCCTTGTGTGTCTGGCTTCTCTTCTCCTTAGTGTTGCATTCTGAGGCCTCCTTCATGACAAAGAGATGCCACAGGAAATCACCAAGGGGTAACTTTATTTTCTTGAATAAATGTGCTTTAAATCGTTATAACATTTTGCTTAAGTCCCAGAACTTTGAAAATGGGCTTTTGATCATTTTGACATAATCACACCGATTTTAGGAGAGGAAAGGTTGATGGTGAGACACTTGCTCTACTCATTTACAATCTTGCCATATATGTAATATATATAATGTGTGTGTGTATGTGTGCCTCTCTGTGTGTATGTGTGTGTCTCTGTGTGTATGTGTGTGTGTATGTGTGTGTATGTGCGTGTCTCTGTGTGTGTATGTGTGTATGTGTGTGTAGATATGTGTGTCTCTGTGTTTCTATGTGTGTGTGTGTGTTTCTGTGTGTGTATGTGTGTATATGTGTGTGTGTCTGTGTGTGTGTATTTATTCTGTGGCTTGCTAATTCACTCACTGGTTATCATGGCTTAAGAAAGCTAGGTTCTAGCAGGGCAGTGGTGGTGCACACCTTTAATCCCAGCACTTGGGAGGCAGAGGCAGTAGGATTTCTGAGTTCAAGACCAGTCTGGTCTGCAGAGTGAGTTCCAGGACAGCCAGGGCTATACAGAGAAACACTGTCTCAAAAAAACAAAAAAAGGAAGAAAGAAAGAAAGAAAGAAAGAAAGAAAGAAAGAAAGAAAGAAAGAAAGAAAGGAAGGAAGGAAGGAAGGAAGGAAGGAAGGAAGGAAAGGAAGGAAGGAAGGAAGGAAGAAAGGAAGAAAGGAAGAAAGGAAGAAAGGAAGAAAGGAAGAAAGGAAGAAAGGAAGAAAGGAAGAAAGGAAGAAAGGAAGAAAGGAAGAAAGGAAGAAAGCTAGGTTCTGGGACTGGGAAGATAGCACTATGTAAAATGGTTGCCACGCAAGCATGATGATTTGAGTTCAGAACCCTGCCACCCACGTGAAAAGCTATGGTATGGCACACCTTGGAGCTCTCTGGCCAGCTAGGCTTGCCAAATAAGTTGGCTTTAGGTTGAGTGAGGGACCCTGCTTCAAAGATAAGGTGATGTTGGAACCCATAAGCGGGTTTCCCCAGCATCATACCACTGGCCCGATAGTGTGCAAACCACATATAGCCGAACCCAAAAAGCATGCTTAAATCCCATGATTGCCTAAAGACAGGCCATAGCGAGAAGCATGGCGCTCATGCAGCCAAGGCATGTAAATGGATGCTCTTGGGAAATTAGGAGGACTGCTCACAAGGGGCCCTAGAGCCCCCCTTGAAGTGGAAGGGTGCTGCTGGGTCTTCCCATGAGGCTTCGGACTTTGGGACTGGCTTATCTCTCTCGACTCTGTGGTACTAAAATCAGAAAAAGCAGGAAGGACATTGTAGGATCGCATTTCCTTTTAGGTCCTCTGGAGTCTAGGTCCCCTGATAGCTGCACAGCATCTTTGACTTGCTCCCACGCTGCCTTCCAGCCTGTCCTCTCCGTGGGCTGAGGTTCTGGAAGATGCTTAGCAATATCAACCACAGAGAAGGGCCATTTCCCTTTGAGGAGCAGCTTCTTGGCAGGAAGAAAAATGTTAAACCGTCTGACAAAATTGAAGCCCTAAACAGAACCAGCTTGTCTGAGGTCTACCCGCCTCGAGACCCAGAACAAACGAGTGGTATTGGAGTGCCTCTGGACCTGCACTTAGAGGGTGCGTGGTGCTGAGGACAGGAAACCGAGGGATTGGAGAGCTGGAAATGACTTCAAAGGAGTCTGGCTCCAGGGTTCAGGCACTCATTGGGTTTGGGTTTTCTGGAGTGATTTGAACTGCCACAGGCCCTCTTGGATTCTCTGTGAGGTCAGGGACTCTGAGGGCTGATGCTAGCCTCCTGGGCACTGCTCTGTCCGTGGAAGCTATAGCTGGAGATAACCCAACTACAGCAGTGCAGATGCTCTTTACCATGAGCACAGGCCCTCAGTAGACAGCATCAAGAAAAAAGCGAACCAAATGACCACTTCTCATCCTCAGTGCAGCCAGGTATGGATCAGGATATGGTGCAGGCATCAAATGGTGGTCGTTGGTTTCTGTTCCTGTCTGGTCTCTAGTTACATACATTTCCTGTGCCTTGGCATTGACCTTTGCTGGACTTTCAGCCTCTCAGGGTCAACGATCATGACTAGAAACAGCTTCTCCTTGAAAGGGAGCCTTAGCACCTGCACCTGCATAGTAGATAGGGTTTGCTGTTTCTTTGCAGAGGCTCTCAGAATCTGTTCAGTGAATATGTCCTCTGACCACCCCACTGTTGCATCACAGGGAAATGACAGACAGAGCCCCCCCCCCCAATTTATTAGCTATTCTACCTGGGTCAAGTCACATGCTCCCTATGTGTACCAGCACTCTCCTGCTTGTGGGATGGACTTATGTGTTGTGTGAGTTTGGACATGGGGTGCAGCTATTCATGGCTATCAGCGATTCTCTCTGACTTATGTGTGATGCCTGTCTATGTCTGATGACATTGGTGATATCTAGAGCTGCAGGATTACTTCTAGTGGTCAGTCCTGACAATGCTGGTCCAGCTAAAACCATCAGCCCTTGAGGTTGGGGTGTATGTTCTTTTAACCCATGTGTGTGTGTGTGTGTGTGTGTGTGTGTGTTTACAGCCCCCTTACCCTACTGTGGGCAGCTAGCAATCCAGCAGGCCCTCGAGATCCCGTAAGTGACAGAGTTTCATTACTCAACAGAATGTTCCAGAGATGGCCAGTCCAGGTACATGAGTCACACACACACATTTCAGGAAAGACCTTGGGCTTCTAGTGAGTAACCGTAGTAACAGTCAAACACAGGTTTTCTCCACAGCAGACTTCTGAGTCTGAGCTCAGAGGGAGCAGGGTTTGAATCACGGAGGAGACAAAGAAACTTCACAGGCATCTAGAGTGTCCAGCCCTACCGGCTGTCAGGGATTATTAGCACTTTCCCCAAGCAGCCTGGAGGTTCTCTGGTTTTTGTGGACTCACACTGCCTCGTGGTTTCCTCCCGGCCAGCATTCAATTCCCTCCTGTAGCAAGGGAAGTCTGCTTTAACCTTTGTAGTGTGCATCGACCAATTCCCCCTTGCCGCCCCCACATCTTGCTGCACGGGGCTAAGGTTGCCAAGTAGCTTGTCTTGTGAAAGGGAGTTTTTGTCATGATCGCAAGAACTCCACAGCATCTCTGGTGGAGACGTCTGAAACACCTGGAGGACCTGATGTGAGGGGCTGGGGTTTGGGTTGCTGAGAGGACACCAGGGCCATGTGGGACAGAGCTGAGTGGGGCCCTAGCTCACAGCTATCCAGAAGACAGCCCCACAGCTGCGAGTAATCTTGAGAAGCCTCTCAGACCATGAACATCCCCTAGTGAACTCAGCCCAGGACCCTTGGCCAGAGGGACTGTAGCAGAGAAGCAGAAGTGGCCGAAGCTGCTCTCTGTGGCCGTGTGTTATGCAGGTAGAGCGCTCATCACTCCAAGGGCCCCACCAGCCCCCTCTATCCCTCCCTGGGTTCTACAGCTACCTTTCCTTCTAAGGCCACCTTATTGCCACCGCTCTGCGGGCCAGTTACTATTTTAAGATCTGGCTGCATGTGCCCCAGGACTTTGCCCACTTGCAAGCCAACTCTCCCCGATCCCACTGCTTGGGCTTCTCAGTTCAGATGAGAAGCCCTGGGACTCTGAGCTAGGAAGCTGCAAGTCATGTAGGCAGGACGATGTCTGCTCCAGGGAGCAGAAGGGATAGGGACAGGGTGCTGCTGGGTAAACTGGAAGCACAGATCAACCTTGGTGGTCCCCACATACATCCCAGTAAGCAGCAGGGGTCAGCCACAGAAGGAGATCAGAGAGGACCCTCCCTAGGTATTCTGCAGGGTCCAGTGTGGACGGTACCCTCCCAGGGTTGAAACAGCACACACGCCCAACTGAAAGGGCTGATGCCTTTAGCTACACCAGGATTGATTGACAGCATTAATCCTTGGCTAAAGACATCCTCACTGGGGATGTCTTTCTCCAAATGGGCTGGATCCTTTGCAATTCGAGTGATGTAGAACATCACTGCTGTAGATGTAGAAGACCTCCTGGAGTTCCTGAATGGGCATGTGTAGGATTTTGAGATTCTATGCCCAGGACAGCCATCCTGTGTGTGTGATTATGCATGTATAAATGTGTTTGGGGTGTGGGGATGTGTATGTGTGCATGCATATGCACCTCTGCATATGTATGTATAAACACACATGTAAGTATAGCACACATTGGCACAAACATTTACTTCAATGTATATGCGTTGCATACAGATGCAGAGTTATGCCTGTGTGGGCATGCACATGCACACACACATACATATATTGCATATGACAAACATGCAAATTTCCATGCATATGTGTATATAGTGCACATATATACACTCTACTCACATAACCTCTTTCTAACACATGTGTGAATGTGTGTACATATAGGCTTGCATGTATGTATGTATATTCAATCATGTACACATATGCATATCCATGTATATGTTCATTTACACACACACACACACACAAGTGTGTGTGTTTAAGTGTGTCCAGATGCTCTTGACTTGGACAAGCCATCCCAGAATTGGACTGGATGTGTGTGGGAAATGACTTTCTAGAATACACCAGCCAGATGAAATCAGCTGTGCGGCCAACACATGTCAGCCAGGCAGAGCTGGGGGCTCACAGGAAGCTAACCCCCTTCTTAGAAATCCTCAAGGAGGGAACAGGATGTGCTGTGGGAGCGGGCAGGGCGGGGCTGGCTCTTTCTGAGTCACACACTCAGGCTGTTTCCAATTATGTGTCCAGTCAGCATAGAAAATGTCATGTGGGGGCCTCACAGTCTGCAAGAGAGCACTTATGGCTTTACCTACTCCTCAGACCCTAATTCACAGAGCAGCACGGACAGCCCAGGAATTAGCCAGGCTATGGTGTGGCTGTTGTGCCCAGAGCCATGGCCTCCTGGCTCTGACCCCACATTTAGGATTGTCTGACTAAATACTGGGGACTTGGGATGCGTTGGTGGCTTGGTGGCTGCTCCCACCATGATGAACAGGAGATTATGAGTCCTGGGGTGTCATCTGCATTCCCCAGGGCCTGCTCTGCTCCATTCTCCGTGGTGATGGGATATGTTCTTCCTCATGTCCCTACATCTCAATTAGTGGTAGTTATGCCTCCATCCTTTGGCCAAGGGTGGCTTGATCTGCTCTCTGAGGACTCTTCCAAGTGTCTGCAGAGTACTCAGGGGGTCTTTGCCATCCAGGTATTGAGATGTAGGGTCTCTGGCTAGGCAAATCCTCAGCTTCCCAGAATTATTTTACTACCACTTCTGGGGTCCTTCGGGGATGGCAGGGATACGATAGGTAGTCCTGCTAATAGGACATAAGCCCTGCTCACCTTAAGGCCACCTCTCCCGTGTTATTACCATGTCACCCTCCAAACCACCATCCCAGGCTCAGTCTGCAGAAAGACAAGAATCTTCCATACCTGCCCAGGAACCTTCTATTCTCTTCCTAAGACTTCAAGTCATGAAAGTTGACACAGGCCTACTTCTTTTCTCTTGGAACTGGCTAGAACCAGATGGTAAGGTGCAGTTGAAGAGGTTAGAAGCAGAAAGACTCCAGGGATTATGGACCAGATACCACAGGCAAGGCAACAATCTATATAGTGGAGTCATAGACTTCAGTTCCCTCTCTACAGAGCAGGCACTACCCATGTGGTTTGTATCCATGACTGACTCACGCACACGTCCCTGACTATGTCCCCTCTGTCCCTTCCTCTATCTAAGTCCCATGGGGTTCATGCTTCTCTCCAGGCAGAGGGTGTGGTGATGGCTAAGCCGCCATGTGTGCCAGTCTGGAAAAGTGGTTCTCACCCTATGGGTTAAGACCCCCTTGGTGAGGGCCACATGACAGATACCTTGTATATCAGATATTTACATCGCAATTCATAACAATAGCAAAATTATAGTTATGAGGTAGCAATGAAATAACTTTATCTTGGGGAGGGGGGTCACCACAACACAAAGAACTGTATTAGAGGGTAGCAGCATTAGGAAGGTTGAGAGTCACTAGTCTAGAATGTCATTCTTCAGAGAGATCCTTTGGCTGGAGGGCTCTGACTGGTGGGTCTTCCTCCTCAGCACACTCAGGGTTCATCCTTTGCCTTAGGTCCTCTGGTTCCTTTGAGGAGGCCACAGTGGGATAGGTACCATTCTTTGTGTGTAATCTGTGTTTGGCATTCTGCACGCTGACTGTGTTGTTTGTGGACTGTGGCAGGATTTTCCCTGTCCAATTAATTTAAATATCGGTGCAGCGGGAGGCCTGTGATTGGACAGGGAAAAGGGAGGTGGAGCTAAGAGTTGCAGAGACAGAAAGTCACAGGAGAAGGGAGAAGGTAACAAGATGGAGGCTGAACAGGATGATTCAGATTCCCCGTGGCTTTAAGTAGCCACAGGTAGATACAATATCATATAGGGATAGAATAATTGGGGGTAACTTGTCTAATCTAGGTGATCAGTTTGTATCATCAATTGGCCCTGAATTTATTGTGTGGGTATCTTGTGAATTGAGAATTTATTTATATATAAACTTGACTGATTAATTATAAGCTTCTAGAGTTCTGATTTTACCGGGTACTGGGTATTGCGACATCTAACTGCAAGGTGGGTGGTCATTGCATGGGGCTGGCATGGCAGTAACCTGCCAAGGAAAATTAGCTAGTTGGGTGGGGACGTCTTGGAAGCTCCAGGCCAGAGTGTCTGTTGAGATGAGAACACCCCGCTGGAGCCATGTGGCCCACCGGTGCCTGGCGTAGCGTGGGAACGTGCCATTCTGTGACAGACTTGATCCTCTTTTGGGAAGGATTGTGGAAGGAATTTGCAGCTTTGGATTGGAGAAACCATTGGGTGTTCAGATCTTAGTGAGCTGTTGTGGGAACTTAGGAAATAAAGGCACACACCTTTAATCCAAGCACTGGGGAGGCAGAGGCAGGCAGATCTCTGAGTTCAAGGCCAGCCTGGCCTACTGAAGGAGACCCAGGACAGCCAGGGCTACACAGAGAAATCCCAAAAAAAAACTAAGAAAAAAGAAAAAAGAAAGAAAGAAGAGAAGAGAAGAGAACAGAATACTGGGGTCTTGGAAGAGAAGAATATTGGAAGAAGCGCAGATGATAGGGGGTCTGGCTTGTGAAGAGCCAGAGAAGAGTTTGGAGAAGGCCTCCAAGACTCTATTGGGATGCTTTGATATTTTGAATTAGGATTTTGTGGGTGCTCATCAGCTGTGGGTGGAGAATCAACTGTGACAAAGAATAGACCAGAATCAGAGAGGCAGAATCTTCAGAGAAGTGTTTCTGCTGGGGCAACACACAGAGGCTGTGGTCCAGAGGAGGCCAAGGCTATACCTCATGCCAGCAGCTGAACTTGGTACTGTGTGAGAGTAACCAGGTGGTATTGGTTTTAAAAGGTTTGAGGGGGTCATGGAGAGCAGCTTGGCACCATGTGACATGGTTGGAGTTTCTGCAAGGAGGCCGGAAGAGGCTCGTGAAGCACCAGAGAAGAGTTTGGAGAAGGCCTCCAAGACTTTATTGGGATGGTTTGATATTTTGAATTAGGATTTTTGTGGGTGCATGTCAGCTTGGTGTGATGCTACATCATTGGTGAAGGTGCAGCCCAGGTTGCAGTCAAAGCCCCACCTCAGGACTGAAGTTGGCTGGGGGCCAGGTGGGGGAGGAGTCTAATCTTGTCACCATGTGGCAGATTGGTGTCCTGGAGGAGAGCTCAGGAGATGCTATTGGAGAAAGTGCAACCCAATTGCAGAAGAAGATGCCACCATTTTGGAACTACCGGTATCATGGCACAGTCACCAAAGGACAACAGAAGCCATGGTGCAGAGCAGGCCTGAGCCCACGAGACATGATGTAAAAGCTGGGGCAGGCAAGGCCTTTGGATCTAGAAGACCCTGAGTCCCAGACATTGGACACTGAGCTACTTAGCACGGTTGGAGTTTGGTTTTGCTTAGTTCAGCACTCTGAACCATGTCCTGCTTCCTCCCTCTGAACCATGTCCTGCTTCCTCCCTCTGAACCATGTCCTGCTTCCTCCCTCTGAACCATGTCCTGCTTCCTCCCTCTGAACCATGTCCTGCTTCCTCCCTCTGAACCATGTCCTGCTTCCTCCCTCTGAGCCATGTCCTGCTTCCTCCCTCTGAACCATGTCCTGCTTCCTCCCTCTGAACCATGTCCTGCTTCCTCCCTCTGAACCATGTCCTGCTTCCTCCCTCTGAGCCATGTCCTGCTTCCTCCCTCTGAGAACTAGAAAGTGTGTAACTTGTCTTTTTTTTTTGGCGGGAGCCCACAGTTGAAAAGGTTTTGGAGTTTTAGAGAGACTTGGGATTGTTTAAAAGGACTGAATTTTTAAAGTGTGTGGGACTTCTAAAGCTATTTATGTCTTACACTGTGATATTAATATTGAGCCCTTGGGGGTGAACAGCAAAGGGGGAAGGTTGTGGATTAATAAGCGATGTGTTTGTGTGTCAAGCTGACAAGTGGCTAACGGTACCTGATGAAAACATAGACATATCCCGGAAGAAGAATCTTGAGAAAAGGCCTTCATGAGATTGACCTGTAAGAAGTCTGTAGGAAATTTTCTTAATTAGTGATTGATAGGGGGAGGGGGGACCTGCCTGCTGTGGGAGAGGCCATCCCTGGGCTGGTGGTCCTATAAAAGAGCAGGCTGACCAAGCTATGAGGAGCAAGCCAGTAAGCAGCATCCCTCCATGGCCTCTTCATCAGCTCCTGACTCCAAGTTCCTGCTCTGCTTCGGTTCCCATCCTGGCATCCCTCAGTGATGGACTGTGTTGTGGAACTGTAAGCTAGAATAGACCCTTTCCTCGCCACGTCGCTTATAGCCGTGGCGTTTCATCACAGCAATAGCAACCCCGACTAAGACGCAGCCTTTTGAAATTCTTCGGAAAAAGAAAGAGTCACCAGATTTCTTCAGATATCCTTACTGAAAATTTAGACTTTGGTCAGTGGTTTCTCCTTCACTTTAGCTAGGTTTATACTTTCTAGTCAGCAATGCATTTGAGAGTTCTTTTTTTAAAATCATTTTATTGTAGTTACTGTCTTTCAGGGAATTGCATTCTCTACTTTGACAAAATAGAAGCCCCTGGCTGATCTTTTAAAAATGTAAAGCTTAGGACTGGAGAGATGGCTCAGCGGTTAAGAGCACTGACTGTTCTTCCAGAGGTTCTAAGTTCAATTCCCAGCAACCACGTGACAGCTCTCAACCATCTGTAATGGGATCTGATGCCCTCTTCTGGTGTGTCTAAAGACAGTTACAGTGTACTCATATATAAAATAAACAAATCTTTAAAAAAATATAAAGCTTATAAATGCATACTTTACATCCTTAAATTATACTTTTTTTTAAGTTTGGCAAGTTTGACAAAGGTAGACCTTTGCAAACAGCACCAAGTTAAGACCTGGACACCTAGCATGGCATATGGTGCCAACTGGTAATCCTAGAATGTGGAAAACTGAGGCAGCTCTGCCTGTACTTGAGGGTTCAGCCTATAGCGCCAGGGGTCCTGGATCCCCCTATACTCAGGAAAAGGCCAGGCATTTTTTCCCAGAGAAGACC
Organism: Mus caroli; assembly: GCF_978045245.1. Classification (NCBI taxonomy): domain Eukaryota; kingdom Metazoa; phylum Chordata; class Mammalia; order Rodentia; family Muridae; genus Mus; species Mus caroli. The sequence continues at coordinate 74,942,894 of NW_028227264.1, forward strand.
AGGAGTCCCTCATTGAGAGTAGCAATCCCAGTACCTGCCCAGGACATCTGTACCTGCATGAAGAAGCCCTGTTACCTGGAAAGCATGTGGCTTGAGGGAGCTGGGGAAGCCTGGGTCTACTGACTGGATGTTGGGTCCCCTGGGTCGTGAGCACCCTGTGTCTGCCCAGAGCTCGTCCAATCAGTGCTTAGAGAAGCATCTATGTCCATCTCTGCTACCTTTGCTCACAATCACTTCCCATAACTCTCAGAAGAAAGGCAGGTAGACTTTATAGCATGACTCACGAGGCCAAAAGGTGGCCCTGCCTGCATGGAATTCTATTTAGCCACAAAAGGGAAGAAATGTTTAAATGGAGTGCCACAAGAGAGGACCGGAGAGCTATGCTGGAGGACCCTGAAAACTACAGATCATGTGACTCCACTTTGTTACTTGTCTAACACAGGTAGGTCCAGAGATGTCCTCACCTCCCTGTCCAGTGTACATTTGTCATTTCTTCATTCCCTTGCCACTCCAGTTAGAACATTTTTTAGAGCCACATAAAATGCACCATGGATCTCTCATGGTTTGTGCACACACACACACACGCATGCAGACACCCCCCCACACACACACACGCACACATACACACATGCACATGCATACAAAAGATGGGATTCGGTGGTCTGGACTCTCATGAAGCCACAGCACTCTAGAATAGAAAGGTGGGGTCATTGCACACAGCTGAACAATGAGGCAGGCTTATTATACAGAACAGAACAGGGAACCAAGGTTGTTATACAGAGCTGAACAGGGAGGCAGGTTTAGCTAACCTCCTAGGAGCCGTCTTTGCAGGCAATAAGCATCCCATGGGCAGAAAGCTATGGTGGACATTTTCTTCACGCACTATCAGCATCTATACACGGACAAGAGGAAGGCCTTACCATCACCCCTGAGCCTCACCCAAGGAAACATTGCTACTCTTGTGGGTCCCTGACACAGTTGTGGTCACGTCAGATGATCCCCATTCACTTGATTGATTCACTGGCTCACAGCCAAATGGGCACAGGGCAGGGAGGTTGGGGAGAGGGCATTGTCTTAAAAGCTGGCTTTGTCCTTCTTGTCAGCTTTGCTTTCCCGTACTTTCCCCCACCCACCCACAATGATGATCGGTTTGCCTGAGGATCACAGCAATGTAGCCAAGGGACCAGGAACCAAAACCACTGACACCATGAGCCAAAAAAAAAAAAAAAAAGCCTATCTTCTTTTCAGTTGACTTTCCTGGTATTTTGCCACAGCAGTGGATACTGACTAACAGAGTGGCCGGGAGCTGAGTGACTGCCCAGGGTGACCATCAGCAGAACTGAGCCCACGCCTGGCATTTCCTGGTCCCTGAGTAGATGGCATCTCCAGAACCTGGTTAAACGGACCAGCCTGACTCTACTCTGCCAGAGAGAGTGCGCCAACAGTGCCTGGCTTTGCAAAAGGGCTAGTGTTAGATTCTGTGGAAAGGACTGGAGCCCCAGTTGGCATTGACATCTGGCCCTCTGCCTCGCCTTTAAATTTGAAGACTCCTCCTTTCCGGCCCCTAATTCCCGATGTTTAATGTATTAGTAAGGACCCCTCCCTCCTATTTATAGCCCTGAGTGAAGCAGTGTCCTCTGTGGTTGGTTTTGTTGAATCTACTCCTGACCTAATGATGACAGTCAGTGTAGTTTGTCCCCAACCTGGACTGGGTGTGACCTCAGAGGTGGCACAGCTCCTGGCCCTGAGATACAGGCTGCCCATTTCCACATGGAAAAAAATCTCCTGGCTTTTCTGTCTCCAGTGTGGGGAGTGGAGTGGTTAGAGGGGTGGAGTGGGTGGGGAATGGAGTGGGTGTTTCAGGTGGGTGGCATGTGCCAAGCAGAACAGAGCCCAGGGTTTCTTCGGTCTCCATGCACAGACACTTTTGAAGTCAGTTTGGATTCTTGTGGAAACTTCATTTCTTATTTTTTCCCTCCCGTTTCTCTGGTAACTCCCAAACAAACCCACACAGCCATGTCACCTGGCTCCCAGCTGCATTTCCCAGCAGACACCTAAGGCTGGAAAACTCAGCAGGCTGTGGGCGCCAGCAACCAGAGCGAGTACTGCCTTATCCCTTAACTCCTTCAGTATGGGTTTCTGAACTCTGGTCTTAGGTCCCTCCTGGGAAGGTCTCCCGCAAACCCAGGCTAGGCCAGGGCTGCTTTCCCACCATGCAAAAGAGGCGCCTTCTTGCTGTAAAATTAGAAAACCCTAGAAGCCAAGACAGACCACACAATGCATTAGTGGAACGGGGACCTCCGCCCGGCCTTCCCCCCCTTATGTGGCCCCGTGGGGGCAGGGAGGTTCTGGGGGAGGTGGCTGCATGTGTTGTCTGGCTGCTTGCTCTGCAGGCCTTGGGATCTGGCAGCTTCAATCTTTTTTTTTTTTTTTTCTGCTGACTTGTTCTATCTTTTTTCTTTTTTCTTTTTATCTAAACAAAGAATTCCCGATTTCTATCCAGTTTTTGAACCTAGCACGTACTCTACTCTGACAGCACAGGGGCATATCATGCCTCAGAGCAGGGATTGTCAGGTTTCCCACACAGAGGGTAAGGCCCTACTCAACACAGCTGGGTGTACAGGCGAGTGATATGAAGATTGCTGTTGCAGGCACTGCCGCCGGCCTCAGGGACAGACTCAACTCTGTGGCCTTTGATGGCGAGAATTCCTGTAGTTTTGGCTTCTAAGAAACCGTCTCTGTCTTGTTCCTGACCTAAAGTAGAATATTAGACAGTCATGAAGATCTCCAAGGTCCCAATGCCCTGGGTTCCTGTGGTGACTTTTTCATCTGCTCTGCTGGGTGGTTTTTGATGAATGGTTAACTGTTCTAACCTCTGTTGGAAGAAAGATAACCAAGACTGGGATTGTTTTATTGTTGTCTAAACAAGCTCATCCTCATGTGTGCTCTGCTATTCTTAGGGAGTGCATACAAAATTAATTTACAGTGCCCCGTAGCTCATAATTAAGTCTGGGGGGAGGGAGAGTTTCAGACGAAATAGTTATTTGAAAAGCCGTCCCTAAATCTCCCATCCCAGAACCCTTTCAAATACATCTGGACTAGAAATTCCCCACCCTCTTAAAAAATGTACTCAGGACAGAAGCCAGGGAAAGCTGGGCCCTGGCCCAGAGAGTCCAGCCTTTGTACAAATGATACACTAGGCAGGGCCAGCTGAGGGATGTCTGCCGCTGGCCCAGGAGATACAGCCAGGGTCTTGGTGGTGGTGAGACCCCAGATTGCTGCATCTGTATAGAGGCGGTAGCACTGGGAGAAGCCAGGACTCTTCCTGGGCCAGCAGCCCTTGCTTGTGGTTCCTTCTCCTTCCAGTCTGCTGGGTTCCACTCTTGTGGCATCTCCCACTAGTCACACACCTTAGGGTGAATCACTTTTCATCAGCCTGTGAAGGAATACAGATGAGATAACCCTCTAGTCCCAGACAGGCACCTCCTCAGTTCCAAGTTGAGCATAGGCATCAAGCCACTGGGGCAGAGTCTTCCTCCAAAAGTACAAGAGAAGGAAAAATCATGTGACTTTGCTGTCCAATAGGAAGAGATGAGGCATTACATCAGCTCTTAGAGAAGCAGGTGTTAACCCAGACTAGGTATGTCTGGGAAAGTTAGGGGGCAAGGAGCCACAGGGGCACAGGGATGGGGACTGAACTCAGGAGCAGAAATGGTTCCAACAGACAGGTAGGAGTTCTTGAGCAAAATTGGCCCTCTGTGGGTTCTGTGGCCCATGAGAGTAGGATCCGTGTTTGTCATGGAGAGACTGTTGTGACCATGGGGGTCAGGGCTGAGAACTGCTGATCAGCCTTGCTGACACTCATTGATCTCTAGTGGGGTTCATGTCTCCTCTAGAGTCCTGGAATTAGATTCCCATGATTCTCAAAGGGCCCTGAGAAGGGCATAGTGGGTGAGCTACTGCCATAATTCAAAGGACATGATTTTCTGAGGGGAATTCACCCTTGCTCACTCCACCTGACCAGATTGAGGTCAGCAATGTGGCCAACCAGTGCATTTAGGATCCATAGCTCTCTGGACAGAGGTAAGAGAAATTTCAGAACTGGACACACAAAAATGAGCGTTTTATCATTGCTGAGGTGGCAGATGATCTCTAAGAGTCATTCCAGTCAGAATAGGAGGGAGGGCGTTTGCCAAGTCAGTAGCCAAATGCTCTGGGGCCTGAGATCTTGTGGTGGATGTACTCAGAACTGGATCTGAGGAAAGCTATGGTCTCACCCTAGATCTGTTCAGTTGCCCTGAGTAACTGTACAGAGTGAGTCAGTGCTTCCATAATGGAGGAGGCAGCCATGTTGGAGGAGGCGGCCATGATGGGTCTCAGAGCGTCAGAGTCTGATGTGTGTCTAGTAAACCTCAAGTGCCTGAGCCTTCCCTCCCAGTCCACAGGTCCCAGCAGGGAGGGGTGGGAAAGGCTGGAGTAATTTCTTTCCTGTCTATCAGTCTGCTCATGTGACACAGATGAGGGTGCAGGTAATGTACTTTCATACTGTTTGTGGGTCTAATTCAGCTCCATGAAGTTCACTCTCCTCTCCTTTTCATGTGTAAGCCATAATTTCTTAAGACCCGTTGAATCCTTTTGTTTGTTTGGTCCTCATTTTTGGGGGGTGGGGGGCGGGGAAGGCAGTTTCAGAACTGTTAGTATGAATCAGTACCAGAAAGTCACCCAGAGCTTTCTGATCCACAGAGGGACTCAGGGGACTCACCCCACAATGCTACCCCTGTACACTGGTGAGGGATGATGGCATTGCTATCCAGAGGTCAGTGGTGGAACCTTCTGTGGGCCAAGGCAAGAGGAAGAAATCAACCACAGAATCTGTAACACGTTGAGGCTCCCAAACGAGGAGACACAATAGAGGCAGGCATATGCAGGGCAGCTCGTAGGTGCCAGGGCCAGGTTGTGGTTGCTTTTGTGGTTGGTGAATCCACAGCCCAGCTCAAGGCACCCATTCCCAGGGAATAACAAAAGGACTTGTCTTAGTGAGAGTTTCTATTCTTGAACAAACATCATGACCAAGAAGCAAGTTGGGGAGGAAAGGGTTTATTCAGCTTACACTTCCACATTGCTGTTCATCCCCAAAGGAAGTCAGGACTGAAACTCAAGCAGGTCAGGAAGCAGAAGCTGATGCAGAGGCCATGGAGGGATGTTTCTTACTGGCTTGCTTACTCTGGCTTGCTCAGCTTGCTTTCTTATAGAATCCAAGACTACCAGCCCAGAGATGGTACCACCTACAAGGGACCCTCCCCCTTTGATCACTAGTTGAGAAAATGCTTCACAGCTGGATCTCATGGAGGCACTTCTTCAACTGAAGCGCCTTTCTCTGTGATAACTCCAGTTGGTGTCAAGTTGACACAAAACCAGCTAGTACAGGACTCATGAAACAGCTGCCCAAGAAGTGTGGGAGTACAGAGGCGAGGCAAGTTATAGGATGGCAGAAGGGCAGGGAACAAGTCTTCGTGGCCCCACTCAGAGCAGTTCTTAGTGATTGTCCTACGAATATGTAATAGCCGAACGAAGTAACTGTTGGAAAGTTCAAAGGGCCTGTAGATGCCTGTGTGTAGGGAGATGATTGTAGCTTGGGATATAGGTCTATAACCATTAAAAATGGCACATTAAATTGAACCACCATGTCAAGACTAGCTCAGTGATGGCGAGGGATACTTTTTGGGAAAATGAATAAGGATTCTCTCCCAGTCTAATTTAACTCGACGTGGCTTTGAGAACTCAGGTAAGCCTAGAACCTCCACACTTCTGAACCGGAAGCATATTTTCTTGCTAATCCAGGTGTCTGGAATATAGCTGGTGTACTGCTAACATTGAGGGGAAGGCAAGCTTGCCCTTAATTTGGGGGTGGGGGGGGGTAGGTACCAGGACTGCCAAGGTAGACCAGATAGTCTACAGATTGTCATGTGGTTCAATGTGGTTCAATAAAAGGTCAAATGCCTTTTCTATTGAACATGTGCTTAGATCTTTCTTGTCCATGGATCCTTCAAGCCCACTGAATTCTTCATTCTCTAGATTCTTCATCCCTCTTGGATCCTGTATCCCCTCCAGACCCTCATCCTACTAGATCCTTCATGCCCACTGGATCCTTCGTGCCCACTGGATTCTTCATGCCCACTGGATCCTTCATGCCCATTGGATCCTTCATGCCCACTGGATTCTTCATGCCCACTGGATCCTTCATGCCTATTGGATCCTTCATGCCTATTGGATTCTTCATGCCCATTGGATCCTTCATGCCCACTGGATTCTTCATGCCCACTGGATTCTTCATGCCTATTGGATCCTTCATGCCTATTGGATTCTTCATGCCCATTGGATTCTTCATGCCCACTGGATTCTTCATGCCCACTGGATTCTCCATCCTTCGATCTCCCAGACCCTCTGATCCATCTGTACTGTGAATCCTTCATCCTCACTGTGAGTTCTTGAGACACAGATCTCTAAAAGCTGTGCCTCTGTGTTTACAATCCCACATTAATGAGGGACACCCATCCCGGGGTGGGAACAGAGGTTGTGGCTCACAGTAGGTCAAGATGGCTGAGGGACAGGATCTGTGAGGTGCAGAGGAGGGCAGTCGTTAGCACCCTCAAGCTAGTGAGCTCAGAAGTCCAGATAAAGGAGAAGTGAAAACAAAGCCACCCAAGTTCCCAGACATTTTAACCAATTAAAGGGCCTGTTGGAGATATTTAGCTAAACCATAGTGGAAACAAAGCTGATAAACAAGCAGAGGAAGTAAATCAAATGTATGGTATACTGCCTAATAGCTTCTCATTCATCAACAGACCACACACATGGAAATGGTCCTTTGCTCTGCAAGCTTACTGTACAAATCCATCCATGGATACATTTCTTTTTTTTTTTTTTTTTTTTTTTTGGTTTTTCGAGACAGGGTTTCTCTGTATAGCCCTGGCTGTCCTGGAACTCACTTTGTAGACCAGGCTGGCCTCGAACTCAGAAATCCGCCTGCCTCTGCCTCCCGAGTGCTGGGATTAAAGGCGTGCGCCACCACGCCCGGCATGGATACATTTCTAAGTCTGTATCTCCACCACTTAATGTAACCATGTAGTTAAGTATCAATTTCTTCTTCCTCTTCCTCCTCCTCTTCCCCCTCATTTGATATTTCTGAGATAGGATCTCTTGTAGCCCAGGCTGGCCTTGAACTCAATAGAGACCAGCCTGCTTCTGTTGCTCCAATACAAGGATTATGGTGTCTGCTGCCATACCTGGTACAAGAATTACCTTTTATGGTTTGCCTGCAGACTCCATCCCCCTTCTCTATTTTTACTGTCTTCAAAAGAAGAAAATGGCGGTGATCTTTACTAATGGCTACGATTTGCAGGAGACCTGCTGAAGCCAAGTCATGGTGAACACATGAACACCAGGACTGGGAATTTTTTCTACATGCACAAATAAAAGGAAGATAGGTAGATTTAATCTCAAATATATCTATACTCATTAAATAGATTAAACATTTTAACACTCTAGTGTGTGTGTGTGTGTGTGTGTGTGTGTGTGTGTGTATGGGGTGGGGTGCATGCATGCCTGCACATATGTGTAGGTCAGAGGGCAACTTGCAGGACGGGGTTTTCTTTTACCATGCAGGTCCTAGGGATCCACACAGGTTCACATTCAAAGCATTTTAAATATTTACTTTATATGTATGAATGTTTTGCTTGAATACGTGTATGTGCACCATATACTTGTCTGGTGCTGTGGAACTGATATTACAGGCCACTGAGTCACCATGTGGGTGCTGAAAGTGGGACATGGGTCCACTCCATTAAGTGCGTTTGACCACTATGTCGCTAGTCTCTTCAAAGCAGTCTTGACATGTTTGCAGTTTTACAGTGTGGGCATGAGAAAGATGCTCATGGGCCTGGCATGAGCCTAGGTGGACATACTCTGCTTACACGGACCAGAGAGTCAGCAGTGCAGCCTGGGCTGGACGCTTTCTGCCAGTGGGTTTTCCCATCTCCAGTCATGCTCCCATGTTCTATGTCCAAAAAGTACCTCTCGCCATCGTTACCCACCCGACTCAAGACCTGGAGTGGATTTCTGCTAAGGTCTCTTCTCAGCTCCGGGATGCTGCACAGCGTCTGGAAACGGTTCACACAAGCTTGATGAACACCTATTTCAAATGGATTGAGTCACACCAACTTCCCACACTCCTTCCCTCTCTTTGAGTCAGAAGTTGGCTTTCTACAGAAGGTTCCCGCAGGACCCAGGCTGTCCAGCGTGACTCACTGTGGTCACCCTGTGACCCACTTTCCACTGTGAGCTTTGGCACAGTGGATTCCCAGGGCACTCCTCTGTCACCACCGCCACTGCCTCCTCATGAGAATCGGGGCTCAGTGGAGTGAGCCGGTGCGGACAATGTTGAATTTGGCCACTATGCCTTTGGGCGTGGATGGAGGGGTTAGTGGGAGAGGCAGGCCCTTCGGTTCCTCAGGGTTCGCTGGATCACTCCCATCCGGGCTAAGGTTGCTTCTGCAAGTTGAGCATCTGGGAAGAGGGGAGCTGGGGGTGAGCGGCTGGTCCTAAGGCTGAGAATGCATCGGGTGAGTCTAGAACTGGAGCCAAATTGCCTGCCTCTGAGTTAGTGGCTTGCCACCCGAAAGGTTAAGCATTTTCCTTTACAAGACCATTTTGAAAATCCTTAAATGGGTAGTGTTTTTAGCAGTGTTTTTTGCCCCTGGCTCCTTTAACATGTAGGGATTAGGTGAGGAGCTCTGGCTACTCAGAGATTGACTGAAGTCAATGGTGCTCCCAGCAGTGAAGGGTTTGACTTTACCACTGAGCACAATTAAGTGCTCCCTCTACACAGAAATACACAAGGGAGAAAGTACCAGACATAGGACTCTGCTAAGCAAGGGTCGTGGGTGATGACATTCTGTTTATTGTCATGTGGTTGGTTACCTATGAGCTGCTAAACAAAACAAAACAAAACAAAAACAAAAACTAAGAGGAAACAAGCACGTTACCTGTCCCCATAGATGCGAGGATGGGTGCCCAGGTGGGGATGCTGTCCTGTATACCTGCTTGCAACTTTCCATTCCACGGTAACAACGAGGCAGAGAGGCGAGGGATGGGTCTTTTCTGCATAGCTCTGGGATAGATTATTATGGGCTGTGCCAGTCAGGAGATCAGACTCTGCTGTGAGTTCATCCTGTTTGGACCAAAAGCATGTTTTTTTTTTTTTTAAGTTTCTGAAAAGTTTTACTTTGACACTGATGACGCGTGTCTTTTGTGGGCATCTATGGACACAACAAGGCCATATCCATCTCTCACATGCCAGACAACCTCAAAATCGGCCTGCAGCAAGATGAGCCTGGCAAGTCTTTTCGTGGTATCTCCTAGGTACTGGGCATCTGTCAGACTGTGATGGGGGCTCAGGCCTGCTCCTGCCTCCATCAGAAATGTTTGAAGCCTGGCTTTCCCCAGTCACAGGCATGTACTTCTTAAAGAGAGTTGTGATCGTAGCCAACAGTGTTCCATTAGTGTCCCTGCTATGTGTCAGGTGCCCAGGGTGAGAAATGTGATCTGGATAAAGGGGTCCATGACAGTGTCAGTCCCCGAGGGTGCTGAGCAGCCTTGGGAACTAGATCGTTGAGGACAGACCTCTAGACACAGTGATGTCCAGGAGCACAGGCTGCCTCTGATGGAATGTGCTCCGTGGTATGTATGTGTGGGGTTAGTGCCGGGCTGTATCCATAAGGGATCATGTTGTACCTGTTCATGCAGAACCATCTGGACTTCGCATAATGTACCTTTGAATAGCATTCATCTGGTTAAAATACTGACCAGCAATGTCTCCAGTCCTTACCTTGTGCCACCCTTTCCAACAGGCAGGTGGGCCCTGCCCCACCATACATCTTTGGGCATCATCAGACAATCAGAAAGCAGAATGAAGCAATGACTGGGCACATCAATGTGGATTCCCCAAGAACTTCAGCGTGTTCTCTGCACGGCCCCAATTGTTTATATGATCCTGGCAACGGGACAGGCAAAGCCGAATGTGGACCCCACCTGAGCACTGGGGAATGTGTCTGTTACGGTCAGCTGCAGCACAGCCCCTCTCAACTACTTCCTTCAGCCCCCTCTGACTCTGGCTGCATTTGAGAGAACCCGGACCGCTCTGATCACTTTAAGTGTTCCCATCTGTGTGGTCAAACCGGGATGAATTCTAACCATAAATGGCAACGTTCAGAAGGGGCCATAGGCAACACCAAATGATGAACAGCAGGGAAGGAACACGGCCAGCAGGGACTCTCTGGGCTGTTAGATCAGGCAGGACGACCCTGTTAGGAAACTCTATGGTAACAGCCCCAGCCGTGACTCCCTCCTGGCTTCTTAGCCTGTGCTCTCTAGCCAAGGTGGGCTGTGAAGAGTCTCAACTGCTGAAGAGGAAGTCTCCATTTTCGCCTCCTCAGAGTCAGTTAAAAATTAATGGAAAAGGATTTTCTTTTCAAACTTAGGGCTGACTAATGCTGGCAGGAAGTCGTTCCCAGGCTGATGCAGGCACGGCACGCAGGACATGTAGTGCATACCACAGACCATCAGTACCCACAGACTCGGTTAGCTTAATAAAAACCAGGCACCAGAGATAAGTATTTAGAGATTTTTTAAGTTTTGAATCTATTCCTAGTGAGTTCCGTTTTGAGTTTAAGATGGCTTTCTTTCTTTCTTTCTTTCTTTCTTTCTTTCTTTCTTTCTTCCTTCCTTCCTTCCTTCCTTTCTTTTTTTCTTTGCCACCGTGGCACTGAACAGTCACGATATTGTCATAAAAAAGAAGCCAAGAAGAAGTGTCACAAGAAGAAAAAAATATATCATCAGATACAGAAGGAGCACTGGGGTTTTGTGGGGAGAATGTACCTGACTCCTGGTGGGATCACAGGGGTTTCTGGCATCTGTAGATGCGTGGAATGTAGATGGTTAGGTACACTAATGGTCCCAGCCCATCATCCCTGACATTGGGCTGTCATATCCTGGTGATCTCCATCACTGAGAAGCCTCAGGCATCAGGCCCTTCTGAGAATCAAGATGGAGCCACTCCTACCTCCACACCCACAGACAGGAAGGATATCTCAACATCTGGAATCTAGTGTCCAACCCAGTCCCAGCCGTGACTCCTTCCTGGTTGTATGAACCACAGTGAGATGCCTTTCCACACTCAAGAGTATCCAAAAATCAACGACCCACAAAGCCAAGTACCAACGAGTCATGGAGTAACAGGGACATACAGGAGCTTGGAGAGCTGCCAACTTTATAAAATTATGTTTCTGCCTACCTGCTAACCCACCCACCCCTTCTACTTCCAAGTGTTTCCTTAAGAAAATGAAAAATGTCCCTGACGGTTGATGCAAGGATATTCACAGCCACACCCATCACCTTCAAGCAGGGGGTGGGACCGTAAGTCCTGCATGTGAGCAACAGGAACCTGTTGAGTTGACACAGGCTTCCTACTTGCAGCACAGAGGGAGGAAGCCAGGCAGGGAATAGAGGGGCAGGGGTCCAGTTCTGGGAGCATCTGGAACTAGCAAGATCAGTCTCACAGGCCAGGAGCTGGTGAGTGTTGCTGAGAAGGTACAGGGTAACCCTCCTAGTGAAGAATCTCACCCAAGAGACAGATTCCACGGCTTGACTGTGCTATGCTCACAGTGTGTGTATTTGTTTAAAGTCATTAAAGTGCATGATCAAAATGTACACTCTTCCCATCTTCTTTTTCTTCTTCTTCTCCTCCTCTCCCTCCTCCTCTTCTTCCTCTTCTTCCCCCTCCCTCCCTCCTTTCCCCCTCCCCTCCTCCTCCTCCTCCTCCTTCTTCTTCTTCTTCTTCTTCTTCTTCTTCTTCTTCTTCTTCTTCTTCTTCTTCTTCTTCTTCTTCTTCCTCTTCCTCTTCCTCTTCCTCTTCCTCTTCCTCTTCCTCTTCCTCTTCCTCTTCCTCTTCCTCTTCCTCTTCCTCTTCTTCTTCTTCTTCTTCTTCTTCTTCTTCTTCTTCTTCTTCTTCTTCTTCTTCTTCTTCTTCTTCTTCTATGTGCAATGTTCAAATAATGGGTTTCAAGATGACATTGTATTCCAGTATGTCAGGTGCTTGAGAATTTCACTCCTATTACCATCTCCTGTCCCCCACCCCAAACAGTGCTTCTTCTGTTTGCCATATGTGTATGCCATGTAGTCATATGTATGCCATGTAGTACGTGCCCCAAGAGAACTAATTATAAAAGATTATAAGAGATACCAGCTACATGGATTCTGAATGGCATTAGGTAGGTTCTGTATTATCCAGAATGAAATGTTTCAGAGCCCTGTATCCTCATGACATTGTAGGCTAGACTGCCCTGGGATTCACAATTCACCTGCCACAGATGCTCAAGTGTCGGGGCTCACAGGTGTGTGCTATCATGTCTGACTGTGATCTCAAAGTTATATAGTGTCCAAAACTCAAGATCAAGATGTGCTGGGGCTGCTTTCTAGTGAGGCATCCTTCCCTGGCTCATAGCTGGTTCCCCTTCCTCCTGCTCTTCCTCCCTTTCCTTCTCTTCTTTCTCCTCCACATCCCACCACTTTCTGTTCTTGCTCCTCATTTTTCTCCCTTGTGGTACCCAAGGAGGATCAAACAGGGCTTCTCGTCAAGCTCTCTGCCACTGAACCACTCTTTGGTCATTTAACGGGCTTGCCTTGCTATACCCCCACAGAGACAGAGATGGGGAGTATACTCTTGCCTCGCTCTCTCCCCCTTCTTTTAGGACTCAATCCTCCAGGATCAGATCCACCTTTGAAACCCCAGTGTACCAACTTGACCCATTAAATCCACCCTTTCCCAACACCGTCATCTTGAGGCCAGGGTTGCCACAGTGATCTTGTGGAACACAGTCCACTGGCACTGGGCAGGGTGAGGTGAGTCACGGTGAGGTCTTGTCTCTGATGCGAGAGGTACACACTCCTTTTTTCCATAGGGGCCGTGAAACTGCTAAGGGGGAGAAGTCAAGAGTGGGGGGAGGTTGGCAAGCCCTGAGGGATGTGAGGGCAACAGGCCAAGAACATGGCTGGGTGGTACCACTGTGTGGGAGAGAAGAGCAGGCATAGTTTTTTCTTCTTGGAGAGGGGGGCGGTAAATGCTGAGAAAAACCCCAGATGCATCTGTCAGGACTCCCTTATGTGTTCACATTGGCACAAACTCTAGACATGGGAGTCTCAAGCTGAGGGGCCACCCAGGGGACAGTCACCCAGAGACCCAGCCTCCAGCAGGTAGGCAGCTGTCTCCCTTGTGGCTGAGGGCTTCATTCCACTGTTCTGGGTTATGGGAATTTGGAAGAGCTCTGCTTACACAATCTTACATCCAATCGGCATTTATTGAGTCAGAAATTAAAAGAGGGATCCAAATGTATTTATAGATTCAAAATTAGCAAGTGCAAGCTCATTACATATTAAAAGAGTTTACTTTTAATGAAAATATTAAATTATCTCTTTTTTCCCCCCAAAGCAGAAAAGAAATGGAGAAGAGCAGCCTCACTGCACATTCTTACGGACTTCACTGCTGACTTAATGGAAGACAGCTGCCCAGTCAGCGCTGCTCTATTCCAGCTGTGGTAAAAGGCTGTTGAGGGTAAACTGGACCTAGAGCCAGGGAGGGAAAGGGATCGGGACGGTCTTAGCATCTTCCAGTGTTCTTCAGTGTGCCCCCTGAATCTCAGGGGAAGGCCTTCTGAAACAAGCAAGGAGGGTTTTGTACTTGATCCATTACTAAGAGAATGATCACGAAGAAGATCATGAAGAAGATCAAATCAGTGTGGCCTCTCAGACTCTGAAACATCCCAGGACCCCCCCCCCCCATTGGTCTTCAGACAAACCTCCAAGAACTGTGGTGCTAACTCCTTAGAGGGTGGAGTGTCTGGGAAGACTGGTAGATGGGGTCTCACAGCTTCATTGTCCTGTAGCTTTGGGACTTAGGAGTCGGGATGAGGGAGCAGGTGATTGTGGGACAGTGGTGGGGCCAGGGCAGAGTAAATGGGGAGAGACAGCTGTCACTATAAGAGACCCTGGAACTATCACATCACTACTGACATTCCTATAGCTATTCATTTTCTGGATCCATAATTGGTTTCAGTGTGCAGGTCCTGCCTTCCTCTCTACCTTCTTCAATAACCAATGGCCTTCCTCAGGGTCACCTCATATACTATCACTGCAGCTGCCCTTTTGTGTGTGTCCCAAAAGAACAGTGAGAACCTCTGGGAACTCCTAATAGAGAAGCTAGCCTGCAGGGAGAGGGCTGTTGCTGTAGCCCACTGGTCCTACAATGCCTCCCTCCCCCCTTCCCTGCCTGGGGACTGAAGGGTCCCTGCCTCCTGGCCTGGATGGGAGGCTCCCTGTGCGCACTCTAGGATAGACCCAGACCCCTCTGAGGCCCCACACTGTCCACAGCTCCCAGTTGGGCCCTGAGGGGCCCTGAGGCCATCTTGGACCACAGTGAGCTGTCTAGTGGGATGACAACCCTGATCTCCCTTGCTGATGCTCAGCTGCCTTTGCTGCATGCCCATGGCTTTGGATGAGGTGGATCTGGCTCCTCCAGGCTGAAGTCCAGAGTAAAGGAGTGAGCTTGGGCTGGGGCAGGGCACAGCAACCAGCGCTCTGCACCAGGCATACATGCCAGCTGCCTGGCAGGCACTAAGTGGCTCCAGATGCAGCTTTCATGATTCAGAGGCAGCTCGTTATCCTAGAGAGCCTGTTCACAGGGGAAGATGGCTGTCTTATCTACCTCATTTGTTTAACAAGTCACCAGTATCAATGGCCTCTGAAGTCCCAAGACTTAAAGCTAAACTATCTATAGGAGGAGAGATGGGGAAAGGCTGCCAGGCATCCCTTTTCCCCCTACTTTCTAAATAGTTTAGTTTGACACAATTGCAACATTTCTCCACCTTCTTTCCTTCAGCTAAACCCATATACCCTTTCCTGGTTGTCTTGAAATTCATGGCCTCACCCTTTATTAGTGGTTAGGTGTGTTATGTGTGGTGTCTTAGTCTGGGTTTTACTGCTGTGAACAGACACTATGACCAAGGCAACTCTCATAAGGACAACATTTAATTGGGGCTGGCTTACAGGTTCAGAGGTTCAGTCCATTATCAACAAGGAGAGAACATGGCAGCATCCAGGTAGGCATGGAGCTGGAGGAGCTGAGAGTGCTATATCTTTATCTGAAGGCTACTAGTGGAAGACTGGCTTCCAGGCAGCTAGGATGAGGGTCTTAAAGTCCACACCCACAGTGAAACACCTACTCCAACAAGGCCACACCTCCTAATAGTGCCATGCCCTGGACAAAGCATATGCACACCATCACATGTGGTATGTATGTATAGATACCCTAAATATAACCTTCTCAGCCTGTATGATTTTACTTGTATGTATGTTTTCATGTTTTCAGGGATGAGCATTCAAAGAAAGTTATTTTAGTACAATATATTCTGATGACAGCTCCCATCCCTCATTTCCTCTAAAATCCTCTCCACCTCCCCACTTCCCCCCCCCCGCCCCCCGCCAACCCATGCCTTCTTTCTCTCTCTTCTTAGAAGACAAACAGGCAAATACAAAAGAAAAACAAGGAGAGAAGAAAATGACCAACAAATGAAAAAAGGAAAGAAGGAATAAAGGAAGAACAAGAGACACACACATGCAGAGACATGCACACAAACAGAACCCATTAAAAACTCAACACTAGAATCTGTGATATACAAACAAATATGACAGTTACTACAGAAGAGTAAACATTACTTTTACATTGGTTGGTGGTAGAAGCTCCAGTCTATGTACCCATCTTAGCAACGGTCCTCCATCTGGTTTGAATCAGTGCAGGCCCTATACAACCAGTCTGTGGGTATTCACAGATGCATCCATTCTGCTGTATCTAGAAGACATGGCGCCATCCATTCCCTCTGGCTCTCATAATCTTTCCATCTTCTTTTTCACATAGTCCCTAAGCCCCGAGGAGGGGATTTTGACAATGAGATCCTATTTAGGACAGAGTGTTCCTAGGTCTTTCATTGTCTGAACATTGTCCAGCTGTGATCCCCCTACTAGTTTTCATCTAGTGCAGTAGGAAGCTCCTCTGACGGTGGCTGAGCAAGACACTGGTTTATGGGAAGAGCAGAATGTCTGTAGGGGCCATTGTATTGCTGTGTTCTATCAGCAGAATAATAGTATTTGGTTTTCCCCTAGGTCCATGGCCTATCTAGGCTTGGCCACTTGGGCAGTGTAAGGCATGGGTGCAATCTCATGGAATGTGCTTTACGTCCAGTCAGAGAGTAGTTGGTTGCTTCCACAACCTTTGTGCCAGTATTGCAACATCATCATGCAGGCAGGACAGCACTGGAGATTGAAAGGTTTGCAGGTGGGTAGATGTTTACCTCTCTCCTCTGGTCTCATGCACAGTGTCTTCCAGTACTGTGTAGTACTGGACACCAGTCAGTAGGACTGAAGGCTCTAGGTAGGCACCAGCTGGACTCCTCCATTCTCAGTGAGATCTATAGCTGTTGTCTTCAGCAGTAGGGCCTTACCATCAGTTTGTGAGGGAGCAACCGGTAGCCTTGACAATAGCCTGAGTTGTGTAGGAGTTTCTGTGGGACGTGTTTGGCCAGAAACTCAATTCGATGTAACCCATTCTTGGCACTGGAGGCTTGGTCTACTTGGGGCTTTGTCTTCCCTGTTATTTGGTGATTCCATTTAGATTTCTTTCCTGTATGTATGTATTCTTAAGAAGCCTCTACTGTAGTAGGCTTCTGTGTGACCCCTCAAATGGCTGAGATCAGCTGTTCTTCCTCACGTTCCTTTCTTTACTGTCCCCCACTCTACTCTTCCTGTCTCCCCCTTTTTTTTCTCTATGTATTCTATTTCTCCTTCCTTGGGGGATCCTTCCTTCTCACAAGTTTTTTTTTTTTTTTTTTATACCTAACCTCTGTGGTTATTCTGTTAGTATCAAGCCTACTGAAGGCTTAGAAGCTAACATCTACATATAAGAGAAGATGCATCATCTTTGTCTTTTTGGGTCTGCAATAAGTCTCTCGGGATGATTTTTTTTCTAATTCCATCTATTTATCTGTGAATTTCATGCTTAGAAATAAAAATAAAGCTGACTAATGTGGTGTATTGCATAAACCTACCACATTTTCCTGTTCCAATGGTCCATACATAGATGGACATCTAGGCTGTTTCCATTGTCTGACCTTTACAAATAGGGCAGAAATTAAAATGGTTGATTGTTTAGTAGTAGATAAAGGAGCCCTTTGGGTATATGCCCAAGAGTGGTGTATCTGGGTTTGAGATAAGTCCCAGCTTCCCAAGGAGCCATTGCACGGATTTCTATAGTGGGTATACAAATTTGCTGTCCTACCAGCAACAGATGAGATTCCCTGAGCTAAGAATGTTGAGCATTTCTTAAGCGCTTCTTCTTAGCTATTTGTATTTTATCTTCTGAGAATTTTCTATTTAGATCAGTACCCCATTTTTAAACTGAGTCATCTGTTTTCTTGTTGTTCAGTTTTGAGTTCTTTATATATTTTAGATATTATCCTTCTATAGGATGTGTAATTAGTAAAAACAAAACAAAACAACAACAAAAATCCCTTTTCCCATTCTGTCACTGCTTTGTTCAAAAGATGGTGTCCCTCCACAGGAAGACCAACAGAATCAACTAACCTGGGCTCTTAAGGGCTCCCAGAGTCACCAACCAAAGAGCATAGCTAGACCTAGGCCTCTGCACACATGTAGCAGATGTGCAACTTGGTCTTCATGCGGGTCCCCCAACAACTGGAGTGTGGACTGTCCCTGACTGCTGCTTACCTATGGATCTTGTTTCCCTAACTGAGCCGCTTTATCTGGCCCCAGTGGGAAAGGATTTGCCTAGACCTACAGTGACTGGATGCCAGGGTGGGTTGGTACTTAGGGGGAGCCTCTCCTTTCTCAGAAGAGAACAGGAGAGGGGATGAAGGGAGGGACTGTGGGGGAGGGGGCTGGGCAGAGAAGGGGGGCTGTGATCAGGATGTAAAGTGAATAAATAAATTAATTGATAGGAAAAAAGAAAGAAAGATGGTGTCCCTTGCTATACAGAAGCTTTTCAGCTTCATGAAGTCCTATTTATTGATGTTCTTTGTGCCTGTACTGTTGGTGTCCTGTTCAGAATCTCTTTCCTGGGCCAGTGTGTTCAAAACTCTTCCCTACTTTCTTTTCTATCGGATTCAGGGTATCTGGCCTTATGTTGAGTTCCTTGATCCATTTAGAGTTGAATTTTTTGCAGGGTGATAAAAGTGGTTCTATATTTGGATTCTTTTACATACAGCTTTCCAGTTTGACCAGCATCATTTGTTGAACATGCTGTCTTTTTTCAAGTGTGTACAAAATCAGGTGCCCATACATGTGTGGGCTTATGTCTGGGTCTTTAATTTGATTCCACTGACCAACGTGTCTGTTTTTACACCAATACCATGCTGTTTTTACTACTATCGTTCTGTAGTACAACTTGAGATCTGGGAGGGTGATACCTCCTGCAGTTCTTTTATTATTCAGAACTTGTTTTAGCTTCTTGTTTTGTTGTTTGTTTCCATATGAAGCTGAAAAGTGTCCTTTTCAAGTTTTATAAAGAATTGTGATGGGATTTTAATGAGGATAGCATTGAATCTGTAGAGTGCTTTTGGAAGAACGGTAGGATTTTCTCCTATATTCATCCTACTGATCCATGAGTATGGGAGGATCTTCCCATCTTCTGAAATTGTCTACAATTTCTTTCTCCTGTGCCTTAAAGTCTTTATTATACAAATCTTTCACTTCCTTGGTTAGAGTTACCATATACATTGGGCTGTTGTGAAAGATGCTATTTCCCTGATTTCTTTCTCATGCTGTTTATAGGAGGGCTCCTGGGTTTTGTGTGTAAAGTTTGTATTCTGCTACTTTGCTGAACGTGTTTCTCAGCTGTAGAAGTTTTCTGGTGGAACTCTAAGGGTCATTTATATATAAAATATTGTCTGTAAATAAAAGTGCTTCTTCCTTTCCCCTTGATCTTCCTCAGTTGTCTTATTGTTCTAGCTAAGACTTCAAGTACTATATTGAACAAAGAGTGTACTTCTGTCTTAATTAGGGTCTCCATTGCTGTGAAGGACAATATTTAATTGGGGCTGGCTTACAGGTTCAGAGGTTCAGTCCATTATCATTATGGCTGGAAGCATGGCAGCATCCAGGCAGACATGGTGCTGGAGGAGCTGGGAGTTTGACATCTTGTTCTGAAGACAAACAGGGGAAGACTGGTTTCCAGGCAGCTAGGAGGAGGGTCTCAAAGTCAAAGTCCACCACCAAAAGTGACACACTTTCTCCAACAAGGCCACAACTTCTAATTCTGCCACTTACTCTCTGGGCCAAGCATATTCAAACTACTATAGCATCCTGAGTTTAGTAAAAACTCTTTGAGGGTTTTTTTTTTTTTTTTTTTTTGTCTATTTAGGTTGATGTTGGATGTTGCTTTGCTATAAATTGCCTATATTATGTTTAGGTATGTCCCTTGAATCCAAATCTCTCCAGAACTTTTATCATGAAGGGATGTTGGACTTTGTCAAAGGTCTTTTCTGTATCTAATGAGAAGATCATGTTGTTTTTGTCTTTAAGTCTGTTTAGATGGTAGATTGTGTTTATCGATGTGCGTTAAACCATCCCTGAATCTCTGGGATGAAGCTTACTTAATCATGGTGGATAATTTTGTGATGTGTTCTTGGATATAGTTTACAAGTACTTTATTGAGAATTCTTACGTAATTAATTAAGGCATCTTATGTTATTGTTCTACTGCTGTGAAGAGACAGCATGACCAAAGCAACTCTTACAAAAGAAAGCATTGGCAGCCTGCTTACAGTTTCCCAGGATTAGTCCATTATGATTGCTCATGGTAGTGTGAAGAAGACAGGGGTGGCACTGGAGCAATAGCTGAGAGCTTTACATCTGGATCCACAGTCAACAGGAAGTGAGAGAGAGAGACAGAGACAGAGACAGAGACAGAGAAAGATAGACAGACACACACAGAGACAGACACACACACAGACAGAGACAGAGAGATAGACAGACAGACAGACAAACACATACACACACACACACACACAGAGAAAGAGAGAGAGAGAGAGAGAGAGAGAGAGAGAGAGAGAGAGAGAGAGAGAGAGAGAGACTGCATCTGGCATGGGTTTTTGAAATCTCAAAGCCCACTCCCAGGGACACACCTCCTCCAACAAGGACACACTTAAACCAAGAAGGCCACACCTCCTAATCCTTCCAAACAGTTCAACTGGGGACTAGAAAATACTCAACCATATGAGTCTATGTGGTCATTCTCTTTCATACCACCATATAAGGGAAACTGGTCTGTTACTTTCTTTCTTTGTATCTTTGTGTGGTTTAGGTATCAGGGTAATGGCAGGCCTTGTTAAAAAAAAAAAGAATTAGGCCATGTTCCTTCTCCTTCAATTTTGTGGCATAACTGAGGAATATTGGCATTAATTCTTCCTTGAAAGTCTGATGGAATTCTGCACTGAGTCCATAAGATTCAGTGGGCTATATTTTTTTCCTGGAATACTGTTAACTACTGCTTCCATTTCACTAGGGATTATGGGTATGCCATGCATTTCAAGAAACTTATCTATTTCTTTTAGGTTTTCCAGTTTGGTTGAGTACAGAGTTTTAAAGCATGCCCTTATGATTCTCTGGATTTCCTGGGCATCTGTTGTGATGTTCTCTTTTTTGTCTCTAATTTTATTAATTTGGATATTTTCTGCCTTTTAGTTTATTTGGATAAGTGTTTGTCAATCTTATTAATTTTCTCAAAGAACCAACTCTTCGTATATTGATTCATTCTTTTGATGTTTTTGTTTTGTTTTTCTATTTTATAGATTTTAGCCCCGAGTTTGATTATTTTTTGTCATCTACTCCTTTTGCAAGTTACTTCTTCTTGCTCTAGATCTTTCAGGTGATGCCATTAACTTGTTAATTTCAGATCTCTCCTATTTTTTTCAAATGCAGTCTGTTATTGCTATGCTCTCGTCTCTTAGAACTGCCTTTATTGGGTTCTACAGGTTTGGGTATATTACATTTTCATTTTCATTTTCATTGCATTCTGAAAAGTTTCAAATTCCCTTCTTAATTTCTGTCTTCACTCAGTTTTCAGTTGTTTGGCTTCTGAGGGCCTGTAGACTTGCCATAGTTTCTGTCATTGATAGCCAACTTTAAGTCATGGTTGGCCAGGCACTTCGAGTGTCAGAAGCGACACCCATAAAGTATCACCAATGTGACTACTTACACAGGAGCTGAACAAGGACAGTAGACATGCTAACATGGGTGGAGGAAGTCCCAGGAGGCTTCAGCCCTACTCAACTACAGGCAAGCTGAGAGCCGAAGAAGGCTTCCCAATGGAAGAACACACCAACTGGCTGTCTAATACTGTACTGGCTAGTTTTGTGTCAACTTGACACAGCTGGAGTTATCACAGAGAAAGGAGCTTCAGTTGAGGAAATGCCTCCATGAGATCCAACTGTAAGGCATTTTCTCAATTAGTGATCAAGGGGGAAAGGCCCCTTGTGGGTGGGACCATCTCTGGGCTGGTAGTCTTATGTTCTATAAGAGAGCAGGCTGAGCAAGCCAGGGGAAGCAAGCCAGTAAGAAACATCCCTCCATGGCCTCTGCATCAGCTTCTGCTTCCTGACCTGCTTGAGTTTCAGTCCTGACTTCCTTTGGTGCCGAACAGCAGTAGGGAAGTGTAAGCTGAATAAACCCTTCCCTCCCCAACTTGCTTTTTGATCATGATGTTTGTGCAGGAATAGAAACCCTAAGACAAATACCAAATGCTCATCCCTGAGTACACACTCACAGGCAACATTAAAAACACTGAGCAGGATATACATAATATAACAATGTACATAATACATAGCCTAAATACATATTATATATCAATTGTATATAAAATATAATGTATCAATTATATATAATATATACAACATATCAATTATATACCTATATAATATTTCAATCATATATCTATATAATATACAATGTATCAATTATGTATCTAATATATAATGTATCAATTATATATTTTATATATAGTATACAATCTGTCAATTTTATATTTTTATATATTATATATCAATATATCAATATATTATATATATCAGTTAATGAAAAAAGAGGCAATGAATTTGAAAAAGAGTAAGGGAAAATGATATAATTTTATTATAATCTCAAAAAATTAGAGGGATAATCAAAAATATAAGCACAGTGGTCTTGCAAACTTCACTAGAGGTCTGTCAGTGATTTACATATTGCATGATGTCTCCTGTTTGAATTGGACATGTAGAATCATTTTTTTATTTTATGGCAATTGACAGTCCTAATAGTTCTGATCATTTGAAAGTAACAACCTTGCTATGTCAAAGAAAAAGCAAATGACAATGCATTCAGTAAATGTCGGGGAAAGCAAAGAAAACAAGAAGACTTGGCCACTCCTGTGAGGACTCCCTGTAGCTCAGAGCTGCCCAGAGTAGACTTGGGGCCCATATGCTCGGGGGTTGGGGGTGTCTCTTCCATTTTTGCTCTCTGTACAGCATCGTTGGCCTGGGCCAACAATCCAGCTCCCTGATACATCTCAGGTGGATGTAGGAGTGGAGGCAGAAGCCCCACCCACTTCAGCCAGAGGGTTCTGTTCCCTGTGAAGGACCACTGATGATCCCCAAGTACACTTTCTAAAAAGAGGACTCTGTAAGGAGGACCCCACATTCCTTCTGTTTGCTCTCTGGTCTCTGCATACGCTATGTACCAGAGCCTGCTCTTTGGACCTACTAAGTGTCTCCAGTGGCTCCTCATTGCTGCAGGAGCCTAGCAGAAAGAGCCAGGGGGAGCAATGCAGAGCTGGTGCCCTGCTTTCTACATCCAGCAGGCCTGCCTCCGCCCTACTTGTCACGTGTCCTTGTCTTTGCTGTCCCTCCACATTCTTCACTGGGCTCCTCTACTTCACAAATGCCTGTGTTCTGGGGATTGGAAAATAAAATGGTGTTCTGGCGATGTTGTCCTCTCAGTTGAGACCTGGTCGATTTTGTGACCAAGCCCCAGTGGCCTGATCTGAGTGCTATAGACTCAACCTTCAGCCACGATTCTTCACAAGCTACCCCAGTTCTCAGGATGGCTGGATCCAGGGCTGGTCTTCTCACTGAATCTGCTCAGGTCCCTCCATGTGTGGAGTCGCTGGGTCGGGAAGGCTGCTGACCCCATGGGTAGCCAGGTCACACTGCTGAGAGAAGAGCAAGCTGTTGTCTAGTTGCTAAGTCTTTAAGAAGGAATGGGGGAGGGGCTTCCCAACCAGCTGCTCGATAGAGTTAGTCACTGCTCATTTTACCCAATAAAAATCTCTGGGTACTGAGCAAGCACTTCTGCTGCAGGGACAGATTATCTCTCGGGATGCAATTTGAATTAGATAGTTTTTGGCCTGAGAACACACACACACACATACACACACACACACACACACACACACACACACACACACACACACCTCTGACTCTCCGGAAACAAGCATAGACTACCTGGGAAGAACAGAGTACTTGGAAGAGGAAAGAAGATACATTAATGTCCCCTCCCTGCTGGGAAGGTGTGATGGATGGTTTGGCCAAAGCATGTATCAGACAAGATGTTCTTGGGAGAGACAGTTAAAGTCTGTAATAAACTGTGAACCCAGTTTTTTGGCTCCCCCCATCCAGTTTCTCTGGAAGTCCCAGAGGAAGAGCTAGCTATACACTGTGTCAGGTCAGAGGGAAGGAGGCCACTGAACCTGGCTTGGGTTTCTTCTGAGCCATTCCCCACTGCTGAAACCTTGGCAGAGATTTCTCCAGATTTGGATTCCACTGTCCTCTGGTTGTGCAAGATCCTTCCCAGGCTCAGCCAAGAGGCTGCCTGGAGGGGGAGGGGCGAGGGATAGCTTGGGAAGGAGCTGTGTGTGATGTGGCTGGTATATCCTGGCTCCCTGGGGTCAGGTCAGAGACACAGTAAGGAGGGGCAGTAGTCCTTGGCCAACACTGTTTCCAGAGAATCACCCTGAAAGTTTGGATGCCTCTCATCATTCCTGGGCTGTCTTCTCTTATGATGAGCAAGAGGGGGAAGGCAGATAAGAAGTTGCATCCAAGTTGCCCATGTGGCCGTGGAACGGTGGTGGGTGACAGTCACAGTCCTCTTAGCATCGAGTAAGAGTATTATGACTGTGTAGCATCTTTAAAAATCCACTTCACCAGCTGGGCCTAGTGGCATATATGTCTTGAATCCCAGCACTTGGGAGGTGGAGGCAGGAGGACAACTGTGAGTTCAAGGCCAGCCTGGTTTAAAGAGTTCCAGGACAGTCAGTTACATAGCAAGACCCTGTCATGAAAACAAACAAACAAGCAAACAAACCCACTTCACCAGGTCCCTTTCACATACTAGAAGAGGCATCTGTCAGGGAGTCTGGTTTGGGGGATTTTTTCTGAGTTCGTGTTAAATGTGGTAGAGAACATAATCACTGCTCTCGAGCCCTCGTACTGCAGACCCGAAGTCACTGACTTGTCATTTGAAACTGTAGACTCACTTTGCTGTATGCTAATTCCATGTAAATAGAACAATGCAGGCCCCACTGGATTCTGTGTAATGCCTTCCACCTGCATCCAAATGCATTACAATCTGCGGGTTCGCCCACGCGTGAATGGCATTTTTCGAGTCCGGGAATTGGCTGTTTCCATTTTGGGGTGCATTGTAATTAAAGCTACTGTGAGTTGTCCTCTGCAGACTTTGGGAGGATGTCTTTGTCTTTCTAGTGAGTAAATTCATACAGTGGAATAGCTCATTATAAGCAAGCCTTATGCTTAATTTCCTAACAGTCCTCAGTGTCTAAAGGCACTCGCACCCGCTCTCCTTCCTCCCCACTCTCTGCAGACACCTGCTCTAGCAAGTTCCTTTTAGCTGTCCCTGTGGGTGTACAGTGGCGCCCAACCATTTTAAAGTCAGGTAATGGTGCCCAGTACTATGTCATGAACCTTCCTGTGTCTGTGGACCTTCATTTGCAGAAAGAACATTAGTAACATTTACCTCCTTTCTTCTGTTTCTGAGTTTTGAAATCATTTAAAAGCCCCACAAAGACATCCTCCCAAAGTCTGCAGAGGACAACTCACAGTAGCTTTAATTACAATGCACCCCAAAATGGAAACAGCCAATTCCCGGACTCGAAAAATGCCATTCACGTGTGGGCGAACCCGTGGATTGTAATGCATTTGGATGCAGGTGGAAGGCATTACACAGAATCCACTTGCAGTGGAAAACATGACATCCTTAAGGGGACTCTTCCATAAGAACCCCCAATGACATTATTTTACATAACAAACATCAAAGTGAAAAACAGGTCTGAACCCAGAGACCACCTTGCTAACAAAGTGACCCTCATGTCTTGCTCAGGTTACACAGGCTACTTGACTGTCAGGAGTTTACAGCTGAGCAGCTGCAGTCAGGATCAGAAAGGCTGTCCCCATAGTCACCTGGAAACTCCTTGTTCTATGCTCTCAGACTGCAACGATGGATCTCTCCATCTCTAATTTTATTTCAAAAAAATCTAAACAGAACTTTGGGCTGACCTTTTCCACTCAGCTCTACACACACACACACACACACACACACACACACACTCACCATCCTTATCTATTAACAGTGAGCTCTTGCTGGGTCAGAGAACTCTGCTGGTGTGTGGACATATTGTGACTTATCTACCTCCCATCCATTGAGAGATGCTGGAATTCGCAGGAAACTCAAACATGGGCTTTGATCATTGGTTTTTCTATTCTGTTGTGCTTGACTTGATTACATTGTATCCGTATTGTCTCCTTGTTCACAGACGCTGCTCTGCTGCTTTCCTCTTCTGTGCTGTTCTTGCAGGGTTAAGTGTCTAGTGGCTATGACCTCACAGGGTCACTGGGGAATGTCCTTTCTATTTCCTGGAAGACGGCAGCCATACCAGGTATTATCTCCTCTTTAACATTTGCTGAAATTTACCACTTAGACCTGCCGAGATATTTCTGGATATATTTTTGGGGGAAGGTTTCCCTTCCCTTTCTTTATGAGATACAAACTTGTCCAGACTGTCTGTCTGCTCTATGCTATGGTTGGGTGGTTTACAGTTTTTAAAGAATGGACTCATTCCACTCTAGTTGTCAAGTCTGTGTAAGGTCTGTTCAGAGGATTGTGGTTTTCTCTATTGTAAACCATGCCTTTAATTTTTTTGTCTTGTCTTGTTGTTTTTCTGGAAGGTGGTAACTTTTTTTTCTTCTATTTTTTTGGTTATCTTTGCTGATATTTATTATTTTAACTGTCTCAGACAGTGTTGGCTCCTGTCAAATGTCTGTCACATTTAAGTTCATGGCTTGTTGATCTTTTATTGTCTTTCTCTCTTCCTATTTACTTTAGATTTATTCCTCCCTTTCAGGATAGCTTTAAAAAAAGATTTATTTTATTTATATGAGTACATTGTAGCTGTTTTCAGACACACAAGAAGAGGGCATCAGATCCCATTACAGATGGTTGCGAGCCACCATGAGGTTGCTAGGAATTGAACTTAGGACTTTTGGAAGAGCAGTCAGTGCTTTTAACGGCTGAGCCATTTCTCCAGCCCTCAGGATAGCTTTTTGAGGTGGGACTTTGGATTATTCTTTTGAGACCTCTCTCTCTCTCTCCCATAAACAGCATTATAGGTTTGCTTCTCCCATTACAGCATACTATAGATTTTACAGGTTTTTTTTTCATTTTAGTCAAATTAAATAATATTTTCAAATTCCCTTGAGGCTTTGTCATAGGTTATTTAGAAATATGTTACTTCAAAATTGTAACTTTGAAATGCTCCTCTTGTCTCTGTTGGCACAGCATGCTCTGTAGGATTCAACTCATTTAAAGTGCTTGTGACTTTGCATTGACCTTGGGCATTGCTTGTTTCTGTGCACCGCACCAAGGTGGACAGTGTGATCTACAAATGCTGGTTAGACCTGGCTGGCTGAAGGGGAAGGTCAGCTGTCTTGTATCCTTGCAGGCTTCTCTTTGTTCTGAAAGATAAAGTCTCCAGCTAGAATTCGGATGCCTTTGCCTCTCCCCTCAGCTCTGACTTCATGGATTTGGGTCACACTGGGTAGCTGTGTTTCCATTGCATGTGCTCTTTGGTCAGCCTCCGTAGTTAATTGATCCATTTAACATCATGTAATTTCCCCCTTTACTTCTGATTATTTCTTATGAACTCTGTTCCTATATTAATTTGATCACACTTAACTCTTGCGCGCATCCGACTCGCCAGCAAGAATGATCCTTCTGCACACGTTTATTGGGAGAGCTTAATTGCAGAGACAAAGAGAACCCAAGCCCAGAACTGGTGCTGCTTATATAGGCCTAGGAGAGGCGTGTCTCACACCCGGATTGGTTGTGCATTCTACCTCATTTGCATGTTCCTCATCTGATTGGTTATTCTCTCACAGTACCTCACAAAACCTCATTAACATAACTCATTTGCATGTCTCACATTTGATTGGTTAACTCTCTTAGTACTTTGCAGAGCCTCATTATCATGCCTGGGCCAGGCAGTGTTTTGGCGAAAAAACTTTACTGCATAAGTACGCATTGGTTGTTTGCCCAAACTTATGTGTGGTGGCCAGCAGTAGCCTGCGCCACCCTGCGACGGCACATGTGGCTTCCCACACTTAACTATTTTGTTAATGTTTATATAGCAATCTTCTCCCATCATTTTTATACATTTCTACTGATGCCTTTGAATTTAGTTTCTTGCAGGCAGCATATGGTTGGGTCATTTTTTTAAAAAATGGATGAATAGCTTTGAAAAATTTGGTTGGGATATGCTTATCTGTGGATATATGTAGATCTTTCCCTGTTAAAAGAGGGCTCCCTTAGTTTTGTGAACCGTAGGACAAGAAGCTAATGTCTGCCTACGACACTGGCAAGATACCAGCACAGACTCTTTTATGGTGTCTCATGGGGAGACATTATTGGGTTTATAGTAAATAGTAACAGGAGCCTACTGAGCTAGTTTTTATTTGTGTGTTTTCAAGGTGAGACTTGGCTATTTAGTAGAGACTGAAGAAATGTCAGGGCATGGTGCTGCTATATCTCAGGTTGGGACTAGCTCTTGGTCTTTGTTTTCTGGCCCCTGGAATCACACACAGGCTTGAGAAGGAACCAAGTTTAAACAGCAGAAGCTGGTAGATCATGTAGCTGATTTCCCCTGTACTCGTGAAAGTGTATGAGAGAGATTTGAATCATTTGATTACATGTAGATGAGATAGGTCTCGAAAGAATGAGGTGGGAGTGAGAGGGACTTCAGGGATGGAGAAAGGGGACATGGAAGTTTCAGACTTCAGGAACAGCTTTGATGATTCTCTGGTGATAGAAAGGACAGCTTGGGGCTGTCTTGGTTGTTGGAAACTAACTTCCTGGGAACTCTGGGAAGAAATGTAATAGGAGAAGAGAATGTGGTGGGCCAGTTCCTGTAGGAAAGTCATTGGGGAGGGGGCATTGACACAGCTACAAACTGTCTCACTTAGCAGTCAGAGGAGTTCCCTTAATCTTTTAGGGATCTTGACTTGGACCAGGCCAGGATTCATGGCTGTGATGCAGAAGGAATTTCAGGGCCAGCCAACATAATGCAGAGTTGGAAACTGTCTTAGTTTGTTTTCCCACTACTGTGATAAAATAGCCTGGCAAATGCAACTTAAGAGAGAGAGGGATTGTTTCAGCTCATAGTCCAAGGCACAGTCCATCGGAGGAGGGACATCAAGGCAGTAGGCTCTTGAAGCAGCTGGCCACATCAATCAGGAGCAGTAAGCATTACATGCATGCTGCTGCTGGGTCTCCTGTCTTTACTTGTTCAGTCCAGCATCCCAGCTGAGGAGTGGCATCACCCAGAGTGGGTGGGTCTTCCTACTCAATTAACACAATCCAGATGATGTCCCACAGGCACTCCCAGGTACCCTTTCCCCAGGTGGCTCTAGATTCTGTCAAGTCAGCAATGAATGCGAACCAGCACAGAGATTCTATTCAAGGCCTTAATAAAGAGTGATCAACAAGAAAACAATAAAGCATACACAGGAACACAGATCTGAGTTTCAATAGAAGAACAATCAAGACACACCCAAGCGTGGGCACAAGTTCTTCAAGGAATGGCAGCAACAAATTGTCTTTGCAATAGGCATGCATACTGCGTTGGCTGCTCTCTCGCTCTCCAGTTATATCTCAAAAGATTTCAACATCACCCTCCCCACTCAGTGAGTGAGATTGCAGAAAGACTCTGGAGGTATCTTCAGTGCAATTAGTCTGATGAGTTAAAACCAGGAGCCACAGAGGAGTTGCACAGAGGTTCAGTATGTGTCCTTAGCCCCACCAATGGAGTTTCTGGTGAGATTCATCGAAAGTTGCAGGTTTATAACTGGAAAGGGAAAAGACCTTAAGCAGTTGTTAATTGCACAAGAATTCTTGTCCCAGCTGGGAAAAGGCTTCAACTAGACTCATGGGTGAAAGGCTATTTCCTTCTCATGTCTCTGTCATTTTTCCTGCCTCTACATTCTGCTTGAGGTACAGCTCAAGCCCTGCTCCCTGTCCTCTACATCTCAGCTAAGCTTGCTTTTCCTGGCCTGGGGACCAAGACGACTCAGTTCCCTCGACTCTGCTGGGCCTAAGGGACTATGTTCCTGGAGGGAACTGATCCAGCAACGAGAGAGTGGTCACTGGGTGTCCTCCCCCTTCCCCCATTTTCAGACAGTGGTGGTGCATTCAGAGAGGACACACCCAAGCAAAGACTTAAAGGGAGAAACTCTGTGGGAGACAGCAGATCTGAGGTGGAGCCCTGAGCACGAGCTAGTGTCTAGAGAAAGCCAAGGATGTGTGGGCACACCAGGGCCTTCAGGGTGGCACCCAATGTGGGCATTAGGGGCTAGAAGATGAGGGCACACTGGGACATCAGGGGCTGGGGTGAATCATGTGGCCTTTCTGCATGGATGCCGCAGACATATTAGGGGTCTAGATGAGGGTTATTGGTCTCAGAGGGAGGAGCGTATGGAGGAGCAGTAAGTATATATGGAAATGGAACAGTGATTTCTGATCAGGGGACCCTGCAAGAGGAGTGCTATAAGGGAGCTTGGTAGGCCATGATTGTGAGAAGGATCCAGGCTCTGTCTACTCCAGGCATAGCAGGAGATAGAGGAGTCTGTGGGAGCACAGACCTCAGCAAAAGGTAGCAGTGGGGCAGGGTGTGGGGAGCTCTTAGCATGTGTGGGCTTACACACACTTTTTTTTTTTAAAGTGATGGCTGTGCTTAGCAACGGACTCCCAAACATTTTGAAAAGGAAGATCTTTGTGCACGCTTGGGGTGCCTGGTGTATAAGGGTGGGCTGGGCCTACATCTGCTGTGTCTGAGTCACGGGTTCCCCCCTCTCCCTCCTGATTCATGGGTTGGAAGCCATCCCACCAGATGGCTTGACATCCAAGAGATGCGATTTAGTGCTGCCTGCTCCCATCCCCAGAGCACCCCCTCCAGCAAGCCCTCTCACCACAAAACCACAAGTCCGCGTGGGAGCCGTCTCTGAGGAGGATTCTGTGGCATGATTGTTTGGGAACGGCTCCCTGTGGTCTCCTGGGAGGTCAGCAAGGCCCAGGAGACAGAGCCAGGGAGTTTTCCAGTCGGGAAATGGAGGAAGAAAGGATCACAGATAAGATACAGTTCCCAGGGGCTTCATCTTAAAGGCTCTCTCTTCAACTAGGCTCAGCCTCTTTAGTCTCTATGATCTCTTCCAGTAGTCTATTAAATTCTGGGCACATTAATTGACTAATCCACAGGTCATGTCAGAGCCCTTGTTATCCACTCCCCCTAAAACCCCATCTCTCATCATTGCTGCATTAGGGACCAAGGCTTTAACGCATGAGCCTTTGGGGGACAGCCTGGATTCAAGCTCATGTCCATTCCAGAATGCAAAATCCACTCAGACGATCACCATGAGCCCCATGGTCCGTCAAAACACGCATTATGTAGAAGTTCAAGTCTTTCAAAGTCTCTTCTGAAACTCAAGGCAACTTTTGGCAGCGAGACTCTGCAAAGACAACAACAAAAACCAAGTCACATAACCCCAGTGCACTATTCTCAGACTCAGGGTCAGAGGTTCAGTCCTAAAAAAGCAACATCTCAGAGAGCAATGTTGAGGTGAAGGGAGCTTCATTCTGTCACGAGAGGATAAGGACATCCCTGCCCATAAGCCAGCATCTCTATCCCTGGGGACTGACTGACTACAGAGTCAGGGGAGACAATTAGGGAGAGGAGGGTGGTGTAGGGGATTGTCTTACTTTCTTGTTTTGCAGGGGGAGTTGGTAAAAATCTCCCAGGAATTCAGTTGACCCCTTTCCCTCTCTCCAGTCTGGGATTTTTTGGGTTTCTGATCATTGAGACTGGAAGGTGTCTTTAGCCTGGAAAGGCAAGAAAGATGAGGCAGGTCTGGAGCCAGCTCATTTGAACTATAGTCTTAGACAAGGTGTTTCTCGGCAATCAGCGTGGTCCACTCAGAGATAAGTAGAGACCGACTCAAGGGACTAACAACACGAAGACAGGTTACCAGCGTTCCCACTTGTTCCAACCACCTGGATAGGATGCCAGCCTTCCTGCCCACTCTAGCCATTCATCAGACATCTGTAGCCAAGTAAAGAGCCAAGGTTGGCGGGAAGAAGTGTCCCTGAACAGTCACCCAGGCAACTGTTCCCACAAACAATAGCCAATACGTTAACAGCAGTCAGGTCAATGGGGGAGCTAATGAGGAATGCCCAGGTCTGTGATCTCCCAGTCAGTGGTTTCCAAGTCTGAGTGAGTGTAGCTGAAAGATCTACTTAGGTTCTCCTTACCCAGTAGGCCAGGATTGTCACTGTGACCAAGCAAGTTTCATAGGACAGTTTTTCCCACGTAACTCCAGTCTCATAGGCCTTGAGAAGAGGTGGACCTGGGCCTGGGAAGCCTTTGCAATGTGTGTGGGTCTCCCTTTGCCCCTCCCTCAGTGGGCAGGACACTCTAGCTGGTCACTAGGGGAAGCCCTCAACAGGTCCAGTGACTCTAAGAGCCCTGTCCCTTCATGCCGACAGTCCTCTTGGTTAACTAGCTGATGTCAGCTCCCTCATGACTGCACACTTCATTGTCAAACTGATGCAACTTAGGGTCATCTGAGGAAAACGTGCCAACTGAAAAATTGCCTAGATCAGATTGGCCTGTGGATATATCTATGGGGACGCTGTCTTTAGTGCTAATTGATGTGGGAATGCCCAGCCCACTGCTGTTAGTACTAGCCCTAGGCAGGTAGTCTTGGGGTGTACAAAAGAAAAAGTTAGCTAACTATGAGTCTGTGAGTGAGCCAGTGAACTAGCCAGTGGGCAGTGTTGCTCAGTGGTTGCTGCCAACAGGTTCCTGCCTTAAATTTCTACCTTCATTTTCCCCAATGAGAATTTTCAACCTTGAAGTAGAAACCAAATAACTCCTCCATGTGTTGTTTTGGTCTCAGTGTTTTATCACAGCAACAAGGAAAAAACTAGGACCAAGCTCCCGGAAGGCAGGCGATGACCTTGGCTCATGAGGGGTGGTATTTCCTCTTTTCAGCCCTGTGAAGGGTCTGCTGGCTTCTTCACTTTCTTCATAGGACTTGGCCCTAATTAACTCTCTCTGTTCCTCAACTCATTTGCTTCACTTCACCGTAGTCTCTTTTTGTCTCCATAGATGGAGGTCATGCTACAGAAGCACTCATGCATATGGCTGTGTGTGTGTGTGTGTGTGGTGTTTGTCTCCATCAGATTTTCAAAAGATCACCTGACCCAGATCTGAAACACCCTCAATCCTTTTAGCCTGAGCAGTGACAGATGTCATCTAGAGCTACTCCCAGCCCCCAACACTGGCTTCCTGTGCTGGAGACCTCTGGCTTTCTGTAGAGATCAAAGGATCTACAGGCCATACAGGGACTCAGATGCACCAGAGCACCTATACTTGGGCCTGCTGAGGATTGAACCCAAGTTGTGCTAGCTCTAAAGTCAGGACTTATGTCTTCAGAAGCCCAGATGCTGTCCTGTGTTGTCATCCAAATATGCCCTGCCCTTAGACCTCATTGAAGGTTTAGCTTGTTTCAAAGGCTGCAGGCACAGAAGGGACCACATGGTGCCTAGAAGACAAGGTGAGGCCCCTAGCCACATGCTCACCTGTGCAGTGTGGAGCTTCTCCTGAGATTCTTGCTGGAGCCAACCTTCGAGGTCTTTCCTAACTTTCTTTGCTGGGCATTGTCACTAACCCTTGAATGTAAGATTGAATTCAATCTGTGTTGAGCTGGCTCGCACAGACTCGAAACCCCCTGCTTTCCCGCAGACAGACACTGTTTCTGTGCTTTGAGGAGAAACATCTGGATAGTTTTAAAGTGGGGTCCCTTTTTATTTAAAATTGTGTTTAAAATTATTTTTAAACTTCCACAGAGTCAATAAATGCATCAAGCTGTGTGGTTCCCACCGTAGCAGCCGGGCACACAAAGGCTTCCTTAATCCCAAGAGTCTCCCAGACTGTCCCATTATGGTTAGGCACCGCTGCCTAGCCCCAGAAACCCTAAATCCCCTGGCTCTGTCCCTGTGGCTGCAATCTCCTAAGCATTGCACTCTGGTTTTTGTGCTTGGCATGGTACCTGTGCCCTGTTACGACTGCATGACATCGCAGCTCACTCTTCACTCATCTATAGTTTTTCAGCACAGGCTGTGAAAAATCAATGGTTCTCCTCTCTCTCTCTCTCTCTCTCTCTCTCTCTCTCTCTCTCTCTCTCTCTCAATTACTTTTATTTTATTTTTTTTTATAGTTTAGTCATTGTCCCCCTCCTGGTTTGCCCTCCCACAGTTCTTCATCCCATTCCTTCTCCCCTCTGTCTCCAAGAGGATGTCTCCACCCCACCCCACAAGACCTCTCCACTCCCTGAGGCTTCAAGTCTCTCAAGGGTTAGGCGCATCTTCTCCTACTGAGGCCAGACCAGGCAGTCCTCTGCTGTATATGTGTTTGTGGTCTTGGACCAGCTTGTGTATGCTGCCTGGTGGGTAGCTCAGTGTCTGAGAGATCTCAGGGGTCCGGGTCAGTTGAGACTGCTGGTCTTCCTATGGGGTTGCCCTCCTTCTCAGTTTCTTCCAGCCTTTCCCTAATTCAACCACAGGGGTCCCTGACTTCAGTTCAGTGGTTGGGTGTAAGTATCTGTCTCAGTCAGCTCTTGTTGAGCCTCTAATGGTGGCCCTTTTCATAATTGAGTGACAGTGGTCATGCTATGGAATCACTCATGTATATGGCTGTGTGTGTGTGTGTGTGTGTGTGTGTGCCCCTCTAGGGTCAAAACCTAGGAGTGGGCTGGGCTGGGTTGCCAGGCAGGCATGTGTTTCTAGAAAGGATACAATTCCCCACCAACCACATGGGCTCTCTCAGTGTTCTGCATCCTTGTCAGCACCTGTGTTAGCTACCTGTGCTGCTGTGGAAAAGAACAGCATGTCAAAACAAAGTGAGGATGGAAGGGATTATTTTTGGCTCACAGTGTAGGGTACAGTCCATCAAGGCAGGGAAAGCATGGCAGACATTGAGGCAGCCGTCACATATGCACAGTCAGGGAGCAGAGGGAATAGGCTGGTACACAGCCTCTTTTCTCCTCTTCATGTATTCCAGGACCCTAGCCCATGAAAGGATGCTGCCGTGAAAGTTGTGCCCTCCTGCCTCGGTTAACCTGATTTAGATCTTCACAAGCATGCCCAGAGGCTTGTCACCTGTGCGATTCCAGACCCTGTCACATTGGTAATATGGACCATCCCAGCTCTACCCATTGTCAATTTGATACCCAGACAGATCACTTTTTAAAAAAGATTTTATCTAGTTATTTTATATATGTGACGAGTACACTGTAGCTGTCTTCAGACACACCAGAAGAGAGCATCAGATCCCATTACACATGGTTGTGAGCCACCATGTGGTTGCTGGGAATTGAACTCAGGGCCTCTGGAAGAGCAGTCAGTGCTCTTAACTGCTGAGCCATGTCTCCAGTCCCAACCAGATCACCTTTAAACCAGAGGACCTCCCTTTCCTCGTCTGCACAGGTTCGTGACCATCTTATTATGCAAATGAATTCAGTCCTATCTCAAAAGATCCCATAATTAAACAAGTCTACTGCTGTTTAAAAGTACAAAGTTCTAGGGCCGGCAGGATGGCTCAGTGGATAAAGGAGCTTGCTGCCAAGCCTGACAACCTAAGTGTGATCTCCAGAAACCAAGGTGGATGGAGAGAATTTACACCTCAAAGTTATAATCCTGACTTTTGCAGATTTTCCTCTGACCTTTACCTGCATGCTGTGGTGTGCACTATTCTCACCCACAAAATAAACAAATAAATGTAAAACAATTTTTAAAAGGATCATAGTCCCGTATTAGACTTAAGGTAATCTCTTAATTGTGACCTCCTGTACCAACAGTTCTCATCCTTGTGGGTCTCAAAGTCTGAGCCATCTTTCCAGCCCCATAACTCGGTCTTTCTAAAGACCTTTTACATTGTAATTTTAGAAATTCAAATGTTGTACTTATTCCTTCCTTCCTTCCTTCCTTCCTTCCTTCCTTCCTTCCTTCCTTCCTTCCTTCCTTCCTTCCTTCCTTCACTTGTGTGTGTGTGTGTATGTGTGTGTATACACTTGCCATGGTGCATATGTGAACAGAGGACAACTTGGAGGGGCTGATTCTTATCACTTGGGTCTCAATTGTGGGGTTGTTGGTCTCAATTGTGGGGTTGTTGGTCTCAATTGTGGGGTTGTTGGCAAGTGCCTTTATCTGC
The DNA here is from genome assembly GCF_978045245.1 of Mus caroli. Lineage (NCBI taxonomy): Eukaryota > Metazoa > Chordata > Mammalia > Rodentia > Muridae > Mus > Mus caroli. Next base: position 74,978,867 of record NW_028227264.1, read on the forward strand.
TGAATTGTTTTGTTGACCTTAATGTGTGTTCTTTTATTATTATGATTAATTTGTTTTGTGCACGTAAATGTTCTACCTGCGTGTGTGTCTGTGTTACATGTGTCACAAGAAGATCAGAAGAAGCCGATTCCCTAGAACTGGAGCTATTCTGGTTGTGAGCCATCAAGTTGCTGCTGGGACTTGAACCTGGCTTCTCTTCAAGAACAAGTGCTCTTAACTGCTGAGCCATCTCTCCAGTTCCTTGTGTGTGTTCTTTAATTTGAAAGAATCTGTGCTTTGTAATTCTGTAAGAATCAATGACGTTGAGTAACTCACACACTTATTTGCCATCTCCATTCATTCTTTGGCAATATGTCTTTTTAAACCGCTCACTTTAAAAGGTTGTGCCACTCATTCTTAGAGTATGGCTGGGCATTTCACCTTTTCCTCATCTCGAGAGTTCTCAGCATGGCTGAAATCCGACTCAATAGTTCTTAGAGGTAGCGCCTTTAGCAATGTTTCTGAAATGTGTTGCCTAACACGAGCTGTGATTTTTCTCATATGTTTCCTTCAGATGGCTGAACACTTCAGGTTGTTCATTGGATACACAGCCCTCCCTGAGTTTGCTTGCATAGTGCAAAGGAGAAGTCTCCCCTGTTCCTGCTGATTGAAAAGAGGAACTCTTCCTCCACCCATGCACATCCTTGCTTATACCAGAGGCTCTGTTATCTGAGAACACAGAGGTGTGTGTGTGTGTGTGTGTGTGTGTGTGTGTGTGTGTGTATGTGAACAAGCATGTCAAGGCTCTGAGGAGGACTCAATCAGTCAGATTCAGGTCACATGACCTCCTCCCAGAGAGCAGTCCAGCCTGATGTCACTCCCAGGTATGGATGGGAAAAAGGACAAATAGGGTCCTCCGTCCTCTTTCCGGCTATCTACCTACCTATGTTCTCTAGGCATGTGCTATGTGCTCAGGGTGGGTTGGGAGGCTCCATCCCTTTGTATAAGTCCTCGCTCCCATTAAGACCTTGTGCACTTGGCGATATGGCCCTGGAAGTTCCCTCACCTCGAAGGTAGGGGATGGAGTTCTCCAACTTGACTCCCACACCAGTCCTGGTTGTTTGGAAACACCTCCCTTCCCCCAGCCTTCCACAACCCACGGTGCTTCAGCAAGCATGAGCTCTCACAACTTTGGATGTTTACATGACTTCCAAAAACTGAATAAATATTTACATTTTGAGTAATTGATAGAAATCCCTAAAAAGAGGAACTGGATTTCAGGAATGAACTGTTTGTGGATATTTGTACCCTCATGAAACTCAAGAAGAATGAAGACAAAAGTGTGGACACTTTGCACCTTCTTAGAATTGGGAACAAAACACCCATGGAAGGAATTACAGAGACAAAGTTTGGAGTTGTGACGAAAGGATGGACCATCTAGAGACTGCCATATCCGGGCATCCATCCCATAATCAGTTTCCAAACGCTGATACCATTGCATACACTAGCAAGATTTTGCTGAAAGGACCCAGATATAGCTGTCTCTTGTGAGACTATGCCAGGGCCTAGCAAACACAGGAGTGGATGCTCACAGTCAGCTATTGGATGGATCACAGGGCCCCCAGTGGAGGAGCTAGAGAAAGTACCCAAGGAGCTAAAGGGATCTGCAACCCTATAGGTGGAACAACATTATGAACTAACCAGTACCCAGGAGCTCTTGACTCTAGCTGCATATGTATCAAAAGATGGCCTAGTCAGCCATCAATGGAAAGAGAGGCCCATTGGACTTGCAAACTTTATATGCCCCAGTACAGGGGAATGCCAGGGCCAAAAAGTGGGAGTGGGTAGGTAGGGGAGTGGGGGGGGGGGGGAGGGTATGGGGGACTTTTGGGATAGCATTGGAAATGTAAATGAGGAAAATACCTAATAAAAATATTTTAAAAATATGTGATTTTTATTGTCAAATTGGTGTGGTGTGGTGTGATGGTGGTGATGGTGGTGGTGGTGGTGGTGGTGTGTGTGTGTGTGTGCATGCACACACATACACATGCATGCACTCATGCACGTTCCCAATGAGCTCTGTCAAGGTCAGAGGATGTCTTTGTTGGGGTTTCTATTGCTGTGAAGAGACACCATGACCAAAGCAACTTTTATAAAGGAAAACATCTAATTGGGCTAATTAACAGGGGAGAATGGTCTCCTTGTCTTCCTGTGTCCTGTTGCTGTCCAAAGCTTTTGGTTTATCCCTTCTTCTTCTCTCCTCAAAGCAGCCGTATGACACTGTCCTTTTCCATGACACCACACCCCTGGCCTTTGCTTCCACCCGTGATCTTAGATAGCTTGCAGTCACATTGGATCCAGTGGAATGGTGGTGCTTTCTTTGTCCTGAATGAGCTGACTCCACTTCTTATCAAGATGAGGGTTTCCTTGATTTTGATGTGCCCGGAACCTCATAATATCTTCAAGAGTGGAAGAGGGTTGGCAGAAAGGTCAGAATCAGGAAGTGTAGGCATCAATGTTTCCTAACCTACTTTAATAAGGGTTCAACCTCTCTTCTAGCCCACCTACTACCAAAAGTAGTGGAAGAGAAAAGTTACTAGGATATGGGAGAAGTGGACCTGTTTGCCCCTAGAGCCTAGAGCAGAGTCTAAGTTCAGATCCCTTGTAACCATGTAAAAAGCCAGGCAGGGAGGCAGGGTAGAACCAGGGAGTAAGCGACAGGCAGATCCCTGGAGCTAGTGAGTCTAGCCAGAACAATGAGACCTAGGATCAGTGAGAGACACTGTCTCAAAAACTAAGGTGACACTAGTCAGCCAGGTGTTGACCTCTGACCTTCACAAGCACACACACACACACACACACACACACACACACTCACATGCACATACATACATTCATGCATGCACTATAAGATGCTTCAAAAGAGGCCCGTTGGCATCAGCTTTTGTGATCTTGGATTCACAAAAGCACAAGCTACAATAAGAAAAATCTGAGAAATTAGACATTATCCAAGTTCAACATTAAGAACATTTAAAACATAGTCATACACGGGAGAAAATACTTGCAAAACAAACAGATTAAAATAAGCTAAGAAGACATAAGTTCAGAATATATAACATATTCAGGATATAAAATAAGTTCAGAATATATAAAGAGTTCTTATAACTCAACAATTAATGACAAATACCCAGTGAAACTGTACATGAAGGACTGAAATAGGTCAGTCTCCAAAAACATCCTAGTGACCAGTAGGCTTATGGGAAATTATGGAAACTGTCAGGCACCAGGGAAAAGTAAATAAACAATATCTGCAAAATGTGTACAGAAATGTGTTGCCACATGACTCAGAAATGACTAAAATGTGGAAATAGCCCAACTCTCAGCAACTGACTGATGGATAAATAGATTTTTTTTTTGAGATAGGGTCTCATGTATCCCAGGTTGGTCTCCAACTTCCTTTGTAGTCAAGATGACTTGAATTTTCAATCTTCTTGCCTCCTCCTCCCAAGAGCTAAGATTACAGGTGTTGTCAGCAACTCCAGATTTGCAGACTGGTATATCATCACAGGGAACTGCACTCCTGTCACAGACACACTGCAACTTGGATGGCTGTGAAGATGCTATACCAAAGCCAGTCACAAAGGCCATGTGTTGAGGGTAGTACTGGGTTCTGTAAGAAAGTAGGCTCAGCAAGCCACGAAGAACAAACCAGGAAGCAGCGCCCCTCCATGGCCTCTCCCATGGCTTCTCCCATAAGCTTCAGACTCCAGGTTCCTGTCCTGTTTGAGTTCTTATCCTGGCCCAGTAAGCAGGATTCCTCCATGGCCTCTGCATCAGTTCCTGCCTCCAGGTTCCTGCCCTGTTTGAGTTCCTGTCCTGACTTCCTTCTGTCATAACATCACTATGGAAGTTTAAGCCAAATAGACCCTTTCTTCCTCAAGTTTCTTTGGTCATGGTGTTTCACTGGAGCAATAGTAACCTTAACTAAGATAAGTTGGTACCAGAATAGTGGGGTATTGCTGTGACAGACCTGACTGTGTTGTTTTGAGGATTGTGGAAGGACTTTGGAGCTTTGGGCTGGAAAAGCCATTGGCTGTTGAGAGCTCAGTGGGCCATTCTTAGGAGTTCTGAAGATAAGAATCTTGAGAGATGGAGGCCTGGCTTGTGAAGTTTCAGAAGGAAACAAAGACTAGTTAACCTTTTGTGTGAAGAATCAGTGGTCCTGGTCAGCTGGGACTGAAGAATCAGCTGTGATTAAGACGAGACCAGCACCACTGAGGTGAAATCTGGGAAATGTTTCCTTAGGGTCAGCACACAGAGGCTGTGTTCCAGCGGTGGCCGAGGTTGTACCTCCTGATGGCAGCTGAATTTGGAAGTGTGAGTCACCCAGGGGGTGCTGGTTTTGAAAGCACGAAGGGGTCATGGAGAGCTGCTGAGGCTTGTCACTGCGTGGCAGAACTGGAGTCCCTGGAGTGGAGTCCCTAGCCTGTTGGTGAAAATGTAGTCCAGATACTGAAGACTCCACTATTTTGGAGATGCCAGTACCAAAGAACAGCAGCAGCCTGGCATGGATCCAGCTGACACCTACAATACAAGCTGTGTGTGCTGCAGAGGGCGGAGCCAGAGAAGTGACGCAAGCCTCTTGGAGGAGCCCAGAAGATGGCGAGTGAATCCAAGACACTGGATATGGAGTTAGTTACACTTTTGGAGTTTGGCTTTTCCCTTTTAAGATTACGTCTGTGTCTTCTTCCCTCTAGAAGTAAGAAATTATTTATTTTTAATTTTACAGGAGCCTACAGTTAAAGGCCTTTAAATTTTAAAAGACTTCAGACTTAAAAAAGAAAAGACTGAATTTTTTTAAAGTTTTGTTTTAAAAATTTTAAAAACCATGAAAAAATTTAAAATTGCAATGTTTATCTTAATGTGTGATATTGGGAAAGAACAGGAAGAAAGGGCTATGGCTTATCTGTGATGTGTTTGTGTGTCAGATTGACAAGGGGTCAAGTGTGTTGGCTGGTTTTCTGTCAATTTGACACAAGCTGGTGCTATCTGAATGGGGGGGGGAACCTCAATTGAGAAGGCTTCCATAAGATCCAACTGTAGGGCATTTTCTTTTTTTTTTAATTTAATTTTATTTGTAATTCATTTTTTATACTCTATATTCCATTCCCTGCCCCTCCCCATCCACCATCTGACTGCTCCACATCCCACACCTCCTCCTGACTCCACCCTGTCTCCATGTGGATGCCCCCATCCCCCACCCCACCTAACCTCTAAACTCCCTGGGGCCTCCAGTCTCTTGAGGGTTAGGTGCATCATCTCTGAATGAACACAGACCTGGCAGTCCTCTACTGTATGTGTGTTAGGGGCCTCATACCAGCTGGTGAATGCTGTCTGTTTGGTGGTTCAGTGTTGAAAGATCTCAGGGGTACAGATTAATTGAAACTGCTGGTCCTCCTACAGGATTGACCTTCTCCTCAGCTTCTTTCAGCCTTCCCTAATTCAACAACAGGGGTCAGCTGCTTCTGTCCATTGGTTGGGTGCAAATGTCTGCATCTGACTCTTTCAGCTGCTTGTTGGGTCTTTCAGAGGGCAGTCATGATAGATCCCTTTTTGTGAGTGTTCCATAGCCTCAGTAATAGTGTCAGGCCTTGGGACCTCCCCTTGAGCTGGATCTCACTTTGGGCCTGTCGCTGGACCTTTTTTTCCTCAGACTCCTCTCCATTTCCATCCCTGTAATTCTTTCAGACAGAAACAATTATGGGACAGAGGTGTGACTGTGGGATGGCAACCCCACCCCTCACTTGATGTCCTGTCTTCCTGCTGGAGGTGGGCTCTATAAGTTCCCTCTCCCTACTGTCAGGCGTTTCATCTAAGGAGTCTCTCACCTCCCAGGTCTCTGGTGCATTCTGGGGGTCTCCCCAACCTCCTATTCTCTGAGGTTGCCTGTTTGCATTCTTTCTGCTGGCACTCAGGGCTTCAGTCCTTTTCCCTCACCCAATACCAGGTCAGGTTTCCCTCTACTCCCCACTGCCCCCACCCCACCCTGTCCACTTTCCCTCCCAAATCCCTCCCTTCCTTCCTGCCAGTCCATGGGGATGGTGCCATCCCTGGGCTGGTGATCCTGGGTTCTATAAGAAAGTAGGCTGAGCAAACAATGGGGAGCAAGCCAGTAAGCAGCAGCCCTCCATGGCTTCTGCATCAGCTCCTGCCTCCAGGTTCCTGCCTGCTTGAGTTCCTGTCCTGACTTCCTTTGGTGATGAACTGAGCTGTGAACCCTTTCCTCCCCAAGATGCTTTGGTCATAGTGTTCATCACAGCAACAGTAGCCCTAAGGCAAATGGCTACAGAGAGCCTAGAACCTGGGTAAAAGGTTGAGGTCCCCCTCCTGGGTACATCTAGCATCCCTGGTACCCTGCAATGTTTTTGGCTTGGTCCAGGGCTCCTGACTTGACTGTGGCCCCAGAAATCCAACAGTCAACGACTTTGAGAAATCAACAGGAGGGGGACAAGTTAAGGAGACAGTGCTATAGGGGACTTTTTTTTTCTTTGCTACTTGCAGCAAGCATCCTGGAGAACAGAGACAGGATGCTGGCGGTCTCTAAAAGGAACCTCTCTGTGTACAGAGGTGTAGTTTCAGCAACACTGGGTGTGCATAGCTTAAAGATGCATAGCTCTCATTCCCCAAGAGGAGGGGGGAGGCAGTGCTCTCATCCATAGCCAAGGCCAGGGCCAGGAGGAACCAAATCCCAGTCTTGCCCCATGGAAGAGCCCGAGGGGAAGCATGCCCACTGGCTTCTTCCTGGATCACCTTGGACCCTGGATAGTGGCCATGCTGTGAAAGACAAAAGGAAGAGAGAGAAAAACTGACAGAGAGACAGAGACAGACACACAGAGAGAAGACAGACACACACACAGAGACAGACACAGAGACAAAACACAGAGACCCACAGCAAGAGACCCACAGAGAGAGATAGAGAGATAAACAGAGACACACAAGACACATAGAGAGACACAGAGACACAGAGAGACAGAGAAACAGACAGGAAGAGAGAGACAGAGAGAGAGGGAGAGAGAACAGGAGAGCACAATGGCTTAGTTGCTTCTCCAGCAGCCCCTACAGCAGCCCCCCACCCAGGACTTGGCTGACTACCCTGGGCTGCCTGCCTCCCTTTCACTCTAGTTCTGAGGAGGCCCCTGCAGACGTGCTCCTTATTGGGTTTATTTGGAGCTTTCTGACATGTTCCAAAGAAGGGATGAGTCCTAGCAGGCAGGAGGAGGGTCAGCTTCCTGTGAGGGGAGGGCCTGGAAAGGCAAGGGGCTCAGTTGAGGGGATCTCCCTGTGACTTTGGGCTGGCCAGAGCACGTTCTAATATTCTTAGCAGTTTTCCCTCTTGCTTCCTGAGGATGGGGACATCAACTTGGGCCTCATCTGTGGGTGGCTCCAGAGATGTGCTGCCAAGCACAGGGTAAGCTCCTAGCTCTTTCTGGTCTCCTGGGAATGTTCTCTGAGACCCAGGCTGGAGCAACCATGCTGTGCAGACCATGATATGAGCCAGGCCTCAGTCTCCTTTTGCAGGACACACCAGGTAGTGCAAAGCATCCCCGCTCTGCAGGCCAGTACTATGACTCCTAGCTGATGGTCCCAGGTACGGCACATCTCCATAGCTCTTCCTGTAGCAGGCAGTCCAATAACCTTATCTCAGGCATTCCTACTATGCAGACAGTGCCTGGCTAGGCAGGAGCCCCAAAGAGGTCCTGAGGAGGTGGTGTTTTGACAGCAGAGGTAGTTCACGAGTATGAGGTTTCAGTCAACCATACTGACATCAAGTGTCGTCTGAAAGAAGCAGAGTAGGATGAGCAGGTCAGGTGTTTGGCTTGAGGGGGATGGCAGAGAGACACCCAGTCCCCACCTTCTAACTGCTCAGGCAATGTAGCTATAGATGTAGGTTTCCCGTTCCCTGGGTCCTATATCCTGTACTGAGCCCCTTCTCAGGCCTTGGCTATGTGAGCGGCTCAGACAAACTGACTCGCTTAGAGGGAGTAAGGACCCTTGGGTAGGGAGAGAGATGGTTCTTGTTTCTGAGGCGTGGCCGGCTTCCACCGTCAGCAAGGAGAACCTCAGACACAGTTCCCAGCACTTCATCTTTAGGGGTGCAAGGTTGGCCCATACTAGTGCTAGAGCAACAGATGTGGGGTCTCTTTGAGGGTCATTTGTCTTCACAAAATACAGCCTTTCTTGGCTCTCCCCTAGACCATAGGAAGATCTGGAATTCCCAAGTTGAGCTTTCCCCCATATGTCTGGGATGGTGGCCAGGCAAATGTGTGACTTCCTGACTTGGCTCCCTTGGGTCCTTCCCCTCACCCTGAAGAGCAATAAACATGGTCCAAAGAGGCTCACCAAGGCACGGGCCGCCCTGCCCTGGGTCAGAGATGTGGCTACAATTCAGGCAGGCAGGCTTGCCCAGGGCACAGTACAGCAGCTGTGTAGAGGGTCTGCGCCACATATTCCCTCCAGATGGAGCTTCTTAGGGACAAAACTGATCTTTTCGCCACTTCCTCGGGGAGCCTTAGAGCCTGATATGTGAGCTCTGCACTGGGGACTGGTAGTGGGGATGGGGTGGGATCTTCTGTGTCCTTAGCTGTGGGTGTGGCAAGTCTGCCTTCTTCCCAGAGCTACCTTTGTTGTCTGCATGCTCTGCCAGCCTGCTGGGTGTCTTTCTACTGTGTGTGTACCTCTTACTTGGAGTTACTGCCTTCCCTTGCCTATGACATAGTAGGTCTCTAAAGCCTTCTATGCCTGAGGCCATAGGTATTGGTCAGCAGAGAAAACCTGTTTCATGGAGGAGACAGAGCTGGCCATGGAAGCCCAACAGAGCCTGAGCTTTAGAACCAAGGGAGCACAAGGAAGCCCACAGAGTGGCAGACAGTGGCTGAGGAGTGGGGGAGGGGGCAGGACCCCGACCTGCGCCTGACACGAGGCAGGCCGAGCATCCTCTGTTCGTGTTGCCTGGCTTTCATTAAAACCATGAGGCGTATGTAAACTATTTTCCTCGGTTGTCATGATGCATTTAAAGATTAGATGCTTAAGCCTTTTTTAAAAAAAAATTCTTTGAGTGAATTCTGTGACCAGGTAACCAGCAGACGATAAAGCTGGATCTTCGGCTTCTCGGCGTCCCCACTGTCTCTGCCTCGGCTTCCTGCCCTTCAGGCGTCATCGGCCAGAGCTGACCTCACTGTGGTCGCATCTGCAGGGAGGAGAGGGATTGAAGGAGGATGCTTGGTTTTCATCTGCTTAATTTCTCCTCTCAGTTGCCTTTCATTTCATACTCTCTACCACATCTTGGGAAACCTTGAATGATTTTTAAATGCTATTACTTTGTATAAAGTCAACATTTGCACTTAAACATGGAGAAACAGGTACACAGAATCCAGGGAACTGTCTAAGATCTGGACCTGCCTCTTCCCGTTGGCAGGTGGTAGTGTTTTGTTCTGTTTGTCCTGGCCCTCCTGCGTTTCCTTCCCCCATTTCCCAAAGAGAAAGCCCTTACCCGAAATAAGGTTTATGTTAACATGAAAATATGTACCGACTTTGTCAGCCCCCAGGGACAGATCGAAAGAAAGTCTACAGAAAAGTTTTAATTGATCCAAAAGAAAAAAATAGCATTTAGTAAAATCCAAAATTCTCTCAGAACATAAAAATATTGCAAGCAGAAATAGAAGGACCTGTTCTGGTTCTGATCATGGAAACTTATCCATAGTTCATAGCTATCAGAAAGCTGGTAGGGGCAGTGGCATTAGCATCGTCCCAGGTAGCTGGAAGCCTCACTTTGCAGAGGGTACCAGGTCTCCCCTGGGAAAGGTGAAGCCCAGCTCAGGGCTCTGGTGACCTAGGGGAGGGGTGGTGTGGGGACAGCAGAGCAGATGGACCTCACCTCTCGCCTGGTGGATTCCTTTAGTCTCAAACACTACCTTAGGCAAGCCATCTGTCCTGTCTGTGTTTTCCGGCCCTGTCATTGTCTTTGGCCCATCAGTGTCTTTTAGATTACCTCATGTGAATGTGAACTGACCCTTCCATCTTTAACTTCCAAAATGTGAGTTTCCTCTACTGACAGTCATTGTAATTTCTTACACATTTTGAATCTTGTTTTTTAAAGCCACTTTCTGCTTTGGGGATTATGCTTTATTGGGGTTTAGCCACCCCGATGCCTTTTTCTTTTCTTACTTTTTTATTTCTCAACTGTTGATGGATATGTTTTAAAATCTATTTTGTCCTTTTGTATCTGATTTAGAAACTGAGCGCCGCATCTCTGTCCCTTCCCACTGACCGCCGTTATCTGCCGTTATCCCCGGCTGCTTTCTGGTGTAAGCTCACCCCAGCATTTGGCTTCTCCAGAGCAGAGTCCATCAATCTCTCATCAGCTTGCCTTTCCAAGAGATGAAACTTCCCACATGTCTGCATGGCGGGCCGACACGTCCCACACGTCTGTATTCCAGTGCCTGCAGTTTGACCATTTTTCTTAGGACTTATCTCTTGAGACTCCTCTTTCTAGTTGTATATGCAGCCATTTGTTATTATTAGTAAGCATGGTCACTGGGGCTTGGATTCTGCTCTGGTTTACATGTCACCACACAACAGACCTGACTGAACACCACCAGGTGCCCTGCTGGCAGGCCACAGAGATGGCGTCTCTTAGGACGTTTGGGGTCTGGGCCAGCTCTCTAGACAAAAATGGCTCACATTCTTCCCCTGAGACCTCCCCAGTCACTCCGTGGTGACGGCTTCATTCTCCTGTTCAAGGCACTGGTCCCCCATCAAGTCCACGGGTGAGCAGTGCCTGGCTAAGTATCTGGTTCTGGATACAGCTCCTCTTGGTCTGGGACATTTTGAGAAAAGAAAAGAGGCTATCTTCTGCCCCTTCCAGTACAGAGCTGTGACAGGAATAGGAGACTCTCTGCAGACACCCTTAGGGGACACTGGTGCCCCAGATTCTTTATTTTTTATTTTTTTATTTTTTTGTTTTTTTTTTTTTTTTTCGAGACAGGGTTTCTCTGTGTAGCCCTGGCTGTCCTGGAACTCACTCTGTAGACCAGGCTGGCCTCGAACTCAGAAATCCACCTGCCTCTGCCTCCCGAGTGCTGGGATTAAAGGCGTGCGCCACCACGCCCGGGATACCCCAGATTCTTGATTGGGTTCCCCTCGGCCCCTGAGATCCTTTTCCTGCCTTTCTGTTCTGTCCCTGAGCTCATTGGACCTCCTGGGCCATGCTACTTTCATAGGAAATAGCTAGAACCTGAGCCAAGTTTGAGGTGTCCAAGACCTGTGACTTAGTGCATCTGCTCCTTCAGTCTGCACACGGACATCTGAGGAAAAGCCTCACCCAACAACTCTGTCCTGTCTGTAGCCCTGCTGTGACCTGCTCTAGGGTCTGGACTTCAGCATGCTGCTTTTATAGTGCTTCTGGGAAGCAGACCTGAGGGTATCACTAGAGAACTCTGAACTGGATGGCCTCCAGGCAGAGCCCTGGATATTTCTGGGCCAGTCTTAGTCTGGTTTTGCTGCTATAACAAAACACCAGGAACCGGGTAGTTTACAGAGCATGTGGACACCTCCCCAGTTTGGAGGCTACAAGTCTGAGACCAAAGTATGGCATCTGGTGAGAGTCAGCTTGCTGTGTCCTCAGGTGGCAGAAGATGGCGGCGGGGAGAGAGATAAATACTGTGTCCTCACATTGTGGAAAGTAGGGGGTGAAAGGGAAGAGACATTCTATCTGTGATGATGGGGCTAAAGATTGGAGGAGAGAATACACCCCTTTTGCTGCCATTACAGTGGTGCCAAGTCCTCTCCAGTCTAATTCTGAGGAGTCTGTCTGCAAAACCGCTGTCAGGATTGTTTCTCCCCAATCCTGCTATGATGGGGACATGGGGGCTATTACAGAAGCTGCCCAATATAACTAGGGTGTTAGTTGGCCCCATCTTTACTACGAGTCCATTCTGCCCATTCGGTGGCTGGAATCTTCATCCCACTCCACACTGAGATGACAGCGATGGCCATGCCAGAAAAGGGGACGACTGGTCCCCCTCTGCCCTGAAGCACGTCCCTGGCTGGCAAAGTGCCTTGGTCTGCTGACTCCTGAGTGGACTGTATTATAGTTCCTGGCTGCCTCTTGTCATATTTTCCAGGGGCGGAGAAGGTTTATAGGAGGAAGAAAGCCAGATTGTAGCCCCCACCTTGCTTTGAGATTTTTGTTCCAGAATCTCCAGTCAGTGTTTTCCAGAAATGTCTGGCTGGCACCACTGTGGGGAAGCTGGCTGTTGAGGAAGCCAGGGAGCCGCCTTCAGGACTGAGATGAACAGGGTGAGTCGGGCACAGCAATAAACGTGAAGGCCTCAGCGCCTCAGTGTCGCTAAAAACAGCAGTCCATGTGTGCATTGAAAAGACATTCCAAATTCAGCCCCTTTGTGATGAAGGCTCAAGAAGACAGTTGGCTCATCTACTGGCTAGTTTGGGGTCAACTTGACACAAGCTAGAGTCATCAGAGAGGAAGAAGCCTCAGTTGAGGAAATGCCTCCCTGAGATCCAGCTGTAAGGCATCCTCTCAGTTAGTGATCAATGGGAGAGGGCCCAGTCCATTGTGGCCCATCCCTGGTCCAGCCCAGTCTATCCGTGGGCTGATGGGCCTTTTTTTCTTTAAGAAAGCAGACTGAGCAAGCCAGTAAGTAGCACCCCTCCATTGCCTCTACAACATCAGTTCCTGCCTCCAGGATCCTGCCCCGTTAGAATTTTTGTCCTGATTTCCTCCAATAATGAACAGCAATGTGGAAGTGTAAGCTGAATAAGCCCTTGGTCAATGGTGTTTCATTGCAGCAATAGAAACCCTAAAATGAGACAGGTCACTTCAGCATCAGTGATGTGGAGCTGTCCTGCTAACCATCTTTATATGCTAGTTATCCATGCTGGTCTGTGGTCGTGTCACAAATAAAAGCTGAATACAAGACAGCAGAAACAAGGAAGCATGTGACTGGGAGCAAAGGAAAGAAGCAATTCTCTCCTTAGAGCCGGGAACCCATCCAACCTCTCCTCCAGCAGATTCCCCAGGAATGAGAGCCATTTGTGAGCAATGCCAGATGCTGGGTTGCAACCTGCAAACATTCTCTAAGATAACCTTCCAGAACTGGCCACGTTTGGCCTGGAGGCCATGCAAACACTGCCCATTCAGGGCTGGACTCAAGGGTTCACATATGAGGGAAAATAAAACGGTGGAACGTCCAACGAAGGACCACAGAGCATAGGTGCCGCACACCATCGTGGGATTGTGAGCGACTTGCGCATGGCTGGTCCCATCCTCACCAACACTGGGTATTGGCAGCCCTTTATGCTTTAGCCCTGGGCTTGAGTTTGAGTTGCCCTGTCCCTGGTGTGGCCATGCTGGTCACTGTGTGACCATCAGAATTTGTGGATCTTCTGGGAAGTGATTCTTCAAGTTGTTACTTCATTTCCTTGAGTTATCTTTTAATCTCTGTTGAATTGTAGGACCTCTTATGTACTATGAATATGCTATTTTATATATATAGTATTATTATTTATTATATAATAACATCTACATAAACACATTATAATAATTGTTGTATATTGTACCTTTATATATAATAACATTTATACACACATATACATATATGTAAATTATTTATTAGTATTTGCTCCAGGACCCACAAGATAGAAGGAAATAGTTGATTCCTAAAAATTGTCCCCTGACTTCCACACATGCTATGGTATAGATGCATCAACAAACAAATGTAAAAAAAAAAAAAAAAACTCCTAGAGAGAGCCATTATTCTGGTTTCTAGTCCCATAGACTTGGCTTTCCTGTTCTTGGGCTTAATCTAAGCAGTAGTGTGAAACACATACTATTGTGACTGTGGCTTCTTTTAGTCAAACAAAGGAAGCCTTTGCAAGTCATTCATGTTGTCTCTTTTTATGATTTATTTAATGTACATAAGTGTTCTGCTTGCATATATGTCTGTGTGAGGGTGTCAGATCCCCTGGAACTGGAGTTACAGACAGTTGTGAGCTGCTGTGTGGTGGATGGGAATTGAACTTGGGTCCCTTGGAAGAGCAGCCAGTGCTCTTCACCACTGAGCCATCTCCACAGCCCATGTATCTCTATGATTTATTTTTAATTGTTGCATAACATTCCACCCGTGAATTATGCTAGCTTATTTATTCATTTTCTAGATGGTGAGCAGTTGAGTTGCTTCCTGCCTTTGGCTTCCTAAAATGAAGCTATTCACAGGGGGTGATGGCACACACCTTTAAACCCAGCCCTTGGGAGGCAGCTCCAGGCCAGCTTCATCTACACAGAGAGTTCTGGGTCAGCAGGGACACACAGTGAGACAACGTCAAAGAGGAGGAGGAGGAGGAGGAGGAGGAGGAGGAGGAGGAGGAGGAGGAAAAGAAGGAAGGAAGAAAGAAGGAAGGAAGAAAGAAGGAGGAAAGAAGGAAGGAAGAAAGAAGGAAGGAAGAAGGAAGGAGAAAATGAGAAAGGTGAGGAGGAAAAGGAAGATACAAGAAAGAAGGAAGAGACTAGAGAGGAGAAGAAGGGTAAGGAAGAAGGAGGGAGAAGAGAGAATAAAGAAAAAGAAAGTTCTTGAGTTCTTTATATATTTTGGATATTAACCCTCTGTCAAATGTAGGGTTAGTGAAGATTTTTTTCCTAATCTGTAGGTTGCCGATTTGACCTATTGACGGTGTCTTTTGTCTAACAGAAACTTTCCAGTTTCATGAGGTCCCATTTATCAATTGTTGATCTTAGAGCCTGAGCCATTGGTGTTCTGTTCAGGAAATTTCCCTCTGTGCCAATGAATTCAAGGCTCTTTCCCACTTTCTCTTCTATTAGATTCTGGTTTTATGTTAAGGTCCTTGATCCACTTGGACTTGGGCTTTGTTCAAGGAGATAACTGTGGATTTATTTTCATTCTCCTACTTTCAGACTGCCAGTTAGACCAGCACTGATATTGAAGATGCTTTCTTTTCCCACGGTATGTTTTTGGCTTTCTTTGTCAAAGGTCAGGTGTCCATAGGTGTGGAGGTTTACTTCTGAGTCTTTGATTCTATTCCGTTGACCAACCTATTTGTTTCTGTCCCAAAGCCATGCAGTTTTTAATCACTATTGCTCTGTAGTACAGCTTGCAGTCAGGGATGGTGATTCCCCTGGAAGTTCTTTTATTGTTGAGAATTGTTTTGGCTATCTTGGGTATTTTGTTTTTCCATATGAAGTTGAGGATTGCTCTTTTCATGTCTGTGAAGAATTGTGTTGGAATTTTGATGGGGATTGCATTGAATCTGTAGCTTGCTTTGGTAAGATGACCATTTTTCACTATGTTAATCCTACATATCACGGAGATCCTATCTATCATGGGAGATCTCTCCAACTTCTGAGGTCTCCTTCAATTTCCTTTTTCAGAGACTGAAGTTCTTGTAACACAGACCTTTCACTTGCTTGATAAGAGTTACACCCCAAAAAACAAATAACCCAATTGAAAAATGGGGTACAGAGCTAAACAGAGAATCCATAACAGAAGAGTCTCAAATGGCTGAGAAGCCCCTAAAGAAGCGCTCAAAGTCCTTCGTTACCAGAGAAACGCAAATCAGAATGACCCTGAGCTTCCACCTCACAACAATCAGAATGTTCCTCAACTGAAGAATAGATGCAGAAAATGTGGTTCATTTACACAATGAAATACTATTCAGCTATTAAAAACGAGGACATCATGACTTTTGTGGGCAAATGGATAGGACTAGAAAATATCATCCTGAGTGAGGAAACTCAGACTCTAAAGGATATACATAGTATGTACTCACTAAGTGGATATTAGCCAAAAAAATACAGAATACCTTGTAGACAACCCACAGACCATCAGAAGTCTAACACACAGAAATGTTCAAGTGAAGAGGCTTCAATCTCATTTAGAAGGGGGAAGGAAATTATCACAGGAGGCAGAGGGAGAGAGGGACCCGAGTAGGAGAGGGAAAGGGTAGAGAAAAAAGAAACAGGATCAGGTATTGGGGGGGCAGGGCAGGAGAGAAACTCAGAGGGCCAGGAGAATGAATGGAAAAAGCAGCCTTGTGGGATGGGAAGTGGGGGACCCTCTAGAAAGTACCAGAGACCTGGGAGGTGAGAGACTCTCAGGACTCAATGTGGGTGACTTTAGCCAAAATACCCAACACACAGTGAGGAGAGGGAACGTCAAGAGTCCACCTCCAGTAGATAGACAGGGCCTCAACCTGAAGTCAAAATTTCTCACCCAGAATTGTTCCTGTCTAAAAGAAGTGCAAGAACAAAAATGGAGAAGAGACTGAGGGAAAGGAGGTCCAGTGACAGGTCCAACTTGGGATCCACCTCATGGGGAGGCTCCAAGGTCTGATCCTATTACTGATGCTATGATGTGTTTACAGACCTAGCAGGGCTGTCCTCTGAGAGGCCCTACCAGCAGCTGAGACAGACACAGATACTTAAACCCAATCATTGGACTGAAGTTGGGGAACCCCTATGGTTGAATTAGGAGAAAGACTGAAGGAGCTGAAGGGGAGAGCAACCCCATAAGAAGATCATCAGCCTCAACTAACTCAGACCCCAGGGAGCTCCCAGAGACTGAGCCACCAACCAGGAGCATACATGGCCAAGCTGAGAACCCTGGCACAAATATAGCAGATGCCTGGTCAGGCTTCAGTGGGAGAAGATGCTATTAATCCTCGAGAGCCTCAAGGCCCTAGGAAAAGGGGAGGTCTGGTGGGGAGACAGCACCCTCTTGGAGGTAAGGGAGAGGAATTGTGGGATGGGGGTAACAGCTGGAATGTAAATAGATAAAATAATTTTTAAAAAATCAAAAAAACGAAAGCACCGGAGTAGCTAGGGCGCAGGGTCGGCTGATACTCGCCAGCTACCCACAACACTCGCCACAGGATCTTAAGACTTCTGGTGAGTGGAACACAGCTTCTGCTCCAAACCAATTGCGCGCGGGACCTGAGACTGCATTAGTTAGGGAAGCAGAAACCGGCCTGAGTAGGGCCACAGGCCTCATCCAGCCGGACCAGCACCGGGGTAGCTAGAGCACAGGGTCGGCTGACACCCGCCAGCTACCCACGACCCCCGCCACAGGATTTTGAGACTGCTGGTGAGTGGAACACAGCTTCTGCTCCAATCTTTAAACAGTGACAACGACAACAACTAACCCCAGAGATTACCAGATGGCGAAAGGTAAACGTAATAATCTTACTAACAGAAACCAAGACCACTCACCATCATCAGAACCCAGCACTCCCACTTCGCCCAGTCCAGGGCACCCCAACACACCGGAAAAGCTAGACACGGATCTAAAAGCATATCTTCTGATGATGGTAGAGGACTTCAAGAAGGACTTTAATAACACACTTAAAGAAATACAGGAGAACACTGCTAAACAGGTAGAAGACATTAAAGAGGAAGCACAAAAATCCCTTAAAGAATTGCAGGAGAACACTGCTAAAGAGTTACAAATCCTTAAAGAAAAACAGGATAACATAATCAAACAGGTAGAAGTCCTTAATGAAAAACAGGAAAACACATCCAAACAGATGATGGAAATGAACAAAACCATACTAGACCTAAAAAGGGAAGTAGACACAATAAAGAAAACCCAAAATGAGGCAACACTGGAGATAGAAACCCTAGGAAAGAAATCTGGAACCATAGATACCAGCATCAGCAACAGAATACAAGAGATGGAAGAGAGAATCTCAGGTGCAGAAGATTCCATAGAGAACATCGGCACAACAATCAAGGAAAATGTAAAATGCAAAAAGATCCTAACCCAAAACATCCAAGAAATACAGGACCAAACCTACGGATAATAGGAGTGGATGAGAATGAAGATTTTCAACTCAAAGGACCAGCAAACATCTTCAACAAAATTATAGAAGAAAACTTCCCAAATCTAAAGAAAGAGATGCCCATGAACATACAAGAAGCCTACAGAACTCCAAATAGACTGGACCAGAAAAGAAATACCTCCCGACACATAATAATCGGAACAACAAATGCTCTAAATAAAGACAGAATACTAAAAGCAGTAAGAGAAAACGGCCAAGTAACATATAAAGGCAAGCCTATCAGAATTACACCAGATTTTTCACCAGAGACTATGAAAGCCAGAAGATCCTGGACGGATGTTATACAGACACTAAAAGAACACAAATTCCAGCCCAGGCTACTATACCCAGCCAAACTCTCAATTAACATAGATGGAGAAACCAAAGTATTCCACGACAAAACCAAATTCACACATTATCTCTCCACGAATCCAGCCCTTTAAAGGATAATAACAGAAAAAAACCAATACAAGGACAGGAACCACGCCCTAGAAACAACAAGAAGGTAATCCCTCAACAAACCTAAAAGAAGACAGCCACAAGAACAGAATGCCAACTTTAACAACAAAAATAACAGGAAACAACAATTACTTTTCCTTAATATCTCTTAATATCAATGGACTCAACTCCCCGATAAAAAGACATAGACTAACAAACTGGCTACACAAACAAGACCCAACATTTTGCTGCTTACAGGAAACTCATCTCAGAGAAAAAGATAGACACTACCTCAGAATGAAAGGCTGGAAAACAATTTTCCAAGCAAATGGTATGAAGAAACAAGCTGGAGTAGCCATTCTAATATCTGATAAGATTGACTTCCAACCCAAAGTCATTAAAAAAGACAGGGAGGGACACTTCATACTCATCAAAGGTAAAATCCTCCAAGAGGAACTATCAATCCTGAATATCTATGCTCCAAATACAAAGGCAGCCACATTCATTAAAGAAACTTTAGTAAATCTCAAAGCACACATTGCACCTCATACAATAATAGTGGGAGACTTCAACACACCACTTTCACCAATGGACAGATCATGGAAACAGAAACTAAACAGGGACACAGTGAAACTAACAGAAGTTATGAATCAAATGGATCTGGCAGATATCTACAGAACATTCTATCCTAAAACAAAAGGATATACCTTCTTCTCAGCACCTCATGGTACCTTCTCCAAAATTGACCACATAATTGGTCACAAAACAGGCCTCAACAGATACAAAAATATTGAAATTGTCCCATGCATCCTATCAGATCACCATGGACTAAGGCTGATCTTCAATAACAAAATAAATAATAGAAAGCCAACCTTCACGTGGAAACTGAACAACACTCTTCTCAATGATACCTTGGTCAAGGAAGGAATAAAGAAAGAAATTAAGGACTTTTTAGAGTTCAATGAAAATGAAGCCACAACATACCCAAACTTATGGGACGCAATGAAAGCATTTCTAAGAGGAAAACTCATAGCTCTGAGTGCCTCCAAAAGGAAACTAGAGAGAGCACACATTAGCAGCTTGACAACATACCTAAAAGCACTAGAACAAAAGGAAGCAAATTCACCCAAGAGGAGTAGACGGCAGGAAATAATCAAACTCAGGGGCGAAATCAACCAAGTGGAAACAAGAAGAACTATTCAAAGAATCAACCAATCAAGGAGCTGGTTCTTTGAGAAAATCAACAAGATAGATAAACCCTTAGCCAGACTCACTAGAGGGCACAGGGAAAGCATCCTAATTAACAAAATCAGAAATGAAAAAGGAGACATAACAACAGATCCTGAAGACATCCAAAACACCATCAGATCCTTCTACCAAAGGCTATACTCAACAAAACTGGAGAACCTGGATGAAATGGAGAAGTTCCTAGACAGATACCAGGTACCAAAGTTGAATCAAGATCAGGTTAATGATCTAAAGAGCCCTATATCCCCCAAAGAAATAGAAGCAGTCATTAATAGTCTCCCAACTAAAAAAAGCCCAGGACCAGATGGGTTTAGTGCAGAGTTCTATCAGACCTTCAAAGAAGATCTAATCCCAGTTCTTCACAAACTATTCCACAAAATAGAAACAGAAGGTACTCTACCCAACTCATTCTATGAAGCCACAGTTACTCTGATACCTAAACCACAAAAAGACCCAACAAAGATAGAAAACTTCAGACCAATATCCCTTATGAATATTGATGCAAAAATCCTCAATAAAGTTCTTGCTAACCGAATCCAAGAACACATCAAAACAATCATCCATCCTGACCAAGTAGGTTTCATCCCAGGGATGCAGGGATGGTTCAATATACGGAAATCCATCAACGTAATCCAGTATATAAACAAACTCAAAGACAAAAACCACATGGTCATCTCGTTAGATGCGGAAAAAGCATTTGACAAGATCCAACACCCATTCATGATAAAAGTCTTGGAAAGATCAGGAATTCAAGGCCCATACCTAAACATGATAAAAGCAATCTACAGCAAACCAGTAGCCAACATCAAAGTAAATGGTGAGAAGCTTGAAGCAATCCCTCTAAAATCAGGGACTAGACAAGGCTGTCCACTTTCTCCATACCTATTCAACATTGTACTTGAAGTCCTAGCCAGAGCAATTCGACAACAAAAGGAGATCAAAGGGATACAAATTGGAAAAGATGAAGTCAAAATATCACTTTTTGCAGATGATATTATGATAGTATATATAAGTGACCCTAAAAATTCCACCAGAGAACTCCTAAGCCTGATAAACAGCTTCGGTGAAGTAGCTGGATATAAAATTAACTCAAACAAATCAATGGCCTTTCTCTACACAAAGAATAAACAGGCTGAGAAAGAAATTAGGGAAACAACACCCTTCTCAATAGTCACAAATAATATAAAATATCTTGGCGTGACTCTAACTAAGGAAGTGAAAGATCTGTATAATAAAAACTTCAAGTCTCTGAAGAAAGAAATTCTAGAAGATCTCAGAAGATGGAAAGATCTCCCATGCTCATGGATTGGCAGGATCAACATTGTAAAAATGGCTATCTTGCCAAAAGCAATCTACAGATTCAATGCAATCCCCATCAAAATTCCAAATCAATTCTTCAACGAATTAGAAAGTGCAATCTGCAAATTCATCTGGAATAACAAAAAACCTAGGATAGCAAAAACTCTTCTCAAGGATAAAAGAACCTCTGGTGGAATCACCATGCCGGACCTAAAGCTCTACTACAGGGCAATTTTGATAAAAACTGCATGGTACTGGTATAGTGACAGACAAATAGACCAATGGAATAGAATTGAAGACCCAGAAATGAACCCACACACCTACGGTCACTTGATCTTCGACAAGGGAGCTAAAAACATCCAGTGGAAGAAAGACAGCATTTTCAACAAATGGTGCTGGCACAACTGGTTGTTAACATGTAGAAGAATGCGAATCGATCCATTCCTATCTCCTTGTACTAAGGTCAAGTCTAAGTGGATCAAGGAACTACACATAAAACCAGAGACACTGAAACTTATAGAGGAGAAAGTGGGGAAAAGCCTTGAAGATATGGGCACAGGGGAAAAATTCCTGAATAGAACAGTAATGGCTTGTGCTGTAAGATCGAGAATTGACAAGTGGGACCTCATGAAACTGCAAAGCTTCTGCAAGGCTAAAGACACCATCAATAAGACAAAAAAAACCATCAACAGATTGGGAAAGGATCTTCACCTATCCTAAATCAGATAAGGGACTAATATCCAATATATATAAAGAACTCAAGAAGGTGGACTCCAGAAAGTCAAATAACCCCATTAAAAAATGGGGTTCAGAACTGAACAAAGAATTCTCACCTGAGGAATACCGAATGGCAGAGAAACACCTGAAAAAATGTTCAACATCCTTAATCATCAGGGAAATGCAAATCAAAACAACCCTGAGATTCCACCTCACACCAGTCAGAATGGCTAAGATCAAAAATTCAGGTGACAGCAGATGCTGGCGAGGATGTGGAGAAAGAGGAACACTCCTCCATTGTTGGTGGGATTGCAAGCTTGTACAACCACTCTGGAAATCAGTCTGGCGGTTCCTCAGAAAATTGGACATAGTTCTATCAGAGGATCCAGCAATACCTCTCCTGGGCATATATCCAGAAGATGTCCCAACCGGTAAAAAGGACACATGCTCCACTATGTTCATAGCAGCCCTATTTATAATAGCCAGAAGCTGGAAAGAACCCAGATGTCCCTCAACAGAGGAATGGATACAGAAATTATGGTACATTTACACAATGGAGTACTACTCAGCTATTAAAAAGAATGAATTTATGAAATTCCTAGCCAAATGGATGGACCTGGAGGGCATCATCTTGAGTGAAGTAACACAATCACAAAAGAACTCACACAATATGTATTCACTGATAAGTGGATATTAGCCCAAAACTTAGGATACCCAAGATATAAGATACAATTTGCTAAACGCATGAAACTCAAGAAGAATGAAGACCAAAGTGTGGACACTGTGCCCCTTCTTAGAATTGGGAACAAAACACCCAGGGAAGGAGTTACAGAGACAAAGTTCGTAGCTCTGATGCAAGGATGGACCATTTAGAGACTGCCGTATCCAGGGATCCATCCCATAAGCAGCTTCTAAACGCTGACACCATTGCATACACTAGCAAGATTTTGCTGAAAGGACCCAAATATAGCTGTCTCTTGTGAGACGATGCCGGGGCCTAGCAAACACAGGAGTGGATGTTCACAGTCAGCTATTGGATGTATCACAGGGCTCCCAATGGAGAAGCTAGAGAAAGTACCCAAGGAGCTAAAGGGATCTGCAACCCTATTGTTGGAACAACATGATGTACTAACCAGAACCCCGGAGCTCTTGTCTCTAGCTGCATATGTATCGAAAGATGGCCTAGTCGGCCATCAATGGAAAGAGAGGCCCATTGGACTTGCAAACTTTATATGCCCCAATATAGGGGAATGCCAGGGCCAAAATAATGGGAATGGGTGGGTAGGGAAGTGGGGGGCGCTATGGGGGACTTTTGGGATAGCATTGGAAATGTAATTGAGGAAAATATGTAATAAAAATATTAAAAATTTAAAAAAAAATCAAAAAAACAAGAGAAGGGAGGATGAAGAGGAGGAGGAGGAAGAAGAGGAAGAGGAAGAAGCAGAAGAAGCAGTTACCATTAATGCTGTGTTTGTACACAAACATGTTTTGCTGTTGGCCATTTGCTTGTTTTTCACATAGGATTAAACAGCTGTGTCTTAATGTTGTTCAGGACTGTATTCTGAACCTCACTGATGCATTTTCAGGATTTTAAACCATAGGGGCAAAGGAAGAAGAAGGGAGAAAATGGAAAGGAGGAGGAAGAGGAGGAGGAGGAAGAGGAAGAGGAGGAGGAGGAGGAAGAGGAGGAGGAGGAGGAGGCAGTATCCAGCCATCCCTCCCAAACAGTGGTGTAAAGTCCCACCCTAATTGCTTGTGGCTACACTACATCAGTACATAGGTGGGGAAGTCCTAGCAGAAGAAGTGATGTCTGTACAGTCGTGGAGAAGTTATCCATGCTGACCTTCCAGTGTGGCTGTGTTAGCATCATCTATGCTCCTTCCCATAGCCTCTCATCCATTGCTCTGTTAGTAAGCCTAATAAAAGCATTGGTTCCCCAGAGCAAATTCTAGTGGAGTCCTACCTTGGTCTGAGATGATTGGAGGAAGACATGGCCTTCTTTACTTCTTCCCCTGAGAAGGAGGGGTGGAGCTTTGCATCTATAGTCATAGCAGAAGCCCCCTGTCTCCCCTGTAGAACCATTCTTCTGAGCATGGGCGAGATTCTAGCTGTTTGACATCCCCACTGACGTTTGCTGTTGTGGATCTGTTTATACTTCTGCGGGTCTGCTGCTGGGTGACAGTTTCCTGGAGTCTGTCTTGTGCCCCCCAGTTCCATGGCTGAGCGGCATTCTCCAGCATGAATGTGCTAGAGCTCACCCAGACATTTCTAGGTTGATGGACGGCATTGTGCTTGAAAAATATTGTCTTATTTTAGACCACTTGCCCTTCCTGAGTGCCAGCATGCAGGAGATTTCTGGTCGTGTCAGGGGGCCATTTGCTCTGCAGAGCAAAGCTCCAGCGGACTGGTTGTCTGTCAGAGCTGGCACAACCTGTCCAGCTCTCCTGTGGCAGTCACTCTGAGACATCACAGAGATACAGGAATTTTCTTGTGTGGAGCTCAGGCCCTGTCCTATGCTACTTGTTCACGTTCCTGCCTCTGCAATGTGGAGCCCAGGACCCCACCTGACACTGCCCCTGGATCCATTGTTCCTTTGATGCCAGCGTGGACACAGTGTATCCCCTGGTGCTCCCTCTTAGCTGCCTTTTAGACAGTACATCCTAAGGCAGTGGGTCACGATGGTCTCCTAAGACCATTGGAAAACACAGATATTTACATTATAGTTTATAACAGTAGCAAAATTACAGTTATGAAGTAGCAATTGTTGGGGGTCACAACAACACTAGGAACTATATCAAAGGGTCACTGCATTAGGCAGGTTGAGAACCTAATTGTGTTTTCCTCTCTTATCACCTCAACAACAGACCAACAGCAGAAGCTCACCCATGAAGGGGCTCAGCTCTTGAGATCTTGGTGACTCCAGGTCTTGCTCTGTTCTCTGCTGTTGAAATGGGAGTTGGCAGCTTCTTGTTCTCCTTTTCTCGTCTCACTGGGAAGTTGTTCCTCGCTGAGGCCTTCTGAAAGCTTCCCTTTTAGAGTCCCTGATGTTGAAGAAGCTGATTGCTTCCATCTAAACACAGGACTCGAGAGGATGAAGATGAAGGGGAAGCCTAGAACTATCCTGAAATCTCACCCTGGCCAAGGGGATGGTGTAGAGGGTGTGAGACACAGTCCACTAGGATTTGCCTAGGCATCCACATGGGACATCTTTCCTGCCATTGAAATGAAAGGACAGGATTTCTGGGGGGAAAGCCCTGGGAAAGGTGATCCTTCCAGACAAAAGAAACAGGGCAGAACAGCATTTCAGAACCCTCAGCCTGAGGCATACAGAGTATGACCCATGTCTTCATGGGGTATGAACAATGACCCTACTAATGCGAGCTTCTTCCATGGGGTATGAGCCTTGTGATTTGAGTGGTGGGGACAGTGTCCTTGTGTGGTATCCCCAATCACTGATGTCATTAAGACTTTTATTCAACATGGCTGAATAAGGGATTAAGCTATGATGATGGTGGTGTTGGTCTCAGGTCACATTCATCCTGGCCTCTCATTTCTTCGCTGTTGAAGGCCCCCTCCCATAGGGTGAGTGCCAGTGATTTGGCTGTCATTGCTTTTGCTGCTCATATTTCCAGCAAGTCCTCCAATAGCCTTCCAGGAGGCTCGCCATCTTGTTGGAGATGCTCCTTGCATGCAGAGGGAGTGGCTCAGTGATGCCCGAACACAGAGCCATATCTGGTGGTTTCTGGGTCCTGGGAACATATGAGGAACGCAGCTATGCAGATCTGAGGTCCTAGACTTGTCTCCAAGGCTGTAGCTGTTGTAGAGATGGCTGGTCCTAAGAGCTTCAAGGGTCAAGGACTGGATTGAGCCTGGCATCAGAATCTTTATAAGCTCCTTCCCACCCAAGCACCACCCTCTACAAAGAGCCTCTACTCTACATCCTGACTGGGCTGCCTGAGCCCTCTGTATGTGTGTGCTTGGTCTGAGCAGCCATCTCTGTAGGGGCAGGGGACAGCTGGACACAGGTCTGGAGCCTCCTGTTTAATTGTGTGCTGGGGCATCTCACTCCAACTGCCCTATCTTTGCCATCCCACCTCAGAACACTATCTTCAGTGTGACTGTGACCTCTACCACATTTGGGAGCTGTCTTGGGGAAGAGGTCAAAGACAAGCCTGTGGGCAAACCTCATTATCCCCAACTATCAGAAAGATCTGTGGAGCAGGAGACAGAGTCCTTGGTAAAGCACAGAACCATCATGGTATTATGATGGACATCTGCCCAAGGGCTGGTAGGCAGGCAAGATGGGGCACTTCAGGAGCTTGAGGTGAGGGTCACTCTTGGCTTGCTTCATCTCACAGTTGTGGGCAGACCAACTCTGGGTTGGTTTGCTTCCTGTGGTATTTTCTTTTCTGAGGGGTGCCTCCATGCAAAGGTATCTCTATGGGTGTGTCCATCACCTCTACATCAGAGGGACTCAGCCTTGGGTTGAAGAGGTGGCCTCAGACAGGTGCTGTCTTCCACAACACCACCCTGCTTCACATGGTGGCCAGGCTGAGCCTGAAAGATGACTCATTTCAGTGATTCAGATACGGAGGGCTCTCTTAATTCCTAGGACTAAAGCCAATCCTGCCCTGTGTCCCCATGATGGGAATTGAGTTTGTCAGGACTCCTCAGAAGTGTCTGTAGAACTACCCAGGGAAGGGAACAGGAAGAACCAGGTATCTCCCCAGATGTTCACTCCCTACCAACTCCATACTTCTCTCTCCTAAGTGGCCTCCTTCCCCTGAAGCTCAGGGGCCTTATGGGTCACAGAGAAGGGAGCAGATGAATCCCTGATTGCAGTCTCTCTCAGTCTACCAGGAGTTTCATCAAGCTTTATCCCACAGCTGAGACTCTCCATTCTGAGTCCCATCCTGGATCTCAGTTAGGACCCTGTCCTACAGAGAAGTTATAACAACAGGACTGGCTACCATGTGGCAGGTGGCTCACCACTCACAACCTGAGTTGCTGAGGGACTCTGGCATCTCTTCAACAAGCCTGGGAACCTCTGCTGCTGCTTCCCGCCCCTGCCCAGGACAGAGAACTCCATTCTACTTCATAGCTGCACAACCATCAGTTAACTTAGATACACTTGCAATTTCCTTTTTGATTAAGCCTGTAAAAACCCACCAAGGCTCCAAAACACACACACACACACACACACACACACACACACACACACACACACACACACACACAGGTCATTTTTGGGTTGGGCTAGGATCAAATGAATTTATGAATCAATGTCTTAAAAATGAAGTTTGTTTCTGCTCCTCGGATCCTGGGTATGGATTAGATAACTAACCTTGGCTTCCAAATACAGATTCTTCTGCAAAGCCTCAGCTGGAAAGACTTAGGGGACCCATCTTAGCCAGCCTCCAGCTCCCAAAGACCAGTGGATTTTATATCCTACTCCAGTTAGGACATGATGCTCCTCTCTTGGGAAATAACATTGCAATGGACATGTATTTTGTGGATCTGAGCAATATGGCTGAGGGATGCCCTTAGCTTATGGTCTATAAGAAGAGGAAAGTTGCAAGTTAAATGTGGATATGACTAGTTAATTTTAGAGACTGTCAAGTCTGTGTCTGGGCTCCCTAGGAAAGCCACATGATTTTAGTTAAAGTGGCCTACCATGTTGTTGTTGGGCTCAGGGCTAAGGCTGCAATACTAGCCAGCCTTGTCCCCCTCCAGTGACCCCACAGTCCTGTCTGGGATTCCACATGACAAGCCCCTGTTGGAAGTCACATAAAGGTGCCCAGGGCAGGAAGGAGATAACATTCCTCTGGGTCTGGGAGGAGCACATAGTTCCTTGTCCTTGGCAGAGAGTCACAGCTGGATTGTCTCAAGGGCCAATCACGATTTCCAAAGAAGCTGCTGGCTGTAGACAAAGACATCTGCTTTATGTAAGAGGCATCGTTCTGCCTTGGCTAAAAGAACTGGTTTCTTCAGAGCATGGCTTTTGGATATCATTTGTTTTCAGAAAGTGCTTTTTCAAGATAAAGAAGGGATACTCTGTATAAAGGGTTTGGGGTATGATGTCCACTCCCCTGCACCTGAACTCTGAACAGTCCCCCCATTTATCTTCACAGGCCAGCCCAGGGTAACATTCAAAACACTCAACCCACCTTAAGCTAGCTCTAGAACTCTCTCTAGCATCCAGGCCAAATATCAACTGCATCTGTTTTTTATAGGATTTTTTTTCTTCTAAGTTTTATGAAGGCTTTGAGCTTCCTCCAGACAGCTCTGTTTCCGTTGCCCTTGGTGTGACGAGAATCCTGAGAGTTGGGACTTGTGGGATTTATGTGAACCACAGATTTCAATTTATGCATTTCAACTTGTTCTTACAGCAGGACATCTCCTCCTATAAATTTCATTTAAATGTTCAAGTACATAAAACTTGACCTGACCCAAAAGATCAGAATTAAAGAGTCCCCCTGCCCACTCCTTGTCTCAGAAGGAACTTATCAGTTTCTGGGAAACTTTTTAAAAAACAGCAACAATATTTTTATTAATTCTTTGAAAATGTCTTCATGTATTTTGATCATTTACTCGCCCCCAATGCTCTACCTAACTCTTTCTTGACCCACACTCAGCCACTCCTAACTTGGCCCTTTAAACAACAACAAACAAACGAACAAACAAACAAACAAACAAACAAAGTGCAGTCTGTGCTTCTCACATACTTGTGGGTGCAGATTCATCCATCAGAGCGCAGTTGATCTACTGGGCCGTATACTTAAAGAAAATCGACTCTCTAGTCCTCAGAAGGACCCACAGCTATCAATAGCTCCTTAGTAGCAGTAAGGGTTCATGAACCCTTCCTTTGAAATTCTTTTTGTGATACTGTGGTAGCTGTGTTTATGTTGATTTGATACAAGCTGGAGCCATTTTGAAAGAGGGAACCTCAATTAAGAAAATAATCCCACCAGAATGGACCACAAGCCTGTGGTCCATTCTCTTCATTAATAATTTATTTGGGAAGGCCAAGATCACTGAGGACAGTGCCATGTCTATGCTGGTGATTCTGGCTGCTGTGAGACGGCAGGCTGAGCAAGCCATGAGGAGCAATCCAGTAAGCAGCACCCCTCCAGGTTCCTGTACTGCTTGAGTTCCTGTCCCAGCTTCCTTCGATGGTGGCCTGTGGTGTGGAAATATGAACTGGAATCAATCATTTTTACCCTAGGATGCTTATGGTCCTAGTGTTTTAACACCAGCAATAGAAAACCCTATTGAAGACCAAATATTAGTACCAGGAGTCAGGTATTGGCTGTGTCAGACTTGACCATGTTGGTTTGGGAAGGATTGTGGAAGGACTTTGGAGCTTTGGTCTGGAAAGGCCAGTAAGCGTTGAGTCCCTGGTGAGCTGTGGCGGGAACTTAGGGGCTAAGGAGGCTGACAACGGAGCAAATCATGGAGGCCTGGCTTGTGAATGTGCAGAGGCAAGCAAAGATTGTATCGGAGCCTGTATTCCTGTGGTATTTTGGATTAAACATTTGCGGAAATGTCTTTGCTTTACCAAGAGAATTGATGCTGGCTAGCTGGAGCTGAACAAGTACCAGTGATAAGGAAGACTCCAGCATCCATGGGGACAGTAAATTTGGGAGTATTTGCACAGAGCTGGCACCCATGCTGGCAACAGAACTTGGTAGTCTAAGTCACCCAGATGGTACTGGTTTTGAAGGCATGTAATGGTCATGGAGAGTAGCTGAGGCTTGGTACCGGGTGGCAGGGTAGAGTCCCTGAAGAGAGGCCAGAAGAGGCCATTGGTGAAGGTGTAAAGTTGTAGTAGACAGCCTGTGACTGAAGGGGTCATGGAGAGGAGCTGAGAATGTCGTGCAGATGTGGACATGATATGATACAGTCATCTGCATCACGAAAAGAACTTCAAAGGAAGGGTTCACAAACCATTACCTCTACCAAGTAGCTATTGATAGTTGTGGGTCCTTCTAAGGACCTGTGCATTTTGGAGATACCAGTAGACTACTACCAAGGTCAGCAGCAGGTGAGGCATGGAGCCAGTCTGAGTCTATGGAACAAGCTGTATGTGCTATGAACGGTAGAGCCAGAAAAGTACAACTGTCCAAGCCACCGGAGCCCAGAAGATTGTGCACAAATCTCCGACATTGGATGCTGAGTTATTTAACACTGTTGGAGCTTGGCTTTGCTTGGTTCAGATCATGACTGTGCCCCGACTCTTTCCTATTAGAGTAAGAAAGTATATATATATATTAAACAGGAGGCTACAGTTGAGAGATTTGGGAGTTTTAGAGAGATTTTTGAATATTTTTAAAAGACTTTGGATATTGTAAAGAGATTAAATTCTTAAAGCGTTTGAATTTGTAAAGATGGTGGGACTTTTTAAAAGTTGAAATGTTTCATATTGTGATCTTGGGGATAAGCAAGAAAGCAAAGGTTGGAGCTGAACAGTGATGTGTCTGTGTGTCAAGTTGATAAGGAGCCCGTTGTGCTGGTTGGTTTTACGTTAACTTGACACAAGCTAGAGTCAGTTTAGAAGAAGGAACCTCAATTGAGAAAATGTCCCCACCGGACCTGCCTGCATTTTCTTAGTTGGTTATTGGTGCTGGAGGGCCACGCTCACTCACTGTGGGCAGTGCCATCCCTGGGCTAGCAGTACTGGGGTACTATGAGAAAACAGGCTGAGCCAGCTATAAGGAGCAAGCCGGAAAGCGACACTCACCTGTGGCTTCTACATCAGCTCCGGTAACCAGGTTCCTGCCACATTTGATTTCCATCTATGATGGACTGTGATGTGGAAGTGTAAGCAAAATTCATCTTCTCCTCACCAAGTTGCTTGTGTTTAGGGTGTTTTATCACCAGCAACTGCAACCCTAGCTAAGGCAAGCACCTTTTGACACAAGATGAACTCAGTGATATTTTTGGAGACTTTTGTTTTATAATGCTTCATTTGGGCTTTTTTTTTTTTTTTTTTGCCTTGTCTTTTGATTAACTAGTGTGTTTTCCATTTTTATGTTTTTGTGGATTTTGTGTGTGTGTGTGTGTTTCCATGTGTGTGTGTGTGCATGTGTTTCCACTTGTGTGTGTTTCTGTGTGTGTGCATATGTGTGTATATGTGTTTCTGCATGTGTGTATGTTTTCATGTGTGTGTGTATTTGTTCATGCATGTGTTTCTGTGTGTGTGTGTTTGTGTGAGTGGTGTGTGTATGTATTTATGTATGTGTGTATATGTGTGTGCATATGTGTGCCTATGTGTGTGGTGTGTGTTTATGTTTACATGTGTGTGTGTATTTGTGTATATGTGTGTGCATGTATGTGTGTCTGTGTGTGCATGTGCCTGTGTCTGTGTTTCCACGTGTGTGTTTCCATGTATGTTTCCGTGTGTGTGTTTCTCATTCTGTTTTTTTGTTTTGTTTTTCTCTGTTTCCTTGTTTTATTTGGTTTGTTTTGTTGCCTTGTTCATTTTCTAAAGAACGAGAGACAGGAGTGACAGGGTTGGACAGGCAGAGGGAGGTAGGGAGGATCTGGGAGGAACCAAAGAAGGGGAATTTGAAAGGGGAAACAGTGATCTGAATATATTGTATGGAAAAAAATCATTTTCAATTAGAAACAAGAAAGAAATGAATCTGGAGTCATAAGAAAATTACCACCCAATTCAAACTATCTTGTCAAGGCAAAAAGGTTTCCCCTCTACAGAAGGACATGCAGCTTTAGTAGACTGATAAGGAAGCAGGCACACCCATCGGGGGCCCTGCTATGATTTTACTCCCACAGAGGAGTCCTGTGCCTCATTCCGCCTGATACTCTTATACTAACGCTAGTTTAAAGCACCACACTTGATAAACAGAATACAATTTTGAGTGCCCAGTTGCAATTTTGAACCTACATCCTGATTTCAGGAAACAGAAACCCTGGAGGAATTTGAATTTCTTCAAGGCAGCTTCCTTACAGATTTTTAGGTGGTGTTTTGTCTTATTTAACCTTTCTCATAGAAAAGACAGGACATTTTATTTATGTTTCCCACAAGGGGAACAGTCAGAGTTTGTGAGGACAAGTGGTGCCCCTTACTGGGGCCTTGTTACTTCTCAGTGACCAGTGGTATCTAGACAGGGCTCCCCAAATCCTTACAGCAATGTAAACTATTGGGGCTTCATCAACCCGAAGGGTGAGAATGAGTTTGCATCTACCCAAGTCCAAGCAGCGGCACTACATTTGCTTGGGTGCCAAGGGTCCCGGCAGCCATGTTCCTGGAAGGCTTGTCTGTGGCTTGCCCTACTCCATCTTTACTTTTTTCACTCAGTGTTTCTGAAGACTCTTCTTACCAAATGGATCAGTCTCTGTGACAACTCTCGGGGGGTCCTGACTCACGGCCCGGACATTTCCTCTAGTCATATAGAACCTTACAGAGTCTCGGGAAGGGATTCCTGTGCCCTGGTTATGAGGCAACTCTCAAGCCGTTCCATGCTCATATGGTCCATAGTTTATTTCTGGTCTCTGATCCACTTGGAACTTGTCCTAGAGTGACCATGGAGAAGCTCGTGTGGCCCTGGCTGGAAGCACTGCCTGCTCTACACACCAGTGCTGCACTGTTGGCTGTGGACGGTTTAGAGTATTTATAGCATCTGTTGGGAGCATCCCCACACCCGGGGATTGCCTAATTGTTTCCAGGGTTTTCTGGACTCTTCCTGCTTATTTTTCGTATGGGTCTTAGAGTAAACATGTCTGGAGGCTCCTGTTACCTTCATGTTTGTCTGTCGTCTCTTTGAGGACTGTGGACTCCCATCGGTTTTCTGTTTTGTGCCCTTATAATTCTCCTTAGTCATTTGCCTTGTGTTTATAAGAGCCACAGTTTACACTGGAGACAGCCTGCTTCTTCCTCTCTCATCCCCACATGTGTAACCACCTCAGCAGATCTCTCTGAGGGTGTTAAATGTATGGGTACCTGGTCTCATCTCCGGTATTGATGGGAATACCACACTGTGCCCATAGGATGTCATCCTGGCTGTTTACTCTGTGGGTGAATCCCCTCTGTGTAGGGTGGTAATGACATCTATTTTGAAGGTTCCGAAGGGCGGCCAAGTGGAGCTTGGGGTGTGAGGAGGGGCGGTTACAGTTTTACTGAGTAAATCTGCAGAGACTTCCTGTACGACATGGGCTCTTGTCTTTCAGGCATGTTTTCCCGTGTTTTGTCCTGAGTTGCTGTCATCTCCCACCTACCTCTCCCCTCCCATCACCTAGCCCCTCTTTTCAGATTTGTGTTATATCATAGGTGATAGTTTTATATGTGTCATGGCTTTGCTTTGGATGGGTGCCTGGGAGGGAGGGGATCTGGATTAAACTATTTGGTGACATTTTGTTGTGGCCCAGCTTATGACTAGCTTCACATCTGCTCTGCATGTCCTGTAAGAGCAAACCCTCGTGTCTGTCTCTAGGGCTGGACCTGGGGAGAGCCAGGGCCTCTGCAGTTGGTGTTACACCCCTGCCCAAGCTTATCTAGGGGCCTCTGTTGGCTGCCAGTGTGTGTTGTTTCCTGATCTCCCATGTCTCTGCTCAGCAGCTGCTGCCATGTCCTTCAGTGTACCACCTGCATGGCCAGGATTCTGTCACCGAGAAGAAAGGCTACAGTCTGCCATTTTGCACTTTTGTGGTGCTTCTTGATCCAGTGTTTGTCCTGAGCAATAGAAGTTCATAATCCCTGGTATTTTATTCAAACCAACACTGTCGAGACAAAGCTTACATGTAATGAAGTCATGAGCCCATTTAAGGTATATAATCAGATGTATCTTGACAAGGCAGGAATGCTTGTGTCCTACTGGAAGAAGCTGCCCCCTCCCCAGGAACCCTCAATGCCAGACAGTGAGGACTTTCTATGCTCTGGGTCAGACCAGCCTGTTCCGGGAACAGCGTTGCATCTTAGAAGGAGCAGTGTGTATTTCCCACTTTCTGGTGTCTGCCATTTGATACTAGGATCTCTAGCTGTCTGCTGTCCGCTGTTTGCTGTCCACTGTCTGCTGTCACAGGTGGAAGATCCTGCTCCTCTTATTACTAAGTGGCATGTCCCTGGGATGGTGGCCCATCTTGAACATACAGAAGGCACATGGACTTGTCTCTAGGTCTGGGCTTATATAGGTGAAGCTGCCACAAGTTTTTCTAAGCAGGGCTTGGCTTAGACCAATGTTTTTATTTCTTTGAAAACCAAACCAAACCAAACAAAACAAAACAAAACTGAGAGAAACTGATGGTTTGTAGCAGGGAGACAAGCTGCTGCCAAACACATTAAGAAGCCATTTTTCAAAATGTGTATGAGGCAGGAGCTAGCTCACAGTAAGGGAGATGAGTCATTGGTGAGAATTACAAATTGCTCAAAAATGTTACAGCAGAAACAGATTCTGGGTAAAGGAGTACTAGGACCAAACCTGTGAAGTCGGGTTGGGATGAAACACAAGAGCAAGCCAAGCTGACTTGCTAGGAGGACAGACAGGGCTCTAAGAGGCAAGGCCAGTGTGGACAGGTTGGCTGGCTGGATTCATGGGGACTCCCTGGCGGGGGCAGGGAACATATATATTGATCACTGTTGTCTTTTTGATGTAGGAGAAACTTGCAGTGGTAAAGTTAAAAGGATTTACTAACAAACCTGCTTAAGAAAATTAAGTGACCCAAGAAGAATTTATTTAGCTAAAGAAGGGTAGCCTCTACCATAATGGGAAGATCGGGAAGAGCCGTAGGGTGCTAACTGGTCTTCTTAGAAACAATGAGAAAGACAGGTTTCTGTCATCACTGAAAATAGAGGTTGCTGAGAAAGCATGTCTGTGAGTGTTTATTCGCAAGGTTAGGCTCCTGTTAGGCTCTGTTCCCTAACGAGAGGAGGTAACCCTGACTTAGAGCAAGCCATTGGGCCCATCCCCATAGCAGAGAACACCCCCTAATGAGCAGCTCAGCTTGGAAACTCTCGCTGTTCTTGGGAAAGCATCATTCTGCCATGTGGGTGAGATGACCCGAGGTGATGACTCTTCCAAAACAAATATATCTCCTAAGCACTGGTGTACTTTAGAAATAGTTCTGGCAATGTCTTTTGCTGTGTAAACCTCCCATCTGCCCAAGTGGTCAGACTTGTAGTCTCCTGTCTCTGTTGAAACTGTTCAAAGTGTAACCTGGGCCTGGGACCTGAAAGATTTAAGGATGCCATTGTGCGTGGAATGTGTAAGCCTTAAATCTATACAAAAGCTGGGCAGTGGTGGCACATGCCTTTAATCCCAGCACTTGGGAAGCAGAGGTAGGTGGATTTCTGAGTTCGAGGCCAGCCTGGTCTACATATTGAGTTTCAGGACAGCCAAGGCTATACAGAGAAACCCTGTCTCAAACAAACAAACAAACAAACAAACAAACAAACCCTATAGAAACTGGTAAAATTTTTCTTATAAGCTTAAAGACTATGGTAAAAATTTTCTGTTCAAGGCTGGTTCCTCTTGTGCATTAGCCAGAACCTGTCATCATGTGTTATCATTTAAGAAGTTTCTCCCTCATTAATCTTTACACGAAAGGAGTGATTGCTCACTTGGAAAGCATATTAGTTCTGTAACATCTTCACACATGCCTGCTGCTGGTGTAGCTAATCCTCGAAGACAACCTTGTAAGGGCTTCAAAAAAATTCACCTGCAGTATGGATGCTGGAGGGCATCCGAGGGCTCACCAAGCTTGTTCTATGGAACAGATAAAGAATTGAATGTTTGGAAAAGACAGACCACCATGCAGAGAAAGCCAAGGTAAGTCCTTTATGGAAGCAAGGGAGCAGTTTCCTTTGGGGTGGAGGAGGCTGAAAGTCTACTAATCAGACTCTGAGATGGGTGTTATACAAGGTCTCTAGGTCATCCCCTTTACCCTGTGGGTCTTGTTGAGATAGTAGCCCCATGTGTTCTTGACATCACTTCTTGCAAAGTTTTCAGGGGCTAAGCAGCTGCCATTTGAGGGGGCACTGTCACTTTCCTGGTCTACCTATGACCCTCTAGCCCTCCCTCACATCTATGCCATGAAAGAGACCCCTAGATTGTTCAACGGAAATCCTAAATGTAAGATAATGAAAGAAAGTTGAAACTATATCTTGGTAGCTGTGATAGGAAATCTACAAGCTGACCCCATACCAGAGAGAAGAAACAATAGATTGACTAATAGCCAGAAAGATACCCACCAGATTGGCACTGGCCTAGGCTAACACCTAGCATAGGAACCACAGTCAAGAGTTAGCAAAGCAACTCAAATATTGGGGCGTCAAAACATGGCCACCCCTGGAAGGTGTGAGCAGCATGTGATTATACCCCTGATTGGACCAGGAATACATGCGGGGCCCACTTACTGAACAACCAATGTCCAGTGTTTGATACAAGTCTTTAACCTTCGCTGTCATGAGACAACGACTATCTTAGGTTGACTTTGGAGGTTTTATTTTGTTTGGAGAGATGGAGTCTCATTACGTGTCTTAGTTACTTTTCTGTTGGTGTGATAAAACATAGTGACCGAGGCAACTTATAATAGTGTATAATTGAGCTTACAGTTTTGTAGGATTAAATTCCACAACGGCAGAGGGAAGGTATGACTGCAGGACTAGCTAAGTGCTCACAGCTCAAAATTCCTCTCAGGAGGCAGAGAGAGAACACTGGGGGCAGCAAGAGACTTTAACGCCTCAAAGCCTGCCCCCAAGGCCACACCCCCTATTTCTTCCCAAACAGTTCCACCAACACATGAGCCTATGGCTGTTATGCTCATTCAAACCACACACTATATAATTCTAGCTGGCCTGGATATCTCTATGTAGACCAGGCTGACCTTGAACTCACAAGACCCTCCTGCCTCTGTCTCTCAAGAGCTGGGATTAAAGGAACATTCCACACTTGGTGTTACAAGTTGATTTTTAACAGCCATTGGGTGCTCAGGATCTAAAGTCTCTAGGTCAAGTAAAACTGGAATGAGAAAAGTTCCTTGGCACTTTCAAAATGATGTCATTACTTGATATCACCACCCTAGGGATGCACAGTAGTTACAGCCAACTCCTCCCCATGGCTTCTAGATGCTCGGATTGTTCATCACAGCCCATGAATAGGCCTGCACTTTGTTTTTTATTTGCCTGCACTTGCTGACTTTGTGCCGTCCACTGTGACATGCCTGCAGCTCTCTCTGTTGCATCCCTGTGCTCTCTATAGTTCTTCCAAACGTGAATTTACAAACTACTCACTGTCTCCAAACTCCAGAACCATCTCAGGGATCAGGCAGCCCAGAGAACAGCAGCCTCTGATTGAGAAGAGCTGAAGGGGGGGGGGGACAGGACCTCTAATTCCCCCAATCTTGGAGGGTCAAATTATGGGATCAGATAACAGAGATAAATTGCTCAGACCCTGTGCCCCCAGCATTGCAGATCCCAGTGATCTGAGCCCAGAAACATGTTAAGAGATCTAGTTTGCTAGGACACACAGTTGTAGTAGTTGGTCTGGTGCTGCTATGTATCCAAATCCTAAATACTGTATCACAAACCTGCTTCAAGATAATCAGATCCTCATGTCTACCAAACCTTGCCCTCGCCCACCATGTTATCCATTATTGGTTGTAGTGGTTATTCCTGGTTGTCAACTTGACTATATTTGGAATGAACTACAACCCAGAATTGGAAGGCTCACCAGTGACCTTTATCTGGAGGCTTGGAGATAGAATCTGATCTGGATCTTGGTATGTGTGTGGTGTGTGGAACACACCTTTAATCTGGGCTACACCTTCTGCTGGAGACAATATAAGGACATTGGAAGAAGGGAGTCTCGCTCTTGCTCCTTCGCTTGCTTGCTGTGTGAGACTGAGTAACTGCTAGATCCTTGGACTTCCATTCACAGCTGTGACTGAACCATTGTTGGGAATTGGGCTGCTGACTATAAGTCATCAATAAATACCTTTACTATATAGAGACTATCCGTAAGTTCTGTGACTCTAGAGAACCCTGACTAATATATTGGTTAATAAAGATACCTACAGCTTGGGATGGGCAGAAGAGAGGGGGCAGAGCAAAGGTTCCTGGGTTTGAGGTCTCAGGCAGGGACCATAAGGAAGAGAGAGAGGAGGAAGAAGAAGTTACCATGGGGTAGATAGATTGTGAGCACATGGCCATGAGGGCCAGCCTGTTGGAGTAGGAGTGGCCCAGGTGGAACATGGCAAGTGATATATCTGGGTTATTGACATGGAAGTAGACGAAATAGCATAGGTGGTTGATATCTGCCTAGCTCTCTTAAGGCCTTTAAGGCTTATTATGAATATAAAGGTTTTGTGTCTTTTATTTGGGAACTAAATGCCTAAGGTAGGATAGAAACCAAAAAAATAAAAATATACACAACTCATGGTCCCTCAGAAACCCTGAGGGGCTCATTTCATTCTCTTATGAATAGGAGGGAAAGTAACCACATGCACCTACAGGGAGAACCAGGTCCAGGTGCTGTCCTCTCAGCTCTGGTGACGGTGGTAAAGCCTTCTGACAATGCCGACTTTCTCACTAGCCCTGACTTTTCCATGTAAGCCAGAGAAAGGAGGGAACGTGGGATCCCCGTATCACACACTTAGACAGGCAGTGTGGTCTGTGGACAACTCTATGGGTTCCCTGCAAGTATTTCCAGGAGTTAAGGACCCTATCTTCTTAGGGAAAACCCATGTATCTGGTTCCCACTATCTGGGAGAATTTTGGGCTGGTTTGGGTGATGCCACACATAGCAGCAGAGATTTTTGTTCTGGGTCCTGTGCGGGGGAGGGGTGGGGCAAGAAATGGGAGATGAGTACGTGGATACAGTAAGAGCCTCCAGATGTTCAAGAGGACAGCTGAAAGGATCTCAACAGAAAAGGGTGTGGGAAGTTAGGCTCAGTCATCCACTAACCTGAAGCCTCTATTATAGGCACCTGGGGCTGTCCTAAGTGTGCAGAAGAGGTGATTAAAGAGTCATTGTGTAAGGCAGGGCATATCCAGGCTTGTGAGAAGCTACTCATTGCTGTCTGGTCACCAGTATAGATGAAACTTCTAAGAAAGAGGTTCATATAGCTAAAACACAAGGAATAAGAGATTCAGACAGACTCAGGTTTAGGCATAAATGGCCAAGAGTCCTGACTTGAGAACAGTCAGCAGTTGGTGTGGCAGCAACCATGGACTTATTGTGGCGATGGGGAAATCCCTCGCTGTCTCTCAGGTTCTGAAGTTAATTCTAACTATGAGAGTAGAGGTTTCTGCTGGGCTCCAACAAGGATCTGTGATGACTGGGCCCAATAGACCCATTGTCCCTCCTACCTGGGGTCTCTGGTGACCACATTAAGTAGCTGTGACAAGGGAACTTGTGGTAAAGAGCCACAGAATGTGTCAAGACCTGGATGATCAAGTCCCACTTGGATCTGGGATGTGGACCTGGAGTGATTAGGCAGTCGAGGTCCAGTCTGGGCAATAGGGAAAGGGGTCTGCAGAAAATACCTTCTGTGCTTACTCTCCACTCAGGATGGTTACCATGCCCAAAACTAGCGTTTGGTCCTCCTCCAAGCTCCCAGGCACAGGGATGAAGGATGTGATTGGTTCTTCCAGGTGGCCGGGTGCCAAGTGTTACTAAGCTAGTTTGTGGTACAGAAACTAAGGAAACAGTCGGGCATCTGAATGGAGATATATGGTAGCCAAGGCCAGCAGCCTCTCTGGGTTCCCCACTGTGTGCCCCTCCCTGGCTCCTTCCCCACTTTTCTCTTTC
Source organism: Mus caroli (assembly GCF_978045245.1). Taxonomy (NCBI): domain Eukaryota; kingdom Metazoa; phylum Chordata; class Mammalia; order Rodentia; family Muridae; genus Mus; species Mus caroli. The sequence goes on from NW_028227264.1 coordinate 75,018,217, forward strand.
CAGTTCTGTTTGAATGCCTACCCTCTGTCAGCAGAAAGACTCTAAGTGCACTGGTTCCCAACCATCCTAACACTGCAGCCTCTTAATACAATTTCTCATGTTGTGATGACCCCCCAATCATAAAATTATTTCCATTGTTACTTTGTAACTGTAATTTTGCTATTGTTGTAATGTAAATATATGTGTTCTCCTATGGTCTTAGGTCACCCCTGTGAACCCACAGGTTTAGAATCATTGATCCAGTGAGTTTGTTGTTGTCGTTACTTTCTCTGTGCATTTGTTTGTTCCCTGAAGTAGGTTTTTATGACTGTGTGTAATGGACTCTACTGTGGATGTCTCCACACCCTAGGCCCACACCATTGCCTCTGGGCCAATCATTCTGCTTCCTCTCCTCACAAGGCAGTGGGGACTCTAATGGATGTATGCCACTTGGCCAGATCTGCATCTGTAGCCCCTACCCTGCAGGAATGCTTTGCAGAAGCCATAGGCCACCTCCTGGCCAAGGCCACAGCCAGCACCATGGTAGACTCATGGTAGCACCTCATTCTGAATATCTAGGTACCTTCTTCAGCTTCCCTTATGGACTTTTGGGGGAGTGATCTTAGAACCAGATCTAGTAGACACTTGTCTATTTGGTCTTCATCCAGTTGGATCTGACTTAATCTGGTTGGAGCTAGTTTTATCTATTTGGACATAGATTGGGCTAGTGTAATATGGTTGGATCTAGTTGGTTCTGGATCTGAGTTGGTCTGTTATTATCTAGTATACTCTAATCTGGTTGGATCTGGTTTGGTCTGGTTGGGTATGGTTTGAACTTGTATAATCTGTTTGGACTGGCATATTCTAGTTAGGTTTAGTTTATTCCAGTCTAATCTGGTTAGATCCCATTTGTTCTAATTTACTCTAGTTGGGTCTGGTTCTGTTTATTTTAATCTGGTTGGATATGGTTTAGTCTGATTTAATCTGGCAGATTGCAGTTTGGTCTAGTGTATCTAGTTGAATCTGATTTATATCTGGCTCGTATTTGTTTGGGCCTGGTGTCAGATCTCACTGGGATATGGTCTAATCAGGTTATATTTGGTTAGGTCTGGTGTAATCTCATCAGACATCATTTGGTCTGGTTATTCTGGTTGGATCTGGTTTAATTTGGTTGAATTTTGTTGGAACTAGGATAAAACTGATTGGACCTAGTTGGGTCTCGAGTTATCTTTTTGGGCAAGCCATCAACCCTAAGTGTCTCTCCATTGTGCGCTGCAGGGCGCTGTGTTCCTCAGTGCTACAGCTTCCTGATATGGGAAGGCCTGTAGGCCTCTGTGTTCTTCCTCTCAGAAACAGATAGGCAGTGTCCATGGGCCAGGGCAGCTTCTCCTCTGCCCTGTGGTATGTCTGGCATTGACTTCTCTTTCCAAGTGTGTTGGGTAATGTGTTTGTAGATAAAGAGGCACGGAGAAAAATGGAAACCTTTATTAGCAGAGATAGCTGGCTTGGATCAGATTATGGGGAATGTGGGGGAGCCTTGAAGAAACTAACTAAAGGGGAGCCTTTGGGGAACAGGGGGAGACAAGTCACTAGTTTGAGGGAGAAAGCTCTGGATTGGTTCTGACAGGACACTTGAGTGTTAACTGTCCAAGCTAAGCCTCTGGGTGTGTAGAGAGAGCCCTTACAGATAGATAGCACCTTTGCTTTCAGAGTGGAAGGACTAGCCACTAAGGACCAGGACCAAGATGCACGTAGGTCACTGACAAGCACCTGATGAAGAGGAGGGGTCTCCTCCAAGTTTGTGTTTGGAACTCCTCCTGTGTTCAATTTTCTAAAAGCCATCATCCAGCAAGCTGAACTCATGAGGTCTGCTTCATGTTGAGTGTGGAAGACAGAACACAGACGGAAACTGCAGGGATGGTGTGAAGACACCACGGATAGGTTAGGGGCAGTGAGGAAGAAGACGAGATGGCTGGATCCAGCCCAGATGGGGGAGGGGTCAGCAAGATGGCCGCCATGATGTACAAACCAAGGGCGGGATCTAGATAGGAGCTCAGGTGAGCCACAGGGGACATTACACAAAGCAAAGAGCGTGTATCTCAGCGTTCCCTTTAAGACAGTTGAGTTGACCAGTTGGGTCACATTTCCTATTCCTGTTTGGTCAGTGGGAAGGGCGGGAAGGCCTGTTGAAATGTGTCTCCATGCCATGTGTGTTCAGCCACGTGTGTGTCCCTCTAGCCCAGTGCCACCTTCCTGGAGACTGTCTGGTAGAGTACGCCACGTAGCAGGGCCTGGTAGTTTGGTACACGAAATAGGTGGCGCTCGCCAAAGGCCACGTCATACTCTGCAGTCTTGCCAGTGACAAGCACACGGATGTGGGGCTCATTCACCTGGGGTCCCACCACCACCACAAAGATCTCAATGCCTGCACGCTGGGCCTCCTGCACAGCCTTCTCAATGGCCTCTGCTGTGGCCCCCTGTGAGTTGCCGTCTGAGAACAGCAGCACTCTCTTCTTGGTGGCACCTGACGAGGCTTCCCGGTAGAAACGAGTCACGTAGCTCAGAGCATCGTTGACATCTGTGGCGTCATTGATGAAATCCATGCTGTCCACAGAGCTGGCCAGCACTGTGTAATTCTGTAAGAACTGAAGAGCCGCCCGACCTGGCTGTTGCTGCCCCTGGCCACTATACTGTACCACGGCCACCCGCACATCCTGGGAAGGATCTGCCCTGCCTGCTGACAGGAATCGCTCAGCTAGGCGCTTGGCGAAGACCTTGGTTGTTTCGAAGTTGTGGCTGCCGACACTGGCTGAGCTGTCTAGCAGGATGGTGATGTCAGCCGGGGAGGAGAATGTGACTGTGGGGCAGAGAGGGTGGCCTGAGACTAGGCAGACTGCACAGGCCAGAGCGTACCCAGATTTTCAGAGCTGCCAAGCCCCAGAGGAGAGTGCCCAGAGCCCCGTGGGACCCTTAATCAGGTCCTGCCTTCCCTACCCTGTCTCAGCCCATCCTTGTACTCACTTGGACAGGTATAATCCGGACACTTCTTATCTGTAAAAAAAAAAAATACAAAATAACCTGAATAAGCCCACCATCATGTGAACCATCTGAGTTCTGCTTTGGTCAGCTGCCTATGATGGACGGACAGACAGACAAGCGGTGACCTAGCATCATTTCCTGGTCCTGGCTCCAAAATACTGAAAGGAGGAGTCAGGCCCTTGGCCTCCTCTTAAAAAGGGGAAACTGAGTCTCAGAGGGGAAAAGGTAGTTTCCGTGCCACTAATCAACTGCCCGCCATGAATGTGGCACAAAGTGCACCCCTTGACCAAGCTGCCCACAGCATGGAGTCAGACCAGTCATAAGGCTGACAAACAGTGTGCCCATGGTGTTGGGGGCAAGGGCTTTGTCCCATGCGTGTAGCATGAGAACAGCTGTCCTCATGTTGCTCTGCTAGGCCAGGGGTCACCCTGGACAGTGCCATACAGCCAGGACACAATCTTTCTCGAGGTAAAAGTGCCAAGCACATTGTGAGGACTGTTTCTAGCCCAACCGTCCCTGAAAGCAGAGGAGGCATTGCCCATTCAGCCTGTTGATCACCAGCACCCACCTATACAGATCTGGGCTGTTATGTTCTTCAGAAAGCCGTCATCGAGAAGCTCTGCATAGTTCTCCTTCACCAGGGAGATACCTGGCCGACCTTGCGATAAGCCTTGGCAGGAAATGACGTTGAGCTGGTCGGAGCCCGCCACAAAGCCAAACACATCCTTGATGCCCACAGAAACTACCTGCAGAGGACAGGGTTGCATGGGTCAGCTGATCCTGGACTTCCCCTCCCCTGGAGAGCAGCCCCCACCCCCACCCCGTGCTTGCAGGAGCACCCCGCTCCCCTCCCCCGTTCAGCCACTGCTGGGGTTATGCAACTGCCCACCTGAATGTCTGCGCCACAGAGCACACTGAGAGGTGTTGTGTCCCGTTGAGTGTCAGAACGTCCATCCGTGATGACCAGGGCAATTCGGTTGTTCTGGGTGGGTGGGAGCAGCCGGTCCCGGGTGTACTGCAGCGCTTCTCCAGTGAATGTGCCACCAGCCATCCATTGTAGCTTCTTGACGGCTCTACACAAGCAGATAGGCAGGCCAGGGTCAGAGCCATGGTCAGGGTCCTGGCTAGGCCAGCCTGCTAGAGGCCCGGGAATGGGGCAGAGATCTTGGGGATGCTCTTACTCTTTGAAGTCCTGGGCGTTGCGGACGTTGGGGCTCCGCATGTCCACGTGCTCTTGCATCTGGTTGTGGCTGTACTGTACCACGCCTGCATGAGACTGCCCTGGCTCAAACTGTAAGAATGACACCGTTGGGTCTGGAGTCCAACACCGCTATGTCTTAGAGTCCCAGCCTTCCAAGGACCTCTACCCCGAAGCCAAAGACCCCTGCTCATTCACCCAGAGCCCTCCATAACTACTCCCCAGATCCACAAGCCTCTGTACATGGCCCTCCAAGGTTCTGTCCTTAAAGGATAAGCTCTGGACCCACTATCAGGATTCTCTGTGTGGTGAGAATACATATTGTGTGTGTGTGTGTGTGTGTGTGTGTGTATGTGTGTACATACATACATATGTATGTACATATATGTGTGTATATGTAGATATACATATACACACATATATGCATCTTCCATATATATCTCTACCATACATACATATATATCTTCCATATATATGTGTGTGTGTGTGTGTGTGTGTGTGTGTGTGTGTGTGTGTGTGTGTATACACTATATATATTTCCATGGACATTAAGGATGAACTGTTTGACTTTGTTGAAGGGTCCGGTCAGCTCAATGTATACATCAATCAATGTATACAGTGGTGAGCCTAGAAGCTTTGGTGGAGGGGACCAGCTCTCTGTTGGCCCTACCTGTGGTCCCAGGTTGGCTTGTACTCACTTTGACCAGCTCATCCTTGCTCAACCGGTCAATGACCTTGATGATGAAGTCTTTGGCAATCTCAAAGTTCTGTAGGCCAATGCTCTCCGAGCTGTCCAGCACGAAGAGGATGTCAATGGGGCCACATGTGCACTCTAGGGAGGAGGATGGGGCAGCACTTAGTGCCCTTCTATGGGCTTCCCTCTGTATTCCACAGTCCCACCCCTGTGTCCTGGGATCCGCATGGTGGATCATGACTCCTCTCCCATGTCTCCTTGGGAGCACGTGGTTGAGTGCCTTGCAGGGCTGCAGCATGGCTGGCCCACTGCAGAGCCAAGATGGGTCTACTTAACACTGCACAGGAACTCCCAAGAGTGAAGAGACATCACTCACCACAGCAGGCTGAGGAGAGAGGAGAAAAGGCGCTAAATAGGACAGCTCTGTCATACAAGGTGCCCTGTCCTGCTCTGCCTGGCTTCACCTAGCTCTGGCAAGGTTCTTAGCATATTAGACTCTGAAATCTCAGAGGGTGTGTAGCCCAGCTCTGGTTCTGGAGTGGGAGACCTGCCAATTTCAGTAGAGCCTAGGCCCTGCCCACCTATATCTCCCAATTTCTGAGACCCTTCTGGAGCAGAAGCCTGGGCCTTGTAGCTGGTAGGAACTTGCTGGCTCTTTAAAAAAAAAAAAAAAAAGCAACCTGCGATCCAAATACTCACAGCACATTTTCATGATGATATCCAGGATCTCACACTCCTAGAGAAAGAGATGAGATTGTTAACAAGGCTTGGGCTGAGGCCATTCCTGCTGGTCCCTGGGCACCCCTGGGGATTGAATCTATCCAGGGACTCCTCCCAGCCTAGAATGTTCCTGACTTTACCCCCTAAAAACATAAGCTATGATGCAGTTACCAACACATAGCTGCCATGTGTTCCCCCATGGCCAGATGTCTCCCACAGTTGTTACCTGTGTCCCCTGAAGTCATCACAAGCCTCAACTGTAGTTCTGTATGTCTGTAGCCTGGGTACAAGGCTTCAAGCCTCTGTTCCCAGCTGCCCCCCAGCTGTCCCCAGCTGCCCCCCAACTGCCTCCAGCTGGGAACAGTTTTCATTAATGTTCCCATTCAGATCCATGGTCATAGCAGTCAGCCCCAAGATCTTATTTACAGACGCTGTACTTACATCTGGCCCAGGTGGTCCCACATGTCCTGGAGGTCCCTGTCAGAGCAAAAGCAGACCAAGACTTTAAATGGGGAGTTTGGATCAACAGAGCCCATGGATTCTTAAACTATATGTCCTCTGGGGACCTCAGTGTCCCTAATTGCCCTTGGGGCAAGTCTGGTCCCTTTGGCCTTTTGTTTCCTGCTTCTAGTTACTTTATACATCTTTTCTTTGCTTCTAAAGAACCCAAGCCCTCCAGCTATATCACCTACCTGGGGTCCTTCTGGGCCTCGGTATCCCTTTGCCCCTTTGACCCCACGGGGTGAAATGTCGTTGTTCTGGAAGGAAATGGAATGGGGTCAGCAGGAACAGCCATGTATATCAGTTGCCCAGACTCCAGCCCAGCTGCTCTGGTCCCTCAGAGGGCATCTCCAGCCTGCCCTTTGCCACTGTTCCAGCGAGCAAAGCCTGCAGGGTTGGAATGCTAGAGAGAGTCTTCCCCTCACCCCGCCCCACTTACATCCTCTCCTGGGTCTCCAACTTCACCCTCATCCCCCTTGAGGCCAGGGTAGCCTTTTGTGCCCTGCAGGAGACAACATATATTGGTTAGTGGGATCTTGGGAGTAAAGGAGGCAGAGAAGGTAGATGTGATATGGTGGGGGTATTTCTGAAGTCAGTGGTGCAACCTCAGGGTCACATGTAAGTGAATGTGCATGATGCCTGGTGTCATGTGGGAAGGTGCTCACGGAGTGTTGATTGTGCCTGTGAGCAGTGTGGACCTACATACATGGCCTGTCAGAGGCACGGTTGAGATACTCACATTTAGCCCAGGAGGGCCTCTGTTGCCTGGATACCCCTGTGAAGGAGGATAGGATGGTTATACTAAGCTCCACTGGAGAGGGCAGCCAAGTGAGAACAACAGGTGGATGTGCCCAGGGTTGGCAGAATCCCAGGTCCAAATGCCAGGACTAACTGATAGCTCTGGTCTATCCCAACCATCCAGATGTCCAGCTTGGTCCGAGGGATACCAAAGGAGGCTTGATAAACATGTCTCTGATACTCACAGGGAAGCCAGGGAAACCTTCTGTGCCGTTTCCTGGTGGTCCATCCTCACCCTGAAAGAAGGTAGAGTTGCTGTCACCATGCCAGATGGCAGCAAAATGGCTGGGGACAGATATGTCCCCAGAGCTGCTCCTGTCAGTCAAGGAGCAGCCCCATCCCCGGGTCTACCCTGAACTGAACCTTTAAACAAGAGAGTCTTGAATGAGGCATCCTTACTCTTGAGACTCAACTGTAGATGCCCCTCAACACCACTCTCAGGGGCAAGTTATGGCAAGTCTCAGCTGCCAGAGTCTCTGATGAACAGCAGTAGCCCAGCAGGGTTGTTCTCCCAAATACTTACTCTCTCACCCATCAGTCCGGGGTCTCCAGGAGGACCAACAGGTCCTGGGGCTCCTCTGAGGCCCTAAAGGAGAGGAACAGGTAATTGCTAGGTCATAAAGAATGTAAGTTTGGGCTGCACTATCCTTCTCTGGGACCCTCTTAGGGCAAGAGAGAGAAGACCAGGTGTAAAGAAATGGGGTGGGGGTATGGGAGATACTGCAAGACTAGGGCATTCCTCAGGGTGACACTCAGGGGTAGCCTAGGTGAATAGCAGAGAAGAGAGGACAAGTTCTTACCTCAGGACCTGGAGGACCCTCATCACCTCGGTATCCTTTAGGTCCAATGGGGCCAGCCTCACCCTAGAAGATTAAGAACTATGAGAGCTCAGCTCACCACCCCTGGGCCACATCTGTTTGCCTTCCCTGAGAACTGTGAGTCCCAGGCCATGGGCTCCATCGTTGTCACCTAGGGCCCTGGGCACAGGGGCATAGGACCCTCCAGGCCTCAGGACAGGTGTGGCCAGTGGCCAGTGGCTAGTATGGGGTATGGTCAGGCCGGGCTCCCTGCATGTCTTTCTAGTATCCATGCAGGAGCCTTCACTTTAGGTGTCAGGGTGTGTGGATGTCCCTTTTGTTCAGGGGACCTTAATGGCTGTACTTTCCTGGGAAGTACCTCTGGCCCTGTAGAACCTCCATATGAAGTGGGTTCTCTCACCAAGATTTCCACCCCTTCCCTGCTAGACACAAGCAAGGTCAACTCCAGACTCAAGCTATGTCTGTCCCTGCCTCGTTCCTTCCAGATGGCTCTGAGGGGTCCTGGTGACCTGAAGACCCCAGTGTCTCTAGAATGGGCCTGACTGCCTCCCAGGGATGCAAAGAGCTCACCTCCATTCATCCTGTAGCCTAGGAACTCATATATCGGTCCTCACCAACCTAGTCTCCCTCCCTGTTGTAGCCAGGTCTTTATTACCCATCACTCCCCCCCCCCACACACACACACACTACCAGGCCCTGTGAACATAACAGCTCAAGGTCAGAGATCTAAGGTTATGGCATGGAGCCTACAAGTGCCTGCATTGCACGACCTCCACTACATTTCTTGGCCTCATGCTAAGCACTGACACACATTCATGCCCAGCCAAAACAGGCTAGCATAGACACATGTCTATAGGAGGAATCCCCTCTCCCCCACCATGCTGAGCCACTGGGAACACTTCCTTTGAAGACCCGAGTGAAACTCTTGGCTTAGTTAGGCATCATGGCTCCCCATAATGTATCAGGCTTCCTACCGAGTCTCCGGGGATGCCGACGGGCCCCTCTCTTCCTTGGTCACCCTGTGGTCCAGCTTCACCCTAGGGAGAAATGAGCCAATGAGTGTAGAGGTAGAAGTCATGCGGCTACCAGCGGTTTGCTCTAGGAAGAGCCACTGTCTTGGTGGCGAGCAATTGGGGCACTCTAGTGAGGGTTGCCTGGGTCTGCTGAACTCAAAACTGGAGGCCAAGGCTGGCCCTACCTGTAGCTTCTCCAGATGCCCACTAATGAGCAAGCCTCTGACAGGATTTGGATTGATGTCCTACCTTGGATGCCCTGGCAGAGCCCTGGCAGTTCCAGCCCTCCATCGGAAAGCAGGAGAGCTGAGGCATAGACACCTATAAGGTGGCATGGCTGGCCCTGCGGATCTATGCTCAACTCTGTCCAGCCTCAGTGTTCCCCCTAGACAGTCCCAAGGCATGACTCACCGGGTCTCCTCTTGGTCCCCTCACACCAGGGGTCCCCCGAGGTCCTCTTTCACCAGGGCCACCCTGTGTGAAGAGAAACAGATGTGAGGCTGCCTGTGTTCCACTGTTAGGAAGGGTGGGTGGAAGAAGCTTGAGAGCTAGGCCTTATGATCTCAGCAGCTGTCTCTGTGGTCATGTGAGACCAGCCCATGGGCGGGCCTCTGTGTTCCTCAGGCCACCTACCTCCAGAGATGCCCCAAATGACCCAAAGGACAGCACACAAGGTGAAATCTACAACGCCTGGCGTCTGGCTTCCCACCTAGCCAAGGCATGTACTAAGGACCTCCCGGGACCAGGCCCAGGCCAAGCTCACACAAGCCTCTCCTGGCAATAGTGAAGACAGCAGCGACAGTACCATCCAGCCGACTCACCCTCTCTCCAGGGGCACCATCTGGGCCAGCATTTCCCTGGGACAAGGAGGAATAGCTCACATTAGTTTGTGCACTAGCCTGCACTCAGTCTGTATGTGGCGATGAAAGCTGGGGCAGAATAGAGATAACTCACTTCATCACCGGCCTCTCCTTTTTCTCCAGGGGGGCCAGGCTCTCCAGGATCACCCTGGGGGAGGACAAGTTGAGAATGACCACAATCCCCAGTGTCCATGAGGCCGATCCCATCTCGCCTCACGCCACTCCCTCTCACCTCATCTCCAGGTGACCCTGAGTTCCCTGGTCTCCCAGCCTCACCGTCTGCTCCAGCTTCACCCTGGGGAAGGTCAGGGGTCAGGGGTCATGGGTCCATACAGTGAAAGCCACATCACAGCTTAGTGACTATGCTCTATTACCCTAACCTTGGGCCACCACAACCAACTCTGGAAGAGTTCTGACCTCCCAGGATCCTCCAAGTCACCCACCCACACAGCTGCAGAGCACAGTCTTGACCATCACAGCCTCAAACCTTCTCAAGTTCAGACCTGAGATGTTGGGTAGTGAAAGGCAAACTTGAGGCTGCCATTCAAGCCTTTATGGCTTTGCTGCTCTGAGCCAGGTTTGGTCCTCACACTGTGGGTCCCAGGAGGAATGCTTGACCCGGGACACCTGTCACTTACCTTTTCTCCCTTCATCCCAAAGGCACCAGCGTCACCCTTGGGACCCGGGGGTCCTTGAATGCCCTGGTGGGAAGATGGAGAAGCAAATTGGAGCTAGCCAAGACCCTAATGGGCCCCAGACAAGTGGCCACCCTCAGACTGAGCAAATGAATCAAATGACTCCATGTAGTGCTCTCTCATTGGGAGGAGTCAATATAGCAAGGGCTGGACCAAGTTCCTAAGAACCCACAATTCTGAGACATAGGGGTAGAGGAGGTAACTTACATCAAATCCTGGGGAGCCCTTGCAGCCTGGTAACCCTGGGTATCCCGTCTCTCCCTGGAAGGAGAAGAAAGCGTCAAAGTTGGAATGGGTGAGTGGAGGCTAGAGTTCTGTTCATCCAAGCCCCTCCCAGGAACATCAGAAGCCCTCTGAGATCAAGTCGCTCGCTTGGGGTTTACTAGGACCTGGGTCTTGGCAGGAAACATCACCGGGCTCACACCTCCAGGTTTCCCAGGAAAGCCTGCTATGGGATCTGCACCCATCCTAGATAGCACACCCCACCCTCCCAGCCCTCCCGCCTCAGCATTACCTTCATGCCGTCGACCCCGTCGATTCCACGCTTGCCTTTCTCGCCCTGTGAGGCACGGAGACACAAGAAGGTTAGATGGAAGCCAGATGTCACTAGCACTGGCCCCGTGGAGAGCATCTACGTCCTTGGCCCGACCACACTCACCTTGTAACCTTTCGGTCCCCTGGAGCCCTGTGGAAACAGGAAGAAGAGGGTCAGAGGGCAGCGCCCACCGCACCTCCATTCTCCCATTAGGTGGGATGGCGACACCACCCCCACCAACCCAAGAAAGCAGTGGAATTGGAGATCAGGGACACAGGGTAGAATGGGTAGAAAAGACAACAGGGTCTGTGTTCTGAGGGTCTCCAGGAACTGTCCACTGAGGTAACATGACACTCCCCACCCCCATCCTCTCTGACCCAGGTGGCCTGAGGTGGCAGCAGAACTCACCTGGTCTGTCTCTAAAGACCACCCACATTCCCCCAGAGGCATAGAGAAGGCAAGGAGGGTCTTCCATTTCCCATGCTCCCCTCTGACAGGAACACCAGCTGCCTCCCCCTGATGCTGTCACTCAAGATAACGCTCTGTACTCGGAGGGACACACCCGAAAGCTGGCCCTCACTCACCTTCTCTCCACGGCTCCCCTTTTCTCCCTATGAGCCAAGCAGAAAAGGAAGGGATCTGTTATTGTTGCACACGGCAGCTTGGGCCTTGCTTCCAAAGCCTGATCCACCCCACCCAAGAGAGGCCATTGGACATTAAGGACACGTACCTTCATACCCTGGTACCCGACTGGTCCAAGATCCCCAGGTCGTCCCTGGAACACAACAAGAGATAGTCAGACATCCCTGGATAGCACTGGAAGGTCCTTCTCAGCCCACCTTACCCCTTGCTACAGCTAGACCCACACAGAATCCTTAAGGGACCTGCTGTGGGGCCCCTGTAGGTCAGGAGGGAGCCCAGCACACCCAGGATGGAGGAGAGGGTATACACCACACCCCAGAGGAAAGGGAGGGGGAGCCAGGACACCCTGGGGGGGGGCGGCTAGAAGGGAGAGAGATTTGCCAGGAGACTTATCATGGCTGAAAGCAGAGGCCCTCAGACTTGGTCAGCCTGACCCCCGGGGTACCTTTCTTCCCCCAACAAAAGACAGGCTGTGTGGTCTCTGTGCTCAGAATTATGCTTCTGGATGTTTTTACAGCTCTGATGCCCAGCCTCAGGCTTCTCTGCCTTTGTCCCCACCCTCATGCAGACAGTAACCAATACTTACAGGGTCTCCAGCTTCTCCCTTCTCTCCCGGAAGACCTGGCTTTCCTCGTTCCCCCTGGAAGGCAGAGGAAATCAGCTCAGGGAAGACCAGGTCAGGAGCCACAGCCATCTGCTCTGGAAAGCTGGGCAAGACCCCTTGTGCATGAAAAGTTTCTTCAGAGCGATTCCATCCAGGCTCCAGAGTCATCCTGGCCTTGACTTCTGGACCTGCCTGGCATCTGGGAGTCTTACCCACCAGGGTCCTTATGCTGTGTCATCATGGCTGGATTTGGGCTTAGAGTTGTGCCTTTGCCCGCAGGTGCTCAAGGCTGAACTGATGATATGCTGCTCCAGGCCCAGAGGAACAGGGAGACCCAGCAGAGAGACTCCCCAGAGGGCCATAGCAGCTCTGTGGATGATGGCCATGTGGTAGGAAAACCATCCTAGACCTGACCTTCTGTAGGAACCAACACCGAGTGTCTCCCTCAGTGTTCAAATTTGTGCCACGTGAGTCACGCCAAGAGTCCCAGTTTCATTCCCAACTCCACCGGGAATGTCAAACAGATGCTGAGCTGACACTTAAGTCTGCAGGCAACCTTCTGGACCACAAGAAGCAGGCTCTGCAACCCCAGCTCTCACACCCCAAACCCACATGAATCCTGGACTTCCTCCCTGGATAAGGGCAACTGACAGCCAATGTTGCATGTACCAGATGCCCAAGGAGGTAGGCACAGAGCTATGGCGTCCACTGTGGCCTGTCCCAATAAGAGTTATTTCAGACACTCAGTGTATGCATAATGATTATGTGCACGGTGTACAGGTTATCCATCCTTGGCTTATTCCAATGCTGATTTCTCTGTCCCTAAATCTTGTTTCAGTGTGGACTTGGCATTATAAAGCTTAGGTCAAGAATCTCCTATCTCAAGTTTGTATAAACAGTTCTTACCATTTACTCTCTGCCTTGTCAATAAATGCTGAACACCCAATGGCTGGCCAGAAGAGAGAACAGGGCAGGATTTCCACCAGCCAGGGGAAGGAGATGGGGTAAGAGAGTCAGATGGGTCAAGAGGATGAAGAGAGGTTAGAGCCACAAGGGAGGGGGCCAGAGAGAGGTCATAGAAACACACCTGAAGCTCAAAGAGCCAGACTAATAAGAAGAAGCAAGTATATTGGGATCACGGCTGGGAAGTCGGCAGGTCAGCTTAAGAGGTTAATATACATCACTTAACTGCCCGGGTATTGAGACGCAGGTTGAAAGAAATCTTGGTTTCTCTGTGAGGTTATGGGGATTAGTATAAGGTGAAGAAATAAAGCCATGGATGAATTCACTGCTTCCACCTATATTAAAATAATTCCATTGACAACTTACCTCATACCCAGGGTCGCCTCGGGGCCCTGGAGGTCCTCTGGCAGCCTGAGGGAAACAAGAGAGACATTATTAACCCCAGATCCTAGACAGAGGTCCCAGGCCAGCAGAGAGGGTGGACCACACTTACCTGGCACTCAAAAGAACAGCACTGTGGAAGAGAAAGATAGGAGAGCAGTCAGAGACCAAACATGGAGAGGGAAGAGCCTGGACACCGTCCCCACCCCAAGAGCGGGCTCACAGCTAGAGCTAGGACCTGTGTGAGACTCAGGCCCTGACTCAGGTCTCAGAGGGAAGCACTTACCACTTGTTCCACGTTATTTTTCTGAAATGAAAATGAAAGAAAGAATTACTCTCTTCCGTGGGCATAGCCCTCCTTCCCCCCTACTCCTGACCCCTGACCCGGAAGATGTCCATGCTCACAATCATGTTCACAATGGTGTCAATGGTCTGGCTGATGGCCTCTTCTGCATCGCGGCTATGCCCCCAGTCAGCTGCCGTGAAATTGCGCCGGTATGTGTGGTCTGTGGCGATGATGCTTAGCCGTGGCTCCTGAGAGCACAGGGAAGGAGAGATGAGTGAGTCACCTCCACAAGGTGATACACGACTGTGAACTGGGTAGCAGTTGTGGAACCCACACAGGATACCCATGCTCCTCCGCTTTAAGGGCTAGGACTGTCTACTGGGGAGTCTTCGCCCCAAGAGACACACCAGGGACCCAGCAGGTGGGAGGCCTTGAAACAGACTATGTGTACTCAAACAGTGACAGAAGAGAGGATGCCAGTGGCTCTGGGGCCCAGGAGGTCAGAGGCCCTCCATCTGTGTGTTTGGTATAAGGGGAGGAGGGACTCTTACCAGGTGGTCAGGTGTGATGGCCACAGAAAAGACCTTGATACCCAGGTGTTTGGCCTCATTCACTGCATCTTCCAGACCCCCGCATGGTTCCTTGTAGCCCTCTAGAGGATGCCCGTCGGTCACCACGATCAAGTACTTGTTCTCCTTCAGGTGGGAGCCCCTGGAGAGGCGAGCATGGTGGGGAATCCTCTCTAGGGCTCAGAGCCTGGGAACCAGAGCTGAGACCCCCAGAGCTGAGGCCCAGGAGAAGAACCCAAGGCAGCTCTGGGCATGCTGTCTGTCCCCTGTCACCCAGGGACCAGGTTTTACCACTGATCATAAATATAAAGTATCCGGTCTCATGGGGTAACATGTCTGCAAATATCACTTTGAGACACACACTTTCAGGAAAGACACCGGCCCTCAGCTTGCAACCCCTAAATGGGCATCATCTCAAGATGCCTTGGACCCCAAATCTCTGAGAACAAGAGGCCCAGGGGTGACCCTGGGCTACCTGGGTAGTCCTGTGGACGGTAATTGGTGTCAGATCTAGGGAGACTCAGACAGCCTTTGATTTTGTTTCACCCTAAAAAATGCAGTGGGCTTCCCCAAGGAAGAGGCCAGAGTGAAGCAGGGACCCAAACAGACAGACATGAGGTCTTTTCCACATGCTGCAAGCTATACCACGTGTATTCTAGAAAACCCGTCTTCATGTTTATTCAGTGGGTTGCATGACGTGGCCAGGCTCTGAATTCCTAGGCCCCCAGCCCAGCCACTAGCTTTCTTGCCTCATAAAGTTACACGAGCTGAGAGCTAGGACCTGCCATCCCAGGCAGCATCACAACACGTGGGTGTTGAGTTGGATTCGCTAAATGAACCTTGGACCAGCACTTATCTCGGCAGCCATTTAAAGCTGGAGAATCTCAGCAAAGCCACAGAAGGGAGGAGTCATGAGGAGGCAGGTATGGCTCCCCTGTGCTGGATGTACTGGGCAGCTGATGCTGAGGGGGGTTGGGTAGATATGCAGCCTGTGCCTACCGGACTGGTCATGGGCACCCTGTGAGCACAGAGTTATAGCCACCCCTTGCCCATCAGCTCAACACCTTGGGCCATTATGGGAAGGCATCTAGCCAGGTGAGGAGAGATCCTCAGACCCATGCAGGATAGCAAGGGAGACAGAAGCCACGCCCCCTGCTGCTAAAGGACATCAGCTGGGTGGTCCCAGGGCTGGACTGTCATAGCCGTTCTGCAATAACTGGTTTCTCTCTGTGTATCTCCCATGATCTCTCTCTGCTTCTCTATCTCTGCTGCCTCTGGGTGGTGACTGGGGTCCTTTAGTCACGAGAGACACATGGATGTGTGGTGATCGGGGCATGGCCCCGTGGTCCCTGCTGAGGTTTGTGGCTGCAGGTGCATCACTCCCTCAGGCAAATTCTCTAGCCGTCGGCCCAGTGCTTGATGGGTAACAGGCAGCCTGCTGGAAGTTCACCTGGCCATGAAAACGGGCCAAGGAGGCCCTGTAGTACACAGGTTTAAAAGGCCTATAAGTAGAGAGCCACCTTAGACTGTCCCGGCTCACAGACACAATGGGTCCAGATTTGGCCATTGTGATTGGCCCTCCTCCACTCACCCTATGAGCAGCTCCTCCAGCCCCTTCTTAATGGCGCAGTCGGTGTAGGTGCCTTTCCCGAAGTACTTGACCGCATCCACACTGGCTTTGAGCTCATCACGGCCACTGGGCATGCGCGTGAGCCCTCGGATGATCTCCACCTCGTCACTGTAGTGCAGCGCACCGGCGTTCCAAACCAGGTTGCGGTCACACCGGTAGTACCTGCGAGTTGTAGGTGAAATGAGGTGAGGGGAGCCCAGAGCGACCTCCCCACCCCCACCCCAAGGACATGCTAACCCTTGACCTTCATGAAAGAACTTGCTGTCCCACCACCCAAGGGTACCACTGTGTCCCCATCTCACAGATGGGCAGGTGACTCGGGGTCCCGTGACAGAAAGGGGCGGTCCCCGTCCTGGAGCTATACAATGGGTATGGTTGTACAAACCAACTGAGTCTCAACTGAGCCTTAAAGGTGACCCCCAGCTGGGGGTCCCAGACCACCACACACTGCAGAAGACTGGGTGAGACTAGAGTCAGGCACAAGCCAGATTTAACTAGAGCATGGTGGTTTCTGAAGTTGGTCCGAGTTCCCTCTACCTTGCTCTGTAGCATCTGGCCCCACAGCTGTCTAGGGTCTGAGATGGGGGCCCACATATGTATTTTCAAGAGACAGAGTGACCAAGGCCTGTATAGTGAAGCTAATAGAATTATATGTAGTTTCACCCCATTTTACAGGTGGGATCCTGAGACACCAGAAGCTAAGTACAGGGATGGAGGAGACCCACTGTTATCTACTTCGATCAACTTTTTCCTCCCTACAGCCACATTTTCCCTAAATTCAGGTCCCCGAGGTGGACAGCCTTGGGGGTAGCTGGATCACCCCAGTCTGTCCGAGCTCACTTATCTCCATGGGCAGAGAGCCCCGGGCCCTGGATGGGTAGTTAACATGGTTGAGGCCTAAGTTAGCATGTATGGGCTAAGTTCCTGTCCTCGCAGTGACTGACTGTGGGGACCCTGCTAGGGGAGGAGACTCACAATCTGCATCCTTCCTCAGGGCCTGCCCCCAGCCACACCCTCTGCTCCCAGTGCCCCATTGAGGAGGGAGGGAGGAAGGAAGAGAGTGAATGGAGCATGCTATGTCCCACAGTCCCCTCCTTCCAGGCCCTGTGATGAAGACACTGGGGATGTTCGGCCCAGGACTTAGGTGAAGGCTCTAATGCCCATGTGGGCAGGTGGGATCCAGCTGCAGGCGGAACTCTGGGCACCAGGCATAGCTACACATCTGGCAGACTCCTCAGACCCCTGTCTGTGTGTTTGGAGTATGGAGACCTCACAACTCTATACTCAGAACTGTCTTCTCAGCTCTGTTGACAAGGTGACTTCCCCCTCTCCCCGCTGTCCCATCTCCCACCCACTCATCCTCCCTCCTGTCCCTCTGAGCTGCAGAGACATGGGATGGACCTCTGGACAGCTTCTGGAATGTGGAGTTAAGGCTCAGCTCTACCTGCAGGTCCAGTCCCCCACCCCCACCCCCACCCCCACCCCAGGACCACAAAGCTTACAGGACAGGCCAAGGCAAGCTCACTCTACCTGTCTTTCAGGTTGTCAATGAAGCGCTTAGTGAAGGACTTCACCTTGTCCACCAGGGCCCCATAAGGTTTCAGCCTCAAGGCCACACTCTCCGAGGTGTCGAGCACGAAGAATAGATCCACAGGGCAGTCTGAGCCAGAGAAGGTCCCATGAGCCATGCCCTGAGCCCCACTGGGGGAACAAGGCCCCATTCACATATTCCCATTCTGGCCAGGGGCTTCCTGGCCAGACACCATCCATTCTCACCAGCAGAGTTCCGAGCAGGTGATCAGAGCAGCCCCAGCCCCTCACCTGCCTGGTGGGCAACACCCAGCAGGGTCTGAGTGAGAGCCAAGTCTCAGGGTGTCCTGTCCTTGGACAGAGCCTTGCTCAGTTACAGTGGCCTTGGCCAGTTACAGAGGGCAGGGGCTGCCTGGGAGAACTGGACTATTTCTCCTTATGGTCTCCAAAGCCACCAGATCTATGACCTCCCCCTGAGTTGTGAAGAGGCAGGTTACCTATGCTGGCTATCAAGCAAAGAGAGATTATCAGTCATTCACTCAGGACAGAAATGGACCAGGCTCCCCTTGCTGCTCGGTCCCTCTGGAGTTTACCAACCTGTCATCTCCCTAGCATGGCAAGATTTGGGGTGACAGGACTCCGGGGCCTTTCGGCTGGGAGCCGGGTGTTATAAGGCTGCTTCAAGATGGGAACCAAATAGAATGCAGGCTTGGACAAGGGTCAAGCCCCCTTCTCAGTGGCTCTCCACAAGATTAAGACAAGGGGGGGGGAGGTGGGACACGGGACAGTACCTTGTGGGGTATTGAGCCCCATCAACTTTCAGGCCTTCAGGCAGCTAAACACAGCACACAGGGAGCACGGCCAGTCCACTCACCTTGGAAGGCAATCGCTTTGGAGCCCTGGATGTCCTGTGCGGCCACCCAGCAGGCTTGTAGCAGCAGGGGCAGCAGAGCGTGGGCCAGCCTCATGTTTCTGGCTGGCCTGCGAGTCACCTTCAAATGTGGGCCAGGGTCAGGGTGGGCGCTGGGAAAGGCAGAGTGAGAGGTTGTCTCTGCTTGCTGCAGTCAGAGCCCAGAGCTGAGGAGAGAGCCAGGGAGGGTGGAGGGAGGGAGGGAGGGAGGTGCAAAGAGGGGAGGGATCAAGAGAGGAGGGGGAGAGGAAGGGGAGGGCCTCAAAGCTGAGTGAGTCACAGCATCAGCATCGGGTCTCTGGAACCTTGAAGAGAAAAAGGCCCCCTCCTCTCGGGTACTAGGCACCAGGACACTCCTAGGCTGTGGACTTCCTGTTGCTACGGTGTGTGGGATGTTTACCCACTCAGAGTCAACTGTCCAGCGTAGCATAGAAGAAAATATAGGGTGAACAAACTCTGTGATTCCCAAAAGAAGTTCCAGGAAATATTTCTGGTTGTTTCATTCCAAATACCGCCTTTGGGACTATGCAGCCCAGCTTTCTGGTGTGAGCCACAAACGTGGCTTTCTCGGGTGCTGGTGATTTCTGTGTAGCTGTCACTTTGGTTTAGTTAAATACTTAACTTGCAAAAGATATTTGATCTTTTGATCTTTATTATGGAAATCCAAGTTGTCAACACTAACCACGTGGATGTATTTGTATAAGAGTCTTTTTGTTTCTCTCTCTCTCTCTCTCTCTCTCTCTCTCTCTCTCTTTCTCTCTCTCTCTGTGTGTGTGTGTGTCTGTGTGTGTGTGTGTGTGTGTGTGTGTGTGTGTGTGTGTGTGTTGATAACGTCTGGGCTCCAGATAAAGTCAGAACCATCCTTACCCAGAGAAAATTCCAGAAGAGTGGTATAGTCGTTATAATACAAAAACTTGGTTACAAATTTCAGCGTCCTTAATAATAAAAGTCTGTAAAGAAAAGCAAGTGACAGTGAATCCTAGGACTTCGTGAGACTGTGTCCTTTGTCCTCCTCATGCCAGCCCTACAGAATATGTCACCATGGTGGACACATGTTCTTCCTGGCAGTAATCTCATGCCCACCCACCGCCCCAACCTGAGCATCAGGCCATTGGCTTTGGGCTGTGGCTTCATGCTGTACATGTGGCTTTCTTTCTTGGCCTTTGGAGCCTCCACAAGCTGAGCTATTTCCTTTATAGGGTGGTTGCACAATAAAGACAGCTTAAACCCTTCAGGACATGGCCTGGTGTGTCCCTGGGTATAGATGGATACCCTGACGGACACAGGGATAGACACACTGGCAGCCATGATTCCCATGCTGGGCTTTCTAGGATGTGCTCTTCTGGGCCAAAGAGCAGGGGCCTGTCATGTAGCAGATGCATGGTATCACACGGTGACAGTCATAGAGGTCTCCCGGTTGGGTTCAGAGCCATGCCCTGTCAGCAGGCCTGGAGGGTCTTGGGGTGATGAATAAAGGGTGGTCAGGAAAATACACAGCACCAGTGCTCCAGTCTGCTAACCCCCAGCAGGCTACATAGCATTGGCTGACTCTGGACCTAAGTGACCCTGATTTACTTAGCCTATATTCCCCAGGATGGGTAGATGATACTGCAGATGCAGCCTCAGGATGGGGGAGGGGGTGTAGCCCAGGTAGAGCAGTTGGCTGTGGCTTACGGGTGTTCTAACCAAGGAACTTGGGCAGACCCTTCACACAGCTGGCTGTATTCGTCCTTTTCTAGCTGGTCCGGTGCCAGCTCATGAGCTTTATACAGAAGGAGCAGGGTCTAGTGCTCTGGAGGTCTCAGCCCAGGGATACATCCCTACCCAGCCGCCCTTCCACCACCTGTGTTTCCTCTCTTCCAGTTGCCTCTGTGTAGAGAGAACACACGCTCTTTCCGGAGAATCCCCATCTCCGGTGTGTGCCACACACAGCCCTCCCACCTCACAGCACCCGCTGTTCCTTCAGTCTCCCCCTAGCCTCACCCCATCCCTCTCTTTGCCTCTTTGTGTTTCTCTGTCTCTCTCCTCTCACCCCAGAACTCAGGTTATCTCTGGCCAAGCTCCTTGCTCTTCACTCCCGGCTCAAATCTTGGCCAAGCTGCGGGTCACTTTCGTACAAATCCCTCCTGGACAGAGAGTGCTCCTGAACCAGCCTGGACTTCAGTGCTGAGAGAAAGCTGCCCTACGGTGTAGCCACGGGAAGATTAGGGCTGGAAAAGTGTGGCGTCCCAAGGACCTTGAGAATCTTTCCTGTGTGGGTATAGATACCTAACTTCTCCTGTGGGCGTGTCCGAAAGGGGCAGAATAACAGGGAGCCCACATCTCTCCATGACCCGAAGTTCTCTCTTCCCTTGCAGACTAGTAAACAGTCCTTGGGAGACTTGGGGCCAAGTGACCCCTGGCCCTGAAGTTCCAAACCAAGCTCCAGAGGTTTTGCCAGGAACCCAGGGTCAGGGATCCATGTAGGCAGGAGCAGAGAGACCCACAGGCACAAGGCTGCTAGGCAGGAAGGTCAAGCCTGAAGGGGGACAGAGGGGCACAGGCTGGATGCCCGAGGGGCTCTTCCCTATTTCCAGCTCCTCTGTAATGGGGTGGAGGCGGGGCGGGTCAGCCTTTTTACACACCCGAAAAAGTGAGCAGACCCTGTGAAAAAGAATGAAAACCCACAAAGGCCTTGCCTGCCTTTGTCAGCCCTTAGGTAGCCCCGGAGGCTCTGGAGTCTTGGGCGTGGTCGGGAAGAAGGGCAGAGCCTCCGATCTCCATGGAACAACAGCGCCCCCTTTGGCTGCAGATGACCAACCCCTTAAGCTCATAGCCTTCTTTTAAAAGCATCTCTTCTTCCAGCCCTTTGAGGAAGGGAAAAAAATGTTTTAAAGCCAGCTTTGGGGAGGTAGGGGTGTTTAGCCTCATTCAAATCCTGCTCCGGGTATGCAGCCCCAAGTATCATAAGGCACCACGATAGGAAAGATTTTTGTGTCTTACTTAGAAACATTTTAGAAAACTCAAAGACAAAAAACCCATAGCTGCCTTTGCTCTAAGAACTGCAGAACTGTGGTAAGGCTCGAACTATGGGTGGCAAGTCCCTGCCTCTGTGGTGCCTGCCCGCTCATGCAGGCATACATACATACATACATACATACACACACACATTTATACATACATGCATGAGTCCTACCAGGAGGGGACAGGCTATGACCCAAGGGCTTTATGGGGGGTGGGGGTGGTAATGGAGCCTTCATAGAAGAGGACAACAGATAAGAGAAGCCTAGGCAGACCCCCTTGTACTCTGGCCTTGAGCCTGGGTGCCCTGGTGGCCCCCATTGGCGAGGGTCCACTGTCCCTGAGCCCCACAGGTCTCAGAGAAGGTCTACCTGTAAAGAAGAGCCCTATAATCTGTGGTCCCAGTAGGTGTCCACCAAGCCACTCAGGGTTTCCTGGATATATCCTGCTGTCTCTCCGTGTCTACCCACAGTGGTAGACAACAAGGACCCCCACAATATGCCCTGTTGTGCCAAGAACTTACAAATAGGGCTGTAACCCATTTCACCCAGCAGCCAACAGTACAGTACCAGGCTGTGTTAGTTCAGAGTTCAGGCCCATGGATAAGGGCTTTTGCTGTGAGTCTTGAAGGCTGTGTAGTTCAAATCCCTGGTACTCTATGGTTGGGAGGGCACTGCAGCTTGGGAACAGAGTTCCCTTGAGTAGAGCACTGGGCTTACCTTCTCACACCGAGTTTCTGGTTTTAATGGCTCATTCTAACAGTGGTACCAAGGTTTTAGCCCATGTCTCACAGTTATCCATTCTGACGGAGTCTGGGAGGGCTCATTTGTCTAGCTGAGGTGTGTGGCTGATACGTGGCCTAAGAGATAGATTCAGGCTTGGGATTCTGCTGGTGCTTGGCCCTGTGGGTAGCATCTTGGTCACCTCCCTGCCCTCCCATGGCAGCTCAGACATGGATTTGTGCCCTCTATGGGCTCTACCTGACAGAATTCATTTGAAAAGGGGCCACAAAGGCTGTAAGCTCCTGGGTAGAAAACAAGTGTAGAATAGTGTTCCCTGACCTGAGGGTTTATGTCACTGTCAAGAGGGACTGGCTGGGCCGGGCGTGGTGGCGCACACCTTTAATCCCAACACTCGGGAGGCAGAGGCAGGCGGATTTCTGAGTTCGAGGCCAGCCTGGTCTACAAAGTGAGTTCCAGGACAGCCAGGGCTATACAGAGAAACCCTGTCTCGAAAAACCAAAAAAAAAAAAAAAAAAAAAGAGGGACTGGCTGTGTGCTACACACAGACTCCAAGGGCTGCCTGTTCATAGATGAAGAGACAAGGGGTGCTACACACCTGGCACACAGGGGCACTACTGCTTGCTGTTTTTACATGGCCCCAGCAGTTCCTGATTCCTCTTTAATTGGAGAAGGAGTCTGTTCATCCTGCATCCCCCAGGGAAGGTGGGAAGTAGAGTGATCTGGGATTTTCCAGACACACAAAAAGACCACATGCCTTCAGAGAGTGCGGTGACAGAGAGCCCAGTGGGACAGGCACGGAATCCAAAGGATGGGGTGGCCCAGTGTTCGAAGAACCCACTTTGGGGGTTTTGGGGTTTCCGGAATGTCTTCAGCTTTTCCCAGGGTGTGGCCTCTGGAGAGCTTCCTTTATTGCCGACACCAAAGACCCAAACTCTCTTCACTTCTTTTGCAGATTTGCTGAACAAAGACGAGGCTGTTCTCTTTAGTGCCTCAACTGTCTAGTGAACTTTCCTCCCAACTTAGAACATGATTCATCAAAGAAAATAATGTTTTCCATGAGCTGCACTCTGTTTCCATGGTGCCTCGCTGTGGATGTTGGAACCAGCAGGGGTGCCTGGCAGCCATGCAGACCCCACCCACAGGCCCCACACAGGGGACTCCCCTGTTCCCCAGTCCTGTGCCTCAGCATGGATGGCAATTCTCCTCCATTCTAGGGAGCCCACATCCCTGCAACACTGGTGCACAGGGTCCTATGCCCTAACTGGGGCCAGGCTGGGCTACATGCCTGAGGTACATCATGGACAGAGTAGCTCCTGTCTCTCAGCTCCAGTTTACCGAATGCCAAGTGAGTCACCTGGGCAGGGATCGGTCATGGTGAGACTCACTTCTCAGGCAGGGCGGTACTGGGTGTCTGCGTTTCCAGAGCCACTGATCCGAGAGATGTAAACGTCCCGCCAGGGATGACCATCATTTGAGCTGTGGGCCCTCAGCGACCGCTTGGTACCAGTTGACAAAGAACCTCTCACCGGTAACCAGACAGGAAGGGCAGTGCTCTTGGGGCGAGCTTCACAATAATATGTGGAGGGGACATCAATTTGCTCATGATGAGAGGATTAAACCCAGCACTCTGCATGGCAGGTTGGGGACAATATACAAAGCTGTTAGCCCCATCACTGTCACCAAAACAACATTGTCCCTCTCAGGGGATGCTGGTGAGCAGGGTAACTTGGTAGCATCTACCTAAGTGACATACGCATTCACAGCCAAGAATGTGCCCTAGAGATAGGGTGTAAAGTTATTTCACCACATGAGTCTGCACGGGTCCCACGACATTATAACATCAGCCTCCATCTGTAACACATGGAGCTACAGCAACAGAGGCTGGTGGATAAACCACCAACTGACAAGAGCCCTAAGGCCATGAGACTGAGTTGGGTACGCTCTGGAGTATAGCGTGGTACCAGGATCC
The DNA here is from genome assembly GCF_978045245.1 of Mus caroli. Lineage (NCBI taxonomy): Eukaryota > Metazoa > Chordata > Mammalia > Rodentia > Muridae > Mus > Mus caroli. The sequence continues at coordinate 75,042,294 of NW_028227264.1, forward strand.
CAAAGGGGATACAGAATGGAAAGTTTTGAGGTCCCACTATAGAGTGAGCTAGGTGGGTCCTGTTTTGCACAGGGGTGGTCTCTCATTATAGGGCAGACAGGCAGCTCACTATTATAGGCTGTGCCTGTGATGTCCCCCAACTAATTGTTTTGTGAAGGCAGATCCCTCCACTAGTCCCCCACCACCCTCCCTGCTCAGCGACTCCAGCTGATGATGTGGCTCCCTGGCTGCACATTAACCTAATTTATTTTTTTGTTCTCTTGTCTGAAAACTTGAGAATTTTATTTTCTGGTGAGAAGCGGACATGGGAGCTCTGGTCGCGTGCCGTCCTTTGAAAGAGACACTACAAAACTAACAAAATGAGTTGTGTACACGATACCCAGAGAGACCAGCAAGGCAGAGCCAAGCAGCCAGTGAGTGGGTAACTCCAGGCCTCCCTGCTCTTCGAGGCTTGGCTGGGAGGCTCAAGGACACCGTGACACAGATGCTGGCAACTTGGCCTGAGGGGCTCCAAGGCTGTTTGGAGCTGGCCCAACACCCACAAATCTGAGGCTGGATATTCTGGGAACCCTAGCTGGCAGTGGAGCCAGAAAATCCACATAGCGCTAACTCTTTCCTCTTCTCCTGAGGAAGGAGTGATTTCCCCCAGAAAAGCAGCTGACCCACGCCACAGGCTGCAACACAAGGGTGTCCTGTGGAAATCTTGTCTCTAGACTTGGAGTCCCACTGCCAAAGCCTCATCCTGGGAGTGTGACCCTGACTCCCGAGGACAAGCAGAAGCTTCCCCAGGGGCAGAAGCAGGAAGCAGACACTTTACCAGGACACTCTATGCCAGCTGGAGCCAAGGCTTAAGCACAGAGAAAAGCATTCGGAGGACGGGCATCTTTGGCGCTGCAGGCGGAGGTTTCTGCTCTAATCTGCTTCTCTTACATTCACCCCCCAAACCCCGGTCCTCACCGCCCAATCTATATAGAGCCTCTGCTCACTGGTCCTTTCTGTGGAGGTAGAGGGACCCAAGGGATGCACAGATAGCTGGGGCAGCTGCACAGGTCACCAGAGAGTGCCATAGTCACTCTGTGCTTGCTGGTGGTGGTCTCTAGACCAGAAGCCAGTGGGCAGAATGAGTCATATCTCCTTTTCCGCTCCAAGATCTCTTGCAACCTTTTGGTTCCATCAGCTAAGTTTCTAACAGCCCCCCCTCCACACACACACAAGTGCACAATGACTCCCTTCTCTCTGGGAGCTGTGAACCTGACCTTGGGGAGGTAAAGGGCTCTGAAAAGTGGGTACCCTTGACCCTGGGGATAGTTGAGAAATGGCTACATGCAAAGCAGGGATTGGGTACATGAATAGCAGGCCCATGCTGAGCACAGAGTTATCCACTGAGCCCGCTGAGGGCTGCAGCACCCCAGAAACACTTGGAGACTTCTTTACACAAAGGGTCCTTGGGCTCTTATCCTTTCTCACGGGACCCTCTCCATCCAATTGCCAGCTAGCATGGCTGGCTGTGAACACAGTGACTGGGGGCTCTGGTTCTGGACGGGTTAATCTTTCCTATTACCTCATACTGGCCTCCTGCCTGTAGAGAGAGAGAGCAACATCTGGCAGAGGTATTTCTCCAGCAGAGCCTGGGCCTCTGGAGGAGCAGCCTGGCTCCTTACCAGAGGCCAGCTGCAGGCTTAGGCGGAACTCCAGGGAGGGGGCTTCCCGGGAAAGGATAGCCACAGTGGTGCCGCACCACCTGGGTCCCCGAAGCCCATCCTCAAGGGCCTGGAGATGACAGCCAAGCATTCCTGTGAACAAGAGTCACTTCCTGTCCTGCTAACCCTGGGAAGATGCTGGAGCTGCGGTTTGGGGGGCTGGGCTAAGCATTACCCCAGACGTTTTGAGGGGCTAATAGAGTTCCAAAATGAGATCTACTACGACCCCAGGACCGTGTTGGAGATCACCAGGTCTGGGGTCTGCCCTCCTTGTCTTTATCCCCCAACAGCCACAAAAGCAGATCCCGCCCCTCCCACCCCCAACCAGAGTCTGTATGTGATACTCTGGGGATCAGACTGCTGATCAACATGCAAAACTGCTGCCTTTCTCAGCCAGAGGTGGCGCTGGGGAGCTGGGGAGCAGCACCAGGCATGCGTCCTGTCTCTGCAGAGCCCCTGGGACTTGGAGTGTGGGTTCCACTGTATAAGCCTCGCGCTGACCTGTGATTGATATTTCCCAGCTGCTGCCAAGACTCTTCGTGGAAAGCTGCTATAGCCTGACCGCCTGAGTTCTAGCGAAGACAAGCTCATTCAGAGAAGTCTTCCTCACCCCACCCTGCTGTGCCCTTGGCAGGGAGCCAAGAAGGGGACTCCAGGCCCAGTTCACTATTCACCTCAGGTAGCCAATTATTGTCACAGCGGAACAGCAATATATGCAAGGGGCTGCTAAGACCCTTGGTCTCTTCTCAGCCACACTGGAGCTTGGAGACTCTCCAGCCTTCTGCTTCAGGGTGGCCTGGCTGGCAGCCTTGTCCTCTCACCCTGCCTGGCCTCATCCCCCAACCATGGAAGCCCCTCATCCTTGGTACTCTCTGAAGATGTCGAGGAGACCGAGGGACCCAAGATCAGACAGGGCAGCAGGACAGGCTGCATGCAAGCGGTGGTCAGGGGTCTTTTCTAGCCTCTGTGCTCTAGGCTGGGGACATAGGAACCAGGGACATTCAGATCTGGGCTGTTTCCTGCTCTGTCATCTACTAGTTCTGTGACCTAAGGCCAGAGAAACAAGCCAACATTGTTTTGCCACATCTTCAGGAGATACCCCTCTTAGTATTGGTTAGTGAGAGTTTATGATGGGCTATTAATGGCAGTGTCGGAGCAAGACAGTCTCAATTCTTTATCAGGAGGCCACCGTCAACAGGTCCCATGTAGACTCTGTCCAGATGTGCTAGAACAGTGATTCTTAGCCTTCCAAATGCTGTGATGATTTAATATAGCTCTCCATGTCGTGCTGACCCCCGACTATAAAACTATTTCATTACTGCTACTGCTAAGAAGCCGGGCAGTGGTGGCGCACACCTATAATCCCAGCACTTGGGAGGCAGAGACAGGTGGATTTCTGAGTTCAAGGCCAGCCTGGTGTACAGAGTGAGTTCCAGGACAGCCAGGGCTATACAGAGAGACCCTATCTTGAAAAACCAAAAAAAAAAAAAATAAAAAAAAAAATAAAAAATAAGAATAAGAAGAATCGTACTGTAAATATCTGATATGCAGGATATCTGGTATGTGACCCCTGTGAAAGGTCGTTGAACACCCCCACCCCAAAGGGAACTTGATCCACCGGTTCTAGGAGGTGCCCTAGGACCTTCTATCTGGCATCTGATTCCACAGCCCCGGCTTCTCTAAGGAGGCCTCTTGGCAGTCAGATGTGCACCGTGGGTCACATCTGGGGTTCCTAGGAACGGCTACAAGCCTGCATGATTTTTCTGATCTACCAAACTCTGGAGCAAGAGATGTCTCTCGCTGTTCTGTGGAAAAGGGCCTCATTCTTGCTCAATAGTCTCCAGAGACTGAGGGGACATTCAAGCACTTCCATGCAGGGGTTAACTTTAAAGAGAAAAAGTATTGTTGACATTCATAAGCCAATAAAATCAAGACCCACAAGAGTGAGAGGTAATTAAGCCTGTTCAGCGCCTGTCTAGGATCCCTGGGATTCAGGTGACTGACTCAGATATCTTCTTCCCTTGTTGGCAAAACTCCCCCAAATTCAGCACTAGGACTTGGGGTACACATGTGCCCTGGGTTATTTATGCCAGTTTCTTCCACTGTACAGACCGGAAATCTCATGTTCTGGTGGTTAGTGTAGGAAGGGGAGAGAATGGACATGCGAGCCCTGTCATGAGGGCAGGTCCAGAATACTAACTGCTTGCGGTGGTGCTCTGTGGCTGAGGCCACTAAGGTGACCAGCATTTGAAGTTGCAACCTCTCTGAGAAGGGCTCAGGGATCAAGTCCAGGAAATCCTTCCCTGCCAGGGCAGGCAACCTCAGTGTCTCAGATTAGCGTTCAAGGGCACCAAGATGATACTGCTGACAGGCTTGGGACTCCCGTGGCTCTCAACATAGCCACCAGCAGTGTGTAGCCTTCTGGAAGCACAGGCCAGAAAAAAAGCATCATAGCTATGCATAGGCAATACATGACGGGGTGGGGACAATGGGAATTATATAGCACCCTGTTTCCACATCTGGGACCCTGCCCTCCAGCCTCCTCTCCTCTCATATAGAACGTGGAGATACATAGGCTGGAAGACTAAGGCCCAGATGGGTTAGAGAGATGGCTCAGTGGTTAAGAGTACTGACTGCTCTTCTGAAGGTCCTGAATTCAAATCCTAGCAACCACATGGTGGCTCACAGCCGTCTGTACAGCTACAGTGTACTCATAAACATAAAATAAATAAATAAATGAATAAATAAATACATTTTTAAAAAAAGGATTAAGGCCCAGAGAGGCTCTCAGGGGCCAATATGCTGGGCTTGAGCGCCCTCTGCTGTCCATCTGGGCACTTTGCTGGATGTTCACGGACAGAGACAGAGCAGCTGCAGAATGGTAGTCATCACTGCCTACCTCAGGCCTCTGGCTTGCTGGAATAGATTGAGTCTAGGAAGCATTGAAGTCAATGAAGCCTCTGGGGAGATTCACAGTGGGTTCTCCATTTATAGCCTTACTGAGGCACAGTGTGGCCTCAGTGTGGCTGCCCTAGGTTGCCCTGTCTCAACAAAGGTACTATCCTACCAGAGGCTGGCCCCTGTCACTTGGTAGGCCCAGTCCCAGATACAGAACAAGTGAGCAGCCTCAACTCTGTGACTAGCCCAGCTGCTTCCCACCTCTGCTTGCCTGTTTCGGAAGTTTCTAACCTTCCCGAAGCTGGAGCTCTCTGTAAAGAGGGGAAGGCTAATCCTAGGATGTCTTAGGCCTAGGAATCCCAGAGCCTGGCCCCATAACCCTGTCCCATAAGAGTGTTTTCTAGGAGCTTCGTGTATATCTAGACATCAGTAGGACTCCCCATGGTAACTCCTAGCCTCAGAATTAGAGTCACAACCAAGGGGAAGGAATCTGGGTTAGGGTTGAGATTAGGTTAGGGTCAGTTCCAATGAGCAACTTGTTCCTATCAGAGACCCCACATGACATAAACTACCACTAGGCATACACCCACATTCAGTTCCAGGGGCCACGTCAGTGAAAGGTGTCCACCACTGCTTAGAGGGTTCCCCAAAAGGTGAGGGCAACTCCTTCAATCTTCCTCCTTGAAGGCAAATGTCTAGTGCCTCAGTAAGGTGATCAATGCTTCAGGGACACAGGTTAGGACCTGTCCTTGCCCCTTGTCTGCCCACCTGGTTCTGAGATATCGGAGAGTAGAGGCCAGCAGGTGGAAACGTAGGCAGGTCAGGCCCTGGGCAGCAGTGGCTATGAGTTCTTTGGGGATTTCCTGAGCAGCAGAGCACTCAAGGCAGGCATGGCAATGCTTGGCTTCTGGTTGTACGCTGGTTCCTGGAGGATGAAGGTTAGCAGGGCCTGGATACCGACTGCCATTCTCCCCAATTAGACAGCCAAAGATCACCAGAGTCAGGACGCCTGACGTCATGGCAACCCTCGCCACTGCTGTTACCATTTGTGTGTGTGTGTGTGTGTGTGTGTGTGTGTGTGTGTGTGTGAAATCACACCAGCTGGAGGTAGAGAAAGCTACCCTGGTACCAAGGTCCAGGAGTCATGTGCTCAGGAGTAGAGAGAAGCTGAGGTTCTGACAAATGGAATTCCACTGATAGAAATAGTGGCACCCAACACGTAGACTGTCTCAGATATCAATACCGTCCTGAATTCTACTGTATTATCCATGACCTTAAAACCTTAATGGGATTGTGTCCACCATTAATACTCTCTGAATTCTGTTCATTGCCAGCTGCTTATTCTTCTTAGCAGCATTGCTGCCATTGTCGTAATTTGTGTATATTTTTATTGATTCGGGTTTGTAGTATCATAATGGAGTGGTGTTATATACTTTCCAGTTCTAATCCTCTTAATTTCACTTTCCTATCTAATCCCATTGGCTAGAACCTCCAGCAACGCTAGGAATCCAGAATGCTAGGGAAAAAACCCAAAGGGACCCGTGCCCCACTCTTGGAAGCTTGCACCTGCACTCTGAGGGAGTCTGACCTTCTCACAGATGCCTGGAAGGCAACATCACCCGGGGCAGCCACGGCTGCGACTGATGGGGGCATGATTGTGGTGACAAATCCCCTTGACTCATGAACCTGGATGCACATTGTCATCCATGCTCCAAAGCTCTCTGAAATCAAACTGAGAAATCTTCAAGTTCTCCTTAAAAGCAGGGGTGTGCTCCTACCCACGTGTACTGCAGTGATCCGAATGGAAGATTAACAGACTCAGTTTATTACCCAATCTACAAAACATAACCATAGGCTACCTACTGTCTTACCAATGTTTTTTATGGTAAAAGAGGAAACACGTTTAATCTCAGCGCTTGAGAAGTGGAATCTTTACTACTGAGGCGTAACATTATTCTTGGAGAGAGATGAATAAATGTCTGCTCACCCCAGATAGGGGACTGGTGACAGACCACCAGGAAAGATACCACCAAAGTCCAACTTGGACTTCTTAGCTTTTTGTTTTTAATTTTTTGTTTTTTTAAGGCAGGGTTTTTCTGTGTAGCCCTGGTTGTCCTGGATCTTGCTAGGACCAGGCTAGCATTGAACTCTTAGGAATGACCTGTCTCTGCCTCCTGATTGCTGGATTAAAGGCATGTGCCACCATTATCCAGTGAAGCAATGGATTTTAATTATCAGGAATATGAGTGAAGGGTTACTTTACTTATAAGATCATAAATTATCTCAAAGACAGCTTTATCATCAAAGCCTACCCAGCAAGGGCAATGGCTTATGAAAGCTGGGAACCTAATATTCTTTGCAGCATAGAGGCAGTTCAGCAGGCTGGAGAGTGCCTTTCAGTAGTCTTTTCTGCTTGGGGTGGGAAGATTTAATTTATCTGGTCAGTTTCAGGGACTTCCTGAAGCCTTTGAGTTGTTGTCTCCTGAGCTTTACAGACTTCTGTGTGGGAACATCCAATATCTTCAGCTTCTCACTCAGACAGGTTATATTTTGATGAAACTGCCACACAAAAGGTATATGGGGAGAATCTGTCTCAGGAAACACACACACATATGCATGTATACAGAGAGAGAGAGAGAGAGAGAGAGAGAGAGAGAGAGAGAGAGAGAGAGAGTGAGAGAGAGAGAAGAGAGAGAGAAAGAGAGACAGAGAGAGAGATCTTTTCGGAATGAAAGGTCTATAATATTTGTATGATACACATGTAATTGACTAATACTATGCCTTACATTTACATTTGTACATATGTTCCATGCCTGGGTGTACATGGGAGTGTCATAGTTTGTGCGAGTCATAGGACACACAGCCTGAGAGTCAGTTCTCTTCCGCCATGTGGGTTCCATGTATTGAACACAGGTGTCAGGCTTGACAACAAATGCCTTTCTTTACCAGCTGAGCCATCTCACTGGCCTCATGAGTTTTAAATTAAAGATGTTCACTTTGAGGTTTTGTTTTATTTTGAGACAGGCCTTGGCTGGTCTAGAAAGAACTTGCCATGTAGATCAGACTGAGCCTTCAACTCAGAGAGATCAGTCTCCTCTGGCTCTTAGTATTAGGATTAAAAGCATGCACTTCTAGAGTCATTTGTTGTCAAAAACAGCTTTGAGTGGTAAAAATAAATAAATAAATAAATAAAAGGAACAAAGGGAATATTGAAAAAAGTCTTTCCACCTTTCTTTGTGGCTTAAGTCTGTCGTTCTAAACCCCCAACCCCAAGCAACAAATGTTACCAATTAAAACACTTTTTAAATTACATATAAAAAAGAGAGAGATTAAAAAAAACACATAATGTCTATACACATCTCCTCAATCTCCTCCTGTTTCCACAAGAGGCTCTGTGTTAGATACACCAAACTAAAGAGTCAAAGCTAGAATCCTCACAGAAGAGAGAACACCTGGCATCCATCTTTGGAGGTTGGGTTACCCTATTCATATTTTCTTTGAATTCTGTCTATGTCCCTACATGATTCCATGATTTGGTTTTTCTTTAAAGCTGAGTAATATTCCATGGTGGGTATGTGCAGCATCTTTACCATTCAATCAGTAGGGCACTAGGTTTCTTCCATTTCCTGGCTGTTGTGAATAGAATGCCAACAAACGATCTTTATCCCTGCATCTCCTGCAGGCAGGACAAATTTGCTGGTATTTTATTGTGTGTTTGCGGACAGGTGTCTAGCATAACTGTCATCCCATCTGCAAATACAGAAGAGCATCATTGTGTCAGAGGTAGGCTCGCTCTCATGGCATGGGTCTCAAGCTGGGCCAGTCATTGGTTAGCCTTTCCCTCAATTTCTGCTCCATCTTTATCCCTGCATCTCTTGTAGACAGGGCAAATTTGCTGGTATTTTATTGAGTATTTTTGCATCAGTGTTCACAGGGGATATTGGTCTGAAATTCTCTTCCTTGGTTGAATCTTTGTATGGTTCAGGTATCAAAGTAACTGTGGCCTCATAAAATTAATTTGGCAATGTTCCTTCTGTTTCTATTTTGTGGAATAATTTTAGGAGTATTGGTATTACTCTTCTTTGAGGGTCTGGTAGAATTGTACACAAAAACCATCTGGCCCTGGGCCTTTTTTTGGTTGGGAGAATTTTACCAACTGCTTCTATTCTCTTAGGAGTTATGGAACTGTTACGATAGTTTACCTGCAGAGGCAGGCAGATTTCTGAGTTTGAGGCCAGCCTGGTTTACAGAGTGAGTTCCAGGACAGCCAGGGCTACAGAGAAACCCTGTCTTGAAAGACCAAAAAAAAAAAAAAAAAAAAAAAGTTTACCTGCTATTGATTTAACTTTGGTAAATGATATCTATTATGGAAATTGTCCATTTTGTTTAGATTTTCCGATTTTGTGGCGTACATGTTTTTGAAGTAACACCTAATAATTCTTTGGATTTCCTCAGTGGCTGTTATGTTTCACTTTTTCGTTTCTGATTTTGTTTGACTATTCTCTCTCTGTCTTTTAGTTAGTTTGGCTAAGGGTTTATCTATCTTGTTGATTTTCTCAAAGAACCAACTCTTGGTTTTGTTGAGTCTTTATATTGTTCTCTTATTTCTAATTTACTAATTTCAGTCCTGAGTTTGATTCTTTTCTCTTGTCTACTCCTCTTGGGTGTGTTTGCTTCTTTTTTTGTTCTAGAGCTTTCAGGTGTGCTGTTAAGCTGCTAGTAAAAGATCTCTCCAGTTTCTTTATGAAGGTACTTAGCACTATGAATTTTCCTCTTAACACTGATTTCCTCATGTCCCATAAATTTGAGTATGTTGTGCCTTCATTTTCATTGAATTCCAGAAACTCTTTATTTATATTTTGATCCAGTGGTCATTGAGTAGGGGTGGTATTCAGTTTCCAAGAGTTTGTAAGATTTCTGTTGTTTCTGATATTAAAGGTCAGCTTTAATCCATGGTGGTCAGATAAGATACATGGGGTTATTTCGTTTTTATTATATGTGTTGAGCTTTGCTTCATGACTAAGTATATGGTCAATGTTGGAGAAGGTTTTTATGAGGTGATGAGAAGAAGGTATATTCTTTTGTGTTTGGGTGAAATGTTCTGTAGATATGTCTGTTAGATCCATTTGTTCATAACATCTATTAGTTTCATTATTTCTCTGTTTACTTTCTGCCTGGATGAACTGAGTAGGTGTTGAAATCCCTCACTATTACTATATGGAGTTCGATGTGTGATTTAAGCTCTAGTCATGTTTCTTTTATGAATGTGGGTGCTCTTACATTTGAGGTGTAGATACTCAGAATTAAGACTTCATCTTGCTAGGTTTTTCCTTTGAGTATGAAGTGTTCCTCCCCATCTCTTTTAATTAATTTTGATTGAAAGTCTATTTTAATAGATATTAGAATGGCTACACCAGTTTGCTTCTTGGGTCCATTTGCTTGAAAAATAATTTTCCAGCCTTTACACTGAGGTAGTGCCTATCTTTGTTGCTGAGTTGTATTTTTTTATATGCAGCAGAATGATGGATCCTGTTTAACACAACCACTCTGTGTCTTTTTATTAGGGAATCAAATCCATTGATGTTAAGAGATATTAATGACCAATGATTGTTATTTCCTGTTATCTTGATGGTGGTGGTAGTAGTCATGTGTGTGTGTGTGTGTGTGTGTGTGTGTACTTCCCTTCCTTTGGTTTGCTGGTGTTTAGTTATTTTTTCCCTTTGTCTTCTTGAGTGTAGTTATCCTCCTTGTGTTGGAGTTTTCCTTCTAGTACCTTCTGCAGGATTGAGTTTGTGGATATATATTGCTTAAATTTGGTTCTGTCATGGATTATCTTGGTTTCTCCATCTATGGTGATTGAACATTTTGCTGGGTATAATAGTCTGAGCTGTCATCTGTGGTCTCTTAGGGTCTGCAAGACATCTGCCCAGGCCCTTCTGGATTTTAAAGTCTCTGTTGAGAAGTCAGGTGTAGTTCTGATAGACCTGCCTTTATATGTTACTTGGCCCTTTCCCCTTATAGCTTTCACCATCCTTTCTTTGTTTTGTGCATTTAGTGTTTTGATTATTGTGTGATGGGAGAATTTTCTTTTCTGGAGCAACTTATTGGTGTTCTGTAAGCTTCTTGTATGTTTATAGGTATCTCTTTCTTTAGGTTAGGGGAATTTTCTTCTATGATTTTGTTGAGAATAATTTATGGACCTTTGAGTTGGGAATCTTCTCTTTCTATTCGCATTATTCTTAGGTTAGGTTTTTTCATGGCACATACCCCAGATTTCCTGGATGTTTTGTATCAGGGACATTTTAGATTTAACATTTTCTTTGACAGATGTATCAATTTCTTCTCTTGTATCTTCTACACATGAGGGTCTCTCTTTCATCTCTTGTATCCTGTTGGTGATGATTCTATCTGTTGTTCCTGTTCTCTTACCAAGGTTTTTCATCTTCAGGATTCCCTCAGTTTGTGTTTCATTTACTGCTTCTATTTCCATTTTTATGTCTTGAACAGTTTTACTCATTTCTTTCACCTGTTTGATTGTATTGTCCTGTATTTCTTTAATGGATTTATTCAATTCTTCTTTAAAGGTCTCTATCATTTTCATAAGTTTTGATATAAGGTCATTTTCCTGTGCTTCAGCCCTGTTAGGGTACCCAGGGCTTGCTGTAGCAAAAGAGCTAGGCTCTGGTGATAACGTGGCTGATGTTGACTTGTGTTCCTACTCTGACCTTTAGCCTTCTGGGTTTTGATGTTATTATAGGTTTAGATGTTATTATAGGTTTAGAGCTTATCTTTGTTGGATTAGTGGTTTGGGGATTTTTTTCCCCTTTGTTGTCTGTCTCTTCTCAGTCTTCTGGCCTGAGTGGCCGGCCTGCAGTTCTGGTGACTAGTGAGTCTTTAGTTATATTGAAGTGTCTCCCTTGGGGTTTTTGTGGCCTGCATGGCCTCTGGGATTTTGGGTGCTAACCTTGCCTCTGCAATCCCTAGTACCAGTGTAGCTTGGCGTCCCTGGTAATGGAAGGACTTTTGGAAAACAGGCAGAGTTGTGGGGCATGAAACGGAGCACAGGGTTTGGGGTACAGCTTATCTCTGTTGGATGTGGTTTCAGGAGATGTCTTTGGAGTTTTAATACAAGGGTTATACTATCTTGATATCTTCCCCTCCTCTCTGTATCTCCTCCCCCTTCTCTTCCCCCCTCCTCTTTCTCTTATCTGTGTTTTAACTTTAGAAATAGATTATGTGGTATGCTTGATTCAAATTGGTTCATCAGCAAATTCCCATGTAAACTTATTTAAAATTAAAATAACTTCCAATGCATAGTACTGAACTCTAAGAAATAATTCAATTTGTTGGTAAGAATAAACAGCCATGTTTTCAGGACGGTGGACATGTTTTGCTTTTGTTGTTTCTAGATATTCAAAACATAGTGTCCATATTTGCTATGTTTCCTGGGATTTCATTAAATGTTTTATTAGGAATTTTTTTCTAATATCGAGAAAAAAATCCAAAAATATATCCATCAGGAGGAAGAGATGTACAAAGCTGTAGGTATACAATGTAGTTTTGATAAAGAAGGTTAGAGAGAAAGTAAATGCGTTAGCTGAAAAGGGGACTCTGTGGTAAAATAAAATGTTGCCCAGCAGGTGTTTTTCTAAAATTAAAAAGGGGAAATAAGGAAAAAATGGAGATGAATGTATGCAATTGGAAATTACATAGAAGATCATATGTGTGTGATTATGTTGACTATAGTTAGAGGTTATTAAAAGTTCCTTCTGAAACCCAACCTGACGATTAGATTTCACGCAGAGACTGCCCACGGAAGGGTGTAAATGGGTTTTCTGTTCAGTTTATATTTACTCGTTGGATTGAAGTTTTCTTTTGTCAGAAAGCTACTGCTTAGGGGGAGGAAAAAGTTTGTGAGGATTAATCCTGTTTTAGAAATTGCTGATGAACTGTGTAAGTATTGAGAAATTCATCTTACTAGACAAGGTTTTAAATACATTTGTAAAACTTGGCCTGTTACATAGGATTTTCATGGTGCCCACAACCTCCAGGCCTCTGGATTGGTTGAATGGGTGAATAACTCTGAAAAAAAAATCAGTTGGCAAATTAGCTGATGTTTCCTGTTTCCTTAGCCAAAGGCACTGTCCTCAGTTCTCCTAAGTCTAAAATTCACTTTTCTTGAAAACATCAATTATCTACTTACAAGATGACCACTGAGCATCCTGTGAGAACGGACAAAAAACTGAATGGGGCTCTGCTGAATAGAGATAATATACATGATTGTAAAGAGCTTAAGAAACAGTAACTACATATTCAAAATTGGTTATGGAGTCTTTCCACAGTGAGTGCTTGTCATCAGAGGAACTCCTGAAGGGAGGTGGGGCTCTGTCTCCACCACACAGTCTCACTGGGAAGAGTTAAATGAACAAGATAAAAAATGAGTGATTTAACCAACTGGGAATCATAGGATATAAGGAAAGGGGGACATGGGAAGAAAAAGGAGGCTTTCACCTTTTATTGAGAAGGCATAATTTTTCAAATGTTCTATATATTAAAAATTTATAGCAGAAAGCAATTTTTAAAAACATCCTAGGAAAAATAATTCTAGACGTGACTGAAACTATCTGGGACTGCACTTAAATCCCTATTTCTTAAGCTGACATCCTGAGGCAGTAGTCTCTGAGGTTGGGTGGGCGGGTCCCCTGTTAATGGACTCAGCAGCATCTGTTTGGAAAGTTCTGGGAACCAAACAAGTGAAGTGCCTTTTGCTTACACTCCTGTGTCTACCCTCAGCATCTTACTATCCGTTGCTGAGCCAGACGCTTCTGCAACAGCTTCTGGTCTGGACGTCTTTCCTCAGCTCTTTCTGTAGAGCGATGGCAGGGGGTGCAAGAGGCAGGGCTTGAGGTTGCTTGGAGCCCAGGGCCACTGATTCCCACATATGAGCCAGGTACCATCTTGATGTGAGGGGGGGGGACCTCTAAGAGGTGTTGGCTGTGCCCTTGGATTGGCCACTACCCTCCCCCTCCCTTAGACTCCTGTGGATTCACTTTCATTTGCTCTAATGAATTTAGGATAGTTTCTCAATGTTATTATAAATGTTCTTTGTTATTTTAAACAATTTTTAATTTAAACATATTCTGATTATGTTTTTCCCTCCCCTGAGTCCTTCCCAGTCCTCTCCCCTTCCCTATCCACCCGACTTTATGTACCTCCCCCCCCAAAAAAAAACAAAGAAAAACTCAATACAATGATGGAATCCCCCAAACCAAGGAAATGAAATAAAACCATGCTCCAAAACACACCACACACACACACACACACACACACACACAAGCGCACACACACTTGTGGAATCCATTATATGTTGGTCATCTGCTCTTGTACTTGAGGCTTGTCCTAGAGTGGTTGGCATACCCAGTGTCAGTCCATTGGAGAAAAGTGATTTTCTCTCTCCTAGCAGGTATAAATGACAGTTCAGTTGTTGATCTTTACCCTAGTGGCTAGGTTTTTCATTAATTAATTACTTCATTCATTCATTTTTTTTAAATGTAGCAAAACAAAATATGATAAGACAAAACAAAACCCATTACTTCTGAGTGCACAAGACCAACCAACAGAAGGAAAGGAGCCAAAGAGAACACACAAGAATCAGAGACCCACTCGTTTGTTCAATCAGAAGTCACATAAAAGCGCTAAACTCGAAGCCGTATTATATACAGAGGACCTGGTGCAGACTGGTGCAGGCCCTGTGCATGCTGCTTCAGTCTCAGTGAGCTCACATGGACTTTGCCCATGTTAAGAGGGTCTTTATCCCTTTGTGTCCTTCTCTGGCTCTTACACCCTTTCTACCTTTTCTTCCATGTGGTTTTCCTGAGCTCTGACAGAAGGAATTTGATGGAGATAGTTAGGGCTGTCTTCCAAGGTCACTCTGCACGTTGTCTGGCTGTGGATCTCTGCATTTGCTCTCATCTGCTACAGAAGGAAGCTTCTCTGATGATGCCTGAACAAAGGCATTGATCTATGAGGACAGCAGAATGTCACTAAGAGTCATTTACCACACACTTTTTCTTTCTCTCTTTCTTCTTTTCTTTCTCTCTTTCTTTCCTTCTTTTCTTTCTTCTTCCTCTTCCTCTTCTTCTTCTTCTTCTTCTTCTTCTTCTTCTTCTTCTTCTTCTTCTTCTTCTTCTTCTTCTTCTTCTTCTTCTTCTTCTTCTTCTTCTTCTTCTTCTTCTTCTTCTGTATTTGGTTTTCTCCTAGGTCCCCAGGTCACCCAAGCAGTGCTGGGCATTGGGTTACATCTTGTGGAACAAGTCTTAGATCAAATCTAAGATTATTGGTTGGTTACCTCCACAAGCTTTGTGCCACTATTGCCCTAGAATATTTTGCAAGGAGGATGCCATTGGAGATAAATGGTTTGTGACTGCATTGGTGTTTCTTTTTCTCTTTTGAGGGTATACATTCTTGTTCCCAAGATGCCAGAACACGGAGTGAAGGCTCTATAGAGACACTGGCTTGGTATCTCCATGCTCAATATCGGTACTTTCTTCATCAGTGGGGTCTTTCTGTCAGTTTGTGGAGAGCAACTTATAGTCTTTGCAACAGCCTGAGTTGTTTGGGGACTCCTATGTGGCTTTTTTGGCCAACGACTCAATTAGATGTAACCCAATCCCATATAGAAAGTATTTTGGGTGACAAGAGATGACCAGTTGGGATTCTGTTTCCCCCATTATTTGGTGATTTCCTTTAGATCACCTTCACACACACACACACGTGGAAGGGGAAGGGGAAGGGGGAGACTGCTCCTCCATTGCTGGTGTATATATATATATATATATATATATATATATATATATATATATACACACACACACACACATATATATATGTATATATATATATATATATATGTTTCTACTGCATTGTTTCCAAACTACTCCACAAGTGCCCCAAATTTCAGTCGTCAGTTCCTGTATTCCCTCCCACAAACCCCTCTTGATTCTCCTTCCTCACTTGATCCTCCCATTCCAGCCCCACCCCATCTCATTCATATTTATCTACTTTATTTCCTCTTCCTAACGTGATCTATCTGTTCCTTCTGGTCCCTTACCCTATACCTTCCCTCTGTGATTCTGTGAATTGTAGCTTGGTTATCATCGACTTAACAGCTAACATCCACATATCAGCAAATGCATAGCCATATTAGTCTTTCTGGATCTGTGCTACCTCACCCTGGATGCATTTTTCCAGTTCCATCCATTTGTCTGCAAATTATATGTCATTTTTTAATGGCTGACAAATATTCCACTGTATAAACTTACCACATTTTCTTTATTCATTCTTCTGTTGAAAGGCATCTAAGTTATTTCCAGGCTCTGGCTATTATGAGTAGAGCAGCAGTGAATATGGTTGATCAAGTGTCTCTGCAGTAGGATGAAGCATCCTTTGGGCATGTGCTCAAGAGTGGTATAGCTGGATCTTGAGGTAGACCGATGGCCAGCTTTCTGAAGAACCACCGTGCTGACTTCTAAAGTGGCTGTACAAGTTTGCACTCCCACCAGCAATGGAGGAGTGTTCTCTTCCTTCCACATCCTTGATGGCATGAGCCTTCCCTTGTTCTGTTCTTGGCCATTCTGACCAGTATAAAAATGAAATCTCAAAGTAGTTTTGATTTGTGTTTCCCTGATGGCTAAGGATGCTGAACAATTATTTAAGTATTTCTCAGCCATTTGAGTTTCCTCTAGTGAGAATTCTGTTTAGATTTTCACCCCATTTCCCCCCTCCTCTGGCACTCTATTTTAAATTGTGTTATTTGTTTTTTTGATATCTATCTAGTTTCTTGAGTTCTTTATATATTTTAATTAGCAGCCCTCTATCAAATGTGGCAGCAGTAAAAAACATTTCCCATTCTGTAGTCTGGCATTTTGTCCAGTTGATGATGTTGTTTGCTGTGCAGACATCAGTTTCATGAGGTCTCATTTATTAATCTTTTATTTTAGTGTCTGTGCTGAAAGTTTTATGTTCTGAAAGTCTTTTCCTATACCAATGCACTCAAGGCTATTCCCCACTCTCTCTTCTATCAGGTTTAGTGTATCTGGTTTTTGTTGAGGTCTTTGATCTATTTTGAGTTGAGTTTTATGGAGAATGATAAGTATGAATCTATTTGCATTCTTCTGTATACAGCCAGGTGTGGGGCACACAAGGATGCACAGGATTTCACATAGATAAACTGCAGCTAGGAAGAAATGGTTCACGGTTGTGAAAAACACAGCTAAAAATGCAATCAGGAAAAAGGATGGATAAAGATAAAGAAAAGGGGAAACCAAGAACAGAAAACAAATGTTATCATTTGGTAAACAAAGGCTCCACCTCATAAAAGCTAGTGCGGGGAGGCTAATTTTGGTTATCGACTTGATTGGATCTGGAATCAACTAAGAGACATGCCTTTGGGTGGGTCTGTGAAAGCAGGACCTA
This sequence comes from Mus caroli, assembly GCF_978045245.1. Classification (NCBI taxonomy): domain Eukaryota; kingdom Metazoa; phylum Chordata; class Mammalia; order Rodentia; family Muridae; genus Mus; species Mus caroli. The sequence continues at coordinate 75,059,366 of NW_028227264.1, forward strand.
GAGAGATTATGGGAAGGGGAAACACATTTTCCTCCAGGGCAAGCAGTAATTTCTAGGAGTGGCCTGGATACAAAGGTCTCAGGAAGAAGCAGAGGTGATTTTGCCTTTCTGCCTTCCCTCCCTGCTGATGAGCACATCTACTCCGCTGTTGGTGCTGCTTCTTTTGTCGTCCCTTGTGGACCCTGGACCTGGGCTTCTTTAGCTTTCTGGTATCCACTGAAGACCAGCAGGTCTCCAGGAATCCTCTAGGCCATCACTACTGAATTGGGACTTCTGAGACACCAGCCTTCACGGATTGAGCAGCTGTGTTCTCAGCCTTTGTTGTGCACAAATATAAGCCAATCTAGTAGATCCCCTTTGTAATATACACATTCTCTAGATGCTTGAGAACTCTAAATAATGCAAGATGTTTATTAGCACAGTTCCAGGGTGGGGGGCAAGGACCATTAGGTTTGAAGACAAACCACGGTAACAGAGGTTAATCTTGAGCGGAGGTGCTGGAGTGGGCAACAGGCCATAAAGGGCTATCAGGCTCAGAGTTCTTAGAACCAGATTTTTGTAGACAGCAGACTCACACATGAGAGCTTCTTACACAGAATCAAGGGTCTTGGTGGGAGCAGAGCTGCCATCTGCAGTCATGGATAGATAGATGTAGCCAACAGATCCACTGGGCAGAACCCAGACTAGACTCTAGGCCTGCTGGGATGCCATGTGAGGTCCATTTGGAACGTTGAACTTACAGCAGAGCTGATACCACTCTCTGGGCTCCTATGCTCCCCACATAGGCCTCCTCTGTGGGGTTCACTGCCTCATAGGCCATTTCCTCCCCTTGAAGCCTCTCCTCTTCTGCTGTTGATTTCCCAGGGCTCTCTTCACAATTTCTCCTTCCCTGGTCCTCTTTATCCATCATGGCATCTCTACCTCTGTGATGGGCTCTCTCCTCCATGGCTCTGTTCTTCATCGCTCTCTCTCCCTTCAATGCTACTCTTTCCTTTCCAGGATCTCTTCACCATGGTTGTTTCACAGGCATTTTCTTTATGAACTCTATACATTTTTTCAAACGTTATCTCTTATATGCGCACCACGTGGGTTAATTTATTTTAACCCAGGGTCCCCATGTAGGGATGACACTGCTTTCTGAAGGTCCCTAAGCTGAGGTCTTTTTTTTCCCCCTTGGCCCCTAGAGAAAATCTCAAGGGTCACAACAAATTCCAAGTCTTCCACTTGCCTTGGGGTCTGCCTTCATGGGTCTGTCTTGTCAAGAGTGATGGGCTGGGGTCGGTTTGGTGCAGAGCCATGGTAGAAGTCCTCATAGGAAAGGCTATGGCCAAGCTTGGCAGGAACATGACCTAGGGCTCAGGACCTGGAGCTATGATGCTAAAAAATACCTGTGAGCTTGTGGCAGAGGCTCTAGGCATCCTCCACAAACCTCCTGAGGGACTTGTGTCCAGGGCCTCAGCTGCTATTGACTTCAGCTGGTGGCATCCAGAACCATTGTAGAGCAGGACATGAAGGCCAGAGGTGATCACACACCTCAACCACCACAGGACCAGCCAGGAGCTGAGTGTCACAGACTGTCCTTCAGTAGCCCATGACCGTCCGTATACAGAGGCTTTTGGGGGCATGAATAAAAAAAAAAGATACCTTCCCATAGAGTTTTTTGTTTGTTTGTTTGTTTTGTTTTTTAAATTTTAAGTATTATTGCATTATGATGAGAAAAGATACATAATTTCAATTTATCTGAATTTGTTAACATTTAAAAACATATTTTGAGTAAATAGACTTACATCACATTCTTCTTTCCCTTTTGTACCCCAACTCCTCCTGGAGACACCCCCTTCAATACCTGTCATACCTTTCATTTTTTATCATATTCTTTAAAATTCATAAAATATTGTAACTAAAAATGAGTACTATAAAAGTTGTTTGATAGCCAGGCGGTGGTGGCGCGCGCCTTTAATCCCAGCACTTGGTAGGCAGAGGCAGGTGGATTTCTGAGTTCAGTTCGAGGCCAGCCTGGTCTACAGAGTGAGTTCCAGGACAGCCAGGGCTACACAGAGAAACTCTGTCTTGAAAAAAACCAAAAAAAAAAAAGTTGTTTGATATCAAACAACAATCAATTAAACAGTCTTATGTAGATGTTTGTCTACAGCAATACTGAAAATACATACGTTTCTCTCAATATAAATTTTAAATAACTCCAAATATATGAACAGTATGTTATTTTAAAATAATATATCACTATTAGTTTTTTAATGAACATAAATAGATAAAATCTTTTTGTTTGTTTGTTTTGTTTTTAGTAGAGCTTAAAATCTTGGCTCTTACTGTGGTACACACACAAAATAAGAACAGTTTTTGGACATTGGAGTTCGTTGTAATAAGGCTGTTCTTGAATGTCCCTCACATCACCAAAGGATTTTACCTCCATAGTAGCTAAGCTAAGAGTTGACAGTTCTGCTGAGCCAAGGAATAAATTGTAGGCATGATTTTTGGATACTTCCTGCTACGGTCAAAGCTATTTAACTTGAGTGATTGTAATCATTCTCAGCCCACAAGGAACAGGTTACATTCATTTAAGAAATGGTGTGTGTATTAAGATGGTCTATCCATGAAGTCATTCATCAACTGTTTCAATGAACAATAGTTCTGCTTGGAGGGTGGCACAGATGTTAGGTGAGGGTAAGATTCTGGTTCATTGGCTGTGATGATTTTGAAAGGCATTTATCTCAGAATAAGAGTAACTTATAAAGTCTTCTTCAAAATTGATACAGTAATTATAAATATCAAGCAAAGCCTTCAGTCTCACTCTTTGCTGTTCTCTTACAAGCCACCTTCCAAATTGTCTACATTTCTGGTGTGCTGGGATATCCAGGACTTGTTACGGTGGGAGAATTGGGTTCTAATGATGCCAAGTAACCTTGTTTTCTGTTGCTTATGTTCTTACGCTTGCCTCTCGCTATCTGATTATCTCTAGTGCAAACTGCCCTGGCTATGTCTGATTGGAGCCTGTCCTTCCTGTGATCTCGGGTGTGTCAGAACTCCTCCAAGTCAAGCTGTCTTTATGATCCTGAGATCCTGGGAGTCAAGCTGCTTTTGGGACCTTGGGATCCTGGTGTGAGCAAGCTCCTGGGATCCTGATATCCTCTGATCCTGGACATGTTAGAGCACCTGGGAGTGAAGCTGCCTCTAGGTGTTGGGCTGTGGAGTTTTCACCCAAGGTCTGCTCAGAGCACCGGCCCAGACAGACTGGAAGGAACCCGTGCCACTGGTCTGGCAGAGTTCCTGCGTGCCTGGGTCCTGCTGATCCGTTACTCCTGGTGTTGGGGACAGATGTTATGTCCTCCTCACCTCTGATCCTGGGTGCGTTGGAGTGCCTGGGAGTGGAGCTGCCTCTGGGTGTTCTCCCATAGAGTTTTATAGAGTCTTATAAGTTGAGTCCACATGAGCCCAACTGTCATGTGGTTGTATTCTTGAGGCCATAGGAGGTTAATTCTGTTGCTGCTGCCTGGGAATGCAGCCCTGTTGCCTCCTGGCCTGCCTCCTTAATGTTCATAATTCTCATCATGCTTCAGGATAGACTATGCACTATTTACTATGAGAATGTCTACCTTTCCTTCTGTATATGGTCTATTAGCTCTATTAGCTAAGACTGCATACAGTCTGTAAGCTAATGTCATGAGAGCAGCAAGGCAGAAAGTAAGGTTCAGGAAGGGCACACAGGTGACAGGCCACATCACAGGTGTGCCACTATGGGCCTAGGAACCCATGCTCCTAGAGACAGCAGCCTCTGGCAACACAATCATCTCCAATATGGTTTTTGTTGTGGATTTTTGTACTAGGTCTCAAGCCTAGAGTATGGCACACACTAGGAAAGCACTCTATCACGGAGCTGTATTCCCAGCCTCCCATAGGTCTTTGCATCCTGCCTGGGCCAGGAACAGGAAAAGGGTGTTTCCCAGCTCAACAGCCCTCTAGAGCCTGGGCCCTCAAGGCCTTAAACTTGTTTCTCATCAGAGGCAGTGCTCCAAGTGAAGTTCTAAGAGCACAAGGACAAGTTTAGTTCATGTTCCTCTTGACAGTACTGTGCTGAAGGCTGGAAGCAGGCCTGCTCTGAGCTCCCATGGTGCTGGAATGGATAACCTGTGAGGGGACCTTGCTTCTGGGTCCAGAGGCCTCAGTGGCAGGAGGGAAAAAAATTCCCAAGAAACCTAGCGTTTTTGATTTCTTAAAAGTATGAAGCAATATAGAACCACCAAGAAAAACAGCTGTAATGTATGGTCATGAAATCAGTAAAAGCCGAAGAGTTGCAGATGGGCCAAGAGCAAGGAGGATTTCATTCATGGAAAGGTCTGGTCATAGAGAGGAGACCGCAGGAAACCGGGAGGGAAAACAGTTGAGAGTCGGACAATCAGATTTTAAACTTCTAGATAGAAAGGAAAAGGTATATTTCTAACAACCCCAAACTAAAACACTGTTCCAAGGAGAGGGGGTACTAGAGAGGTCAGTGAACTGCATGCATTTTACAAATAGCTACTGATACGTATAAGAAACCAACAGGTATAAGTATTGCATTAAGAACAGTGTGTTTAATGTATAGCTGGCAGGAGAATTCTATAATTTCAATGAAAATTGAAATAGAGGAAGTGTGACATGGGAAATATAAGACAAAGAGCTGAAGTTCTAATATTATAGCAAATATATTAAACTTTCAATAGAAATACAGAGAATCTTGACCTTAAAACCAAGATTTAATAATCACTTGGAAGAAAATTGTACCCAAGCCTCAAAAAGTTGAAAATAAAACAGGAGGGGAATAAGATAGCAGGCAAATATCCTGCAGCATCTAATGTGGTTGGAACAGAATTTAGAATTAACAGTCTATGTAGCAGAGATGTCCCCTATGAATATTCCATAGGGGAACAGAGGACAGCCTGAGTTTCTACCCCATGCCCAAGCTGAGGTGACCACCAATACCAACCGTCAGCATGCGACACACCTGTGACTACAGGGCCTTCTCTATTTCCTCATGTTTGCCACTCTAGCTTTCTAGTCCCTCATGCATCTGGACAAGACAAATTAAAAACCTGTGTGCCTTCTGCCAAGAGCCTGTGCCCTAGGGTAGTGGTACTCAACCTTCTTTTTCTTTTCTTTTTTAAAGATTTATTTTATGTATGTGAGTACACTGTAGCTGTCTTCAGACACACCAGAAGAGGGCATCAGATCCCATTACAGATGGTTGTGAGCCACCATGTGGTTGCTGGGAATTGAACTCAGGACCTCTGGAAGAACAGTCAGTGCTCTTAACCGCTGAGCCATCTCTCCAGCCCCAGTGCTCAACTTTCTTAATGCTGCAATGCTTAGTCCTCCAATACAGTTCATGTTGTGGTGACCCCCACATAAAATTATTTTCGTTGCTATGTCATAACTGTAATTTTTGCTACTGTTATGAATCATAATGTAAATATCTGACAGGCAGGATATCTTGTATGTGACCCCTGTGAAAGGGTCCTTTGACACCCCCCCGCCCCCCACCTCCACCTGGGTCTCAATTCATGGGTTGAGAACCACTGCCACAGTGGTCAAATCTCATGTCACCTCTACCTATCTCACACCCAACAGAGGCCACTTTCCCTTGGTTCATTCTACCCAGCTTCAGAGCAGCCCAAGTCCACCCTCCGTTTCAACCCATGGCTGGGTGTGACCTTCTCAGTCAGCCTCCCTGGTCCCTTTTAATAATCTAATGATTGAACTGGAAAATTCACTCACTTGGGAAATTCAGGGTTATCTCCCTAAAGTCAGCTGAGCAGAGACATTCACACTCCTGGCAGTGGGGTGTATTGTGGGAATCACCCCAAACTCAGGCTCCCAGAGACAAAAATAACCAAGGATGTTCAAGACGTGGCCAAACGAGGTTGACTTTCTCAGCAAGTGTGTAGAATGTCTGTTCCAGCAGACGGGTGATAGAGACCACACCACAGGAGATGGTCCCAAAGTGTCAGGTTAGGACATGATGGATACATATTGGGGCACACTCAGTAAGGGAGGCTCGTGCACGAGCAGTTAACGTTTTACTCAAGGGCCTTTGCTAAGCGGGACTCTTGAGGGAAATGACAAAAGCCCAAACTAAATGATAACTGCCATGTCTGAATTCACGAGACACAAAGTGGCACCCAGAAACCGACAGACAGCCTTAACAAGCCAGGAGAGGACAGAGTCTCGGATGCCGAGTGATGGAGGGAAGGCCAGTGAAACAAAGCAAGTACCAATTAGAGAAAACATTCCAACAAAAAGTAGTGAAGTGCAGAATCAGTACTGTTAACAGCAAAACCCAAAGGTGATACTTCGAAAAAGATCCACGAGATGTATTGATTTTTAACAGTACAGAGGAGAGGGAAGGCGGGGGGCGGGGGGAAGATTTATATAAAGAGGCTGAAAAAGAGAAGCAACTATAGACGGGCAGAATTGGCACCCCTGGGAACCAGAAGTGCAGGGAGCTGACAAAGAGATGGGATTGATTTGTTTGTTTGTTTTTGCCATAGCAATGCAGACTTTGAGCAACCCAAAGATCATGTCTTTGATGCTTTTGCTTCTGAAACTTATCCCTATCAAAATGGCTTTGGGTAATGTTTTGTGATTTTTATAGCGTTGTGCATTTTAGGATCATTCTAGGATGTGGGTCGCCTGTCTTTATGGCAGTGGCAGTCAGGGCGATGGCAGTCAGCTTGTATCTTGGCAAAACCTGTTGATGTATGGTGATTATTTGCTATGGCTCCTGACCAAGTCAACTGTGTACCTGGCACCGAGTACTGGGCCTGCAATATGGTTCCTCAGTCTCCCTATCCCACTATCAGGAAGACATCTTGCTTGTCTTTCCAGATTGAGGTAAAGCCAGGCCAGTCAGAGCTGGCAGAAGATGGCTTCAGGGCTCCTAGCAGGCTGCCTGGCTTGTGCACATGTCTCCCTAGTGCTGGGGCCAGCCTGAGGAGGAGTCTGAACTTCAAGTCTTGGGGAGTTGCCTGATGTCCAGGTGACATGGACCATTCCTCAACTACCCCCAAGTCCTGTAGCAGAAACACTGAAAATCAAATTATACATCCAGCCAATTCCACACCTGCTGGAGCCCCAAACTCCTCTGAGGCTTCCTGGCTCCAGTCCCCCTCTTCCCCCCACACAAACTGCCATAGGACAGACTATGCTCAGGCAGGGGGCACACATCTCCTGTCTGCTTATCCTCGAGGATGTCAGGGGGAATCAAGATCCCCTTACCATGGCCGCATCTCACTTTTAGCATACATCAGATGCAGAACACGTCTTGGTCCAGTAAGCTCTACAGACCCATATTCTCCTGTGAGCCATGACACAGATGTTGGGATGTCTCCACAAGAAAGAATGAGGCTCCTGCCTCTGAGGCTTCACCATCCTTGGCTCCCCTAGCCCTAGAGGTGTGGGTTGGACTTCTGTTCATAGAGAAGACCCAAGTCTACCTCACCAAGCACACCTACAGCCTGGAAGGTACCAGACCTCCTAGAGTTCTAGAGTAGAGGTGTGGGGGCGATGGTGAGAGCCAGCACCCACACACTCCCTGAAGGACATCGCCACCTTCACCATATAATAAACAAGAAGCCAAGCAATTTCAGCCTAGGGCTGGGTGGAGCTCTCTTACTCCATGGCCTGGCCTACACTAATGCGCTCTAGGCATGTGGTCCTTCACCTGACCCTTTCTCTCTAGCTGCATGCCCACCTGACTCCTCACTTGCCCAGTGCCCCATCACCTTTGGGGCCTCCCTTGGGCCCCATTTAATCCTGAACTTTTGATACCCCTATGTTGCTTGCTTCACTTTTTTAAAAAACCTTACACAAAAGCTGTTCTTACGGTATTCCTGGTTGACAGGCCCAGGGAAAGGCTTGTGTCCTCTGAGTCCTTGTCATCCCTCAGACCCTGTGTCTGGGTGCAAGTGGGCATGGGATTGAATTCTGGCCCTGACTTGCTGAGCGTGAAGAGTGGCCATGGAGGCTAAGCTCCCGTTTGCTGCTTCACTGAGCAACATCCACAAGGGATGGATCCAGGCAACGGCGTCAGAGACTCCTGGTTAAAACACAGGCCATGTGCCTGTCAGCCTGGCAGACAGAGTTCTTCCTGCCAAGATGGATGCTGCATACCCCAGTATCCTGTCTCAGGTCACTGTACCTAGAGGTGAGGACAGGTTCCAGGGCAGATGGCATATGCTGGACAGCTCTATCTTCTCTCCCAGCATGAGCTGCTCCTAGCCTGAGCTGGTCTCTGCCATGCTGTTCTTGCCTGAACCCCCCTCCCCCCAATCAGAGGTTGGGGGTAGGTACCAGGGCCTTTGGAGTTGGGCCACGGGCTACAACCAAGTTGTGTTGTGCCCTGGGCAACTGTACCTCTGCCCCGGCCCTCCACTAAGAGAAGGGAGGAATGGAACTTCAGTGCCAAGGGGTGACAGTGAAGAATGGTCCCTTGGGTGGTGTAAGGCTGTATGGATGGTGCCCTGTCAGACACAGGCAGTCTCCATGCTGGGCAGCTTTACAGGCTAGGACCTGGTGCTCTAGGACCTGGGCAAGAACAGAACCAGATCTTCTTACTCTCAGGCTGGGTACCAGTGCGTCTCACAGGGGGTATGGGTACTGAGGACAGGGTAGCAGAGAGAAGCCAGAGCCATGGGGGAGGAACACGACATTTATTAAACTCTGATGGGTGTAGATGAACTTTCTGGCAAGTCCTTGTTCTTAGCCATCTTGGAAGACACCTGGAGGGCACAAGTGCCCCCTCCCCGAGATATCCCAGTGAAGTCAGGGTCCCACCCCACCCTCTGGCACTCTACCCTGCTCCTTAGATACACCCCCAAGTCCCTCCTCTTCCAGACACTCCCTGCAGGTTGCAATAAAAGTACCTCTGATCCCTGCATACAACCTAGGGCTTGGAAATGAGTCAGTAGACTGGGTGAGAGAGGAGGGTCTCTGAGAACAAGGGACAGCAGGACATAGGAAGTGCTGTTAAAGCATCAAACCAACTTTTAAACAGACAGTCACATGGATACTGAGGAATAAATCTCTGAAACATCACATTTGGGAATACGTTGAGCAGTAAAGTAAAGAGCTGCATGCCAATGCGTGGAGGGCTACACTAACACGGAGCGCACAGGGCCTGAGTGGGCAGACACGCACTATCATCTGTTTGTAAAGAAAACGCTCTATTCATATCTGCAAGGAAGGACAGGCAGTCTGTACAGTGTGCCAGCTGGTGAGGCTGCGGGCTGGAGCCATCCGATGTGTGCAGTGGAGGACCTTGGGTAGGTTAGAGTGCACCCATCCCGGTGACCTCAGACGTCAGCCTGGAACAGACAAAGGCATGGGAGACATGTTACAGACTTCTGCGATGAGATGGGTGTGAGGCAGTAGGGGGAGGGCAACTCTCCATGTCCAGGGGATGAGCTATTACTTAGTGGCCATGAGCTGCAGGATCCACCAAGACAACAGGGGGAAAGCCTGCCCCATCAGCTCTGTAGCACTTAACCTGGCCCTGTGCCTGTCACTCAATCTTGCTGACAGAGTTTGGATCCTTCCAGGGTAGAGCATTGGGCCAGGGGCTAAGCACCCAGTTGGCTCCAGTGGGGGCTCCAGATTTTTAAGCAGGGGCTTCAGGACTGTCATAGAAGGAGCTGTGACATGCATAGGAACCCTGCGCTGTTTCAGGAGGGTTGCTCATACTGGATTTGGGGCAGGCGAGGCAGGAGCCAGGCATTTCCCTACATCCCTACCCCCAGACTTACTACAAGCCTGCCAAACCCCTTGCCTAAGGCAGACGGGCATAGCCTAAGTACAGGCTGGGAAGAGGGAAATAGGAAAATGGGCACGGCTCTCACCGTAGCTTCCTAGCTCCTTGTTGAACAGTGGTCCATTTCCCTGTGGAGGCTGGTCCCCATCACACCTCTCCCCACATGCCTGAACTTCTACTGTATCAGTCAGGGTGTGGGGCTGCGAGTCATAGCTAGTGAGGGCCCAGCCACTGAGGAATTGCTCACCTAGCGTTGATGAGATACTGGGCAAGGCTGATGTTGGCTGGGGTCCCTGTGATGGTAATCTGGCGCTCTGATGACCCTTCAGTGGCATTGGCGATTTTGATCTGAGCTCCAGACATCTGTCGGATTTCATTGATTTTGGTGCCTTGGCGTCCAATTATGCAGCCTATAAGCTAGAAGGAATGACGGAGGCATCTCTTAGAGAAAAGTCCAGCCTATCCCTTTGGGGGCATCTGTGGAAGCCCTGTGGGGTCACCTCAGGGGATAGGCTAGGCTGGAAACACTGCCTATGAACTCAGCGCTCTGGAAAGAACGCAGGCACTGCAAAGTCCCGAGCCTGGTCCCTAGGACAATGTGAGAGAGGTTCCAGCTCCACTGTTGACAGTCTTACTGCCTCTGCTGAGTGTCTTTCTGGGAAAAGTCCTCACAAGGGACATGGCCATTCTCATAGTGGCTTCCTCTACCTGGTCAGATGTGATTCAGGCTGAGTGGGGGAACCCTGTACCAGCTCTGGCCTAGCTGGGTCAGGGCCTTCTGGTGGTACCCTCACAGGGAGGACGGATGTGCCAGAGAGTAAGCACCACAGACACGTAGGAGCACCTGAGCTTCACTACTGCTGAAATCTATCCTTTGGGGGGACTCAGATGAAGCTGAGGAAAAATCCAAGTGTTTGCATGGTGAGCTCTGTTTAATGGATGCAGAGACCCGGGGCCAGTGAAGCTATCAGGAGTGTGGACCACTTCTAAGGCAGCTTAGGGAGGAGAGGACCCTCCATCCTGGAGGTCAAGATCTTTCCTCTGGCAACAGCTACAGGTGGGTATGTGTCTCTCCCGTCTACCCTGTTCCATGGTGGGGGCATCCTGGACCCCAGAGAAGACTGCAGAGGAGCCAGATGACATCCCTCAACTTTCCTCACCAATGAGTGCTCTGAGGTAGGAAAGGAATACTGGCCAGGCACCTGGCTGGCTGGGCAACATCCTGAGGTCTAGACACAAGCTGCTCTCAAGCACTGAGATGCCAGGAAGAAGGCTGGGCTGGACCTGAGGTACAGGAGGAGAATCTGCTTCCAAACCTGCACGATGGACAACAGGGCACCTGGGTGAGCGGAGGCACCAAGAGACCAGCTCTTGTCCTAAGGGGTATGTGCTCTGCGCTCTGCTTCCCATTATGGCCATCTGCTGATTATCTATATTTCTCACTGAGCTCTGACAACGAGGCTATCTGAACACAGTGAACCTCTCCTCCAGAGCTGTTCAGCATCTTGCCTTCTTATATGTCTCTGGGTCTCACCCGTCTTTATTTCTCAAGTCCTGCCCACTATTCTCTGCTCTGGCTGGGCTCTGCCCATGGCCTACTTCTCATGCCCATGTCAGTCTGACCCTGTGGCAGAGAGGAGGGCTTCCTAACGTGCACACAGCCATGGCTCAACTGACTTGCCTGCCTGTGCTCCGTCCTTCTGGCAGAAAAGCTATGGGGCTCTTCTGTGGTCAAGGCTAGGTGAGGCAGGGTGGCCCCTGGGTGGGAGCATGGCTCCTGCGCTGAGGGACAATGTGTGGCCACATGTCTTTGAAGACCATCATTCAGGAGGGTGCACCATAGGTATGGTCTCTTTCGCTTCTCGTACCCCTCCTGGCAGCTCCAGGATCATCTGGATTCACACTCAGGTTTGGGTGGCACTTGCTACCCTCCCAGCACAGACCCTGCCTGGTTGCTGCCATTTCCTCTCCAACAGGACCTGGAGGAAGCTGACCCTCCCTTCCTGTTTCTGTCTAGATTCATACTCTCTTCTTTACACCCGAAGTGTGTCTCTTGAGTGGTCCTCCCTCCTGGGCTCATACCTCAAAGATCCTAAGCTGTTCTGTGGCCTGTGCCCCACACTTGGAGGGGTTTGGAGCAGGAGAGATGTTGGCTGGCCCTTGAATGTACCAGGATCCCAACACACTGCTGGGCCCTGCTCTTAGAGGTGCTCCTGTGATGACTTAGGCCTATGGCGGGTAGCAGCTCAAAGTGCTCGCCCACGTGGCCTCACTAGGACCCCACTGACATCCAGCCCTAGGCTCATGCTATTCCCACCTATTTGGCTTCACACCACAAATTTCAAAAAGCTGTAGGAACGTGCAGAAACAGGACGGGTTCTGAAACAACGCCTGCCAAGCCCACAAGCACTGCGGCAAGACTGACTGGTCCCCTCCTCTCAGAACCATGGGGGAAGTATTGGTTTCCTTTTCTACTAAGACTCATGACCAGGGAAAGGCCTGAGCCTTCAGGCAGGTGCTCACAGCAGAGCATCGGGGCCTTAAGTGCCCCAGACTGAATGTCCTAGGGCAAGCTCTATAGCATTAGCCATATAGGAATGGTCTCCAGGTCTCCACCTAGGAAAGCCCATGTATCCTGGATAGAACAGATACATCATCTGCAGATGAGGGAGGAGACTGATTCCACTGTGAGCAGGAGATAGATCTAGACCAGTCCCTAGAAAGGGTCAGGATGATCATGTTCTGGTTCCTTCCTTGCGTCCAAGAATGGGAGGCTGCAGGTGTCCCTCCACTGGTCCTTGGAGGCCTTTAGCCTAGTCCCTTCTATAAAGGTCAGGGTGAGCGGAAACCCTCTATGCCATAGATTCTATGGCCTTCCTGTGCAGGGTGAAAAAGGGGAAGCTCTGAGCTGTGAAAGACTTCAGGGTGACAGGACAGGCTAGGTCAGCCAGTGTTCAGCCACTGCATGGCAGCAGAGCAAACAGGTCTGCTGCTCCCCACCAGGCCAGCCCTGGGTGCCCTTTAGTCCATTTCAGGTTAAACAGAAGCTTGTGTCCCAGTGCTGGTAAGGTAGGGTTCACGTTAACAGCCTTTCAAGAAGCCCTGGCTCCATCTGATGGAGCATGTACTGGTGAACCCCTGTGCTGGAGGAACCATCACACAAGGAGTGGGAAGAGGAATGGACAAAGCAGAGATCCTCTACACTTACAAAGCAGGAGTCTCACCCATAAAGATAGCCGCCAAGATGGTCCAACCTCCAATGTTATCAGAGCTAAAGGCTGCACACCAATGCTACCAGGTCACTGGGGCTGATGCCTATGAAGGCTCCTACAGACTAGGGAAACCTGAGGTTGTCAGGTAACAGGACAGATGCTTGGGGCTGGTGGCAGAGCCCCTTCTGGAGGCCATCTGCAGCCAGACGGGTTGGGTGAGGGTAGTGACAGTATTTCCTTGAAGTTCAGGGGCACTATGCAGATGGCTCATGGTTTCTCTCCTGGCCAGTTTACTCTGCTGCCCAACTGTTTGCCATCTACACTCAAGCCTCGGGGTCCCCTTAGACTCTTAACCTCTGAGTTTCCTGAAGTTGGTTCAGATGGAGGGGAGGGGCTGGTCTTCTAAGTCCAAGGTCTGAAGAGAGAAATTAGTAGGTCAAGTGCTTGCCACCCAAGATGAAGTCCTCAGCTTAATCTCCAGCACCCAAGTGTGGTGGCACATGCTTGTAATATCACAAGAGTCAGGTGGACTCCCAGGGTACCGTGGCCAGCCAATCTAACCTAATTGGTGAGCCCCAGGTCCTGGTGAGAGATTGTATCAACACCAAAGGTTAACCTCTGACCTTCATATGGAAACATACAGAAACACACAGACAGACAGACAGACAGACACACATACACACCCAGGGCCTGCTGTGTGAGCATGGGGACCCGTGTTTGGATCCTTGGCACCCACATTAAAAGCCAGGCTTGATGGCCACTGTCTGTATCCCCAGGGGCAGGGATGGAGACATGAGAATCTCTCAAGCTTTCTAGCCAGCCAACTAGCTGAGAGAGAGTGCTCTAGGCTCAGCAAGATCCTATAACATGGAGGAGCAACTGAGACACACAGCCCAGCGTCAACCTCTGGCTTCCACAGATGCCTATATGGGCAAATGTATATGTACACCCATAAAGTCTCTGTACAGACAGGCAGGCAGGCACAGACAGACAGACAGAATCAGACAAAAACAAAGACGGAGGCTGACTAGCTTTAGGGCAGAGAAAGCCTCAATACTAGACAGGTTGAAAAGGAGGTCACCCCTGCATGGCCCACACAGACTGTCCCTTCTGCTATCTTGGCACCCACTCTCAAAGACATGGGCTCTTCTTCTTGGTTCTCCTGGTGTGGAGCCACTGATTCAGAGACTACCACCACCTCTCGAGACCCCTGTTCAGCCTGAGAGGGCTAAGTGTGCTAACAAGCTCTTGAGACCACAGCTGTGGTTGGACAAATTAGGGGATGCTAGAGTAAAGGATTCAGACACCCTGTGACATACAAGCAACTTCTTGTGTCAGAGACTCTCAAACCTCCAGTATGGGTCATATCACTCCAGAGCCTTCCTGGACCACCCTACTCGCAAGGCCCCTAAGCCAGGGTACTGCTGCTGTTGTCAGACTCCCGGCCCAGCTCTGGTGCTGGCTGACTTCTGATTCACCCTGATGTTCCACTTCTTTCTTGTCTGCATCTTTCACGGGAATGGTATCAGTTGAAGGTGGAAAAGAAAGGAGGCAAAAGATGCAACAGTGGGTCCAGCCTTGAGGGTATCACTGGAACTGTGTGTGTAGACAGGCAGGAGCAGGGGGTATACTCACATCATTGGGAATGGTGAGCTCATGAGTGCTGGCCGGTGGGCTGGCATCCAGACCTGGGCACACCAAGGGAACATGATTAGGTTGGAGGAAAAACAGTTTACTGCCACAGCCAGATCGGGTCCATATTTCCTTGGGCCAGCTGAGGTGAAGAACAGCACAGTCTAGGGGCCCAGGCCCTGGTGCTGCCCAGGATAACCCAAACTCCAGAGTTCTAAAAACTCACACCTTGCATATACAGCCTGGCAGGCCCTGAGCTAAAAAGAGGGCAGGCGTCACACCTCAGGGGGTTACAAGGCAGCTGGGCCATAGACCACATTGGTCACATTGACATTGAGTGGTCTCCTCTGTTCAAGAAGACTTGAGGGTGCTGTACCCCACTCCGTTCCACACTGAGACCTTATGTGGGTTCCGCTGCAGGAAGCCACAAGTGGCCAAGCACCCACTGATAATTCTACTTCTGACACAATTCTGTCCAGAGGCCGCAGCCCATGGCTAGGCCCAGCTTCTCATCTTTGCAAGTCTCAACTATGTCACCAGATAACAGGCCACATGCAACTTCTCCCTACCTCAGAAACAGTGACAATACCCCCAAGGGACCGCCACAGTGGAAGGTACACTGGCTGTGCTTCTGGGATGGTGCATGCTTTGTACACAGCAGCCTCATTTCAGCAACAGACAGACAGCTCAGGTCTGCAAGTCCTGAAGCTGGTCCTGTTGCCTTTAGACTCAGCAAAGGTCCCTGCACAGGGCTGCTGGGTCCGGACTCAAGGCTCTATATATTCTCTAGATGGCCAGCTCTACACACACCGCTTCAGAATGCCCCAGAACCCAGGTTGTCCCCTCACTTGGCACTCTTACTTACTGGCCCTGCCTCTGCACTGACCCCATTCAGTACCACATCCAAACAGCCACAAAACCCAGGCTCCTCCCTATGACAATCTTGGGGGGGGTCCCTACTTCTATTTTTTTGTTTTGTTTTTTTTGTTTGTTTGTTTGTTTTCTGAGACAGAATTTTTCTGTATAACCCTGGTTGTCCTGGAACTCACTCTACAGACCAGGCTGGCTTTGAAGTCAGAAATCTGTTTGCCTCTGTCTCTCAACTGGTAGGATTAAAGGCGTGTACCACCACTGCCCTGCAAGCCCCTACTTCTCACTGTGCCCCTTATCTTCCCAACTCCCCTTCCAGCCTTGTTCCTTCCCACTAGCTCCCTGGATAGGCCACCTCCTTAAAGTCTCATCTCACATGGTTATTGGCTCCTGCCAGAGGGTGACCCCCAAGGGCGGATGTCTAGCAGTCGGGCCCAGGCAGAAGTGCTGAATGAACAAACCCATCCATCTCTGCCATTTACAGACTGAAATCTGCAGTTTCCTACCCCTCACCTCCTTTTAATAATAGTTTAAAAATACAATTATTTGGCTATTTTAGGGAATCTACAAACATTACAGACACAGGGACATATAAAATATCACTTGAAAGTACTACTGGAGTACTGGACAGGAGTTCCTGGGGCAGCAGGGGACATCTGTCAGATGTTACATTTGACTGGGCGAAGAACAAGAATCCTTTTGCAGGGACACCAACGTTAAGTGGGTAGTTAAGGGCGTGTCTACTCAGGACAAGGCTTCAGAGCCAGTTGCACTGCCCCATGCAGCTAACTGTTGCCTCAGCACACACCCTTCCTGCCATGTTCACCTGCATATGTACTGTACTCTAGGTTTCTACGGCCATGATCAAGTTGTCACACAAAAGCATGGCGTGACACTCTTTCTGAGGCTGCATCAATGGCCACGTGTACCCACAGTGGCACGAAGGTCTGAAGTGTATGATAATTCCCTCCTAGGACCCAGAAAACACACTTGGCCCCAGTCTATCTCTTTTCCCAAGGCTGTTTGTTCCCTGAGTCACCGCATCACAGACTACATACACATCACCCCGCTGTGTCCTGGGGGATGACATTTAAATGAAAAACAGAAGGTGCAGACACACCCAGCCCAGAGTTAGTGTCTATCTTCTAAGAGTTAGCGCCTATCTCCTTGGAATCCCATCTTTAAGAAGCACATACCATTCTGTGGTCCCCACAGTCATGTTCTCGCTATGCACCCCAACACACTGCACAGCTGGGGAATTAGTGGCAACTCGAGATAGGCCCTCCTCATGTGGGGCACAATGCCTTAGGCTACCCAACTGTGCACAGGGTGGCTCTGTACTTGCTCAGACACACCATTCACTAACAATGGAGCACTTGGCTCCTGGGTGGTCCCCACAGCTCAGTCCACAGCTTACGCCCCCAGAAACTTTCTACTGTCAGCCAAGTTGGGAGCTAGACACTCAGCTGTCATAGGTGTGGGTACCCTTGTCCTCTGTACATGCCCCCTGGCCTGCTCCCCCAGTCCTGTGGTCTGTTTTACCTGACGACTGGCCCATCAGATTTTGAGCTTCTTCGGAGGAGTGTAAAGGCAGCTTTTCTCCTGGAGAGCAAAGAAGAGAGAGGTTTAATGTTTTGCCCTCAAGGAGAGAAGCAAGGTCCCTTCAACTAGGAAAGCTCAAAATATGATTGGTGCATGCACAGCCGACATGCATGGCCAGTGTGTTTTCCACCAGCCATAGGGGTGGCTCTGCTTCAGTGAGGGACATCTGAGGCAGATGCCCGGCCAGGCTGTAGCCAGCCCCTCTGTCTGATTCACCACTGGCCTGAGTGCAGGCTAGCTCTGTCAGTGCTATCCTAGGAGGGGCTGCAGCAGCCAGGCCTGGGGGTCATTTCTGCGGTCAGAATGCTTGATGCAGGAAATGATGTGCTCCAAGCCTGGCCAGGAAAAGCCACCTGGGGATGGACTGTGGGTGACACAGAGCGCTGCTCTGCATGGAAGTCCCTCAAAAGGCAAGAACATGGAAGCCGAGGGGCAGTAAAGTAGCCCACCGCGGGAGGCAGACCGACCCGCCCGGCCTCAGCTGTATGCAGCCCACTGCGTTAACACTGCAAGATTCAGCATCCAGAGCTCTGGCAGCACCTGTGCTACTCACTGAACCGCAGGGAGCTCAGAGAGAAAGAGAGAGAAAGCGAGTCCCCAGGTGAGAAGAGAAGGTCAGAAAAGGGCAGCTGGGTACGTACCGGGGAAAGCGGGGTTGGTCTGTCCGAGGGGAGGAAAGGGGGTTTGCTGCATGGCCAACTGGTGGAGCTTGGTCAACTGCTGGGGGTAGGAGGGACACGAGAGCTAAGAAGGTTATTGTCATCGAGTACAAGTCACACCAAGTTAAAAATGGCAGTCACAGAACTTTTGCACAGAGAGGTTCAGAGGGGCCATGCGGACACATGGCAGACAGTGCAGCAGGACACAAGGACTTGGCCTGGGTGGAACCAATGGGCCTGGCTGCCAGCAGGCAAGAGACTGAGTGAATTGTGCCTTTTCCTTACAGGTCTAGTGAGGAGGGGAGGAGCCAGCAGCCCTGGGGGCGGGGCTCTGAGAGACACAGAACAGGACCAGCAGGGCTCCTGGGAGACCAGCAGATTCAACCTAGCTTCTCTGGTTCTAGCTTCACACCAGGCTTCCCCCACCTCCTGGACTGCCGGCCCCATTTTAAGGCAAGGCAGCCTGGGGGGTAGGGTGGGGAGCAGCTGGCTGGTAGATCTAGAGCCTGCCCTGTCTTGTCTTATATGGGGTCCAGGGCTTAAGTGAGATGTAGAGGACCCCTGAAGAAGCTTTCCATAGAAGTAGCATTGCTGCTGCTCGCTGCTGTCCCACCAGCTACACCTCAGCTCCCACCAGCCACTGAGCTTGTCAAGACAGAGCTTGAATATCTGATTCCATAGTTCATTTTCTCTGAATATAAAGATCAGAGAATAAGAGACTAGGCCTAGCCACACTTTTTGAGCAACAGTGCAGGGTGGGTAGACGCTCTGAACCACACTACCCTTTTGAAAAGCTAGGGCACCGTGCAGAGGATGGTACAAGGGCATCACAGAACAGGGGCCCATCAGACTGCAAGCACACCCACAGGAAAGGTGTTGACCCTTCTTTGCATGTCATCAAGCACAGGCTCTGGAGTCTGGCCTGGGTTCCTGCTGTCTTCACAGTTAGGTGACATAGCTGTCAGGGACTGAGACATTGTTATCAGAGGGCATTATGACTAGGGAGTGGGGTGCTCTGTAGAGATGTTGCCTTTGCTGCTGGTGAGCGCACCTCAAACAGAACGAGGGTCAGATGGACTCAGGGTCAAGCTGCTTGTCTAGATGCCTCCATCAGGGCTTTCCTGCACTCAGCCTCTCGGTGCAAGGCACCCTCAAAGCTTACATTAAAGCCCTGCAAAGACTGGGGATTGGCCCGATGCTGGCCTACAGGATGGCTTCTGGGGTACTTGCTGGCTGGTCAGCTCTCTCCTGCTCCTGTAAGCTGAGTGCCATCTCTGAGACAGAACTCACGAACCTGAGGCTTTAGGGTATTAGCAGATCCAAAAAGCCAGCGTCCTTAGCCTGGCACTGGGCTACTCTACCTTTTTCACATCTGACCTCCTCCCCAGGAAGATGGCAGAAGGACCTGGCTGCATCCTGAGCAGGTCAAATTAGGGGATGTGTGACTTGGGGTCAGACTCTGCTCAAAAGTCCCTTGAAGACATGGTATATGACAGGCCATAGCAGGAACTGATACAGTACCTCTAATCTCTGCTGTGTTGCACCATATAGGTGACTATGCCAGACCAGACAAAGCCTAGTTTTCATATGGCCTACATCTATGTCTGTTCTGACTCTGCATCAATGGGCATACTAAGCCACTAGAGTGGACACACTCGGCAAAGGCAGAAGAGCATGTCCAGAAGACCTTGTCATGTCTGAGGATGTAACAAGCTGTCTTCATCTGCCTGAATCCTCAGACTACGTATGGGGCAATGGTTGGTTTGAGATGGCAGGAGAATGGAATATGGAACAGGGGATATGGGCTAAGTGCCAAGGGAATAAGCCTGATGGATTTAATGTGGACCAAATATGTGGGGTCTCAAGGCCTCAGCAATTTCCTCTGTGACTGACAGCAGTTTGTGGGGTGCTGCCTCTATACCACCTAGGGTGAAGAGTCACCGTGAGCTTTGAAGGGCTTCCAAGCAGCCCATCTGCTCCATGGTATTGTCTCCTGCTGGTCTCACAGGTGATACCCATCTGCCCATGCTGGGCCTCAGAATCTACTCACTAGCAGGGCAGAGGAAAAACAATGAAACCTATGAAGTTGGCTCCACTCATATCAGACTCTGACGTTCAGAAGCCCAGTAGTCCCAGAACTCTAACCTCTTCTCTATTCCAATAGGTTTTCTTCTATTAAAAAAAAATTGCCACACTAGCAAATAAATGCAGTGGTGTCACAGGGGCAGGGCTAGGCCAGTGGATGGGCATGTGCTGAGGTAGTACACAGGAGAGAGGGAGAGCAGTCAGTATTCCCTTCTCGGAATGGCTCTGTTCTCATCAGGCTACTCTACCTCTTTGGAACTCAGTCTCCCCAACGGTTAGAGGATTAAATGCTGAGAGGTCTTCTACTTTTGCTTTTGGTAGTTCTGCCATGTTAAGATTAGTTTTAGGGGACAAGCCAGTGAATAGCAGAGCTGGAGAGATAAGGCTGCCCAAACCTGTAGGAGCCCAGATGAGTCCCAGTTGCCAGACAGAGTTACAGGATTTAGACTTTTCCCTGCTAAGTTTAGGCTTCCTTTGATCTGATTGTTTTTCTAGCCCAGTTCTTTTGTTTGAATTAAGCAGTAAGGTAACCTTTTTTTTTTTTTTTTTTTAATAGGAGCCCACATTTTGACTTCAAAACAAAACCAAAACCCTTGAACATTTAAATTATGGAAAAATGTAAAGTGTGAGACTTGAAAGTTGTACTATATTCTATGTTATGATATTGACATGAGATCTTGGAGACAAGAAAGGAAAGGCTATGGCTTAACAGTGATATTTTTGTACATCAAGTTGACAAGGACTAGTTAGTGCTAATTAGATCTTATTGTCAACTTGACATAACTTGCACTCACTTGGGAAGGGGGAGTCTCAGCTGAGAGACTGTCCAGGTTAGACTGGCCTGTGGTCACATCTGTAAGAGACTGTCTTGATTGATGACTGATGCGTGAGGGTCCTGCCCATTGGGCAGCACCTCCTCTAAGGGATGGGACTGGGCTATATGAGAAAGCTACCTGAACATGAGCCAGAAAGCAGCATTCTTCCATGCTTTCTGCTTCAGTCCCTGCCCTGATTTTCCTTAAAGATGGATTCTGACCTGGAAATGTAAGCAAATAAATCCTTTCCTCCAAAGTAGTGAGGAGAGGGAGAGAGAGAGAGGAGCAAGAGAGGAAGAGGTCATCAAGCAGACAGGAAAGAGACAAGTTGTCACACTGTATGATCTCCTGTGACCCTTTCCACTTGAGGGTGCTTGAGAATGCAAAACATAGACAAGTGCTGGTATGCTTGTAGCTCAGTGACTCATGAGCAAGTGAAGGCAGTGAACCCATCACACGGGCAGATGCACGTCATTGCACTGGGGAAATAGTTGTAGGATCTTCTGCCCAATTTTCAAACACAGTCAGTTGCTGCTGATTCATCACTGCACAGACCTTTCTAATGGTGCTCTTGAGAGATGATGACGCTGTATTGAAGCTCTGAACTCTGGTCTGTGCTTGTGTTTTCCTTATAAACTCCTTCCCTGACCAGAGAACAGATAGACCCTCTCCTGTGTAGTTTTCTTTCTAAACCTGCTTGCCACCTTTCTCCTCTTGTGGAGCTCTTGATACATGAGGATGTTTGCTGTCATGAAGAACAGCCATTGATTACCTCACTGTTGGGCATTCACAGATGGTCCCTTCTCTTGGGAGTATAGTGAATGCTGGTCACGATAGGCTGCATCGCCCTAGTAGCTTTAGACTCTGGACTGTCTAGAGGGCAACAGTCTAGTCAGACTCTCTCAGCTTCTTGGACCCAGATTACACTGTGTCCATTATTGCAACCCTAGAATAAACCTTAGTCTTTAAAAGGGAGTCTTTACAACGAAATCCTTCATCATCCTCCTTGATGATACCTTGTAGATTTTAGACCCATGTTCATTTATATAACATTTAAAACAACACAATTTCCCCCAAAGGCCCTTTGGGGTCTGGCTGTACTTGTAAACCAGCGTGGAAAGACCTGGCACCTTTGCAATGCTCAGTGTTTCTATCCATGAATGTGATGTCTCTTCACTCAGTGCATCTTTTAGTTGGAACTTTCAAAAAAGCCAGGGATTTTATTCGGTTTGCTTTGGCTTGATTTTTGAGGCAGGGTTTCTCTGTCTAGCCTTGGCTTTCCCTGAACTCCCTCTAAGGATCAGGCTGGCCACAAACTCGGGGATCTCTCTGTCTCTGTCTCTGCCTCCTGAGTTCTGAGCAACAAAGACAGGTTTTGTTTTGTTTGTTTTAGATGTAGTCTCACTTTGTAGCCACAGCTGGCCTGGAACTGTGTGGACCAGCCTGGCCTGGAAGTCACAGGGACCTGCCTGCTTCTGGGTCCTAAAAGCAGGGTTTTCAAAGCTTCCCTTCCTCATTAATTTCACACGAGGTTCTCTGTGAGAGGAGAATGGCCTATAATTCTAAATTCTGAAGTCTGCTTCACAGTCGGGTATGTGATCAAACTTTGTGAACCTCCCTGGGAATCCTGCAGTTGTGCCAGGTGTAGCTTATGGCATGGCAATCCTAATTAGGCCCATACATGATCTGTCGCTTACTGTCAGGGAAATATGCTGAGACTCCTGGGAGCTGTTTGTCAAACTCTCCAGGTTTTTTTTTTGTTGTTGTTGGTATTTTCCTAGCATCTCACATTCTACTCTTCAATTGGGGATACTCATGTTTCAGGCACGACTCTTGAAAGAAAATAAATAAAACTTCCCCCCAAAAGTTTTCATAGCCAGTTAGCTTTAGAATACACACACACACACACACACACACACACACACACACACACACACACAATCTTATATATGCTTTTCTCCTTGAATCCCTGGTACTGGGGATTGAACCTGGGCCTTGCATGAACTAAGCAAGCACTCTACCACTCTGCTACATCCTGAATGTATGTGCAATGATAGACTTCTATACAGTTAGCTCTATTATGCTAATCCTACCAGTTGTAAATTAGTAATAATGCTAATTTTGTAGATTTGTGTGTTGGGAGTTGGTTCTAATGCTTTGTTTTAATTTGGCTCCCAAAAGTCACCTTTCCAGACCTGAGGGTCCCCGGCTCCAGCCGGGCTTTGACTGGTAATAAAAAACTGTAGTACAGCCAATGGCTGGGCAGGGAGATGGAGGTGGGACTTCTAGACTGTGCAGGCAAGGGATGGAGGGAGAGAAGGAGAAGGTGAAGGAGTCCATGAAGGGGCAGTAAGGAGAACGTAAAGGCCCACCAACGTGTAAGCTTCCGGAAAATGGCTCTAGGGGCCAATCCCCCAACTGGGTCTGAGGTAGCAGAGATGAAACATGGATTTAGCAAATACTAATTCAAGAATACCAGAGGGGAGTGTGTGGTAGCCACGGGGAGGTTTAGAAGTGCCCAGCCACTGAACTAGCCAAGGCATTTCAAAATGAGCTGGTGTGTGTATGCACACGTGTGTCTTTCACTTGTGAATCCAGAGCTCTTGGCCAGGTACAGTGCTTGAGGGACCCACCAGGAGCCAAAGCGGATTAACTAACTCACCACTACATTTGTGTTTCTCCAATGCCGACTGTTTTCTTTGTTTGCCTTCCAGCCTTCCTCCTGGGATAACTTTTCTTTTCCTGAATGCCATACAGGAGGCTGTTAGCTATGGTCCTGTTGGGTCTAGCTGCTTTTCTACAAATGGCTATACTGAAGTCCTTTTGAGGCTCTTCTCGAGGCAGACTTTTAGGACACTAGCATTTCTGTCACTATGCCACCATCTTTGATTGTCAGGTTCTGATGAGAAGTCAACTATATCTCTGATCCTGTCATGATCTTATTCTCTGTGGGTCTGACTTGACCCTCGATGTTACTGTTTTATTTTGGCATGTCTACAGTGGAATAATTTTGTTTATCCTTTTGGACCTTGTTGGGATAGCTAACTGTGATGGTTAATTTCTCTTACTAATTTCAGAGACTTTCCAGGCTATCCCTCTTGGCATCCCTCTCCATCCTGGTGTCTCCTGGGCTGTAATGGCTGCCCGTAATCAGATCCGCTCTCCACCCTACTTAATGGTACTTCGTAGGCTTTTTAATGGAAATAAGTCATGGCCATAATAATAGGGGCTTCTGAGGTTGTGGGTATGCCTCAAACTCGGGGTGTGCCTCAACCACTGGCTGGCTCAGCAGTGAAGGAAATGAGGGAGAGGAAGAAAAGGCTGGGCTTCAGTCAACAGAAGGCCCATCGAGTACCTGGTTCTGGGGTGAGAACAGAGTCAGAAGGTGTGGCGACAGCTGACAGCCACAGAGTGCTATTAGCTCTCTCCTGTCTCACTATCAGAGGGAAGTGTATCCTCACCCATTCCCACAGGGTTCTAGAGGCAGATACTGAACAGGTAGGAGGGAGGCACCCGAGGGAGCCAGCCGTGCAACACTCTGCAGTGCCTGGCACCACCTGTGTTCACCACGACAGCCTTCTAGCTCAGAAGGTCTGTCACCTCAAATGCCAGGTTAGAGGGCATTGCCAATGTGGCACCCAGGCTATGCCCCTTCTCACGCCTCTACAGTTTTCAAGATGTAATAACTAAAGAATAAACATCTTACCAGGTCCAGAAGTTCTACATCCCCAGAGTCCTTAATGGCTGCTGCAGACACACTGGAATGCCAGCTCTCCCACTGACTTTCAGGGATCCTTGTCAAGGGGACCTCTAAGAGTATCCTCCTCTGGGATGTGAGCGATGGCCCTGAGGTCCATGTCACAGGCTAGTGCAAGGTGAGGTTAGGACACAGGTAGAGTGAGAGCACTGGGCTGGGGAGAGGGGAGATCAGGCTGAGAGAACGGAGCCGTAGTCTGTCAATATCATCAAGCTGCTGACTCACATTTACTTGCTTGCAGTCATCCTTTAAATAACAGGGATGCTAAGTAAGGGGGCGACTTGGAAGCTGAAGATGATCTAAGAGATTCATACACGAGGGTGACTTTGAAGTTCACTGCAGACAGTCCTGACTTAGGATGCTCTTGTTCAGCAACATAAACTGTACTGGGAATTTTGACCCTTTTATGGACTAGGCAGAGATGATCCATAGTCTCTTATGCTGGGTAGCATCAGTGCTTCAGTCCTGAGGGCAAGCCACTGACATTTGGTGCAGCAGTGCCCACCTGGAATGCTAGTATGTTAGGGTAGTTATATTTTTCAACTTAGGATACATTCAACTTATTCTATCTTCATTGGGACCTTGCTCCATGTAAACTGAGACCATCAGTGACGTCCTCCAGAGGAAACAATTGTGTCTTGGTTCAATTTCACTGGTGCCAGGAAAGTGACAGAGACATAAGATTCGAGGGACCAAGCAGTCCACCCCATTGCTCAGCTGTACGCCCAGGCTCTGCCTTCTGTATCACTCCTGTGATGCTCTGCCTTCTGCATCACTCCTGTGTCCCAGGGCACAGTACTGTTTCCCTTTCTTACTTACACCAGGCCTGACTGATGCTTACGGGATGCAAAGGTGCCTAGACACTTTCTGAGGAAGGCTTCAGAGCTGAGAACTGGATACAAAGGGACTCTCTGATGGACACTTTCCAGAGCTACTGCATGGCCATTCTAGAGAAATGGGCACAAAGGTGTGCAGACACCTAAGGCATTTGAGAGAACCAGATGGAAAGGATTATGGGAGCTTCACAAGGCTTCTGAGTACAGAGAATATACCAGACTGTGCTGGGCATGGCCCCTCATAGTTTCTGCAGTTCAGGAGTGTGTCCTGATGCCTTGAGAGCTCAGAAAGCCCTAAAATGTTCAGTAAATCTATGGCACATGGCATGCAGGCATGACAGGAGACAGATGCTGACTACAGATCAGCAGATGGGTGATTTCTAAACAAGAGTCAATCTAAAGCACTGCTTAGCCTGGGGCCAGGAAAAGGTGAGTGTTCTCATTCAGATAAGGAATATTCAGATCTTAGGGATGAATCTCCTGATAGCTCCCATGTCTGACTCCTGGACCTGCATATTCAGGTAAGTAATTAAGTAGCTAAACAATGGCTGTCACTGCCCTGAGATAAACTTCATAATCAATTCATATTTTCTAATAGCTATATTTGTATTCTAAGAAATTTAAGCTTAAAAAAAAAAAACTCTCTCAAGTCCTCGGCTCAGATAAAAGTCACCCTGGCCCTCATTACCCCTGTCACTGAATAGTCATTTTATTCCTCTTTGATGTGGATTATCCAAAGTCTTCAATTTTGTATGTGAAAGAAAGGCCCTTTCAGAAGTTTCACGTTTTGCTCACAAATCACATCATCTTGCTACAGAAAATAGAAAGACTGCCATAGGAAAAGCCATCTCATGACAAATGGCCCAGGTACTAGTTCATTCTGGCTCTTCTAGCAAGACGGCTTAGAACGGGCAGCTTATCAGCAGCATGGACTTGCCACTCCCAAGCATAGAAGCTGGATGTCTGCCATTAAGGTGCTAGAAAGCTTTGTCTGCTAAGGGCCTGGCTCATTTTCCAACACGACACCTGCAACACTCACTATGTCCTCACATGGTGGAAGGCATAGGAAGAGGGAGGTCAGTTCCCCAGATGCTTTCTAAGTGCATTAATCCACTCATGAGAAAGAACCAAAAGGTTCAACTAGCTCATGGAGACCTCGTCTCCTAATACGAACACCTTTGTGATTGGGTTTGAATATATGAATGTCAAAAGGATCTATACATACAAAGAACAGCACATGTCAAACCTCACAGGACATAGGCGGTAATAACTACAGTTGCTTGTTAGTTTAAATTAAGCTGAAATCATCTATAAACTAACCATTAAGCCATCCAGAGAACTATATGAGGAAGGAGACAATACCACACTGACACAGAAATTGACCAGAAAAACCAACCGTTATCATTCTCTCTCATGCATGCCTCACTGGCCTGTAAATCAGGAGGACTTGAAATTAGAGTTGGTTCCATCAACTCTAGTGTCTACATTGTTCAAGGGACACTGAAAGCTACAAGAAACCCACAGGACACCCCTCCAGTTAGTCCTTAAACATCTGGCTTTGGTGGCTTAAGTACTGATAAGCCTTAATCTAGTTCCCCAACAGCCTTCTCCCGGGGCTATCAGATGCTGCATTTTGAATTCGGTAGCACCACTGAATCTCAACAGTCTGCTTTTAAGTCTGCATCAGGACATGTGTATTCCTACATGGATGGAAATGCCTGCCTCAGCATCACGAGAAGACTGGGCCATCCTGGAAGTTATTTCCTGGCCCTCCCTGGCCCCCTTCACTCAGTCCTACCCACAATGGCTACCCTTGCCTGCCATGAGTATACAGGCTCTGCTCCCCCTTAGCCATGGCAGCTGGGGACAGGATGAGAGAGCCACTGCTGTATATTCTGGTCAAGGTGGCCTAAAACCTGGGTGTCTAAGTAGCCAAGGGCAGATGTGTCTGCTGTGATGACTGGAGGGTGAGATGCTATGGATTCAGACATAGCACTCCCAGCCAACCTATACCCAGGAACACAGCCTTGTGGGTATGGCCATGCCTGGGCAGGGATCTTCCCACCTGTGTGTTTCTCTATTTGTGTGTTGTTTTATCGAGGGGGGGGGGGAAGCAACATGTATTGTTCACTACCGGAATTTCCAAGCAACAACAGTGAATCCATATTTTAGATACTTATTTAGTGTTAGTTAATTCTTAAGGCCCCTTCAGCCCTGACTGCCAATCTTATTCTGAAACACATCTATTTCCTGTCCCACTCAAAAGCCAAGGTCTGCTTTCCCCTGACACTGCCAGCGTGTCTCAGGGCACTGAGTAGTGCATACAGGGGACTGTTCTAGCGGGAGCTGCTGAACCCAGGAAGAGAAAGCACAGTCTGGAAATACCGTAATGCAGCAGAATATTTGGCCAGCATGCTTGAGGTCCTAGGTTCAATTCCCACCACTATGAACCCAGAGTCCTTCCCCCTCATGTTTCTTTTTCCCCTCACTCGCATCCTCCCCAGCATCTCCTACAACAGCCCTACCTACTAGCATCTCTAAAGCCCCTAAAGAATGAGCTGTGCTCACGGCTGCTGCCCACGATCTCTTGGCCCCGACAGGCTTAGCATCACCATTGCTCTGAGTGTCTCCTCCTCTTCCTGTGGTACTCAGCTCTCCACTGGAGGTGAGACAAGAGGCAGACTGAGACTCTGCCCCTGATCCCCACAGACTCCCTCAGGAGGTTTTTAATTCTCCAATACAGATCATACATTCATACCAACATGCCACCAGGAGATGTCTGAACAGACCTAGACCAAAGAACAGGTGATGGGTCCAGCTAGATAGGCTTAGGGCTGAGCCCAGGAGTCCACTCCCACGATCAGCATCTTCCTAACTACAGGAGTTGAAGCTCCCTACCTGCTTTTGGCTTTCACAGTTAGGCCTTTGAACATGGGTAGAATCCATGCTTTGGTTTGGACTCTTCAAGTTTGACTTCACCAGACACACTGAATGCCCTTTTCAGGACACCTTAAGGGAATAGTTCTGATAATGTCACCTGACTTAAGTACACAGAAAGTGTCTTGTCTATGCTGGCCACAGGTGTTGAGCCACACTCTGTCAGGCCAGCATACTGTGGGGGTGGGTAGGACAATTTGTGGTCACAGATACAAGGCTAGGCCTGTGTGGGGGAGGGAAGTCCTGGATGGCAGCAGTTTGACATCAGGCCAAGTCCTCAACACAAGCAAGAATTAGTGCTAAGAGGTTAAACGTTATCCAAGGTCAGATGGATACAACAGACATAGGAGACATGGAGAAAACGGATTAATATTATTGTGTAATATTAATATTAGTAGCAATTAACAGCGGCGTGCAGGAAGGTACACAATAATGAAGAGAGGGAGAGAGGAGGGACAGAGTGAAAACTCACATCTGGGTGGGGGATGGCGTACTGTCCCTGGATTGTGTAGGCCTGGAGCAGAGAGAGAGAGAGAGAGAGAGAGAAAGAGACAGTTAGTCAGCTTGGGATGTGGTGGGATCTCTGCTTGTCAGCCACTAGTGACCCAGCCTAGTATGCCCTAGGATGCTAAGAACCTTCTGGGGACAGTGTTCTCCATCAGTGCGCATCTCCACCCACTTGGCCCTGAGTGGGGGGGGGGTCTCAACTACAACTGCTGAGTCCTAGGAGACTGCCCTGGCCCTGAGCTGTGGCCCACTGCTGTTTCTAACCCTGTTTCTAACTGTTGTTTCTCCTCCAACATTCTTAAAATTGTAAACCTATGTACGGATGACCAACTTAACCCCAGGCCCTGCCCCCAGAAAGAGGACCACTGGTTATGATTTAGCCCTCAAATGAAAAGAGATTTTACAAGTGATCAGTACAAGCTTTTGCCAAAGCTGTTAGAAATAAATGGGTATAAACTGGTCACAGTACTGACCTTGTTTGTTTTACCAAATCTATATGGAATCTCTTGGGGTTGGGGGAGTCCTCTCTGAAGGCTAGTGTGGTGCCCACAAGGCTCCTTTCACCACTTCCCTTGCTTCAAATCCGTATACCCTGCAGGCTTCTCCTACCCAGCCCCACTCTGAAACCCCAGGGACAGAGCCCTCAACAGTCCCTTCAACTATGATGCCCTTCGGCAACTCAGACAACAGACAAACAACACAGTCAAGGGAGAGCAAGACGACAGACAACTGTCTGGCTTCAGGGCAGTGCCATACCATGCTGGTGGAGGCACAGGAGTAAGGACATGACTTCCACCACCTGTGACCCACCCCTGAGGTCTCTGGATCATGTGTCATTGCCATGGACCCAGAACCTCCCACAATTGTTTTCAATGTGCTAAGAAGTTGTTGGATTTTTTTTTTTTTAAATCATAACCAAATGCAGTAGCTCACAGCCAGGTGACGACCTAACAGGGGCCTGGTTATAGGCCAGCAAGCCTGCTGTGGGATGACCAGGCTGCTAGCAGATGAAGAAAAATAATTCCAGCAGATATGGCAATTCCATGGAGAAAAAGACAGGTTAACTGCTCTGTGGGCGAGTGGGGGTGGGGGTGTAGTCTGGGCTTTTGGAGAACTGCTGTCAGGAATGATCTCTCAGGTCTTACCTACCCCAGGGAGCACCACCTGAAGAAGGAACTCATGTTATCATTCCTGGCTAGACTACTGGGAACTGAGGCTGGCTGCTCCCTCCCAGTCCTATGTGACTGAGCCGAGTGGCAGAGCGCAGCCTGGGCTGATGTCTAACATCTCTCACTCCCTTCCCTGGGTTGTCGCATATCTCAGTAAGTTCTGCCTGGGGGAGTTGTCAGCTTAGGTAGGCATGTAACAATAGCTGCAGAGTCAGTTACTGAGGATTCTAGGCCTCTTCATATATTTCTCCTAAAGCGTCAGATACCCAGGCAGCCTCTTCTGGGGTCTACCCCATGTCTTAGACACATGGGGGTGGAACCCTAGGGGTGACCTACCCAGAGCTAAGTTACATCTTTATTATTTTGGCTTACCTATAAGCTCCCTTGCAGGATGACTCTCCTAGGAGTCGGTCCCCTAGGTATAGCTAAGGTAATCAAGACCACACTGTTCTAAGGAAAGGGTGATGGCCTCTCAAAAGGCTAATACTTCAGGGTATAAACATAAGAGCAGAGTGACTGTCACTGCTGGGACTGGAGGAGGGGGTATTACTGGCTGTTATATAGGTAGTTGGGACTGGGGGGATGCTGGCCATGATCCTTCTCCATAGTGGCTCTGCCTTTGGAATTGGCGTGGTGACTCAGAGTCATGTAGTTTTACAGAGTGCACATGCATTTGCATAGAGGCCTTCTAATTCTATTGTGGATTTTATTTTATCGTGGATTTTATCCACATGGGCTATTGTAGAACAGAGAGATACTGTTCACACTGTTTCCTGACCTGTCAGCTAGCCATGAATCTGAGGAAAACACTAAAGAGCTTTGATGGGCTTGCCTGTGTGGTCCTATCTCTGACATCAGCGTGCTCCAGAGTGCAGCCCCGAGACTCACTCAGGCTGTGAAGCAGGCAAGATCTGCTGTACCCTAGGATGTGTCACACACTTGGTCTGTATCAGGGCACAAGACTCTCTCTCTCTGCCAGCAGTGGGGCAGTCCTGAGCCAGGAGACCATGTTGTACGTGTATGCACATGCACACATACATGCATGTGTTAGAGTAGGGAAGGGGATGGGGGTAACGAGTCTAACCCAAACATGCTGTACACATCGTTGCTGTTCTCTGTATACTGTGAACAAAGACTGAGGGGGGGTTTTCTATGCTTTTCTTTTCCTTTTTTGAACAATACAGTAAAAACCCCATGTCTATTCTGTTAGCTGGGTCACCTATGGGGAGTCTCTGACTTAACTCTCCCTTGAACAAAGACACACATTGCGGCCGACAGGACACAGAGCTCTTCTGGGCAGACCCCTGGCTGTCCATGTTCAAGTCATCCGTGTGGGTGGGGTCTTGTGGACCTAAGGTGGGCATCTGAGTTTCAGTGAGCTTGTGAGGAGACCAGATAGGGGCCCTTCCCCAATCCCTCCACTTCCTGGCCAGCGCTGGTCACAGACACAAGCTCTTCTCTGCTCTCCCACCCCTCTTCTCCAGGAGACAAATGCTGGCCACTAAATCCTCAAGGACGGGGCTTATAACATGAGCTCTCTGCCTGTGAGGATGTCTGCTCAGGCAGGCAAAGGGGTAGCAGGGATGGACCCTGCTATGGATGGCCATAGCGGAACATAGGGCTAGCCTTGAGGCCATTCATCTCTTCAAAGGAATGTGCCTGCTGCTATCTGAGGGTATGGTAAGATCTGAGATGTGCTTCAGGGAAAAATAGGACCCTGGTTCTCATAGCTCTAGAGGATCCAAACCCAAGCCATAGCCACCCAGAATGTTTCTGCCCATTAACTACCTAAGCTGCCCAGCAACGTCCACAGAGGTCTGGCAGGTGTTGTTAGGCAGCGCCTATATCTGCATGGGTTTGCAGGTCTCTCCTGCCTTGTACAGGGATCTCATTGGAAAATGTGTCCAAGGGATGTAGCTGTGAGCTCCAGTCCTGCTTTCCACCTCACCCCCCCCCCCCACCGCCCCAACCGCCTGGTGTGAGCCAGAGAGCTCTGTGTCCATCGCAGGGTGGGAGACGTGCACGTGAGAAGGCGAGAAAACCTGAGTGCACTAACGGGCAGCGGCGGATGCTGCAGTAAAAGGCTGAGGTTGGCAGTGGAGGCCGCGAGCGGGTCGGCTCTTACCTGACCACCTGCAAAAATGACAGGGGTGGAGGCGGGCTTTGGGCGGTAGGGAATGGTGGCACCTTTCGGTGGGGACTAGGAAAAGGGACAGGAGAGGGAGAGAGTGGTTAGAACAGCTTTGCTGTTGGCCTTGGGCTGCCTTCCCACGCCCACCCCTCTATGGAACCCCACCCCCCAGCCCTCTGGAAGTGGCCAGCAAAGGCTCTATAGGCCACAACAGTAAGGGGAGGAGCCGTCCAGGGCCATCAAAAGGAGATGAGTCTGTCCTCGGCACACGGAGGCAGGCTAAATTCTACATCTTCACTGCCTTCTTCATTGGGGTGGCCAGCCTTCTTCCAAGCTTGAACAGTTGGGTACCTATCCACAACAGACCTGGTGGCCAGCCAGGCAGGAACAGGCAGGATCGAGGTTCCACAGGAGTGCCAAGGCAGGTGGACCATGTGCTAGTAGCTGATACCCTGGACTTTGCACACCACTGCCGCAGCCCTTTCTTCTTGGTTTAGGAGATGCTGGTATGAAGATCCAATGGTAGACACAGCAGTGACTGCACAGAGGAGCAGCTGGCATCCTTTGCTAAAAAATACTCTTGGGTTCCTGGGAAAAGCCAACGTTAAGCACAACTCACATTAGGAACATTCTGGGTGGCTATGGCTTGGGTTTGGATCCTCTAGAGCTAGCCTATATCAGAGGCTGCTAAAATGGCTTAGAATCATTCCGTTTCACCAGGGAAAACTTCGGTAGCTTGCAGATGCCAAATGAGACTCCATGAGGATGAACTCTGCTGTAATCTTCCTTGATTGCTCTTGGGTCCAGAATGTAGGCTTCTCCTCTCAGATGAGTGAGTGCCCACAAGATGAACTCAGATGAGTTCTCAGGTGCCCACAAGTCCCACCTTCTCCGCTCTGGGTTAGTCAGAGGTGCTCAACTGCCCCCAGCTCCCGGCCATATCAGTAGCTGACGCTACCAAGGCAGAAGAGAGAGGCTGGAGCTCTTGGCTATGTGACAGACATAATATTCTCAACTTGACAGAATAACCCGGGAGACAAGCCTCCGGGCATGCCTGCAGCGACTGTCTAGGTTAGGTTAGTGTCTGGGCATGCCTGGGGAAAACCATTCTATGGGCTGGAGTCCTGCACTGAGTATAAAGGGGGAAAGTGACCTGTGCATTATTATTCATTGACCTCAGCTTCCTGACTGCAGATTCAGTAAGCCCGGGTGCCCTCTGACCTTGCCACCATGCCTTTCCTGACCCCATCCCCATGGTAGATGCTAAAATAAACCGTCCCATACTTTAGCTGCTTTTATCAGCTGTTTTGTTACAGAAACAAGTAACTATAGCACAGGCCATCTCTGCCTACCAGAGCCCGCTGAGGGTGTGACCTTGGAACAGTCCTTACTCTGGAGCTGACAGTAATGAGTAAAGGACTCTGTGCGGGCCCTTGGGAATGCCCGTATTCCCCATTGCTGGAGCCCTGCATCACAGAGAGCCTCTGTGCAAACCCTGCTTGCTGAGGTATCCCAGACAGACCCTAGGTCTGTGGTACAAGATCATAACCAAGAGCTCCAGTGTCCAGCACCTACAGTAGCTGCTACATCATTCAGACCAAGTACTTCAGATCCTAAGGCCACTGTCACCTGTGCTCCAGGCTGCTTCCCTCCTAACACGGGGATTCCCTGTGCCCATTCAGAAGGCCCAGTTTCATTTTTACCCACCCATAGATAAGTGATCTTCGGGGCTCACATGATCAACCTTCCCAGGGTAAGCAAGGGTGTGTGAGGTACCAGAGTTGTGGGGCAGGAGGTGGATAATGGCAACACCTGTTTTCTTTGCAGGCCTCACCCAAGTACATCTGCTGAGCTCAGTACTTTTCGTCACTGTGGAGGTACAAAGGACACACCCCTTAAGCAAGCCTGAAAGGCCTTTGATTGACAAGCAGGGTCTTTTGCCTCTTCTTGGCTGCCCTTCAGGTAGAAGGGAGGCTCTTTTCACAGTGCCTTCTTCCTTCCTGGTGAGGGAGGCCGTGCCCTTTTTGCAAAATGCATCATGTGAATAAGAGCTGGGTGATTGTTAGGTCAGCCAGTACCACTGACATCCACGATATGCACCGCCATGGTTTCTCTCATAGCATCTAGAGACTTGAGTTCTGACACACAGCCCTCTGACCCTGGCTCCACTACCATCAGTCTGCTTGGGACTTCTGACAACGATACATAGTCTGTCCTGAGAAGAGGGCTGCTGGCCCCTGATGTCCACTGCACAACTGCTATCACCATTCTTTGCCATTCCAAGGGTGCCACTGAGCGGACCGTGTGCTTCTCATTGTTTGGAGGTAGATGACAGGACAAGGAGCTGTAGTCTTTAGTGATGACCCTCGGCCTTGGGCTCCTGGGATTGGACCGTCCCATCACCCTGACCAGTGCGTGGGGAAACCCATATGAGAATAACATTTTGAAAAGCATTTTAACTTCACAAGATAGGCTTTAGGAAAAGAAAACTATGCAAACACTTAGAAAAGAGTTAACCGTGAGGTTTGGCTGAAATGTCTCAGAGCTGGTGACACAGAAGGTCCTTAGTGGTGTCACTTTTGTGGTGATGTGGCAGTGGCCTCAGCTTGGCCTGTGGGAGGGCAGAGCCCAGCAGTGCTCCAAACAGTGAAAAGCCTTGCTTGGGAAGGGTCACAGAAGTCGCTTGAGGGAAGGGCACAAGTGTAGAAGCTGAGGTGAATTCTCTCCATCCTTGACCAGAAATTCAGGAGGTTGCTCCTGTCCGGTGGCTCCTTCTCTCATCTCTTACCCCTCTGTTCCCACATCTCTCTCTTTACATGGTATTTCCCTGGGTCTGTCTGAGTCTTACCCAGTACTACCCCGGGATAGTAGTTCCCTTGAAGTCTGCAGACCTATAGGCCTGTTGTGCTGGACGGCCTGACAGACAGGAGATGCCTTCTTATCCTTCACCACACCAGCCTCTAGTCAGAGCAGTTACCACTGCCAAGGTTGAAACCTCATGATGCCCACCCCAACCCCCACCATGATCCCCCCCACTCACATCTAGACAAGACAATGGCCACAGGCTAGCATCAGGAGACACATCCAAGGGTGTCCCTTCAGCCTGCCTGGCTAGTGCTGGAGGCTAGGAAGCCCAAGCCTGAAATTTGCTTGTCCTTAATGTCTAATCTGCCCTCCTCCCTCCCCACCCCCATCCCAAATGACTACCCAGTTTCTCAGGAGCCTTAGCGATAAGGCTAGCGTATCACAGAGAGTGTAGCCGGCTCTGAGTGAGGCGGGAAGGCGATGCTGGGTGTGTTGGCCCACCGTGTTCATACTGTACCTCCAGCATGACCACACAGATCTGTTTCACACACTGGATGATGGCGTCTGGGGTCCCTGAGATAGTCACTGCCCGCTCTGTGGAGTTGGGCAGCATGTCACCTGCCACCTGGACCTGAGCACCTGTGGACTGCAGAGAAGGGCCGTTGGAAGGACCGAAAACTGGAGGCAGTGACAGGTTAAGAGGAGTGGCACCCCCAACTCCTGGGGACACATTCTGGGTGGTCTGTACCTGAAAACTCTTCACTAGAAACAGGGCCTTAACTGGTCACAGTCCCTCCATCCCGCATCTTACTAAATGTCACTGTCCTGTCACTACCCCTCAATCCTGCCTCTGCACAGCCTCTGAGGAAGCTGTGGTTTCCTGGAATGAATGGCACTGTCCCACCTCAGCAAGTGTACTGACTTGGTAGAGCAGTGGTTCTCAACCTTCCTATGCTGTGACCCTTTAATACAGTTCCTTACATTGTGGTGACCCTCAATCATAAAATTATTTTCGTTGTTACTTCGTAACTGTGATTTTTGCTACTATTATGAATTGTAATGTAACTATCAGAGTTGTTCAATAGTCTTAGGTGACCCCTGCGGAGGGGCCGTTTGACCTCCAAAGGGGTGGCCACTCATAAGTTGAGAACCACTGCTGTAGAGGAAAGTCTACAGGAGAATAGGATCGCCCTTTCCAACACCAAGAATAGTTCTTCCTCCACGGAAGTAGGTCACATGGTGGCCAGGAAGCCTGAGCCTGGGACCTGCCTGCTCTTGCTGTCTGGCCACCACATACCTCAGGTGACTACGTGAATCCTCAGGACCAGTGGGCCACACAAACTTTAGTGACAACCTTAGGGGTCATGCAGAGTGGACCAGGCATTGGCCAAGGGTCAGGCTTCTTACTTAGCATCTTTTGAGTCACAGAAGAGGACAGGAAGGGATCAAGGAGGGGTGACTGTTCTCCTGGTTAAGGGAAGGACTTAGCCTTCCTGAAAGTAACCTACTTTCAATGTCAAACCCACATCAGGTTCAGACTCCAATTAAAATCATCCTACGAGGATGCCCTGAACGACAAAGTGGCATCTCTCAGGCCCAGAGCATGGCTAAAGCCACGGAACTTGGGTGCTAAAATCTGCCTGTCCAAGGACCTCTAGCCCATCCTTGTTCCTGTGCAGGGCCTCTCCTGGCACAGGCCACTGTGTGTACATGCCAATGTAACAAAGTTTCCCACACCCCACTTCTCACTGGCAAAGCAGATCATCCGTTACATTTGGACAGCAGCTTTGAGCCACTGGGGGCTGCGGCATCAGCTCGTGCACTTACAGACGGTGTGGGAGACATGTGATAGGATGGGCAGTACCTCCCGGATCTCCTTGATCTTGGAGCCACCTTTGCCGATCAGGGACCCACACTGGCTGGCAGGGACCACTAGTCGCAATGTCACTGGGGGCTTGCTGGTGGCAGGGCTGTTGCTCATGGAATTAATGATGTCCTAGGGAGGAGAAAACAGGTGTGTTGGACTCCTACTAGTGAGCACAGTGTGGGGCTTTGGAACACTGTAAGGACATGTATGTAGCATCTCTGCCTCGTACCTGCTTCACTGCACACTGGGAAGAACTCAAGGTGCCCCATCCCACATAGGGAAGGACTCAGAGAGCAGAACCGGCAATCATGGAACCTCAGAGCCAAGCCAGGCTTAGAAGGAACTGGGACATGGGCCAGATGGTCACATGCACCAACTCTGCACATGGAACTACAAGGCTGAGTGGTCAGCAAGTCACAGTGGACTCAGGTCAGGGTATAGGTTAAGAAAATACAAGATCATGTCTGACTGCCTCATGAAAACCTATTAGGTATGAGGACAGACAGACAGATGTGTGGGGCCAATTTGCCTGGGCTCAGTGAAGAGCAGGTAGAAGAGCACTCTCCAGGGGCTTTTATAGCTACTCAGATGGACCTGCCAAGAGTCCAAGGCCCCATTTCCATGGAAACATGGAGGTACCTCTGCATCATGAAGCCTGATTATATTATAGAGGAGCTAGCCCAATTTGGGGGAAAGAAGCTGATACCAATATATACCACCATCCTAGAAAGCTACATCCAAGCCTGTGGAGTGCCGGGCAAAATGGCCAGACCTTGACCTCATGCCTTTCCCAGGTCTAGCTCCATTTCTAATTCCCAACTGTCCAGAAACAAATGAATCCCTATGTTACCAGGGAGCTTTGTTTCTAGTGAGCCACTGCTCCTGCCCAGACACTTCATCTGTGCACCAGGTAAAGTGGCTACCGCCTTGCCCCATCCAGACCCTCACACACAGCTTTCAGATGCTTTGGCTCCATTTGGGCAGCTTGCTCATGGCTCTCCGTTTCCTCTTGCCCTGGACCCAATCTAGGCAGAGGGCGCAGAGGCCTCTGTGCTCACTCTGCATCTGGACCCTCTCAGTACTGAGCTCTCCTTCTGGTCATCCCCAGCCTGCTCGCCATCTCTGATGGACTTGGGGCAAGACCTTTCACCCGCTATGGTGGCTTTCATGTGGCTGTCATATGCTATCTTGCCATTGACTGGAAAGGACTAGCTAGAATTTTGAAAACATTGAAGAGAGACAGACAGGACATTTTCAGGCCATTTGCCACCTTTTTAAGCAAATAAGGTGGTAGAAGGGAGGAGGCAAGCTTGGCTCAGGCCCTGAAACCACTCCCTATGGGTTTTTATTATGGTTTCCTGTCTCCTTGATGAAGGGTGTTTTTGGGACTATATGTGTGTTTTAGGAGGTAACAAAGCATCTCTTCACAGAGAGCTATATTCCTTAAAGCTGCTAAAAATGTCTTGGTTTTATTTCATTTGGGGGCACATCAACTTTTATACCAAATGTTGGGATACATGCTTTACAGGAGCCTGTAGCCATTACTAACACGGCCTAACATACCACAGTGTTCTGGGAAGCGGGTAGGATTGGTAGCAATTAAAATTACTAACACTTTCAGGACTTG
This sequence comes from Mus caroli, assembly GCF_978045245.1. NCBI lineage: Eukaryota > Metazoa > Chordata > Mammalia > Rodentia > Muridae > Mus > Mus caroli. The sequence continues at coordinate 75,097,676 of NW_028227264.1, forward strand.
GGGTTTAGTTCAGCAACAGCACGTACTTAGAATGTCTGAGGCTCTCAGTCTAATCCCTAGCATAAAACATAAAGTTCCCAGGATACCTTGAGATCCTTAGGCTAAAGTAAACCAATACTATAGCCATACTACCCACAACCTGCAGATACTTTTTTCTGCAATGGTCTGTTTGATGCTATGCTCTGCCCTGCAATAGGCAAAGATAGATGATAAATTCCTATCTAGGGGATTCAGGCTGCCCTATTGAGGCTGTTTCCCAGACACTGAGCCATAACTTTCCACTAGGAGGCGCTGTTTTCTTAAGAAAAGCAGCTCTGGAGATTCAAGGACAGAACACCAACAGCATTAACACAAAATGCAGTTGTGAAACTCTGGGGAGCTGATGCTTAAATCTTGGTTTCAAGTTTCACAGAGCAAATCACAATCTAGTATTCCACATAGCAGAAAAGTCACTCCAGTAATCTCAGAGATCCCGCAGAATCAGCAGCAGAGAGCTCATTTCAGACAATCACAGGGAGCTACTAACTGTGAAAGATGGACTGTCTCTTCCTGAGATATCATTTCAACATCCTCATCCAATTCATTGTGATAGTTTCCATCTGGAATGTCCTCCAAAGGTGCGTGTGTTAAAGGCTTGGCTTCTAGCCTGTGTTGCTTTGAGGAGATGGGATATTTAATTTTGTCGGTTAACTTGACAGGATCTAGAATCACCTAGGAGACCAATCTTTGGGTGTGTCTGTGGGGAGGTGTCTAGATGGCTTAACTGAAGTGAGAAGACATACTCTATAAGAACACTCACCACACCATTGCCTTAATATGAGCATCACCATAGCACAGCCTAGGGTCTCAGACTGAATAAAAAGGAGATCGTGAATACAATAGCAGCACTCATCTCTTCTTGACTACAGATGGAACGCAAGCAGGTGCCTCGTGCTCCTGCTGCCACACCTCCCCCGCCATGATGGATGGTACTCGTGACCTGTAAGCCAAAATAAGCCCCCCCCCCCCTTTAGTTGTTCTTCGTCGGGTATTTTACCACAGCAGCAAGAAAAGTAACTCTAATATAGGAGGTGATGGGAGCTTTAAGAAGTGGGGCTTAGAGGGAGGCTTTGATATCACTGGGCGTGTCCTTGAAGGGGAGTGTGGGAGTTCAGTCTCATCCTTCTTCCTTTTATTTGCTTCTTGGTTATGGGGTAAATGGTTTGGCTATATCACACATTTCTGCCACCATATGACAAAAACCCGAGTCCTAAAAACAAAGAAGTTACAGCTACAATTAGGTGTGATGCTAACTCTGGAGAACTATGGGCCAAAATAAGCCTTTCCTTTAGAAGCCGATGTGTCTTAGGTCATTGTTAATGGGAAACTCACCAGAGACCATGGTTCTGAGGAGTGGGGATATTGCTAGATATTACCGTTAAGAGTGCTATGAGGCTTTAGAACTGTTTAAGAGAGCAGTTTGGAGAGCCAATCTAGAAATGGCATGGAATATTCAGGTGGAGCTTGGACATGATTCTTATGAAGCATCAGTGTGAATGGGGGTGGGGAGGGTGAGGGGCACTGATAAGGCTGCAGTGGAAATGAGGACTCCACTTGGGGGAATAAAGAGCATGAGATTTAAAGACAACACAGCACATGCACACACGCACATGCAGAGAGGGAGAGGGAGAGAGAAAGACATGGGTAGCATTGGCTGCTCTTAGCCAAATTTCCAGTGAGAATCATAAGTGAAGATGAAGAGCAGGCTAAGTTCAATTCAGTTGTAGAGAGCTTGCTAGGCCAGCTCAGGACCCTGCTGCAATTTAAGAGAGGAAAACAAAACAAGCACAAAGCTGGAAAGTTTGCATTTTTTCCCCCAGAGAAGGAACATGTTCACAGGTACGGCAAAGGGTGACACAGTGGCCACAGAGATTTAAGCATCACTGAGCTGAAGCCAAGTTCTTTGGACCAGGGCAATGGCGGACGATGTCTGGAATAGATGTACCAATTCGTCTGGCCGCTGTCATCTCAGGCTCAGAGATGTGTAAGCACATCTTTGTCTCCACCATTTTTCAGAGCAGAGGCTTTAAGAAGAGAGCCTTGCCCATCCAGGATGGCCTAAGCCTACACCAGGAGGGTACTTAGACACCATTAAGTTGTATCCATATGAGAAAGATGAGATGAATCCATATCCCTGGATACTGGGCAGGTTTTAAAGCTCTTTCTAATCATTTATTTTGAATTACTGATAGTGTTAGTGATACATTCTCCAACTTTACTGTAAACATTCTTTTTAAATGTCTATCACTAGGGATATGAAATTTTGGTTCTCTAATTAGAAGCTATTGAACATTCTCTTGCTATCTAAGCTGCCTTGGGTATAAAGGATTATCAACTGAACAGCTGGCTGCCCTTAGCCCTGCACCGGCATCTCAACACAAACGAATACCTTGAGACACATGATGCAAGAGACTACAGCTGATTGTCCTGGCTCCTGAAGGAGCAGCCCTGGCCAGGGCTGTCTGAGTAGCTGTCCCAGACCTTTTGTGGTCACAAGCCCTGTGAAACTATTTCTAACTTGGTTGGGTGCGTGTGTGCAATATTCTATTATTGCTAGTGGCCAGGCTGGGATTAATCCCAAATACAAACCTTAGAGACCGTGATTTGTCCAAAAACTCCTTCTCCTGTCCTTAAGCAGGCAGCTCAGGCTTATTCAAGGATTCAATGGAGTCTCCTGGGGTGCCTCCCCCTGGTGTTGCAACATCCCCAGTAAAGACCTGGCTAACACAAAGACAGAAGCAGACTGCAGAACATGGTGGCTGTGGCAAGCCTGGCATTGGACACAGCTTGCCCACTGAACAAATGCTGGCCTTCAGCTTTGGCTTTGTGGCTGGGAAAGCATTGGCTGTGATCCTGTGGGCACCACGGGAGCCCAGTCTCACTGACACCATTTCTACTGCTCAGCAACCTGGTAACTGAAGATCCAGTGAATGACAGGTAAACCTGACCCAGTGTAGTGCTGCCCACAGACAGGTTGAACCCTCCCCAACCCACACACAGACACAATACTCTTTAATACTAAGCTCCCCAACAGCCCTATTAGGGACAGGCACCTGGTCTCTGAGACCCGGGCGCTGGTTTCTCAGAGCAAAGTGCCTGCAACTATTTGTTGGCAGTTGAAGCAGCAGCCACTTGCATAGGCCTGGGACTCCCCCATTGGTGGCACCTGCTGGGTTGAATCTGCCCAGTGGCACCAGTGTAGCACCTTGCTACCCGAGGATCCTGATTGCTTACTGGGATTCTGCCCCTAGGAGGAAGGGATGCTTATGATTAAGTGATCCCGACTGCAACTAGAGCCCAGTTCCAGAGCAGCAGCAGATACAGCAGCTGCATCCTGGCTCCTGAATGTGGTCCCAGTGTATCCTAAGTCTAAGCAGTAGCCACTGATAACTGAAGAAGCAGCTGAAGTTTAAGAATGACCAGGGAAGGAAGAAGAAAGGAGGAATAAATAAGGAGACAGAGACGTGACAGAGACGGCAACAGAGCGAGAGTGAAGGGAGAGCAAGCTCTGGAAGGGGCAAGAGAAGAGAACCTGCAGGTACTGGTTACCAAAAGAGTTTCCAGAGAACTGTCAAGTCTTCAGGGCCATGGGATCTTAGACCCCAGGCTCAGAACTTTAAGCCAACTGCTGCTGATAGCCAAAGGTCACGTGATACCTAACCCTGACATCAGGACTGTAATGCTTGCAGGGTTAAGTGTCCCAATGCCTGTGGTCTATAGGAGGATGGTAATACTAGCAAGAACCACTTGTTTCTGCTTCTGCCTGACTGCTGCCCCTGGGCACTGCTGTCAAGTGGTGAAGAACACCGAACTGCAAGAGGCCAGCATTGGAAGTTTCCGTCTACCTATGCTCTTTCCAGGTGAAGCTAAAGAACCCCAGTACACTGAATGGCAACACAGGGGGCTACGCATAGCTCAAGCTGGTGGTCTTCACTGGCGTTTGTAGGCAGCAAGCATGTAAGAACTCTAGGGTGGAAGGAAGGTATGGGAGCTCAGGCAGTATTCAGTAACAGAGTTACATAACTCAGTAGCAGAGTTATGGCCACCTTAGTTACTTTTCTAATGCTGGGATAAAACACTATGACCGCAAGCAACCTGGGGAAGAAAGGATTTATTCCAGCTTGCAACTCCCAGGTCACATTCCATCGCCAAGGGAAGTCAGGGCAGAAACTTAAGGTAGGAACCTGGAGGCAGCTGCTGATGCAGAGGCCATGGAGGGGTGCTGATTACTGGCTTGCTCATCATAGCCTTGCTCAGTCTGCTTTCTTATAGAACAGTGACCACCAGGCCAGGGATGGCCCCACCCACAATGGGCTGGGCCCTCCCACATCAATCAAATCAAGAGAAAATCCCCACAGACTTGCCTACAGGCCAATTTGACAGAGGCCTTTTTCTTAATTGAGGTTCCCACTTCCCAAATGACTTTAGTTTGACAAAAGCAGACAAGCAAACCAAACAACAAAAACACCACCAAGCAGGACCCAAGTCCTTACAGTCTTTAATTACTCATGCCCTCCCATGGTAAGCTTTGGAAACCAGACATATGACTACAGAAGCCAATGCTTGCCCTGCGAGGTGGTTTGTTTTGGCTCAGTTCCTTCCTATTCCCTTCCCCCAACCCCAGTTCCTTCCTTCCTTCTGGAATGATTGTAATGGGAATGTCTACATTATATCTTGAGTATGTAACTTGTGGGATTTTTGTAAGGGTCCACAGAACTTTGCCTTTCTTCTCTCCGAGACTCAGGCTTCTGATAGATGTCACAACAGTTATGACTTTGGGGACTTTGGGAGTTTGGACTGAGACATCTTGTATTATAAGATGAATCTAAGCCTTTAGGGCTAAGGGTAAAACTTCATGGGTAATGTCTTCCAAATATTCATCTGTCAAAGGCTCTCAGCTGACACTACTGAGAGGAAGTAGACGGGCCTTGTGGAGACTTTACCTCCTCTGAGATATGCTAGCAAAGGGCACTGGGGGATCCTGGCCTCTTTCTTATGTTCATGTCCTGGCCATGAGGTGGATGATTCTTCTATACCATGTGCTCCTACCATAATGTATGACTCGCTCCCACCAGAAGCCCCAAAGCAGCAGTCCTGCCTCACCATAGGCTACAAACTCTAGAAATGTGAGGCAAAATGAAGCACTATACTTTGTAAGTGGACAGCTCAGGTCTCTTACACTGACAGGAAGTTGAGCAGTTGTGTCTATTGCTCCTCCTCTCATTTAATCAGCCCTCGCTTGTCATCCACTCAAAATACACCTTCCTCCCTCATCGCTCCTTAATTTATGAAAACTGGAATAGGAGATATTTATTCTAATTCCATCTGTAGATAACCCCAAACAGAAGCCATAGCCCTCCATCTCCCAGAGTATCACTGATTCAGAGAGCTTAGGATAACACTGGGGAATCTGGTTCCAACCACTGAGACGTAGAGAGGTTCAGCAGTAGCGTTCCAATCAGTGACAGATACCTGGCCCTCCATGGACCCCCAATGCCTTGGCTAGCTTCTCTTCCTTCTAGGAATGCAGTCATTACAGTTATCAACCAGGCAACTGTAAAGTTCACAACTTTCACGTAGCAGCGGCTGTTCTCGTACCCACAGCCACCCTTGGGGCATCCCTAAAACTTCCCTCTGTCCATTATGTGATGTTCTCCTCCCCCAGTAATAAAAGACCAAGGCTGATGATCTCTTGCTATATAGCGAGCTCTACGTATATACAGCCTTTCCGTTCTTATTTTGCTTATACTCACAGAGCCAACCTCGTGATTGAACAACTTAACCACCCTTATTGATGACAGAAAAACTATGCCAGCTTGGTCATCACCATGTATGAATTAAATGGAAATAGTAAAATCATGAAGAGTAGCTCACCGAGAGCACATAGAAGTATTACAGATGTATGTGGATAGATTACAACACATGTATGCGGATATATTACACATGTATGTAGATGTGGATATATTACACATGTATGTGGATATGTTATACACGTATGTAGATGTGGATGTGTCCCAACATAAAAATGTACTTCTATCTCTAGCTAAGACACTCTTGGGGTGGGGGGCACTGCAGCTAAAACCAGAGTTGTGCTAACCAGGCCCTGAAGGTGTGAACACAGCCTAAGAGACACAACAGCAGCTATGTTGGGAGGCGGGAGGCCTGTGTTCTGAGGTTACCCATGGTGCCTGGGAAACCAAAAGGATGAACTTTAGGAAACAGGTAGGACATTGGTCCTCACAAGCTGGACAGAGGCAGGGTATTGAAGGTGACTAGAGCCCTTAAGGCTACCTTGTCACAAAGCAAGCCAGTGCCTCAACCAGTGAGACAAAGTGCTGGACGGGCTACGGCTGGGACTGGGTCTCACGCACGTGCCAACCTATGCCTTACCTCCTCAAACTTGTACGCGATCATAGCAAAGGCCTTGAAGATGGCGTCAGTTGGGCCTGTGATTGTAACGATTCTCTCTGGGCAGTTTCCCTCTGAGATGTTGATCCTGGCACCACTCTAAGGTGAGAGGAAAGAAAAGGTAGCTGGTGGGAGATGAAAGCTATCCCATGTGGGCCTTGCTTCTCTAATCTTGCATACAACTTTAGGCACAGACACTAAAAATGAAGCATGCTTAAAAAAAAAAAATCATTCTAAACAGTGGACTCCTTGCCAGGAATCCTCATCAAATTGGAAATCCTAAGGTTTTGTTTTTGTCTTTTAAGGCAGGGTCTCATGCGACCAAGCTGGCCTTAAACTCCCTGTGTAATGGAGAACAGCCTCAAACTTCTGTTCTTCAGCCCCTGCCTCTGTTTCCCTGGTGCTGGGGTCACAGGCATGTACCATTATGTATTCCCAGAGTAGGTTTTTGTTGTTATAACACAGGGTTTCTCTGTGTAGCCCTGGCTGTCCCAGAACTCACTCTGTAGACCAGGCTAGCTTCAAACTCAGAGATCCGCCTGCCTCTGCCTCACGAGTGCTGCAATTCCTCACCACCACCTGGCTACAATTTTAATTAGTATGAGGCCCAGTGGTCCCTAGGAGAGCTTATGGCCTCAAGAAGCTGGATGCTGTTTGTGTAGCATGTCAAAGAGGATTGCCCCTCGTTGCCTGGCATCCCTGATACAAGGGCAGGTCTATGAGAGCCACAAGCAGTACTATCCTCCACACCCTAGGGCTCACCAACCTGACCTGGGGATGGGATAACATTTAGGGCAGAGCACACTCACCTCTTCACGCATCTTCTTCACTGTTTCTCCTTTCTGGAATGGAGACACATAAGGAAGTCTGTCACTGCCAGATGCACAGAGGGTCCCTGCGCCTGACACAGCCCAGCCCTGGCTGCTAGTGGGGGATGTGGGGCTGCCTACCTCTGGTCTGCTCCCTGTCCTTGCCGGCCCCCATGAGTTAGCTGGTCTCTTTACTCACTGGGGCCCACAATCCAGGGGCACCACAGATGAATAAATCGAGGCATGAGAAGGGAGGTACAGTCACCCAGAGGTGGAGCTGGTGAGCTTTGATCAGACTCAGGCCCATTGTTATGACAGCACTACAGATCCAGTAGCAAGTGTGATGCCTGGCAGGAGCTAGGGTTACGAGATAACCAAAATACAACATCCAGGAGGGCAGTCTCTCCTCTTTCACAGGGCAGGGGCAGCGGGCTTTTGATCCCCCTGCACTCCCCTACTCTGGGAAGCAGCTTTCACTTTCATTGTATAAAGAGGAGGACAGTAATGCTTCCTAGGTCTGAAACCCAGAGCCCCTGCCAGGGCCGAGGAAGAACGTGTGTGTGTGTGTGTGTGTGTGTGTGTGTGTGTGTGTGTGTGTGTGGTGCATCCCGAGCCAATGGCAAGACTCACAGTACAGTAGGTTCAGCAAGGGAGGGGCATGGACAGAGCTGCCAGGGCAGAGCTTCCTGGGACTCTGACTTCCTCTAGGATAGTGCCAGTGAGGGCCTGTGTAACTGCTGGGGCTAGTCAGCACCAGGGGCTACTGATGTCTCTGTCTGTCTGTCAGCTTCTAGAGAACCAAGAAAGGCACGAGTCACTCAATAATTACCTTCCCGATGATGCTTCCAACTTCCTGTAGGGAAAAAAATCACAGAAAGATGATGTCACAAGGTACTCTGGGGTTGATGCTTCAGGAAACGGTGTCTCTGGCATGAGGGAGAAGTAAAGATTTTACAGTGTTGGGGGTGGAACCAGGGCCTTGTGTGCACCAGAGCACCGAGTCATACCCCTGCCCCATGGGAGAGCTGAAGCTCTCATCCAGAAGATGTGTCTGTGTTGGGTTGTCCAGGTTCTCTATGCCTAGCTGACCAGGGTGATCAGAAATGGAGCTGAGCTCAATTAGTCAACTGCCTAGGAGCAAGGCAGACAGTCAGATGCTTTCTAGATAAACAAGGAGAGAGAGTCACCCCTGCACTTAAGGCCTCAAGGAGACCCTGCCACAGATGGACAGGAAATAATGCCCCTGCCTAAGAGCACAGCACTGCCACATTGGTTTATGAGGTAGGACACTTGGAGAAGCCCCTGGCATGGCCTCCACCATTCTGCATTTGGATGTCAATGACTGTGGGGTATATGATCACCTGGATCACTGGCCCCAGCCTGTCCCAGCCCACAGGACAGCTCCAGGAAGCTTCCATCACGGTCTGTTGCTTGGGGCAGGGCCACCTGACTTTCTGCCATGGAAAAATAACCTCTTTCAAAGTCTGACCTGCTTTTTTCACTATTTTAACCAAGCTCTCGGAATGCTAGAGCTGCTGTTGATCCCTGTGGAGGCAAAGCATGGGCTCAAGAACCAAGAGGAGAGAATGGTCCTGTGTGGCGCTGCCATCATAGGAACTGTGTAGAATCCCATGTGGGGACGTGCTACGAGTAAGAAGGATTGGACGCTGTCCACCATGGAAAAGGGATGTCTGGGTGCAAGGGGACATGCTTTCTGGGGGAGCTGGATATTCCAGAACTGTTGTTCTAGTAGTCGAAATAGTACACAAAAGCTGGGAGCTAAATCTCTCAGGGTAGAAGAAGAGAGGTCAGGGCACCAGGTTAAGGGCTTCTGTCTTGCTGGGCCAGGTGGGGAGGTGTGACTCCTGGCTCTCAGGACAGCACCCACCTCTAGCAGTCAGGCACTGGGGTATTAAGGTATATGTGTTAGGTCAACCAGTCTTGAGTAGCTCTAAGGAAAGTGTCATTTGGACTGCACATGCAATAGCTTTGTGGGTTTGAGATTGTGTTGCCTAATGGGAAGCACAGAGCAGATCCCTGGTGGCCCGCTTTCTGCCCGACCTCAGCCCATATCACCTTTCCATGCATCAGTAGGCGGATGGTCAGGGTTACGTTCAGGCCACCTTCTGAGACCTTAGATTCCATCTTCCCTCCAAAATGTAGCTCAGGGTGGTGGCTTAAGGTGCCGAGGGTACTGTGAGGAAGGATGGATGGGGCCCAGATGGCGTCACCTGGAACAAAAAGGCATAGTTGTGACCACGGGTACTCTTCTTTGGACCTAGAACCATGCTCTGGCCTCCAGGGACTCAGCCTCCAGGTGAGTGGGCATGCCCGTCACCACCATAGGAGGAGTGGCACAGAGTTGGGTCCTAACCATGGGACCCTAGGCAGATCACTTAAGCCTTTTAGACTCAGTTCCCTCCATCATAAAGGATGCCCCGCTTAGAAGCCAGGCATCTCAAGAAGTTCTAGGGGAAGCCAGTGCTAGGCTACCCAGCCTGGTGAGCCTCCTTTCTTCTTGTGTTTCTTCTGTCCACTTTTCTGTCACAGCAGGGAGCAGCCTCTAGGTTAGCATGACCTGCTCCCCTTGAGGGCCAGTCTTTGCTGTCAGCCATCTAGAAAGGCTCCTAGACCCACGGCCCTCTATGCCCAGTTATTGGCAGCCTTCCCTAACATGACTTCAGTCTCTGGCTGCAGTTCTCCCACTAAAACTAAGATGTTCTCCCTGCACCGTGCTGATCTGTGCACAACAGCTAGTGGTTCACTTTATAGTGCTAAATTAGGACATCAGTTTATTGTCTGCAGGCAGAGATTACAGCTACAGGAGAGTGCTTGTGGAAAGTGACGTATGACTTTGTACCAACGTGGGCGGCCCAGAATCCAGGATCAGGACTTCCTGGTGAGCAGCTCTCCTTACTGAGTTCTCCACAGGCTCTGGGCCACTACCTTATGAAGCAGCAAGCAAGCAAGAGGATGGCTCACTCCCATCAGGGAGATACCAACAATATTAGCCAGGGTAGCATATACACTAGGGAGGCCTAGAAGACAGCAGTGGAGGCTGGGGGAGTGGATGGGGTGGGAGTGTGGGGGTAGGGGAAGGAGTGGCTTCAGCACAGTTTCTAAAAGCAAGAGACATAGCTGTCCATTCTCAGGAGATACTCTGGAGCTGGCAAGCATGAAAAGAGAAGACAGACTGGGAATGTGGGAGCTCAGCTCTATGGGTTGGGCTTGGGCAGCTCTCTGGAAGTTGCTGTCTTATGTGGCTGGTTGCTCACTGCTCCAGACAAAAAGCACAGGCAGATGGGAAGTTCTGCTGAGCGTGGCATTTGCATAGGCCCCAAGGACTGCTGGACCCCAGCTTGAGCTCATGGAGAAGAATCTCAGCAGGAGACAGCATCTGGCTCAGGAGACTCGAGCGACACTAAATAACACACGCCTATGCAGACAGCCTGTGATAAACCAAGCCAAGTCCTCTTTACAGGAAGCCCTGCTTCTGCTAGGGTTGATTTGCAAAGGGACCATAAACTGGATCACACTGTGGCTAGTCTGGGGCATCTCCTACCCATCATGGGGACAGGAAGGCCCTGTGGCTGTCTGTTACATAAATGTTTCCAGCCCAGGAAGGAGAAAGTAGGTCAGCGCCTGCCCCTGGTGCTTTGGGCTCCAGGCTGTCAGGAGTGATCAGTCACTTGGGCCAGTGCCTTTCTGCATCAGAGGATAAGACAGACACAGACACAGACATACAAACCCACACAGAGGCACATACAGAGGGGGTGGCACAAATGCTTTCTGTAGATTGGGAATGAGGAGCTGTCTGGTAGAACAGGTGAGATTGTCTAAGTCTCTCAGACTCGGAGATAGAAAAGCATCAATCTAGAGTTGCTGATGGGAAGAGATAAGCCAGAGGTCTGTTCTCTCAGTCAAAGGATCTGTAGGAGGTAGTAAATGCGGCTACACCCTGAAGCGGCATCTCCAAGTCCAGCCAAACTTTCCTCAAAGTAGGGCTAAGCTTTGGGTACCTCCAAACCCAGGGGCAATGAGTCCTGGCTCATGGTAGCAGTGCAGGCTGTAGTGAACCACAAGGGACTATGTTGTCTTGCAAAGCCAGAGAGGGACTAAGGTCTGGCTCAGCAGTATAGACCTCTACCCTTTTGCTTCCCACTAGCCGAAAAAGGCTTCAACAAGGTCCAGAGCTTTAAGCCTTTAATGTTTAAATGTTCTGATTTTAGCAGAAAATTGTCTGTCATGCCAAGACCTCCAGAGATTTCAAAGTGGATGAAGGGCAAGGTGTAGATGCCCAATCCCAAGCTAGTGGAGACATTAATATTAGCTGACATCTGCACGGCAGCCATCTTAAAAATGTTCCTTGGAACAACTAGGAATATTCTTTGTGTGGTAGTGTGTAAATGCACTGTGCATAAAGACTCCAGAAGAGGATATTGGCTATTCTTTCTATCACTCTCGACCTTATTTCCTTGAGGCAGGGTCTTGGGAACTTGTGTTCTTTAGCTAGTCAAGTGGCCAGCAAGCCATGGAGTGCCATCTCTCTCCCCTTCCTGGGCTAGGTTTACAGGGAGCAGGGGCCATGTCCAGCTTCTGCTAGCGCTGACATCTAATCTCAGATCTCCATGCTTATGCTGCAAGCACTCTTACCCCCAAGCCCAGGGATATGTTCTGCTCAACGAGAAGACACTGGCTTAGTGAAGAAACAAAACCCTTAGCAAATTAATAACAGATCTAAAGAACGGGTATGGCAGATGTAAACCATCAATGATGGAATAGGGGTCTAGACCATGGGACAGCAGAGATGGGCAGGTCATGGCCTACCTGTCAGGGACTAGAGCCAGGCAGGGCTGAGATGGAGATGCTGAGAGGGAAAAGGCTGCCAGATAAGAACTGCAGGGTCCAGGAAAGTAGGCTTTTGGGGAGTTAAGGAGAAGAGAGAACTCCAGGGTGAAGAGAAACCAAGAAACCTCTGGAGCTGCGCTCCACTCCAGGAGCACATGAGGGTGGGGGAGCGAGTTTCCTCAAAAGAAGCAGTGGTAGGAGGGGCTAACCAACACAACAGGTAAAATATGTCAATATGCACACACATATGGACTCACCACAGGGAATGTCACACTAGTTTGCATAATTAATACGTGCTGATAATCATAATTTTAAAAGAGCACTTTTAAATGAGGGTAAATACCATAGGCCTTTGTTCTCTCACTTCTAAAATTATTTCTAACGGCTAAAGTAAAAATGACTGAACTGTCTGATATGAGTCATATCTCTTGGGGCAGGGTACAGGAAGGGAAATTTTCTACCTTCAAACTGATAAAATGATGTCCTAAATTATTAACAAATCAAAATGGAATTTTAAAAAAAGCTTAACTCCAAGGAAGGCAGGAGGAAATCCTAAAAGTCACATAAATGAGAAAATAATCAGAAAAACAAAAATGAAATGACAGGCTTGAGCCCTAACAGTTCAATAATAAAATGTAAATGGTATCATTTTAAAAGTGACAGTAGACTAAAGCATCCACCCCTATGCTGATGACAGGAGTATAGGAATGCAATGGTTGCCTTGATGAGTAGGTCTGAGTATCCATATGCTGAGGAGTAAAACTGGGTTCTTATCTTCTACCTCTGTGTGTGTGTATACATATATACACATATACACATTTATACACATATATACACATATACACATGCTATGTTATATATGTATATACGTGTGTTATGTTATGTACATATGTTATATACACATATGTTATATGTATACATGTTATATATGTATGTATAATATATATATACGCATGCTATATACACATTTTATTTTTATATAACACATAATATGTTACATACATACATACATAACAAAAACAATGGGTGAAAGATCTGAAACTAGAAAACCACTAGGAAAAACTCTGTAACACTGGCTTCAGCAATGATTTAAAAAAAAAAATAATAATTCCCCAAAGCATAGGAAACAAAAGCAAAAACAGATAACAGGATTCAATCAGAGTAAAAAGCTTCTGCTCAGCAAGGGAGACGACCAGCAGCTGGACAAGACTATCTATAAAGCAGACCTCTGATGCAGGCTGATGGCTAAAATAGACAGGACATCTCATCACAAGATAGCGAAGGATAGGGCAGCAGGAGCTTCAGTAGACATTTCTCAACAGGGAAAATGAGAGCCAGGGACCAGCAAGAGCAAACCACAGAGAGATACCACCTCGAGCTGTGTCCTAGTGCTGTCATCAAGAGACTAAATCCTATTAATAAGGAAGAAAGGGACACTCTGTACACAATTGTTAGAACTGTAACTAGTTCTATCATCATGAATACAGAAATTCTTGGAAATGCCACTCTTGGACACAGATCTCAAGGAGATGAAATTAATATGCCAGAGACATCTGCACCTCCATATCCACTGTAGAACTATTCATAACACAAGACATAGAATCGATCTGTGTCCAACAACTCATGATTAACAAGAAAATGATTGTATATATACACAATAGAATGCTAATCTGTCATTAAAAAAAATCATGTCATTCAGTCCAACATGGATGACCTTGCATGGGATTGTGTAAAGTGAAATCAACTGCACAAAGTCACTTACATGTGAAATTTTAAAGTTGAACTCAAAGACGCAGTGGAGTGGGGGGGGGGCGGTTTGGGAAATTCCGGTTAAAGCATGTAAAGTGTCAGTTAGAGAGGAGAAATGCCTGCTAAGGGTGCATCTTATGGCATGGTCACTACAGTTCACAATTTTATACTCTTGAAAATGTCTGGCTCATAGTGAATGAGTTCACCACAAAAATGGTAAGTCTACAAGGTGAAGGGTATATTAATTTGCTTGGCTGAGTCATTTTATACACACAGAACACTGATAAACAGGGCTTGGCAACATATGAAACAGTTATGCATAGTAACCAATCTTCCAGTAATGACGCGATATGGAAATCAACCAGCACAACCCACCAGATTAACAGAAGAAAGAAACACAGAGTCACCCCAATGTAAGAAGAGAAACCTTTAGCACATTTCAGAACCCATAGAAGGTATTTTAAAATGAAAAAGTCCTATGCAGATATAGGAAACACCCTTAAGGACAACTACCAAAGGCCAAACTGGATCCTGCTGTGGCCGGGCACAGACACTCCCACACTCCCACTACTCTTGCCTTGAAACACAAAGTAGGACATGTAAAGCTTGATATGCCTGGTACCTGAGGAAAGGCCACACCCTCCTCTTCCTGGAACCCTCTTGTCTTCCCACCTCCATACGACTCAACCTAGACCTGTCCACAAGGTCTTATCTACTCCTGCCCCCTAGTCTCTGGCCCAGCTGGCTGGCTTCTTTGGGATGACTAGGTTTCTCTATGTATGTCTCAGGGATGGCTGCAGAAGGGTACTCTCAACACCCCCATTTTACCTGGGCCTGTTACCATCACCAGAGCCTACTGTGCTAGCCCCATGGTGTGTTCTTCCCCTCTTTGTAGGCAGAGAGCTCATGTTCTCTCTTGTGAGTCTGGTCTGTGTTGCTGTAACACAATACTGTTACCAGGCTTACCTGGCTCCTGATGCTGAAGACTGGAAGTGCCAAACAGCAAAAAAGTTGACATCCTAGTTTGGCAGGCCTCTGGATGCCTCAAAAAATGGCAGGAGGAGGAAATGGCCACAGGCAAAGGTGGCTAAGAACATGGGGTGCCCCCTTCTCAACCTGCTCTCACTGAAACCACACTCAGACCACAGCAGCCACCTTCACTTACCACCAAATCCTACTCCTCGCCCAAAGGAGCTCAGAGCACATTTAAGGAACAGGGAATACATACCATGAGTACTGAACCCAATTCAATTTCTATACACATCCAAGATTACATATGGCTCCCCATACCCACATCCTTGGATTTAACCAACTGCTATTTGAAACCTCCCATTCTAGGAAGTTCCCAAAGGGTTCTCCAAGGTAAGACTTGAATTTGCCACTTGAATTTGCCTAGCAGCATACTATGTCCACATCCTGCAGGGCTTTGCTACTCAGAACATCTTAGGCTTTCTAGTAAACAGTTGGAACATTTGCACATATTAGTTTGCCTGTCTTGAACACATACAGATATGTTTTGCCATTCTTTCCAAGTGTTATGGCATAAAAACTATGTAACATTGGCACTATATCCATGTATTGTAAGTCACCTGAGGAAAAATATTTAAAAGGATAAGCATATAGTATATGTGATACTGCACTATTTCATAGAAGGGACTTGTCACTCAATTTTGGTACCCCTGAGGTAGTGAGCCAATCATCACAGATATGTCTCCATGGCTTCCCCGGGTATTCATTGCTTCATCTACCCTCCGAGGATTTGCTGGGGTCAGTCAGAGTACAATGAGGAAGCATAGACTTGAAGTGTGTTGGGGTTCTGTGGGAGACAGTCTCAACCACAGCAGGATAAAGCCTGTGGAGTCTGAACTGTGATGTCCCAGCCACACTTCCACAAGAAGCCCACGCAAGTCTTGGCAGAGCATCCAGGCATCTAGCCCCATGCCTCCAAGTGACCATTCTCTCAACTCAAGCCACCGTTTTCAGAAAGAGGAGATGGCATGCTGCGGAAGAGAAGGGGTCTTCCCAAGGCTAGTACACAGGACCAGGAAAACTGTCACGAACCTAACCCTAAACTAAAACCTTACGGGAATCTCTCAAGCTCTTGAACACAAAGACTGCTTTTTCTCTCCTGCTTGACTGCTCTAATGGGAACACCTTGGTTTTGTCCCTGACTTCACTGGCCTCTTGCTCTATTTTATCATTTCCTTCCTTCTGCATGATTGCTCTGGTTTTAAATTTCCACAGCTGGAAACTCAGGATTGTCTGACATTTCTTCTTTCCCAATGAAGCATTCCACACTCGTTCTCAAGGCTGGATTTACTGATATATACTCTGAAAAAAAACTTTAATGCATTACTTTTTTTATTGTCCAAACTATCAATTTCCTTTGATACTTCTTTGACCATTACATCACGTAGAGGTACGTGCTTTGATTTTCCAAGTATCTGGATGCTGACAAAAATTTTAATTCCATTCTGGCTAGGAAGCAAATTTCATACGATTTTAATCATTTAAAATTAGGAGGCCTTAAAACATTAGCATATTACACAGACTACAAGCTACTAAGTGAATAACCCGCACGCACAGCAAGCTATCCATACCCTTTGCATTGTCCCATCGCCTCAGACTCTGGTCAGTTTCCCTATCTGTTTCCTATCCATCAGTCTCGGTTACTGGCGTTTATTTGTCTTCATGCCATAGACTGGTCCCTGTTACTGAGTCCACACAATACATGACTTTGGTTATTAGATTTTTCAGTTCCAAGACATTTATTTTTTATACCTCCTATTCCCTGTGGGTTGTTTTGCCTTTATATTTATTTTAAAAAGGTGAGTTCTGGCTCCTCGTACCTGAAGTCTCTGGTCAATCTGTCATGAGGCCATCCTTGGCCGGCATCTGTCAATCATTTCTCCCTCCGTAGGTCAAGATCATTGGGTTTGGGCATTTTAATGTTACCTGTAGACGCTCCATGCACTATCATATGACTATAAATGTTGCATAAATCTTAGGGGGAAGTTCCAGGTGGTCAGGTCCAGGGCTTCCTGTGTGCTATAGTTCCAATGTCAGGGCAGTCACAAGAGGTTCTGCAGTGACATGAAGTTGTGCAGTGACATGCTGTTGTGCCGACACATGCTGTCAAGTGTGCAGCACACACTGCACAACAGATTATCACAGCAGGAGGAGGGGAAAGGAAAGGGGGAGGGGGAGGGTCATTCCCCGTGGGGTTTTTTTTGTCAAAGGTTTTGCTGTGCTGCGTGCTATCAGATCCACACATACAGAGCCTCGTCCTGGGTGTTACACACAGTAAGAGATCACTTTCTCTTGCTGATCCTCTGGGAGAGCCCAATACCTCCCGGGAAAAAGCCAGGGTCTTAGCTTGGGTGCCAGACACCAAATGTGTCTCCAGGGCTAGAATGAGACTGAGACAAGAGGTTGAAGTCCTCACACCCTGGGCCTGGGCCTAGTCCTTCCTCTCTCCTTCCTCTATGTTTAGATGTATGAGTCATCACTGCCTTGGACAACCTATGTAGAATTTTTTCTTTTTTTAAAAGGAAAGGAAAACAAGTAGTGGAGTCTCTCCACTGCGTCCTAACGGGGCTCCCTCACTGCTGCTCAGATCCAAGTGCAGTATGGCCTCTGACCTCTGGGCAGAACTGCCCCTGTGCCCAGGCTGGAACCCAGAGGCTGAGTTATACTTTGATTCCCAGTCTGTCCCTGACATCAGAGTTCCACAGAAGCTGTTCTACATGTTCTTCCCAGAAGGCACAGTGGGTCCGTAGGAAGGAAAAAGCAGCTTGTGCTGCATTTTGACTAGAGCCCAAACCTTCCTTTAATTTTTATACTGATTAAAACAGCAAAAATCAGTTTATAACCAGAAATACTATAGTGAAATTCTGAAAACCCTAATTGCCTCATCACTCTTTCCAATAGCACTCAAGCCAACAAATGCTAGTAAAGGAGATGCTGCTGTAGCAAGAAGTGCTGTGCAACTATACAGCTGGGCTGCTGGGCGGCTTGGGCAGTTGTACTGCTGGGTGGCTGTATGGCTGGGTGATTGTACTGCTGGTCAACTGTACGACTGGGTGGTTGTACTGTTGGGCGGCTGTACTGCTGGCCGACTGTACTGCTGAGTGACTGTCCTGCTGGGCAGCTGTCCTGGGGGGCAACTGTTCAGTGGCAGCAGCCAAGTGCGATTGGTGCCCATGAGTGTGAGTGTGTGTATACACATCTGTCCTCTGTGTAGATACGCCTCCTGTTCTCAATGGCTCACCTTTGCTTTACATGGAGCAAGGAGGTGCTAGGAAGATAATCAGCAGGCAGATTCCAGGCCAGGCTCCTCACCACCAGCAAGCTAATTATGCACTATTTCCACACAGCTCATAAACAAACCTGTGCTTCAGACTAGAGGAACAAGACCTTAACATTGTAAATATCCTAATGGCAAGATTTCTTGCAGAAGGGAAGCAGACTTCAGGGGAAATGCATAAATAGTTAACAGGCACCCTGGATCTTGCACCAGCAACCACTTCCTCGGTGGTGCAACTTCCCAGAGTCCCTCATTATAAGAGCTTTCACCAAGACAGCGATGCAGAGCACCGGCAGCCACACATCTGTGGCCATGCAACCATGGTGAGTGCTGTCAAGGCCAGTGGCTCTGGCCTGCTCTCATTATCTGTGCTCTGTCCAGGCTGCACTCAGGGCCTCAGCTGTCTAGGAGGGATGCGGGACGGGGGCAAAGCAAACAGACTTGATTTATTCTGTTTAACAGCTCACTGCCCACATCAGGGTGCATGAGGCCATGGCAGCAGAAGCCGACAAAGCTGATTAGCTGCTTCATTTTCCTTGAGAGACTCACAATGTATGTAGGTCCTTGAGGCCATCCAGGCTGAGGGAGATTTCTGCAGTTTAATGCTCTTGCCAGTCACAGTTAGCATTAGAAAGATGTTTGGGACTTATACAACCTTGATTTCAGAGAACATCCTAAATAGCCTGTTCAGCTGTCACTCAAGTGTCAGGACAAAAAGTGACAAGATTAGGAGCAAAGAGCTCAGCCCTTTTGCCTTGCTCCAGGGGCTATTCATGGGCCTGGCCTGGAACCGCAGTGCTCTTTCTCTTCTCTTTCGAGCAATGGGCCAGGTTTCAATGAACGCTACTGACAGCTCTAAATCCTACAATAATAATAATAATAATAATAATAATAATAATAATAATAATAATATCATCTCAATATGCAACCCACATCAGTATACACATCTCTCTCAAATGTCCTCATTTTAAAAATACTGGTATCTTTAATGTGGAGGCTAAGCATAAGAGTTGAGTCCTCTGACATTACAGACACAGAGCTGTATCTCGCATTCAGGGTGTGGAAAAGCCCTGCCCACCACTGTGTCCTGCACCCCAGATAGCAGAATCTCTGCATGCTCTTTGTCTCTCCCAGACCCTCTGGATAAAGCAGGAACTCAACCATATCAGGGCCTTCCATAGGCCCACAACAAAGAGATTCTGGAACATTCCATATCACTATCTTTCTGTAGTTCTCACCAGGGATCAGGCATGAAGGGTGGGTGGATACAGCCAAAATTATAATCAGGGCACCATTCAGTGGAGAAATCAGACTTGGGGCTAGGACAGCTTAAAACAATCATGGTTCAAAGTCAACACTGGATCCTTGTCATGTCTTGCAAATCTATGTCCTATATGCTTCCTATAGGCCAAAGCTCTAGAAAAAAAAAAAGGTCAAAGTCTATACTCTACAGAAAGTAGAAAGAATTTCCTATGGCTCCAGCATCCCTGAGAAAATGAAGAGGATGGGGTGAGACATCCCCTAGGCAGGACTGGTCCTGGAAGATCATCCAGGACAAGCATCTTGAACGGCAAAGGAACAGTTGGACCCCTGCTAGAAGATGTCTATGAACAGTAAAGCTTCGAGCAGGAGGGGCCATGCTAGGCTAAGCATTGTGGGACAGAAGTAGCTGAAGTCCATGGAGCCCATTCACCATGCAACAGCAAAGGCCTCATGTCTTCTAATCTGATCTGAAGGTTACTGTACAGCTCAGTACTGCAATCTGGAACATACAATGGCCTAAGGACATAGCCGATGATTTCAGAGAGCAATGAAATGGACCAGGGTCTGTAGAGCAGGGAGGCCAGCCAATCAGAGCCCAGGGACAGCTAAGATTAGATGTACCCTTCAACAAGGGATCCTGAGACATCTCCAAACCAGGTTGGAAGTTCTAGTTAAGTACTGACTTGGCAACTTGCATGCAATGGGCTACTTTGGAGGTGGCAGAGCTCTCTACCTTGGACTTGGGTGGTCCAAGAACTCCCTCTGAGTGTACTTTCAGCCTTCTAGTAACTTCCTGCTTGAGTGCCACATGTCCCGATATGTAACATGTGAGGACCTCCAGGGTATTTAGTGGATGCACCTTTCCACTAAGGCCATGGCGGGAAACTGCAACAGAGGATAGATGGGCATAGGAAGGCCCAGGGGCAGTCATAAGGGATTTTATCACAGTGACTAAACTAACATGTTTATACCACCCTAGGTTAAAAGTTGAAATTTTACAAAGATACCATTTGGAAGAATTTTTTTAAAAAAGTTCAGAATTGGGGAATTACCCTAGAAAAGTGATGTATGGAATTTCTACATAGAGAAACAGACCCAAGAAGATCCAAGAGACTTAAATAATTAGAGCCGAGGACATTAATTCTTTTCAAACTCATCTATAGAGATAGAGATATAGAGATAGAGAGTCAATTCTACGGGCAAATTCTTTTCACATTTGAAAAATTTATGGGGTCAAGAGCAGTGCTGGAGAACATCCCATGGAGAACATCCACCATGCAACATGAACCTGTGACTTTAGTCCTGGCCTGCAGCTCACTGTCCAGGGCAGCACTGTGATGCTACCATCTGGAATGGATGCTGGGAAAGAGAAGCTGGGAAGACTTCCTGTTTAGGATTCCACACTAAGCCACAGCTGCATATCCGTGTGAGATGTGAGGAGAGAAGAAGAGATGGAGGATGTAAGAGACAGAAACTGGTGCTTAACATCTGGCAAGCAGGGGATAGACTTTCAGGACGTAGCACTCAGCCAACTGGGCAGGCAAGCAGGAACACGAGGCCTAAGCATTCCCTTACAGAGTCTACCCTCAGGCCAACCCCAGTGGTTCCAACAGTAAACATCAACTGGAAGCCTTGGATAGCATATTGTACAAAGTAAGGAAAAAGACTCCTTAGACAAGTGGTTCACAACCTTCGGGTCAAGACCCTTTTGGGGGTTGAATGATCCATTCACAAGGGTCATGTACGACCATTAGAAAGCACAGATATTTACAATTCATAACAAAATTACAGTTATGAAGTAACAACAAAATACTTTTATGGTTGGGGGTCACCACAACAGGAGGAACTGTTGTAACTTTAGGAAGGTTGAGAACCACTACATTAGACCTAAAAAGCTATTAGCGGCTAAGACAAAGACTGAGATGATGAACCACATTAGAATTAAGATTCTCTGTGTCCACAGACACTGTCAACAGGGAGAAAGGCAGCCCATATCGGATGTTTGCTGCATGGGCCTTCACTACTAAGGCACCCAAAGCAAGGAACATCTCTATGCTGCGCATGGAGAAGGGGCAGGAGCCTTTAAGAAGCACATCATGAAGATGTGTCCCTATGACACATATAGTATATATATAGTATAGTTGGCCTCTGTGTCTGTGGCTTTCATATTCAACCAACAGATTAAAAAATATTTGGAAAAAATATTGGACAGAACTTTTTAAAAAATAGTATTTTTTCAGTAACACAGTATGACAGCTGTGTACAGAGCACTTATAGTGCATTAGGTATTCTAAGTTACCTAGATATGATTTAAAGCACATAGAAAGGCGTGTGAGAGTCCCATCAAATACTATACCATCTGACAAGTGTCTGGGGAATTCTGGGACATGTGTGAGGAGTTGTGGGGTAGATATGGGACCAATACCCCAGGGGATGTGGAGGGATAGCTGTTTCTCAAAAGTCAGTCAGCCTCAACAGTTAAGAGGAAGCACAATTTAAAGTCACCATGTCAGTCAGCATGTGACGACCAGGATGACTATACTACAACAAAATCTTATCAGACAGACTAGAAAATTGCTTAGCAGGTTTAAGGCCACACTGCTCTCATCTCCTGGGGACTCACATGATACAAAGAGAAAACAGGGACTTCATGTGTGCTAGAGCACATGAGCATTGACATGCACACCACCCATAAATAAATTAAAAAACTAAAATTGTAACGGGAAGACCTGGGGAGCAGCGGCACAATGAGGAGGCTTCCTCGTTGCATTCCATTGTGTGTTCACTTGGGAAAAGCATTGGAAAAACAATGAAATGAACCATGTGTTTCAGCTAAGATCCAGTCCCAGATTCTGCCTAGCCCAGGGGTTCTCAACTTCCCTAACACTTTGACCCTTTAATACAGTTCCTCATGTTGCAGTAACCCCCAACCATAAAAGTATTTTCATTGCTACTTCATAACTGTCATTTTGCTACTGTTATGAGTCATAAATATCTGCATTTTTCTGATGGCCTTCTGCGATCTCTGTGAAAAGGTCATTCAACTCCAAAGGGGTCTTGACCCACAGGTTGAGAAACACTGGGCTAGACAGAAATGGTAATAGTTTAAACTAAATGATAATATGTAGGCTCAGCAGTACATAAGTAGACTAATGCTACATAATACCTTTGTGAAGTTTATTCTTCGGGTAGACAGGCGTGTGCTGGGCACTGTCCCCACCACACCTGGATGACGAATGCAGCCAGGGCAGGTAAGAAAGGCACATAGACAGAAGATAGGATGTGGGTACTAGGACAGGACACTCATCAGGCACAGCCTGTAAGCTCCCACACAGATAATGGAAAAGCACTGAATATAATTCACAGTATCACTGATCAGATCAAACCAGAGGAAACAGCTGGAAGCACATCTAAGTGGGTGGGGTGAAGATAATTCACTAAAGCACAAATGGCTGCACCACACACGTGCCTGGTTTCACATCTGTGTCCATGTTATTATTTTTTACTGGTGGTGGGTAGTAAACACCAAGAACTCCAAATTCTGGCTACTATCAAAACGAAGGACCACAGGTAGTAAGAGTGCAGGAATCAAGGAAGCTTTTCAAAATGTATCTTTTGAAGGAGAAGATGCTGCCTGCATGACAAGCAGGAAAGGAGAATTTTAAGGAAAAACAAATCCTAACCAGCCATGGAAGGAAGGGCTATGGGAAGTGGGGTCTCTGAACTGGGCCACAGAGGATGAGAGACCCCACCTTATCATCGCCCCTCACTGACTCCTTTAAGACCCAAGCAATGTGCTAAGTTGGACAAAAAGTACATCAGGTGTCAGTCATGAAGCTGCTAGGCAGTCTCACTCCTGCCTGATGGAACAAATGTTTATCGTGCCCACTGCTGTGTGTTTGCTTCCTTAATGTGGTGTCACAGAAAAGAAATCTTGGGCCCTGCTCCCAGAGTGTCACAAGGGCTCTGTTCCAAGATGGCCGCTGGGTCCCTCCCATTTCCAATGAAATGCTGTCTCTGTAGCAGGAAGTATGGTTGCCCTTCCTAAGGAAACAGCTACAAGGGAACCCATGGAAAAATGAGCCTCTTCCCTTTATACACCCTAGGCATGAGCACCAAAGCCTAACCTGGGTGAACTGCTTCCCCTATCACTCCTGGAAGTTAGTCGGGAGGAGCCTCTGTGACCATGGCATACTCTGTGCCCCAGTGTCCCAGCAAGAACTGAGGAACACTCATTCTGCTCTGTAGTGGTCTGCCACTGGCTCTAAGAAGAGGGAGGAGCTTTTGTATACAGGAGGCACAAAGGGACAGGGCAGCCACATGTGGCACAGTACCAAGTCCAGAGATGGGATGTTCTGTCATCCTTAGAACTGTGCGCCATGCAATGCAGATCTTCCTGACACCCTGCCTAGAAAGCTTCTTCAGAGAATGCAGAGTCCTGTAGATGCCATGAGGCCGATCCCCGTCCTAAGACATAGCTCAGTCTCACGGGAGGGCACAGTGGGAAAAGATATGGATGGATCACTGCTTCTTTAATGCATGGATGAGGACAAGGGCAAAGGAAGCTTTCCATGGTTGGCAGTGTGGTGACACAGTGGCCTGGCACAGGGCCATCAGCCCCACGAGGAAGGGAATTAACACTGTAGGCCAGGGCTTCTAGCAGTCTGGTTCTCCTGAGGCTGCAGGCACCAAGATCACAAAGATCTCCATGGAGGTCAAAGTGGGGCAAGGGAAGAACATAGAGCCAGTTTCCCCAGGAGGGTGTTCATGGCAAAGCCCCAGGCATGCAGCCATCAATGAGTTTAGAACCCTCATTCATCAACAAAGACAAAAATCATTGATTATGATTAACCCTGACAGAGAAAAAAACCAAGCTAAATTAGCTTGATAGGTCATCTCTTTGTGTCACAAGGTCTGGGCAGTAATACCGCACTGTTGTCCTGAAAATGCATATTACTTCAGATAAAATAAAATAAATCAGAAAACATATAACTGAGATCATTAAGAATCTTTCTAAATGATTTTTTTTTAAAAAGGAGAAGGATGAAAGACTGAAGTGAAAATAAGATTACAGATAGAAGTGACACCGACGAGCAGTGCAAGAATGTAAAGGGAATAGAAATGAGTGCCGCACAGAAAAGCTAATGCAAAGTAAAAGAAAAATGCAAGAGAAACACATTGGAGAAATAAAACATAAAAGGAAATTTAGACAAATCTGAAGCAAAATAACAAGTACAAAAAAACTCAAGAGCAAACCGAAGCTTGGAGTGTGACTAATTATACAGGATCAAATTAAGGCTCTAAAACCCTGCGAGCCGACGGCTGGCCTCTCGGCAGCGCTGATCTGGAAATGGTCTCGCTGAACCCAGGGGAAAATGGCCTGCGATCCAGGCCCCTGAGGGCCGCTGAAATCCACAGACTCGAGGCTTGGTGACTAGAACCAGAGGCTACAGTCAGGAAAGTCCCTAAGACCCCTGCTTCCCACTCACAGAGTCCTGCACCCAAGTCTCATGGTTGCCAAGGATCTGCGTGCACTTGCACAGACATCAGTATCCTGGAGGTGTCACCTGTCCATGTGTGCCTCAGGGCATCTGCTGGGCTCTGGCAATGTCCAGGCAGGGCTGACTCAGTAGGAAGCTGTGCAAAGGCAGCTCAAGGATTCAGCCTCCATGCCTCGTGACAGCACTGAGCTGCCCCACTTCCCGAATGCAGCTCAGGATTAGATTTAATCCCCAGGACAGCAGTGCCCCAGAGGTGCTGCTCTGGCTCCAATCCGCTCATGGCCTAATCCCTAAAGCCTTACTCACTGCTGCTGCTTTAATTTATTTCGGATGCACTTGGCTTTTTTTTTTTTTTAATGTCAGTGTATGTGACAGACAAAGAAATAGATGTGGAGATGAAAATTAAACTCTGTATTCACTTGCCAAAATATAAATGTAGACTTCTGAACTTAAAAATTGCATAAGCAGAAAGAAAGAAAGAAAGAAAGAAAGAAAGAAAGAAAGAAAGAAAGAAAGAAAGAAAGAAAGAAAGAAAAAGTTCAAAGCCCCAAGCTAGGTATCTAGGTTCTTAAAGTTGAAGCTATTGGATTCCATCAGAAGGAGCCAGGTTGTGGAGGCTGCCAAACAAGAGCATTACTGAGCAAGATCTAAAGGAGACGCCATATGGTCCCCACCAGAAGAGGTGAGGCAGGGAGTTCTGGTATCAGTGAACTCTAGTTCACTTCCAGGCCCATCCTTTCTTCCTAATGCCATGGGCCCAGGGTCTTTGGACACTAGGAATTGTTCACTGGGTACAGTCCTAAGGACCAGTCAGAAACAATGGCCAATCAGTGCAGAGACATCGGGACCCTTGGGGTGTTGCAGGTACACACCTGTGAGTCCATTGTTGGGCTGATATCATTCCTGGGTTCAGCCAACAATGGTGTCTGAAGCCCAAACATATGTCTCTAGTTGTCCAGAGCAGGGGCTTCTCGAGATGTGGCTGTCACAGTAGAATCTTCTTTAAGACTGACAGAAATGTCAGCAAAAGTATTCTGGAAGATACTCCAGCTAGCTACATTCCGCGTGTCCCAGTAGCTAGGCCTTGCCGAGGCCTGCCTTGCACAAGTACAGCACTTCATACATGCCCAGGACTTACACTTTAGGTGCAGACACAATCATGGCACAAATAATGAAGAAGGATAGCTGAAATGTCACACAGCACTTACCATACAAAACTAATTTGAAACCTAGAACACTCACATCCAAAGTGAGGCATTGCCAGGCAGCCATCGATGGCTCTCACACAGCACCGCAGTATTCTGCAGCATCCCCTGTCCCCTCCAGGCCTGGCCTTTGTGACACTGAGACTCATCCATGGTGCTGTGTAACAGGTGTGTGTCTCAGTCAGTATCACAGATCTTATCACAGAACCCCACAGCATGACCACCACCACCAGACCACCTTGTCTCTTACTGATGGTGTCAGCAGTCACTAGTTTGGGCCAGAGAAAAAAGCCACTGTGGCCTGGAATCTGGGTGTCCATGGGGCCATGTCAGAACTCACTTCACCCAAGTTTCACATATCCTGATGGTGAGAATTAAAGGTCTTCCTTATGTTTATTTATTATGCACTTTCTTTTCTTTAAAGATTTATTTTATGTATGTGAGTACACTATTGCTGTCCTCAGACACAACAGAAGAGGGCATCAGATTCCATTACAGATGGCTGTGAGCCGCCATGGGGTTGCTGGGAATTGAACTGAGAACCTCTAGAAGAACAGCCAATGCTTGTAACCACTGAGCCATTTCTCTAGCCTCTAGACATGGATATCTTTGCACAATATGGATTAATCAGAGAAAAGACTTGGCTTGCAGCAAAAACTGTAGATTCAAAGGGTATTTACACTAACAAGTTGGCAGACTTGACCAGCGAGTTCTACAAAGCAATGCAGTCCACACCTGAGCAAGCCTGCAGGGTATGTAGGCAGGCTGCCATCCTGACTCCTGCGCATGAGGCTGTCTGTGAGTCTATTCCCACTGTGCACTCCCTAAGACCTGCACACTGTCTGTCCGATTATGGTTCTGTGCTTGGCTGTAGCATTCCTGCATTTTGAAAGATGCTACCAAAATGACAAGGTGGCAGAGTTCCTGCACACCATCACACACTCATGCCTCCTGGGGGCAAGGGGTCACCTACAATGCCTCTTCAAAAGGACATACAGTAAACATAAAATTTCTCTGCCTGTAGTTCATTATTCTATCCCAAAATGTGTGTAGAGTTTGAAATTTAGTACTTTAAAAGGTAGCTTTCTAATTGACCCAATAGCATTTGTTGACTAGTTTATTCATTCTTACTGAGCTAATAGAGGAAAACAAAACTAGACATTCTTACCTGTCTCTGCCCCTTACTCCTATTTGACATTTTGATTATTCTCTTGTATGTCACACACACACACACACACACACACACACACACACACACACACACACACACACACACATGCATGTATGCATATATGCTCATAGCCATGCACCCCTGTGGAAACCAGAGGACAACTTCAGATGTTCCTACGTGCAACCCTATTTGCTTTTTGAGATGAGTCACTTACTGGCCAGCGAGTTCCCAGGGATCCACCTGTCTTTGCCCCTTCAGTGCTGGGGTATTTATACCTGGCTTTTTAATGTGGGTTCTGGGGACTGAATTCAGGTTCCATGAGTACTTTACTGAGCACCCACACACACGTATGCATAGCAGTCCTGATAGCATGTTCTTATACAAGTTTCCTTCTTTCTGTCCCCATAGTGTTAGAACGACTATACCCCACATCAGCAGTTTAGAATGGGTGTGCCTGTGCAAAGGAAGAGAGGGAGGCAGGCAGCTTTCAAAGTCCAGTACCATGAAGCAGGAAGAGAGTTCACACCCATGCAGTCCTTAGCTTTGCCCTTGAATCCCGGCCCCAGACAGGTCCTTTGTTCAGTAAGACCATCTAGTTAGAGACCTCATGTGACTACTCCAGTCTCCTCACCTCTCTAGGCTATCCCACTGAGTGGCCTTTGTACCCCTATCCCAAGGGAGGTTCCTGAGTCAGCAGGGGTCACAGCTTCTGCCACATCCTTTCCTGCCCCAGCACTGGCCTTGGGCTTATGCTAGAACTCTTCTTCAGTGCTAGCACTGTACAGGTTCCTGATCTCCACAAGCCTCTGAGCCCCAAGCAGGTGCAGATGGGGCAACCTGTGTCCTATCCTACAGAAAGCTCTGGTTGTACAACTGAAGCAGTGTGACTTGGTCCCACAGGCCCCACAGGATGGTCTGCTTGCACCTGACCATGTAAACACTGGCAGCATCCTCTGCTCTTCCAGATCTGGTACTCGGGCAGACACTCTGCACCCAACTCCAGCTGCCATACCAGGGGTTCTCAGACCCAGAGTGGCTATTACATACATATGGTACCTGGGAGGCCTGTCCTGCCTGGCTCCAGAGGCTCTAACTCCACTGATTTAAGGGTCTGAGGGGGGGAATCAGCATCTCCAGAATCATTAGGGGGATGGTGGGGATGCAGAGGTCACACCTAGACAACCAGAGTAACCATGATGTAATGCAGAAACCATAATTATGGGGTTGGGGGAGTTGCTGAAAGGGAGGCTGGATTCTATGGAAGAAGACCTACAACCTTGTCATGTGTAAGAAGCATTCTCCCAATCTGTCCCTAAGGGGTCTAAAGCAGCAAGCAGAAATCAGTCAGTGCAGACCTTCAGAGACTGGGCCCAGCTCTGCCCATTTCAGGGGACCCAAACACGATCATGAACCCCAATTAATGTGACCAGTGGAACCCTTGCCCCAGGCTGCTTCACAAGGCCATGGTGCTTTCAAATGACAGCTGGGCATTTTTACCAGTTTCTAATCACAAAACTGGGGTGGAGCCACTCGGCAGGTGCCAGAAGCATGTACTTTTGGGGACCTCCTGACCCCAACTCTCAATATGGAGAAATTAAACCTCTGAGTTCCCTGCCTTCTGAAGCCTTATTCCATCAGAGTAGACATGTCTCATAAGGTGGCTCTGGCTGGGCAGTGCTCCCCACTCCAGACCCTCCCCAGGTTTCTTTGCCCAGTGGAAGAATGCTTTGTTGAGGCTTCTGGCCTACGATCAGGGCCCAGCTGTCTCCTGGAATAGCGCATCCTTCAATATGGGATGATGACTTGTTTCAAACACTAGTACACCCAACTCCACAGGGGACCCTTCAAGTCCCACATCGACCACAGCTCAACACCATGAATATGATGAGGGTAGTGTGGACAGGAAGCGCCATTCTGTGAGGGGGGGTGGGGGGGATAGGACAGGCACACAGGCAGACACTCCAGCCTGTATTAGGGCTCTCCTCTGCACAGTACCATAGGCTCTATTACTTCCTCATAGCTATATTTGTATATCTCTCCTAAGAGTCCTCAAGCATACCCAGATCCCACAGCTGGGCTCAACTCCAGAGGCAGCAGGCCTCAGCCCTCACCAGAGAAATGATAGTGAACATTGTAAGTTGAGATGTCACATGAACATGTATGGGTGTCACAGCTGTATACCTTTGTCTTCACATGCTATAGATGAGTGCTCATTAAAAGCCTGGTTTCTGGGATACATGTTACATAAAGGTACAATGAAAGAGAAGGTGTTCAAACTGCATCCGTGTATGGGGCTTTCTCCAGGCATCAGATTAACAGCCACAAAAATATGGAGAATGTTACAAATTTCTACTCTGTCTTAGTCAAACAAACGAAACCCCCAAACAAACAAACAAAACTCTATGCTTCCTCAACATTGAAAAATAGTTAACTATTCTTTAAAACAACAGTTCTTAGCTTTTCTAATGCTGTGACCCTTTAATACAGTTCCTCATGTGGTGACCCCCGAGCCATAAAATTATTTTGTTGCTACTTCACAACTGCATCCTTGCTCCTGTTGTAAATCCTAGTGTAAATATCTAATATGCAAGATATCTGATATGAGACCTCAGAGGGGCTGCGACCCACAACCTGAGAACTACTGCTTTAGAATGTCAACATGAGACTGCAGATTGATCGTACCAGGAGTCCTTGTGAGCTTTGCACAGCTACTGTACTACACATGGAGATAGACAACAGTGTAAATAAAACCCAAAGTGCTTGTGCATATTCTTACAATGCTGGCCATATATCCCTGTCCCCTGGAGAATTACAATAAGCACAAATTTCATCTGAAAGGAAAAAAAAATTTCCCCAGTGGAACATACTCACATTAAATTGTTACAATGCTTATTTTGGTACACTATTTCTGGAAGTATTTCTCTGTGTCTGAATATGGCAGACATAGCCAGATCTGGCAAACACATATATGTTACAACTTGCTTGTCAAACACACACATCGGAACATCCTGAGTGCACTGAGCTTATTTACAAGGCAGGCAAAAATGTGAAATTTTATTATTTATAAGCTGTAAAATGCATATTAATTTTGCCAAGGTTTATAAACTATTACACACTCTCACACATGCTTAACCATGTGTGGATCACGTTCAATGACGTGCCCTGCAATAAGATAAGTAGTAAATGCTCAATATAAATATTAAACTCCAAAATGTACAGATTCCATTTATTCATAATGTGTGTGCATCAGGCTTTTGATATTTGGACTTCATAGCGTTCTTACCCATGGAAGCAAATAACTGTCCGAGTAACTTCCGAGGTGGAAGTCTCCAACAAAGACAAGCCCGAAGGAGCTAGTTGAGCCAGAGAGCATCAGGTCCCTGTTCCTAAGGATGCTCATATGGCCAAGGGTAAAGATTATATTCCCTTCTACAGCTGGTATTTATGATAGACAAAATACCTGTAAGATTGTATGCTTGTAAATAATGTCATCTCAATAGTAAAGATCATTAGAATGGCATTTACTCTCCCTAAAAACTGGCTTATGAAAGCAGAGGACCCAGTATGTAAATGTCTACCGCCGCTAGCACACACAACCCAATTCCACTCTTCCCACTGCCCAGCAGCTCTCTGTGCGCCATTATGGCAGTTCCTTTGGTACCTTCTCCCAACACATCACATATGTGACCTCGCCGTGCTCCGGCAAACCACCTGAAGATC
Organism: Mus caroli; assembly: GCF_978045245.1. Classification (NCBI taxonomy): domain Eukaryota; kingdom Metazoa; phylum Chordata; class Mammalia; order Rodentia; family Muridae; genus Mus; species Mus caroli. Next base: position 75,128,695 of record NW_028227264.1, read on the forward strand.
TGAGCTAGGACTTAGTCAGTCTTAGCCACCTGTCCTGCTCCATTGACCACTCACCCAGGCCCACAGAATCCCCTTACCTCAGAACAAAGCAGCCCTGTGGGGTCAAGAGGATCAAGTTGGATGTGGGAACCAGACAGATGGTTACTCTTCCCGTTTAGAGAAGATGAAATGCTAACAGAGAAAAATTAGACTGATGTTTTGTTCTCAACCGAAAGAGGCCACCCATCCCATTGGCCTGGGGTGGGAACCGCGTGACATCGCCCAGGCACATGTGACCTACTTTTCGCCCAGCTCCCCTTGTGCCCTTGGAGGGGCACCCAGCACTCGTGGCTGTCATTTCAATGGCTCCTGCCCCCAACAGGACTGAACAAGCCAGTGTGCCTGCAGGACATATGCATAGCAGCTCAGCCTGAAATGGGGAGGGGAGATTGGCTAGCATTAATCCCGACATAGCTTTTCATATCAGCCATTGTCATTGTGCTGACCATCCACATACAGCTTGGGCAGAGGTGGGTCCCCAGCCACTGACTATGGTGTTGCCTCAGATTGACTGGAGACATTTGCAAATGCATAGAAAATTCCTCACCAGGATTAGTTATCCAAAAGGACCCAGACTGGAAATCCCTGCCTTCCCTATTTTTAATTCATTGTAGTCAGCCCTGAGAAGCAAGTCTATGCACACACTCAAAAGTGGAGGAGCACGCTAAGTCATTTAAGGTGTTCCAGATGTGGGCTGTGATGTGCTCATGCAGGATGCAGGGACTGTGTGAGGACCTCTAGGCTCAAATACCTGAGACCTAAATGGAGGGGAAGCGTGCATATTGGCCTCCATCGAACTGAGCAGTTCTCCTATCAAGCAGGAGAGAGTGGCTATCCCACGCTACTTTGATATTGATATGTTAATTTTACCCCAGCCACTTATGTAAGATCAGAGGAGATAATGACCAAAACACAAGCAAGCACATATAAGGACAGGCCAGGAAGAGCTATGGGTGTACTAGAAGGCAGACTGCCCAGTGAAAGGAGCTGGTCACTGTGAGCACAGAAATTGCTAGTAACTCTGCAATGTCCACCACAGCACAGAAAAGAAAGAGGAGTCCTGAAGCCTCACTGTACTGGCTGGTTTCGTGTGTCAACTTGACACAGCTGGAGTTATCACAGAGAAAGGAGCTTCAGTTAGGGAAATGCATCCATGAGATCCAGCTGTGGGGCATTTTCCTGATCAAGGTGATCAAGGTGGGAGGGCCCATTGTGGGTGGTACCATATCTGGGCTGGTAGTCTTGGGTTCTATAAGAAAGCAGGCTGAGCAAGCCAGGGGAAGCAAGCCAGTAAGTAACATCCCTCCATGGCTCTGCATCAGCTCCTGCTTCCTGACCTGCTTGTGTTCCTGTCCTGACTTCCTTTGGTGATGAACAGCAGTGTAGAATTGTAAACTGAATAAACCCTCTACTTCCCAACTTGCTTTGTCTTGTGATCTCCCTGGCATGTATTATTTATAGTATATAATTTCTGGGTCAAAACTACATAAATTATGTCAGGGATGCATGCCTGCAATGCTAGCACTCAGATTTGCTGGTCTCTGATCGGCCACTCATTCAGGGAATGTGTGCCTGGGAAGGACCATGGACCTTCACATAGGGCTCAGCAAGTCCTAGAGGGATGTTCTGGGCAGGGCAGGGAGATGACTGGAGGAACTAGGTCCTTCATCTTACCTGGGAATTAAGGCAGACAGCAGCGGGAACCTAGCCAACCCAGGACACTGACTCAGCAGAGACTGCTGTAAGAACTCTGACCTCCAGGCATACCAGGGCCCTTAACATCTTGAAATCAGAGTTCCGTGATTACCTCTATGGGACCTTTGCAAGAACCACAAAATCAGCCCCTTTAATATTGCCTCCTGGTTCATAAGGCCCACCACGTCCCTCTCCTCTCCAAGAGTATAGAAGTATTCTACCCCAATAATTGTGGGGGTAGGGCCGGAGGGTTAGGGAGAAAGCCTTCAATGATGTATGGCTAGCTGCCTGCCCATAATCTTCCCACACTAAGTAAGCTCTTGCCTATGCTGCTGTAAGTAATTCCAGGAAGTCATTAGTGCACTGAGACACAGTTGGATAGACTTATCCCTTTGGTCTCCCATTGCCCTCTCTTTCTGGGATGAATTAAAAACAGGCTCTTCAGAAAAAGCCACATGGCACTGGATGAGCTGTGTTTGCTCTCTCTTGACGCACACCCATACCCAGGACCCTGATTCTGTAAACCCTCTCCCACCTTGACCAACGAGTCATAACTCTACTGTCCAGCTTACCAGCAAGGGCTGACCCATGAAGTTCCCTGGGGACTGGTAAGGTTCTAAAGTGGGGTGCAGGCCTGGCCAGAGGAACAGAGGGGGTGGCTTAGAGATTGCTCCCCAGAACATTTCTCCCACTCGACCAGAGTGATTCCCCAAGAGCTAACCCTCCAGTCAGTTGCTCTGTGGTTCCACTACTACCTGCATAGAGGGCCTAGGTACATGCTTGTCCCCAGTGTCTGTGCACTGAGGCTCCTTACTGCTGCATGGGCCCTTTCTAACAACTTCTGGGAGTTCTCATAGGGCTTCAGATCAATATGCAGGTCTGGGCTGCCATGAGCCTATGGGAGGCACTGAAAGAAGAGAGAGAGTAACCTTGTGGCCTTCTCTCTCCCACTGTCTTTTGCTTTCCAGAACTCATGGCATTCATCCAAAGTTGCAACGGGTGGTAGAAGTCTTTATTCACTGCCACACACCCAACCAGAAAGCACCTGGCCTTCTTATTACCTATACCATCAGAAAGCACTATGAGTGACGATGAGCAGCCGGAATTAAATGATTCTACCATCGTATCAGCAAGCAGAAAATTGGAATAAAACCCCGTGGTGACTAGCAGTGTTTGGGCATAGACTTCCGTTCTCCAGACTCTAAACCTGTGTTTGCCTCGTGACTCCTGGTTGCTCAGGCCAACTGCAGGAGAGGGGTCCAGCCCGTGTGGGTAGCCTCTGGGGTGGACTGGGCTTGAGGGTATACACGCATAATTTGCTCACAGCTCCGGGAAAGAGTCCAAAGCATATACAGAAGTTCAGGGCCCAGAGGAACAGAGCAGGACAAAACACAGAGCAGTGTCACTGCTAACATGAGTGTTCCTTAAAGCTGAGCCTGGCCTTGCTGCCGCCATGCCTGGTGAATGAACAAACAAACAGCAGGGCTTTAGGGTAACTCACCTTCCCCCATAGGCAGGCTCTATGGTTCAAAGCAGGCCCATAGATCCAAATGCTGAAGCACACTGTGGCTCAGAGCACCAGCCACCGAAACTGAAGGTCTCTGGCAGGGCTGGCTTGGCTGGAGCTCACCTACCTGAAAAAGAAACACAGGTGAGTACTGAGCTCTCAACTCCTGGGCCTTGACCTTAGGACCAGCAGCCTTTCTTTCCCCATTCAGCAGAGCCATTCAGACATTCAAAGGTCTCTGAAGTGGCCAAGGCTAAGGTCTATGTGCGGAGGATATGTAACAACAGGGATGACCACGGATGGCCAGAACAGCACCATAAAGGCAAAGGAACACAAAGAAGTGTCTATTTCACAACAGGTGTCCCAGAGGAGATGCTATGAAGAATTGTATGACTGGTCTGCTATAATATTTAGCATACCTGCCTTCTACTTACATTGTTATCATATATGTCTTCTGCTTATAAGCTTTAGCATATGTATCTGCATAGGCACTAGGTTTGTAATGACAGTTATTAGATACACACTAAGTGCATTGCTGGTTTTCTGTGTTCTCAGTCCACACATGCAAGACCACCAGGCTCTTCAACATCACCTTGCAGGGTTGCTGCTGGATACCCGTCCACACTGCCTTTTCCTCTCCTGCCTCTCTACAGCCTCAGCCTGTGCTTCTGGCCTTTCACTTTGGGAATTCAGATTTGGTGCCAACACCATACGTTTGATTTCTGGTTACACACATCACTTTGTCATTATGCTCCTTGCTGTTTGTTCTACAGGTAATATCTACAGCACACACGCATGATTCTGTTCTACAGGTAATATCTACAGCACACACGCATGATTCTGTTCTATAGGTACATATCTACAGCACACATGCATGCTTAGTAGAGCACTAAACAGGCTTCCGTATACAGGATTTTGTGCTGGGACCTGTGCGATCAGTGCGCCAGCAGTAATCACAACCTAGGCTGTGTCTGCCCTTGCCAGAGCTGTCCAGCTGAGCAGCTGAGGGAGGCTGCTTCCTGCAGGTGTGGGCCACTCGCCCACAACATAAAGTTCCAAGGCAAAGGAGAATACACTGGTACAAAGGGATCCCGTGACAGCCAAGGTAGAAAGGAACCCACCCCCACCCTTCTTCGTGGGTCCCAGAGCTGGGAAAGCTGTTGCACAGATGTGGCACTGAGCGCTGAGTGCCAGTGTGTGGGGCACTGAATGTGTATATGGTATATGACCTAAGAAAATATTTAAAAAGTTAAACAAAGGGGTAAAGAGGTTCCTCATTGGTAAAGGGCCTGCTTATAAACATGAAGACATGAGTGAGTTCAGCCCCAAGCAGCTGCATATAAAGCAAAATGCAGTCGTATACACTTATAATCCCAGAGCTGGGAAAGCAGAGGCAGGGGGATTCCTGGGAGTTGCTGGTCAGTTAGCCTAGCCAAATTGGTAAATTTCGATAAAAGACTCTCTCTCAAAAAAAAATATTGAGGGACATATCTAATATTAATCTGAATTCCACACACATATACATGTGTGTGTACTTGCACATACCATGAAAATGCATGTACATGCAAGCACACACACACACACACATTAAACAAAATAAGAGTCAGGTATGGCTTTTTCCACCTGTCATTTCCGCACTAAGGGAGCCAATGCAGGAGGATCATAAGTTCAAGGCTACCCTACAATACAAAGCAAGACCTTCATTCAAACTCCAAGGGCTAGGGACATAAAGCAGTGCTAGGTTGTTTGCTTGGCATCCACAAAACCCTGGGTCTGATCTCCAATACTACACAAAGAGATCCTCTATTAACCATTGCAGCATTAGCTTGTATTTGTCTTTATCCCATCCCCACCCTGAATCACACTGGCACGACGTGGCGATTAAAAGTACACAGCCTACTTGCCCACACTGAGAACAGGCACTGTGGGAGGGGACTGGAACCTCTAAGTGAGTGAGTGAGTGAAGTACAGGGAAGGAAGCTGAAGCTGAAGCCACGAGCGGCGAACACCACAGGGCTCTGCTCAGGTGTCCTGCCGGAACTATGCTACATCCCAAGAGTCACGGTGAAACCTCTGAGAGAGAATCCAGCCCAGGGAACTCTTGTCCCCGGCATCCCAGGTGCCATTCCCCAGAAGAGGCCTCATCTAGAGACCCCCTCAAAAGTGACTCACTAGTGTTCCAGGTTTAGTGACAAGCATTCTGAAGACAGTGATGTGCCAACACTAAAATGGGTGTCTCGAGGAGAAAGCACCCAAACAGTAGCACCTCCCAGGTCCCTGTTCAAGGCCCTCAGAATTCTAGAAGCAAGGGCAGATTTTCTCAAATCGGCATTGAGAATTCTCCTGTCAATCAGCATGGGGCAAGAAAAAGAGCATAAAGATTCTGTCCTGATGATGTTACAGTGAAGTGGTCAGAGCCATTTGTCATGAAGGAACAATAAAACTTGCAGGAGAAAGAAGGGGAGCACTGTGGAGTTTTTGTAGCAATGGTGGTGGTGGCCACAGTGCAGATGGCAGAAGCGTGGGCAGCCCACACACAACTCCAGAAACAAGGCCAAGAGTGAGGGCAGACAGCTTCAGGACCAACTTCTGGGCCTCCAGTCGGGAAATGGTGTACATGAGAACTAACAGTCATGGACGAAGGTGCTTCAGAGGAGCTGGGGCAATGGAGGACGAAGGCGCTCGGAGCCGTGTTAGAGAGCTAAATAGAGGGCGAGAGAGCAGAACAGAGTTTCCCTCAGAAACAAGGGAGCTAAGACAGTGCAAGGCACCATGTGTTCATCTCCTTTCCAGGTATCCCACTCAGGTTGTTTGCTTTTTGTTTGTTTGTTTATTATTTATTTATGTGCAGGAGTGTTTTGCCTGTGTGTCACATGCATGCAGTACCTACAGAGGCCAGAAGAGGGTATCCGATCCCCTGGAACTGAAGTTTCAAATGGTTGTGAGCCACAGGGTGGGTACTGGGAATTGATCCAATGTCATCTGCAAGAGCAGCAAGTGCTCTTAACTACCAAGCCGCCTAGCCCCTTGCGGTTTTGCTTTTGTTTAAAGCTGCATTTTGCTGTCCAGCAGGAAGGGACATGTTCTATAGCACATGTCTCCATCAGACATTTGGCCTTGTTAGTGCAGACACCATAACCCTTTAGGGTAGATAGGAAACAAGGCACAGAGTATCTCTTGGGGTAAATGACCTTCTCAACGTGACGCTCATTACACTTTGGAGAAGAAACAAAGGTTTCACTGATGGCAAAACTCACACCCACCACAAAGCAGGACACTGGGCTGAAAATACTTGAGAGTAAACCTGAGTCTCTAATGAAACTGTGTGTACTTTTCTCTTCATTTCTCCGTAAATGACACAGTACAACTACTTATAGGGTATTGCACATTTCGAGTGATTCACAGATGATTTAACATATGTGGTAGATGTGACTGTGATATGTAGTATGAAGCTACTCTCTGAACGTCAGTGTCCATGTGGGCGGGGTGAAGGGGTGGGTCTTAGAACCAAGGTCCTAGACATGTTGATATAAACATGTCAGATATAAAAATAAATCTTGAGAACTAAAGGATTATAAAAGGAAAAGATATATAGCGGACTATAAAAAGAGAAACTATAGACAACATACCACATATTAAAAAGATATACAACAAAGAGGACTATGCTAAGTACAGGCTCAGTTCTGAGGGATGGGATAATCCCTCAGTTATATCAGAAGACACATGCACGGGCTTCTCTGCCTAGTCAAAGTTCCAGGTTAGGTCTATGCTATGCTCTCTATGGGAGACCCAAAGACTTTACAAAAATGAAAGCTAAGCACAAGGAGCAGGCAAAAGTCCATCAGTGTGATACACAGGAGGGAAGGGACAGGGCCATAATGTGGTCTCCAAGCCTGAGTGAGACCCAGCAGGTACCTCCTCCCCCAGAGACTTCACTCGCAATGAAGTTGTTTGGTGATGAACATATAGGAACAAGGTAGCAGAGAGGCAGCTATATGACACAGAAGCTTCAGTTGCAAGGAAAGGCAGCATAAACAGAGGATCTGAGCAAGGGTCATGGTCAACCCATCTGCCAGGCGATGAGGGGTCAATAGTAAATAGGCAGGGACATTGTCAGGTCAGAGGAAACAGGGAGGATGGAATACCAACTGGGCCGGAGACTGCAAAGGCATCTTAGCACGTTTGAAATGTCCACCCAAAATCCAACTTACTGTAGGTCACAGAGATCAACCCTGGTATGATTTATATGAATAGAAAAGGGAGGTATCGTAGCCCGTCATGGTGGCGCATGCCTTTAATCCCAGCACTTGGGAGGCAGAGGCAGGCGGATTTCTGAGTTCGAGTGTAGTCAGTCTAGTCTACAGAGTGAGTCCAGGATAGCCAGGGCTACACAGAAAAACCGTCTCAAAAGAAAGAAAGAAAGAGAGAGAGAGAGAGAGAGAGAGAGAGAGAGAGAGAGAGAGAGAGAGAGAGAGAGAGAGAAAAGAAAAGAAAAGAAAAGAAAAGAAAAGAAAAGAAAAGAAAAGAAAAGAAAAGAAAGTAAGAATAGAAAAGAAGAGAGAGGTATCAGAGGGCAGTGCTATTTTGACACAATGTGCTAACATGGCTGCATTTGAGTTTATAACTCAAAGTTGCTCGGGCATACTTTGGTCAGTTCTGCCTATCTTTTTACTTAGGATCATAGAGGCTTGTGGCCAACTTGAATCTTCTTTATGAAGAGCTCCCCACCTTAGGAAGCCCTGTGGTGGAAGAGCGCACATTTCAGCTTTCTGGTGCCATTGGTGTTCTTAGCCAGTTTTAGATTAAAACACAGTAGCGAAATAGTAAGATGTAGTGGCTAAAACTTAAGACGTGGAGCTGAATAGCTTTAACCAAAGGACAGTTTACATCACATGAAGAGCATTCAGGAAAAGATTCATTAAATTAGCCAGCAAGAAGTAGTAGTGTGAGCCACAGAGTCGTTCCTCCTATGTTACTCAAAGGCCTGGAGAACCAGCGCTTGTACAGCTCAATAGGAGACAATGGAAGTCCAGGAAGCCAGTTTGGCTGTCCCTTCTCTTCACAATGGGAATGCCAATGGGGAGGGCACAAAGGTCAAATGATAAATTAGCTCCCTTGCTTGTCTCCTTGTCTGCTGCTTTGAGGCCTGCTAGAACAACAGCAGCAACCATTCTGATGTCTGGCTGATCAGGCTACCATAGGCAATACTATCAGTCTCAAAGGGTAAAGAGCCCAAGTATGTCACATTGTCCTTGGGGGCATGGCAGCCACAGTTAACACCCTCAGGTGCTTTGTGAGTATACAGACTGTGCCATGAGGAATAAACCAATCAGGACATGGTGCGTGCTCAGATGCCTGAGGTCTGGAAGCATCTGGCCAGGCTCAGGGGCAAGCCAAGTATCCAAGGGAAACAGGAGTATTTCCTGTTGGTCAGTCCTTGCTCCCTGCAGCCCATCCAGGCAATCAGCAAAAAGCAGAACTGAGCAGCTCATCTGAACACACTAAGAAACCAGGAGAAAGGGGTCCGAGCAAAATGGAGCCACATGGACAAAATGGCCACTCACAACTCTTCACTAATGGGTTGGTGGCCATTACGTCGGCCATCAGCATGGCCTCTGCTTGGCCATTACACAGGCCATCAGCTCCATCTCTGCTTGCTTCACTGTACAAAGCCCTACTTTCATTCAGCTTTAAAATTAATGTTTATATCGTTTGCAGAAAAGTACAAAACAGTTACGGACAATAAAGAAAAATGTTGCACACTAGCAAAGAAAAATTCCTAATCATTTGGTATCCTTCCTCAAGGGTCATAGGTGGTGGGGGTGGCTGCCTTGCTGGCCATGGCTTGGCATTTTGTCTCCACTTGCTGGACCATAGAGACAGTCTCTTAGTGCACCACACGTTGGGAGGCTAGCATCTGAGGTGGCCCGCAAGACTGCCCACATGAGCACCAAGTGGCTGTTTTAGTGAAGATCAATTTGGTCACATTAGTTTCTTCTCCTGCTGCTGGATGCCCTTGCTCAATGGCCTGTCACTCAGAACCGTGGTCCACCTTGGAACATAGTATGGTTGCAAAATGTAAGGTTGGCCTCCTCTTAGCATGAAGTGTTTTAAAAAGCCTGTATAACAAAGTACTCGGGGGGAAAAAACTGTGATAGTCTTTAGAAAATTCTGCTACTTCTATGCCACTTTGAGGAAGGCTTTCGATGACTAATCCTATCATGTACACATGAATGTGTGTGTATGTGTGCGTGTGCATGTGTATGTGTGTGAAATTTCTCATGTACACAGAGTCACTTTTATAAATGGGTAATAACTACACAGTGAAACTTGATAGTGTTGACAAATTTGTTAAAATAAAAAATAAAACCTCTCAAAGAGTTTGCAACTTTCCCCTTATCTCTGCAGAGAACTCTGTTCTCTGTAGCCTTGAGGGCCACAGACTTGAGGACAGGAAACACAGATGGGAGTGGGTGACCTGCATCCTTCTTCATCAGGAAAGTGGAGCTTACACCTCACCATAGTTCTTTTGGCTGTGTGACTGGGGTCCATGGTAGGGTTTGCAGGGCCAAACAAACATCAGGCACCAAAAGTATCTAGGAGCTATGACGTGGATACCATAGACCAATAGGATGAGACCAAAGGGCTGCAGTGAGCACACCCTTGGTACCATCATTCTGTCATAGTGCCTGTGAAGGCCCCCAGGAATGCTGGGATTATTATACTGGGCAAGGACTTATGAGGTTGGGTTTCTAAACAGTCAATTTGGCAAGCCTTGGGACATGGCCACAGCCTTGGTGAGCCAGGGTTAGGTCGTTAGACCAGCCTTGCTACAAAGCCTTCAGAAGACCTTTTTTAAAAAAGGGGCCAGGAAGGATGGACATTAAGGAGGGCAGAATGGACTCCAGAGATGTGGGCTGAGGAAACAGCTGCTGCTGCTGCTGCAGAGGCTGGGTAGGGATGCCTGCACTGGGGCACTATAGAGGGGCTGCTGCTGAGCTGGGGAGCCGCCTGGGCCAGGAGAGGGGAGAAGAAGGTGAGGGCTGCTTATTTGTATATAACAGGAACAAAGCAGAGGCTGAGTCCATTCCTTTGATTCCTCTCCCATTGGGGAAAAAGCCTAATTCTGAATTATGTTCAGCATCATGTTAGCTGATGCCATTATCTTGATTAATTCCCAACTACTTACTGGTAAGGATTCTCTCTCATTAAGAGTATGTCTTCCATAAATAACAAAAGACAAGTACTTTATTAGAGAAGGGTCCGCTATTTCACAGTTTGGGCAGAGGGGGACAAACTGAGCAAGCCTTTTGGCTGTCCTGGGATGGCCTGCTCCTCTAACTCGGGAAACTGTTCAGAGAATAGCTCCTCAATCATTAAAAGTCCATTTAAAGGATAGATGGAGAACACATGAACATACATACATTCATGCATGCATATACATGCACATATACAAGTTTTATACACTACACATGCACACGCACACACACACACCATGGTGCAGCCTTTCCAGCATCATATTCTCTAAGACTCACTTAGGACTCCTGTCTCCCTCTAAATAAGCTTACTGTTCATAAGTTCAGCTTTGTCTTTATATATAGTATACCAATACGGCTTGGTGCCATCAGAGGCTTCTGTCAAGCTGTGTGTTGAAGAGCTTTCCAGAGAGGGGCTCTTAGAGGCAGAGAAGGGAGCCAGAACTCCTCTAAGGAGTCAGCACACATGACACTTAGGCCTGCAGGGCCCAGATGTGCAGCCCGGGATGTGCATCTGCTCAAATGCTGCTGTGCTGCGGCTATGGGTGTGATGGATTGGTCACTGTCTTGGCACAGACCTCATCTAAATCAGGATACAGGTCATAGGGGCTCCATGGGGGCCCTGGAAACATCATGTGAAGGTGGCCTCCTGCTGCCCAGGGCTCAGGATGGTACTGGCTCGCATTCTCTGAGAAAATCTCTTGAAACACTGGGGTCCAAAGATGCGGGCAAGGCACTGGGCTGTGGCTGTAAGGTTGGCAGGCAAGAGCTAAAGCTGTTGCCAGTTACCATAACCTGGTGAAACAGGGTCTGGACCACCACCTTCCAGTTTGCAGAAAGTTAAAACAGGCTTCCCCTTTGTTATGTGTGGCAAACAGAACAGCTTCTAGGACAGGCAGGAGGGTGAATTCCACACTGCAAAGGCCTAGGGCCTCTGAGCTGACAGAGAGGGTCATCAGCAGGCACCAAAGCAACAAGAACTTTCTGGAGTTTCTTTTCGCACATGGGTTTTTAGTGAGGAAGCACTGTAAGATGCACGTGTAGCTTCAGGTGGCCTGGTTGCTTACAATGCAAGTCTAGCAAACTATCTGATGCTTTCAGCATGCCAGGTTTGACTGTATACTGCAAAAAGCCCAGAGACAATCTCAAGTGTGGAGGAAATGTGGACAGGCTGGTGAGAAAGGGGCTCACAGGACGAGAGCTATGGTAGGAAGGTCATGGCTGGCCAGAAGCTGAGGTGGTAAATTAGGCGCAACTCATAAGCTCTGAGCAAAGGTATGTGTGGCCTTCTTTCTCCCTAGGAACCCCGAAATGTTTTCCATCTCAGAATAGAATATGAAGACCCACAACCTCATCCCATGCCCCCTTGCCCCAGAGTCTAGCCACAGGCTGGAAGAAAAGGTGGGGGCCAGATAAGCACAGGCAGCCACATTCCTTGTATCTGCCTACCATGCATGGCACATTTGGAATCAACACAACTTGCCCATGCAGTCTAATGATGAAGCCCTTCCCATCCCAGTTCACGGAGGGGCTCTTCCATTATAAGGGAGCTGGCAGCCAGCTGGCTTTACCCACTACCTCTGGATTTTCCCAGCCATGCCTGGGTGGGAGTCTCAACAGGACGAAACGCTCAGGGAGTAGAAGTGCTTTTGTGGTTATGGGGGTACCTGCTGGCAGTGATGAGTCTTGGGGGGACTCAGGAGAGGGCAGCAAGCACAGGGCTGCAGACCCCAGCATGTGTGAGACCAGGGACCAATGATGAGCCTGGGCCATGTGGCCATGAGGGTCTTGAGGAGCCTTGGTAGGAGAATTTCAAGAGCTGCGTCCTATGAGCTATGAATAATGACTGGTCCTCTTACAACAGATCATGATTTCCAGCAGAAGCCATCCAAGGAATGAACTTTAACTGAACAAATTTTCCTCTTGCTTACTCCAGGGACGAGGTCTAGTTTAGAGCACAGCAAAGAGAGGAGGAAGCCTGTTCAGGGACACAACTAATGAAGCACACACTGAAGAAACAATTCTACCGCAGAAACATGAAAAACTCAAGCTGGCAGAGATGTAGCTTCAGGCATGCTAGCTCTGACCATGAGCTGATGGATGAAATATACTAAGGGCTCTCTACACAGCTCACAGCCGTAGGCCTGATCTGTGCCCTGCACGTGAGGGTGCTAACCCCCGATGCAGCCCCAGCCTCCCCAAAGAAGGCTGGCTACTGTAGTCTGGGTGCTGTGGTCAGCAGGACTTCCATACTTAACAACTCCAGAAACACGTACTCATAACCCTTGCTGATGAAGCACAAACTATAAAAATACCAGGAGTCATTGCATATGTGGAATCAGTGCCATTAGGTGGCAGCAGAGCACCATGGCCTGCTCAAGCACAGCCGTCTCCCTTTCCTCAAAGTCAAAACTATGCCCTGGGCTTTGGCTACAGCCCAGCACTGAGCCCTCACAGCACCTGCCTCTATAATTCTAATGCGAACAGGAATCACCCACATTCCCACACTTTATCGTCCACAGCTATTTCTAGCTCCCAGGGCAGAAGTGAACCACGCTACAGAACTGAAACTGTTTCCTTCCAGGCTAGTCTAGAAAGTGTGTGCTGGCCTAATTCATCCCAACAGGGTGTCACAGTGTTTGCGTGACTTCAGTCAGTGCCCATGGCCTGTTACCACTTTCCCGGATCAATGATGCCTTTCTGTGACACCATTTATTTCACTGTAGGCAGCACCAAGGCCCAGTCTTGCTATTTGTTTGGGTGGGGGTGGGGTTCCAAAGCATCAAAGACTGAAGTGGCAAAATGGAATGTGGAATAGTGGGTACAGTTTTCTGATAGTCAGCCCTGCCTGGGTTAGCAGGGTGTGTTGTCCCACAGCCCTGTGGCCGTGGTGCCCTCAAGGCTTAGACATTTATGACAATGACTGCTGGAAATGTATGGTCCAGGCAGTAGGTCCAAGATGCTGGCTGAGCAAAGCCCACAATTGAAAGGGGGAACTGAGAGGGGTTCTGGGTTCCATGGAAGAAGATCTTACAATGTGTAAGGAACATTCTCTCAGTCCTTGCCTAAAGGGGCCTAAAGCAGAAAGCAGTCAATGTTGGTCTGCAGCGACTGCTAGACACTGGCCCATTTCAGGGGACCTAAACACGATCATGAACCTCAATTGATGTGACCAGTGGAACCCTTGCCCCAGGCTGCTTCACAAGGCCATGGTGCTGTCATGTAACAGCTGGACATTTCCACCCATAAATAATCATAACACTGGGGTGGAGACACTTGCCAGGCACCAGAACCATGCACTTTGGTTTCTTCCTTGGTCTTGGACAGGAAAGGTCAGGTAGGATCTCTGAGGACCACAGCCACCCCAGACAAATAGCCCCCGGGAAGAACTGCAGCCTGCCATCGGGGACTTAAAGTCACAGAGACAAGGGAACTTAACCTCTTGACAAGCCCACTCTATTTCTACTGTAAATGGATGGACAGGTCAATGACGCACCCATCCACCCAGCCAGCATCCAAGTGCGGTACCATTGGAAGCACTGAGCCAGATGCAGTCTCTGCTGTGTCAGTATGGGTGAGACAGTGTTCACTTGGCCTCACCAGTGAACAACATCCAGAACAGTCTCTCTTCGTGGGAAACTAACAAAAGCATGGCCTCCCTCGGAGATAAGGGAGCCCTCCTTGCTGTTCCAGGACAGTGTTCAGGAAATACGATTGCTTTTGTTAATTTTTGATAGACTCCCCCCTCTTTTTTTCTCCTCCCTCCCTCCCTCCCTCCCTCCCTCCCTTCCTCCCTTTCTGAGACAGATTTTCTCTGTGTAGTTCTGGCTCCCCAGGAACTTGCTCTGTAGAGCAGGCTAGCTTCAAACTCAGAGATCCACCTGCCACTGCCTCCTGAGTGCTGAGATTAAAGTTGTGCGCCACCACCACTCGCTGTCTTTAACAGACTTTCAAAGATCAGTTTTGGACTCACAAAAGACTGGTACCCTCTTATACACTCACAGCCCTCCATTATCAACACCTCCCACCAGAGGACCCTTGCTATAACCAACTATGACACCAACTATGATACATGGTTCCCTTTGGAAATACATTCTCCATCAGGGTTCATGCCTGTTGTATATTATTCAACTTCGGGAGAAGGTATAATGATGTGTACCCACGATTGCAGTACCACATAGACTAATTTCACGGCACTAAAAACGTCTCCATAATCTGCGCACGCATCCTTCCCAACGTCAACCTCTTGGCAATCACTCACCTTTGTTCTGTGCCTGTAGCTGTGCTTTTTCTAAAACAGCACGCGGTTGGATCATACAGTTTTGGGCATATTCTTTCACTCAGTACTAAGTATGATTTCTTCATGTCTTTGAATGACTGGCAGCTCAGTTCTCTCTAACACTGAATAGCGAACTGTATCGTCTGAATGTACCATGCTTTCCTATGGCTTCACTCATTGAATAATATCTTGTTGCATTTACACTTTTGGCCATTATGAGTGAGGCTGCTGCACATCCATGTACAGACTTCTGGACGGGCATAGCTTAGCTCATTTGGGTTGATATCCAGGAGCCTAATGGTGGCATTGTAAAATACAACAACTTCCATTTGCAAGAAACTCTTCCTTCATAAGTGACAAATAATAAAGTCTTCCTTCATAAATGACTATGAAATTTTGTTTCTCACTGTGGAGGACAGAGGGAGACAGGAAGAAGGACGGAAAGGAGAGAGGAAGAGAGAATGAATGAATGAATGAATTAATTAATTAATTAATATGAATTCTCAGTGCTCCACACTTCTGCCAATGTGTGGCATTGTCAATGTTCTGTACTTGGCTATTCTGGTAGCTGTGTAGTGATATCTCATTTTAATTTAATTTCCCTAATGAGATATAATGTGGGATATCTCTTTCATATATTGGCTACATAAGTATCCTTTCTGGTGTGGTAACTAAATTGAAGGAGTTTTCCCTGTGTTTTCCATCATAGTCCCGTAACAGTCATTGTTTTATAAATATTTCAGTCCGGGGCTCAGTTTTTCACTCTCCTGACAGAATCATATTCTATAAAGCAGAAAACTTCTACCAAAATTAATCACTTCTTTCCCCCATAAATTGATACTTTAACATCCTCTCAGGAAAACTAAAAGCCATCTTGATTTTCTCCTCTATGTTCCAGTTTAGTTTGGTGTTTTACAGTAGGTCCATTTTGAGTTGCTGTCTTTTGGTCGGAGGGGCCTGTAGATGCCAGAGTTTCCCAGCTGCTGTCTTGCCTAAGTGCACCAAAGATCAGCTGACTATATCCATTGACTTACTGCTGAGATCTTCTCAGTTATGAACTTGTCTATTCTTTTACCAACACAATATTATCATCATTACTGTAGTTTAAAGTCTTTAATTCCATTTATTGATTAGTGTGGGTGCACACACACGAGTGTGGAAATGTGTGCACACTCATATCAAGGCACATATGCATAGGTCAGAAAACTTGTGGGAATTACATCTCTCCTCTCTCCACGTGGGTCCTGGTGATTGAACTCTGGTCATCAGGCTTGGTAGCGATCTCTGTTGAGCCTGGGGGGTGGGCGATCTCTCTATTGAGCTTGGTGGTAGGCGATCTCTCCATTGACCCTGGTGGTGATCTCTTTCTGCTGAACTCTGTCATCATGTTTTAGAGAATGTTTTGAAGTCAGTAACATCATTTTGCTGTTTTCCTCTTTCCTCCACTGGACTGCTCTGGGTCAGTTCTTTCCCCAAATAAACTTCAGAATCACTTTGTCAGTGTCCAAAATAGAACTACTAAACATATTTATTTTATTGGGGTGACTCTACATCAAGTCATGACAAAGTGACATTATCACAATATTGAATCTAATCCTTGAATATGGAATATCTCTCCATGTAGTTAATTCTTCTTTGATTCAGTTATCAGTTTTTTCTAATAGTTGGCCATATATAGATTTTGTGTGTAGTGTATGCATGTGTGTGTGTTTGCTTAAGTATTGGGGGCCTGCTGAAGTGGTATTAGATTCTAATTTTAATTCTGCTTGTTTATTACTAGCATATAGTACTCTGACTTATTTTTGCATATTAATCTTATATCTCAAACTCTTTCTATAATGATCTCTTAGCTTTGTGACTTTTGGGTAGTTTTTGTCTGCTTACAATTTTTAATCTTAAATGTCCGCCTGAGGCCCAGATGCCCAAGGCTGGACTGGCAGCCTGTGGTTTTCCTGGGAGGTGATGGGAGCTTTAGGAAGTGCTTGCCACCTAGTAAAAAGATGTCAGCTCACTGCAAGTGTGCCCTTCAAGACAACTGGAACCTGGACTGCTCTCCTCTCCCCCTCTGTCAGACAGCCTAATTTTCTTCTCTAAGAAGTCACCTTGTTTTCAATCTTTCCTTATACTTCACTGATTCATATCACTGTGATTTAATTTTCATCTAGTTCAAAACATTTCTGAATTTCACTTTCTCATTCCCTCTCTCTAAAGACTTTCTAACATCACTTAAAAGGCAGGAGGGAGGGTCCTGTGGTTCGGAACAAGAGCCACTCTGACCCAGTGAGCCCTCTTTGATGCCAGGCCCTTTCCTCCTCCCTTCTGGTCCACTGTCACTTTGTGGAACAATAATGTGGGTGCAGGGAGTGCTCGCTACTGGAAATGCTTAGAGCAAGAGCTGTTTTCCAGCTTGAGTTCTAAACTGGAGGATCATCAAAATAAATTCTAGACAGAGATAAAAATGAAAAATAATATGTAACTACAAAATGCCATTTGCATTGGCAACTTTGCCAGCTGCTGTGATAAATTACCCTGATAAAGAAGAGAGGACTTAAGGGACAAAGAAGTCTACTTTGGCTAATAATTAAAGGCACAGGCCATCATGCTGGAAAAGTACGGATGGCTGGCTACACTGAATCCTCAGTCCGGAAGCAGAGAGTGACAGCTGCCAGTGTCCAGCTAGCTTTTTTCTTGTCCATGCAGTCTAGACCTAAGTGCAGGGAATGGTCCTGCCAATTTCGGGGTGGGACTTCCCACCTCAATTGACCAAGATAATCTCTCACAAGCAAGGCTGGAGGCTAAGCTAATCAGCCTGTTCTACGCAGACCTGTCCAAAGGCTTGTCTCCTAGGAGATCCTAGATCCCGTTGGGTTGGTAAGCCTTATTAACTTCCGCAATAGTCAATGTTTCTAGAGCACTACAATGAACAAACCCCTATATATCTTGATCAAAAGCAAGAACTCATAAATGAAAAGCGCTCCCTGGAAATTACCTTCTAACCTGTGACTTTCTCAAAAAGAAACTAGCTCACAAATATAAAACTCTCAAAGGATGAGCAGCAAGGAAATTCAGGGATCCTAGAGCAGGCAGCATCTGTATGAGAAGGATGCTGGTTACAGTGGCATCTAAGAAGCAGATGGCAATGCCAACACAGATCCTTGGAGGACAGAGCCTGCCCGCAACCCTGGGTCAACAGACAGGAGTAGAACCTGGCACAGATGCACTCTGGGAGGCAGTGATCCAGACCTGGGACCATGGCCATTGGAGGCTTGCTCTTCAGAGAACCTCCCACTCCTCCTCCCACTGCCAATCCTGTGACTCAACTCCTCTCAGTTCGGGCTCTTCATTCTAAATGGGGATCATGAAATATCCACCTTTCAGGGCTGCAGGAAGTACTCTATAATTTGCAAATGGTACACAGATAGATAAATTTTCCTCACACAATCCTAAAGTAAAAATAGGAGACAAGAGAGGCATTGGAACACGTTTACTATCTTAGTAGCGAATGATACCAGGATGCCACTGTCTGCTGGCAGAGGGGAAAAGAAAGGAAGGTATTCGTGGTGCACTCTAGATAACACGCCTCACAACCTGACCTCTGTTTCTCTTCTGCAGATTGTGAGGTCCCCAAGGCAGCCCAAGCTCTCTTCCTTGCCACAGTTCATAACCACTTGAAGAAGCCCAGATACCAGCGATGAGTCTCTCATCTATGTGAATCTGTCACACCAGCACTGTGACCATATCTTTACCTGGCCTTCCTTCTCCTGCTGGTTATCAGATGGGTCACACTTACTCTGAACAGGGTTGACACCTATCGAAGAAAAATTATCCCAGGGACATTGTCCCTGAAGACATGAAGGAGGTTTTCTTGATGTCTCTTCATGCCATCTTGTCAGCTCTTCTCTAGGCCTCCTAGTTTCTAAATGCACAGGGAAGGCAGAGGGAGCTGCCCATCCTACATGCAGGCAAGATCAGATGCAGGAATGAGGTACACCCCAGCTGGCCAGGGTCATGTCATAAGAGCAGTGGTGTTTGCTTCAACTGCAGACAAAAGGGGAAACAAGTCACATCCTCTTCAAGCACTCCTAGCTCTACAGTGACCAACCTTTAGAGCTGAGAGAGCTCACTTCTAATGGCCACACCTTTCGCTAGAAGCCTATCAGAGGACACAGAAGACGGAAGACTTTGCTCTGCCTGCTTGCTCTTGCCTTGCTAGCAAGTCCATTCCTTCACTGGCATTATCGCCTACTGGCTCAGGGTTCCAGTGTATACTGAAGACCAGCTGAGACATCTAGCCTCATGGAGTGAACAACTACTGGATTACTGAAGCTTGCACTGATAGCCACTGTTGAACTAGCTAGATCACAGCCTGTAAGACATTCTAATAAATCCCCTTTATCTATATCTATATCTATACCTATACCTATACCTATATCTATAATCTACCTACCTACCTATCTATAGATGATAGGTGGAATAAGACTCATTTTGTAAGTTCTGTGACTCCAGTGTCCACTACTGGCTGGTCTCTCTGAAGTTAAGGGTTAAGGATCTAGGGGATTCAGAAGGAAAGACTCAGACCCCACGGTTATCTTCCTATAGTCCAGTTCCAAATTCTTCTTTGATACTACCTACTACCACCCATCCAGAATGCTCACATTAGTTTCCTTCCCTTGATCTACCTTGGATAGAGGGAGCACTTAGCTTCCCATGCATGCAAATAAAAGGTCACAATTATGCCTTTCTTGATGGGAGCCAAACCCCTAGTAGGGGACACCCTTAGGCTGTGCATTCTCAGAAGGGCACAGGCCAAAACTGAGGCAGGTGTCCCAAGACTACAGTGTGATGATGTCCCATGTGGCCACCACGGTGCCAGGATAAGGATGACCAAGACACAGATATATAAGGAATACCTTGGCACAGATACCATTGTGGGAGGGGAGATGCAAACTACTTCCACACAATAGGGCTGTGTATCACTACAGGGTCAAGACATGAGAATCTTTGCTGGTGGTATCTGACATCCTTTGTTAACCTTCACTGTCAATTTGATGGTGTTTAGAATCACTTGGGAGATATTTATCTGGGCATGTTTCTCAGGGTGACTTAAGGAGGTTTAACTAAGAAGGAAGGATCTAGCCTGAAAGTGGGTGGTGTCATCCCATAGGCTAGCGTTCCCAGACAGAAGAAAAGACAAGAAAAAGAAGAGAGAGAGAGAGAGAGAGAGAGAGAGAGAGAGAGAGAGGGGGGGGGTAGGTCATGAGGAGCAAGCCAACAAGCAAGTTCCTCCATGGCTTCTCCCTCCAGGTTTCTGTCTTGAGCTCCTTTCTGCCCTGACTTGCCTCAGTGATGACTTGTATATGAAATACACCATTCTCTTCTATTGGAATCTTTTTCTCATGTGTTACACTTAGAAACCTGTTCCTTGAACATCCCTCCTATTGTGTATGCACCTCTTTTCCATGCTTTTGGCTTTCTTCAAGCATGTGACTGAGCTTGGCTGTACTCACACTCCTGCTGAAGCCTCAATCTGCCTGCCCTCTCCTGGAGCCCATACAGCTCGATTCTGTTCTCAGGGAGTGGCCCCAGCTCCTCTTTGGAGTTACAGGTAGCTGGGCATACTTTTTAATGTCAGGGCACAACCCATCGTCTGCTTTCTCAATGTGACTTGGGCGTGCACATCTCAAGCTTGTTCAAGAGCACTTCAGGGTGGAGAGCTCGTCCTTCTCTCCCACTCGTCTGTGCATCGAGGTCTTGTTCTTTATGGCCTATCTGCAATGCTCACAAATATTGTTTCAGTTCATTAATCCATATTCCTGGCCCTCTAACTGCAGACATCCCTGCCCCTGCTGTAGCTGCTGCTTAAATATGTCTTTTATGAAGGTTTTTGGATTAAGATGACAGTTCCTAACAACCTTTCTGTTGCAATAAACCACTAGAAGACTCCTGGGCACTATCTTTAGGCTCAAAACTCCCATTTTAAAGTATTGATGACATTTCAATATTGGAGTGCCACATAAGGCCTGAACCTACTTCCCAGCCTCACCTAAGGAGGGTACCACAAAGGCCAAGTGGGGCTGAAGGCTGCTTGCCTTGAGGTCCAGGCACAGAAAGGAAGCAGGAATCCAGTCAAGTGACAAAGCAAGAAGCTGGGAGCCAGAAGCATGGCTTTGGACTGGTGACGGGCCCAAGGGCCCAGCTCCCACAAGTAGCTCAGGCTCAGAAGTGAACTGCACATTGCTCTTGGGATCAGAGGCTAAACCATGTAGCTGCTCTGAATTTATTTAAGACTTAGCCAGCAATTTTTCCGTTGTCTGTAATTACCCCATGCCACTACATAACACTTGCTGTGTAGTTAACCAGCAATAACCATGGAAACCAAGTGCTGTTCTCGAACTGGAAAAAGTGTGTGTGGGGGGGGGAGGCAGGGGGAGTTGCTTTTTGTGTTTTTTGCTTTTTTAATTTCTTGGTTGTTTTCTACTTTGAGGGAAGTTAAGCTACGACCGCCAACAACTGGAACAGAAGCCAGGTGTGACATCCTGCCTTCTGCTATATCATCTCCTCAGGTTCTAGCTGTCCTTGCTCAGATGTCAGCTCTCTTTGCACCCATTTGTCACATGCTCTTACATGTGATAAATGGTACCCTGCTAAGATGCCACTCTGTCAGTTCCACCATGACCGTGCAACTATACAAGCATCACTGGAAAAACAAAAGCTACCAAGTACATGACACAGCTACGCAGGCCACATAACCCCAGAGGTCACAAAAGTCTCCTTTCTGGCTTTGCCCCAATCCCAGATTTTCAGACTTATCCCTGACAGCTGAAACAGACTTTCGATGTACACACTTGAATTTCACATGGAGTCCTGTCTTCATGCCTCTTGGTTTGCATTTTGGGCTGATGGTCAACAGCATCCTTAGGGAAGGACTTCCTTGTTGGAACCCACTGGTACCCACAGTACCCAGTGCTGGCTCTCCTCTCCCTCCTCCTATAGCACCTCAGATAAATGTTGTTGCTTCTCCCATTTCCAAAAGAATCCTAGCTTCCTCCTCCCCTCTTGCTTTTGCCCTGTGTAGTAAACCTCTAAATTACCTGTCCCCATGCCTGCACGTATTACTTACGTAGACTCTACCTTCAGTCTTCTTTTAAAGAAACATTTTCTTTACTCCTATGTGTTTGTGGGTGTTTGCCTGCGTGTATATCTGTGCACCACATGGATGCAGTCCCCAAGGATGCTGTAGGAGGACATTGGATTCCCTGGAACGAGAGCTATAGGTGCTGTGCGCTCCGCTCCCACTGTGGGTGCTTGGAACTGAACTCTTGTGTTCTGTAATAGCAGCAAGAACTCCTGTCCCTAGAGCCACATCTCCAGCTCCCCTGGGCCCCACACTTTCACTCTTGTACCCCCGAATCTCAAAAGCTCAAGGCAGCTTGTGGCTTCCCAGACTCATCCATTGGTCCTCACTCTCCCCCTCAGCAGGTTTGTCAGTGGGGATGGAAATATCCCTGGTCTGTGAGGCTGCTAGCTTATGTGCTTGTGGCTCCTCCTGTCCCTAGTTCCACTCCAGACAGTCCCTGCCTATTCCCCTACCTCCCCGGTTCTGCGAGGCTGCAACACCCAGGCCTCACTCTCTCCTCTGTCTACCTGTGCTCCCTCAATAGTCCATACTGTTTCTAGCTACACATGGGTTTGTCAGCAAAGCACAAGCCCACATTCCCTTCATTTTCTCTGCATGCCAGATGCTTCTCGCCCTTGAAGTCTCATTTCAGCTTTCAAATCAGTTTTGGTGGCCTTCCTGTTGTTCACTGAGCCTAAAGGTTGCTCACGTTCTTTCAGACATCGCTTCTCACTCTTTAGAAGACCTGGCCTTACACTTAGAAGCTGATGAAAAGCCTTAAGCTGCTACCCATAGTCAGCATGTCAACCGAAGCCAAACATGGACTTCATGCCAGGCTCTGATGAGGCTTGGGACAAATTCACCAGTGACCACACTGTTGGTTGGTGGTCTGTCCCCAGAGGTAGCCATCCAGAGTGGACTTCACACCTGAGGAAAAAGAACAAGCAGATACACTCGGCAGATAAAGGAACAGGACTGTCTGTTCTAGTCATGGGGTTCTACCCATGACTACTTCTCACTCGGATGCAGGCTGAGCCTCCCATTTAGTCTCTACTCACCCTGGGTCACCTGAGAGTCTATCCTACCCAGAAGCTATAGTGGTTCTGCAACAATCAGCTCTGGTATCTCTTCTGCATATATCTTGCAATAGCTCTCACTCAGGCTAAAGGAGGCTGTGGGGACCTACCCTTGCCTCTCAGAGCTAAGCTGCCCCATGCTCACTCTCCTTTGACCACACTGGCCTCTGGTGTTCCTCCACCATGAACTTTCATGCCAGCCATTCTTCTGCATGACTGTTCTGCTTACTCTCTCACCTTGGCTAAAGCATCGCCTTCTCAAGTGGGGCAAGATGTGTGCACATCTACACGTACACACACACACACACACACTCATGCATTCACACAGACACAAATGAGCACACACTCATGTGCATATCAACAGTCAAACAGACAAAATCACACATGTGTAAACTACCCCACACACACACCTTCCTACACATGCATGCACAAACACAAACATGTATAGACATATATACCCACACCCAAGGGTGTATGTGCTCATTCATACCCATATAAACCCACATTCACACACACAGGCATACTTAGATGCACACTTACACTAACACACATGTATGTACCCATTAACTCTTCTCCCTCTTCCTGTACCCCCCCTTTCTCCCCTTCATCTCTGAACCTATCACCAGCGTTCTCAGATGTAAAGCCCATGTTCCAAGTCTTAGCAGAGCCTGGCATAGAATCCACTTTGGTTAATGTTGATCTACCAACCCTGTAGCCGCTCAATTCCTCCAGCCTCACTTAGAATCACTCCACAGGTCCATGCTACCCTGAAATCGCTCATCAACTCCACTGGTTCTAACTCGTTGACAGTGACCATGAAGCAAATAAAGCGTTACCACCATTCCGTGTAGACAGGAAGTGACAGTGTGTGCGGAGAAGTCACAGTCATCACGGAATCCAGGCCACATGACTTGGGAATAAACATGTTCTTGCATTTCACTACAAATTACCCTTTGAACAGAAATGAACAGATGCGAAGCAGGGAGCTCTGAACAGTTCCTTCTTGAGAAGTCCCTGTGACGTGACATGGTAGAACGGGGTTACTGGGAAGTGGGTCAAAGTGGTGAAGCAAGGCAGGAACCAGAAGTCAGGACCAGTCCTGAGTCGGGGGGTGGGAAAGGGTGGGAGTTCTGGGCTGAGGTCAGGCACAGGCAGGCACAGATGGGCAAAGCAGGTTAAGGCAGGCAGGGTCACAGGTGGCCATTGTCTGGAACAGGACAGGGCTGGGTGGGCAAGTCACCAGCAGGGGTGGACGAGAGTACCTGGGAGCGCCTCCTTCTCCCGGCCTGGGGACGCCTGTCCTGCCAGCCCACCTGCTCCCCGAGGAGAGACTGTCCATCTACCAAAAAGCAAGGGAGAAGCGTCACATTACCTGAGGAACCTGACAAGGCCAATAACATGAAGGCACACAGGCCATATCCCATCTGACCCCTTCCCATGCCTCTCAGTCTGGGAAGCTCACAGAAACTGGGTTTGGTTATCCACCAGCAAATTGTCCCTATGGTTCATACTACGCCTCAGTAAAGAGATACCATGAATCCTAGCGTAGCTGCCTGCCCATTCCTCACACTAAGTCTTTATTGGTTATCCTTACCCAACCCTTTCTTACAGCACACTGCTACCGTACTCCAAAGCCTACTTTATCTGACCAGATTCATTAACTTTATCTTCAAAATTGTCTGCAGCTTCAGCGAGCACAGAAATGCAGCTTTCAAAATCCAACCGGAAGGCTTTGAAGGAGCTGTAAGTCCCCAGTGTTTGTGGAACAAAGTGATGAAGAGGAAAAGGCAGCCATTAAGGCCTGCAAGGGAGGCTTTGCTGGTCTGTCTACAGTAAGACCAGGCCCATCAGTCATAGCAGGGTGTCTTATTAGTTGGTGTTATGGAAGGCTGTCTTCTAAGCATAACTGCCATTACAGCTTTTTAAAATGTTTTATTAACATTTATTAGCTATACATAATATTAGGTTTCATTCTGACTTTCCATGTACAAGTATAATGTTCTTCAATCATATTCATGCCCATTTCCCTCTGCCAATAAACTTCTTCCCGATTGGCTCCCCCTTCTACCTCCATGTCCTCTACCTCTTGCTCTCTCCCTCCCTCCTTCTCTTCCTTTCCACCCTCCTTCTGTCTGTCTGTCTCTCTGTCTTTCTCCTTCCCTCCATCTCCCTCCCCACTCTCCTTCTGTCTGTTCCCTCCTGCTCTGTGTGTGTGTGTGTGTGTGTGCGCGCGCGCGCGCGCACATGCGTGCATCTTTCCCTCTCTTATCTTGTGAGTTTCTTTAGGGGTCTTTACAGGAGCACAGGCACCTACATGAGTGGCTACACTACTGAAGAAAACATCCTTCTTTCTTCCTATCAGCCATTAGCTGCATATAAACATCAGGCAGAAGTGGCTCCCATGAGATCCTCTCCTTCCCATGGCAGGATTCTGGCAGGCTCAATATTCCTCATTTTTGTGCCCTAACCCTGAGTGTAGCAGCCATATCATACCCCACATCAAGTGTTCCATAGTGCTACCCCACCCCAACTTCCTCTGGATCTTATTCTTTCCATCCCTACTCCTGCAGTGTTCTCTGAGCCTTGGAGGGGTGGTGCCAATGTCCCCACTTGCTAGGAATCTGATAGTCATTCACTCTCAGGACTCTGACTGGTTATGAGTCTCTACAATCACTGCGAGCTGAGTAAAAAGATCAAGGCTGACATTAGCACTAATCTATGGCCATAAACACAGTGGCTTAGAAGGCGATTTGACAAGCATACCGGGTCCATTTAGGAAACAACTATAGTATCTCCCTCACTCAAGCCTGTCACTTCCCAACCATAGGCTTTGGACTGGATTCAGAATATCAGTCATGAGGAGCAGGCATCAAATTAAAGAACAAAAAGCATGTAATTAGCATAAAATAGACCTTCCTCTATTGTACCAGAGGATGCATCTTCCTCAGCCAGACAGGATTGTTGCACACAATATCCAAGCTGAGTACAGCCGTGGATGGCAATTCTCGCTCACCAACCTGAATAGCAACTCCCAACACTATGAAGGCTAGCAAGCAGGGAGGAAGCATCCAGTCCAGTGGTAGCCTCATTTCTCCATGTCCTCCGACCAAGGCACGTGGCATCTTCAGCAATAGGGTCTTACAATCTCCTTCTAATGGTCAACCAACAGCATTTGCCTCTATTGTTTCATAAGCTCCAGGAGCCGCTCTGATCAACCATTAATAGGACAGCAGCCCACTCACATTAGGGCTTTTGGTTACTAGCACATACCTTCTAGGAACAGCTTTCAGTCCCTCCATTCCAAGTCCTTTTTTTACTTTTTGCTTAGCTTATCATATTTATGACCTTTCCGTACACCATGGGTTACTATGCCACTCCAACCTCAATCCCCGACATTTCCCATCTCACCCACTCCCAGAATTCCTATTCCAACTTTATACTGCACATGTTCTATATAACCCTCCATACCACACAGACAACAGAATCTTTTTACCTGTCTCATAGGCCTCCAGTTTTTCCTTCTAGTTTCCTAATACTTCTACATAAAGGCAGATGTATAAGGTAAAAAGCTGGGTTCCACCCAGGAGAGAGAGTTCACCGTCCTCCTGAGCCTGAGTTCTGAGACCTAGCGCATTCTCCAGGCCCTATTGATTCTTCCTGTAAGATTCCCACCTTCGTGTTTTCTGACTGAATGAAATCCACTGTGTTTAGGTACCACCCACTCACCACGGTGGACATCCAGGCTGATTTCCACTCCTTGCCGTTGTGAAGATACTGGCAACAAGCTTGGATGTACAGGTACCTCTGTAGTAGGATATAAAGTCCTTTTGGTAAATGGCCAGAAGTGGTGTACCTGGGTCGTACGCAAGGTCAGTCTTTAGTTTTGTGAGACACCCCCATACTGATCTCCACATTGCTTGAAGCAGTCTATGTTCTCAGATTCCACTTTCTCCACTCCTTCCCCAGCACCCATTTTTTTAATATCATTTTTGTTTTATGTATGCAAGTGTTTATCTGCTTGGATGTTGTTACTGCATGTATTCCTAATGCCTGCAGAGTCCAGAAGAGTGTGCCAGATCCCCATGAAACTACCTCTATGTGGGTGCTGGGAACCGAACCCTGAACATCTGCAAGAGCAAGGGATGCTCTCAAGTGCTGAGCCATCTTTTCAACCCCCATTTACTTATATTCCTGAAGATAGCTAGTCTAACTGCGGTGAGATGGGCACTTGCTATGAGAGAAATTGCAGACTATTTTTAATTTGTATTTTCCTTATGGCTAAAGATGTTGAACACTTTCTGAAATATTTATTGGCTATATGTATTTCTTCTTTTGAGGACTCAGTTCAGTTCCTTAGCCTGTTTTTAACTGGGTTGTTTAGTTTTGGGGTTCCAGTATATTATCCCTCTATCAGATGTACATACTGTAGGTTGTCTCTTAGGGTTTCCTTTGCTGTGAAGGGACACTGTGATCATAGCAACTCTTATAAATATTTTTTTCTTTTTAAGTTTGAGCTGACTTACAGTTTCAGAGGATCAGTCCATTATCATCATGGTAGAAGATATGGCAGTAGGCAGGCAGATGCGGTGCTAGAGAAGGAGCTGAGAGGTCTACATCTTGATCCAAAGACAGCAAGATGGCGACTGTGCAACTGGGTGTCCCTTGAGCATATATATGTGACTTCAAAGTCCACCTCCACAGTGACATACTTCCTCCAACAAAGCCACATCTTCTAATAATGCCACCCTGGGGGTGGTAGGTAGGCCAAGCATTCAAACACATGAGTCTATGGGGGCCATATCTATTCAAACTACCATAGCACACTTTACTATACAAAAGCATTTTCATTTCATGAGGTTCTATTTATCGACTTTTGGCCTAATTTCCTGAAAAACTAGAGTCCTATTCAGAAAGTCTTTACATATGCCTAGATCTTATCTGTATCTATATCTTAATCTATATCTGAAAGTCAATTCTCTTTTCCCCTCTAATGATTTTAAAGTTTCAAGTCTTTCAGTAAGGTCTGTAATCCATTAAAAGTTAATTTTTATGAATGGTGAGAGAGAAGAATCTAGTCCCATTCTTCTACAGGTAGATATCCAGGTTTTCTAGAACCATTTGCTGAGAATGCTATCTTTTCTCCAATGTGTATTTTTTTCTTTTTTTGGCATCTTTGTCAAAACTCAAGTGGCTGGAGTTGTGTAGGTTTATATCCAGGGACTCTATTCTTTTATCTTGATCTATATGCCTGTTTTTATGCCAATAATATGCTGTTTTTATGACCAGGGCTCTTTGGTATAATTTGAAATCAGTGATACCTCCAACCATACTCTTTCTCCTTAGAATTGCCTTGACGGTGCAGGCTGTCAAGGTCTCATAACAACAAACTTGTAAAGATTCTCAACCAAAACATTTCCTCCACTGGATTGTCCCATGGCATGTCTATGGAGTACTTTCTTAATTGCTCTCTATGGAGTACTTTCTTAATTACTCATTGATGTAGGAGGGCCCAGTTCACTCTTGAATGGTACCATTCACAGGCAGGTGGGCCTGAGCTGTATAAGAAAGATTGCTGACCATGAACTTGGGAGCAATCCAGTATACATCATTCCACTGTGGTTTCTGCTTCAAGCTCCTGCCTCAACTTCCTTTGATGAAGAACTATAAAGGATAAGGTAAAATAAAGCCTTGCCACCTCAAGTTGGTTTTGGTCATGGTATTTATCACAACAGAAACCAAACTAGGACACAAGGTCTTTTATTTCCAGATGAGATTTTAAAGTTTTTATTTTGTTGGTTTTTGTTAGGTTGATTGGGTTGTTTGTTTGTTTTCAAGACAGAGTTTCACTGTGTATCCCTGACTATCCTGGAACTCACCTGTAGACCAGGCTGTGCATTGGAATGTTAATGATGATTCCATTGAATCTGTAGATTGTTGGACAAGACAGCCATTCTACAATATAGATCCTTCTAACCCGTAAATATGGTATTCCAATGTCTTTTCAACTTCCTTCTACAGTGTATTAAGGTTTTCATTGTAGAGGTTTTTCACTTCCCACGTCAGGCATATAATAGAGTCCTTGGTTGTTGGTAGTGGTGGTTATTATTGGTGGTTTGGTTTTTGTTTGTTTTTTTATGTTATTGTAAATGGGGCTGTTTCCTTGATTTCTTTCCCAATATATTTATCTTTCATGTATAGGAAGGCTGGATTCTGTATTAATTTTATATCCTGCTACTTTACTGAAGATATTTTTCAGCTTTTTTTTTTTTTTACCCTGAGACAGGGTTTCTCTATATAGCCCTGGCTGTCCTGGAACTCACTTTGTAGACAAGGCTAGCCTCAGACTCAGAAATCCACCTGCCTCTGCCTCCTGAGTGCTGGGATCAAAGGCGTGTGCCACCACTGCCTGGCTTTATTTCTCAGCTTTTAAGAGTTTTCTGGTAGAGCCTTTAGGGTCTCTTGTGTATGGGATTGTATTATCTGCAAATAAGGATTATTTGCATCCCTTTTACTTGCCTCTCTTGTCTTATTACTCTTGCTAAGACTTAACAGTGCCACACTGAGTAAGGGTGGAGAGAGTGGAAACCTTTGTCTTAGTGGAAATGCTACAAGTTTTCTCCATTTAAAATGAGTTGGTTGTAGGTTTGTCATGTGTGGCCTTTATTGTGTTGAGGTGCATCCCATACTACCTTCAGACATGAGTCTGGCAACATCCCCTCCTTTTTTATTTTATAAAATAATTTGGAAGGGATCGGTGTTAGTCTTTTGAAGGCCTAAGAGAATGCTGCAGCCAACTCATCGGGGGTTGAGCAATTTTTAATTTTTAACTTGAGCAATTTTTAATTCCGGCTTCAATCTTGTTTGTTATAGATCTGTTCAAAATATTTATCTCATTTTGCTTTACCTTTATTAGGTAATATGTGTCTAGAAATTTATCCATGTTTCTTTTATACTCTCCTGGACATCTTTGGTATCTTGTATAATGTCTCCCTTTTCTTCTTTAACATCATTAACTTGGGACTTGACTTGTCTCTCAGTCTTTTCCTTAGTTTCGCTATTATAGTTTGTGGCTATTTTTTATCTTTTCAAAGACTCAGCTCTTTGTTGTATTCTTTCCTTATATATTTTTCTTTTATTTCTACTTTATTAACTTCTTCCCTGACCTTAATTACTTACATCTATTGCATTTCAGTTTGCCTTGTTCTTCCAAGACAGAAGGTGCATCATTCAGTTATTTGAGATGTCTCCGATTTCTTACTGTATGCAATTAGAGCTATCAACTTTCCTCTTAAGGCTTCATTGTCTCCCATAGATGTAGTATGCTGTATCTTCATTTTAACCCGATTCTAGGAATTTTAAATTTCTCCCTTGATTTCTTCACTATTCAGTGGTGTACAGTTGAATCAACTGAGTTGGTGAATTTTCTGTAGCTTTTTGCAGTTGGTTTCTAGCTTTGCTCCACTGTGGTTACACAGAATACAGGAAGTTGTGTCATTTTTCCTGAGTTCATTGAGACTTCTTCTGTGTCAAAATATATGACCCATTTTTGAGAGTGCTCCAGAGGCTGGTAAGAACAATAGGTATTCTGTAGTGCTTGGATGGAAATTCTGTAGGTGTCTGTTAATCTGATTTGATCTGTTATATCATTTAACTCCAGTGTTTCTGTTTATATCCAGATAGCCTGTATATTAGTGAAGGTTGGGTATTAAAGTCACCTAGTACTATGTTGGGGTCAATCTATAGCCTTCCTGGTAATATTTGCTTTGTGAAATTGTTTGCACCTGTGTTCAGTGGATATACATTAAA
This sequence comes from Mus caroli, assembly GCF_978045245.1. Taxonomy (NCBI): domain Eukaryota; kingdom Metazoa; phylum Chordata; class Mammalia; order Rodentia; family Muridae; genus Mus; species Mus caroli. Next base: position 75,159,470 of record NW_028227264.1, read on the forward strand.
ATTGTAATGTCTTATTGATGGAGTGTCCCTTTGACTAGTATAAAGTTGGGGTGGGCCAACTAAAAGCCCTGGATCTGGCCCTGGGTGGTAATTGGGTTGGTCAATCTGCCACCTCTCCTGTGCCCACACCACCAGGGCCAGGTCTACAGTACTGCCCTGATTAGCTCACCCAAAGTGCAGCAGCTGGTAAGGGGAGGGGCCAGCTCTCCGGCCCTCATGCTCTAGGGCTGGCTCACCTGAACCTTCCCACCAGGGTCAGAGCTCTACTGTGCTGCCCAGGCAAGGTACAGGGTCCACTCTCCTGAGTGCTGCAGCTGGCAAGGAGTAGGGCCAGCTCTTGTAAGATGTGTTTCTTGAAGGCAGACAATAGATACACCATATCTTTAGATTGGGAAATTAGGACTATTAATATTCAGAATTACTTCAGAAAAATGTGTATTGATTCTGGTCATTTGATTTTGTAGTATTTTGTGGTTTCATAATACTTGTTTGCTTAACTGCTGATCTAGAATATTTCCCTGCCCTCAGAGCCTCTTCAATATGATTATCATTGTCTTCTTCCAGTATTGTCTGCAGAGCTGGCTTGCCAGTTAAAAAATCCTTTCGAATGCTTTGCTCATGAAATATTTTCCCTATAATTTACAACAGTTTTGCTGGGTATAGTCGTCTGGGTTGTAGTTTGGATCTTACAGAACTTGAACTATTGCTCAATACTCTTCTACCTTTTCAAGTTTCCACTGAGAAATCAGATGTTACTCTGATGAGTTTGTCTTTATATGTGACTTGGTGTTTCTCTTTTTTGGCTCCCAATACACTTTTTTTTTTTTTGGAGTGGTCTTTAAAATTGTGTCCGGGTGTGTATAAGCACATGTACAAGCACATGCCAGGGGGTTTTGTGGAGGTCAGTGAACAGTCTGCACAGTAAGTTTCCTCCTTCTACCACATGGGCCAGGGATCAAGCTCAGGGTCATAGGCTTCTCGGCACGCTCTTCCATGATGAGCTGCCAGCTGATGCTCCGCTATGGCACTACTGCCGTAGGAGGTTCTCTAAGATCTAAATCTTGCATTGCACTTGGCCTACCCCTGCACGATATCTCACATCTTTTGCTTGTATATTATGGTTTCTGATTGTGTTTTTATGGTGTGTGTGTGTGTGTTTCTTGTGCTTTTTTGTTTTATTTTAATTTTGGTTTGTTTGTTTTCTAAAGAGAAAGAAGATATCGAGTTGGGTGGGTGGGGAAGTAGGGAGGATCTGGGAGCAAACTGGGATTGGAAAAGACTGTGATCAGAGTATATTAGATGAAAAAATATTTTCAATTAAAAAAGCATCATCTTTCACATGTTTATTCATTTTTATTTTATTTAGTGTCTCACAGAGCTTAAGTAGGGCCATCTATGTGACCCTGAATTTGTGGCTAGAATAAGACAGACACCTGACTTTAACAGATTGACCCTGTATCCTCTAGCCCAGCCAATCTTCTTCTTAGGTACAGTCAGCTCGTTCTGGATGTTATATAGTGACAGCTGGCTGAACATAAAGGCAGGGGTGCTTCTTCTTTCCCAATTCCAAAGCCTTTTAGTTCTGTGTTCACCAGCGTGAACTTTCTAGAATCTCCAGAACAGTAATGAACAGAAAAACTAAGAGCAGGATCGTGATGTTAAAAAGCATCCAAATTTCCACTGGGTTAAAATTTTAAAATCAGGCAAACAAATCACTTGGTTCTTCAGACTCTAACCCTGATGGACTGTGAGAGTCTAGGCCCTCTGTAGCAGGCCATGAAAAGCATATGACATGTGGCAGTCGACATGGGAGATGCTAGGGTGACACATAACCGAGAATATTGGTCCCAACAGAACACGTGTTCATAGGAGCCAGAGGTCTCACAGCCTCTTCATAACACCCTTTTGCTGCTGCTGATCCCCAGGGTGTGGGGAGCAGTTATGGGACACAGCCCAACTGAACAGCCTGAATGTCTGAAGTCATGTAAGAGACAGTGCTAGACCAAGTTTGAGAGCACACAAACATTGAGACAAAGCTAAGATCCAAATTGTCCCCTCCTTTAGGAAGAAACAACAGAGCATGAGCACATCCTACCACAGAGAAGACAAAACAAAACAAAAAACAGGAGAAAAACAGGAAGTAGAAGAATATGCTCAAAACTATGTATGAAATAAAATGGTTTTAGTCAATAGCCTAAATGTGCTTCAGAAAACAAAACCTCAAGAAGCAGATTAAAGCCCACGGGACCTCAGTCTAAAGAGAAGGGGTAGGAACACCAAGGAATAATCCTAACAATTATAATGGGTTAAATACAAAACAGTTACACACCAATGTCAAATCTCAATAAAGTGTAGGAAAAAAAATCCCACAATGTTAGTCTTTAGGCTTTTGATATATGCTATAAATCTGAATAACCAATGAGGTTAGGTACCTAGTCATGGACTACAGGGGTCAAGGAAAAGGGTCTCCCAAGGAAGTGGAAACAAAATATAATTTTACACAGGAATAAAGAGGAACTAGAATAGAAGGGTTAAACGAGGAAAGGAAGGAAGGGCAGAGGAAAGGAGGGAATATGGGATGGAACAGCTAACCCTAAAGGCTTTCTGAAAAACTATATAGAGGTTGTCTACTGTAAAAGCCTCCTAAAATGCATACATAGATAACAGGAAGCGAAATAGAGTCACCATGTAACAGGAGAGACAATGCCCCACCTAGACCTCTTAAACCACCATGTGAAACCTCCAGTGTCAGGAATAGGCCACACAGCGTGCTTTCCAAAGGATTCCATGGACTTCCCCCACTGCAAAATATAAAAATTATTGCCAATGGACTGGTTGTTCTCTACAACCTGATGGTAAGGCCCTGTTGATGAAGACAATACTTAAGTCACTGAAGACGGAGAAGTTGAATTTCTTTTAGGAAAAGGTGCCCAACTAGAAATGTCACCTATACTGACTATGGTTCATGGAAGGTACTCTGAATGCTACCAGAGGAGAAAGGCAATCTCTATCACCCAGCTACAAACCCTGCAACCTGCACCAATGATCTGCCTGCAAGATGTGTGGGTGCGATAGTGGCACAGACACTATGGGAGTGACCAAACACTTCTTAAAATTGGATTTAAGGTTCACTCCATGAGATGGAACCCACACCTGACACTACTAAAGCGGTCATGGGCCCAGAGAAAAACCTACCACTATTTTTCTGATGTAGAAACATAGCAATAAAATGATTCCTGATGACATTCTGCTAGATCCATAGATCAGTGCTTCATTCATCCTCCATCCAAGAAGCTTCTTCTTGCAATAAAAAGGAATTAACACAGACCCACAGCTGGACAATGTGCCGAGTGAGAGACTTCGGAACACTCAGGCCAGAATGGATGCCCTCAACAGCCTCCCCTAACCCCCACCCACCCAACTCAGTGATCTATGCAGAAGATTAGGTAGGAAGATTGTTAAGAGCCAGAGGTGATGGGTGGCTCCAAGGAAGCAGTGCCTTTCAGACACAACAGGACAGATGCACACAGGAACTCACTTACATTGTGGCCGCCCATATAAAACTCACACAGATCCAAGAGGGTCCAGTATTGAGAGGGAAAAGTGGACACAGAGTTCCACCCTTAACCAAGAAGATATTTGCAATTGATGGCTTCTGGAAAAAGGAAGATCTGTTCTCTCCAAAGGAAGTCTCACTGGGTATTTTAACCATATTCCGGGGTAGGTCCCATGCCCTAGAGTGGTTGGGTCAAAACAAAACAGGCTCTACTATTTTTCTGGCTTTTTGGGGGGAGTGGGGGTTGTTTTGTTTTGTTTGTTTCAGTGTTCGTTGGCTTATTGGATGGTTGTTTGAATTTTCATTTTGTGGGTTTTTTAAAGAGGGAGAAACATGAAAAATATGATCAAAATATATTTTAATGCAATATTGGGTAGGTGGGGTGGAGTTCAGAGGGCTGGAAGAGGAGAGAATACCTAACAAAAATAGACTGCATTTAAAAAATGAGGGAAAACGCCATATAGTTCTAAACAACCACCAACCCGCTTACTTATTCTCACCCATCTCTTCATGTTTCTCACTAGACCTGCTAGCAGAGAGCAGAGACCCCCTGCATGGTTTCATCCAATGGAGGATGTACAGGAGGGAAGATATGTGGTGCTCATCCCTTGGTGACATCCAGCGTCCACCTGGAGGGCCCTCTTTTGTGCTCAAAGGGTACAGAGGAATAAGCAGCACCCCCAGGGCTCAGAAGGCACGTCCAGAAAACCATAAGAAGCAACTGCAGGCAGAACCTGGTAAGGCCCTTTTCTTTCTTTCTGTTCTTCTCATGGAATTCATTACATGATGTGTCTTTCTAACGAGAAAGCTGCAGATTTTACTTGGTTGCACTTTAGACTCAGTCACTGGGCTGTGAGCAGCCTTCCCTGAGAGATAGATGTAACACCTCACTTGTGTGATAGGTGCAGTTCTCCCTGCTTCACTATGACACACACCATAAAGCCCTTCATACAGAAACCACCAACCAGATACGGTAAGAAGAACCACCATGGAATCTGAAAACTCAACAGACTGGTACCTGCATGCTGACCCAGAGTACTGAGAGAAGATACTCTACAGCAGCTGGACGTAAACCACCCTAAAGCCATGGTTCTAGGAATCAGACGAAACAATGTACCAGGAGTCACGTGAGGACAGTAACCGTCACCCCCATCACGTCTCAGGACCAGGGCCCATGGCTGTCCACATTGTGGGCTACAGCAGACCCGTGGGAGCATGCAAATGCAGCATGAGCACCTGACCATGTGAATTCTAGGTACAGTCTTAAGGGAACCACTTTCCCTCAAAGTCTAAGTCTTACCTACCAATCTTAACCACTGAAAAGTCTATTCAACTGTAGCCACAGAATGAATGAAGAAAACATTGTGAATGCTGACAAGAGACAGCAAATACCCTGCAGCACTCTTGGAACCCTGGAGCTTAGACCTCTGATGACCGGGTGAGTTAAACACAGTTGAGGGCTGATCCCAGTGGCTCAGTGCATGCTGCGAGGGCTGGCGTCAGACAAAACCCCAATGCCAAGCATACGCACCCTGGCAGAGAAGCAGGGGCATCACCTCTCTGGAGCACTCTGCACCAGCATGCCTCCGTGCTGGGTTCTCATAAACACTGGCAGCATCTTTGCGCCCATGGAGCAGCTGGTGAGATGCTCAGCTCCCTGCCCACGGAGAGTGACAGTATGCTCTTCATCCATCTCTTCTACCTACATGCCATGTTCTTGAAGAGGCCTGACTCCCATCCTCTCCCCCACCCCCACCCTGTTAGGCAGAGCTGACAGGCCAGTGGGCTAAAACTAGTAACCGAGTGCTGATCCACCAGCATCCCACATGGTGACTATGCTGAATAGGGTGCAGGAGCCTCTTCCATATTTCCTTTGCTAAACAAGTTGGTCTCCACCACTTAATAAAAGTGATGCTCTTGGTTTACATTAAACACACATGGGGCTCCTAGTGACCATCACCCCATGGACGGATGTGATCAAGCTCTCTCAAAACTGTGAATACATTTTCTAGGTAGCATCTGTTTGGCACTCATAGGAAACCGGGATTGCACCACGGGTGTAATCCTAGCTGTGAAGGCCCCGCTAATGATTTCACTGTGTAGCTGAAACGCCCGCAGCCGCATAGCATGTGTAAAGGCAGCATCAAGTTCAACACATTTTTTTAGAAGTGAGTCTGCCAGGGGCAGAAGTCTTCATTTCATCAAGTGTTTGTGCTCAGAACATCAGGGAGGCTTCCTGGCTTAACACAGGCCTTTGACGACAGTTGGATACACATGGCTAACAGCATGGCTGGCCTCTGCCAGTGCCACTGCAGCCTGTATCTATGGGTGTTGTCTCAAAAAATGGGAGGGAAGGCAATTCCATGTTGGGTATTAGAGGTCAGGGAAGGGTACAAACAATAAAGGATGGAAGCTGCTGTACCTGGTAGGAAGAATACTGCTGTCCTGGCATTGGGCCAACTTTAGCCATAGTACCAGTCCCAAGGCTGTATCTACACCCAGGCAAAAACAAGCCAGCCAACCTTGCTTCAGCTACATGAGAGTGGGTGCCCTAACTCATGGCTCCCTTGCCCTCATCCTGGCCCCTGAGAGAGCTGGAACTGGCCAATGACCTTCCAGCTCCAGCCTCCAGTGTTAGCTGATGCTTGATTCATACAACAAGACAGGACTGGGCCACATGGAGCTGACTAATGGCTCCTAAGTCTTTCTAGTCCCACACTCTCAGACCTTCATCTACTAAACTGGGGTGACAATTTACAACTTAGAAAGATAAAACAGCACAGCTCCTATGGAGGACAAGTTAAATGTGGAACTGCCACATCTACATTTAATTCCCAGGGAACTAAAAGTTTCCAAACAAAATAATAATAGCCATCATCGTCATCATCCTCCAAGAAGCTTTATGGCCAAGAAAGAACAAACAAATAGGCAAAAACTAATGTTCATCAACAGAAAAACAGAGTGAAATAAATAATTATTTATTCAGATATAAAAAGTAATAGGGGTCAGGGCTGTAGCTCAATGGTAGAGTTATTTGCACAGCATCTAAAAGGCCTGGGGATCAACCTCTTGAGCTACAATAATAATAATAATAATAATTAATAATAATAAATGCTAAAGCAATGAAGGTCAGAGACATGCTATAACATGAATGTACCTTTGAGAGTGAACACGGAGTGAAGGGAGCCCATCAATCAGACTGTGGTATATGATTACACATGTCTGAAATGTCCAAGACAGGCAGATACAGAAAAGGAGACCAGTGAAGGCAGGAATGGAGAATGGAGATGGCTGCTTCAGAGGATCAGGGTTTGTCTTTAGAGTGTTAAAATACTCTGCAACTGGACAGATGTGGAAGCTGGGCAAACCACAAATACACACAAGATGCACTGAGCAATGGATCGCCTTAAAAGTGGTGAATTCTACAGGATATGACTCATTTCTCAATATACGGGTATATTAAAGTAACCACCATGCAGAGCTGTGTTACATTCAAAAGTTGCATTTGGGGGACGTGAGAAGCAGAGAGAAACGGAGGAGAGTGCTGTTCGTCCACATTTGATCATCTGGTTTTTAAAGCTGCTGTTAATTATGTGTTGTTCTTCCCACTTGGGTTAAAAAAAAATTAACTACTTCTAAATAGTCCACAAGTTAATTAGCCATGAGACCCAAAGTGAGTAGCAACCACTCTCTGGCTAAGCAAAGCCCTGGCAACTACAAGAAATTGGCCTCCAAGTAACTGGACAACATCATTTATCTCTGCAGGGACTACGCGTGTTGTGTAAATGTGGGCTGCTCTCGTGAATGTGTAGCCGGAACTCACATAAGGGGCATTTTAATCTGTGCAGCTGCCATGACAAAATTCTTAAGTAGCTCAAACAGCAAGCCTTTCTTCCTGGCACTCTCGGGGGCTGCAGGATAGGATCAGCGTACCAGTACAATCTGGCTCAGGCAAAAGCTCAATCTCCAGCTTGCCCACTTCATGCACTCTGGGTATCACATTCCTGCCTCCTGCTAAGGGACACCATGGTCCATCAGTGGCTTCACTCAGGGCTTTAACTTAGCACCATGTCATTATGCCTGCTGGTCCCCACTGCATGTGGACCCTCTGCCATGCTTGGTCACTTTTTGAACCCTCCCTCTGGCTCAGTCCCCACTATCCACGCTGGACCAGAAACAGCTGCCCTAACTGTACCGCTCCAAACCTCTGGGGGCCACTGTCACAGTCACTAAGGCTCGATGCACTTCCTCTTTCCAGGAGCAAAGAAGCTCTGGCACAGTCCTGCTGGCTCTCGGGAAGCCACATCTGTCTCCATGCTTGTAATTATCACTTAGCAAACACACAGAATGATGACACCACTCTTTCCTTGCCAAAATGTGACAAATAGAAAACACTGTAAAGCTATTTTTGACATTCGATGATTCTATTTAAATTAAAAGCACGAAAACACCCTTGAGGTAGTGACATTGTCCCCTCCATGTACTGTCACAACCACAGCTCTGTGCCCGCCCCCTTCTTCTACAGGAGCTCTGTCTCTGCCAGGTGTACGAGAGGGTCAGGAGAGGAGGGCAGAGCCACAGTGCCTCCCACAGAAGGGGTCAGCATACAACCAGCATGTTTGGGCTGCCAGGACCGCACCAGTATTCCTGATCCTGTATCACAAAAGCAGTGACCTTAGTGGAGAAGGAAGGATGTCTAGCAGCCGGCTTTACATTTCTAAATAACACTACTTTTTCTTCATTTATTTCAGAAACAAAACACATGCTGTATGTAAACACCCCATCACACTAGAAGCTAAAGGAACTGTTTCATGTAGATGGAATCAAGACTAACCTCTATCAAACAACTCTCAAGCAGGACCACTGAGCAGACTAACCCTCCCTAAGACCACAGCACCAGCCAATAGCGGATCCTAAAGATGCTAGGCAGGGGAATAAGGTAGCGGAGCCAGCTTGGCCTGGGTCTTCCCTGCATATATGGTGCTGACTGCTGCAAAACCCACATCCAGTAACCAACCCTGGCCAGGTTGCTGATCAAATGCTACAACAATACTAACAATGGGACACAAAGCAGAAGAGTAGCAAACCCATGCTCTGCCTCCCCATCGGGGCTCCCCCATGATTCTCCCCCCACTCCTCCTCCTCCTCCTCTCCCTTCTCTTTTCCTCCTCCTCCCCCTCCCCCTCCTCCTTCCCCTCCCCCTCTTCTAAGCAGGTAATTTTGGCTTCTACACATCTGCATTTTGAATGTTTCTCTACACTCAAGTTAAAAGAATTAAAATTAAAAGGATAAATAACAAACCATCTACACTCAGACTCTCTCACACAGTGTTTTGACACATATTACATTGTAGTGCGATGCTCTTAGTACCTAGCAGCTGAAATGTCTGCTCCACATACCTCCCAAGTTATCAGTCTATATATGACTTAAACTACAAACAGGAGCTTATCATGTCAATAGAAAGAGAGAATAGAAACAAATGTTTAGAGCAAACACTCAGTTCTACAGGACCTGAGGACAATGGTGGGACACTTATGTGTCCAGCAGGCGGCAGCTTGAGACCCTGGTGTAGTAGTCATCAGACCACATGGTGCCTGGTCTGGGAACAACACAGAAGTGTGTGTCAGAGCAATAACAAGCACACAGCGCTAAAGGAAGTGAAACACAGAGTCTTTTCATATCACCAGGGAGTGGGGTTCAGGGGAGGAGCTTCCAGAAAAATCTATGAAAATAACCACAGAAGTTATGACACAGAACACCAAGGCTCAATGGCCCCTGAAGTCTCATGCACCCTACTCTTGTCAGACCACAAGAAAATCTGATAAATTCCTTTATGAGAGTGAGGTGGCTGGAAAATGCTTCTGCAGATGTTTTATAGCATTTCACCCTTAAAATGGTAGAGACTAGGCTGCACTTTAGGGTGAACTTAAAGGAGAAGCACTGAGTGATGGAGACAGGAAGGTGGTGTGATTCCCTCCTTGCCCTCTTAGTTCTTCCTTTTAAGAGCATACAATGGTCATGCATGCGATGCCATGCAGAGAGGAAAGGCATTCACTTAGGCCTGCAGTGGAGCCTGAAGGAACAGAGACCTCCGTCCCACAGCCTGTGAGAAAGCTGCCATAAGGGCAGGCCTCCATCCTGAGTTCAGTCAACATGCACAGCATTACAGTAGACCCAGCAAGAAGCACCTCTCCCCACTCTTCAGCTCCTGCCCCACCCCCACAGTGAGATAATACGGAATCATTGCTTTAAGGAACAGTACACAGCAAGAGAAACTAACATAATAGCATTTCAGCCAATGATGGATCACATGCATGGCTATGGTCCCAGAAAAACATACAAGTACAGCACATGCAATTACATGTAGAAAACATATTTTATGATAATGTACTACAGTGTTACTGTTTATGTGGTTGGTATGTATTCATATATTCACCCTACTTCTTATTGCTATTTTAGAGTATCCTGCTACATAGAAAAACAGCTTTCTTTAAGCAGTCAGCTGTGTGACCCCTTGATGTGGTCACCAAGGGGTCATCTCAGGTGACATAACAAATGCCATCCAGGGGGCATGAATGTATTGGATGATATTTGGACAAAGGGGGGGGGGACACCTGATGCAACATTTCTCTAACTATGCTCCCATCATTAAATGACACGAGATTGTCTGGAAAGGAAGTACTCGGATGGAATCTACAGAGATACCTGTCAAGAAGTTCAAACTAGAAAGCACAAGCCTGTGTCAGGAACAACAGCAGGCTTCACCTAAAAGTTAAGTAGAGAAACCACGTACAGTCTAAGGGCAGGCACAAGAAAATCTACTGGACAAACCACCAAGACTGTGTGGAAAGTAGGGAAGCCCTGTGGTACCCCCCTACTTGGGCAATGGTATCTGTGCCATACTATAGCTGACAAAGAAGAAAGTCAAAGTGAATGTATCCTACAAACATGCGTATCATACATCCCCTGGCACTCCATACCCAGCTGTAAGTCTGTGTCATGGCCCAGAGATAGGCCACAGCGGGCAGTCAGCATCCATGGGACATCAGAGACACTACACTGGGATGCAGTGATGGGCCACAGTGAGCACCTAGCACTCTCAAAATGCTAATTTTACTACGTGACAGAGAAACACTTCCTGGAAAATCAGCATTCTGGTTATTAAACACTGAAATATACCACCAGAAGGAACAGTAAGAAAACAGTAATCAGTGGGTTAAATGGCCCAGGCCTGGCCCTGAGACTGGCTGTACACAAGATAACATAGACTTCTAAGGGTAGGAAATACTGTCAAGATCCAGGCCCACCATACAACCTTTAGAGAGAACAAGACTGAGCTAGAGTGAAGTAAAAGTGACAGGAAGGACCTGAGTGGTTTGGTAGTGTGTAGGCAAAGGGGAGAAGCAGCAGGGAACACTGAGGGCAAAGCCTGGCTTCCATGGGACACAGAATGAGACATGATGAGCAATTTTCTCCCTGTGCAGGCTGTTCAAGAAAGCAATTCACTCAGGAAACTTTCCAAAGCACCTTGATAACTGTAGAGGTTTCCAATACATCTGGATTTGCCTACCATTTTATACTGTATTTTCTCTGTGAGGACCTTTTAAGTCTCTTGTGTTGTTTTGCAATTTCCTCCATGTCTTAGTTACGGTTTTACTGCTGTGAACAGACACCATGACCAAGGCAACTCTTATAAAGGACAATGTGTAATTGGACTGGCTTACAGGTTCAGAGGTTCAGTCCATTATCCTCAAGGCAGGAACATGGTAGCATCCAGGTAGGCATGGTGCAGAGGGGAGCTGAGAGTTCTACATCTTCATCTGAAGGCTGCTAGCAGAAGACTGACTTTCAGGCAGCTAGGATGAGGGTCTTAAAGTCCATGCCCACAGCGACATACCTACTCCAGCAAAGCCACACCTACTCCAACAAGGCCACACCTCCAAATGGTGCCACTCCCTGGGCTGAGCATATTCACACCGTCACACTCCACTATTTTACATACTTTTTTGTCTTATTATTCTTTACTCTGGAATTAATTCCTTAAGTCTAGACTTATCAGTAGCGCTCAACCTTCCGAATGCTGTGACCTCTTAATATAATCCCTCAGGTGAGGTGACCCCCAACCATAAAATTTTCTTTGCTATTTCATAGCTGTAATCTCACTAATGTAAATGTTTATGGTTTCCAATGGTCTTAGGGGACTCCAGTGAAAGGGTGATTTGACCCCCAAAGAGGCCATGACTCACAGGTTGAGAACCACTGCTCTCGATGCTCCAAGTCTGCTGTTCTTACACAGTCCCAGGGCCTGTAACCCTCACCGCTCCAGTCTTGACTCACAGGCTCTCACTGATGTATCAGTGTGGCTGTTCTGGAGGACACTTGCCACATGGTTGGAAATACAGGCACATAATTCTGCTTCTAACTCCTTAACGTCAGACTGTGCATATACGACAATGTGTGTCCCCCTAAAACTGAACACACAGAAATGCTTTTGCTAAAGGCCTATAGCTATCAAGTTATCTCCGGTTTTATCTATATTAAATGTGTTTGGCTCGCCTATCTATTCCTGAAAGATGTATTCATTAAGAATGAAATGCCAAGCAGGTGTCTTCTTTCCATTTTATAAGGTACTGTCCAGCCGGGTCACCACCTTCCTGTGACAGGCAAGGATAATGCTACTCATTTCTTGGAAGGCGGTGGCACTTTCCGCCTGTGTTTTACCTGGAGTTTTGCCACCATGAGGCAGGAAGGCAGAGTTGTTTGTGTCTCACCTGCTTGGTACTTGTCAGAATGTTTCAAATTGTACCCGGGTGGCTTTTGATCCTGGAAAACAGCTGGATATTATTTTTTCTAATATTACTTCTGCTATATTGTCTCTTCTTTCTAGAAAACCAGTTAATCCTATGTGAAGTTTTAGGGTCCCCACTCCAATCTGATATCTTCTCTTACACATCTTTTGGCCTCTGCTGTATCCTGGGCACTCATGGTAAAAGCTACAGAAAAAAGGTACGTACCAAAGGAAGCCAAGAAGCACAGAATGTTAGGTAGCTGAGTTTGCTAAAGAGGAGCAATTCAATATGGACAAGAGATAAATCATTAGACAGGACATGGAATCTCCATACCTGTAATCCTAGCATGTGGAGGGTGAGGAAGATAATAAGTTCGAGGCCTGCCTGGGCTACCATGGCAAGTTCTAAGCCAGAGTACACAGGTTATACAGGGCAGCCATATCAAGAAAGAAGGACAGACAGACACATTGACTGACCAAAAAAAAAAAAAAAAAAAAAGATAGCCTGGGTTGATTTTAATGTTAACAGAGGCTATTCTCAAACCATCCTGACATCAAACAGAATTATAGATATATACAAAGATATTTCTGAAAAACATTTAGGAAATTGCATTTATAGATGAAAATTCTTCACAAACAAAATTATAAGTCCAAGTGCTTATGATACAAAGTCTAAAAGTCATGGAGGACAGAACACTAATTCCCCTAAAACACAGACAAGGAGACTTCGTGAGATCAAGACCACCTTGATGGAAAAACTCAGTCTATTTTGAGGAAGAAAATCACAGGTCAAAATTGTGATTGTGGCTGCCAAAAAAACCAACCCTCTTAGGCAACATATTATAACCAAGTAGGCTTGACTTATCAATGCTAATTCAACAAGCAACAAGCAACATGATTTATCATTTTGTAGATTAAAAATTTTTTAAACATACACTTCAATAAGTATTTGACAAAACAAACTTTTGACAAAACTAACAAAATTATAAGTAACCTGTCAAAATTCATGGAATACCCATGGTTGTCTGCAAACTCCTTACCCATAGCTGTCGCTGTATGCAACTAAAACCATACTCCTTAAGAAACACTAAGTAACCCACACCTACCCCCACCCCCACCCTGAGATCAGGAATGGTGCAAGGCTAGCCAGCCTCATCACGTCTAGTCACCGCCACCCTGACATGATGATAATGAAGAAATAAAAGAACACGTGGACTGTGGTCTTGCAAGAAAAAACAAACAAGAACAAAATAAGACTTCGAGATGCAAGTTTGGTAGTGTAAAGTCAGTTGTATTTATTATCTAAGCTAGCAAGAAAAATTCAAAATGAAATCAGTTGCACCTGTGATAGTACAGAATAGAGCAAAATACTTAGACTGAAACTGAACACAACGCAAGCCTTGCCATGTAAAAACTACAAAGCACTCATTGTTGGAAGATTTAAAAAGACCTAGAGAAACATAAGCCACTCTGTCTCCCTGGATTCAAAGACTTCCTGTTGTTAGCATGGGAATGCCCCCTAGATCTATCTACAGACTGGAGGCAATCCTTGGCAAATCTGCCCTTATTTGCAGGTGTGGGCAAACTGACCCCCAAACTCACACTGAATTATAGGTGATTCAGAATAGCCTGAGCACCCTTGAGCCACAAGAACAAAGGCAGAATGTTCATCCTGGCCTGTTTCAAAGCATCGCTAGGCTAGGCCTGCAGGTGTAGAGAGAGTATGCTCTGGCACAAGAATATACCTGTGAGTCATGGGTTAGAACTGGGAATCCAAAAATAAACCTCATATCTATAACTAGATCTTTTTTTTTTAACTAGAATGCTAAGACCTTTCAAAGAGGAAAGAACAGTCTTTTCAACAAATTGTGTTATGACAAATGGATCTCCTCATGTAAAAGAGTGCTTTTGGACCCCTGATTCATACTATATGCTGAAGGTAACAACAAAACCAGACAAAAAGGCTAAGATTAGCAAGCTCTTAGAAGACATATAGGTGTGAATTTGATTTACATATATTTATTGAAGGCATGGGAATAGGCAATAATTTTTTTAACATGACTTGTAGTATAAGTAGCTAATAGGAAGAAAAAAATGGATAAATTGGGCCTGATCAGAATTAAAAGCTTTTCTGTGTCAAACGACACTACCAAAGTTAAAAGGGCAATCCATAGAATGGAAGATATTTTATAATGGTCTTATATTTGATAATAGAATTGCATCCAGAAAAGCCAAAGAACCCTTACGATTCAACAATAAGACAAACAGCTAATTAAAAATAGGCAAGGAATGTGAATGCTATTTCTCCAAAGATACACAAGTGACTAATAAGCAACATTCAACACTGCCAGGCACTGTGGATATGTTCAACAATGCCCCAATAAGGTACTTTCCTACCTAACAGCATAGCACCTGTTCAAAAGCAAAGATAACAAGTGTTGACAAGGATGTGGCAAAAATCAGGATGCATACCCATCTTGTCAAAGGGCAGAGCATCTTTGGAAGACAGTTGAGCATTTCCACAAAGTTAAATACAATGTGTTATGGAGGTTGTGAGGGAAAAAATGTTATCAACAGTCTTAGTCACATGCAGACCCTGGATGCTGCATTACAACAGTGCCAAGCAAGATGTGCTCATGGTACAACAATGGGATCAGGAATGGGAGTAACCAACCAGTTTCCTATTGGGTGTGAGCCCTGGTCTGATACTGTAAACCCAGCCCTTCTGTCCATAGAACCTAGCGGGGTTGCTACTGAATATGTGTGTATGTAAGTGCATGTGGAAATAGTGTAAAAGCAAGGAGGAGAAGCAGATGCTGATTCCCAGGCACAGCAAAGATGTGATGACCTGCATAAGACCTGCACCAAGGCTGGACCCATCCATGTTCCTTCATGGACGGGGCAGGGGTTCATAGGCCCTCTTCATGCCATGAGGTTCTATAAGGCACCAAAGGGCTGCTGACAGGAGAGAGATTTCTTTCAGTGGTGTAGCCCGTGCTCCCACAAATAACCCCTCACCTAGGTTTATGTAAGTAGCCCTATTAAACTCGCTGAATCATTCGCTCACACAAACACACACACACACAAACACACAAACTTGTTCATATTTAAAGATAAAAATAGAAAGTTGAATTAAGTTTTTAAAAGAAAGCATAATGCTGGTTAAACTATCAAAGAAAACTTTAAGTACAGTTTGAAAGACACACAGATATGGATATCAAGTTTAACTTACTAACCATGTACAAAATGTTCAGGCCCTCAAACTGCAGGGCAACAGAACTTCCAAACACAAAACCATTTATGAGACAAGACCACAGTATGCCATCCTAAACATGTGTAAAAGTAATATGGAGACCATCAAGTCTACAGCCAAACCCTTGGAAATCAAAACACTTAAAATGCTTTAACACATAGGGCAGAATTGGCACACATCTTAATACCATCACTCTGTAGCATAATCTACAAAGCAAGTTCCAGGCTAGCCAAAACTGTCTAGGGAGACACCCTCCCCAGGTCAATTATTTATATATATATATATGTGTGTGTGTGTGTGTGTATATATATATATATATATATATATATATAGAGAGAGAGAGAGAGAGAGAGAGAGAGAGAGAGAGAGAGCTTGATTTAGTTAGTGGATTTACTTCACTGATGGATTCATATGATAGCCTCATTGGGAGGTAGGACTTAGGACTTACTTCATCTTTTCATCATCTAGGCAAGAAGGAAAGCAAGACAAGAGTTTGCGACAGAAACCATAAAGGAATGCTAAGCAATACATATATATCCATGCTAAGCAAACCATGGAGAGCAAGCAAGCCAGTTAGTACCACTCCTTTATATACATATCTGGGTGTGTATCTGTGTGTGTGTTGTGTGTGTGTGTGTGTGTGTGTGTGTGTTTGAGTGTGTGTAAAACCCAGGACTATCTTATCTACCTAGAAAGAGGGCATTTTCTTGATTGCTATGATACTGCAGGACTGAGCCCACTATGGACAGTACCATCCCTAGGTAGGTGAGCCTGGGCTCTTTAAGAAAGCTAAACAGAGACCAGAGAAAGAAAGAGAGAAAGAGAAAGAGAGGGAGAGGGAGAGAAAGAGAGAGAGAGAGGGAGAGAGGGAGAGAGGGAAGCGGAGAGAGGGAGAGGGAGAGAGACCAAATCAGTGAGTGGCACTCCTTTATGGTTTCTGTTGCAAACTCTTGTCTTGCTTTCCTTCTTGCCTAGATGATGGAAAGATGAAGTAAGTCCTACCTCCCAATGAAGCTATCATATGAATCCATCAGTGAAGTAAATCCACTAACTAAATCAAGGCCCTCATAATGCAATTATCACTCAAGGATTAGATCCAGCAGCTGGGGACCAAGCCTTTCAACACAGGAGATTTGGGGGAGGGGACTGTAATCTAAACCACAGCCCAAAAACTACTTTTGTTTTATTGTATTATATTTTGTTTTGCTATACTTTTTAAATCAATGGATGAATGAAAACCTAGATGCTAGGGTAAAGGCTAACAACTTAACTGTCATTCATACTTGCTGGGGGAGGGACAAATCTGTTTGCATCAATAGACTGACAATTGATGTATCAATTACCCTGACAGGACTCATGTTCAGGAGAAGCTGGATGTAGAATTAAACTCCACAGCTTTTGCTTTTTGTTTGTTTTTGTTTTTTCAATCTGTGCTTTTTTATTCGGTTATAGTTTCATGGTCTCTTCTTTTTAGAGGTGTATCTTTTGGGGGGCAGTATTTTGTTTTCTTGATATGGGGAGGGGTTTCATTTTTGTATTGGGTTTTTGTTTGATTGGTTTTTTTTTTTTTTAAGAAAAATTAAAGTTAGGTGAATAAGGAGGAGAGGGGATCTGGAAAGATTTTCAGGGAGGGAAGAATATGATCAAAATATATTTAAATTTAAAATTTGTTTAAATGATTTAAATTATTATAAAAATAATACAGCATGAATGAGTTCCTCTAATTCGGGTTTAGAAAAGGCATGAGCCAAGGAGAGTGGTGGTACACACCTTCAGTCCCAGGACTGTGGAGGGAGAGGCAGGCGATATTAATCAGGTCGAGACCATCCTGATCTACAAGGCAAGTTCCAGGCCAGCCAGGGACTCATAGTGAAATTATCTCAAAAACTTGAAATTCAGATGGAAGAATGGATATAATTTAAAATTAAAGCAATTGACACAGGGGAAAAAAAGGCAAAGTTAAAAAATAAAGGACAGGGGCTGGAAAAATGGCTCAGTGGTTAAGAGCACTGGCTACTCTTCCAGAGGACCCAGGTTCAATTCCCAGTACCAACATGGCAGCTCACAACTGTCTGTAACTCCAGCTTCAGGGGACCCAACATCCTCATATAGACATACATGCAGTCAAATCACCAACGCACATAAAATAAAAATAAATAATTTTTAAAAAGTAAAGTACAAATAATAAATTGCAGAGAACAGGGCTGGAGAGATAGTTAAGTTATTAACACACTTGCCACACAAGAACGGGGTCCCTGGGGCTCACTGGGGAAAAAAGCTTTAGATCTCCGTGAAAAGAATCCTGTCTCAAAAACCAAGGCAACAGCTGCTGAGAACTGACCTCTACACTCATGTACATGAACATACACACACACAATACACCACAACAAAAGAAATGGTATCTTTAATGTATCTACCAACAATCCATCCATAAAATTTTCCTAAACAGACAGAGGCAAAGATCAAGAAAAGTGTATAAAAGTCATGAAAAGAAAATACTGAGATAAAACAGATGCTCATTTCACTGAAAGAAATGCAATTTAAAACATCCATCACTTTGGGAAAAACTTAAGCATTTCAGAACAGATTCTGTAGGCCCAGCACTGGTTGTGAAGCCACTTAAGACATTCGTGCTGGTGGCTTGGAACATGGTGACTGCTCTGGGAAGGGGATCTAGGACTGACATCAGACCCAAGGGCTACCTTTGCAAAACTTTCCAATAACATGAGAATACAGATGCCCAAGGTCTCCCATCAGAGCACTGTTCAAAATTTCAAAATACAATAAACACTCTAACAGATGATGAAGCAGCCTAGAGTGCAGAGAGGAAAAGAGGGTCTGGCCCTGGTTGACTTGAAGAAGACAGAGACATAGAAAAATCTCAGAAACATGGGCCTGGAAGGCTGCACGGCACTCTGGACCAAACTCATTCAGTTCTCGGCTCGAAAAGTTAAAATAGCAAATGTTGTTCTAATTCTGCTCTCTATATTTTATAATGAAATAGTGAAAAGGGAACATATGTGACAACATATGTCATATATATTCTATGTGAGAAAGTTTGGAAACATGGATGTGTTTGATTTTTATAAAACGCAATACAGAAAATATATTTAACAAATATTTAAAATTAACTCACAGTACTGTATGCTGGTGACCATGTTAGCCCTGGGGGCAGGAAGGAAGGTCTGCCTTCTAGCACTGACCAGGGGAGTTTCTTTCTGAGCACATACCCTCCTGACCCAGGGAAACTACCAAGCAGAACCAGGAAGAGCTTCACAGGGACTAACAAGTAAAAGATGGTCTCAGAATATCATTGTCACCTGAGGGGCTGGGGTTATAGGAAGAGAAATATTGTAGCATTGAGTTGTTTTTTTAATTTCTGTATATATGCATGCATGTTTGTATATATACATTTGGATGCTTAACATGTAAGCATATGTGTGTGTATACACATAGTGTCTTACATGGGTGTGTGTGTGACTCGTGTGTGTGTGTGTGTGTGTGTGTGTGTGCATACATAGTGACTTCCTAGTGCTGACTTCTATAGACCTAGAAGCAGAAATGCACTAGTAAATTGTAAAAAGTACCCCTATGCCAGAACTCAGTCTTTAAATATTTCCATACTACAAAGAACCAAGGACCTTGAAGGAAATCCTGATGGGGCCTGGGAAGACTAGGTACAAGAGAAGCTTAAAACATCAAATAAGAAAATAATGAAATGTTTTTGAGTTTTGTTTTTTAAGGTGTGGAAAAGAAAGCAGAGAGAAGTAATAGTCCTTCCACTCTCATCTTCTGTACTATCTGGACATTTGAAATCCCAAACCACAGAAGCACATGAACAATAATATACATCCAGAAAGTAATGAATTAGAAAAATGGAGCCGGGCAGTGGTGGCGCAAGTCTTTAATCCCAGCACTCGGGAGGCAGAGGCAGGCAGATTTCTGAGTTCAAGGCCAGCCTGGTCTACAAAGTGAGTTCCAGGACAGCCAGGGCTATACAGAGAAACCCTGTCTCAAAAAAAAAAAAAAAAGGGGGGGAGACTTCACAAAGCAAACCCGATAATAACAGATAAGCAAACAGGGAAGAAGGGAAGGCTCCTTCTCAGTGGTCCGCATAGTGAACCAACAGCACAGACAAGCATTGCAGGAAAGACTGATCTAGACAGACCATATCAGCAGATGCTGAGCCTAGGTCTCTGCTACAGAACAGGATGGGCAGAGCTTGTGACTCTAAACCAAGGGCACCTGACATGTAAATCCCTCCCTCCCTCCCCCATGTCCCTAAAACAGGGCAGGTAGACATTCTGTGCCCCAAAGTGGACTCATGACAAGAGCATCATTCACATAGGTGATATCTAAGGATGCATGCACTAGATCATAAGGACACACCCAAATGCATAGGATTGTTGAGTGGTTTGGCATTTGCTTGGGTTAGATTTTGAAACTGTACTCTGAAAGCCCAGTCTGGCTTGAAACTGGTTATGCAACCCAATGCCAGCTTTAAACCAATGACAACCCTCCCACCTCTGCTTCCCACAGTCCGGTACTGGCATTAAAGTGCAAGCTAGCATGCCGGTCGAGTAAGGAACTTTTATTTCATAAAAGAGATTGTATTTGTCAAAATGTCAATAGCACCCAAATGACAGAAGCCTTGTGGGAAACACTCCAAATTAAGAGTGAACACAGCCACATCCAATACTGCACAGTTCCAGGCTCTGGGTCCTGACTGTAGGGAGACATTTGGCAACTTGAGACGTGCTCAAGTGTGGGGCTGCCAGGACCACTCAGTAGGTAAAGACATTTGCCACACAAGCCTGACAGCGTAAGTTCCATGGAGAGAACTGACTCCACAAGGGTGTCCTCTGACAATACGTGACACGCCATGACATGACCCTGTCCCTTCCTCCCTCCCTCCCTCCCCTCCCCTCCCCCCTCTCTATTTCTATTTCTCTCTGTGTATTTCTCTGTCTCTCTCTGTTTCCATGTCTCTGTCTTGTCTTTCTTTCACATGTACCCACTTTTTTATTATTTTTAGTTATAATTTTTTTCAAGTACCGTGCTTCAGTATCCTAAGTTTTCAGTCATAAATTTTTCACTATCACCCATCCATCACCATCAGCCTTCTGCCTTTTCAACAGAAATGACTCAAAGTTGTCTTATGATGGTGATGACAACCCAAGGACGTCTCTCTGGCCCCATCGCACAGGGTTTCCGCACTTCTTGCTGGAGAGAAGGAAATGTGCCCCTGATCAAGGCCACGGACACAGATGCTAACCCTAGCCTCAGCACAAGCCACAGTGAGTGCATTCCGGACTTCTCTGAGTTAACAGTGATGTTGAGAAGGGACGAATCCCAGAGTCTGGACTTGTGCCTGTCCAATGCTGACTCATCTCAGATTTCTGCTACCTTGGTAATAAAGTAGGAGAATCAAAGACCTTGAAGTCACAGTGAGGAACTTCTGCCTGGAACATTACACTCATTACGGAAACCATCTGGCCATATATTTATTCCTAGAAAGAAGCTGACCCTGGCCCCCACACTATCTTATAGCAGTTAAAATAGTCTCTAAGTCCTGCCCATGCCTCCTCTCTAGGGCACTGAGCAGGTACATCCTAGAGGTGGGAAAGCAGGGGAAAGGACATAGCCAAGGTCACAGAGTGATTCCAGGAAAAGTCTGCAATTTCTGGATTCCCAGGCTGAAACCTGACTCCTAGCCCGGCTGGGCTCTGATCAGAGAGCTCTGATCCCATGCTTTCCCAGACTCAAAGTTTGCTCTTGCACTTCTCTAACTACAAAGAACCTACTAGGTCTGGCCTAAGACCCAGACCTTTCACAGTGTGGGTAGGTGTAACAGGCAGTCCCCTCACCAGCTTGTGAAAAAACTAGGCCACAAGTGTGGGGGGGTGAATCTCAGCAAAGTGGGCACAGCTGTAGATAAAGTCTCACACAGTAGAAGAGAAATTGACCAGGAAACCAGGAATAAAGCCCTCACCACCCCTCACACATACACTGAAAACCTCCTATGCTAAAGTCTAGAGGTTCTGGGGCCTGTTGCTGTCTGCCCTTCATATGCTAAGCCAAGGCAGCATTTAAGACCAATTAATACAGTATGTATGGTTCTTTCCACGGAATAGGAGAGAGCAACGAATATATACTATTGCTTTGTGGGAAAAGAAAGAGAGACCCAAGGTAAGAGGGATGATAAAATGATAAAGTTTGACCAGGAAATTAGCATCCTGGGTCCACCCTGAGTGACATTCCTAAGAGCCAGGTGACATCAGCTGCCCTGAGCTGGAACTTAAGAGTATGACACAATCACCTCATAAACAATATTCCTCACTCTGCCCCTCACCTCACACCCAGCCCTAGGAGCACAGCAGGAAACTGCGGAGCATCACTACCAAGCATTTGTCTCAACGTGTCTTAGAGGAAACAGTTCTCCACCCCAAGCACCTATGATGGGCTACAAGCGATTCTCTGGCTCCAATCATTGTCTCTGTCTTGTGGGCTCGCCAGACAGTCTGGCAGCAGGCAGTAAAAGGGGTACATGAGTCATCTCATCCTGAAGGAAGGAAGAAAAAAAAAAAAAAAAAACAGCCAGCTCCTCAACAGCAGATGGCAGTCCGAGCCGAGTCTCTGGGAGGAAAACACACTCTAGAATCCTATGAAAGGAAAGGCAGAGTGAAGAAGGCCCAGAGGACTAATAAGAGAAAGAAGAAATAAACGATTGCCTGACATCTCACCAGCTAGTGGCTAAGCCTCATTGGAGCTCCAGGAAACTGCAGGATACCTGCTGGCTAAGGAGGCATCGGTGTAGGGAGAAGACTATTTCAGTCAGCCATGGCTGGCTAGTGAGACTCAAAGCCTCCACAGCCATGCGTACCTTACCCTGTTCTTTGAAAGGAGTGACTGACCCTCTTGGTATGTAACAACTACCTATCTTCATATCTCCACTGGTCTAACTGGTCTGAGGCCCTTTCTACACGGAAGATCCAGATTCTATACACTCACACACACACACACACACACACACACACACACAGAGCTTCCCCTAGATAAGTCTGTTTGCTAGGGCAGATGTCAACAATACTGTGCTGATGTTGCATCTGCTAACAGGCTTTCCTTTTGTCTCCCCCACCACTTTGTTTCTGTAAGACAGATTTCATTATGTAGCCCATGTTGGCCTCCAAACTCATAATCCTCCTGCCTCAGAACTCGAACCCCTGCTCCAATGCTGTTACTATAAGCCATGCACCATTATACCCAGCTATTGCTCTTTCAAACAGTAAGAGCTCTGGTTGGCTCTCCCAGACTGGGCACATGTTTCCATACCCCCACCCCTTTCAGCTGAGCACTCTCATATATCCTAGGCCTCACCTGTGGCAGACAGAGTCTTCCCCCAAGACCTTCTGTCCTCTTTCATGACAACACAGATTTGGCAGAGGTCAGGGCAGTCTGCCAGAGCACACTTGGCCCAATCACCTGCCCCACCATGGAGACTCGTCGTCATACTACCCAATCTGGATTCCACCTCTTTTGAAGATTCTGCAGACTAGCTGATTAGAAACTCCATGTCCGTGGGGGGAAAAGAACATAACAGATCACAGATCAAGAGCCACTGTTACTTGGGGCTATTTTTACTCTTCTTAGTAGCCATTTAATGCCCAATCCTATATCTGGCCTAACATCGCATCTCGACTATCACAGAAAACCTTTGGAGCTAGTTCTTGGCAGATCACATTCCTACCAACACTAAAGCTAAGAATGTGTTCAGGTAAAATGTAAAACTGACAGCAGCCTCCTCCCTCACCTGCATGGCTACCTGTAGCTTGCCTATCTGTTGTCCTCCTCAGTGAAATCTGAGTTGATTCATGACTATCTTTGTTCTGTTTAGCTCAAGCCCAGCCTACTTGAGCTCCCAAGCTAGTGAGAAATTCCACCTCAAAAATGGGGGGGGGGGGGGCAGGGGGGAGGAGGGGAAGGAGGGAGGGAGGGAGAGGAGAGGGAGAGAATGCACATATTCAGTCCTGTAGACCATCTCATTCAGAACTATTTGAAACCTTGTTCCTGTACCATGGCCACTCATGTTTGGCTCAGAATAAACTAGCTCATACTCATTTTGGGATGGAGCAATGTTTTGTATCAACAGTATATGGCTGGTTCTGGATACTGACACCTGGGAACATACCTTGGACCCTGAGTTCCTAGAATGACTTTCCCCTCTGTCCCACCTTCCTCCTTGCCACAAGCAATCCATCTAGAGTCCACTCAGCTCTAAGGTTATGGGGACACAGCAAGAGACAGAAACCACAGAGAATGAGCCGCCAGCAGAGCTGGGCCAGCAGGGGAAAGTCGGTGCTTCCCTACCTAGTACTAATACATCAAAGAAGGAAACCATCATGGGCTGGTGGCATGACTCCGTTGGTAGAGATGCTGGCTACCAGGCCTGAAGCCAAGAGTTTGGCCCACAGAACACATATAATGGAGAAAAGAAGTAACTCTCTGTCTTCTGACCTCCACACCTGCACTGTGGCATGCACACTTACATACCCCCCACACCCATACAATAAATAAATGTTTATGGAGAAAAAAGAAAAAAAAAATTTCATCTGGTTGATACCAGTTGGTTTGGGAACCTCCTTCAGCTGTTTCACCTTCCTACTGTGGTCACCAGAGGAGATCAAAGTCACACACACACCTTCCCTGCAGCTTCCTCCCCTAGGACTTCTGATCTGTCAAAGACATTCTTCTGCTCCCCACAAACTCTAGACTCCATCTCTGAGCATGATCTCTCCACCTCTCTGAGGGGTCACATCCCCATTCCTCTTGAGGGTGTATGACTTAGAACAAAGTGAATGGCCCCTATTAGTCCCCAAACCCCATGGCCACCTGCCCAGAGCACACCTCGAAAGGACTCCTATCCCTGGTACCTTCTTGATGCACAATGGCCATCTTCTTGACCTATAGTTTAAAAAGCAGAACTTCAAAATTCTTTAAAAATAATATGCTCCCTCCGGGCAGTGGTGGCGCACACCTGTAATCCCAGTACTTGGGAGGCAGAGGCAGGTGAATTTCTGAGTTCGAGGCCAGCCTGATCTACACAGTGAGTTTCAGGACAGCCAGGGCTACACAGAGAAACCCTGTCTCAAAAAAACAAACAAACAAACAAACAAACAAAAAAAAAGATGCTTCCTAGAGAAAGAAAGTATCTCAGGGTTAAACTAAAACATTCCAGAATAGTGAACAAAAGTATGAGATAATATATATATATATATATATACACACATATATAGATAGATATATAGATATATATAGATATATAACTTTCATTCATATATATTACAAAGAGAAAATGTTATAAAGGCATTTACTAAAGTCCCATCACAAACAACAAACATTAGAAATAAAGGGACAAGGCTATTGATAGATCTTTTGATAAAATGCTTGCCATACAAGCCTAAGTTTAACCCCCAAAATCCATTTTTTAAAATGGATGTAATGGTCCATGCTTGTAATCCCAGTTCTGAAGAGGTAAAGACAGGCAGATTCCTAGGTATCCTTGGATGGCCTACCCAGCCTACTTGAGCACTAAGCCAGTGAGGGAGTCTGCCTCCAAAACATGAGATAAAGATGGAGCAGAAGAGGGAGAGAGCATGTTGGAGGAATAACATTCAAGATTGTTCTCTGGTTTCTACTCCTGTGCAATATATATGCAGCTATGTACTCTCACATATAAAAATACTCATACATGTATATCCACATACAGACAAAAAATTAAAGGAAAAGAAACTTTAAACATGCAGGGACACTAGCCTTAATCCTAACCCCCACAGGAGCCTTGCACTGCCCTTGATCCTGAGTTTTACAATAGTTATAACACTATGGAACAGCAGCCCTAGCATTGACCTAACTGTAGCTCTAACCTTAGACTAGGCCAAATAAAGTATTGGGAGCTTATTGCAAATGAAGAAATAGTTAAGAGAATTGGTAAAATCTAATGCATTTTCCCCTTAAAATCAACATTTGAAATCATCAGTGGAACTCATTACATTAAGAGATGAAAGGAAGGCATCAACTGAGTGCCTGTAGTTTGGAATGTATGGGTACACATGTGTTGGGGTGCCCATGTGTGGTAGTGCACATGTGTCCGGGTGCACATGTAATGATCAGAAGTGAATGTCAACTGTCTTCTATCAACCTTCACCTTCTTTTCCAGACAAGCCCTCTCCCTAAATTTGGAGCATGCTATTATAGCTAGACCAGGCAGGCAGCAAGGCACCAGGATTCTCCTGTCTACCTCCCAGCGTGGGCATTACAGATGTGCACCACCATGCCTGGTAGGGGCTTCTCATCCCATCTGGGGTCCTCAGGCTTGTGCAATAAGCACTTTGCCCACTGAATCATCTTTCCAGCCCCAGCTGAGAAAAACAGCTGCAACTAACATGTTTAGTAAACTGTAATTTTCAATTTTTAAAAACAAATGAGAAGTAGCAATAGAAAGAAACTCTTAAACATAGTGAAGAATATTTGGCAGCCAGCTACAGCAAGCAGCATTCGGGCCTAAAGAAGATATCAAAACTCAACTACAACTCTCATCGCAACTAAAGCCATCTTAACACACAGTCACACACACACGCGATTTTCCTCTATACTATTATGTCTCGGACAAAGGCAGCATCAAAATCCCAATTACAGTAACCAGGTGACATGAGTCAGTTGAAAAGGGAGTTGAAGGGGGAGAATTTACAGCAAAGACGACAAATGATGGTGAGACAACATGGCCCCTATGACAGAAACTGAAGAGCCTTCCATTGCTCACAGTTTAAACTACAGGTTTGAAGACAGACACAACTGTAATCCAGGCACTCAAAAACACTGAGGCAGAAGGATTTCTATTAGTTCGAAGCCAGGCTGGGCTATATAACAAGTACCAGGCCAGCCAGGAATATATAGCAAGTCACTGTTTCAATCAACCAACCAACTAATCAATCAATCAATATGTGATTCATTTAAAATCGCATCTTGGGCTGGTGAGATGGCTCAGTGGGTATGAGCACCCGACTGCTCTTCTGAAGGTCTGAAGGCCATCCTGTAATCTATGTGGCCCATGGGCTAGTGTCAGACTTGCTTGGGGTAGCATCCATCTCACATGGTAGTACAGCAGCTATAGAAAAGGAACATGTAGGCTGGAGAGATGGCTCAGTGGGTAAAAATACTGACTGCTCTTCTGAAGGTCCTGAGTTCAAATCCCAGCAACCACATGGTGGCTCACAACCATCCGTAATGAGATCTGACTCCCTCTTCTGGAGTGTCTGAAGACAGCTACAGTGTACTTATATATAATAAAAATAAATAAATCTAAAAAAGAAATCACATCTCAATGGGAATAATTTTGTTTGTTGTTTACAGCATCTCCTTATGTAGCCAACACAACCTGAAACTCACAATCCTCTAGGAAGCCCCAGATTACAGGTACACAATTACATTACTGTCTTTATTTCAGCGTGATTCACTTTGTAACCTAAAAAGTCCTTCTAAAGTTCTTCTAGACAGCACAAGGCCAGAAAAGCCAGATGACTATTTAAAAGAGCAGAATTCTTGATCAGATGGTTAATATCCTATAAGATTACAATCATTTCAACAGGAGTGAGGTGCTATGTCAAAGAACAGACTGACCACTGAAGGAACACTGAAGGAACACGGTGTACCACACGGAAATAATCACACAATCACTGGGGAAATGAAGCATTTTCCAATGTGTGAGGTTTTAATATTTAAGAAAGATTTAATATTCAAAAAATTATTTAGAGTCTTTATGTTTCTAAATCTCAAGTGAATTACACAGTAAAGATATATCTTGGTGGTACAGCTCTTGCCTAGCATGTGTGATGGCCTAAAATCAACTCCAGCATCCACAAACAAAAGAATGGGTCAGCCAGCCAGCCAGCCAATCAACCAACCAACCAACCAACCAACCAGCCAACCGACTTAGGGATGCAGAGATTGCTCAGTGGTCAAGAGCACTTGCTGCTCTTTCAGGGGTCCCCAGCACCAATATCAGGCAATTCACTGCACCTGTAATTTCAGCTCCAGGGATCAGGCATTCTCTTCTGCCCTCCATGGGCACCATGCACATGTACACACACAGGCACTGAGGCTCACACATAAATGAATAATGAAAAGAAATCTTTTAAACCCCCCCCCCCAAGGCTGGGTAGTGGTGGTGCATGCCTTTAATCCCAGCACTTGGGAGGCAGAGGCAGGCAGATATCTGAGTTCGAGGCCAGCCTGGTCTACAGAGTGAGTTCCAGAACAGCCAGGACTACACAGAGAAACCCTGTCTCGAGAAACAAAAACAAAAACAAACAAACAAACATTCCTAAATTTTGACACACACACACACAACAGCCCCATGACAGAAACATTCATATACATGTGTGCACAGGGTGGAGTGTGTAAGCAGAACATGTGAATTATATATGCATTGTACACACATGTATAGTTCATGTGTGTTCCATAGATATGTGTATGTACATATATACACACATATGCATACATATACATAAGTATATGAGTATAGGCATAGCCTGTTTGAGAGGCAGCTGCCTGCTTAGCTCCCTCCCAGGCTGGCAGAAGAGTAGGGGATAGGGTAGAGAAGTGCCTCTGTTCTTCACTGTAAATACAGGGTAGCCCTTACCAGAGCTTGACATCTGATATCTGATTTGATGGCAGTGTGAGGAAGGGAAACAGGAGTGACAGAGGCAGGTCACTCTGCCAGAAATGCTGCAGGAACTGGCCAGGGTCCAGGGCATAGCCGAACCCTGGCCCAAGAGACTGCAGGAGGCAAGTATGCATGGCTATACAGCCTCCCCACAGCCCTGTGCTCTGAATGCGCACAGCAAAGTGAAGGGCTTATATGATGCCTGGAATCTAAGAAGCTGGGGCAAGTCACCACCAGGATCAGGACAAGAAGGGGCCACTCAGTAAGGTCTGTGGCAAAACAAACAAACAAACACCTACATCTGTCAGGGTAATGAAATGCTCTGAAATTTTTTCCATCATTTCAAATGTTTCCAATTCTGTAAGTTCTCAAAGTAATCTGAATAAAATATAAAAAACAAATAAGCAAACTAATATTAAGAGAGAACAAAAGACCAATCTTTATCCAGGGATTTGTTCTTTTTCTCACTTCTCTGACATTAGCATAGGTGGAGAAAAAGGAGCTCTGAGACGGGACTAGGAGCAGCTAAGGAGCAATGAGCATTAGTCTTTGTCAACAAAATACAGCGGGACTGCAGGCTCACAAGCCAGGAAGGGCCCTCCAGGCCTTCTCCAGGGAGGGCAGTGTTCATCTGGCTCTGGGGGATAGAGGAATTCTTAGGGAATATCGAAATGGAAGCCAAGTGTTTCCAGGGCTACCGCTTCTCCTAGGAAGCTTCTGCTCTACCCGAGCTCCGTTCTGGTTTGGCACACAGGCCAGGAATCCCACCGGAAGCAACTGTAGTGCCCAATCAGCGTCACCCATGGCAGCAGAGGCATTCGGTTCCTAGCAGCTCAGTACCCCTAACAGCTCCCCCCTGACTGGCAGTAGAGGCCGCAGGTGCCCACTAAAAAGCTCCTGCCTCGACTTGACTCAGGCCTCTGGGAGCTTCCAGAATCTGCCTGCCTGCCGAAGCCCGCCAGAACCCATTTGCTCACAGCCTTGATGGAGCAGGCTGTGCAGCTCACCCCAGGCTCTCAGCCTGGCTGCTTTGTCACTAGGTTTGAGCCCACTGTGCAGAGCAGACGGCTGAGGTAACTGTGATGGATTCTGGCTCAGCATCCCGCTTTATTTCCAGCATGGGAGGCCAGATCAAAACTCAAGGCCTCCATCTGCCAGGACAATGAATTGGCATAAAAAATATGAAGGTGTTTATATGCCAGAGACCCAGAGGCCTTCCCTGGAGATTTCTGTGAAAATTGGAGATGATTGGCACATTTATAAACGTGCTTTTCAGGCAATGGGGACTTGTTTGGATGTCCTCTCAGAAACACATTAGCAGCACCCATTTACAAAGCAGAATATCCAGCCCAGAGAGAACACAGGCTCACAGCCCCTTGGTCCACATTCGTTCCCCATGTTCTATTCTCACCCTGTTCTGCACAGACTCAAAGGATGATGCCACTAGACAGCTACCCTGATAGCCCCTTGACCTCGCTTCTGCTGCATGCCCCTGCAGGTACCGCTCCTGCTGTAACATCTCCTTGCAGCTCTGTGAACACACTGGGCATGCCCCAAAGCCACTGTGTCAATTCCCATGAGCACAGAACCATTCATCTACAAGCACCATGGGACTCGCCCCAGGACCCTCTGCAAGGCCTTCCTCAGATGCCCACCATCCCAGAGTCTAGTTTAACTACCCCACTGGCGTGGAACTAACACTACATTCTCCTTGTCTTGTTTCCTTTATGGCCTGGCATACAATATACAGTATTAGCTGATTGCAGCCATGTTTTGTGTCCTCCACAAGGATGTCAATATGCTGGAGGAATGCCCGGCCTTTCCCAGGAACATCAGGCACATGAGTGAATGAAGGAACAAAGGGAGGCATTTGGCCCAGCAACTTGCTAATAAAAGCTCTCTGCATAATAGTCGGGACTCCAGGACTACACATGTCCCAAGTCCCCAGCCTTTCCTGTCATCTCTCATGGGAGGCTTATGAATATGTGACCACTTTTCTGTTGTAACAGTTCAGGGAGGTCAGTGATCTGTGACTGTTGAACTCTCCAGAGCCTCACAGGGCTGCTGTCAGGCCCAGTGGGAGGCTTGCCTGGGAGCTCTCATCTCACTACCATGGAGTCAGATCTGGCCTACCACTTACAACCTCAGTAAAGTACCTTCCCTCTCTAAGCCTGGGCTGGGGGCGGGTCATGAAATAGCAATACCCATTTGAAGAAGCACTATAGGGATGGAGATAATAACTAATGGAGATATTAGAGATAGCCAGCACAAAGCAGGTGCTTCATTAATATTAACAGCTATTATTCTTACTTAGGTTTTCTATGACAGACTGCTTAAAAACCAAGTCTCCTGCTAAAAACTTTGTAAAATGAAGCATAAAGACATAAAGAATCTCTCTCCAAAGCTAGAGACACACTCCAAGTAGAGATGCAAAGAGCAGTATAAGACCAAAAAAAAAAAAAATGCCCAAAGCATTTTAAAGATTTGGCTAAAAATTTTGAGCACATGCATAAATGCATAGATCCAAAAAACAATAAAAAAAAATTTAACCAATGTACATCATAATCAATTACCTAAAAGAAAAATCTTAAATTTTTCCAGAGGGCTAGTTGAGCTGACTTTGCAAGTGGGGGTGCTTGTCACCAAGCCTGATGACCTGAGGGCAATCCCTGGAACCTACACAATGAGAGAGAATCAACTCCCACAATCTGTCCCCTGGCCTCCACATCAACACCATCACACATGTGCATTGATACATATGTGCACATATATGTGCATGTATATACATATACACAAATAAATGTGAACAATGTATTTTTTCAAGCTGCCACAAAAATAAAAGGCATTAAAATCTACTTAAGTGTTCTAGCCTAAAAACAAACAAAAAGAATAATTATAATTATAGTAGCCTTTATGCCATTTGTATATATCCCATAATACCACTGTATACTTTAAATATACATAAACAATAAATTTTATTTCTAAATAAAAAACATTATATAAAAAGGATGAACACAGACATGGTAGATGGGGGGATGTTTTAGACAGAAGGATGCAACCCAGAAGCAAATGAAATGCTATCCCTGGCTAGTGAAGAGAAAAGCCATCAATGGTGGATGAAAAAGACTTTCAAATATCAAAGGATAATTCTGAATTTTTCCAACAAACAAAAACTAAACTAATCCAATCCAACATGCCTGAACTACAAATAACATTAAAAGAAGTCCAAAATGTAAAAGGAAAGGAAGGGAGGGACTTCAGACTTGGAGGAAGAAAAGATATTGGAAACAGCAAAGACATTAATATAGAAGGTATGTCTTTTTATCTTCAAAGATAACAGACCATTTAAAGCAAAAATAATACTAATGTCATAATAATACAGAAGTAGAGATGTATGATAATTATAACCTAGAGAGCAAGAGCAGTGAACTGGAAATAGATTACCGTATGGGCTTATACTATGTGTGGACTAATAGTGCATTCAAATGAATTGTGTGAACTGGAGATAATACCATGAGTGCCATGAATAATCAATCCCTAAGTTGTCTCAAAAAAAAAAAAAAAAAAAACCAACGATAGACATAGCTAATAAGATAGTAAAGGAGATCAAATTGGCCATCCAAAACTGGAAGAGGGATCTAATAAAACTTGAGAATAGAAAACCCATAGCAAAATGACCAAGTTATACACAGTCATATTAAACACAAATGGTCTGACCATCCTGATTAAACTACATAGGTTTAAAAACTTAACTAAGGGGGCTGGAGAGATGGCTCAGAGGTTGGGAGCACCGATTGCTCTTCCAGAGGTCCTGAGTTCAATTCCCAGCAACCACATGGTGGCTCACAACCATCTGTAATGGGATCTGACTCCCTCTTCTGGAATGTCTGAAGACAGCTACAGTGTACTTACATATGTACATATATAGATATATAATAAATAAATCTAAAAAAACAAAAAGAACAAAAACAAAAACAAAAAAACTCAACTAAAAAGTGACCATGGGGACAGGAAGTAGCTCTGTGATAGAGCACTTGCTAGCAGGCACAAAACCCTGAGTTCAGTCAATCCCTAGCACATCCCCCAACACACATGCACGTGCACACACACATACACACACACTCACACAAAGAGACCATACTGAGTGAGTGCTTTTTATAAGAAACATCTTTAAATATAAGCATGTACACAGGTTGATAAAATGATGGGGAAAGATATGCCGTAGTAACATCAAGTAAAAGGTAGAATGACAACACCCATATCAGAGGAAGAAAACAGGTTTTAGAGAAGAACACCTTCTCAGATGTAAGGAGATTGCCTTTATGAAGGGGTCAGAATTCTCCTGATGCTCCTGGAACACAGGGAGAACTTGAGATGCTCACCCAGCCTCCCTGACCGACCCTCCATGTTGTTCAATCCTTTGCACACACTCTGATACTCCATCTATCAGTACCTTCCCTCCCTTATCATAACCTAGGAGTCTCTGTAGACTGGTGCAACCTGGGCACTAAATACGCTCCTCCCTTATCTTCTCTGTAGCCAACAAGGAATGCAGACTCATGCATACACTTCTGTACTGAGAGCTGACAGCAGACCTTCTTAGCAATCATCCTGTCCCCCTGCTTGCCTGACCATGTCATAGGTCTTCTCTGCATGTCGCTATAGCCCCAGCTGTCCTTTCACTCCAGAGAAGTGTACTCTGGGTGCATGTGCTAGCTAGTTAGAATACCCCAGTAGGCCCCAAAACTGTGTGCCCAAAGTAAGAAAGTTATAGAGAAGAATCCAAGGAAGATACCATGACTGTGCCATCTTCAAGCGTCCTAAAGGTGTAGAACCTTTACTTTTTCTTTTGCCTCATCATTAGTCTCTGTTAGGAAATATCATCCTGATGAAAACCTTCTGTTGTGGGTGAGTGGCTCCTCCTCAGTGCTGGGGTGTACATGTAAACCCATGCCAATGCGAGAACCTGGCTCAGCCTGTGCCACCTGGATCCCTCCACTCTAACGATCCCCCATCTCACCTTAGGCTACTTCTGCCCCAGGGCCACACACCTGTCACCTAACTGAGCCATCAGCTCTTCAGAAAAGTCTCCCATGACCATCCTTTAAGCAATGTCCCAATCATTCTCGTATAGCTTTAGTCTATCCAGCATAAGCTACTAACTTTTCCAGTAACTGTTTTCTCTCTCCTCACCCTAAGAAGAGAGCAGCATGGTACCAAGGACCTCAGCTCTGTCACAAGCAATGGGCAATGAATGGCCCAGGACCTGGGAAACAGCTCCCAGCAGATACTGGGGGAGCACATACAAAGACGACAGGCAGAAGTGGGAACCAACACACAGGTCATGGCCCTGTCCCTGGAAGACAGCATACTGAAGAGTATTTAGTGGGGTGTGGGGAGAAGTTTGTAGGGAGTTCCAGGAAGTGCATGCCTCCACATCTGATGGTGTTCTCTTTCCACCATCTCTCTTTTTTGTTTAAAAAAAAAGTCACAGAATAAAGTAGACTTTTCAAATGAAAGGAGGAGCCATTGTATCTAGCACCAGATAATTCAGTTAAATGGAAGAATTAAAAAACATAATCAGAACACGAGGATTTGATCAGATGCTCTCTGTCCAGAATTCAGGTGCTGCACTTGCAGATACCCAGGTGACAGCAGTGCAAAAGGCATCCAGGTGGCACAAGCCAAGCCAGGCATGGGTTTCCATATAAACTACACATACACATACACATGCACATACACATACACATACAGTGCATTTACATATACACCACAGCACTGACTGATGTGAAGCCACTCACCCACAACAGAAATGGTTTTCATTAGGATAATATTTCTAAAACAGGAAGTAATAAGGCAAAAGAAAAAGCAAAGTGCTTTTAGAGCACTTGAGGATGGCACACACAGTCATGGTATCTCCCTTGAGTTCTCTATAACTTTCCTACTTTGGAGCACACAGTTTTATAGCACACTGCAATATTCCACCCAGGGCTCTGGATATAGCTGTGTCCTCTATGTCCCACCTGCTAGCAAAGGAGATTCCTTCAAGACCCTTTGAAGTTCCAATCCAATTTCTCCTGCTCTGGTCTCTGGTCCCACACTCTACCACACCACACCACCATACGTCTAATATACCTTTGTTATTAGCGCATTTTCAGTGACCCAGCTAACATCCTCCATGGGCTTTATGCTCATGTCATGGCAGGGTAAGACTGAAGCTCCCTCTAATGCTGTATGGTCTTCTGGAGCCTTTCCCATTAGGAAGGGATGAGCAAGCAGGAGAGGGAGGGAAGGGAGAAGGGGAGAGGGAGAGAGGGAGAGGGGGAGAGAGGGAGAGAGGGAGAGGGGGAGAGGGGGAGAGAGGGAGAGAGGGAGGAATGGAGAGAGAGAGAGAGAAAGAGAGAGAGAAAGAGAGAGAGAAAGAGAGAGAGAGAGGCAGTACTTGTGGCCTGTCCTGTGAGTGGTTTTAGCCCAGCGCTCCAAAGGCCACCTTGACAATTTGGGACTAGATGAACTGGTCTATGGAAGGATACATCAGGAAATGTGGTGTTTAGGCACTCCTGGGTGCCATTTTGCTAAATATATCCGCAGCCGCTAAGATCTTCATGGCTTGCAATAAAGAACTCCCCAATCCAAGCAGACACAGGGAGGGCGACCTTGACTCGTGCAGATCTAGGGGCAGAGTATCTCATTACCATGCCTCCGAAAGCAGAACAGAGTTCTGCAGTGCTGACAAGATTCAGGAGGAGGACGAGCTGGGGCTTAAAAGGGTTCCTACTGGGGGAGGACAGGCGATGGTGTTCCGACTCAATTCCCAGCACAGATTCACTGGTACAATTACCATTTCTAAATAATTAGCACTCGAGGTCTCAGAGGGACGGGAAGGAAATAGTTGGGGATGAGCTTGTTTACTCCTCCAACTCAAAAAATAGCATCCTGAGGACAATGTGTAGCCATGACGCATCTGTGGAGGTGGGAGGATGCAGACCTCAAAGGGCTATGGCCCGTCCCTCCATGCAGATATCCAGGCAGAGAAATCCCTCCACAGAGAAGTTCAGTGCCTTGCCCACATCTAGGGAGGAAGGGTTTTTGCTGTTGTTTTATTTTCCTATTAGAACCAATAGATCATACATTAGGTAAGTATAGGCCTAGGTGTTAGGGTCTTACTGCCGTGAACAGACACCATGACCAAGGCAACTCTTTTAAGGACAACATTTAATTGGGGCTGGCTTACAGGTCAGAGGTTTAGTCTGTTATCATCAAAGTAGGAGCATGGCAGCATCTAGACAGGTGTGGTGCAGGAGGAGCTGAGAGTTCTATATCTTCATCTGAAGGCTGCTAGTGGAAGACTGACTCCCAGGCTGCTAGGATGAGGTTCTTAAGTTCACACCCACAGGGATACATCTACTTCAACAAGGCCACACCTTCTAATAGTGCCACTTCCAAGGCCAAGCATATTCAAACCATCACAGGTGTATATACTCATATTTCAATTTTTTAATCAGATGGGTACATTTTATTTATGATAAGCCTCCAATGGTCTGTTAAGAAGTTTTTGATTTGGTGTCAGTATGTGTGGACTTATGTTAAAAATGTCAACTTCCTTGCTAGTACTTCCCTAGCTTTCTGAGTGGGTCACTTTCATTGCCAGACTGGCTCTATCTGTCCACTCACCAGCACTGCCTAAAAATACATCTGCTGGACTTTCCAGACAACCTACCACATGGCAATCAGGGTCATAGAAATCAGCTGCGCCCGGTCTACCACAGCGGGCTCCCTGCACAGACAGCAGGCCATACAGTCACACCCAGCTCTCCATAAGCACCGGCCACTGTAGGATGTGTGCCTGTCCTATGTGTAGCAACCTTGGGAATTACAGGAAAGCACAAGAAATACCCCCAGTTCCCACACACAAGTGTTAACGGTGGCTTGTGTTCTCCCAAGAAGCTTTCCATGGTTACACCTATCTTGAAACAAAACAATATTTCTATAAGGACTAAAGGATCGAGTTAATAGTTACATAATTATTCTCTAGCAATAAAAACATATGTTCTTTCTCTTGTAAATATAAAAGTGGCATGTGCCCATTGAGGGAAACTTAGAACATTCAGAAATGTGAGAAACTGAGTAGCATTGGTCCAACCTCCCACGGAGACGTCACAAAGCTTCAGCTGTACCTCCTTGGGCTTTAAAAGCCATACCTTCCTGCGCATGCACCATACATACAGACAAACAGGGAACTCTATGTTGTATTCACCATTCCTTATACATGCTAATCCCATGTGCCAGTGTACTGGTGTATATCTTCATGTCATGAGTCACTTCTATGAACACTAATTGCTATCTAATATCCCATTGTGCTATATAGAAACACAGTAACTCATCTACTTAATCCTCTTATTATTTGGGGCTATTTGATTGCTTCCAACTGTTAATTATTTAAGTTAATACTATAATGAGTATTTTCTGTACATAAATTTAATATTTCTCTGACTACATCCTAAAGGTAAAGTCAGAAGTGGGGGGAAATTTTCGAGGTCCATAAATTTTTTTTTTAAGTTTCTCATACACATGAACAATGAGCCCTCTGAAAAGCTGCTTTCTACAGCCATACCAGGACATAAGATGACACTCTCAGGCTCTGTGCTTCATGGACAAAGTACAAGTCTTACAAATCTCAAGTCAATGGTGAGTGAGACAGTAGGTGAGCCATGCCTGGGCACTGTCTCTGTCTCTGAGTGGTAGGGTCAGCCTCACTCTGAGCTGGCTTGTAGTTGTGTCCTATTGTGAAATACGGGCTCACCATCTGACTAGGATATGCATGGTGGGATGGATCTGACCAGGCCTGTGAGGGGTTAAGAAAAGTTACACCAAAGATCCAACAATGTAGGTGAGTACGCTGGAGACAAGAAACTCAGGGATTTTCAACTACAATTATTTTTTAAATGAATCTAATCGTAGTAACATTGGAGCAGGATTCAACATCACCGTGGCATCAGTTTATAACGGTCTGTGGTCAATTCTCACCAAAGGTAGCCTCCAGAAATACTCACAGACATGCCTGAGCACAAGAGTTTAGACTCTAATACTATGCCTACTCTCCACCAGGTTGAAGGAAAGGGTCACCAGTAAACAAGACACCCTCAAATGTCTGAAGCTACCACAAAGCTTCTACGTAAAGGAAGCTCTGGCTGAGTTATCTCAGCATGCAAGAGTATAAGAATCCTCTATTTCAACTCTGAAACATAGACCAGACCAAACTCGAGGTATAAATCGTCTCAGAATATACAACTATATAGTCTAGCTCACCAGCTAGCTGGTCTAACTCATGCATCCCACTCTCTAAAGATCTGAGATACAACTTCCAGGCCAGGGAAGTTAACTTTGTTATCAAAAATACAAAAGGCAGTAGGTGAGGCTACTACTATGGTCCTACCAGGGTAGCTGCAAGGTGATGTATGCCCGCATCTCCAACAATCTAAATTCAGCCATCAATTTCGTGATCTCTACACTTTTGCATGCCGTCACTGCCAATGTACTAACAGAATAATTCACTAACAGTAACACATATTTCAGACTAGTGTTTATATTTAACTTATTAAGTCTCAAAGTACAAATAGTGAGTGTACCAGGACGCTCAGATATTAAAAACCTTTGCCACTCCTCACAATTCTCTTGGCAAACTGCGGGTGAGGTGTCTGCTCATCACCTGACCCTGACAGGTTACCATTTCCTTTTACTGAATGAACTTTGACATATGCTACATTTTACCTTACAGTGTTGGTCCTCTTTTAACTCCCAGATGTGGTAGCATGGTTAGGGACAAAAGATTTGTCCATATTTTCTGCTTTAAGACTACAGATCTTCTTGGGGTTTCTCAATTCCCTAGAGCAACTCTAGCTGTTCCCTCCCTCAGCGATGGATGGATACCTGGGAGATTTCCTATGCAGAGACCCCTTTCTTCAGCATCAACTATAGGCCTGGACCCAAGGGACAAACTGACCTTGCTCAGAGCACTGTGAATGCTCAGCTAGAAATGCTGCAGACGTCTCCACACTCTGAATACGGATACCCATCACACCCTCTCTGATAGCTTAACCCCCCTAGAGAAACTCGGCTGCAGCCTGTCTAGAAGCTCTGAAAGTCGTGGGCTCTCCACAGGCTTTACTTCCTCAGTTCTTAGAGCATTTGACATTGGAGTCAGCAGGCTGATACTATGTTCTTTTCCAGCATGTATGCGCAAACTATGCAACTCACTTCCTTGTGAGCCATATGATTCATTTCCATAAAACACCTCATACTAATCATATTCTTAATTCTTAATTCTAGGCCAGTGGGAATGGAAGAGAATCATCACTTCCAGCACCCTCTCTTCCATATAAACAAAGTAAAATTCTCCCCGATTGCCTGTCTAAGAACTCCGGAAAGAAAAGGTTGGAGGAATACAAGAGTCCATTTTTCAAGACCAACAACTAGATCGTGGTAAGAACAGCACATGGTAAGAAGGTGTTTAACTTACCCTGTTCTCATCCCCTTCCCAGGTTCACCGAGAGCTCAGGGTTGGGAGCCACGCGCCAGCTACCGGAAGGCAGGGCAGGAGTTCACCGCAGGAAAACCACCTACATTTGACAAGGAAGAATGGCAACTCAGTAAGTGAAGCATCTACCTCTGAAAACTAGAAAGGGAGAGAAACTTCAACCCCATTCAATCATAAGCAACAGTAGATTTTGGGATAAAAAACATACGAAGAGACAGAAAAAAGACTGAAACAAGACTGAAAAAAGACTGAAACAAGACTGAAACAAGAAACAAGACTGAAAGCTGGTGCCTTACAAAGGCCATGGACAAACCTGTCCCAAAACAAAAACAAAAACAAAAACAAAACAAAAGTAAACAAAAAAAGACAAGATTAAAAATCACTAAAATCAAGAAACAAAGGACATTATTACTACTAAATGTACAAAGATAAAAAGAATAAGGGAAGCCGGGCGTGGTGGCCCATGCCTTTAATCCCAGCACTCGGGAGGCAGAGGCAGGCAGATTTCTGAGTTTGAGGCCAGCCTGGTCTACACAGTGAGTTCTAGGACAGCCAGGGCTACACAGAGAAACCCTGTCTTGAAAACAAAAAAAAAAAAAAACAAAGACAAACAAAAAACAAAACAAAAAAAGAATAAGGAAACAGAATAATTTATATCAACAAAATAGAAGAAATTAACAAAACCCTATAAACATAAACAAAAATCAAAGAACAAAACAAAACAAGACAAAAAAAAACCCTAACCCTAGAAAATATAAACAAACTTGAAACAAGTAAAGAGATTGAATTAGGAAAAGAAAAAAATTTTTTCAGGAGTCGGAGAGATGGCTCAGCAGTTAAGAACACCGACTGCTATTCCAGAGGTCCTAAGTTCAGTTCCCAGCAACCACATGGTGGCTCACAGCCATCTGTAATGGGATCTGATGCTCTCTTTTGGTGTGTCTGTAGACAGCCACAGTGTACTCACAAATAAAATAAATCTTTAAAAACAAAAACAAACAAAAAACAAAAAACAAAAAAAAAAAAGGAAACAAAACTTTCCCCAAGTAGCTTTTTGGTAAATTCTCCAAAGTGTTGGGTTTTTTGTTTTGTTATTTTAAATGAACGCCAATTATTCCCTAACTCTTTCAAAGAACATAACAATATGTCATATGTCATCCTCTTCCATTCTATGACATTTTATGAGGCCAGCAATAGTCTGACACAAAAAAACATATTTAAAAAATAACTCACAGAAGCCTGAGACAAACATAAAGACTGAGACAAATCACAACAAAGAACTAACAAGTTAGATCCAGAAGTACATGTGAAGGGTTATCCAGCATGACAAAGTGACACTTATCCAAAACTCAAGGCTTAACATCCAAATTGTAACCAGCATCATAGGAGTGTTAGTGTACTCTCCCATGCTTAACCCCATAACCCCACACACATAATGCCAGTACTTGGGAGGCAGAGGTAGAGGCAAGAGAATTTCAGCTTCAAGGGCAGCCTGGGGTACAGAACTGAAAACTCGTGCCTATATCCAAGGGAGAGCTCGGTGATAGAGCAAAGCAATAATCACTTATACTCCCCCTGGTGGGATGATGATGTGTACTCCCAGTCATGGTTTCTATTCTTAGCCTTCCTTTTTTT
Source organism: Mus caroli (assembly GCF_978045245.1). NCBI lineage: Eukaryota > Metazoa > Chordata > Mammalia > Rodentia > Muridae > Mus > Mus caroli. The sequence goes on from NW_028227264.1 coordinate 75,199,960, forward strand.
TTCTATTTTCTGTTAGCTTTTTGACTTGGGAACATGAACTTTCAACTTTTATCTTTTTAAAATGCATAACTTTAAAGACATCAGTTTTGTTCTGAGTACTACGTTTTCTGTCTTGTTTACCCTGGTCATCATTTGGTACTAGATAACTCCATTGTGACTTATGTAATTTGAATGTTTGGTTTTTTTTTCAAATGTCAAACACATTGGCTTTCCTTCTCTGTGGTTTCATTATTAGCTCTTACTTGATTCTTTTGGTCAAAAAACATGGTCTGAATTTGAGATTTACCTGATGAACAAATAAGGAACAGATTTTTTTAATATTTCACATATTTCAAGGAATTACATATCTCTATAGGCTACAGGTTGTGTGTATGACCATATAACTGAACCTGCCATGTGTCACTAAAACCTTCAATATTACTTTGTGTGTGTGCATGTGATCTACCAATTATTTTAAAAGGAACACAACAGCTCCCATGATTGCATATCAGTTTTTCCTTCTGTAAGCATTCTATATAGGCTGAGACTTAGTTATTAAATACAGTGATATAGCACCAAACAATGTTTCACTCAGTGACAGACCACAGCAGTCTCATCAGAGAATAAAGGAGCTGAGCCAGGAGAGAAATGCTTGAGCCTATGAGTTCAAGGTCAGCCTGAGAAATACAGTAAAAAATAAATTAGGAAGGACCTGAGAAAGTCCTGTTTCCCAGTAGTACAGCAGCCACTGAAATGCCACAGCACACTGCCTTACTGGTGTGTTGTGATGCTGGTATAAGCACACTCACTGTACGGCCATTCCCATAAAACTACAATACAATAACTATGTACAGTATATAATACTGCATAGTGACAATAGACTATGCTTATTGTGTTATAGTTTTATCATGTTCTTAATGTATACTGTTTCTACTTAGAAAAAATTAGTTTACTGTAAAGCAGCTTCATATTGGGCTTTCAGAGGGTATTCAAGAAGAAGAAACTGTTATCATAGGAGGGGACATCTCCATGCATGTCATTTGCCTTGAAGACCTTGCAATGGAACAAGATGCAGAACAGTGGTTTACAACCTGCAGGTCACAACCGCTTTGGGGGTCATATATCAGTTAGCCTACATATCAAATTTTACATTATAATTCATAACAGTAGCAAAATTACAGTTATGAAGTAGCAATGAAATAATTTTATAGCCCAGGGATCACCACAACATGAGGGACAGTATTATAGGGTCACAGCATTAGGAAGGTTGAGGACCACTGGTCTAGAAGTAGAAGACAGTAACATTGATGGCCATGACTGTTGAAAACCTAGTCTAATGTGAATGTCTGGGTAGTTTGTTTTAACCACTTTCCCCAAAGAGCCAAGAGCTTTCTGAGTGGGAGATAAGTGTACATCTTTTCTTTACTGCTAAAGAAAGAAAAGCTTTGGGAAAGTACATCAGGGAGTGTGTGCACAGACCACCACCCTCACACAGACAAGAAACACTCAGCATCCCCCTAGTCACCAAAAGAGCAAGCAACTTCTGACCAAATGGCTCTGTACATGTGACATTCTTGCCATTCAGACTCCCTCCTAAAGCTGACGAGGAAAATACTGAAATCTGACACTATGCAAGGGAGGTCTAGTTCATTCTAGTCATAGCTTGGAAGTAAAATGTTCCCTGTAGTGAGAACTTTGGTTTCTTTAAAAAAAAAAAAAAAAAGTTATGTTATGTGAATATGTTTATGCTTTAATCCCAGATGTGAGATAAGAGGCTCCTTCACAGCAGGTGATTATGATTTGCCTCATGCACTAGCAGGGGCGTGATTTTTGCCAGCTGCAGATAATTTAATTCTGGGGACTCTGGAGAAGTTATAAATGGGAGAGGCCCAAGAGAGTCACTGATGACTGCTGCTCCCCCTGCTGCTGCATTTGCTGGTTTGCTATTGCTGAATATTCTGATGATGAAGATTGGATTTGCCCCAGAAACCCAACATCCCTAATCAGCAGGAAGTAGCCTAAGGAGGTCTACGTCCCCCTTTCCCTCTAATCTTCTTTCTCTCCTACCTAGTGTTGAAGGACTGGAAGGGATCAGAGTGGAATAAAGGTTGGAAGGGAGGTAGAGGTATAAGAACCCAATAAAATGCCTACACACACACACACACACACACACATATATATATATATATATATATATGTATATATGTATATGTATATATACATATAGATATATAGATATATAGATATATAGATATATCTCACATATACATATATATACATATAGATATATAGATATATCTCACATGCTAACATTTTCCTACAAGCTTATATGTTTGAACATTTGGTCCCCAGCTGGTAGCATTTGAAGGAAAGGTAGAACTTTTACAAGGTGAGACCTAGCTTTGATGAGTGGAACTCTAAGAGAGGTGAACCTTACTAATTACATCCTAGCCCCACTTCCTGCCCTCATTTCTTTTTTGGTTTTGTTCTGTTTGTTTGTTTTGTTTTTTGTTTTTTGAGACAGGGTTTCTCTGTGTAGCCCTGGCTGTCCTGGAACTCACTCTGTAGACCAGGCTGGTCTCAAACTCAGAAATCCGCCTGTCTCTGCTTCCCAAGTGCTGGGATTAAAGGCATGCGCCACCATGCCCACCCTCCTATTTCTTTATCTGCCTAGATATGAGGAGTCCCAGCTGCATGCTCCCACCACCATGAAGCTGCCTGTGCTACATCCTCCTTGTATGATGGACTATGCTCCACTTTGCTGTTATTGTGATAAGACACTGAACAAAAGCAACTTGGGGAAGGAAAGGACTTATTTGGTTTACACTTCCAGGTCACAGTTCATCACTGAGGGAAGTTCCAGTGGGAGCTCAAGCAGGAACTGAAGCAGAAACCACAGAGAAGTGTTGCTGACTGGCTTGCTCCTAGGCTCAGCTGCCTTCTTTAACAGCCCAGGCCTGCCTGCCTGCCTGCCTGCCGGGGGATGACACTACTCACAGTTGGCTGGATCATTCTACATCATACCCACAGGTATGCCCATAGGCCCATCTGATAGAAGAAATTCTTGAACTGAAGGCCCCTCTTCCCAGGTGTGTGAAATTGACAAGCAAGACATCACAAACTGCATGCCTCAAACTACTATCCAAAACAGCTCTTCCTACCACTAAGTTACTTTACTGTGTTGTTGTTGTTGTTGTTGTTGTTTAGATTTATTTTTTTATGTGAGTACACTGTAGCTGTCTTCAGACACTCCAGAAGAGGGCGTCAGATCTTGTTACGAATGGTTGTGAGCCACCATGTGGTTGCTGGGATTTGAACTCAAGACCTTCAGAAGAGTAGTCGGTGATCTTAACCACTGAGCCATCTCACCAGCCCGTTGTTGTTGTTTTTAATCACAGCAACTGTAATGGTTGGTGGTGTTTGTCAAGTCTACAGACTCTACAGTCACCTAGGAGACAAACCCCCAGACATATCTATGAGAGATTATTTTGGATAGGTTAGCCTTTGACCATGACTGTTGGGAGCCAACTCTTAGCAGAAAGCAGCTATCATCTCTGCAGCCATCTCGGGCTATTTACTTTTCCACCCTGACGAGAGACTTGTTTTCCTAGCATGATGTTTTTGCAAGAAGCCCACCACAGCTGATCATACTCTGATAACATCTTGTTTTTCTCCTCTACATCCTGGACTTGTGGTTAAGGGTCTCCAGCTGCACTCTCCAGCATGTGCATATATACCCATAGTTGCCTTCCAATAAACGAGACTTGAGACTTGATCAGGCAGACTGTCTTGTCTCCATTCTTAGTGTCTCTTGCCCCTCAGTCCCCACTCTCTCTCTTGCAGGCCCTGTTGACTGGCCTGAGGACCGGGTCACATGTCTAGATTATGCTAACTGGGGTGGGCAGACTCACCTTAAAAATGGGCAGCACCATTCCTGGACACCACCAAAGAGAAGGCTGGCTGAGCATAGTGTGCCTCATCCCCGGCTTCCTGACTGCAGCTGTAATGCCCAAGCTCCTGCCACCGTGACCACCAATCTCCCCACCACGGCAGACTGTGGTCTTGAACCGTGAGCCAAAACAAACTCTTTCTTCCTTAAGTTGCTTTGCCAAGTACTTTCTTATGAGTACATACACATGAGTGCATGTCCATGTGTATGTCTGTGCACCACATATGCACCTTATGCACATGGAGGTCAGAAAAGGGTAACAGATCCCCTGGGTCAAGAGTGATAGGGAGTTGGCGCTGCCATGCGGGTGGCTGCAACTCCAGCTCTCGTTCTCTAGAAGGGCAGCCAGAGCTCTTACCACTGAGATATCTCTCCAGCCCTATTGTCAGAGTTCTTTATCATGGCAACAGGAAAAGTAACTACGACAGCATTACAAAACAGAGCTAACAGATCCCCATCAGAAAAAGTCCTGAGAAGAGCTGTTGGAGCAGATTTACAGATAGGATCCCTCCCCAGCACAGGGATGCTTGTGACAAAAGGAATCAAGCACATGTCCACAGAGAACCCCAGGGAAGCAGACAGTCACATGCTACTGTGCTTTACACCTGCCAGCATGCTTCTTGGTGCTGCTGTTGAAACAGGCCCCCGGGCCATGCAGGCGGGACCCTCCTGAAAGGTGACAGAGCAAGCAAGGAGTCAGGGCTGCAGACACATTTTCAGGGAGTCACACATTGCAAAGAGAGAAGCCAGGTTCGTGGACGGCTTTGATAAGTGGTTGAATGGAAGCCTCCACCCTTGTAAGGTGCAAAAGCAAACATGGCCTCCTCCAAGGTTAAGCAGAGCTACGCAAAAGATAAGGTACTGTTGACATGTGGACAGAACTAGACATATAGTCTTCTGAAGGGCAAACTTGGCAGGAGAAAAACCACATGCAAGGTCAGAGGCTCGGCCTAGCTTGGATGGAGCACCAACCACACTATAGGGACCCACGGTCAGCAAGCTGTAGAGGCAGGCTGCAAACCAATGCCAGAGATATGGAAAGAAAGGCCAAGGTATTAGCCAACTGGGATTTGCTGTGAAAGATCAAAGGAAACCAAGTTCAATGTCAGAGCAATAGTAGCATGCTGCAAGCTAGGACAACAGAAGAATTGGTAGTCTAGACATTCACCCCCCAAATTCTCCTGACCTATATGGATACTTCATTGCAAAGGCTCAATATCATGCAAATAAATTATGCATTAGAAGCAACCCCACTAGAAATGTGTAGTCATAATTATTATAGGTATGTAGACATCAAGAGAAAATCAAGCTAACTAACCACAGACCACTGTGGTAGGAGACACTGTCAGTAGGAGACTCAAAAGGCAAGTCATCTGAGGGAAGAGAGGGGCCCAGAGAATCAGTTTTCAAAACTGGTCTACCAGATAAAAACCCAGCAAAGTCAGGGAGCAACACATTAAAATAATGAACTATAACCTTATACCTACAAGAACTAAAATACAAAGAACCAACAATACCTGACAAACACTGACAGAGAGGTAGGAACTCTCATAGGCATGTGGTAGAGGCAGGAAGTGTGAAAGAGTTGGGATCACTCAAAGGCAGCTGGACAGTTCCCTACAAACTACACACACTCTGACCATAGCACCCCACCATTTTGCTACCTGGAATATCCCCCAAATGAGATACATTCACACAAAGGCCTATACACAAATGTTAATGCTGGCTTAATTTAAACTATCAAAAAAGGAAGCAGCCAAGATATCTCTTGATGGATGAATGGATAAGCAGGCAGGGTCCATTCATAGAATCTTATTTGCAATAAAAAGACATGAGCTGACTGGCTACAAAGACACAGATGATTCATAAATCAATAGGTGCCACAGTGAAAGAAGCCACTTTGGAAAAGTTATGTTTTGTGTGACTCCCATAATAAAACATTCTGGAACAAGCAAAATAAGCCAGAAAATAGCTCAGTAGTTATCAGTGACTGGGAAGGGGAGGTGGACTGGTAGAGAGAGCATAAAGAATTTTTAGGGCAGTAAAACTGTATATGATACTGTAATGACAGTTATAAAGATATAAAGCAATTAACCAGAATTTATAAAATTTACAGCATTAAATGTAAACCTGATGGTGTGAAATGTTTACAGGAATAATTCAGAACCTTGGAGCATTATCCTAAGATAGGCTGTGGAATTTGACAATACAGCCTTCACTACCATAAAAAGAGTAAAACTTCTCACTAAAGAGGTGGGTCAACAGTGCTCATCTAAGCCACTCTGGAGATGGCGTGTCTGGTAGGCAAGAGGTGAAACAGAGTCCACTCAAGCCTGTGTTCTGGCTGAGCAATGCAGGAATGGTGGGCAGTGGGAACCAGCTGCTTCCCTTTAAATGGAGGGTTTACTCACAAGCAAGAGAAGTGACCCACTGACACAGGGCAAGAGTTAGAGGCTGGGAGACACATATAGCTCCATGGATCAGTCAAGTAAGAGGACCCAAAAGCAACCAAACCCAGTAGAGCAATCAGATTAGGCACTCTGACATTGGCTTCTTTTAATATTTGCTGATAAGAAGAAACAAGGATTCCTTAGAGATATGGATGAAGCCAGGACAGGAGCAGTGAGCCTAGACCATAAAATCTAGGAAGGAAAAAGTCCTTACTATCACACACACATATACATACTCACACACACATTCACATACACATACTTTTTCTCTCTCATACACAAACACAAACACACACACACACACACACACTGATGAAGGTATAGTAAAAAGATACAGAAGTCAACTGAAAGAACTCCCAAAGTCTAAAGTTGGAATAATTTAAAAAATAAAGTAGTATAAAACAACTATAAACCAAAGTATAAAATAAATGACTTCCTACCAATAAACAGGAAAGAACACCCAAATCTCTAAGGCTATTTCCAAAGTGTGAATAAAGAGACTCTGGGCTCACTGAAGTGAAGCACACCTCCCTAGAAGTATTCCCTGCACACAGTGACTTTTTCTCCAAATACTATGGAGCACACACACACACACACACAGAGGAGGGAGGGAGACAGACAGACAGACAGACAGACAGACAGACAGAGACAACAGTCACCATGCTGGAGAACCTAGAAGTACATCCCCAGCATGTGTTCAGGTCCACGTGTCAGTGCTAAGTTGGGCTGACTGTGTGCTTCCTTGTGTGAGACAAATGATGCTCCCATGTTGCCTTTTCCCCAACCCCCAGGACCCTGAGCCACCTGCAATGGACCCCAGCAGAGGTCAGTAAAGAATATTCTGAAAAAAAAAGTCAAGGGCATCAAAAATAAGAGACTGAGGGCTAGAGAGAGAACTCGAACTTAGGGACACTGATGCTCTTCCAGAGGACCTAGGTTCAATTCCAAGAAGCCAAATGGTGGCTCACCACAGTCTTAGGGACCCCACTTATGGCCACTGCAGACACTGCACTCATACTTTGCCCAGGCATATATGCTGGCAAAACATCCATACACATAAACCTGGGGAGGGAGGGTTGTGTGTGTGGTGTATGTGTGTGTGTGTGGTATATGTGTGTGTAGTGTGTATGTGTATTTTGTGTATATGTGAATGTGTGTGTATGTTATGTGTTTGTGGTGTGTATGTGTATATGTTGTATGTGTAGTTTGTGTGTATGTATATGTATAGGTGCATGTTGTGTGTATGTGTGCATGGTGTGTGTATGTGTGTATGGTATATGTGAGTGTGTGTGTGTGTGTGTGTACCTTTCAAGAACAACAAAAAAAGGGGAGTGTGAGAAGCCATCACCTTCAGGAAGGTCTCTAAGCAGATGGGGATTACCTGTAATGTGCCCCCTGAATGGGACCTTGGGAGAAGGAAGAACAAAAGAAGGAAACTGAGGAACCCTCAAGAACAGATCTTAGTAGCAGTGCCTCTGTGGTGGTGGTAACCAGGACAAGTGTGCTTTGCCGAGTCAAATGACAACCTGGATGTGGGGTATGTAGATTTTCTCTATAATCTTTGCAATGGGTCTAAGAAGCCTACAACTCTAAAATAAAACATTTAAAAACAACAACAACAAAACAAAACAGGATCAAAGAAAAAGAGGCAGGTCCCTGTCTACTCCTAGAGGGAGAAATGCAACTTTTTCACAGCAGCATCAAATCCTGAAAACCTGTCACAGATGACAGGGCAAAGGTGTGTCCGTGGGGGAGGTGTGTCCAAGAGGCAGCACAGCTCAGACCTGTTATCTGGGGCACTGGGTTACTCCTAGTATATTTAAGAAGTCAAATTTTCTCTGCCATAGTATGGGATGTGCTTGGTCCTAAAAGAAGCAAAGAATACAACCGCTGACTCAAAAATATTGCTTAATTCCAATGATGAATATTCAGCTTAGGACACTGAACATGAGAGACAGAGAGAGAGACAGACAGACAGAGACAGACAGACAGACAGACAGACACAGAGACAGGTTGATCAATTTTGGACACATGAAAACTCTTGACATTAGTGGGTCACAACCTCATGAAGTGCTCTTGGTGAGTACCTGCCACGTGTGGTGGCTTCCTGTATACTGCTATACCCTCATACCAATTCGGCAGATCTGAGACCACTCTTTCCTCTTCACAGATTCACAAACTAAGGTAAGACTAAGGTAAGACTGCTAAGCAGTTTGTACAAAAGTCTTCTATCTAGCAAGCAAGGGGGCCAGCCCATCTTTGCAACCATACTTCCCAGGTTGAGGCTCCACGGTTCACCCTCAGGGTCCCTCCCTCTGCCTGTAGCTACAGTGCTGAAGATGTGCCCAGCGGATCTGCCACACAGCCACACCCATCCACAAGCAGAGCGCTCTAGACAATGAACATTTTCTTGAGTGGTGCAAAGGCCCCTACAGGGACAAAGGGTTCTTCCTACCAGAGAAAGATCAGGCAGTGGCGTCTGGAGTCCGTCTTGAAACAGGGCCAGGGCCTAAAAGCTTCCAGAGCCATATGAGTCACACCCATCAATATGCATTAGCTCGTGGATGGTACCCTTCAGGGGTGTTTCTGAGCCAGGCAGGGATTAACCCTTTTCTCTACCAAACTCTCCCTTCCACATGCTGTGCTGACTGGCTTTTCTGGCTCTCCTTAAATGAGACTGACCTTTTCACTAGCAATAATAAGTTACATTACAGTTTACAGATGGTCCCTTCACTCTATGTCCTAAACATGTAAGCTTCTGAAAAACAAGTCCAAAAGTCGTATAATGTCCAAACCTCGGGTGCTGTCCTCCCTGACTTATTGGCTAAAACTGTGTCACAAATACATCCCACAAGCAACGTAATCTGGGCTAGACTTTGAAAAGCCCTCAGATTTCCCCCACCAGATAGCCACAAGCCTGAGGACACCTTCAGGGTGACCAGAACATGACTCATCTCCTTGGTGAGGCAGGCTGCTGTTGCAATCCACCCGGATACACACACACACACACACACACACACACACACACACACACTATAACCCTAAATATGTTCCTTTCCCACAGGGCTAGACTAAAACTCTTTCCAAACACCAGGCCTGTAAATAGTGTTGCTCGTGGAGCCATAGGAAGAAGCATGGAGGAGGAGCAGGGTTCAGGCTTCCCTGAGCCAGGCTCACCTCGGTCCTGTCATTTCCCATAAACAGGGACTTTGAAGTCAGAGAAGCCTGTGGAAAAACTTGGCTCAGAGGGACCCGCACATCTTGGCCTTGGTGTCCATCTCCTCTGTGAGCAGCCAGCTAACTGCCCAGGGATGCAGAAGCAGTGTTGGGATGATGCTGGGATAAGGATGGGATGAGGACGGGGCTCTGGACCTAAGCAGATAATTAAGCACAGAGGCTCCTGGCACTTCCCTACCTACACTCTCACAGGAGCCTAATAACAGCAAGCAGGCAGTACACAGGAAAGCAGGACTCTCCCCTCCTTCAGAACCTCCACTGCACTCGAACATCATGACCCTAATAACCCAAACTGTACTTGGCAGCCACCCTCTGGAGCAAATCTGATTACATCTGCAGAGCATCATGTGTCTGAGCCAGAGCCTCTCATAGCATGGACATAAAAAGTACAGACTCCACATCCCCATATCTACTGGATCTAGATCTCGATTTTAAAAATTCAGGAGACAGGCTGGAGTGATGGCTCAGATATTAAAAGCACTGAGTGCTCTACCAGAGGACTTGAGTTCGATTTTCAGCACCAGCACAGAGACTGACAACCATCTGTAACTCCAGTTCCAGGGGATCCAACACCCTCTTGTAAACTCCACAATGTGGGCACATGGTGCACAGAAATACGTGCAGAAAAACACACACAAAGCTCAGTAGGGATTTGTACACATTAAAGTTTGAGACACTCTGGCCTGGCCTCTGAAGACAAAGCAACATTCCTTTCTGGGGCTTCTATTGAACTCAGTGCCCTGCTCTTTGGATGGGTGCTCCTTCCTTCCTCCTTTGCTTCCTTCCTTCCTTCCTTCCTTCCTTCCTTCCTTCCTTCCCCTTTCTTTACTCCCTCCTCCTTCTCCCTTTCCTTTCCACTTTTTCCTTCCCTTCCTTTCTTTCCCCTTCCCTCTGATAGCTGGGAATGTGCACATTCAGGTACCAAAGTGAGCCAGGGTGAGCCTCAGAGCTAGCACCAAAGCTTCAGAGATCAGATAAGCCACCTGGGCCTCACAGCCATAAGCGCCTCCAACCATCTCTTACCAACCCCTTCAGCTGATGTACTAAGAGGCTTCCTCGTGCCACTGTTTATGCCCCCTGGACCAGAGTTTGCTCATGAAGCCAAAAGCATCCTCATTCTACAGCACTGACAGGTTCCGGGGAGAGGGACAGGAGGAATTATAAAGAGGGGTAATTAGAAAGAGACAGGAACAGAAAGTGTGGGTAAAGAACTGGGAGCACAGAGAGGCAGGGAAAGGAAAGCCTGCACTGTCAGGGGAGTGACCACGTTTAGGACTCCGCCCTGCAGATCAGTGGCTTGAAGACAGGCAGGTCAGACAGAGTCACCAACACTCCCAGATGCTAAAGTTATGGGGTCATACCAGTGGCTGTGAGCCTCCCACCCCCTAGAAATTCTACCTTTCCAGGCTAGAGGGTATGGCAGAACTCTCCACTCTCAGGAGCTTTCCTGTTCCAGGAAAAGGAAATACTTGCTTAGGCCCACTGAGTCCAGTGTTCTGCAGTCACGGGATAAATATAAATAGACTGTACTGGCAACTCAATGCCTGCATGGTGGTAATCTATAACACATACAAGTAATGGTCATTTCTGACACCAAAGTCTACAAATGACCCCAGAGTTCACTGGGCATGCTCTGTGCTCTCACTTCCAGGGTGGACTCAGTAAATGACACTGTGGCCAGCTCAACATCTTACTTCTGCCTCCTGGGCTAATGGCGACGAAGAAGGTCAGTCAAGGATGGCTGACATGCTGTTTTTGTGTGGCATGAAAGTAAGAATGGTTTCTAGGCTTTTAAAAAGCAGAAGGGGAGAGAAAAAGATGAGCCTACACATGACCAGACAAAAGCATATGCAGATCCCTGGTCCCTGGTAGTCCCAGATAGCTGCTGTCTCCAGTAGAGGTCCACTTTGGCAGCCACTTCCCCTACAAACCAGTTCTAGAAACCCCTACAATGCCTCAAAAAGTAAAGTGGAAGTGGGATGTCAGTTTTCCTAGGAATCTCCAAACAAAACAAAAATAGCCATTAACTATTGGTCCCTAAGGAACAGCTAGAGTTCATTGTCTCCATGCCCACTGAGGATGGTCCAGCCAAGTGAGGACCCAAAGAAGCTATGTAGTCCAGTATCTATGTATCTATGTAGTCTTAACTGGTTAGAAGAGCAATGTCTCACCTTCAAAGCCACCTGCTGGAACCAAGAATCCAGTCTGGGTCCAGCATCGACCTGACTAGGAGACCTCTGCTTCTAAGGATAAAGCCCTGAGCTCCAAGGCATTTCCAGGTTCAGTATAAACAGCAACATTATAGAAACACAGGAAGGAGCCAGGCTTTCAGGAAGCAGCCTAAGAGCATCCGCACCCCAAGCCCACGCTACACAAAACAGCAGCTGAGTGCTCCTAAGTAGGACTGGCCGGCCGGAGAGCTCTCCTCACGCCCAGTGGAGTGGCCCTCGGGACTCCAATCAGTGCTCCAAAGCAAACAGACACCCGCCCCGACAGCTTGGTGGAGGTTAGCTAGAGACCAGGTTCCAGAAACCAAAGAAGGCAGCATTTGGTTATCTTCAGCCCCAATTGCTGTAATGTATTCCACAGACAGCGCTCTCTGTGCCGTACACCTGCACTATATCACACCGCTTTGTAGGTCATTTGGCTCACAAAATTGATTTAGGAGAGATTATTCAATTCCATTTTACATTTCATGTTTTGGAGCCGTGCCAGCAGCAACTGCGGTTCTTGCAGAGGTCAGGAAGCCATGGACGAGGCGATCCCTTACCATCGTAAATGGAACTCCATATTCTCTTATGAATTTCCTGTCAATCTTCAAATTACTTCAAATACAATTGCCCTTCACTTAGACAGTGTTTTATGTCTCCAATCCTGCCTGCATCTGTCCCCTATCCCATTACCTCCTCCATGGCACCCAGCACTCTCTCAGATCTCCTTGAGGCGCCTGTCTTGGGGACAGCGACAGGGATGGGAGGGGCACTTCCGGCAGCCTCTCCTCTGCAGCTAGCTAGATCCTTAATCGCACCAAACAAAGGCTCATATATCTTGCACTTTTAAAAATGTCTGCTTCAAGGGGGCCAGCAAGATGACTCAGCAACAAAAAGCACTCACGACTCAACTGACAAGCTGAGCTCAGTCCTCTTAGCCGACATGATGAACGGAGAGAAAGCATTTTTTCACAAGTTGTCTTCTAATCACACAGCGAACACTGGGCCAATGGACACAAATTCTGAGTGGCATGAGGAGGCCTCTTAGAACTCAGGTTAAATATCATGTGTGTCATGACATGGACACATACACACATGCAGGAGCACACAAATATGGACATGCCCCACACGCATGTACATATGGCCCACACATATGCCATAAGTAAATGTAAAAAAAGGATTTTCAATTTTATATAAAATTCCTCTTTCAGAAACTCAGATGCAGAGAAGATAGACAGACAGACAGACAGACAAATGAGAAGAGAACTATGTAGAGAAAAATGAGGCCTTCATGAAGGGGAATGAAGATGAGAAAAGGCGATGGCAGGTTCAATAATAAACATTAAAAATCACTACAGCAGCCATCTGTATGTAAAGAAAATTAATATGTAATTACCTTAGTAGGGGAAAAAACTCCTGCCAGTCCTACTTTCGTCCTGAGCACCACCCCTTCCTTCCTTCCTGTGGTGGATCCATATTGTGTGATGTGCTTCTCAATGTGAATGTGGGTGGCCAGGGGTCAAGGCTGAGATGTCATCCTCACTTGCTTCTCCACCTCAGATGGGCATGCCGCCACTCATGGCTTTCATGTGGGTGCCAGAGAACTGAACTCAGGTCTCATGTTTGCCTACTAATCACCTTACCCAAGCCGGGAGTTGTGGTACATGCCTTTTAATCCCAGCTTCTATCCCAGGGTGGTAGAAGCAGGTGGATCTCTGTGTTCAAGGACCCATAGAATCAGTTCCAGGACAGCCAGGGCTACACAAAGAAACCCTGTCTTGAAATTTAAAAAAAAAAAAAAAATCACTTTCCCCAGTGAGCCACTTCCCCAGCCTTCCTTAACCTTCTCTGCAACTGCAGGAAAGCTATCAGCTACCTCAACAACCAACACTGTCAGCTGTCAGTCAGTCAACAGCACTGTCACCAGGACCCTCCATCCAGCCAGACATTGCTTCCCTTAGACAAAGCCTGCCTTTACCTCCAGAAATTCCACACTTCCAAGGCCAGTGCCTCCTGAAGCCACCTCCAAACTTTGATCTAGCCTTGCCCTGGGCATTGGTGTCTGTATGCCCTGTCCATCCACCAAGTGTTAAGTCAGTCCTAAACTGATTTACCGCATCCTAACCCTCTGCTAAAACCAAACTCAAAACAGCACTCACTGCTGGGCTCCCACCTGACATGGTCAAGCTGCAACCTCGGGCCTCCTGCCTCTCCATCCTATGGCTCTGCCTAGCCAAGGGATTTGGGGATTTGTTTTTGGTTTTGTTGTTGTTTAGTTGTTTGGTTGCTTGATTGATTGGTTTGGTTTGGTTTAGTTTAGTTTTGGGTTGTTTAGTTTTATTTTTGAGAGCTATGTTTTTTTTAATCAACTTTATTTAATATCTCTGTACACCACCACCCCACACTTAAATACTTATTTCTTTTTATTTTTTATTCTTCTCTCACACATTACATCCTGACCAGTTTCCTCTCCCTCCACTCTTCCCAGTCCCACACATACACACCTCCCTCTCCTCCTCCCCAACATCTATTCCTCTTCCATTTCCCTTAATAATAAAAAAAAAGAGTAGGTCTCCCAGGGATATCAAACAAATATGGCCAACAAATTACAGTAAGAGCAGGCACAAACCCTCATATCAAGGCTAAACAAAGCCACCCAGTAGGAGAATAAGGATCCAAGTTCAGACAAGAGAGTCAGAGACACCCTGATTCCTAATGATATTTTCTTATACGCTTGGATTTGTGTCTAGCCAGGTTGTCATTAGAGAGGCACCATCCAGCAACTGATGGGAGCAGATGCAGACCTACAGCCAAACACTAGGCAAAGCCAGGGGAACCCTGCGGAAGAGAGGGAGGAAGGATTGTAAGAGCCAGAGGGGTCAAGGACACCATAAGAACACAGCCCACAGAATCAACTAAGCCAGGCTCACAGAGATATAAGTCTGAGCTAGGCGCTCTGCATGCATGTTATGGTTGTGAGTGTTCTTCTTAGAGATATATCCAAGGTTTTAAGCAGGCCCTGAAACCCCTGCTTCAGACCACACCTAAAACCCACTCCCCTCCCATCTCTACCGCTGTTACCCTAGAAACCATCGCCATCATGCCTTCCCTGAGCTAATGGAATGACCACCTAGTAATAGGTTCCACCTTCTCTCCCAGTCCCCTGGAACAGCAGGCAAAGTCATCCAGTGAGGGACCAGTCCATTCATAATCTCTAAATAATCCTGCAATGGTTTCCTAGTATATCCAAAGAAAAGCTGAATTCTCCCATTGGCCTTCTCTTCCTGTCCTCAGATGCCATGGCCTCTCAGTCACATGACCTGCCTCTACTTTGCATTTCTCTTTTATACCATCAGTATGATGCAGCTCCCAGTTTGTAACTATGCTTTGGATTTTGAGGTAACCATAGATCCACATGCTTTACATACCCTTACCTGAGTTTCCTCCTAAGAGGAACGTTAATATCAGAGCCACTGGATTAACACTGGCAGTTACAACTCAAAACGATCCTTCAAGGAAATGTCATGATGCTCTCAGAGCTATAACCACATCCCTCCAAAAGCTACTCCATAGTCCTTCACAACCTCTCATTGGCTCTCTGTGTCCAGAACGTCAATTTCAATGACACTGAAGTAGGACGTTCAGTATAAATCCTTGGGAATCAATTTTTCCCCAGTTTACTTTCCTGGGATTCACTCTATTTGTGTTCAGTCCTTTTCACTGCTGGCTGGGCACAATGTCACAGGTGTGTTTATCTGTTGATTTATTTGTCCCTCCAAGGAACAACGCCTACCCAGGCCTTCCCTAGTTTCTGGCTACTTCAATGGACATACTGTAGATAGTGTGTGAATGGGTTTTCAATAAAGAGAGCTTTCATTTCTCTGGGACAAATGCCCAAGAGTTTATATAACTAGCTTATGTGGTGGTAGCTGCTGTTAGGATTTTAAGCACCACCTGTCCCATGTCACATACCAGACAGCAATGTATGAGGGATCCACTTCTATCATGTGCTATAGTTTGCTGTTATCACAATTTTTTTATTTTATCCATTCTGGTGTGTGTGTGTGTGTGTGTGTGTGTGTGTGTGTGTGTGTGTGTGTGTCTTTGCATTTCCTAAAGAGTGGATTATCTGGAAGATGTTCTCACTTGCCATGTGCCATCTGTAATATCTCTTGATAAAATGTCTCAAGTCTTATATTCTATTTCTATTAAATCCTTTATTTTGCTGCTGATTTTGAGAGTTCCATACATTATAGGACCACTTTCCTCTGGTATATGATTTTTAAATATTTTCCCTGCATAAAATTATCTTCTCATTCTTTGAACATAATCCTTTTTAATTCTGATGAGATTCAATTTATTTTCCTCCAGGTAAAGTTTGAGTCAAGTATAGAATTCCCTTATTCTTTTCCTTGAGTTTTAAACGTTGGGATTTTAGATTGAGTCTGACATATAATTTGAGTTAACTCTGTAATGACATGAGAAACAGACTGAGGGACAAATTTTCAACCTGTGAAGGATTGTTCTAACACCATTACTGGTATGGTCATCCCACCTCCATTCACTTGCTTTTGGACTTGAGAAACTTATATGCAGAAAACAGTATCTGCAGGATCTGCTATTCTGCACCACAGATGTATATGTCTATCTTTTGAGCAGTACCACATAATCTTCACCACAGAGCTATAAAGTAAGTCTTAGAGGGGAATGGTGGTGCATGCCTTTAATCCCAGCACTTGGGAAACAGGCAGGTGGATTTCTTGTGTGTCCCAAATCATCTGGTAATAATACATAGTGAGACCATGTCTAGGGGGGAAAGAGTTAATCTTTAGGGTGGACAGAATTGTCTACACTTCCTTTTCAGTTTTACCTCAGCTATCCCTGCTACTCTGCTTTTTATATAATAATTTGGAAACAATACCATTAATTTTTTTCATTCCATGAACATTGTATGTCTGTCCATTAATTCAGATCTGCCATAATTTCATCAGCATTTTGAAGTTTTCAGCCTCCAAGTCCTATGCTTTTATGTTAGATCTGTAGCTAGCTATGTCTTCATTTTCCAATGATTGTACACTATTTTAAATTTGGTGTCCAGATGTTGATGATACACAAGAATAAAATTAATTTTTGAGTTTATCTTTTATTGTAAAAATTAATGGATCACTAAGTAGAGTAGATTGTGTTGTAGATCCTGGGGATTTTCTACATAATCACACATCTGCAGATAACCACACACTGTCTGTTTCTGCATGTGCCCTGCCATCCTTGTGATTATTAAGTACATCTTTTAAAGTTTACAAACAGATCCCTCACTTCCACTAACTCAAAAGCAAAAATATCATCATGGCAGCATCCATGACCTGTTAACAAGATTCCCCCACTTTGCTGTTTCCCACCTATCTGATATGCCAATCATATTTTAAAAAAGTGTATTTACAATTTTATTTGTTCTGCTACTATACAGAATTCATGGAATTCTTACCGCACTGGAACATAGAATATGAAATAAACTAAGTCTGTGTGACCAAGTCATGATCCTTCATATTTGGCTCAGGAATAAACTTTCTCTCATCCCTTTTGAGGTCAGAGCTGTATCTTTTTACTTTAACAGTAGTCTCAATATAGGAGTCCAGAATCCATTTTTCACTAAAGGAGACACCAGGATGAGAGCCAGGTACCAGCATGGGCCCATTGGGCCCAACCATCCAGGGTTCCTACCTTGAGTGGATATTGTGAGTGGACTTCTCTTGGCTTAAATGATGATCTATTTGTTTATTCCATGCTGATTTTTACATTCTATTTGTTAGGCACCTTTTTTTGGTCGCTTTAAAAGCATTTGGTTTGAAGTATCGGTGTGGTCTGTTTGCTTTGAAAGCATTTTGGGGTCTCACCATTGACTGTTAATCTGCTAACATTCTGTGCTTTTTCTCCAGCTCCTCATCCAAAATCTGGGAAAGGATCTGTGAAGAAAAGCTGGTACTCCTATTCCAGCTGATTTTATGTTTGGTAAGAAGTGTTTTGTTTCATTTTGTTTCATTTTGTTTTTTGAAAGGTAGCTGAACATCTGCTCTGCAGTGGTTTGCATGAGGACATCATTGGTCCTCAGCTGGTACCACTGTTTAGGGAGCTTACAGAGTGTGTCCTTAATGAAGGAAGTATGTCACCAGAGATCAACGTCAAGACTTTAAAGACCCACACCACTTCTATTTCCCCTCTGCTTCACTCTTGAGGATGAGATTCGAACTCTTGACTTCCTGCTACCACCACCATGCCTGCCGCTAGCCTCCATGCCTGCCACTAGCTGCCACACTTCTCCAGCTTCTTCCTGGAAGCTCAAATAAGCCCTTCCTCCTCTCTGTTGCTTTAGGTCATGGTGTTTTCTCATAGTGACAGAAAAGTAACGAATACAGGATCTAACTGAAGAGAACTTGACTTTATAGTTTGATTCACTCAATAGGGAACATTATTTAATATCTCTAAACTGTTGTTGCTGTTGCTGTTGCTGTTGTTTGTACGCTTAACTGAGCATCGTAATAGAATTTTTTAAGACATAATGAGCACCCTCTTTAACTGGGATTTTAAAACATCTAAAGACAACAAACAATAAATTTGGCAACTTACAAATTAAAAAAAAAACTAGGAACTACATCTAAATTAAAGCATGTTAAAAATAGGAAATTATTTTTTAAAATTTAGGGTTATATCAGAACTAAAGGTAAATTTTGAAAACTCTCTCCTTAATTCTCTAATCTCATTTGGTCTGCTGAGTCCTCGCCCCTTCCATCCTTGCCTCCTAACAGAGCAAAATTCATATAAAAGGAAAAACTGTTATGGTGTTAAGTAGCAATGGCCTGGAAATGCTCGCCTTACTAGCTGGCCTCTGTAGAGCCGGAAGTTGCTGTGTAGGCAGCCAGAAGGAAACTCTAATCAACATTCCTGATCAGCCATGAATGCTAAATGTCAAGGTGCCAAAATACCAGGCAACACACTCCTGCTGGTACAAACTGTGGCAAAACTGTCATACAAGTAAGAAGGGAGATGCCTTGAATTGAGGTAAACAACTCAAGTCTCAAGAAGTTCCTAAAACTAATAAGATATACAAGACCCCCTCCACATGGTTATGGAAACAGTAAACACCTTCTGAACAAGGAAACTCTCCAACCAAGCTACCCGAAGGACACTCCAACCTCCTGAGCTGCCCGAATGTCATGCAGCACACAGTTGCAGCTTTTGTTGTAACTCAAGCTTGGGTGGGCTTTTTGGTGACACAGTTGGCTTTGAGTTGTCCATTCTTGTTGGAACCCCTCACCTATACTCCGATAAGTAACCTCAACAAATTCACTGGCTTGACGAAGCAGACAAACTGTAAAATCATGGCTCACATAATATATGATCTATTTTAAGATAAAAGCTACAGAGGGAGCTGGAGAGATGGATCTGCAGTTGACATCAACAGCTGTTCTTCCAGGGGACCTGGTTTGATTCCCAGCCCCACATGATGGTGCAACAATCTATAACTCCAGTTCCAGGGGTTCTGACACCTTATTCTGACCTTACCAGGCACCGGTCACATAGGAAGTATACATAAGTACAGACAGCCTAAACACCCATAAACACAAAATAAAGCCTTAGATCAAACAAAAAAGTTCCATAGCTTTAGAAAAAGAGATCCCATGCTATATTTGAAATCCTCATTTGTAAAGGCCTTTTCCCTTGGGAAACCCAGACTCATAGTATTTGTATCTATTTATAAAATCTGGTTTCTTAAATACATGAATGAAAATTATAGAAAGGGAAAAATGCACAAATGGTACTAGTATATTGTAAAATCAACTAAAGCTTTGGTTTTTATATGAAATCTATTCCTTTTGGAAAAGTCCATTCTCTCCCTATAAATTACACGCTCAGAACCATATTTTTTCTGGAATCATATTTTTTAAAAAGTAAAAACTAGCTCTGCCTCTCCTGCTCCCTCAACTCCCTTCCCCATGCCCTAAATAAACTCTATTCTATACTAAAAAAATAAAAATAAGAAGTAAAAACTATAAGATCCATCTTTATTAAAGAAAAACATACACTATTATATGGGACTTTTAAACATGAAGACTTAAAAATTCAGAAGCAATTATACAGTGAGCCCCTGGGAAACAAAAGACACCTTGATAGTTTTATCAATTGTGAAGACACACAGCAGCCAAGACTGCCGTCGGCCTGAAGGAAAAGACTCTATCTATCATCAGAACTTGTAACCAGTTCCCATACTGCAAAGTTTAAAAAGAAATAAGGAAAAAAACATCCAAAGAAAACACAAACATCCATCTGATGGAAATGGCTATGACAATCCAGGACTGGAACAGAATTCGACGGGGAAATACAAACATTGAAGAAGAGGACTCAAGCTGAAATAAAGAATATTAAAATTTAACAACAGCAACAACAAAATCTACGAGACAGGAACATCCAGGAAATATGCACCAGAAAAACCCCAGACCTTTGCATTATAGACATATGAGAGAGAAGAATCCCAAGTCAATGGCATAGACCAGATATTCTACAAGCCCTTGCCCAAACTAAGGGAAGACACCCATACAGATCTAAGAAGCACATAAACAAGCAACTAGACCAGCCCAGAAGAGAAAATCCCCACAGCATATCATAATTAAAACACTAAGTAAGTATACAGAACACAGAAAGTGTATTGAAAGCTGCAAGAGAGAAAATACAAGTCACATAAAGTCACATACAAAGGAAATCCCATCAGACGAACACCTGATTTCTCAACAGAAACTTTGAAAGCAGGAAGAGCCTGGAGCGATGTGAGCCAAAGCCTAAGAGACTATGATGCCCGCCTAGACCAATATCTCAGCTAAATGATTCATAATTAAAGAAGAAAAGAAGAAAAACTTTCACAACATAAACAGCCTAAAAAGTTTATATCCAATAAACCAAACTTCAAGAAAATACTGGAAGCAATATTTTGGGTTGAAGAGAGAAAGGAGCATTGCCAAGAAACTGTGGAAAGGAATACACATCCATTATTATTAAAATACAAAGCACCACTTAGAATGACACACATATCAAGAGCCCAATGACGGAAATTAGCACACACATTTCAATAACTTTAAATACCAATGGTCTCAATTCTCAATCAAAAGACTCGGGTTCACTGAATGGATTTAAAAAAATCTATCAATCTGTTGTCTATAAAAAACACATTTTACCTTTAAAGATAGGTGTCACCTAAGAGTAAAGGGATGGATAAAAGTACTTCAATCAAATGGGATCAGGAAGCAGGCAAGCACCACTCTCCTAAAATCCGACAAAACAGACTCCGTTTTAAACCAATCAGAAGACATAAAGAGAGGCACTTCATCCTAATCAAGGGAAGAGTTAACCAAGAAGACATTACTATCCTAAACATAGATCCACCAAATTCTGGTGCGCCCAATTTCATAAAAAATGTACTACTGGATTTGAAAACATTAATCCATTAATAGTAAGTGATTTCAATACCCCACCTTCTCCAATAGACAGGACCTCTGGGAAAAAAAATAAACAAAAAAACCATCATAATTAATTAACATCATATATCAAACAGACCTAACAGATATTTACAGAATAGTCCAAGCACTAAAGAATATACATTCCACTCAGCAACACACAGAAGCACAAACCACATCTCTACAAACTCAAAAGAACTGAAATAACCCCTTAGGATCCCCATCTCACCACAAACCAAATATAACTTAAAACTAACAAACCAAATCCAAACCCAGTTGACAGCAAAAAATAAAAATCGGACCAGAAATCAATGAAATAGGAAAGAAAATTATCAATGGATCTAGAAACCGGTTCTTTGCAAGAATAAAGATTAACAGCCCTTCAGCCCAATTAACCAAAAGAAAGAACGAGAGGTCCCAAATTAACAGAATCCACCAAACGAGGAAACATTGCAACAGACACCAAAGAAATCCTGAATATTATTCAGGAATACTTTTAAAACTTGTACTTCATTAATCTGGAAAAGAAATGCATTAATTTCTAGATTTGCCCAAATCTCTAAAATTAAAACAAGAAGTCAACAAGCAAAACAGACCCACAACAAACAAGGAGATTGCAACAGAAACCAGCCCAGCACCAGATGGCATCACTGCAGAATACTACCAGACTTTCAAAGATCTACAGCAACAAACAGAGGGAATGCTCCCAGACTCCTACAAAGCCAATATTACTCTAATACCAAGGCAAGTTAAGACCCAATAACAACAATAACAACAAAGAAAACTGCAGGCCAACAGCCCTAATGAACATGGACTAAGAAATGTTCCACAAAATACTTGCAAACAGAATACAAACATACATTAAAAAGAGTACCCACCAAGACCAAGTTGGCAGGGAAGTAAAAAAATGAACCACTGCTACGGTGAGCAAGGTTGGGGAGCAATAGGGAAGGGACTAGTGAGGTCCAGGGATCTAACCAAGTAAATGGGGACAAGGGGGAGGAGCTCTAGTTACAAAGGAGGAGGGAAACAGAGGAGGAGGGAAGTAAAATTACACTAGGGGTATCTGAAAGTCAGGAATCGTGCATTAACTATCCACAAAAAACACACAGACATCTGCATATAAATATGCATACATAGTTTAAATAGAATTTTCTCATCTGAGTTGACAAGGTTCCCTCCAAGAGGCAGGGACCACCCTATAAACCCTAACACATAGCGTGAGAAGTTCTCTTTTGAGCTGATGGTCAGGGTTGTCCAAAAAGATTCCCAGAGCATTACAGACTATTGCTATTGCCCTTGGTTGCTCTCCAGGGGTGGAAGATAAGTCTATATTGCTGAAGACACGCCACACACTTCAGACACAGAGCCCAGAGAACCCTGGGAGGAAATTAACAGAAAGTCTTCTCTCTGAGGACTAGCTCTCACAGTACAAAAAGCCGACATGCAAGCTTCCAAAGGCTAGGGAGCCCCCAGCTCTGACACCTATGAACCACAACAGCCAACATGGCATGATAAACCTAAGGGCACAGTAGTGCCACACAAAACTTGGCAGTAACCAACAGCTCTCTAATTGGACTTGAAGGCCAACTCAACAAGTGGAAAAGCATGCCTGGTATTGGAAATCTAGCCACTACCCAGGGCTATTGAAGTCATGCGTGGTGGATGTTGGAGGAGAACCTACAACCACCACCTTACTAAATCAGCACAATCTCTAACCACCTTCTATATATTTGCACCCACAGGGAAGTGTAGTTAGTCCTCACCCTTCATCAAGGAAAAGTCTCTTTGCAACAGGTGAAGACTATTACAAAAAAAACACACAACCAAACAAAACACTGAGTGGTGGAGCCTAGTTCCAATGGAAGCATCAACAATACAACTACCACACCTAGGGCTCAGGAAACACTGCACAATAGGGGGTGGGGTGACGGGTGATTTAAGAGCCAGGGTAACATGAAATTTACTGTGTGATTGTGTCTCCTAGGAATGTCGGAAGCTACACAGATAAAGTCTTACCAAGATGACTGCCTAAACATGAGCTGAGCACAGACAATAGACGGGTCAAAGCAAATAACCACCTAAGACCATGAGTCCTTCACCCTACACAAAACTACAGACAACTAAGGAATGCTGAGAATAGGAAAAAATGGTCATCCCTGAAAAGATATGTACATGTAACACACAGACTGAACAGGTTACAGTTAGGAATGTGGATATACATATATGCATGTGTGCTGGCTAGTTTTTGTGTTAACTTGACACACACTAGAGTCATCTGAAAGGAGGGAACCTCAGCTGAGAACACACCTCCATAAGATATAGCTATAGGAAAGCCTATTAGGCATTTTCTTACTCAGTGATTGATGGGTGATGCAAATCTTGGGCTGGTGGTCCTGGATTCTATAAGAAAGCAGGCTGGCGGGGCATGGTGATACATGCCTTTAATCCCAGCACTTGGGAGGCAGAGAGGGAGAGGGAGAGGGAGAGGGAGAGGGAGAGGGAGAGGGAGAGGGAGAGGGAGAGGGAGAGGGAGAGGGAGAGGGAGAGGGAGAGGGAGAGGGAGAGGGAGAGGGAGAGGGAGAGGGAGAGGGAGAGGGAGAGGGAGAGGGAGAGGGAGAGGGAGAGGGAGAGGGAGAGGGAGAGGGAGAGGGAGAGGGAGAGGGAGAGGGAGAGGGAGAGGGAGAGGGAGAGGGAGAGGGAGAGGGAGAGGGAGAGGGAGAGGGAGAGGGAGAGGGAGAGGGAGAGGGAGAGGGAGAGGGAGAGGGAGAGGGAGAGGGAGAGGGAGAGGGAGAGGGAGAGGGAGAGGGAGAGGGAGAGGGAGAGGGAGAGGGAGAGGGAGAGGGAGAGGGAGAGGGAGAGGGAGAGGGAGAGGGAGAGGGAGAGGGAGAGGGAGAGGGAGAGGGAGAGGGAGAGGGAGAGGGAGAGGGAGAGGGAGAGGGAGAGGGAGAGGGAGAGGGAGAGGGAGAGGGAGAGGGAGAGGGAGAGGGAGAGGGAGAGGGAGAGGGAGAGGGAGGGAGAGGGAGAGGGAGAGGGAGAGGGAGAGGGAGAGGGAGAGGGAGAGGGAGAGGGAGAGGGAGAGGGAGAGGGAGAGGGAGAGGGAGAGGGAGAGGGAGAGGGAGAGGGAGAGGAGGGAGAGGGAGAGGGAGAGGGAGAGGGAGAGGGAGGAGAGGAGAGGAGAGGAGAGGAGAGGAGAGGAGAGGGGAGAGGAGAGGAGAGGAGAGGAGAGGAGGAGAGGAGAGAGGAGAGAGAAAGCAAGCAAGCAGGCTGACTAAGGCACAAAGAGCAAGCAGCACTCCCCCACGTCTTCTGCATCAGCTCCTGTCTCCGGGCTCCTTCCCTGTTTGAGCTCCTGCCCTGACTTCCTTCAATGGTAGATTACAATGTAGAAGTGTAAGCCAAATAACCCTTCCCCCGACCCCAAGTTGCTTTTGGTCATGATGTTTCATCACAGCAATAGTGATACTAACTAGGACAGGGTGTCAAAACAATTATGAAAATAGAGGTCATGAATGTGAAGGAAAGTAGGGAGGGCTATTAAGGGAGAAAGGGAAAATAATGTAATTAAGATCTTGAAAATAAAAGAAATAATTTTTAAAGAATTTCTGTCCCAAACAAGGTGTTTGGACCAACACCCAAAGTTGTACACACAGAGACAGAGAGATAGAGACAGAATCAGAGAGAGACAGAGAGAGAGACAGACAGACAGACAGACAGACAGAGACAGAGAGATTAAACAAAAAGGTTTCTTTCCTAATCCTAGCCCTCACTGGGCAGACCCAGCAGCAGGTTCTTAGTCTCCTTTTGTTCCTGTCTTTCCCTGATGATCTTGCCTTGTTTCATGTCTCCTGATACTATCTGGTACTGATAAAACTCAAATATACTATGTCTTAGTCACTGTTCTCTTGCTGTGAGGAGACACCATAGCCAAGGCAACTCTTATAAAGCAAAGCATTTAACTGGCGGCCAGCTTAGAGTTTTAGAGAGTTAATCCATGAAGCTCAAGGTGGGGAGGGAGCTGACAGGAATGGCACTGGAGCAGTAGCTGAGGTCTTACATCCTGACCCACAGGCAGAAGGCAGAAAGAGACTGGGCATGGGATGGGCTTCTGAAACCTCAAAGCTCAACCCCAGAGACACACTTTCTCCAACAAGGTCACACTTATTCCAACAAAGCCACACCTCCTAATCCTTCCCAAACAATTCCACTCACTAGGAGACCAAGCATTCAAACACATGAGCCTATGAGGCCACCCTCATTCAAACCAACACACTCTGCTAGTCTGGATCCTGAACCCCTCAACTCCAGGCTTAGATCCATGCACATTCCCATATTAAAATAAAACATCAGTCAGCTTTCATTTCAAAGGGACAAGAAATAGTTTATTTTGGAGGCAAATATGAATAACTATGGTCTGGGAACACAGATTTAGGATACCCCTAATTCTATGTTCCAATGTATTAGCAATTTCATTAAGTATTACAGAACATAGAAAGTCACAGACACTTTTACATCAATATGAAAATCTCTGTTATAGACCTCAGACACCACTGTGACAATAGACTTAGCTTTTGAGTTGACAGAAGCTAGGAGCCTGACTCTACACTTTAAAGGATTAAGCACAAGGTTAGTAGGTCACATACAATGTAGGCAATGGTTGATTATTAAGGAGACAATGCAAGATGATTTGTAATTAGGCTCTGGATATTTCCCATCCCAAGCTCCCCACAAGCACTGAGGTTTGTTCAACTGTCACCCTATGCAGGTGCAGCTTCTTCTTGGGAACTTTGTTCACAGCTCCTCCATGGGCTAGGCAGCCCATTTGGGCCAATCAGGGGCTAACAAATAACTTGCTATTATCATTTAGATCTGATTTTTTTTCTTTTTTTGATACAATACTCATATGTGATATAACATTTATATGTGACATAAGAAGACATTTATATGTCACATATAATAGGAATATTATGTTGAAAATTAAAATAATCAAATATTGTCCACCTTAACAAAGTTAAGGTAGAAAATGAGGGAGACATGTAATTTAACCAAATAAATTATATATAATTTATAATAATCAACTGTGTTTTTCCCTACATTTATTTGTACCTACAAAATACTTTATATTTGGGGTGTTTAAAATAACTTATTTATCTTTTCATTTTAGCAATATTTTAACCAGTTTGATTTTATAGCTATCAGTTCATATGATGTGGCTAGCCCTAGAGAAGACTGGTTTTTAATATCTAAGCTATTATAACTCTTACTTGTAGATGATAAATTGATATCTTCTATTCTCTTCATATTATACCAGAACAGTGTGAGGAAGTAAACAGGCAGTTATATTTATATTATAGAAGGAATCAGATGTCAATCAGTTATATTTATATTATAGAAGGAATCAGATGTCAATCAGTTATATTTATATTATAGAAGGAATCAGATGTCAATATAGTGTTAGTTTGAATTCCTTTTAAACAGAATTTTCTTTTTTCCATGTACCAAATATTGTTAATAATAGTGATAGAAACAAAGGGTCAGACTTGTCAGAAATTATTATTTTAGAGGCCTGGTAGGTACAACCAAATGTTATTATTCTTTAGTCTTAACAGGAAGGGAAATGGGAAGCTAAGAGTCATTGTCCATTTCCTTTCTAACACTAAAATATGGATATTGTTTAATACTTTTGATCTTGGCTGAATGTTCCACAGGACACCTTAAATAATCAAGAACACTGGCTCTTACAGCAGATAACAGGCATAGAAAAGCAGATAAAGGCTGGCTACTTTGTCCAGACATACACGGGCTCTGGCATCTATACTCAGATCTTCATGCAAACACTTTATTTACACCCGCTGGGAATCAGACGGTCTTTTCTGACCTCCACATGCATATGGTGCACATATGTACAAGAAGGCCACACACTCAGACACATGAGATAACGTAAATCTTTTTTAAAGTTGTTTTTGCTTTTCAGTTAGGAAGCTATGGCTGGATCCAGATGCTATGGAGAGGCAAATGGATTAACAAGTCAAGTATGTCTTTGGCAAGCCTGGAAGAGTTGTCTGGTGGGATAATACAGCAAATTGCACTTAGCAACGGGTTCAATAATGAACAGGAAATGGCAAGGAACAGGAACTCCAGGGGTGAAAAACTAGGTCTATAACTGCCCCCGTAATTGAGACTACTTAGGCAATCTTCACTCTGGACCTAAAGTGAGATACTGGGAAGGCAGAGGCCCTAAGGTGAGAATAAGACTTAAAGAACTGCAGGGGAAATGTAAACAAGGGCGTTTGAATTACAGTATGGATGGAAAATGAGGACAGAATTCTACAAGTGTTACTACTTTATGCTTTGAAAAGGTAGATCTTAAACCCAACCAAGCTCTTCTTGTATAAGCTTTTCAAAAATAAGGTCCTAAGGCTTCTGGGTAAAATGCTAAAATTAAAAGTGTCACCGGTGAAACTCAGTGAGAGAAAACAACAAAGATAATACACAGAAAGTTCTTATCCTGGATAAAGAAAAGGTCTGTTATCAAGAGGGTGGAGAATCATAGCCCAACTGGTAACCCACCTGCCTGCTACCCGCTCAACAAAGCCTGACTTTGAAGAAGACTGGAAGAGATGGGAAGAGCCCACAATGGAGTGCAAGAATCCAGAGGAGCCACCAGGACAGGACCTACAACCTCCCCTCTCTCACCGACCACAACCCGGACTGAAGTTGCTCCTGCTATGAACCATGTGCCTGCTAGAGTCACAGGGATCTGAGAACTTCACCTTTCAACTCAAGCATAAGCTATGCCAGCTATTCACTCCATTAAGTATTCTTCTTAAATCACGGGCTTTTGTGTGTATATGGGTGTTTGTGCATGTACATCTGTGCAGTCCTTGTGTGCCCAGTGCCAGCAAAGGGTGCTGAATTCCCTAGAACTGTATGTAGTTCAGATGGTTGTAAACTGCCACGTGGGTCCTGGGAATTGAACCTGGATCTTCTGAAAGATCAGCAAGCATTCGTAATCACTGAGCCATCTTTGCAGCCCCTCCATAAGCATTTTTTTAATTTATTATTTTCTACTAACTTTCCACTCTGCACATATGTCTCAGGGCTATTTACATTTCTCCACTCAGTTCACCGTAGGGGGTTCTTCTTTATTTACTTTTTAAATGTATTTTTGTTTGAGTGAGTGAATGTCAGGTGTGAGCAGGTGCCCTCAGATGCCAGAAAAGGGCATCAAATCCCCTGGAGCTGGAGTTACAGTTTTGGCTGCTGTGAATCAAACTCAAGTCTCCTGGAATAACAGAAACAGCTCTTTAACCAATGAGCCATCTCTCCAGCTTCTAGAACATTCTTTACTACTCTTCAGCAACATGTATAATATTTCCTATTTTCTACCTGCATCTTCTTTCTATCACCCTTATTCCCTTTCTAGTTAGGTATTAAAAACCTTCCATGGCTCTAACAATCTCTAACAGTGTCCCAACTTGTCCCTGCTAGCTACTTTAATCAGATCAGTTTGTTTTTCAGAATCAATTCAATACTTATTCATTATGCTTACCTACTGTAATGTTCAGTCGCTCCTAATCTTATTAACTAAAAAAGTACATTCCGTACTATCCTTGGTTGTTTATCTGCCAATGTTATTGAAGTCAAAGGGCCCACTATTCTTAACTGGCTAGCAAAAGCAGCTGTGGCTACTCCTGCGGTTAATATCCTGCTCAGGCAATATTATGGAGATTACACCAGGAACCCTGAGCTCCTAGACAGAGGAACTATTTTCTGAGCCATACACTCCACTCTACCACATTCAGTCCCAAGTGAACATTGCAAATGCTCCAACTGAAAGAACATAGGTTATAAACATAGTCGTGACACCAGATATGTAAGCCTCGGTGTGGTAACTAATAAACACACACGCACAGCAACAAGACAACATGGCTCCTCAAAGTTTTCTAATCCTATAGTAATAGCATCTAGTGAGAGAGGCAATGAAATTCCAGACAGAGAACTAAAAAGAATGCTTATAGCCGGGCATGGTGGCGCACGCCTTTAATCCCATCACTCGGGAGGCAGAGGCAGGTGAATTTCTGAGTTTGAGGCCAGCCTGGTCTACAGAGTGAGTTCCAGGACAGCCAGGGTGATACAGAGAAACCCTGTCTCGAAAAAAAAACAAAAAACAAAAATAAAAAGAATGCTTGTAAGTACACTCAGGAGACAGAGTGAGGAAGAACAGTGCCCAAAAGCTCTTGCTGCTCTTTCAGAGGACCAGAGTTCAGTTCCCGCCCACTTCAGGCAAGTTTACAATCACCTGCAACTCCAGCTCCACGGGATGAGGGCCTCTTCTGGACTCTGCAGGCATCCCCAAGAACATGCCCGGACAAGCACAGACACACATAAGGAAACAGTAAGGGAGATATTTCTAAGTCCTTTTGGAGGTGTGTTCAAAGAAGAAAATGAGCTCCTGATTGCGAACACAGGCAGCTGGCCGAAATAAGGCAGGCTATGTAAGTTATGAGACAGGTATGCAAGAAAGACAGAAATACATAAGAAAACACAGCCTGCAATGCTGGAGAGGAGAAATATGTCAACACACTGTGGAAAGTCTGCCCAATCGGATGGATGTGAATGAAGAGAGGACACAACCTCTGAACCTGAAAGCAAGATGGGAAACTAGAACATTCAAACAAGGACAGAAAAGAAGGGACAAATGGGGACATATGGGAGACACTCTGAAAAGACCAAATCTACAGATAAGAGTCAAGACAGACACACCAACTTATATAGGAAGGTAGGCCCAACAAAATAACAGCAAATTTTTAACAGGGAATTTAGAAGCCAGGAGGCCATCGACAGATGTGTTATAAATTCTGAAAAACAACTGTTGACCCAGACTATGAGACACAGCAAAAATACATCACATTAGAAGGAGTTATAAAATTTTTCCACGATAGAAATAGACTAACTGAGCTATGATAACTCATCTCTACAAAAGATACTTAAAGAAATCACACCAAAGAGAAAAACAAGTCTATCTACAGGACCAGGGAAGTGAATAAGCCACCCTAAAATAGTAGTAAAACAAGAAAGAGAGACACAGAGAGATAGAGAAAGACTGAGAGAACAACAAAAGTGTCAGGAATCAATACAAACCTTTCTAATAATAATAATAATAATTAATAAAGTCTCGGTCCCTCAGTCAAAAGACACAGACTAGTAAGTAGGCTAGATCAAAAAGCAGAAACCATCTATTTGCTGACACCAGACAATACACCTCACTACAAAAGACAGACATGATTTGTTTTAGTTTGATTTCAAATACTGACCAAAGCAACTTGAGAGGAAAGAGCTCCTTGAAGCTTCAAGCCCATCATGACGA
This sequence comes from Mus caroli, assembly GCF_978045245.1. Taxonomy (NCBI): domain Eukaryota; kingdom Metazoa; phylum Chordata; class Mammalia; order Rodentia; family Muridae; genus Mus; species Mus caroli. The sequence continues at coordinate 75,230,658 of NW_028227264.1, forward strand.
GAAGTCAGCTTAGGAAGTCAAGGCAAGAACTGAAGCAAAGACTACAGAGGAGTGCTGCTCTCTGGCTTGCTCCCCATGGCTTGCTCAGCCCACTTTAACACGACTTAGGAACACTGGCCCAGGAGTGGCACTACTTCCAATGCACTGGCCCCTCTATAAAAAATTGTCCCTCTATAGGCTAATCTTATGGAGGCATTTTCTCAATTAGGAGTCCTCTTCCCATATAACTCTTGCTCTGTCAAGTTAGGAAAGAAAGGATGTAAAAAGGAAGGACAGATGGACCACATAAACAGCACACGATCTTAAGGGGGAAAAGGCAGAACGAGGCACCCCAAGCAAATGAACCTGGGAAACAAGCAAGGGCCACTTACTGTTCTAGGACAGACATCAAGCCAAACCTACTGAGGAGGCTACCTCATACTGATTAAGGAAGCACCCATTAGGAGGATAATTCTGAACACAGGTCTACCCAATGTCATAAAACAAATTCTAATAGATGTAAAGTCACTAATTAACCCCTGCACAGTAGTAGTGGGTGACTTCTCCATTCTCACCAGCTGACAGGTCATTCTGACAGAAAATAGAAATATTTGAATTAAATGACACCGTAGAGCCAACGGACTTGATAGGCATGTATGGACCATTCCATCCAAACACTACAGAATACTTAGTCTTCTGTGCAGCCTATGAAATTTTCTCTAAAATTTGTCATACATGGGACAAAAAGCAAGTCTCAACAAATACAAAAATAATTCCTTGTATCCTTTCTGGTTACAATAGAATCTACAAGTCAACAGCAAGAGAAGCCTTACAACACAAACTCAGAGATGAAACACACCACTGAATGAAGAGAATCAAACAGAAATGGAAACACAGCATTTAAAGCTTATGGGACAAAAGTCAATCAGTCACAGGGAATTGTTTATGGCTGTGAGTAACCACATTAAGAAATCAAAGAGATCCAAATAAATAACCTACTGATATACATTAGGAGCCCAGGAAAAGAATAAGCCAAATCTCAACCCACTCAACAGAAGGAAATCAGTAAGATCACATGAGAAATTAATAGAGTGGGAGGGGATGGAATCAGTGAAACATGGAGCTGACTCTTTGAAGATAAACAAAATTGACAAAACTATGGCCAAACCAACCAAAAACCCAATTTAATAGAATTAGAGATGGAGAGGGAGTCATTACAACAGAAGACCAATAAAACTCAGAAAACCATTTGATCTTCATTCTACTAAATTGGAAAAGTCTAAACAGTTGAATGTCTAGATGCCTATGGCTTCCAAAGTTAAGCCAAGATGAGGTAAACAAACAGAGGGATAACAAACACAGATACTGCAGCACAAATTTAAAATCTCCAAATAAGAAAGTTATACTCATTTTTTGTGAAATTAATATTATCTGGGTACCAAAAACTGCTAAATGCGCACGCACACAGAGAGAGAGAGAGAGAGAGAGAGACTATTAAAGACCAATTGCACTGAAAAACATAGATGAAAAATTTCTCAATGAAATATTTACAAGGCAAATTCAATAACACATCAAAAAGATAATTCACCATGATCAAGTTGAGTTTATACCAGAGATGCAAGGACGATTTAATATATGTAAATCAATAAACATAATAAGCTACATAAATGGACTCAGTAACAAAAAACACAGCCATCTCAATAGACAGAGTAAAGGCTCTTATAATTGATAAACGACATCATCAAGGTGTCAGGATAAAATCAGTAGACCCCCAACATGTCAAGGACAAAAAATACTGAGAAAGAAATCAGGAGGAAAAATCTTATTCACTATAGCATCAAAAACTAAAAGCTTTTGAATAAACCTAACCAGGGAAGTGGAAAAACCTTTATAATGAAAACTTTTAAAACAATGAAGAAAGAAATCGAGAAAAACACGAAATGGAAGTACTTCCCATTCCCAAGGACCAGAAAAACTAATACTGCCAAGATGGCTGTCCTACCAAAAGTAATCTACAGACCCAATGTAATCTTAATCAAAATCCCAGTACCATTCTTCACAGAAATAAACAAAAGAACCATAAAATCATATGGATTTTATGACAAAACAAACCTAATGGTGGAAAAAGTACAGCTGGAGCTAGCACCATACCTGGTTTCATGTACAATGGAATTTTTCGGTTCTGTCTGATACAAGGGTCCTCCATTGAAATATGTGTTTAACAAGGACTATCTATAGAGATCAGAAAGCTAGAAAGGGCTCATGAGACCAGGGAGTGGAAGAGACTTAAGGTGGGGAGAGAGCAGGAGAATACATGTAATGGGAAAGGGGGCTCAGATAGTGAGGGTAAAAAGCTTTAAGAAAGGATGGGGAGATGAGGTAAGAAAACCGTAGTTGCTGCGGGAGCGGTAATCCTTTTCATCAGGGGAGCAGCTGCTTGTAAGCTCTCCATAATACAACAGTCCCACACCCATACACATTCAACCAGCCCTAACTAAATTCAGGGGAGGTTTGGTTGTTGTTTTAAATTACCAAAGAAAGAGTAGAACATTTGAGGAAAAGAAGGAAAATAAGAAGTCCAGAAGCAGTGGCTGGGATAAGAGAATAAATGGCATGAATATGATCAAAACATATATGTTCCATATGTGTGTGAGATATATGTGTATATATATATATATGTGTGTGTGTGTTTATATATATATTCATATATATACATATTCATATGTTCATATATACATATTTATATGTTCATATATACACACATATATGAAAATGCTAAGTAAAATATTTTTTAAAAGGAAGGAAGGAAGGGAGGGAGGGAGGGTGAGCTGAAGAGATGGCTCAGCAATTAAGAGCACTTGCAACTCTTGCAGAAGATCTGGTTTGGGTTCCCAGCACGCATGCACCAACTCTCAATCTTCTAACTCCAGCCCCAGGATCTAACACCAATTTCTGATATCTTTGGGTACTAGGCATGCTTGGAGTACAAACATACATGGTGGCAAAACATCATACACATAAACATAATATTTGTAAAAATTAAAAACTTTTACAAAGAAAGAAAAGAAAAAAACAAAACGAAACCTGAGAGCTTGGGTCTAATGTGGTGACATCACTAATTCCAAAGAAATTCTTGGCTGGGACTGTGGAAGCCATGGGCCGATTAGCTCATTGCTAAAACCCTGGCAATCGTGCTAGCTTCTTGGCCTAGCCCCAAGAGAAAGTGATTTGAACATTATACACCATTAAGCTGACTCAGAGAACAAATGACTAACTTTCCGATAATCAAGATTTCGCCATGGCCATTCTTCATTTTGATTCAACCTGAGTTTAATGCATCATGACTAATGATTCCGGTCTACACTAAAGGAAGTTTCTCTACTGTGGCACATCACTCCCAGCCATCCTTCTCAGGGCAGGAACAGGAGCCTCCTAGTACCTTTCAAATGTTATGGCAGCCATTTGGGACCACCTGTGAACACTGCCTCACAAGCAGGCTAGAAAGCAGTGGTTCTGTCCATGGAAGCTGCGCGAGGTAAGGACCAGCCAGTTCATTAACATCACCAAACATAGCCCTGAGCCTCAAGTAGTCATTCAAACATGGTCCACAGACAGAAAAAAAAAACTTCATTCACCAATAAATTCACACACCACCTAATCTACACTACTGAAGGGATCGGAAAGTAAGTCGCCAGCCAGAAGCAGTTCCAAATCACTGTCTCCAGTTCTGTCACTCTTCCATACTGTGGATCCTGTCTAGAAAGGTCAATTTCTCTCCCTCCCACTGCACTCAGCAGAGACCTCAACTGCACACTCCTCCTGGTGACAAAAATCACAGGAGAGTGAAAAGCCATGTGGACCTTACCATGGGGCTTCATGTCAGGCCTTCTGACTTCATTTCTACCTTCAAGATGCTCAGAGGCAGGACCCCCTTGATGCCAGCAACTGTTCACTGCAGTCTGGCCGGATGTACAGCCATAGCAGGAAGAGCTAGCTCTCCACGTATGCTGTTCTCCAACATCCTGTCTTTTAAAAGACCCATTCAAGTATAATGTGCTGTAAGAAATCAACTAGAAACTTAACTTTACATGTTAAGGAATATTCTAACGATGATCTGAAAGCCAATACAAAGGGAAATACAATTAGTCAGAATTTCTTACTCCCAGATCCCCACAAGAGACTCTCTGTAGTTACACAAGGAACACAGAGGCTGCCCTTATGGAAAAGGATGAACACATAGGACTCCTGCACTCAGCCTTGTCCCCATTTTCTGACACACCTCACGGGACAACTTCTATCACAAGTAGTCTACCCAATATCTTCATTACTTTTACTGTTCGAGGCAATAACCAACCACTACAGGGAAGTCACAGCACAAAACTTAAGTCAGCTAGTCATCTAGCATCCATAATCAAGAAATCAGTGCTGATGGTTGTGCTCATTCCCCTTTTGCCATTTCATTCATTCTAAGATTCCTGCCAAGGGAATGGTACTGCCTATAGTAGGCACCATTGATTTGAACCTAACCAAGATCATTCCTAACAACAGGCAATGAAACGTGACACCTGTCCAGGGGTCTAGACTGTGAGATTGCTCCAGTCACTGAGCACAGCTGGCCATTCCTTCCTACTCAGAACCCTTGTACAGAGCAGCTGTGGAATCCAGGACCAATCAATACTTCTAGCCTTTCCTCATATTCCTAGGCAGCTTTTCAGTTTAATAAAGCTTGCCCTAGCAACTTGGTTTCCCTCTTAACTCAAGAAAAAATAATCTCTTAGATGATCTTAGAAAGACCATCTACAGTATCTATGATCCTCTCCTCCACACCTGGCAGAAACATCTATAGCCTGTGCACTAATAAATGTTGCTGGATATCAGAACCATCTGGGTTGGACCCGTGCTACAAAGTACAATCACTGTAGGAATCATTTGCCTCAAAAATAAACCCTGACGTCAGTTTCTAAAATTATTTATAATATTACAGTTAAAATGAAGCCCTCAGACAGCTACCACTCAGCAAAGGTCACTCACCTAAAAAAGCACAAACAGCTCAATCGTCACTTGCACCCAGAATCAGGTCCAGTTGACAGTTTGGTAACAACACTCTTCCTTAGGCTCCATAATATCCTCGGCCCTAGGTTAGTAGTTGTTGGTTCTTTGTGTACTGCTTACTAGCTTGCTCCTCATGGCTTACTCAGCCTGCTTTCTTGTAGAACCTAAGATCACCAGCACAGGGATGGCCCCACCCACAATGGGCTGGGTCCTCGCCCATCCATCACAAATTAAGAAAATGCCCTACAGGCTTGCCTACAGCCTGATCTTATGGAGGCATTTTCTCAGTTGAAACTACCTCCTTCCAAATGACTCCAGCCTGTGCCAAGTTGACAAAAAATAAAAAATTAAAATTAAAAAAATAAATAGCCAGCACAGTGAGGGCTGGTGCACACACATGCCACAATGCACACATGGAAGTCACAGGACAATTTGTGGAACTCAGGTTTCTCCTTCCACCATCTGAGTCCTGGAGACTGAACTCATCAGGCTTATCCAACAACTCTCTTTATCCACTAAACTGTATTACCAGACTTCTAATGGGTTTTTTAGGAAGGATCTCACTATTGATACTTACACTACTAAAAATTAACAAAGAGATTTTTAAATTATTTATTCAGTAGATCATTTAAATCAATAGTGAACTCATTATATAATAATAAAATTAACATTAAAAGTAGATTTTTTTTAGAAGAAAATTTAAAACCCACGATGAATAGAAAACAGAGTCCTTAACACATCTGCTTCTACATTTGGTCTGACATGCTATATAAGTTTGGGTTTAAGTATGTGAAGAAAGGGCTGGAGAGATGGCTCAGCAGTTAAGAGCACTGACTGCTCTTCCAAAGGTCCTGAGTTCAATTCCCAGCAACCACATGGTGGCTCACAACCATCTGTAATGGGATCTGATGCCCTCTTCTGGTGTGTCTGAAGACAGTAACAGTGTACTCATAATCATAAAAATAAATAATTCTTTAAACGTATGTGAAGAACATCCAGCCTCACACAGACTTGTGGTGGGACACAAACAGAGGATTCAGACAGCATAACAAGTCATACTTGTTTGATAGAGCATTAAAACTCAACAAGTAATCTTCTTGCAAGTCAGCTGCAATATGGGATCTGCAACTCCATCAACTCTGAAGACCACTTGGTATATCTACTAATGTTTGCTCTGTGAAAAAATATTTCCCTCTGTGTAATCTTTCGATAACAAATATGATTTCCCTGAGTGGAAATATCTCCACACTTCAGCACACATCCCAAATTCACATATATTAAAGTCATCCCTGAGTTTCCAACCAACCATGGTCGATTCAAGTTTCCCAGAATTCTAACTTCTGCCTGAAAGCACAAACTTTATCATTTGCAACAAATACAGGCAGCTTTTCCCTTGAAATAGCAGGTCCCCTTATTCAATTTCCAGATTATCAGCCAAAGTCACAAGTTGGAGTAGGCATGCTTTGCTAGGTGTTTTACTCCCCCAACCCCACCCAACCACGAAGAAAACAGTTATGCAAGGAAAGAGGATATGGCTTAATTTCTAACCCAACAAAGGCATAAACATTTTTTTCCTCAAAAGAGCCTTTGTGCTTCCACCTACAGAAGGACATTATGCAAATTCCAATCCCATAATATGCCACTGATATTAAAAATATATATAACACTAAGGATATTTGAAGGAGCCATATGGAAGCTGTCTTAGTTAGGGGTTTCTGTTGCTGGGATAAAACACAACGACCAAAAGCAACTCAGGGAAGAAAGGGTTTATTTCTCCTTACAGTTAGTTCCACATCACGGCCCATCATCAAAGGAAGTCAAGGCAGGAACCCGGAGGCTGGAGCTGATGAGCAGAGGCCATGACGGAACACTGCTTACTGGCTTGCTACACAACTCAGGACCACCTGCCCAAGGGAGGCACATCCACAATGGGCTGGGCACTCCCGCATCAATCACCAATTAAGAAAATGCCCCACAGGCTGGTTTACAGGACAGTCTTAGGGAGACATCTTCTCAGTTTAGAGTCCCCCTTCCCAAATGAGTCTAGCTTGGCTCAAGTTGACATAAAACTAACCAAACATGGAGCATAATATTTTTAAAGATATCTAGATATATGTGGAATATATAGTATATATGTATGTGTATATGTGTGCATTTAAATATGCATATACTAAATATGCATATGGACACACTCATGCACATGCACACATCACACACACACACATTATAAAGGAGTCTAATTGGAGTTACTCTGCACAGAAGCCACAAGTTGACAAATAAAAAAAAGCCCCCGGTACCAGACAGATATTAGATACCTCTCGTCAAGCTGTTAGTCAGGGTATGCCATTGCTCTGCCCACCAGCACTTGAAGGTAAGTCCCTATGGCTAAAGATACCGCACGGACACAGATTGGTCACAGGATATAGAGGAATAGAGGTGGTGCTACTCAGCAGCTCCCTCCCTGCTGGCTAGCTCTCACAGTACTGGAATGTGCTGTGCGGGTTTCTAGGAAGAAAATAGCATGAACAGTCACAAATGCTCACATCTGTGACTCATGTGAACTACAGTAGTGACAGACATGGCAAGGTATTATTCCCATGGTGCAATTGGTGCAAATGTTATGCGTGTAACCAACGACTTCCAGGTTTGGATTTAAGGCCCACTCCACAGGAGAAAACACATGCTTGCTTCTGTAAAACTGGCCAAGAATCCATAGTTGGAGAGTTCCCAGAAGTGAACCTACTATCAGTCTGCTAAATGGACACGTTATCAGACTTCCCTAAAAATTCCTATCTCTCTACCCACAGATCAGTGAAGCTCCCCTGCGATCTTAGCAAAGACGTTTCCTTGCGCAGTAGATGATCGTTAATGAAAATCGCACAATTGGTCAAAGTTCAAAGAAGTATTCTTGGAGTGCTCAGCCACAGATGAAACATCTATATCACACACACACACACACACAAAATCAGGGACATAGTGGAAAAGAGGCTGGGGGGATTAGAAGAGCCAGGGGTCTAGAAAGACTACAGCAAGAACCAGAGAAAGGTCACCTAGAAAGGCTAGGACTGATGCATGTATGACTCAAGGAAGCTATAGCTGCCTACACAAGAGCAATCCAGTCAATTCTGTAGTGATGCCCAAGCCTTCATCCCCTAACTAAGGACCTAGTGGCAGTTGATGACATCTGAGAGAGGGAGAGTCAGTTTTCTGTAAGGGTATGGCCCCTGATGGGGTGACCACACTCCAATGGATGGCCCCATGACCAGGAGTATATAGACAACACAAATTGGATTCAATGGTTTGGTTTGGGTTTTTTAAGATTTATTTATTTTATGTATGAGTACACTGTTGCTGTCTTCAAACATACCAGAAAGAAGGCATCAGATCCCAGTACACACGGTTGTAAGCCACCATGTGGTTACTGGAATTAGACTAAGGACTTTTGAAAGAGCAGTCAGTGTTCTTAACCGCTCTCCAGTCCTTAATGGGTTATTTTAAAATTTTTAAAAACATGAAGCTGAGGGAGATGGAAGATAGGAATAGGTCTGGGGAAAAACTACAGGGTAAATATGATCAAAAAAAGAAAACTTCCACTGCCTTAGAATGTCAGAGACTTAATATTATTTCATTAGTCTATTTTCTTTATTACAACAAAACACCCCAAGTTGGATAGCTTCATAACGAGAGAGGTCTGCTTGGTTCCCAGTTTTGGACCTTAAAAGTTCAAAATAAGGTGGCCCGTTTGGACCAGTCTGGACTGTAGTGACAGCCTCAAAGCAATGGCACATGTGGGAGAAGTCACAGTACCAGATGAAGAGCCAGAGGGCAGCTCATGGGCCAGCCTCGGGCTTTCTAACAACTCACTCCGACAAGAACAGACTCAGAGTCCAGAGGGCTTATCTTGGGAATCCCTTCCGAGGGCATGTCCTCAGCGACCTAAGAACCTGTCATAGGCTCTACCTCTCAAGAGCCCCACCACTTCTACACCGCCAAACTAAGGGCCAAGTCTTCAATATACAAACCTCTGGGGGAAAAATACATTCAAACCATAGGCGTGCTCTTATGTTAAATTCAAGCAAATTCTTTATTATTAAAATAGAGATTTTTCTGGTGAATATGCACCCCATTGTATATTTTGGACAATGGGACATGGATGTGATATGGGACAATCCTTATTCTTTTGGCCTAGATGGATTTGTTGAGATCCCATCCATGCATATTCCTTTCTTTCTTCCTTTTCTTTTCTTTTCCATTAACTAATTCATTTATTTACTTTAATCCCTATAAGAGCTTCCCCTCCCTCCTCTCCTCCAAGTCTTAATTCTAAATTTATCAAGGGTATTGGTAAGGAGTACAATCCTTTTGGGTGCACACTGCTAGTGAAGAACACCTTGACTGCCAGTAGAGACTGGTCCCATGGTCTCCGTCTGTGCTAGAGGCCACTTTTAAATCATCCACTTTTAAATCATCCACACAAATACATACCAACAAGAAAAGGGTTCCACTGCATAAAGTCTCAACCTGACAGATCCAGGTAAGGACATGCCCTAATGACCTGGAAGCTTTCCAAGTATCCTGAGGAGGACAGATCACAAGGGATTTTACCGGATGACTGTACATATAACAGACATAAGAAAAAGGTCTAACTTTACAAGCTCCATCAACATTTCTAGCGTGCCTAGCTCAAGGGCTAGTCTTCAGCAAGCATTCATAAACCCGAGCCATTCTATTGATGCATCTGCCATGACTGTCCTCTCTGAGCTGCAATGAGTTCTCTGTCCAATGGTGACTAGTAAGCTCCTTTCCAGCTCCAAATTCCAATCCAAATCTTATGCTACTCTAAACAGTTCCAAAACTTTCTCTGTGAGTTCATCTTGGTGGCACCCAACTGTGTACAGGGCCTTGAGGATGCTGTAGTTAAGATAATAGAGGTAGAGAAAAAGGCAGTACAAGGTGGGCTATAGTCTACTGGGAGAATCAAGGGACAAATCCCATTTTAACATGCATACATTAGGCAAGCTATTACATCTTCCTCAGTGTAAGCCTCCACACTGGTGACAGGAGACAGAGCTACATTGTCTATTTTTGAAAACCCCATTAACTCAAAACTTTAAGCTTCATAGAGAGATTTACAGAAATATGAACTTTAAGATGAACAGTTTCTCAGCAGGCAAAGTAGTCGACTTCATTATTATCTGTTTTGACTAATGAGATACTTAACAAGATAGTCCTGTGAAACTGGGCTTGGTGATATACACCTAAAATGGTAGCACTCTGGAGAATGAAGCAAGAGACTCAAGAATTCAATGCCAACCCAAGTTATAAAGACAGACAATAAAAAAAATTTTTTTTAAAGCAGGCAATTTAGCAATCAAGCAAAAAAAGATCACAGAAGACATTAATATGGACTATGGTTGCTTTAGATGTGATGCTGTGTACACTTGTAATCTCACACTGAGGAGACTGAGGCAGGACGATTACAGTGAGGTCTAAGTGAGCATCTGCTACATAAAGAGACCATGTCCCTTAAAAACCAAAGGAAAAAAGAAAGAGAGTGAAGAAAGAGGAAAGATGAGATGGTCTGTGCACCTATACTATGCAAGCATTAAAAACTTAGTCCCCAAGACCACAGTACTGAAAGGTGAGAGAACACTTTTAGGTCAATAGGTCACCTGGATCTCTCCCTTTCTGACCCCAACTTAAGAGGTTTCCTTCACCACAGATTCCTACCATGCTGTGCGGCCATATCATGGGTCTAAAGCTATGAAGCAACCAGATTTGGGGTTGGAATCTCCAAAACCATCATCAGGAAAAAAAAAAACAAAACAACAAAACAAAAATCCACTTTCGTCTTCTAGCTAAAAGGTCACAGGTGTTTTGGCAATGACGAACACAGTAAACTCCACAGAGGGGCAGGCTCATTAGACTCCGTCCCTCTGCAATACCGCCAGGCCTCGGGACTGACTCGGGCAACAGACAATAGGAACAGTTGGCCTCAGAGGACAAACTTAGTGAGCTAAATAAATTATTAATCCCCTAAAAGTACTTGGAGATAAAATAATAATGGCTTCTCTACCCAGAAAGCTTTTACTATTGAACATGTTTGAGCATCAGTCATCTCGCTTTGCCTCCATAATGGCCCCAGGAGAAGCACAGGCCGGGCAATTCCATCTGCCTTTCGTCAGAGCAGGAAAGAGGGCCTGGGAACGAGCTTCCTCAGACAAAAAGGGAAGGCTCCTCCAGAGTGTCTGCATTATTACAGGCTGGCCTCTAAACTGCTTCCCTCATCAAGCCCATTCATCTCATTTACCTGCTACCTTAGTCCAAGAGAAGTGGAGCATCTTGGGTTCTTTTCTTGTACTATCAGAAAAGGCTTGATTTTTTTTTCCATGTGAATACAGTTAAAAATAATAATAATATAAAAAAAAGACAGAGACTACCATGCCTTTGTAATAGCTGCCCAGAAAACTGCCAAAAATGTACGGCTTCATTTCCAGGCAGTGGAGAAACACAACAGAACAGAAAATGGGTCAGATGATTTCCAAAGAAAGAGCTTGAATCAGAAATTCCCCTCTTTTAAAACTTTTCTATCATTAAATACACATTTCAACAGACACAAATTAAGGCAGAAATGGATTCTTTGAGAAGTGGTACCAGAACAAACCCTGTAAGCTGATAATGACGAATTGCTTTATAAACCATGAAGTATTGGTGACAGTGTTACCCCAGAAGTTAGTCTGTATACAAATACAACCACCAGCTCAGGGAGAGAAGACGGGAACGACAGCTATCTGCAAGGCTGTCATCCACACTGTTCAATTGAGCCATCACATAGAGTCACGCTTGCACAAAAAACAAGCCAATCTGAGAAAGACAGCAAGGCATTTAGATAATACTGAAACAGGTGCCTCAACAAGCAGGGAAGGCCACCCTGTCCCTAAAGTAAGATGTAAGGCTGCAATTATTCTCAAAGGCCGATGACAAGCTGAAGATACAAGACAAGCTTATAAGCGGTTCTCTCCCACCTATAACCAATTCCTATTATGGGTCATGTACGGAGAAAACACTTCCCATTTTGCTTTGGAACCACAAACTGCTAAGCCCTAAGGCTTCTAGAAAAGCAAGCCGGCCCTCCCAGGCACCACAGCTTTATTCTACTTATCGGCCTGGCCATAGGATTACATTGAGTTGTCTCCATTAAAACTAAAGAACTGGGGTGAAGAGAGATGGTTCAGTGGTTAAGAGCACTGACTGCTCTTCCAAAGGTCTTGAGTTCAATTCCCAGCACCCACATGGCTGTTCACAACTGTCTGTAACTCTGATTCTGGGGGACCCTCACACAAATATACATACAAGCACATGAATTAAAAATAAATTTTTAAAAGGCTGAAGAATCATAGAGGTGCACAATGAAAACAGAATCCCAAATTATTCCTCCAAGCAATCCTGTAATTCAACAGATGCAATGTCTAGCACAATAAAGAAAGTAAATATAATGAAGGAAAAACAGTAGCCCATACTTAAGCAGAGCCACAGAGATACAGAAGTCAGAATGATCTAATACATCCTGTACAATAAAAATGCAAACAACCCAATTAAACAATAGGGAAAGATCTGAGTAAACGTTTCAGAAAACATACTAATGGGTAGCAAGCACACGAAAAGTTGGTCAGCATTACCAATCACTAAGGAAATGCACATCAAAATCTCAAAGAGAAACCACCTAAACTCACAATAATAGCTAATAACAGGGGGTGGGGGAGACAGAAAATAACAAGTTGGTAAAGTTACAGATGATAACAACTTGTGCTTTGGAGTTTGTGCTCAAATGAAATTTGTATAAGTGAAGATTCAGATATTCTTAGATGTACGCGGATGGCTTTCTTCACTGTAGTCAAGAGACAGATGCAACTTGAGTGTGTCAAAGGGCAAACAGAAAAGGAAATGTAACAAGTATATGATGGCTAGTTTTATGTCAACTTGATACAAGCTATAGTGTTCAAAGAGGGAACCTCAATTGAGAAAAATGTTCCCACCAGGCCGGCCAATGCGAAAGGTTGTAGTGCACTTTCTTAATTAGTTATTGAAGTGGGAGGAGTCCAGCCCATGGTGGGTGGTGCCACTAAGCCGCTGGTGGTCCTAAGCAGCAGGCTGAGCCGGCACTCCCAACAGCTCAGGCCGCCAGGTTCCAGTCCTGTTTGAGTGCCTGCCCTGATTTCCCTCAGCAATGGAGTGTGACCTGAGCTGAAATTAACCTTGCCTAGTCAAGCTGTTTATGATCATGGTGTTTTATCACAGCAATAGGAACCCTAAGTAAGACTAACTAAGAATATTATCCAGCCTTTAAAAAAAAAATGAAATTTTGACACATTCTACTATGTGGATCAACTGTAAGCGAAAACAGTCTCAAAAAAAAAAATACTGCTCATATGAGATACCTAGAATAGTCAAATTCACAGATATAAAGTAGAATAGTGACTTTTAGAAGATGAAATAAAGCTATTGTTTAACTGGTTCAGAGTTTCACTGTCTTACAATTAAGGAGCTTCTACATGGCTGCGCAACAATGTGAATGCAATGAATATCACAGAACTGCACATTCAAGTATATGTTTAAGAAGCTGGAGAGATGGCTCAGCAGTGAAGAGTGCTCACAATCTGAGCTCAAGTCCCAGGACCCACAAGAAGCTGCTCACAACTGCCTGTAACTCCCGCTCCAGGGGATCTGGCACTTCTGGCTTCTGCAGGCACCTATACTCATTTTCATGTACCCATACACACCATATACACACTACTAAAAATAAAATAAGAGGCTGGAGAAATGGGCTGGGAGTGTTTAGTGTTCACAGAGAGCCTGAGTTTCACTCCTAGCAGCCATCTGGTGGCTTACCACCACCTATAACTCTAGTTCCAGGGGATCTGACACCTGCAGGTTTGTATACACACATAGTGAACATACATAACTTCAGGCACCACACATATGTGTGTGTGTGTGTTTGTGTGTGTGTGTGTGTGTGTGTGTGTGTGTGTGTGTGAGTGAGAGAGAGAGAGAGAGATTTAAATAATGAAAATTTAAAATAAAATAAATCTCTAAATATATATGCTCTAAATGGTAAGTTTTATGTTATACATGCTTGACAACAAGAGGAAACATGTATTTGGACAGGAGACACAGCCTGGCAACTAAGAGGACTTGCTGTTCATAGAGGACCAAAGCTCAGACTGCAGCACTTGTATAAAACTCTGATGTGCTGTAAACACCTACAACTCTAGACCTCAGAGAGCCAATTCCCAATTCTGGCCTCTATGCATTTACGGGTACACTCACCCACATATACATGTGCACACACACTCATAAAGACACACATAAGGGGCTGGTGAGCTGGCTCAGTGGTTATAAGTGCCGACTGCTCTTCTAAAGGTCCTGAGTTCAAATCCCAGCAACCACATGGTGGCTCACAACCATTCATAACGAAATCTGATGCTCTCTTCTGGAGTGTCTGAAGACACACTACAGTGTTCTTACATATAATAAATAAATATTTTTTTAAAAAAGACACACATAAATAAGGCATACAGAAAGACACACCTAAATAAGGAAAAAAAATCTTTCTTAAACAAATGACTATATGCGCTACCATTAAAAGCAAAAACTGGTCATTAGAAACTATTAACAAGTAACATAGCTCTAGATTTTTTAATCTAAAACTGAAACATTTCAAGATCATAGGTAAGTTTCAAAACACTAACAGAAGAATTCAAAATTAAGCCAAAAATATATTCATAGCATGTGAAGTCAAAATCATGGAAATACACGACATGACATCTAATACACATTTAACTGAAGTCCCGGAAGGAAAGGAGAGTGAGGATACTGAAGTAACAGCTGATGATCGTGGCAGCAAACTCTCCAGATTGATGAGAGATGCTATGCCTCGCATGAGAGAATAGCGCATCTCAGACAGATGTGTGTTGAACTAAGTGAAATTACAGAAACGTGAGGGTGATGAGAAAACCCGGTGAGCAGCAATAGAAGACACACAGGTTACAAGCAGTGAAGTTACACTGGCTACTGATTGCTGACCAAATACAAGAAACATCAGACACTTTGGATAGGCGTGCATGTCCAACGTGCTGGAAGAAAACAATGTCCATGTGAAATTCAATGGGGGGAGAGGAGGATTAAGACTGTGAGGGGGTGATATTGGTCAAAACAGCAAAGACATACATCCAAAATTCCTCTCGCAGGAAAGCAATGGAAATTGACTAAAAAAAAAAAAAATGAAGCAACCAACATTACAGGAATCTAAAAATTTGACTGAAAGCTTATCATAAACTGGGAAGTGTTTGTTAAAGAAAAATAGCTGAGTGCCGACAAATACCTACAGTGTTTTAACATGCCCCTCTCCTATTATCTCTACCTCCATATCACAGCAGTCTCAACAAACCAACAGCATCAAACAGAGAGACTCACTGCAGAGACTTATTCCCAGAACACCCGGCACTTATGCGGCTAGTAGAATGTGCTTACAAGGCTGGCTTCATGTGGCCTAACTCAGAACTCAGCCCGTGCACAAAGTACTTTCTTCACAAGTTTATATCAAAGCTACTGGACCGTACTGCTTGATTTTTGTGACTACCTAAGACACAGGACATCAGATTGAGCAAACAATAACCTAAAAATAACCCCCAATACTTACAAGGAAAGTACGGGAATGAAATCTGAAGGACCCTGGGATATTCGTAGAAAGCTAGAAGGTCAAATCCATCAGAGATCAAGGTTATACAAATACCCAGAAAAAAGCCGAGACTCCTGGTTGGTCCTAAGCTCTAACACAGAGCTGACTTGGAAAAGATATAAATAGGAAGTGAGTGCCAGAGCAAAGTTAGGACCTGGCAGGCTGAAGTTTGCCTAGTTCATGCTTCAACAGAGACATATGTCCAAAACTACCGACTTTACAGCAGCAAAGCCATTAACAAACTGAAACCACTACAATTAAGTAAGTGGCTACAACACCACCACATTTGGGAAGGAAAAAGAAGCAAAGTTTCAGGGTTGCTACATTGTATCACTTAAAACAAAGAGGTTTCAGCCAGCCATGATGGCACACCGCCTCCAGTCCCATTTGAGAGATGGAAGCAGGGGAATTAGGAATTCAAGTTCATCCTCAGCTAAAACTCAAGTCTGAGGCCAGCCTAGACCATGAAATCCTGTGTGTGGGAAGGGAGGGAAGGAGGGAGGGAGGGAGGGAGGGAGGGAGGGAGGGAGGGAGGGAGGGAGGGAGGGAGGGAAGGAGGGAGGGAAGGAAGGAAGGAAGGAAGGAAGGAAGGAAGGAAGGAAGGAAGGAAGGAAGGAGGGAGGGAGGGAGGGAGGGAGGGAGGGAGGGAGGGAGGGAGGGAGGGAGGGAGGGAGGGAGGGAAGGAAGGAAGGAAGAAAGGAAGAAAGGAAGGAAGGAAGGAAGGAAGGAAGGAAGGAAGGAAGGAAGGAAGGGAGTTTTAACAAATTATGACACATAAAGAAAGAAGAAAACAGCTCATGTACAATGGGGAAAGCAATCACAAGAATTGCTTCTAAGGGAGACTCAATATTTGAATCATAAGACAAAAAAATCTTAATACATTATTTTAAATATATTTAAATAACAAAATAAACCATATTAAGGACAGGAATTCATCAGAAATGCACCAAAAAGTTATTGTAGCTGATTCATCCCTGCATGTAATGTTGTCAAGTTGGCAATATTCCATGTTTTAGTCTTTCTTTTCCTTTCTGGTCCCTCCCCCCTTTGAGACAGGGTCTCATTTTATAGGTTTAGATGGCCTGGAACTCACTGTATAGACCAGGCCAGTTTCAAACTTTCAGAGATTTGCCTGCCTCTGCCTCTTGCCTCTTGTCTCTGTCTCTGTCTCTGTCTCTTGAGTACTGGGATTAAAGGCCTGAGGCACACTACACCTGGTTCTTAGTCTCCTTTGTGCTGCTATTTAAAAAATACCTGAAGTTGAAGAGCTTACCAAGAGATTCTTTGACTCGTGATTCTGGAGTGCTGGTATCCTGGCTATAACCCTGTGGCACGGCTATGCCACAGTTCCGTTCTTCTGCACTATGGCAAAGAAGCACAAAAGAAGCTGCCTCGTGCATAGAGGGGACATGTGAGAGGAAGAAGCGAGAGAGATGCAGAGGTGTCAGCCTCTCTCTCCCACAGTGATGTGCCTTTTTTACAGTTCCTCTGAGTGAGACCATGATCCTAGAATAAAGTATCAACCCTACTTAAGGACCTACGTACCTGCTGCTTGTCCCTACCGATCCCTCACCGTCCTCTGGGGAATCAACCCTACAGCATATGCAACACTCTGCAAACTACCTTCAGACTCAGTACAACCTTTACAAAATTCCTGTCATGCCCCACTACAACTCCCCATTTTTTAGAATTTCAAAAACTAATCCTAAAAGTCATGGGAGATGTAAAGGAAAGAGAAGCCAAAGCAATCCTGGGTGTGGCTTTTAGTTTTTTTGGAGTTTTGTTTTGTTTTGTTTGTTTTGATTCTTTGGGATGAAGGTCTCATGTAGCCCAGGCTGCTGGCTTCTGACTTGCTATGCAGCCTAGGACCTTGAACTCCTGACCCTCTTGCCTTTACTTCCCAAGTAAAGGGATTATAAGTGCACACCACCATCTTGCTTTACATGGTAAGGACCGAACCTAATGCTTCTTGCACTGTAGGCAAGCACTACCAACTACACAGTATTCCCAGACTCCCAAACAATCTTAAGAACAAAGTCAGGAGGCTCACATGTTCCAGTCTTAAAACTTACTAAAAACTACAGCAATCAAGGTTGTGTGAGCCAGGCTCAATAGTACAGACTTTGAACCCCAGCTACTTGTTGAGAAGCTGAAGCAGGAGGTCTGTTCAAGTTCAAGACCTGCCCAAGCAACAGAGTGAGTTCTAGGCTAACCTGGGCAACGTAGTGAACAAACCTGTCTCAAAATAAAAACTCAAGAGTAAGGGATGAAGCTCAATGGCAGAACGCTTTCTTATTGATTTGCATCTCAAGGCCCTAGGTTTAATCCCTACACTAAATATATAAATACATGCATAAATATATAAAGTCCTGTCCTTTAACTAATCTTATAGAATTTTGCCTGTGTTTTCTGCTGGCAATTTTAGCATTTCAGGTTTTAAACCAGGGTGTCAGATACACTTGTAAGCAGTCATAAAAATAAGATAGATGAGTATATAGATCGGAAGAATAGAATTAAAGGTCCAGAAATGCTTGAGTCAACTGACTCTTTTATTTTAACAAAAGTGCTAGGATTATTCAAAGGGGGAATAGTCTTTTCAACAACTAGTATTATACATTATATTCAATTAGATAGCCACCTATAGGAACATTGAACTTAAACTCTTCTCTACATTGTAAAAACTTAACTGAAAATAGGTAGGCATATAGTACATACATGTAACCCAATTACTCCAGAGTTGAGACAGAAGTAGCATGAGATTAACCTGGCCACATAGTGAAGACTTTATGGGTGAGGGACTGGGAAAGTCTTAATTAGAAATCATTAATACCTGGAATTAAACACTGTTGTCTGTCTTCTGGGTTGGCAGGTCGGTTGTTTACATCATTATGACCTGGGGTTAAACTATACTCTATTTTTATTTGTTTTCTCATAGCTCTAGAAAGTAAACCTACTAGTCCTGAGGAAAGTGAAGCAAGCATCCCACTACTTTGAGCTAACTCTCAACCCAACATAGGTGTCTTAAGCTGCAAAGCACATGGAACAAAAGAAACAAATAAGTAAACTGAATCTCACCAAGATGAAACCATTTTTGGTGGACCAAAAGACCATTCACCCAGTTGGAAGAAAAGTGTGAATGTGAAAACTGAATATCCACACAAGAATGAAATTAGATCCATATCTATCACCCTGCACAAAAAAAAAAAAAAATTGATCCAAGTGCATCAAAGACCTCAATTTGAAACCCGTGATGCTAAAACTGCTACAAGAAAATAAAAACCATATCCTACATGATACAGGTATAGGAGAGGATGTTCCAAGTGTAACTCTATCTGCCCAGGAATTAAGGCCAACAATTGACAAGTGGAATTTCATAAAACTAAAAATTTTTCAGGGCTGGAAAGATGGCTTACCAGTTAAGAGCACTGACTGCTCTTCCAGAGGTCCTGAGGTCAAGTCCCAGCGACCACATGGTGGCTCACAACCATCTATAATAGAATCTGATTCCCTCTTCTAATATGTCTGAAGGCAGCTCTAGAGTACTCATATACATAAAATAAATAATTTTTTGAAAAAAATTTGCATTTCAAAAAAACCCTAAAAACTTTCTATACTGTCAACTGAGAGAAAAAGAGACCCACAGAGAGAAACAGAATCTTTCCCAGCTACACATCTGACAGAGGGTAAATATCCACGATACACATACACACAAAAGCACCAAGACAAAAAAAAAAAAAATGACCCAATTTAAAAATGGACAATGACAAGGTAGAAGATTAGGAAAGTGTAATCAGAATATATTGTATAAAATTTTTTTTCAAATAAAAAAAAATGGGCTAGGGATCTGAACAGAGTGTTCTCAATAGAAGAAATAAAAAATGCCTATGAAATACCTCAAAAAGTGTTCATCGTCCCTAGCAATCAGGAGAATGCAAATTAAAACAACTCAGAGATTTTTATCTCAGCCCAGTCATATGGCTAAGATCAACAAAACGACTGACAAATGCTGGTAAGGATGTGGGGAGAAGAGAATCCCCATTCACTGTTGGTGGAACTGCAAACTGGTGTGGCTACTGTGGGGATCAGTACACAGACTCCTCAGAAAATGAGTCTTCTATATGATTCAGCAACAGTATCCCTTGATGGACATGCCCATGGGACTGCACAGCCTGTTTCACTGATACTTATTCAGCAACATTCATTGCTGCCCTAGTCATGACACTGACAGAAACGTGTTGTAGACAATGGAATTCTAGTCCGCTGTAAAGGAAAATAAAACCATGACATTTGCAGGTAGACTGGTGAAACTTGAAAAAATTATGAGTGAGGTATCCAGACCCAGTAAGACAAACACTGCGTGTTCTCCCTCATCTGCAGTTCCTAGCTCCATGTCTTCAGATATAAATGGAGTTCTCATCCCCTATTAAAGAAGCTCCTCTTTACAGCCAACAGAGGCCATTACAGAAAATCACAACAGGACACACATGCAGAGACATCCGATCGTGGGGAGTCCAGCTCAACGGTTACATCTGCAACATAAGCCCTTTACCCAAGTTTAGGGAACATTGCAAATAGGGAGGTGAAGAGATTGTAGGAGCCAGAGGACCAGGAAGTCTGCTGTGAGACTGTGTCTCCTAGAAATGGCTGCCTAAACAAACCAAAACAATGCCAACATCATAGATGCGCTGACTCAGAAGGTCGGGGGGCGGGGGGGGCCTTGTGGAGTCCCACCCCAGGACAAAGAACCACAGGCATTAATGATTGCTCTGAGAAGGAGAGTTGGTTATCCAATGCAAAATGGTTAGAGAAGTCATATACATGCAAAGAAATAGGCTCATCAGGTTGCATTTATACATTTGTACACATGTATACACACACATATCTACACACACACATACAAATGTAACCATCATAAAAAAATAAATAAATAAAAAGAAGCTACTAATGTAAGAGCCAGACAAGGAGGAATATGGGAAGGGATGGTGGGAGAAAGATGAAAGGGGAAAATGATGTAAATATATTTAAGATTTAAATATATTAAATAATAAAAAGAAAGATACTTGTAGCATATACATCTGTTAAGGGACCAGTAGACAAAACCCCTGTAATGCAACAGTAAGAAGACAAATATTCCAATTTTAAAATGGGTAAAGCATTGGACAGCCAGTTCTCCAGAGAAAATGTACTAACGGTTGATAAGTACATGGATGGGTATTCACTACCATTAGTCATTAAGAAAATAGTCATATAATTAATGCCATAAGTGAGATACCACTTCCTGCCTCTTGGATAGCTATGATTTAAAAAAAAAAACAAACTAGAAAATAAAAAAAAAATTACAATGGATATGGAAAGATTGTAACCTCATACAATTCTGATGACAATGTAAAACGGCTTGACTTTTTTTTAAAAACACTTTAGCAGCTGAACAAAGAGCTGACCCAGCAACTCTCCTCCTAGGTGTGAACCCAAGAAAACTAAAAAAAATAAAATAAAAAATAAAATAAAATTCCAAATGTCCACCTAAAACTCCTTAACTATATAAGACAGTACTATTCAACCATAAAGAAAAGAAATAAAACACTATGGCACACTGCAACATAGAAGACACTTGAAATTACTATACTAAATAAAAGAAAGCAGGCAAAAGAGGCCACGTGTTACAGATTCCATTCAGGAGAAATGTCTGTAACCCTCACATCCTTAGAGACACAAGATAAATTAAAAGTTGCCAACGCCAGGAGGAGAGAAGAACAAAGAGTTACTACGAGCATACACATTAACAAACAGCAACTAGGGATGGGCATGCACTTACTTGCTTTTTTTTCATTTTTTGTTTTTATGTTTGTTTTATTTTTTTTTTCTGTTTGTTGTTGCTGCTTCTACTGGTAGTTGAATACACATCAAAAATTACAGAACTGTGAACTTTAAAAGGATGAATTCTGTCTGTTATATCTTAAACATTTTATGAATTGATAAAAGTGGAATAAAAATACTTTTAGGGGAAAAACAAAGTACCTAACACTAGCCGATCTGAACTAAGAATAAGAAGTCCATTTCAACACGAGAGGAATAATCTCAGAAGGAAAGTCAGAAATGTCAACAGAACAATGAAGAGCAGAGAAAAACTGAGAATGAATGAAAAGCTTAGAGAAAGGTAAAGGTGCTGTGACAGTGTGAATATGCTTGGCTCAGGAAGTGGCACTATTAGGAGGTGTGGCCTTGTTGGAGTAGGTGTGGCTTTGCTGGAGTAGGTATGTCACTGTGGGCATGGACTTTAAGACCCTCATCCTAGCTGCCTGAAAGTCAGTCTTCTGCTAGCAGCCTTCAGATGAAGATGTAGAACTCTCAGCTTCCCCTGCACCATGCCTGCCTGGATGCTGCCATGCTCCTGCCTTGATGATAATGGACTGAACCTCTGAACCTGTAAGCCAGCTCCAACTAAATGTTGTCCTTTATAAGAGTTGCCTTGGTCCTGGTGTCTGTTCACAGCAGTAAAACCCTAACTAAGACAGTTAGCTGTGTCACATAATCTGGATGGTCTATAATTTACTATCTAATCATGACAACTACAAAACGCAAGAAAAATAGAACATAGCTTCCAATATGGAAAGGGTTGCAAACCTACTTTTTTTTTTTCAAAATCACAAAATTAATTCTAAATGGGAGAAAAATGTAAGGTGGGATAAAATACACAGGACTGTGAATTTAAATTCAAATTATCGGTAGTTACACTTAATGTAAATAAACTGAATGTTTCAAGAAAAAGACAAAAATTGTCAAAATTAGGTAGGGGGAAAAAAACCTAACAAGCACCTTGCTTCCAAAGGAAATATTTAAAGTGTCAGAGCATAAAAAAATTACATTTTGTAGATATGAGACTGAAACAATCAGGTCTGGCTATAGGAACATAATGCATCTCCACCATGAGGGCAAAAGCACAGGGCTGGGATGGAGACGATGCTTAAAGCACTCGGCTCATCAAGAAGATGAAGCTAAGTATGCTGACACTCTCAGCACTGAGGAGATGGAGCACAAGGATCCGGATGAGTTACGGCCAGCCTGGACTTCATAACGCTCTATCTCAAAAACGAAAGGACAGAACAATCTTAAATTTGCATGTTCCTAATAACACGGCCCTCAAATATATATGAGTAACAACGGACAGAGCTACATGGAGAAATAAGGCAATCCATAATGAAAATGAAATCATGTTGGTAACAGATACAACAAGCAGACTTAAACTAATAAGAAAACAGCTATGATTAATATGTTTATAACTTAGCTGAAGAGAATGTATGGAGTTTTGAAGTTAATCTTTCCATATACACAGGAATGCCTTTCAAAAAGCATAGCAGCAGATTTCAAAGGATTAAACTCATAGAAAGTAAAATCTCTGAACAATGTTAACTACACTGGAGAACCAACATAGACAATAAACATGTGCCTGGAGTGTCTCAGTAGTTTTCTGAATTACCTGGAAGTCAAAGGAAAGCTCATAATGAAAGATGTTAAATAGAGTGAATAAATTAAAACAAACCCTGGAAGATACAACAGAAATATCATCTATTAGGAAATATATCATTTTAAGCACATATACTAGAAAAAAAAAAGAAAAAAGAAAAACTACAAATTAATCAGGTATCCATCTCAGATTAGAATGGGGAACAACTATGAGAAAGAAAAACCAGAATCAAGTTTCACTCACAGCTTGGATGCACAAATCTCATAAAGAAAATCCCAGCCATCTGAGTCTAACCATACACCCTAAGAACAAGCTGGCGTAACACTTAAGTGTCCGCTGTGGCAAGTTTATTCAGATTTTTTTTTTATTCTGCATCTAACGCTGTTCTTTATTTTAAATATTTTTCTAAATAAATCATACTTTAACATAATGAAAATATTTTTAGTAATTAGTCTTCTTCTGACCTCCCTCTTTGCGAGGTCAAGTAGTTAATAAATGGGGAGAAGAACTAGCCTATGTCAGAACAGCCATTTTGTCTGAGTAATACAAGCCCACCACACCTGTGTGTCTTAGTGTCTCTATTCAAATGCCTGAAACCAATTGACAGATAGGAATATAAAAGATTTACAAAGACAGGAAGTGAAGAGGATGTGTAAACTTTTTCCCAAATATTAAGGGAGTGCTTCATATAAACATCTATAAATAGAATCTATATTGTACTTTGATGAATAATTTAAAAGCACTTTGCAAACAGGGTTAAGAAAACAGGAACCTAAATGCTCAAAAATCAATGCTTCTGTCCTATCCCAACCTGGTGAGTTATAGAAACAGACTTTTAAATTGTACATTATTTTTTGGAAATGCCATTAAGCTAGATACTAAGGTGTCAAAAGGCTTAAAAAGCATTTACAAGCTTTGACAGAATAGCTCTGCCTTCTGAAAGTTATCCTGCAGAAGTATTCATCAATACACGATCATTTTGTATAGCCTACTTACCAAAGCTTTATACTACATAAAGTAGAATAAATATTCAGTTATAAGGAAGGACATCCACTGGACTAGGATGTTGCCATCTATAACGGAATTTCCGATTGCTCATGACAGGGTGGAAGTTCTCATAATTTAGAAGAGGTAAATTAGTTTGTTTGATTGTTTGGTATGGGAGCATGAACACAGAGTCTCCTGCATGCTAAGCATACACTCTACCACTAAGCTGTAATCCCAGGCCTAAAGGGGGGAAAGCACTTATGGAATATGTTATGGAATGAATCACAATTTTAAGATATGCCTAGCATATCATACATTATACATACATCACAAGACACACACACAGAATAGGTGAAAGGTATTGGCTATCTTTTGATAATTGTCTTACTACTTGCTTCAATTTTTCTAAACAAAGCATTTGTATTACTTTATGAGTAGGAAAAAAATGCTTTTTAAATTAAATATAAACTACCTCAACTAGATTGACTCTTCAGCAATCCAAACATATTTCTACTGAGTCTACTAGGGAGTCAGGAGACATCTGCACATTAGTTTTCTATGGCTGCATGTGTTATAATGACAAACTTATAAGCTCAAACAATATGGCCTTATCCCACCATCTTTGCAAGTCAGGAATCCCAGCAGGCTTAGCTGACCCCCTGGCTTAGGGTCTCCCAAGGCCATAATCAAGGCGCTGGTCCTGCCGTGCTCTCTCACTGAGGATGTAATTAGTCTGTGTGTTGGGGAAGGGGGCTGTTTCCCTGCATTGTAAGTCTTCTAACTATTCCTTCTGAGTCCATCCTCAGCAGCAGGAGGCTCCCCTGCATCTCTAGCCTTCCTACCTATTTTTGAACAAGTCGAAAAAGGATTCTATACATTAAATCCCCAACAAAATGGAATTTGGCATAATACAACATAATACAACATGGAGTAGCACCTGTCACCTTGGCCATATTCTGTGGTCTAGAAGAAAGTCACAGGTTCCACCTACATTCATCCAAGGAGAATTTTTTTCCTTTTGGAGATGAGTGTTGTGAAGGGGCCACCTTAACTATATCCAGCGTCTCAGAGAGCCCAGGCAATGGAAGGAAGTGTGTGCCAGGATCTGAAGCTCTCTGACCAACTGACCACAATGAACACACCGCTGCTCTGTGCACAGCAAAGGTGGAACAATACTATAAGAACAGGGAAATGTGAGCTCACTAAGGGTCAGGGTGAGCACAGTGAATTGCCACCAGAGTCCAGAGGATGCACCTGCCTCAAAGGAAGGCTAAGCATTAGATATCTGGAAAGAGAGAGAAAAAAAAAAAAGGTACTTTTCTCTACAGAAATGCAGTACTCCCAGGACAAGTTTTAGAAAACGTGAGAACTGGGTTCCCTAAAGGTCCCAAATATGAAGGTTTAGTCCCCAAGGTAATGGTACTAGGAGGTGCTGTGGTGGTGTGCCCACAAGTGCACTATGAGACTGGGATCTCTGACTTTCTGCTTGAAGACATGGGCACTGGCTTGATGTGGCAAGCGCTAACACCAGGGGCCCAAATATACGTGCCACAGGCCCAAACCCAGGGGCCACCAATTCAATTAACCCTCCAGAGCAATGAGCTTACTCTCTTTGCTGCACAAGGAGCTTATTGTGCTGGGTATATATACTAATGCAAAGCTGACTACTCTACACGGGTTTATCCACAGCAAATGCAAATCCCAGATGGGCCTAGCTTCCCATCCTAATTGGCCTCTTATAACCAACAAGCCTGAAAAGTCTATAGGCAAGATCTAGAGGACAACACATAAAGGGTTTGGGTGCCCTCTCCATCATCAACATCCATTATTCTTTCAGTGTGATGAATATCACTAATACCTACCAAGGTTCAGGTTCCCTACGCTTGTGAGACATGAGAGATTCCACTCACTGGTCCCATTTGATGTGAGCAGATATACCAGCAAGCCCTTCTTGTTGACTGTCCATCCAACAGTCTTGAGGCTCTAAAAGGATCGGATGCTGAGCATCGGGGCAGTTTTGACACAGGCATGCAGCTGCATACCTACCCAGCATCTCGGAGGCTTAGGCAGGGAAGTTTTGAGTTCCAAGCCCAACCTAAACTACACAGAAAGACTTCAAAAAGAAAAAAAAAAGGTAATTTTGTCAACTTCCAGATGACAAAATATGTTCCCTTCCAAAAGCTGTTCCAGAGTGGGTGCAGCAAGCCCTAGACACCAAGTCTGATAACAGCAATCCAGAAGCTCATCACAGTGACCAGTGCCCCTTATGAATATGTATGACAATCCTAAATGAAATAAGAGTATAATTCCAATAACAGGGTTTAATGTGGTACATCATGACGAAACAAAAAGCATATCCCAGGAAATGAATGATAGCTTAAAATTTACAGATTTAAACTAATTTTTATTTCAGTGGAAATATAAAGAAGAAAAAATTTTTAAATGTTCTAAATAAGTATATTTGAAATATTAATAAAATCAAAATATATATTTTAGTTTCTCTGACACAGGGTCTCACCATGTAGTCCAGTCTGGCCTTGAGCTCAAAATCCTCCTGTCTCAGTCTCCTGAGAGCTAGGATTACAGGCATCTGTCATCATGCCCGATTGACTGTTTAAAAATGCTTTCGTCAAACTATTAGTAGAAGAGACAATTCATAACCCAAGAAAAGGAATCTACTAAGATATAAAAGCGAAGTTCACTATCAAACTTCTAACAGGATTACTCCTAAAGTGAGACACAATACAAAGTTAATCTTCTCCAGTTTCCAGGAGCTTTGACTAGTACTTCATCAAAAGTAAATAAATTACTTAAGGACTGTAAACAAAGAAATTAAATTAGCATTGTGTATAAATAAACCACACACATACACAGAAGAACACCAGGCATGGTGGGACATGCAGGTGGATTTCTGAGTTCAAGGCTAGCATGGTCTAGAGAAAGTTCCAGGACAGCCAGGGCCACACAGAGAATCCCTGTTTTATAAAACAAACCAAAACCAAACAAAACAGAAAATTCATCCACACCATGTGTGAAATTCGGTCTGTTTCAAAAGTAGCATTGCAGATCACTGGGAAAAGGGTGATAATAAATGGTAATTGCACAGTTGGGCATTTTTTTAAAAATTCTAAAAGCAAACCTCTACCTCACAATGCATATAAAAATGAATTCCAAGTAAAATATAAAAGCCAAATATTTCACCGTTTTAAAAAGAAAAGTCTGTCTTATAACTTTCAAATTACACAGATTCCTCAAAAAAGGCCCAATAGCCACAAATCATAAAGAAAAGATGGATGAATTTGGCTACATTAAAATTAAACATCTATTCATCATAGCAACATTTTTAAACTAATAATAATAATAATTTTAATAATCGTGGGATAAAAGTAGAATCAAAAATCTGTGAAAAACTCCAAAAAAGGCACAAGGACACAAATCAGACAATAAATAGATAAATGATATAAGATTACAATTTTTAGGGGAAAAAAATCCAAGTAGAGAAAAAAAAGGGAGATGGGGTGGTAAAAATCATCAAACTCACTAGTAATCAGGGAAATGCAAATCAAAATTGTGAGATATTTCAGACCTACCTGATTGGCAGCACTATTATCTAAAGATTAAAGAATGCCTGAGGCTGGGAATCAAGCTTTTGGAAAGTAATTGACACCAACAACAGGGGCTGCGGCCCATGGTCTCAGTGGTGTGCACCAGGACTACTGTCTTCCAGGGGCCCAGAACAGAGCAAAGGTGAGCCGATGGAGCATGGCGCTCTGCAAGCAGAGGCTGAGCCAGCTGCAAGGACTCTGGAGACAGAGTGGAATTCAGGTCACACAACACTGCCTCACATACCCACATCCTGTTTGGGAATAAAAGCAGGCATCACAATCATGTTGACTTGGGGCAAACTCCCAAACAGCAGGAATCACCTCGGTTTCTAAGGCCAATCTCACTATGTGACTTTCTCCTGAAACTTGACAGCTAAGAATACACAAAAAGGTCCCAGGCTACATCAGTTTCCTGACCCTGCTGCCGCCACAGTCGATCTCCACAAGCATGTTAGCTTAAAACATCACCTTTGGTTACCCTACAGTTCAGCAGACAGTCATGTCCCACTAGACTAAAATCTAGGACTGGGCTCCTTTCTGAGACCCTTCCTTTTCTTTCCTTTTTCTTTTTTTTTTTTTTTTTTAGTTTTGTTTTTTTGTTTGTTTGTTTGTTTTTTGTTTTTTGTTTTTTCGATACAGGGTTTCTCTGTATAGTCCTAGCTGTCCTGGAACTCACTTTGTAGACCAGGCTGGCCTCGAACTCAGAAATCTGCCTGCCTCTGCCTCCCAAGTGCTGGGACTAAAGGCGTGCGCCACCACTGCCCGGCCTTTCCTTTCTCAGGGGCTGCTACATTCCTTGGCATATCCTACTTTGCCCTCAAAGCTAGTGATGTAATCTAAACCTTCTCACCTCACATCACTCTAACACTGACTCTGTGTTTCCCTCTTCCACTTTTAAGGATGCTTGTGACAACCCAGGATCACCTCCCTATTTTAAAACCAACTGATGACCCGCCTTTTTCTGTCTGCTACCCAATTCCCCTGCCAAGCAACACAACACATCACAGGCTTTGGGATGAGGGCATAGTGTCCAGAAGCCATCATTCTCCTTATCACACAGCCCATCTCTAACTCACCAAACACACACACACACACACACACACACACACACCAGAATCCCAACTCCTTGGGAATACCCATACACATACCCTCCCACTTCCATATCAACGCTGTCTTCCAGTCACACTAACCTCCTCATCTTTTTCTAATCAACTTATTCCATCTGTGCCCAGACATTTACAACTCATCCTTTAAGGCTTAGCCCAAAGGCTGCTTCCCTCTCTGAAACCTTTGGATTTTCCAAGCTTATCGCCCCTTAGCATACCCAGCAGGCTGCTCATCCCAACAGCATCACGGTGTAGCCACGTGCAGCCACCTGTTTACATGTTCTTCCTCAGTACCAATGAGGGACCCTTCTATGACAAGAACTGTTTCACTCCCACAACAAGCTCCCAAATCACAACACAGGATTTAGCAAGAATATGCATCCTTGTTTTAAGTTTCTCAGAGTACTCCTGAAACCTGGATGAAAAGGGAATCCCATAAGAAACACAAAAGAAACACCATAAGAAACTTGGGACCAGACAACCAGTTCAGGTAATTATTCCAAAACCCAAAACCATCTTCTCAACTTGATGCTGATGATGAGCAACCTTTCTCTACCTGGTACCCAGTTGCCCTGCCAAGCACCATAACACATGACACTTACCACTATGTGAAAACCTGTATACAAGTGACACCTATCATTTCTTACTGCTAACCTATGGAACAATTCTAAAAGTAACCAACAAAATTATCCACAAGAGAAATAAAGACTTGATCCAGTATGGTTTACATTCCTCAAAGTTACACACACAACATTAGATGTTGCTCACCATGAAGTGAATGCTTGACAGTCACCAAGACTCACATTCTGTCTCTCTCCAGGGAAGGATGAGAGAAGTGTGAGGGTGTTACAAGTGGCACTGTTTAGGGACACGCTGCCCTGAGAACAGATACCCGTACATATTGCAATCAAGGGCCCTTTTTGGTTTGATGTTAGTTAAGAAGACACACACTTGTTTAATTTCAATGCTCATTACTTGACATCCCTAGCCCAAAACTCCCCACCTGGAGAGAAAAAAAAAATCATTTTAAAATGAGAGACACTTGTTTGTTAAATGGAACCTATTATTCAAGTCCAGCAAAGCTATCCTGCCTAATTTTTCTTTAATAATGTGAACTCTGAAATTATTTTAAATAAAAATCCAAAACCCATTCTCATGGAACAGAAAGTTTGAAGGAAACCAGGGATTGGGGGGGGGGGGGGGTGCGGGGAGGGGAGACGACTGGTTCAGTACCATGGACAGCGGATCCACAACTTGTCAGAGTCCTCACTATGGAGGCTAAAGGCTGCCCCAAAATCTACAGCCTTTCAGCAAATACTTAGAGTGAGGCGATTTCAATGTGTGAGCAGGTGTTTTTATTATATTCCAAAGCACTCGTCTCCTTCACCAAGGGTATATACAACATACATCTACCAATTTCCCTCAGACATCTCATTTACAATAAAGCTCTGAGGTTTCTGTGCACACAGAAATGACTTTGCCCCGGACACACTGGTATAGATCCAGAACTCACAAAATGGATACAAAATCCAACCTCTATTGTCTGAACTGTTCCAAGGACCTAATGGAACTTTTACAATTTACACACCCAGCATACTCTCTGGTATCCACCAAGGCAGAAAGGACAGCCTCTTTAAAACAGCTAACATGGCCTGGTTCAGTGGTATATGCCTACAGTCCCATCATTTGGAAGGCTGAGATAGGAAGAAGATCTCAAGTTTCAGGCATGTCTAACCTGTGTCCCAGTGGCCACATGAAGCCAAGAATAGCCATAAATGTGGCTCAACAAACTTTAAAACCACAAACTTTAGAATATTATAAGATTTTTTAGGATTATTTCGTAACTCAATCGTGAAATTATTGAGCGTGAAAAACTTTATAGATGATAATGCTGTCTCACAGTGATGTGCTTGGAACTTAGGCAGATTTCTGAGTTCAAGGCCAGCCTGGTCTACAAAGTGAGTTCCAGGACAGCCAGGGCTATACAGAGAAACCCTGTCTGGAAAAAAAAAAAAAAAACCTGGAAAACTCATCATAAATCTATGCGAATTTTCTTCTACCTACAAAAGAACATTACTGGGGCAGCACCAGCTCTGAATTCCAGACACAGTATCTGACCCTTTCCATTCTAAAGACCCTGTTTCTAACAAACTTATTTGACTACTGAGTGAGTCTGTCTTCGCACATGTGTGCACAGACAAGGCAAAGTACTCCTGTGAGGAGAGAGATGGTGGCCAGAGGACAACTTTCAGGAATCAAGTCACTCTTTCCACCAAGGGCTCCAGGGACTAAACTCAGATCATGAGGCATACAAAGCAAGTGCTTTTACATGCCACGCTGTCTCACCAGCCTGGAAACTTCTTTTCCCAAGCTTTACAATACTAAGCTCTGACTGTGTGCATGAAGTTATATAAATTCCAAAGTGTGTGCACTGAACATGCATCGTGTTAATATTGGTACCTACACACAAGCAAGAGAGGCTGTGGAGAGAAGGGAAGGCTTCAGCTGAACTTGTAGCTAGAAGATGGAGCTTGCTGAAGGACCTCAAGTCTCAAGACCACATGTGGTGATCCTCCAGCCTTTCTTAAGTTCCAGCCATCTCCAGAGAGTACTGATCTACACACGCCCCTCTCTGGAGCAAAATGGTCGTATCAGATGTTAGATAATGAACTGTCTTTGTTGTGGGGACTGGGGGTCAGTTCTCCGCAGAGACACAGCCTGCAATTTTTCTGGAACTGAAATCACAATTAAGTCCAAAGAAGAGAAATGGGCTACAAGTTTGCATCAGAACGGGAACTAAATTTCAGGAAGGCTGTGTCAGAGAAATGGGCTGAGAGGGAGAGTCTGGATGCTAGCTCTGCAGTCTGGCCTCCAAGGGTCTTTCTCCAAAGCCCTGCCACCCAGGATGCCTTTTGGTGAGGCACTAAAAACCCTTCTCAACCTACAGTGCCATCGGTTCACATACAAAGCTAATGAGATTTAAAAGTCCGTAGTGCTGCAAAGAAAAGTAAAAAGAAAATAGCCAATCCTGGGGCCCACCTTCCATTAACTTACAATTCTCCTATACTAACAACATAGTGCAGAGTAAGAAGCCAGACAGCTTCACACTTCCACTAAACAAAACACTTCGGGGAAACAATAAGAAACTGTTCTGGAACACACCTCTTTCCCAAAACAGAAAAGACGGCCATCAAAAAAAAAGAGAGAGAGAGAGAGAGAGAGAGAGAGAGAGAGAGAGAGAGAGAGAGAGAGAAAGAGAGAGAGAGAACCGGCGCCTGTCTAGTCTACCTGTTCAGGCTCTAATGGATGGTGCGGGAAAACCTGAGGAGAACTGAGAGGAAAGAAGAAAACGGGAGACCACGGTGGAGGGGAGAGGAGAAAAGGCCGCACCCTGCCCTCGCCCCACATCCATCCTCTGGGCTTCCTTTTTTTTTCCTCCCCAGCTCGTCTCAATCACAAGACATCCGTCTAAGCCTTGCAAGTCCCAGTGAGATCACAGCTATTGTGTGTTGACCCGAAAGCCTGCAGCGTAATGTGCCCACTAACAACTTCTGAATTTAGGGAGGGAATAGTGAAGAGGCCTGGGTTTTCCTGAGTGGCTCTACCCCGACCCCCGACGTAGGCCAGGGCCAGTTACCATCAGACTTTCACAAGGACCCTAGGCCGTGCCTGAATCCAAGAACCACAGGCAAGAGCTGGAGACTGAGCCACTCACTGGAAACTTCTGTCTAGGACCCTGTTCTGGCCCCGGCTCCAAGCCCAAGGGGCTACCAGGAACCACTCTATTCGGGGAGCCCGACCCTCGGCCCCACACTCCCCCCCCCCTCTCTCAGTAAGTAATTCCTGCCTCAGCCTAGGACCCCAGTCTCAGCCTGGGAAGCTGCTTCCCTTGACCCTTTGCTCAGCCTGGTACACATGCCTCTGGGATTCCCATCTTCAGTCCTCCGACCATCGCTTTGGCCTGGGACACCCCCACCCTGCTTTAAGCCTGGGACTCTGCACTAAGCCCTGGAACCTCAGCCTTGAGCCCTCAGAGCTCGGTACTCAGTCCTGGGATCCCCGCCCTCAGCCTAGGACCTTGGTCTCGGCCTGGGACCCCTACCTTCAGCCCAGGACCCCCGCTCTCAACCTGGTACCCCCTATTCTCTCCCAGGACCTCCGCCCTCAGCCTGGGACCCTCACCTCAGCCTGGAATCCTCGCCTCAGCCTGGGACCCTCGCCTCAGCCTAGGGTCCCGGCCCTAGTACTGAGATCGCCAACCTCAACCCTTCCCCCAGGATCCCCAACACCCCAGCTCGAATGAAGTTTTCTGACTGCGAACTGTCCGGTCCTCTGGCCTTTGGCGGGGTCTCGGCCGGCCTGGGACGCGGCATGCGAGCTACCTCCGCGCTGGACCCTCCACACACACTTCAACCCGCCGCCACTCACTCACCTGCCCCGCCGCGGACAGGGAGGCCGCGGACCAGGTAGAGCCTACGCTGCGGGTCGGGTGGGGCAGAGGAGGCGTACACGGCGCGACGCGAAGCCCGAGGCGACCCAGCGGCGGCCGCGGCGTCTCCTAGCTCAGGCGACGGTAAGCAGCGCCTCGAGCTCTGGCCGGAGCACTGCGCGCGGCGAGGACCCGCCCCCTCCGTGCAACCAGCCACTCCTGCGCAGCCCGCCGCCTCTGGCCCCGCCCCCGCTCAAGGGCAGGGCCTGAGAAAGCGGGCGCCGGGAGCCAATGGAGCTGCGAAACGGTGACCATCACAGCCAATCAGAGCACGGAAAGCTCTCCGGCTAGAAGCCGTTTAGCGTCTAAGGGCGGTTAGGGTTGGGCGGGGCCCCACTCTGGGGCTGGGAGGAGGCGGGGCTTCTGGGAAGGTTAGTCAACTGGCGGGGGCGGGGACAGTACGGGGCGGGGCCTGGGCAGGAGCAGAACGGGGCGGGGCCTGGGCCGGGCCTGGGGGCGGAGCCTCCAGAAGGCTAGAGGGAAGGG
Organism: Mus caroli; assembly: GCF_978045245.1. NCBI lineage: Eukaryota > Metazoa > Chordata > Mammalia > Rodentia > Muridae > Mus > Mus caroli. The sequence goes on from NW_028227264.1 coordinate 75,264,565, forward strand.
AGTGGATGCTTGGTTGTGAGATGGCTGCGGGGCCTGCATCCTCTGCAAGTGTTTGGCACACGCAGTTAGCGGGAGACTGCAGACACCCAGTCTCGCACGCGCTGATATTCTAGGGAGGTCAGTTGGACCCACAGCCCTTCGCGACTATGTGGGCCTGATCCGTTGACCGCAGCCGTTCGCGGGTGCCCCTCTCTGCTTGAAAGCCTTTGAAAGCCAACACAGCCCAGACTGTAGAACTTGTGTTTAGGTTCTGGGCCTGCACACCTGTCCACAAGTGATTCAAAGCCGATGGAAGAACTGGCTGTGGTAGTAGCTGTGTGGGAAAACATGTCATGTTGCTGTTGTTATCTTTTGTGCACCTTTCCTCGGAGGTGCCCTGCTCTATTTTGTGTCAATTAACTATCGTTCTCATCGGACTAAACTTCCTTCATCTGATTGTTCTCTATTAGCTTAGGCTTATTCCTTTCTGCACACCATGAAGGTAAAGGAACCAGGCCACATTGTAATTCCAGAACTGGTAGAAGCTTCGAGTCCTGGGAACTCTGCCTTCCATCAGTACCTAGATACCCAGGAGCCCAGGGTCATCCTTCCTGGCTTCCTGAAGCAACCTAAACCAGCCAGAGAAGGCCTCTTTGGACTTGGAAATCAAGCTTTGCCCTTCACAGGTAGAGAGAGTGATCCACATGTTTACCTCCAGACATTCGAGAAGCATCTCTGGGAAACAGAGTTGCTTTTTTGTTGTCATATGAACAGATGGGTGAGCAGAGAAGTGGGTTGAGGGTGACATTCTAGCTGAGATGACAAAACTCATCCGGCCCTGAGTCTCAAACCCACCAATGACTCACTTTGGTGCCAATAACGATATATCATACATGCAAAGGGGTGTATACATAGCTCTGTCCCCTCAGCCCTCCACCTGTTACAATCATGATCTCTATGGTAGAGTCGGGAAGACTCTGAAGGTCTGAAGCCTCACCATAGTAACCAAGTAGCTCTTGGGAATGCCCAGAGTCCTGTGAGTATGATGTCCTGGAATCCACTCTGAAGGGAAAAGTCCTGGTCCCCTGTATCAGACATATACAGTAGTCACTTGGGATCGATGAGTCAGAAAGGAGTGTGCTCTTATTTGTCTTCAAACATAACCTGTGTGATCCAATGACAACCTCTGAAAAGAAAGGGCCTGGGTCCGGGCAAGCAGGAGCTGTCAAAAGCCTTACCCAGCAACTAAGTGCAGCTGCAGCAAACCACGAACCTTTACCTGGAGAATCTAGAGAGCTTATAGGCAGCCTTGTTGCACGTTACTACGCCTTAGCCCTGTGCTATGGTAGAGAGGAAGACGGAAATTTGGAGGAGGGCATGTCAGGTAGCATGCTAGGAGTCCCTGAGACAAGGATTTCCCCTGGGAGACGAACACAAGGGATTGACATTGAACCCAGCAGCAGTACCCAGACCTAAACCAGGACTTGAACTAAGATCCAAAGTGTCCCCAGGATCAGCTCAGGCCATCGGCCTCCTGGGCTCTGCACAGTGGCTCCGGAGGCTGGAGCTGCATCAGGCTCTGTCGAAGCACCCCCCACCCCTCCAGATTACAGGTTGCCAGCCTCCTACTCTACTCTCCAGGAGCCGTGGGGTTGGGGGGGGGGAGGGCTCAGCTGCCTACATCTCCTCCTGGAAGACACACTTAGTCATTAGAGTAATGATAGTGTTTTCAAGGCAGTGTGTTGGACCCTAACAACTTTCAATTATTTCCAGTTCCTGCCAACCCTGGGAAGAGAAAAAGCGGTTCATCTCGGAGCCCCACCCTTGACACGAGAGACAATTGAGTAGGCTCTTCCTTCCATATCCTAGCAGATCTTTGAGAGCTAGGGCAGGCAGCCCCTCCCCTTGGCTGTGTGGCAGCTGCTTGACCCATTACCCTCCCTCCACACGTCCCGCATCCCCTCCGAACGCAGGCTTCCTGCCTTCCATTAGCACTACCAGTAGCTGTCAGCATGGTCCTTCCCAGGAGAAGTGCACCCGGGGGCTTGCATTTATAAATAACTCCATGGTGTCTTGTTGGGGTGTGGAGAGTGGGGAGCAAAGGAACCTTGTAATTATCATCTGCTTACTGTGATGTCAGACCAAGCCCTAGGAAGTCTCTGAGCACTTGGTCCTCCAGATTGCCACACATGTCCCTGCCACCAGAGAGCTGGGGGACCACAGTTTCCAAAGGCTGGGACATCTGGAGGGGTGGATGTGGAGGCCCCCTTTAGCTCCACATTAGATGGCGCAAAGTGCCGGTAAGATAGTTACACACAGAAAGCAGTCACAACGGTAATTAATGTCAATTCCTCTGAGACAAGGAGGCCTCCCCCTCCCCCCCTCCGCCCTGGTGGAACACAGCCCAAGCCCACACCAGCTCAACAGCTGCAGCCCCTCCTGTTCCTGTTCAGGCTGTCAGAGCTACGGGTGGGCAGAGAGCAGAGGGACAAAGTGTGGGGCAGGACCTGAAGTGGCCTCTGCTGACCTTCAGCTGGACTCCACTTCCTTGCTGAAACTTCCTGGAGCAAAGGACCCACCCGACCATCAGAACCACCCTCTGCACTAGGCCAGGAACAGGAGCAGACACCTCACCTAGTGGAAAACCAGAGAAGCTGTACATCTAAGCCCCTCTTGCTGAGGGGCGCATCTCTAGCTGTTTCTACTACTAACTCCTTCCCTTCACCAAGACAGCTGCTGTGCTCTCTCAAAAAAACCTGCCTGAGCTAAGCAGGCTGCTCTTAGAATTCTGGGAGCCGGGAGGGTGTATAGGGAAAATCAAAAGACAAGAAGCCAGTGCTGTATTGGATAGCCTGTTAAAGAACTACAATCACCAGCAGCATCATAATCACAAGCATCACCACCATCACCATCATCAAGACTGAGTCCTAGACCTACCTTATTTAACTTAACCTGGTTAATCCTGAATCTGATTGTTACTGAGTGGGCCAATCAAGGGGCTCTCTCATCTTGCCTCACTGCCCCGTGTGAGTGGCAACAGCCACATGCCACAGCCACATACTGCCCTCACTTGACAGGATCCTGTCCTTGTGACCTGGGATGGAGTGCTACAGAGGCTGCTCTCACTAAGGGGCCCCCAGCTAGAGTGGCCAAGCTGTGGATAGCACCATGAATTGAAGCCACATTCACCCAGAGACCTCCAGGGGAAAGGCAGAGAGAGCCTCCAGTTCTCACAGACACAATCTTCTCTCACAGCTGGTGTCGTAGCTTGTGCCTCCCTCCTTCCAGAGCATGGTTCTGTGAATGTTGGTGCTTTCTGCATCCTGAGAAGGCTCTGGTCACCTTTTACTTTCCCATATTCCTCCAGCCCCAGTCCCAGAGGAATCCACAGTGAGCACAAGGACCGGGGACCAGCACTGCATTACTGCCTGCAAGTGGCTGTGCTTGGCTGGATGTTTCTTCTATAAGCAGGGAAAGAGTATCAGGGTCAGGAACATGGGTCCAGCCAAGCAGGGAACCTTACAGGGCGAGAAAAAAAAAATGGCTGGCCATCGGTGACTCGCATGCAGCTTCCAACACCCAATTGTGAGAAGGACCTGGGTAGCACAACTCACTGTCCCCAGTGGATGACAGCTAATGCTGTCTTCCGGCTCTCGGCACTCATTCCCAGAGAAAAGTGAATCAGCAGCCTGCCTTGAAGTAGTACCTCTAAAATAGAGACTTCTTAGGCCCTGGAACCTGCATCACTGCTGGAGAGAGACAGAGACAAAGAGAGGCAGAAGCAAGCAAAGACAGACAGACAGACAGACTTCCTCACTGCAGTCAAGCAGTTCCAGTCTCCTCCTTTTTATAAGCAACGTTTCTGATGTGTTTGTGTAAATGGGAGAAAAGCCGAGTCTCCGTGCATGCCATGTGGCAGCAGAGCCCCCCGGGGTCAGTGGGGCTTTATTTCAGGAAGACTTTCAGTGCAAAGGCAGCCAAACACCCCTCCCCTCCTCTGTGCCTCAACTGATGCCATTAAGACTAAAATTAGAACCACTCTCTGTTTTAGTCATGAGCCCCGTGGCACCCACCACCCTCCCCCTTCCCTCCCCACCCCAAACATCCACTAGGTAATTAGAAAGATACTGGAAGGGAAACGCGATGCTTTCAGACTCTAGATCCTGAGGAGAGGCTGAGCCGACCAGAGAGGGCAAGAGCCATGCGTGACCTCTGCTTACCTGCACGCAATTAAGGGTCAGAACAGACTTTCACTCTCACGTGCTGCTTTTTAAAATTAGAGGCCTCTTAGAAGTCAACTGATGTGACTGTCTCTAAGATCCACGGAGGATTTAAACACGTGGGACTATTCAGACGATCCCTATAATAGAAAGAAGCTCGCCAGGAAGAGGTCCAGCCCTACCAAGACTTTACCAATTTTTCTCGGTAAGTGTGGGTACAAGCTACTTCCTCATAATCGATGGTCTCCAGAGGTTTAAGGTGAAAGTTCAACAATATGAATGACAAAAAAAATAAGCCTTGAAAAGGGAAAGTTACACGCAGGGAGCACAGGCCGCACAGGGCGAACAGGCCACACTGGGAAGGAACACATTGGGAGCCTAGGGGGCCTTCCCTTTCTCTCCCAATTACAATTTCCATCACCATGATCCTGGGTCCAGCAAGTCCATGCCTTCAGGATTCTGACCTAGCCAATAGGAACTTGTCTGACCCCCATCGACGAGGCTAGGCAACAAAGCAAACCATTAAGAGATCTACAGGCAGGCTAGAGAGAGATGGCTCGGCGGTTAAGATCTTGCAGCCGGGCGTGGTGGCGCACGCCTTTAATCCCAGCACTCGGGAGGCAGAGGCAGGCGGATTTCTGAGTTCGAGGCCAGCCTGGTCTACAAAGTGAGTTCCAGGACAGCCAGGGCTACACAGAGAAACCCTGTCTCGAAAAACCAAAAAAAAAAAAAAAAAAAAAAAAAAGATCTTGCACTGACTGCTCTTCCAGAGGTCCTGAGTTCAATTCCCAGCAACCACATGGTGGCTCACAAACCATCTGTAATGGGATCCGATGCCCTCTTCTGGTGCGTCTGAAGACAGTGATGGTGTGCTCACATGCACAAAATAAATCTACAGGCTTTCACTCTGGTTCCCTTCCTGGACTCACATCTGAAGAAAAAGCCATAGGGAAGCTTCCTCCTCCATAGTGAAGGTGGAGATCACGTGACATCCACCACCGCCTCCAGCCCCTCAAGGACTTGGGCAGCACCAGAGATCCTAGAACCCTAGACTTAAAGCCTCGCGTCCCACTGCTGCTGACCTCTACTCAGTTCCTAAAGAGACAAGTGGCAGAGGAGGCACTTATCTTCAGCTTTCTATTCCCAGGCCTCAATGCCATCTGCTGCAGCTCAGAACCGGGGTCGGAGTCCCTCCTGAGGACATGCATGCGCACACATACGCATGCGCACATGCACGTACAGACCGCTAGACAACCACCCGGCCAGTCTGTGTCCTCAGCACCTTCCACTACTCTTCCACTCTTTGATAACTCCAACCCCCTCTATCTCAGGTCCCAGAAAGATCAGTGACACTAGCTCCTCAGGCGGTAAGATAGATAAGGGGCACCTGCCTTTCCCTGGGGCACTAAGCATGTACAAAGCATTGTTAAAACATTGCTAAAAATCTATTAAGATCAGTAGACATGATGGTACACACTTTTAATCCCAACATTTAAGAGGCAAAGCCAGAAGGATCTCTGCAAGTTCAAGACCAGCCTGATCTATCTAGCAAGGTCCTGACCAGCCAAGACTACATAGTGAGACCATATCTCAGGGTAAAAAATAAAATCACTTTTAATGCTTAAGTTTATGTCATAAGCACTCCTATTGAAATATATTTTCCTGTAAATAAGCAAAGATGATGGAGATGGGCAATTTGACTCCATAGTTAGCAGCTATTGGTCTCTCCCTTATTCCCTTTTGCAAAATAAGGAACAGTCTCACAGCCAGTCAGATTACCCATATGCCAACACCAGCCATCTTAAACATCCTGCAGAGGCCTTGACACAACTTTACAACAATCACAGCTGATTGCCAAGGCGATGTAACCTCCTCCCAGGCTGTCTGAAACAATGTATGCCCCATCTTTTTGCTACCGCAACCCTACATCATTCTGCAAGCATTCTTACCTTTAAAAAAACAAAAACCAAAACCAAGAACTGATCCCTGGTTCTCTATTAGAGGGCTCTCTGCAACCTCTACAGGCCAGGCTGTGATTGGCCAAAACGAAACGCATCCAGGACTGTGATTGGTGCCAAACAGCAAGAAGTTGATTGGTCCAAACACAAGCTGGCTAGCTCTAAGAAACAAGGTTGTGATTGGTCCACAGCGAACAGCTGTGATAGGTCCGCCTCAAGCTTTATAAGCAGGCTTCTCCAGCTCCCTGAGTGTGCTGGGAAATACTCCCTTTGCTGTCTCTCACAATACTGCTGCATTAAACCCAATAAAAGACTTTATCAAATTCTCCTTCCTGTCTGCTTTCAGAAACGTGGACTGAGCTGGAAGCCTAAAGAAGTGGGAAGAAAAAAAAAAAAAAATGGTGGAGACGGCGGTGATCAAGCCAAAGAGTGAAGCTACGGAAGGAGCAAGGCACCTGATAGTTCGACAGCTGAGAAGATAGCCACCCCTGCCACACGCCCAGCTAAACCACCATTCAAATACAAAGACCAAGAATGTGTTACAGACCGTCTCTTAAGTGACCCCTGAAAGTGGCAACCCAAGGAAAAGGAGCTGAACCCCAAAGGGTGATGTGGTTTCAGAAGCCGCAGGGTGAGCTTTTTCCGGCCGTGACTTAGTGTGTGTCCACGTTCGCGTGTTTGTGTGCATGTGCAGTGTCCTGTGTAGATGCGTGTGGACAGTAGAGGTCTTTTTCAATCCCTCTATGTCTTATTGTTTTTTTTTTAATTTAATTAACTTACTGCGTGTATCTGAGTGGTGTATGGGCACACGGGCCATGGACCTGTGGGGATCCGAGGACAGTTTGTGTGGAGCCGGTTCTTTCTTCCCTTCTACCTTTATGCTGGTTCCGAGGATCATGTGGCAGCTCGCCCCTTAGAACCATTTCACCAACTCTCCGCCTTATTTCTTTTCTAATATTTATTTTCATTTTATTTTATTTTATGTATTTGCCTACACCATGTGCATTCCTGGTACCCACGGAGGCCAGAAGAGGGAAATCAGACTCCCTGGGAACTGGAGCGAGCCTCCGTGTGGATGCTGCAACCGGATCACCGGTCTTCTGGAAGAGCAGACTCCAGCCACCCTCTGCCTTATTTTTGAGACAGGTCTCTTCACTGAACCTGGGAGGTTACCAATCCAGATAGGCTTACTGGTCACAGAGTCCAGGGACGCTCCTGTCCTCATTTCCCAAACAATGGGATCATGGACATACACTTTCACACCAACATTTTTTGCATAGGTACCAGGGATTTGAACTCCAGTCCTCCAGCTCATAGGCAAGCATTCTACCGACTTAGCCATCGCCCTAACACCCGCTTTGCTCCTTCGAAACTGATTACATCTTGTGTCTGGTCAGAGCAGTGCAAAGCTGACACAACATGCAAGTCATTTACAGGGTTCCCGGCATAAATCCCTTCAGACTGTATGAGTGTGAACAGCCACCGGCAGCTAAGCAGGCAGTGACTGGTATGGAGAATTTGAAAGGAAGCATGACGGTTGAGGCTGGGCTGCAGGATGAATCCACAGAACTTCTCTTCAACCTCTGCTTGGGAGAGTCCAACAGTGCTAACTGACTAGAGCTCCTCGCTGTCTGGAGGTGGGCCTGTGTCTACTCCTTAGGGCCACAGACTGTCCCTCCCTGCAGATGATCTAGATCTCTCCACTTCCCATGCCAGCCCTATCCTTTCCAAAGGGCTGACGTGCCTAGCCAAGCCTCTCCACCACTCCTCAGAAACAGCCCACCTCCAGCCAGCCACAGGCCAGGGGAGGGGCTACTCAGTCTTTGGAACGTGTGCTTGCTCAGTTGCCAGGACTAGCCTGGTCTAGGGACTCAGGCTAGGATCTATCAAGGAACATATGAATCTAGGTGGAGACAGTGGTTCGGCCTCAGTGTCTTGAGCTGCAAGGGAGAGCCAGAATTGGGACAGAGGAGGAGCTCTGAGAGGACTTCCATAGGCCTGGGGACAGATGCTCTAGGTATGGATGCTGGAGACTGGGGTTTACAGATTCCTTATCAGTAGCTAACGGTATCCCTCACAAAGTAGACAGTCTGCTTTAGAAGACACATACAACACGCACTTGAACATGGGCGTTGTCTCAGTTTGGGTTTTGTTGCTGTGAAGAGACATCATGACCAGGCTATTGCTACCCCTCACCTTCTGCATCAAAAGGCAGAGCAGGAACAAAGCCCCAGCATCCCCAGCTTCCTGAGCGGGCAGTGCCAGCAGAACTTTGGAGATCTTGTATATAGGATCTGCTCCTTCTATGTAAACATGAAGCTATCTACAATCAATGGAAAATGGAACTACCCTGCGGAGAATGGAGAGACGCAACAGCATCGTGATAACAGACATTCAGAACTGTGCTTGACATTATGTGACATTGTTTCTAAAATCTGTTAAATCTGTGCCCTGTATCAAATGACTATCATACGTGTTCATTTTAAGATGTGGGACCATTTAGGAAAAAACTCTTCCATAGGAAGGATTTCGGTGTTTTCTGGTTAGCGAGCTAGGACTGTGATGGGGGTGAGGGGAGCAGGGGGAGATGGAAATTTACCAGCTGAACTTCACCAAAAAAGCCTTTGCATAATTGATGGATGGTCTGAGCAAAGAATACTGTGAGTTTTTGGAAGTACAGCCAGCAACACACTTTTTACATTTTCGATTTGCATATTCTTCTGAGATGTTCTTTTTAGCTCTGACAGCCAGCTATTGAAGCAAAACGTCTTAGATGGGACCCTTGGAATCACAGTTTCCACCAGGCACTAAACCAAGGTGTTTGAAATAATAGAGCATATTCATTCACACCAGCCTCCTAAAATAGGACCATAATTACTAATTTTAAATTGATAACTTTAAATTAGTAATTGTGTTAAATTGCATGCGCCATGGTTTTTTTTTACTTTTTTTTTATTATTTTATTTTTGTTAAATAGGTAGAAGTTTTTGAACTGCTTCATTTTCATCTCAACCTTGCTTCAGTTGGGTATGTTTGACACTGTACTTAGTATCTTCCATTAAATAAATCACATATGTTTGAAGAGACCAAGTCATGTGATAGGCTGGCTGAGTATAAATAAATAAATAAATAAATACCATCAGACTAAAGAATTTAATTTACATGCAATAAAGTAGGCGCATGTGTGTGTGCGTGTGTGTGTGTGTGTGTGCGTGTGTGTGCATGTACGTTTTACTGGGAATTGAACTTAAGAGTCTTGAGCATGCCAGGTATGAAGTCTAGTACCCACCTTACCCCTGGCCCCCAAAAGGTTTTAAGAGTTAAAAACAAAAAACTATCTGTCTTAGGGTTTTACTGTTGTGAACAGACACCATGACCAAGGCATCTCTTATAATGACAATATTTAATTGGGGCTGGCTTACAGGTTCAGAGGCTCAGTCCATTATCATCAATGTGGGAGCATGGCAGCATCCAAGCAGACGTGGTGCAGGAGGAGCTGAGAATTCTGCATCTTCATCTGAAAGCTGCTAGGAGAACACTGGCTTCCAGGCAGCTAGAATGAAAGTCTTAAAGCCCATGCCCACAGTGACACGCCTACTCCAGGAGGCCACGCCCACTCTATCAAGGCCACACCTACTACAACAGAGCCACACCTTCTAATAGTGCCACTCCCTAGGCCAAGCATATTCACACTATTACACTATCAAAAGGAAAATTAGAGACATACGAAACAAGTGCAGTTGGCTGCAGTCATAGATGGCAATACTCATTTATTTTCTTGAAGAGTCTGCGAGGAGAAAACCCCCCTGCCCCCTCCTTGAGTCCCCAACTATAAAACAAGAAAGAGAGAAGTCTGGTTTGGGGGCTGGCAGGAGAGTCAAATGAAGAGACCGGCATTACCAATACTTGGCATATAGCAGCTCCCATCTGAAGGCTCCCTCTACCCAGGCAGAACAGCTTGAGTCCCCAACAGTGAGCTGCCTCCCCCTGCAGATGGACCCATCACCCTAATCATGGCGAAGGTGAGGGAAAGGAATCACAGAACAGCTGATGTAACATCTCAGGCTATACAAATGCAAGTGCAAAATTTATGCCTTATATTTTTCCAGAACTTGCTACTTGTTCTCGAAGACACAGACTGAGCCATTCCCCTGGGCTCTACTGCCCCTATTCAAAGAATGGGACCCACCAGACCCTGAGCCAGGCTAGAATGGACAGCATTTGCCTCTCCAGTTCCTCTGAGCTCTCTGGGGTCTGAACCACTGTGTGAAACTGTTAGTCTGCACTGCCATCCTGACAATAACTTGTGGAAGTACAGCAAGCCAGTAGGCAGCATTCTTCCATGACTCATGCTTCCGTGTTCCTACCTTGAGGAACTGCCTGACTTCCCTCAAAGGTGGAGTGGGACCCGAAGGCATAAGGTGAAATAAACCCTTTCCTTTCCCAAGTCAGCTTTGGTCAGTTTCTTCTTCTTCTTCTTCTTCTTCTTCTTCTTCTTCTTCTTCTTCTTCTTTTTCTTCTTCTTCTTCTTCTTCTTCTTCTTCTTCTTCTTCTTCTTCTTCTTCTTCTTCTTCTTCTTTTCTTCTTCTTTTCTTCTTCTTTTCTTCTTCTTTTCTTCTTCTTCTTCTTTTCTTCTTCTTTTCTTCTTCTTCTTCTTCTTTTCTTCTTCTTCTTCTTCTTCTTCTTCTTCTTCTTCTTCTTCTTCTTCTTCTTCTTCTTCTTCTCCTCCTTCTCCTTCTCCTCCTCCTCCTCCTCCTCCTCCTTCTCCTTTTCTTCTTCTCCTTTTTCTTTTCTTCCTTTCCTCTTCCTCCTCCTTTTCCTCTTCTTCCTCCTCTTCCTCCTCCTTTTTCTCCTCCTCCTGCTCTTCCTCCTCCTCCTCCTCCTCCTTTTTAATCACAGCAACAAAGAAATGAATGCGAAAGAGCAACTTTCATTTTTAAGAGGAGGTTGCTAGGCTACTACATCCCCTCCCTGCCCCTCACAAGGACCTTTGTTCAATTCAAGGCAGCCTGGTCATTGCCAAGAGTGCTGTCCAGAGCACAGTCATGAGGTTGGTATCATGTTACTACATTGTACTTAAAGGCAAAAGAATCAACAACAACAACAATAATAAGCGACACCATGTCCCTGTTCCTTTAACTTATGGTAAAAATGGAATCTTAATCAGTTCAAAGCTGGGACAGTTCTCCTATAAGCTTGGGATTAGACGCTCAGAACCACAGCAGCATGCATCCTGTGACGTCCGTGACCTCGATGCAGGATGGGTCCTCAAAGTGCCTCAGTCATGAGAACCCTGCAAAGCCCGCCACTCTGTGTGTTGCTCGAGATAACAAGTGACACTCATCCCAAGACAAAACTGGAATTAAAATGTTCGGGGGTGGGGGTGGGGGGGCGGGATCTGCAGCTGAGTTTGATCAGAATGACGTGACTGATCCTCCCTGTGAGTTTATGTCTCAGCACGCGTAGTGCTTTAGATTAAAGCCCTCAATCCTGGAAACATAAAACATTGCCCTTCTTGCTGCCTGTCACTTGAAACCCTAGTATTTGGCTTAAGCTTCCCCTCCCCCACCCCACTCCCACCCCTCGCCTGCCCACCCCTGCCTTTAAGCTGCCTGTCACCTACTTTGCCCTAACAGTGATTTTTACAAAGCAAAGATATTTAAGTCATGGAAAATCAGTACCCTTCCAAGTGACCTGTATACATGAGAAGTTAAAAGATTGAAGTGCTTGCTCGTCTGGGCCATGGAGCCTCGGAGCCTCGGAGTCTCAGGGGCCCAGATACCACATGGCTGAGACCAATGCCTGACTCCCTAAGAGACCCAGCCTGCGGCAATACCCACCTTACAAACATAACTGTGTCTTTTTTTTTTTTTTTTTTGCTTCGGGTCTGCCTTAGTCATTTTTCTGTCGCTGTGACAAAACACCCTGACAAAAGCCCCTGGTGAGGGGTGGGAATAGGGGAGGGGTTTATTCTGCCTCACAGTCCAAAGTTTACAGTCCATCACGGGGCGGTGGGGGCGGGGTGGAGACAAGGCTTGCAGGGGCTTGAAGCCTAATCACATCTGCCCAGAAGCCTGTCTCAGGGGTGACTCTAGAGTCTGTCACTTGCCGGTTAACACTGACCACCCCAAGGTCATACACAGTACCCCTGGGTCAAGTCTAATGACTAAGAAGAGAAGAATCTCAGCCATAGGATCCCCATTCTGCTCCTCCTGGCATGGTAAGGGTGTGCCTTGCTCTCTACCTCTCGCTCCTTTCTGTTAGTTCCATCTTCCTTCCACATACTATACTTCTCTTGGCTGTCTGAAAGTGCTTGTCCATCATGTGAATAACGTGTAGTTTAAAAAGAAAAAAAAACTGAAAGTGAATGTCCCACCAATGCTCTGACAGCACCCCAGATAGATTGCTGCTATTGAAATTAACGTGCACCTAGATGTTGATATTGTGGGGTCTCGATTGCCTCTGCGTGGGCGTGGATGCTTTGTGGTTTGTGACCCTGCTGCCCTCCAGTCTGCGTGGGCCGACTACTTCCTCTGGTAGAAGGGTAAATATAAGAATCAACGCGATCTGCTACCTATATTTTCTGGAGGCCCCGCTGTCACAAGCATGTTCAAGGTGGACCTCTAGTCTCCCACACCTTCAGTGATGAGGTCACACTAGCAGCAAACGATACCCAGAGGAAGGAAGGCAGAATCTCACTGCTCCTCCTCAGAATACTCTGGGAGTCCCACGGGGATCTGAGCAACTCTTAGCCTGCTCTGGAAGTGCTATTATATATCCAGGTTCTAGAAGTATCGTGTTTCAGCTGAGCAGGGTAGCTCCCACCTTTAGCTCAGGCACTCAGGAGGCAGAAGCAGATAGAGTGAGTTTAAGGCCAGGCCTGATTTGAATCGTGAATTTCAAGACAGCCAAGACTGCATAGAGAAACCCTATCTAAAACAGGGGAGGGCAGAGGAGGGGGAAATATTGGTGTTTTAAAGACTCATGATATAAGCTTCCTGCTTCACTCTGGGACATTTTAGGAAGCAGGATCTGTCCAGTTAAGTGGAAGTTGCCACTGAGGTATTTACAGCTTGATGCTGTCTGTGTGACTGTGGTGGTTTGCATAAGTTTGGCCCCCATAGATGCATATGTTTGAATGGTTGACCCAGGAGAGTGGCCTTGAAGCCTTATTGGAGTAGGTGTGACCTTGTTAGAGTTGGTGTGGCCTTGTTGGGGTGGGTGTCTCACTGGTAGGGTGGGCTTTGAGGTCTCTTTCTGCTGCCTTCAGTAGAACTCTTGGCTCTCCCAACATCATGTCTACCTGCACTCTGCCATGCTTCCTGCCATGATGATAATGGACTAAACCTCTGAAACTGTAAGTCAGCCCCAATTACATATTTTTCTTTATAAGAGTTGCCTTGGTCAAGGTGTTTCTTCACAGCAATGGAAACCCTAACTAAGACAGAAACATATCCATGGCTCATAACTGTCCGAGGAGAGCTGTGGTGCCACCTACTCCACAAAGACAACAGATTTTTGCCACTGTGGATCCAGAATGATGATGTCTCCACGTCTACTTCTGACATGGATGAGGTACCTGTCAAAGAAGCAGTGATGCACTTGTGAGTCCATCCAGAGGTCTCATTCTCCCCTGGCATCTTCTCCCCCAAATTGCCACAAAAGTGTCGACAGCAGGAAAGAAGGATAAAGAGAACTGGGAGTTATCTCAATGGTCCAAACAGGCAGAGCAGTCAACTGAGAAGGAACAGAGAGGAGCAATGGGGTTGAAGACCCAAAAATCCAAACTGGGTTTTCCTAAACAATTGATGAAATCAGCAGAGAAACAGACAAGGAAAGGAAATGATAAGTTGTTTCGCCACTAGTGAAATGAGTCAACTCAAACCAGATTAGATTATATTAAATGCAGGTTTATTGGGCGGCCAGGGAAATAACTATGGGGAGAAGGGGGTATGTGGAGAAAGAAAAATTGCACATACAGAGAGAGGGAGAGAGGGGAGGAGGGAGAGAGAAAGAGAGAGAATGAACAAAAACATCTGGTTTATATAGGAAAGAGCCTCTGGGGAAAGGGCAGCCTGGCCCCTGAGCCAGAATGTTCAGGATTGGGGGCGGGGTATTCCAGGTAAGGACTGAAGGATGCTGGGAGAACCTGGAGGTCAGGTCTGCTTTGGTATGTAAAATATGTACCTCAGCCCCTTGTCCTGGGGTCTGAAATCAAACATCTAGTTACTACAGTCGTCTGTCCTGAGAAATGAACATCCTCCAATGGTTCTTTGGCTACTGTTTGCATACAAGAAGATTCAGGAAGTTGGGTGATAGATGAAATGGACACATTTACTGAGACCACCCAAAGGGGCGGATACCAGAACATGAAGGAAGAGCACGTGCCTTCCATGTGTACGTGTGCTTAGTCAGAAAACAAGGACAATTAATACCTGACATGGCCAGAGCTCCTCACAGAGCCGGAATGGAAACCCCCTCCCCCGCCCCCAGGGCAGTGCACAGTACAGAAGATGTAACATCACCAAATAAAGATCAAGTATCATCACCAAGTCATCAAATTAAGAAAAAAGTCATACGGCCTACTCAATAGATAGGGAAAGAAAACATTTTAAAATATCCATTCTGTTTGTGATTAAAAAAAAAAAAAAAAAAAAAAAAAGCAGCAACCTGTCATGAATAGAATTTCCCAGGAAGAAGCTGTCGGTCCCATTGAACTTTCTGCAAGGTTGACTAACTGATTAGCACCTCAATGACTATACAGAGGTTGGAATATTGCTGGTCCCGGAACCTAATTAAAATTTCTCTTGAGCTATCATTAGCTTCCTTAATAGCCATCCCTTACCCACCTCTGTGAGTGACCTAACATCCTGTGACTAACAGACAGATGAGCCTTTTGGAATATATCAACAAAGCTCTGCTTTCCAGCAACCAAAATGCTAAGAATGTTATCAGGCAGTATTTGAGGTCTAATACCTAAGATGTCCCAGCTTTCCTGGCATTTCCACCGCTTAAAGTACTTAAAAACTGCCTTGATTCATGACTTTACCTTCCTTCCTTCCTTCCTTCCTTCCTTCCTTCCTTCCTTCCTTCCTTCCTTCCTTTTTTTCTTTCTTTCTTTTGCTTCAGATGGGGTCTCACTATGTATCCCTAACTGGCCTGGAACTCACAAAGATCTGCCTTTCTCTGCCTCCCAAGTGCTGGAACTAAAGGTGTGCACCACCACACCTACCTTGATCTATGAAATTTTTTGTTTTGTTTTTGCTTCAGAATAAACTATATCTTTAGCCTCTTTGAGGTGAGAGCTGTGGTTTTATATCCACACTGAAAAAATAAGTGCTACACCCTTCATCCTGCCTATGAAGAAGCTCATAGCTTCTCAGTGAGACCCACAAAGGAACAGAAGTGGTCTCTGTCCATGGTGCTGCAACATTTGCTGTCAGGAGGAAGGACAAACCACAGCACTTACTGCACACCACACAAAGATAGATTTAAAGTGGATCATAAATGGAAAGAGCAAGAGGAGGGACAGACATTACAGAGTCTCGAGAGGGAGCACAGAGAATGTTTTTTTAACCTTGGTATTTTATCCTCAGGCAAGAGAGAAATGATACTAATATCAAAATTAGAATCACCAGATAGGATTGCATCAAGATGGAAAACTCGGCTTAGCAGAAGACACCACGTAGAAAATGCAACCACAAGTCCTGGGCTGCTGCCTACAGCACTGACAGCACAGTTGTAAGACAAAGAACTTCCAACCAGATAAGAAAAGATAATCCAATAAACCCACATGGGCAATATAAGTGGTAGTGCAGAGGTCACGCAGTGGGTAGAAAGAAAGATTTGTTGGGGATCAGACTGCCAAGTCCATCTCTCAGGGGTGGGGGACAATAGAGAAGGGCAAACTGGCAGAAAAGCAAGCAGGTTTTATATGGCAGTCAGCAGGGCGGGGATTTGAACTGATAGAGATGGTCTAGATTGAACAGGAACTGCCTTAGGAGAACTGCTTTCCTAGTAAACATTAAAACAAGCTCACCAGCACTGCCATGTAGGGTGTGTGTGTATGTGTGTGTGTGTGTGTGTGTGTGTGTATACGAGCATTGGCCCAACAGTCAATAATCCTATAAAAAGTAACACAAAAACCACTATTACTTATCTGAGAAAATTCTGCTCACCACCCTGGATAACTCTATTCAAGTGTCCATACTCCTGTTGCTGAATGCGGGCACTACCCAGGTTCCTAATACTTGAGTAAGACTGCTGTGGACATATTGCCAAGGCTTTTTGTGGGCAGAAGCACCTTCTTCTTTGGGGCAGTGATTGCCTTGGGGTAGAACTAAAGCTACAAACTGATAAGACTAAGTACAGGTAAAGATATATATCAATGGGAACTCTCATACCTTGGTGATGGCAGTGTAAGGGCAGAGACACTATATAAGACATTTTGAGGGTTTCCAGCAAAGCTTGACATAATTTCTACCCCATAGCTTAGCAATTCTACCCCAAGGCAATCACTGCCCCAAAGAAGAAGGTGCTTCTGCCCACAAAAAGCCTTGGCAATATGTCCACAGCAGTCTTACTCAAGTATTAGGAACCTGGGTAGTGCCCGCATTCAGCAACAGGAGTATGGACACTTGAATAGAGTTTATCCACAGTGCAAAAGACTACTCAATCATCTCAGGTATATGTAGGCCACAATATGATACTCAGAGACCAGAGTAAATGAAAGAGGTCAAACCCAAAAGAACACACACTCTATGTGACATAAAGAAAGCTTGAAGTAAGCCAGGTAGTGGTGCATGATTTTAATTCCAGCATACAAGAAGTAGAGGCAGGTGGATCTCCGTGAGTTTGAGACCAGCCTGGTCTACAGAGTGAGTTCCAGGAGAGCCAGGAATACCCAGAGAAAAACCCTATCTTGGGGAAGAGGGGAAAAGAAAGGAAGGAAGGAAGGAAGGAAGGAAGGAAGGAAGGAAGGAAGGAAGGAAGGAAGGACAGATGAAAGAAAGAAAGAAAGAGAGAGAGAGGAAGAAAGAGAGAGAGAAAGAAAGAAGGCAATCAGCAAGCTTGAGGCTAGAAATTGGAAACTGGAATGGGAAGAGGCTACTGCCCAATGGGTGGGGAAAGGACATCCAAGGAGCAAGGATGCTATTTGCAAGAGTAGAGCATGGTGCAGACTACTGAGATCTTCATGCTACATCACTTGATTTTTAAAGAAACCAAAATTCTCATTGCACAGGTCTTTCTTATGAACACGTGGTGTTATTTCTCTCAGGACGTTATGGTGACTGAAATAGTTGGGCTCTAGGACAGGTATGATGCAGCTGGCCTAGGAGACTCCTCTGGTACCTCACCCCACCCCCATCTGCCAGGTCTTCACCACAGAGCCCTTGCCTCACAAAACTGCAGATTTTTGTTTATAAGACTTATTTTTCATTTTAAAAAAAAGATGTATTTTTCTGTTTTGAGACAATGTCTCACTATATATCCTTGGCTGTCCTGGAACCCACTCTGTAGACTAGGGTGGCCTCAAACTCACAAAACTCCACCTACCTGCGTCCATCTCCTGAGTTCTGGGATCAAAGGTGTTTAATGCCAGCTTATTTTATTATTGTTAGTTATGTGTATGTGAGAGTCTGTGTGTGGGCATGTGCATGTAAATATGAGTGCCCACAGAAGCCAGAGATGTTAGCTACCCATAGAGCTAGAACTGTAGGCTGTTGTGAGATACTAGACTTGAGTACTGGGAGTCAAATTCAGGTCTTCTGCAAGAACAGTGCATGCTTTTAACCACTGAACCACCTCTTTAGCCCCCAACCTGTAAATCTTGATGGTTCCCAAGGGAAAGTCAGACCACCTTTAGAGTCCAAAAGAGATGTGAGCTAGGACTCATGAGTTTGGAAAGAAAAAAAAAAGCCTATATCCTCTTCAGCTAGTCCTGCCTCTGGGAAAGTATCAAGGTCCTTAAGACTAGCAACCAAGCCTCTCTTGCCCTAGCAATGACTTGGGCAAGATTTTAGGACCTTCCCTAAGGCAGTTACACATGTAATATGACAAAGATGGCTACATTTGTATCAAGGCAGTTACACTTGTAACTGGACAAAGATGGCCAGGTTTGTATTTTTGTGAGGTCAAAGGGAGGATAAAGGGTGGTTCAGCTATTTCCTCCCATCCAGGGTTTATTTTCCAGCGCTCACCATACAAATCGGGAGTGTTATTTCCCAAAATGCACTTGTCTTCCCCTCATTGATTCCCTACACCCTACCCCCCTCTAATGTGCTGCTGTAAATGATGGAGGTAGCTCTGGGGGGACTAGGACTATTTCGGGGAATAATAGAAACGACAGGCAGGCTTTTCATGCTAGAGCTGCCCACTCTCTGCCCTGGTGGCGTGGCCAGCCATGCACTGGCAGGCAATAGCCGACCTGTTTTATCTCATGGAGGCTCTGACTCAGAATTCTACAGTCTCTCTACCCAGCTCACTAGGTTCCCATTGGTGGGTCATTACCATGTCAACCCCATACTTCAAACCTCCCACAGCCTTTGTGGTGCACATCTGGCAAACCCATGCTTTGCCACCATACCTTTCTCTCTTGAACCCAGACGAACCACCACATGAAGGAAAACACAACACAAACTTAGTTCAGAAACAACGGTAACTCAATCACTAGGCACAACAACTAAAACCTAATCTTGTTTATTTGTTTATTTATTTTGGTTTTTCGAGACAGGGTTTCTCTGTGTAGCCCTGGCTGTCCTGGAACTCACTCTGTAGACCAGGCTGGCCTCAAACTCAGAAATCTGCCTGCCTCTGCCTCCCAAGTGCTGGGATTAAAGGTGTGCGCCACCACACCTGGCTAAACCTAATCTTGTAAACCTTATTAAAACGGATTCCTCCGGTGGCAAATCCTTCTGTGATACCAAGAAACTCTAGCAGCTACATCTTACCGGTATGCTGTTCCCATTTCAAAAGGCTCTTTCTCTTGCTTCCTCTCTTCCTCCATCCAACCTGTAAGTCCCGCCTACTCGCTCAGTGATTGGCTCCTTTATTCATTAGGGTATTGGTTCACAAGAAGCCACCTGAGTATGTGACTTATTCCTCATTCCAGACAGCCTCTCCCAGGAGAGCAGAATTAACATAAAATACAAGCAGCACAGAGCCATCCACAACAGAGGACACAACTGGGGCTAGAGCAAACTCAGTGAATGGTGAAGATCTAGAAGTGGAGAATGTCATGGATTTCAAGCAAAGTCACATTCTTCAGTTACCAGTCCCGTCCTCCAAGCAAGAAGCTCTAGAATTGGTCCTGCATCCGATGTTGACCAAGAGATGCTCTCGGGATACAGGTAAATGTGGCACATGCTCCAGATTGGTATGACAGGCTGGGGCTTTGTGACATGGCTACAAGACGATCTGAAGAAAAGAAGAAATGCCATGGAGGGAGATGTGTAGGCTTAGAGTTTTTTTAAAAAAACCTATTTTAATTATGATTCTTTAACAGTTCAACCTTCCTTCTAGCCCACCACCCACCAGAGGTAGGGAAAAAGAAAGGTTAATAGGAAATGGGAGTTTGTGGACTTGTTTAGAAGTAGTTCTTTGGGGCAATTTCAATCTTCATGGTCAGAAGTCCAATCTTCTAGCAAAACACCAAACACAAGCAGTAGCATCTGGATCCAGAAGAAACCACGAGGCTTTGCCAATCAACACAAGTCCACGGAAGTGGCAAGAAGCAGCCAGAAAACAACCAGAGGTTCTTTGCTGTGTTTCTCTCTAGGAAGTCATGACAAGAAAAGATCAGCAAAGAAAGCAATGTGAACCAGTGCAAGAGCATCGTCAGCGAAGACCAGCCTCAGTGAAGCCTTGCGGAGGCCAGCAAAGAGTTGCAAGGTAGACCAATGCCAGAGCACTGTCCACTGTCTGTTGGGTTATCCTTACACTTTTCTCAAACATCAAGTCCCTCTCAAATGTCTGCTCCAGCAAAACATAACATTGCCTTTCATGAGGCAACTTCCGGAAAAACATTACATGACACAACTAAGTCTTCAAAATAAACCAAAAGTTTCCATTTCAGAGATGTCTGAATCTAGACAGGACATGACCTCTTGGGATGGGGAGAGGGGCAAAACTGGCACCCTACTCATATAGATGCCCTGAGTTCCTAGGTCTTGCCCCATAGAGCAGGTAGATGACAGCTAGAAGCCCTATATAGCTCCCTGGACTTTGCATGTTTATATAAAAGGCTGCCCATGAATATATATCTATCGGTAAGATGGGCACCTCATGTTGTTTGCCAGGTTTTCTTGTGGGTTTGTGCACTCACTAGCAAAGGTGACATGCCTTAAAGAAACAGGAAACCATGCCACACTATTTTCCAAAATATGCTTGTCTTCTTGTTTTTCCCTCTATGTGGTGCTACCATGATGATGGTAACTCTGGGGACAACAGTTTGATGTCTGCCGAGAAGATGCAGAGATGCACACTCTTCAGGGAAGGACGATTCTCTAGACTCTGAACTGCCTCAGCTTTAGCTCCCCTGGCTGTCAGCCCCACCCATGAGCTGATGATAGATGACTACACAGAGCATCTGTACCTAGATATGCCATGACATGGGGACACAGTGAGAGGGTTCAAAACTATGTGCTATGGTCCTGGCAGGCATGGATAGGGTTGGCCCCTGCTGCATCAGCAAGACTGCAACCCATCAGGATGCATCTGTTACAGTTATCTCCTAGTCCCCACCCCAATACATGTTCCAGGTAGGAATAGAGAGCTTGGTCACCCCCTTCCAGCACATTCTCTGCCTAAGAAGCTTCAAGGGACCTAGAGCTTGCCCTTGCACACACCTAGGTCCCGTATGTTTTATTCACTTATGTTCTGAATATTTCATGGGTCCTTCTCCCCCAGAGGCCTGAGAGCACTCTCAGAATGGGGTACAAATGCACAGCATGTCCTTGTCAGCTGCTACTCCTTCAGAGAGCGGGATGAGCAGCTTCCACTCAAATTAGAATGATCTGTCTTGCCAAGCAGAAGCCTGCTTCTAGGCTTTTGTGTTTTGAAGGCATTGCCTTAAAAAGCTTCAAATTAAATAAATGTTTGTGCAGTTGGCAAGGACAGTGCAGCAGGTCTGCTAAAGAGCTGATCCTTGCCTACAGGGTTCTGCTGCAACATTGTAAAGATGCAAGACATGTTTCTTCATTGCAGAACACACCAGGCTCAGCAGACAGCTGCGAAGCCTCACAAACTGAAGCTATATCCCTTACTATATCCCTTGCTACATCTGGCTCCAGGGGAGCCAACAGAGCCAGCTATCACTGTGAGATTCGATCCCCTGGAGAAGACAATAGGACTGTCACCCACCACAGTCATCACAGCCCACTCCTTTCTATCTACACTGTCCTTAAGTCTCTAGAGCACATCAAGGGGCTGAGACAATGCCCCGTGGTATCCTGGTTGCTCAGCCAGAGAAAACAGGATTCACCGGTAGCACAGTAGATCACATGGGCAAACACAGTATACCCACACACTGGTCATTTACGTGTGAACACACACATAGTCACACAGGTATGCACATGCACATGTACACAGGGGTCAAACTGAATTCACTACACACTACTAACTAACCCAAGTTTATAGGTGTGGGTCTGTCTACAGAGGCTCGATCAGCTCATCTGTCAGAACTAGAAGAGCTGGGGAAACTACTTTAAAGTGTCCACTGGAAAACAACAGGGACTTCTTAAAGCAATGGAAATGCTTAGGACTGAGGCCTGAAGGATAAGGAAGACAAGGGTGATGCGCTGGCTGGAGGACCTTGTGCTCTGAGACAGACCACAGCCCTGACCACAAAACTTGAGGCTGAACTATACAGGGGAGATCGAAGTCTAAGCACCAGGGAGTGGAGGACCAGGAGGACCAGGAGGACCAGGACAGGGGAAGTAGAGTCCAGGAAAAGGGCCAGTGAGGTAGGAACTGAGTGGGATAGCCAATTCCAATCCTAACAGAGTCCTTGGTGATTTGCTAGCCAAGAATTTCCTTCCCTAAGTGTAAATGCCATTATTCCTTGTGGATTACGTGGGTGAGCCTAAGATTTCACACCCATCACAAGAACTCTTTTAACAGAGAAGATCAGGAACCCAGATCTGGTGATGCCTGGTTCAAATACCTGGTGGTGCAGGCCTCTCATCCAGGTATTTGAAAGGCCAAAGAGAGAGGACCAGACTCTCAAGACCAACTTGTGTGTGCTACAGAGTGAGTTCAAAGCCAGCCTTGGAAAACATCCTGAGAGCTTGTCATGAATTTTTGTATTATTAATTTTTTTATTTATTTATCTTGGATGTGTATCTGTATATCCCTCCCTGAATATGTGCACATGCACACATGCCATGACACGCATGCAAAGGTCAGAGGACTACTTACAGGAGTCCATTCTCTGCTTCTACTCTGTGAGTTCTAGGGATCTAATTCAGGTCTTGATAGCTTAAAAGGTTTTGCTTTGTTTTCTTAATAAAAAAAAAAGAGAAGGCCGGGGATATAGCACAGTCATAGTGTATCGTCTAGCATTTTCTGAAACCCTATGTTTAATCCTCAGTAACACAGGAGGGAGAGGGGGAGGAAGGGAGGAGGCAAAAGCGGAAGAAATAAAGGGAGGGAGGAAGGGAAGGAAGGGGGAAGGAAGAGGGAGGGAGGGAGGGAAGGAAGGGAGAAAGAGAAGGGAGGAAAGAAAGAAAGGAAGGGAAGGGAAAGGAGGAGGTAGGAAAGAAGAGAGGGAGGAAGGGAGGGAGGGAGGGAGGGAGGGAGGGAGGGAGGGAGGGAGGGAGGGAGGGAGGGAGGGAGGGAGAAGGAATGCCAAGGACCACAAAATGAAAATCAACAAGGAAGGTGGACTGGCTGGTTTTGTGTGTCAACCTGACACAAGCTTGAGTTATCACAGAGAAAGGAGCCTCCCTTGAGGAAATGCCTCCATGAGATCCAGCTGTAAGGCATTTTTTTCAATTAGTGATCAAGGGTAGAAGGACCATTGTGGTGCCATCCCTGGGCTGTAGTCCTGAGTTCTATAAGAATAAGCTAAGCAAGCCAGGAGAAGCAAGCCAGTAAGAAACATCCTTCCATGGCCTCTGCATCAGCTCCTGCCTCCAGAAGTTCCTACCCTGTGTGAGTTCCAGTCCTGACTCCCTGGTGATGAACAGCAGTGTGGAAGTGTAAGCTGAATAAACCCTTTCCTCCCCAACTTGCTTCTTGGTCATGATGTTTTGTGCAGGAATACAAACCCTGACTAAGGCAGAAGGTAAGAGAGAAACAGCTGTAAAGAGACCACTGTGCCATCACTGATAGCCTGCTCTGAAGGAGGAAGTGGGTCCCAGAAGTAGGCTTGAGGGTGAAGAAGGGAGGCAAGCAAGGGAAGGCAGAGAGGCAAGCAGAAGCAAACCCCAGAGGGGGCAAAGAAAATTAAAACACTTGAGAACGCTAGTGCCCGAGGTAGGCTTGGACAGTGCAGCTGAAGAGTCCTTGGAGGAATCTGGCCTAAGATGACGGAGTAATTTACACCAATCTAAAGCTGTCCCTACCCAATCCCTAGGGTAACCGCTGAAAGAATCATGATTTGTAACTGGCCAAATCCAAGAGGATACACACAGAATAAGAGTAATCACCTCAAAAGACCGAGGAACAGAGAACGTGGGGAAAAAGAAACAGAAGTGCTATGAGCTTAAACCATGCTGTTAATTAAAATGCAAAGAACCATGTTTCCACTAAAAGGTGAGGATTGTGAGACTGTGTTAGGCAGGACACATGAGCTGACAAAATGATGTGAGGAAGAGGTGTGAGCAAGAGGAGGGCAGGACAGAGCAGGCATGCACCACACAGGTGGGGCCAGAGCAAGCAGACATCATCACATAGGTGGGGCCAGAGCAAAGCAGACATCATCACACAAGTGGGGGCAGAGCACAAATCATCACTCGGGTAGGGAGTAAAGAGGGCATGCACCACACAAGTAGGGGGCAAAGTGGGCATGCATCATCACACAGGTGGGGACACAGTGTGCATGAATCACACTGGTGGGTGGGAGCAGAGCAGGCATGCATCATCACACAGGTGGGGAGCAGGTCCAGGACCCCTGGGAAGTAGGGGGCTTGATGCAATGTTCTACAGGAAAACGTTACTGAGTTTGCAAGTAATAATCTACAAATACAGAAAATAAAGTTGCAAATGGGAAGGGGATAGACACATTTATAGTTTCAGAGAGAACTTCAGAGCCCTGCTTAGTAACTAGCAGAACACTTAGAAGCTAAGGAGAGACTGTGTGAATCAGACCCAGTTGGTGAAGATCATTGTGTTGGACAACCTCACAGTGGTAAGAACAGTCAGAGCCCCTAGCCCCATCAGCTGCTGCCTCCGAGTCTCCCTGACCAGAGCCTGCCTTCCATTTGGTGAGGCCTATAACAAACATCTCTACACAGAGTCGTAGAGCCCAGCTCCCAGCAAAGCTTCACAGTTAATGGGGACAGAGTAGTACTCTGAGCATGTGAATTTGCAGCTTCTGTAGCCGGAAGGGAGACAACTAGGGGGAGACACAACCTTCCTAGTGCTCTGACCCTTTAATACAGTTCCTCAGTTTGTGGTGACACCCCCCCCAACCATAAAATTACTTTTGTTGCTACTTTATAACTATAGTTTTGCTACTGTTGTGAATCATAATGTAAATATCTGATATTCAGGATATTTAATATGTGACCCCGTGAAAGGGTCTTTCGAGTCCCACAAAGGGGTCCTGACCCACAGGTTGAGAACCACTGGTCTAGCAGACTGTATGGTTGGATCTGCTCCCCTTCCTCACTGCTTCTAGCCAGGAAGCAGGCAGAACTCATGGCCTTTTGCCGGTGCTGGGCTCTAACCCTAATACTTACCCTGCCTCTTGAGTTCCACTGTCCAGCATGTAAAAGGGGTGAGGGCAGTAATGTTACAGGTCCAGGACCTGCGTGACCCCTAGTGACTTCCTAGATACCTTCTCAAGACAGAACACATCTTTTCCTCATTATCCCTTGTGATGGATATTCCTGGTTGTCACCTTGACTACATCTGGAATGAACTACAATCCAGAAGTGGAGGGCTCACCTGTGATCCAGATCTTAAGGCTGGAAGACACAGGCTTCTGA
This sequence comes from Mus caroli, assembly GCF_978045245.1. NCBI lineage: Eukaryota > Metazoa > Chordata > Mammalia > Rodentia > Muridae > Mus > Mus caroli. Next base: position 75,289,873 of record NW_028227264.1, read on the forward strand.
CCTGGATCTTGACATGCAGATCTAGAGGCATAGTAGCCATGAAAAGCTAGGCCCGTGCAAGGTAGTACAGGCCTTTAGTCCCAGGAGACTGAGGCAAGCAGATCTCAGAGTTCAAGGTCAGCCTGGGACAAAACAAATTCCAGATCCAGGCATGGTGGTACAAATTTTTTTTTGTTTGTTTGTTTTGTTTTTTTCAAGACAGGGTTTCTCTGTGTAGCCCTGGCTGTCCTGGAACTCACTCTGTAGACCAGGCTGACCTCAAACTCAGAAATCTGCCTGCCTCTGCCTCCCAAGTGCTGGGATCAAAGGCGTGCGCCATCACACCCGGCAGTGGTGCACATCTTTAATCTGGGCCACACCTTCTGCTGGAGGCCCACATAAGGACATTGGAAGAAGGAAGGCTCACTCTCTTCACCTGCTTGCACTTACTTCTTCAGGATTCTAGCTTATTCAGAAGACCAGGATACACAACTAGCCTTGTGGGACTGAGCAACTACTAGGCTCTTGGACTTCCCATTCACAGCTGCCCGTTGTTGGGTTAGTTGGACAGTAGGCTGTCATTCCAATAAATTCCCTTAATATATAAAGACATTCCATAAGTTCTGTGACTCTAGAGAACCCTAATACATCCCTACAGAGGGGAAATTGGAGGCAAGGACATTTTTTTTTTCAGAAAAGATCTCTGTTTTTCCACTGGCAAGTTGACTCTCAGGCACACCATTCCAACCAAGAATCCCTGACTCACCATGGCCGACAAGCTGTTCACAGTTTCTAAAGCTGGACCGAGGAGCTTCAAGGAAAGAAAAGGTGAGTTCCCGAAGCCCCTTCAGCACCTGAGTTCAGAGGTTCAAGGACTCTTGGGAACAAGCATCCTTGTTTGAAAGGATAACAGTGAGTCTGGAACCCACAGGGACCTTGAATAGAGACATCTGAACTTGAATAGAGACATCTGAACTTGAAAGAACCAGACCCTCAGAGGAAACCTTTACTTCAGACCCAGCTAACTGATCAGGAGAAGTTAAAAACAGAAAGGAAGAGCCTGCTCTGGCAGCCAGCATGAAGCCTGAGTCACCTCCCAGAACCCCAAGATATAACGTGGCTTAGTGTGGCCCTAAGCTGACAATGTCCTCTAGAAAAGATGCTTAATAAACAATAAAAGGTATTGGGCTGGGATGTAGCTCAGCTGGTGGAGCACCTGCGTAGCATGGGGGAAACGCAGGGTTAGAACCTCAGTACCCCAGGGACTGAGTATGGCAGCTTATGCCAGGTCATAGCAGGTTCAAGGCCAGCCTGGGATGCATGAAACCCTGTTTTAAATGAGAAGAAAAGAGAAGGTACTTAAAGTAGATAGGAGAGCATCAAAACCAAGAAGCAGGAGGCTGGAGAGATGGCTCAGTGGTTAAGAGCACTGACTGCTCTTCCGGAAGTCCTAAGAGCAAATCCTAGCAACCACATGGTGGCTCACAACCACCCAGAATGAAACCTGACACCTTCTTCTGGGGCATCTGAAGACAGCTACAGTGTAGTTAGATATACTTATAAATAAATCTTAAAAAAAAACAACAACAACAACAAGAAGCAGACACAAACACAAGAAGAAAAGGATGAGTGGGGACTGGAAAGATGGCTCAGCTGTTAGGAGCACTGCTTTCAGAGGTCCTGAGTTCAATTCCCAGCAACCACATGATGGCTCATAACCATCTGCAATGGGATCCGATGCTCTCTTTTGTGTCTGAAGACATCAATAGTGAACTCACATATATAAAATAAATCTTTAAAAGAAACAGAAAATAAAAATAAAAGGATGAGCAGACTTGAAATCAGTAGAAAAGTTAGCCACAAATTCTACACAGATGTGTATGAAATCTGACTGCACTGGATATCAGTCAATTTCTCTATTCTATGACAGAATGCCTTACAGAAACAAGTTAAGGGAGAAAGGAGTTATTTAATCTTGTTGACAGCCTACAGCACACTGGTATCCAGTTACAACATAGTCATACTAGTCAGACTAGGGCTGGGCTATATACCCCAGGACCTCCCATTGACCCAGGCTACATACCTCCTGAAGATTCCACAGTCTCCCAAAACAGTTCCACCAGCTGAGGAAACTCATTAATGTGTAAGGGACATTTCATACTCAAATGATTTCAACAGTTGAAAAAGCCATCAGTTCATAGCACAGAGGGATGGAGATGAGAAATACCTCGTGTCAGAGATAGCACCTTGTGGATGGAAGATCTGTGAAGTTGGCTGAGATTAATTAGAACAGGAGAGCAGATGGAATGAGCTGAGGTGATGGGGAAGAAAGAGCCAGAGGGAGAGAAAAACCCCAGGTGCCAGTCAGACCCTAAAGCTTCAATGAATCAAAAAAGAAACAGTAAGCCACACCTGGATGTATCCAAGCAAGACTGGAAGGTTTTCAAAGACAAACAGAGTCTAAAAGCTGCTAGAGAGAAAAACCAAAGGTAATCTAATTAAATAGCAATTAAGTGTACGTTAAACAGCAACATAGAAAGTCGTGAAATAGTATCCCCCACCCCAAAGGTCTCAGAGAAAATAACTTTTAACTGAAAATCTTTTATTCTGTGGAAGAAAAAAAATGTCTGTAGTCAAACTAAACTGTGACTTTCACTAATAGCCATAATGGAATAATTGGGTCCAAATTTCCTCTCTTTTTCAACCAGTAGAAATCTGAACAAAGTATGTCAACCATCTCTTAGACAGAGGACAATGGGCAGCTTTGAACAGGGATTGACTGGTAGTCAGAGAATCTGCAGGATAGAATTCAAGAGAAGAAAGGGCTGGAGAAGGAGACAGAGACAGAGAGAGAGAGACAGGGACAGACAGACGGACAGACAGACAGACAAAGACAGAGGGACAGGGAGGGAGGGGCAGAGATAGAGAGGAAGAGGGACAGGGAGAGACAGACATGTTAGCTCTTTTCCACCATCTGACAAAATCTCTGAAAAGTTCGCTTCCAGAAGGAAGTATTTAATTCGACCCATGTTCAGCCCATCCGCAGCTGGCTTTACTGTTTCAGACCCAGGAGAAGCAGAGCATCGTAACAGAGAACATGTGAGCAAAAGCTCTTCGGCTCATAGTGACCCAGAAGTAGAGAGCAGGAAAGGAGGTGGAGACAAGACAGGTCCTTCAAAGACACACACTCAGTGACCTTCTTCCTCCAACGAGGGCCCTCCTCCTAAAGTTCCCACCCACTCCCATGAATTCATCAAATTATAAATCCACAAGTATGTTTACTCACTGAGGAAGTGCCACCTTGTTAGAGACAGCGGCAGCACGGGGAGTCTGCCTCCAGGGCAGACTCAGATCTGAGGAGAGGGAAAGAGGTGAGAGGTTAAGGGACAAGGGAGGGAGAGAGGGAGGAAGGGAGGAAGGGAGGAAGAGAAGAAGGGAGGAAGGGAGGGAGAGACAAAGGGAGGGATAAAAGGAAGGATAGAGGGAGTGAGAAAGGGAGAGAGGGAGGGAGGGGAAGAGAGAGAGAGGGAAGGAGGGGAAGAGGAAGAGAGGGAAGGAGAGACAGAAGGAGGGAGGGAGAGAGAAGGAGGGAAGGGGAGAGGGGGAGGGAAAAAGAGGAAGAGAGACAGAGAGAGAGAGATGGTGGGAGAGAAGGAAAGAGGGGGAGAGAGGGAAGGAGGGAGAAAGGAAGAAAGGAATGGTGGAAGAGAGAGGGAGAGAGACAGGGAGAGAAGGAGGGATGGAAGAAGAGAGGGAGGGAGGAGGGGGAGAGAGGGAAACACAGAGAGGGAGGGAGACAGAGAATGACAGCAAAAAAAAAAAGTCCCTTTGAGACTGTATACTGGTCTGTATAAATGAAGTAATAAAGGTCTTTTAAAATATTTATCTTTATTTGATGTATATGTGTGAGCACCTGCATGTATCTGTGCACCATGTGTGTGTTTGGTACCCATGGAAACAAGAAAAGGACATCGGATTACCTAGAGCTAGAGTTCCAGGCATTTTGAGCTTTACTATTGAGAAAAAGCTCTCCAGCCCCATTAAGGAATTTTTAAATCTTTAAGTAAAACTTTAAACAAACAAGTCAACATTTGGTTGAGTTTGGAACAATCATCTAAATTTTCCTGACACCAGAAGGTTCTTAAAGCAAGAAAAAAACCTCATAGCAAGTATTTCAAGACAACTGAAGCCTTTGCTCAATGTTCTTGATTCGGATGTGAGTTCTATACCTTCTGTGAAGACTTTAGAAATATTTAAGAAGTGTCTCATTGCCATTTCCATGAGATTACAAAATTCATAACACTATTTACTGTTTGAGTGAGTTCCTATAAGATTTATAGGAAATCCAAAGTTTTGACAAAGATTATAGAAGCATAAGCATTGTTAGTGTGGAATAGAAGGCACAATTCAAAATGGAAAGAGGTCTATGAGTCATCAACTTCCAGTGCCCACCCAGGAAGCAGACCAGGTGACAGTATGCCTTACTTCTCCTGGACAGAAAGACAGCACTGATGGAGGAGTCAACAACACATGGGGAGGAGCCAAGGACACAGGGGGAGGAGTCAAGGACAGAGGGGGAGGAGTCAAGAACACAGGGAAGAGTGGAAGAGATGGCTTAGTAGTTAAGAGCACTTGTTGAACTTGCTGAGAACCTGACTTTCGTTCCTAGCACACATAGCAGCCCCTACCTGCCCGTGACTCCAGCTCCAAAGAATCTGTATATCCTTTTCTGGCTTCGTCAGGCCCACACTGGGCGTCTCACAACCACCTGGAATGTGGAGGGATGGTATCCTCTCTGGCCCCCCACCTTCTTAAACAGTCAAGCCAGGAAAAGCAGGAAGTTGGGCATGTGCTTGCCCAAGATGTGTGCAGAGGGAGAGACAGTGAATCTGCAATGAGTTCCAAGCCAAAGAGTAGAAAGGATGTGTTAATAGAACACATGATGTGGAAACCCACATGTGCCACTGACTGCAGAGACCAAAATGAGCCACCATAATTTCATTCTTTTCTGCCTGAGGTTCTACTTGCTCAGGACGAATGGACAACACATGTCTGCCTCTTCCTCTGTTTCAAAGCATTCCCCTACCAGGTTTGTGACATTCTCAGACCGGCTAGGGGCTTCCTGTCCACGGGCTATAATGTTGCGATTATTGTGGTCTCCCTTCTCCTATACACACCCAGTGGTCACAGGAACCCAGATTGCTGAAGTCCTCAGCTATGACAGCAGCTGTCCCTCATTAACCTTACCACTTTGTATTGAACTAAGTTTATGGGAGGGTTTCTGCTCCCCTCTTTCCTATTTAGCTCCCGCATAAACAACACAGAGATATCAAAATTTATTAACAAGCTACAAACCTAAGCTGGGCAGGTTCTAAGACTACTGTAACCCGGCTAGGCTATTAATAACCAAATAAATGCCCTGCTGCTTGCCAGGTGAGACTTGCTCTGTTTCATGTGTATCCACAATGTGAACTCCTATAGGCCACGTGCTTGTGGTTCATCCACGTGATTCATCCTGACTCATGGTGACCTCCTTCTGTCTCTCCTCTCTCCTTCTCATGGTCCCTACCTGAAACCCCTTACTTGATTTCAAGTCCTGCCTTCCTCACTCTCCTGCCCAGCCACAGGCTCTAGCCTTTTATCCTCCAATCAGAGATTACTGGGGAGCATTCTCTACAGCACATTGTCAATGCAGTGCCCTTACCCAGACTGCACCCTGATCTTGGGGCACAGAACTCAGCATCCGAATACAAAACACACAAGACCAACCTCATGTCAGGCACAGACCCCACCTCGCCATGAAAGCAGGAGTCAGGGGGAGATCTGTGACCATGTACTAAAGGAACCAGGTCTTGACAAGGCAGAAGAGATTCCAAGAAAAGGGAGGAAACCCTTGGGCAGTGGTCAGGCTTAGGGGAAACATGGCTGCCTGCTGATACACTGAAGCAGCAGCTAAAGTAGGCATGCCATCTACTGCTCAGGGTGGACTTCAGGCCTGGGAGAGCATACATTTCTGTTGCTTTGTCACCTGGTCTGTGGTGATTTGTTAGGGCAGCATGCTGGGTGCATGTGTGAGGGAGGAGACCTGGAGACAAAGTGTGAGTATAAACACATGTAAATGGGGGGTTGTGGGTATGAGTAGTGTAGCAAGCAGTGTGTGTGTGTGTGTGATGTCACATGTTGAGTGTGAAGTCTGCATCTGTGTGGGTGCCATTCACACCCACAAAGGTCTGAGGAAGCACAGATGGGTTAGCCCCTCTAAACACCCTTACCTTCCCATCTTGTACCCAGGGCCCATCTCTGTCTCAGGGTCTCCCAGCCTGGCCCACGTCTCACACATAACAGTAAATAGCTTCTAGAAAATAAAGTGAAACAAAACCTGCGGGTTGAAAGAGTATATTCAGGAACAACAACAACAACTACTAGTAAACAAAATACAGATGACATGTACCGGAAGTAGCTCACACCAGCCTTGGGAGCTGTGTTGAGTTTCCAAGGGCATGTGAGTCACTTGTCACCTCTGTGCACTAAGTTAATATGGATACACAATTAGATCAAGTATATATTTTTAAAGGCAGTCTTTGCTTATACCACTGCTTTCTAATTATTTCCCATGGGACCAGTACCCTGAGGCTACTGACACAATTGTCTTTAGGGAATCAAGAGGTGACTGTCCCATTGTGTAGCTTCATTTCCTCCCAATTCTCATCTCAACCACAGCACTTGGCTTAAAATTTGCCAGCCTGAGAGGGACTGGAGAGATGCTTCAGAGGCTAAAGCACTCATTAGGCAAACATGATGCCCTGAGTTCAGATTCCCAAGAACCCATGTAAATGTCAGGTGGGTGGAGTGGCCCACCTGCAATGCCAGCCTCAGAAGTCGATAATAGGAATCCTCGGAGCAAGATGCTCAGGGAGATAAGTCATGCTGGCAAGATCAGGGGATGATGATACAAGCCATACCATGAGTTCTTGGGGTTGCCTCAACAAATGGGGGGAAAGAACAATCACAGATGATATGTAACATCAAACTTGGGCCTCAACACACAATTGCATACCTGCACATATATTGTTCACACACATATAAACATGCATACGAATTCATGAATGTAACACACATACAAAGAAGTCCACCAAGTCCACCAGCATGGGAGTTTTGTCAGAAATTTGCTGAGCCTACAAATCAGTTCCCACTCTGAGAGCCGAGTCCCTGACCTCTGAGAGACACTGGTAACAGAAAGCAATGCTCTAGGGACTGTCTTAGGTAAGGTTTCTATTGCTGTGGTCAAATAGCATGACCAAAGACAACTTGGAGGGAAAGGGTTTACTTCGGCTTATAGCTTGTCCATCATCTAGGGAAGTCAAGGCAGGAAGTGACACAGAGGTCATGAAGAAATGCCTCTTACTGGCTTGATTCTCATGACTTGTTCAGCCTGCATCCTTATACCATCCAGGACCCACCCACCCAACAGTGGCACTGGGCTCACCCATATCAATCATTAATCAAGTAATTGCCTCATAGGCTTGCCCACTGGTCAATCTGCAGGAGGCATTTTCTTAATTAAGGTTCCCTCTTTCCAAATGGCTCTACCCTGTGTCAAGTTGGCATAAGGCTACCCAACACAGGGACTGGATAGAAAGCAAGACACATATGGCTGGAAAAGAGGAACAAAAGAATTGAGGCAAAATGAGCTCTAGGAGTTTTGTACCATCCAAATTCCCAGTCACCCCCAGTCACCAAAGGCTGAAGAGAAGCCCCCAGCACAGTTGAAGAAGTTGAGGATCCAATTGGTGAGACTTTTAAAAGGTGTGTGTTGTCTTCTGTAGTATCTGTACTACTAGCTCTGTAGTAGACTCTCTTTGCTACCTTGTGTAATCTGAAAAACAAACTCAAGCAAGCCTGCACATGATTCTACCCACTGATCCATCTCACCAGGCAATGGCAGGTCTGTATAAAGGCATTTTGGGAGCCTTCCAGGTACCTAAAATCACATCAAGTGCTGCAAGGATCTATGAAAAACGCCTACCACTTACTTCCTGGGGTTGGGAGGAGCTCCTTTCTCATTTCTTGCCTGGGGTGTTTGCATTATATACAGTGTACATATATCGCCCACATTCTTCCTATTGCATAAACATGCTCTTTAGAAGAGACAGGCTACACGGGACATGGAAATGTTGGGGAAAAAGAAAAGGTGATGATTTATTAAGCCAACACTACCCAGTGGAGAGCTAGCTGCTAAAGCGTCACGACAATCCTCCAAAGTCAACAAAGATGACGCTGTGAACGTTGAAGAAGAGAAGAATAGTTCTCCAGGTCAGATCAGGGTCGAGCTCATATGCATCTAAGAACACAGCTCCAAACACAGAAAGAAAACCCTGACAGAGCCACAGTGTTTGCCATAAGTGTCATACCTCTCCCTCAATGACAGACAACAACAAAAAATAGGAGAGTTCAAAAGAAGAAACTAGGTTTAGTCCAAACTATGTACGTCTATTTATTGTTATTTAGTCAATGTCAAGACATAGAGCCGTATTGTATAGTGTGATCTCATTGATATTTTTAATGTATTTGGGGCAGAGGGGCCCATACATTCTCTCACACATACTTTTTGGTTTTACAAATCATTTTCTGAAAGACTACGTGTGTAAGACAGGGCAGAGAAAGATCGTCTCCAGTTTTATCACCCTTACCGTGTTTAAAATTTATCATGCACATATATTAATTAGTTTTAAACCCATTTTCAAAAAAGTAGGGGAAGGAAAAAATACTTTAAATTTTGATTAATTAACTTGCCTTATGAACAGCATCCAGCTGGTTTCCCAATTACTGTGTCAACTCAGATTAGTGACAGAAATAATTACACAAAGTCAATCTTTAGAGGAGAAGAATGTAGTGTCTGAGCTTCCGTCTATTTATTAGGAAACTGAAATATGTACCAAAACATGACAGACCTTCCAGGGGAAAGTGCTCCTGTGAACCTCCACCTCCCCTTAGAGCAACTATACCACTAAACTCTGCCAACCTTCTCCAGAGGACACAGAGAGGATGAGCAAGATAGAGAGGGGTTAGGGCACTCCCTACATTGGACATCTATTAGGCATGGACCCATCTTGGACTACTACTAATGTGCTTGAGTCATTTGTATTTCAGATGCGTTTATCTCAATACAGGGCAACCCCAAGAATGCATTATGAAAGAATGAAAAAATTAGAGTGAATGAATGATAGAATACATGAATGAATGAATGAATGAATACATTAATGAATGACTGAATACATGAACAAATGATTGAATACATGAATGATTGAATAAGTGAATGAATGATTGAATAAGTGAATGAATGATTGAATAAGTGAATGAGTAAATGTGTGAATAAATGAATGAATGAGTGGACGAGAGACTGAAAGAGTACTGGCTCACATGAGGATCTTGACAAAGATTTGATAAGGCCAAGGATGAGTCTCTCACTGCTGACAGTTACTGGCGTCCATGTTTGCACACTAGTCCCAGAACGATCTCTGAAGAAGGTTCTGGAACAGGAGTGATAACTCTTCAGGCATTCTTACCCACTGTTCGTTCTCCCTCCTCCCTCCACTCAATCCCCACACCTTGAGGCAGAACTCTGAGCTGTGTTCAGGGGCCTCCATACATGCTCGCTCAAGGTCGCTCCACCTCAGAAACAGCTCCCATAGTTGCCCTTGAGAGGGAGGCTGCAGACGTCCAGAGAGTCCGCAGAGTGGCCCGGAGCCAAGTGATGACGTCACTCGGCTGGGCCAGAGGCCAGAAGCAGGCATGGTGTCCCCTGAGATCTGCTTGGGAATATGACCCTCTCTCCTCTCCTTCCTCCCATAGGACGCAGTGGTGGGTAGACATGATCATGTCTGATTGAGTGGGTCTCAGGCGCCACTGAAATACTGCAGTGGGGGTGGACTCAGGCAGACATTCAGGGAGCACCTGAGATGCAGCAATGGAGCAGAGGGAAAAAAATAAACACAAGCCCAGCACAAACATCCAGACGGCCACAGGCTGAGGAAAGCGGTCTCTCAAGTGATAACTCACCGTGGAACTAGCCGTGGGTCTGCCTCGGGTCAAGGACGGACCTGGAGGCACTGATTTCTAACAGTGCGTGCATCCATGAGGCTGCCACTGCTCATTTGATAACAGGTCCTAACATTTATAGATCTCTCGGCTCCTAGCTGAGGGGTAGCTTGTCTGGATCTGGATTTGCACCAGTGAACAAGGGTTGACTCTCTGCATGAGTCACACGCTTAGCTGGAAAGTCCTCCCTACATACTTATATGCCTGCTTTCCACATGATTCCTATGCCCCATACCATACTCCTCCCTATATTGTCTCCGGGATCCCACCAGTACCCACGCATCCCCTGTTGGGCCCATGCTTTCATGTGTTGCTATTACTATTAACATTTTAAGAACAACAACAACAAAGAAAAAAGAGATCATTCAGGTCAAAGAAAATATTTCACATATAATAGTGAGACATTGTTCTTTATCAACATACTTGGAAAACAGAGTTTTGGGGGCTTTTTTTTTCATCTTTTCTAGAAGAAGGGGGCCCATGGAGTCAGAAACACCGCATCTCACGGAGGTCCTGAAGTCCTGGATCTACACTGCAGCGTCATTGTCTGGCAGCGAGAGTCACGTGGTTCTCAGAGCATTGGCTGTGTGTCTTCAGGACAGAGCAGGACCCTTGCCCTTATCTCCAAGGCATCGTGGAAGCGGGTCAAAGCTCATGTGTCTCAAAAAAATCTCCCATTCCTATGAAAAAGACCTCAGGAGGAATGATATCACACTAGGAATCTCTCCCGTATCCCCTTCTTCTCAGAAAAAAAAAAAGAAAGAAAGAGAGAAAGAAAGAAAGAAAGAAAGAAAGAAAGAAAGAAAGAAAGAAAGAAAGAAAGAAAGAAAGAAAGAAAGAAAGAAAAAGAAAAAACAGATACAAATGACTTCCTAGCCCAGGGGACACCCAAACAAGCCAGGTGGTCACGTGAGCAAGACCTAGTTGACTCATCCCGGCTCCCCAGCCATTGGAGAGACTTTGGACACAAGGACAGCTGGTGGAAGAAGCCCAGAAAGAGGTTTGCTTCTATGCTGACCCTTGCGGCCCTTGAGAAGCATCCCCAGGACAGCGTATGTCATATGGTGGGGACTTAGGGCCACTGGGGTCATAAGTACAGGGCCACCACTGTCCTGCTGGAGATAAGTATCCTGGCAGCACAGGCCTATGTTAACTGGGTGTGGGACCCACCTGCTACACCTCGGCCATCTGGAAGTTTCCTTCACTGGTCTCCTGAGTCTGTCCTTTCACTAACCCTATCTGAGCCACAAGAGGACAGAACCTACTCTTAGCTCGCTACCTGCCTTCCTGGTTCCTTAGGAAAACAGTCATCCCACAGGAAGCAGCGAGATACCAACTCGGGCATGTTCTCTAAGCCCAGGGCTGCAGAGCCTAAGGATGCAAATGTGTGGTAAGGGTGTCATGCTAGGCACTCTAGGAAGTCCATAGCCAGGAGGATGAGGTCACAAACATCCCAGGGCAGCAAGGACAATGAACTTGGCTCTGCAGGAAGGCCAGGGCCAACAAGTAGGTTCACACACACTGTTCTACACTGTTTCAGCCACTGCTTCCTGACAGGTCCTCCTCGAGGCAAGGAAGGAATGCAACAGGGAGGATGCAGACCATCAAAAGGAATTTGCTGGGGTACAGACTGACTTCCTATGTTTGATCAAGATGCACGCAAGTCCACCCAGAAACTAGAATGGACCCAGGCCTATAAGACTGTTCCCTGAACATGCTCATCAGATGTCACATGATGAGTGGGCCTAGAATTCCCTGGCTCAGCCTCTATGGCACTCAAGGACTTCTTACCCTGAGAAAGGTGATCAAACATCACAGGAACAGAGGGTAGGCCTCATGGTACCTACACCTTAATCCTACCAAAGCCACCTTGCAGGTCAGTGGCTCACGAAAGCCAGGAGCCTAAACCGAGAAGCTTCTGCCTCATCTTACATCACGCTGAACAAGTCCAAAGACTCTAGTGGTTACCTGAGGATCCTAGGTTCCGATTTGCTTCTTGTCCCTCATCTCAGGTCTGGAGCTTAGCTTGACTCTAAGTGAGGTGTGATGGCTCATCTTTGGAATCACCTAGGAGATTGGTAAGGTGCATGTCTGGGAGTGTCCATAAGAATGTTTCTAAAGGGATTAACTGAGATCTACCCTGTATATCCTATCTTCATAGGCTAGGGGCATGCATGGGCCAAAAGAGAAAGAGGGGAAAAACTCTCTTTCTACTTCCTTAACACCATGATGCAAGCCGCCCTACCACACCCTCCCCATCATAATGGGGTGAACCCTCTGAAACTGTGAGCCAAAACAAATCCTTCCTTCCTTCAGTTTTTGTTAGCCATTTTTTCCCCATGAAGATAACAGCACCAGTGCACAAGTCAAGGGCAATCTTGTCTTTCTCGGGCAAGGGCAAACCAGGGTGGGGCCAAGAAGACTAGGGAAAGATCTGCTGTCAACGATGAAGACAAGCAAGGGACAAGAGAGTCACCATGACTAGGGAGAGCTTAGAGAATCCAGCCAAGATCCATCTACAAATGAAAGATGATAAGAAGAGTAATTCGCTAATGGAACCAGGACAGGCCACGTAATGCGGTGTGCAGGGCTGGGAGCCACGGTGCTTCTGTGTCTAAAATACAAATCAGCTCTGAACGCTGCTTTGCAGAGGAACCAGGCAGATGACACTGAGCTGGACACAGGGCCCGGCCACACGGCCCAGACAAGCCACTAGGACCAGCAGCTCAGGCAAGCAGCATGCACCAAAGCTGAGGCAGTGGGCTAGCTATGTCGACAGTTCTTTACAGAGAAATAAATAAGTACATTGTCTCAGCATGTGGATTTTCTTTCTTCTTTAATAAATGGTTAAATGATATGTACACTAAAAGTTATTTTTGAAAGAAAATTATTTATGATTTGTAATTAATAAATGCCTGGCCTGTTTTTGTTTTGAGACAGGGTCTTACTATGTAGCCCTGGCTTGACCTAGAACTTCCTACGTAGACCAGGCTTGCTTCGAACTCTTAGACATCCACCTGCCTCTGCCTTTGGAATGCTGTAATTAAAGGTGTGTGCCACCACACCCAGGTTCATGTTTGACTTGTCTGTCTGTTGAATATACCTATATACCCAGGGTGAGGTGACAGGGTAGGAACTTACACAGAGTCCTGCTATGTCTCTCTTGAGAACAGTTATTAACAGTCACAAATGTGTGTGTGTGTGTGTGTGTGTGTGTGTGTGTGTGAGAGAGAGAGAGAGAGAGAGAGAGACAGAGACAGAGACAGAGACAGAGAGACAGAGACAGAGAGACAGAGACAGAGAGACAGAGACAGACAGAGAGAGACAGAGAGAAACAGAAAGACAGAGAGACAGAGACCTGCTCCAGGTGTCCCTCTCGCCATTTCCAGGCAGGCCATAGCAGAGAGCGCTTTTCTTCTTGTCCCAGTAGAAAACCCGTGAAAAACAAGCAAAGTGTAATAGGCAAGCTATCTGGCTCACTTTTGGAGCCAGCTGGGAGGCCCCCATCTTGTGCTGTTTCCTGTTGCTGCATCATTAGGTCCTTGAAAGGCTTTTCGGGAATGATCTGCTTGCCTACTTTTGATCTGTATCATTAACTCAGAGAAGACACAGGAAGTAATGGCGGCAGTAGTGGCGGCAGCAGCAGCAAGGAGAGAGCAACCGGTGTTTCAGAGAACAGCCAGAGCAGAAATGATGGGGAGCAGCCGTGAGGAAGATGAAGGATGTGAGGAGCAGAAATCTCGGGACTTTGAACCTTAGTTCCTGGTAACGTTCTAGGGAGTGGACAAGGATTTCAGCTACTCTGGTCCTGAACAGGTTGTTGATGCCAAACAGAGGGATCAGACACTGTACACCAGCACTGCCACTCATCGATGCGTGGCGCTCTTCAATGCTGCTTTTCAGAGCTGCCCACGCTGTGGACGACAACACCTGCCGAGGCCAGTGTAATACTTCTCCAAATTCTACAATAATAAGTTCTCAGGGCTCAGAGCTCTGTGCCTCTGCCTCTGCCATCCTAGTTCATAGGCCTTGGACACCTGAGGGTCTGAGGTTACAAGTCTACTCGTGATTCCTATTCAGGTAGAACAGTAGAATAAACCCGGGCAGCTGATTCGTAACACATCAGTGCAGGCACAGAGAGGTGGGCAGGATGTAAGCCTGCAAAACAGCCTAGGATGTTGGGATAGGTGGGACGTGAGCCTCAACAGGGCAAAGCGCATAGGCAGACTGCAGCTTCGTTAGACCAAAGCTGCTGACTACCCAGCACCTCCTCTCTAAAATGGACACAGACCGTGAGGAGTTGAAAGCTTAACCCTGAGCCATGAGACGCTGATCCTGGTGTCGGAGGACAGTGGCATGGGAGTGGGCTAGAAAGGGCCAGGACCTGAGCTAGCACCTCAGCTCTTAGGAGACATCCTTAAGATTGTGCATTTCAAGATGAATCGATTAGCTCTATCAATAAATACTGCTTAAAGTCCCATGAACCAAATCTCCACTTACTATCTCTTGAAGCTCCTCAGGCTCCTCTTGGCGCCCCCCAGCCCCCAGGCAGGCTCCCTGGCATCATGGTGAACCTGCATGTTCCAGGAAAATCCTGTATTAAGGACCATCTGGAGCAATGAAGGTGCATGGTTGCTTCTCCAAAGCTTCCTGCACCTTTCCTACATATCTGCAAGATGCCCACAGGAGAAAGGGTTCCTTGGCACCTCCTGGTGTCTGGCACACACAGGTGCTTCTTTCTGGAGTAAGTCCCACCTCGAGAGCTTTCTTTCTATGTGCGCTTTGCTTCTCTGAGAGCAGATGGTTTATGCCCAGCTGGCTAGTCACTTTAGATAGCCACTAACCTACATAAACTCGTGTGTGTGTGTGTGTGTGTGTGTGTGTGTGTGTGTGTGTGTGTGAACATATTATAATTTTCTGAGGAGGGGTCTCATGTTACCTAGAAACTAGTTTCAAGTTTGTTGTTATAGAGCTGAGGAAACCTTTGAACCTCTGATCCCCCTGCCTCCACTTCCCACGGCACATCATGCCTAGTGTCTTACTTAAACTTTCTAGTGTTGCAATAAAATACCATGACCAGGGATGGTGAGATGGCTCAGTGGGTAAGAACACCCGACTGCTCTTCCGAAGGTCTGAAGTTCAAATCCCAGCAACCACATGGTGGCTCACAACCATCCGTAATGAGATCTGACTCCCTCTTCTGGAATGTCTGAACACAGCTACAGTGTACTTACATATAATAAAATATAAATAAATCTTAAAAAAAAAATACCATGACCAAAAAGTAAGTTGGGGGGGAGGGGTTATGTGGCTTAGATTTACCGCACTGTAGTCCATCCCTGAAGGACTCCAGGAGCAGAGTTCAACAGGGCAGGAACCTAGAGGCAGGAGCTGAGGGAGAGGTCACAGAGGGATGCTGCTTACTGGCTTGCTCATCATGGCTTGCTCAGCCTGCTTTCTTATAGAACTCAGGACCACTAGCCCAGAAGTAGCACCACCCTCAATGGCCTGGGCTCTCTCATACCAATCACTAATTAAGATAATGCCTTTACAGACTTGTGTATGGCCTTATTTTACAGAGGCATTTTTTTGCAAGCAAGGTTCCCTCTCTCTGATGTCAATATCTTGTGTCAAGTTGACCTAAAACTAGCCAGCACACCTGGTTTATGAAGTGCTGGGGATCTTACCCTGGGCCCTGTGCATATTAAGCAAGCACCCTACCAACTGAGGTGCCATCTCCAGCCTCTGAAGCATAACTGTAAAGAGATGTATTATACTTACTTATTTGCATGCACATGTGTCTATACATATGTTCATTTGTGTGGACACATGTTCCACAGAACATGTGTGGAGGCCACAAGCCAGCCTGTAGGAGTTCCCTCTTTCCACCTGTGGGTCTCGTTGAATTCAGGTTGTCAGACTCGGCAGCAAGAATATTTACATACTGAGCCATCTCACCAACCCTAAAGCATAATTGTAAAAGAGGTAAGGAACAAAAGAAAATCAAGCCAAACCACAATTAGAAGATGCCCTGTGACCCATGTCCTGTGACAGATACTCTGGCTTTGAGCTAGAGCATCTTTCTGGTCCTGTAGTAGGGGGCAGCCACCCTGTCATGGAGCCTCACCTGCTGTTAGACGCTTGTGAGGGGAACAGCAAGAGGGTTCTATGACCAGGTGTGAGGTGGGGGCCCTGGGTATAGGACAATGAGCCTGTCCCCAGGCTGAGTGTCCCTCAAGGCAGTTCTTTCCACCCTTCCTGGGCAGGGCCGGGTTGCCCTCTGCATTGGTTTGACTATGGGCAACACAGCCTTCAGTGGCTGGGTAAGTACCTAGGAGTCCATTTGCTTCCACTCAGCTCTGCTGCCCTCTACTGAACAGGGAGGCCAGCAAAGGCTGCCCCTGCACTTGGGGACCCTATCATGTGGCTGTTCCACAACCCTGACAGACATCAGAGTCACACCTGCCTCAGGTGCCAGCAGGTGAAACAAACAAGCACCAGGTGTTTTGTGATTATTTCCCTGCCTCAGAAAAAAGAACAGAGTCAGAGGATGGACACACATATATACAGACATAACACACACACATGCATGCACACACACACACGCACAGGCTTATGCACACATATACACAGAGACACACACATACACACGCTCAGCAAAGTTTTCAAGAAAATCACAGCAGGACCCTGTTATAAGTTCCCACCAAGATAAATTTAATACCGAGAAACAAACACACAGGCCTAACTCACAGATTCTATCTGGAAACAAGGAGCCTGGGGAGAGATCAGGCTGCCTGCTCAGGGCCTCCAATGGGCTACAGTGACTCTCAGAGACCCATCACCCTGTTGGAGCTTCAACAACTGGGGAGCCCATCCCCACCAAGGGCGGCCTGAATTATGAACAAGGGAAGGGTCAGCATGAAGATGGAAAAGGGCAGGAGGGAACGCCTGCCTACTGACAGCCCTGGGCAGGCACTGGGGGAGGGGCGATGGGACGGGAGGGGGCAGGAGGAGGCTTTGATGTAGATGGGAGGCTGAGACATCCTGGATAAATCCTGGAACTCTTAGCTCATTTCTCTCCTTGTAAAGCCATCACACAGGACAGGCTCACCCCCACCCCCACCCCCAGCCATATGGGTAAAGCCCCAGACTCCTGAGTCAGGCAGAAGTAGCCAAAGGATGAGGAGACTCAGCCAGCCAGTGCTGTGAACTGGACAGTGACAGGTCGCCAGACACAGGATTCGGCAACTGCTGGAGTTTGCCTGACTCGGAAGAGCAGGGTAGGAGGCACAGAGGCTGAGCTAAAGCTTTGCACAGCCACAGGCCTGGTAGAACAGGGAGTATGATTCACCAAGAAGAACTCAGAGGCAGGAACTAGAAACAATGGGAGAGTTGAGGCTCTGCCCGGTGTAAACCTAGCAGGAAGTCACAAAACGGATGAGTTGGGCAAAAGGTGGGTGCCCAGGAGGGTTCCAGAAACCTGAGTGCAGGTTTCTCCCAAGTCCCGTCCTCTCAAAGTAAAACAAAGATTAGATACGGTCATAGGTCTGATCGGTAAACTGGAGACTGAGTCTGCACACAAAAGAAAGACAGAGGTGGCAAAATTATTAGAGGAGGCACAAATCAGGATAGCCCTTTTTTTTGAAAAATTAAAAACAATTTTTAAAAAACAATTAAAATAGAAAAGGCCTGGCTGACTGTGTCAGGTTCTTCCCCTGGACCAAAGTGGAATCTGTGGATGCAGGATGCCGTGTTTATGATGATGCTCTAAAAAGTCAAAGGGAGAAACAGATGCATGCTGGGAATATAGATTTTGAAACTATGCTATGTGACCTATGGGGGGGCGCAGAGGGACAGCTTTGCCCACTCTCCTCTTACTACAGTGCACCTGCTGAGGAGAAAGGGTAGCAGGGGGGAGGGGAAAGAAAGAGGGAGAGGGTGACCCCAGAAAGTTGGCTGGGCCTAGTATTTCAGAGCTACCACCTTGCCTTCCCCACTGAGGGCATCAGTAACAGCTCAGCTTCCTCCTCAGGCCAGCCTCCACGTCTGCAGGATGGAGACAGAGGCAGAGTTACAATTCACAATGCTACTGCCACACAAGGGTCACACAGTGCTGAGCACAGAGCAGTGCTCCCAGGTGACCTGGCCCTGTATCATTACACATTTATGATGTCATGGGGGATGTTAAGAAAGATAACTCCAGGGGTCTGGAGAGATGATGGCTCAGGAAGTTAAGAGGAGGCTGTTCTTCTAAAGGACCCGGGTTCAAGTCCCAGCATCCATATGGCAGCTTACAACTGTCTGTAATTTCAGCTCCAGGGGATCTGACACCCTCACACAGACATGCATATAAGCAGAACAGTAATGCACATAAAATAAAAATAAATCATTTTTAAAAGAATAAAAATGGAAGGAAGGAAGGAAGGAAGGAAGGAAGGAAGGAAGGAAGGAAGGAAACTCCAGCAGTCAAGGGCTCTGTGGGCTTCACTGTTTGAGAGGAGCCATCAGTTCTGTTCAGAAGCAAGCTCCAATCTCCAGGATGCCTAGAGCAAATGGCCTTAGATGGGTATTTCTTTTATTTTCTTCCTTCCTTTTTGAAACCAACTCACTCAATTGTTTCTTTAAAGGTAAACAATATGGGGCTGGAGAAATGACTCAGAGATTAAGAGCAATGACTGCTCTTCCAGAAGTCCCGAGTTCAATTCCCAGCAACCACATGGTGGCTCACAACCATCTTTAAAAAAAAAGAAAACAAACCATGGCCCCCAATCCCTAAGAATGCAAGAGCTATGGGTCTAAAATACCACGTGGTCTGAACTTCAACCCTTAAGTCTAGACTGTCTGGAGAGTCATTTCTCTACTAGGCAGTATTCCATAGATCTCAGAGTATCAATATAAGTATCGATAGCTATCAGTTAGTGTTGCTAGTATCACAGGAATAAGTATCAATATAGTATCTTAGAGTATCAAAGTAGCTTTAGTATTTTCAGACTTCACATGCATACTCCAGGACCATCCAAGAAAGAGAAAGGTCCTTCCATCCCAGACCTCCAAACACATACCACAAAACAGCCTTGATGATGTAAATGGCTTGCCTACTCCAGAATAGGACCTGGGTGGAGACTGGGCCAGGTGGTTTCATATCACCAGGGCAGACTCTTCCGTTGTGGAGGGTGAATCTGCCTAGGGGAAGATGGACAGCCAGGCAAAGTGTGTGCGTTCCCACATGTGTGTGTGCATGTGTGTTAGATACAAACCAGGGTAGGCAGTAGCTCTATCAAGCCACCAAATAAGAAAACAGTAACTATAGGTTCCCAGTCACTGGGCAACCAGGTATAACGCTACCCCGGCTTGCTCACCTCAGCTTCTGCCCTTCCCTAAAATCCAGAGCCACTGCCAAACCCTCACCCAGAACTCTTTCCAAGGCCCCTGCCTCCCTTATCCTCCCCCCCCCCACTCTGTTCTGCATGTGCCAAATGGCTGACTTTGACCTTTGACCCAGCTGCACAGCACGCTCTGGGGGAAGCTTGACCTGTTCTCTCCCTGGAAGCAAAACAACAGGGCCATGAAAGACGCCACTTTCCTTGGGAGGAATGTGATGTCCAGCTGTTTACAACCTTATGAAAATACCCAAATAGGGCCCAGAGGGCCCAAGCATGATAGCTGAGGAAAGATTTCGTTACTGGCTACAGGGTACAGGATGCTGGACCCAGAGAGAATGCATTACTTTCTCAAGGTCACAGACAGGAGCCGGCTCTTACCCCAAGCAAACTGCATTAACGCAGACCTCTGAGCAATTCTGAGATGCCAGACTCACCTCCACTCCTCTCCAATTGAGATGGGAGGAGAGAGGGTGCCGTCTGAGCAGGCTTAGACTGGAGTCTGAAGGCTCCCCTGGCAGGACCCGGCTGCAGCGCAATCTGATTAGTGCACAACACGGGAGCCGTGATCCGATTAGACCCTCAGCCCCATCCTGCTTTCCCTGGATGGAGGTGGCTGGAGACAGGCAGATGGCGGATGGAAGAGGGGTCTGGTTTGATGCTGGAGATTAAAATGCTTCCCTGGGGAGCTGCCAGCATTCTCCTGGCTTTGGCAGCAGAGTCGGCCTGGCAACTGGAGAGAGGTCCATTTGAAAAATTAAAGATGTGAGGGAGGTAGAAATATCTCTGGAAATTTCCATCAGTGTGCTGGTGGTGGGAGGGGCTCAGCCTGGTCTCTCTCTCACACAGCACACACACACACACACACACACACCACACCACACACACCACACACACCACACGCCCAGGTTTTTTTTACAGGCTACCATCCTCCTGCTAAGCCATCTATTGGGTGCCTACCCTGGGTCTCCCAAGGAAATGAGCAACACGGAGTTTGTTTTCAAATCCAAGAAACAGTCAGAGGCAGACATTGGCGAATGCACACAACTTCCGGCCTCTTTCTCACTCTACCCAGGCTGTGTGCAGTGTAAGGAGAGTGGACAAACACTGGCCATCCCAGTGCTGAAACTTCTGCTATGTAGACCAGGGTGGGTTTCTGGGTTTGTAGACTTGCGGAGCTGGAGTTAGTTAGTGCTTTAAAAATCCAGAAAGAGGGGCTGGAGAAGTTAGCACAGCAGTTAAGAGCATTATACTCCTTGCTCTTCCAGAACACCTGATTCAATTCCGAGAACTCACATGCTGGCTCCCAACTGCTTATAGCTCCAGTTACAGAAAATCTAACCTCCAGGGACACCAGGAATACCCATAGTACACAGACATGCATACAGATATAATACATACATAGATGATAAAATGATAAAAATAAATAAAATGCAAAAGCAAAGTGAACATATTGGTAGGTACAGAGAACAGGCAAGTACTGTAGCTCTCGTGATGTCACTACATCATGATCTGCCTCCAAACTCACATGTCCAGTGTCTTTCATCCTCTTGCCTTCACCATGAATGCAAAATGTCACTTTAAAAATACAGTCTGGTATCAGGAAATGATGGTGCACACCTTTAATTCCAGCACTTAGGAGGCAGAGGCAGGTAGATCTCTAAGTTTGAGGCCAGCCTGGTCTACAAAGTGAGTACCAGGACAGCCAGGGCTACACAGAGAAACCCTGTCACGAAAACAAACAAAACACCAGTCTGACATATCAGCACTTATAAACGTTATTAAACATCATGGGCCGAGAGGTGGCTCAGGGCAGATACTTACTACATAAGCTTGAGGATTCATGTGGAGGGGCAGGGAAAGGGGTAGTGTGGACTTGTAATCCCAGGGCTGTAGAAGTGGAGACAGGCAGATTCCTGGGGCTTGCTGGCCAGCTGGGCTAGCCTAATTATCAAGTTGCAGGCTAGTGGAGACCCTGCCTCAGAAATACAAGGCTCCAGAGGGACACCCCCCCCAACTGATCTGTGGACTCGACATGCATTTACGCCTTCCATACATGAATATGCTCATGTGTGTACATGTCTCTCTCTCTCTGTCTGTCTCTCTCTCACTCTGTCTCTCTGTCTGCCTCTCTCTCTTACACACACACACAGAGAAAGAGAGAGAGAGAGAGAGATCATAAATATATTCTATCCAGAATTTCACTGTGGCCTTGGAATCTTCTTTTTTTGTTGTTTTGTTTTGTTTTTTTTTTTTTTTTTCTGAGACAGGGTTTCTCTGTGTAGCCCTGGCTGTCCTAGAACTCACTCTGTAGACCAGGCTGGCCTCGAACTCAGAAATCTGCCTGCCTCTGCCTCCAGAGTGCTGGGATTAAAGGCGTGTGCCACCAACGCCCGGCTTGGGATCTTCTTTTCTGTTCCTTCCTGGATGGCAGCTGTCACCCTGCTCTGGTCATTGTAGATGAGCCTGTGCTTCCCTTCGATTGTGGAGGTCAAAGGACAGAGGGACTGTTTGGATCCTTTACTGTGTCTGGCTACTCTAAACACTGCCCGCATCACTGCATCGTGTGGGTCAGTACATCATCCCTGGTCATAGTTGTATAGCATTTCAGTGTCTGAGTGAGCCCAGCCTACGTGTTTATTTACTTGGGGAGAGTTGGGGGTCTATGATGACTTTAACATCATAACACCGATCAGAACTTAACTCTTGCTTCTGTCGAGAAAACAGGAAAGCAATGGCTGGCCCACAGAAGAGGTTCATCTTTATTTTATTTTCTGTATATGGGTGTTTTGTCCGCATGTATATCTGTGTACCACATGTGTGAAGAGCCCAAAGAGACCACAGAAGAGCACCAGACCCCCTGGAATTGGAGTTATAGATGCTTGTACCCAGCCATGTGGATGCTGGGATTTGAACCCTGGTCATCTGCAGTAGCCAGTGCTCTTAAGTCATCTCTCTGGCTCCTTCCCCACCCCCGATCTTTAACTTGTAAAGTAACTGAACCTGTTATTTTCCCACTCCAGGGCAAGTGGTCAGTTGCTCCTTTTCCTTGCTCCAGACAGCATGTTCTGTTTATTTTTTTGTCCTTGACCACATGTTTCTTATTTTTTTTTAGGCAGAGATGGGCTTGAACCCAGGTTTTCTGTATGTTGGGCAGGCTGTACCAGCACGGTACATCCCCAGCCCTGTCGGGGTTTTTTTGTTTTGTTTTGTTTTTGTTTCTGTTTTGTTTGACCAGTGGTGCATTGGGCTACCTATTATCACATTTGAATTTGTATTTTTTTTTTCCCTAATGAATGACGACAACTTTTCATAGGCTTCTTCGCCACCGGCAAAATCTTTTCTCACGTTTTCCTAATATGATTTTCTTCTTTGACAATAAACTTTATCTCCCTAACAGCTTTAGATGTTGCAGGGAAATTATGAAGCTGTCTCTGTGTTCCCCTGGTCCCACACCAGTGCCACCATAAGCACCACCCACCATAAGGCACCGCCCACCATAAGGCACACTTTGTCCTCATGGCCAACTAGGACCCGGGTACTGCTTCCAAAGGCTGTTCTTCCGGTTTCCTCAGTTTCCCTCTACTACTTTTTTCTGCTCCAAGGTCCCACTCAGGGAACATGTGGCAGGCAATCGACACGTACTCAGGCCCTCCCTGGAGGCAATAGCTTCTCATTGATGACCTTGACTGTACTGTTCCAGAATGTTCTGCACTGACACATGCTGGGGTCCACTGTGTCCTTCCGAGTCCTCTGGTGTCTTGGTTGTTGGGTAGAAAGACCACACATGAGCACAATTTCATTGCATGTAAGAAAGCACATAGCCAGCCCAGCTCAGCACTGGGCTATAGACCTGGCTCTGCTGCTGAAGGTGTTTCTAGGTGCCTCAGCCTCCCTACCCATGCTATTCTTAGCGTCTTCTTTAGAAGAAAACGTCTCAGCACGAGCACACTCCAAGTAGGGCTTGGCACTCACCCCTTGACGACACAGGCTTGTGAACCCTGCCTGTTTTCTCTCTTACACTTTAACTCACCTATTACCTTGGCATGGACTCTGCTCTCGCATGGGTTATATAATCTGGAAATGGTCTGTATGGCTCATCATCACCCCAGTGTTGGCCTCTGGTGTCTCCTTAACGGTTTCCATGCCTCCTTCCGTATTGCCCATCAGAGTGATGCTCACTGTCTGTTCCAGGATGCCAAACTCCACTCGCACGGACACTCCAGGCTCATCATCTGCACTGTTTGCTTAGGTTTGAGGATCAGTCATTTGTGTGGAAGCCTCGATCTTGCCACAGAAAGTGGTACTAGAAACCAAGATCTGGATTCTCCTGTTGCCTCTTCCGCAACCTTCATCATACCTGAGGCTCCTGAACTAGACAGACAGCAACATGTTGTCCTCTGGGAGGCTCTACCCAATGGCTGGCTTGGATGGATGCAGATACCCACAGCCAAACAGTGGATGGAGCTTGGACACTCTTATAGACGAATAAGAGGTGGGATTGGGACCCAGAGGGGATGGGAGCTCCATAGGAAGACCAACAGAGCCAGCTAGCTTGGACCCTTGGTGTTCTTGGAGTCTGAACCATCAACCAGGGCGGGGGACATGCATGGGCTGGACCTAGGCCTCCCTGTACATTATGTAGCAGATGTGAAGTTTGGTCTTCATGTGGGTCCCAAGCAGCTGGAACAGGGTCTATCCCAAGAGCTTTTGCCTGTGAGTGGGGTGTGTTCTTCTAGCTGGGCTGCCTTGTCTGGAGGGCACCTGGCCTCACAGAAACTTGAAGTATGGGGTGGGGTGGGGGAGAGGGGAATGGGAAGAGAGACTGTGGGAGGGGTGGCTCAGAGATTAAACAGGTAAAATAAAATTTAAAAAATAAAAAAAAAGAAAACACAGGGGAGAGAGAGAGAGAGAGGGAGAGAGGGAGAGAGGGAGAGAGGGAGAGAGGGAGAGAGGGAGAGAGGGAGAGAGGGAGAGAGGGAGAGAGGGAGAGAGGGAGAGAGGGAGAAACCAAGATCTGCGGAGGCTAAAGATGTAACTCATTTGATAGAGTCCATCCCCAGCACCCTGTAGACTTGGAATTGCTGGGATACACACATAATTCCAGAACCAAGAAGTAAAGGCAGGAAGAGAGGCAAAGGCAAGAGAGGGGAGATGAAGCTGTAACAGAGATACCAGAGGCCAACACCAGGGTAGTATGAGCAACACTAATGTTGCCAGACTATGGAACCCGTGTAAAAATTCAAGGCCATCCCTATATGCATAGGGATTTTATTGACAGTATGGGCTACAAGAGACTCTGTCTTAAATTTAAAAAAAAAAAAACAAGATTAACTACATCTAAGCTCTGAATAGTTCACTACACTAATGCTCTTGAGCCCCTTGGTGGAGTAAAGGGACGTATACACAAATGTGTCTGTGTGTACATACATGCACATGTAAATATTTCAGCACGAACCTGGAGCGTATTAATGAAGCACCATTCCATTTTAATGTCCCCAGCTTCAACCTGCAGAAAGGACTGCAGGAACCCTCTGGCTTCTTTTTGCCCATGTGGTCTTTCAGGACCCCAGTGAGATGCCACCAGCTGCTTACCCAGTTGTTCAAACTTTGTACTGCATCGTGGGAATTGCTGGGCACACCCCTGGCGGATGACTTTACCATCAAGAGCCCAGGACCCTTCTTCTCCTGACCCTGCCCAAGTTAGATATCCCGTCGAGGTTGACCCCTGCCCCTCCCATCAGAGCACATTGTGAAAGGGAAACACAGGCAAAGGAGATGAGCCAGCTGTTCTACCCTGGGTTCCTCCTTTCTGGGGATGCTGACGAGGGGCCAGGACCTTGTGGATCCATGCAAGGATTTTTTTTCAAGGTTATGGCAACATTGAACCAAGAGCAAGTGTTTGTCCTAACTGGGGAAACCCCAGTGAGTACTCAGCTCTGTAAATGACTTTATCGGGGCTTGGAGGACTGCCCTCTATAACTTTAATTTTTTCAAATCCTATTTTTTATGATGGTTTTTAAATGCTTTAAACCTTCCTTGTAACCCACCACCCACCAGAGGTAGTGGGAAAGAAAGGATACAGGGGAGGGGAGGAAGTGGCCCTGTTTAGAAAAGTTCTTTGGAACAACTCCTCTGTGTTACCTGGAAATCGGCAGTTCAGTTCACAGGTCAGCAGCAGCAGCAGTTCATTCCACTCACAAACACCTCACAGATACACCCTCAGTCCAGTTCGGTAGAGTCTGGATAGCAACAGCAGTGACACAACCTAGCAGAGACAGCCAGGCCTCAGCCTCAGCTTGAGTCAGCTGGAGAGACCAATGGGAACAGCAGAAGTTCTAGGCTGTGCCTTTCTCAGGGAAGCAAAAATCAGTGATGAGATACTCACAAGCGTTGCAGAGCTAGCTGTTCCAGCAAGGCAAGCTCTGTCTGTGTCACTCTGGGGAGACCTATTTATACCCTCCAAACATCACCTGTCCTCCACGGGCCTTACCTCAGCACAGCTCTTGTCTTAGCATATGCATCCAATCAGCCCGAGTCCTTGGAAGCGGCAAGAAACTGCAGCACACTCCCAGAAGTTTTTGATGTGTTTCTTTCTAGGGAGTCCTGACAAATGCAGCTCAACTACACAGTGTAAAGTAGACCAATACATGTGTGTCCTTAGCAAAGAATCCTTCATCATCGTGTCCTTTCACGTGTTTGCTTTAGCAGAACATCGTCCTTCTTGTGTCTGCTTCAGTGAAACGTTCCTTCACGAGTCTGCCTGAGCCTTTCAGACCTGTGTCCACTTTAATGAAACGTTCCTTCATGTGTTCGCCCCAGCAAAAATCCAACCAGCTTTCCAAAGAACCTTTAAGTTTCCACTTCAGTCCTCTCTTCCTCTCTGTGGTCTCTTTGGCCTTGGGTCTTCTCTCGAACACACCCACCTAGATTCTAGGGTGTGGAGCAGTGTTCAGAGCTTGGCGGGCCTGTTTTTAACTCTGACATCTAACCTATGACCTCAGCCATCTTTACCTCTCAGGCTTCCGGGTCTATGTCCCCAGCTATAGGATACCAGTCCCTCAAAGAGCTCAGACCTTCCTGTCCTGGTTTGTTCTGGTCTATTTCTATTTCCTGCTACCACTACCAGAAAGGCCAATCCCACATCCCTGATATCCAGGTCCCCAGCATCACGGTTCCAAGGGCCCCACCAGACTTCAGTTATTTGAGGTTGGCTGAATTCGGGTTCAGGCTCCATAGCTAATCTTCAGCTGGGATAGAGAATCTTCTAAAACCCGCCCAAAGGTCAGCCCCTAGGGGTTTGGAGGATTTCCCTTGGAGGCATGTATGATCTGTGTAGTGAGTGCTATGTGTGGTTGAGGTACAGGCTTGCTTCAAGTTCTGAACATTCCTTGTAGAACTGAGGAAGTCTTGCTGGATTCAGGATCTGTGTTTGAGGGTTCATCTTCCGCTGCCAGGCCTCAGCTCTGATGTTGTGACCCAGTCCTTCTGAAAATGCAAGCCTGAGAAAGGGTACTGTGATGTCATTTTCACACACAAGAACAGCCCCACCGGCCTGCTGTAACTTGAGTCTCGTTTCTTCATGCATAATGCCACTGTAAAAGGGCTAAGGACATGATCTGCTCCTCGTTATTTTAGTCTAGGCTCTCAGAGGCCATTTGCCCATAGCTGTGAGTCATTCAGGTCTTGAGCTTACATCATTACACAAGACTAGAGAATGTCCTCTTCTATCATGGCCGCCAAGGGGCAAGCACAGCAAGAGCGAGGTTGGGAGGGGATTGCCGTTCAACCATTTCCTGTCTTGTCTTCTTCCTTCTCTTGATTCTAAGGGTGGCTGATAATCAGAGACATCCCAGAGCAGAGGAGCTCTCAGAATGGGAAAAAGAGCAGGGATCTCTGTCCATGCAGCCACCATATATAGCAGGGCTGTGGTCACTTGGCAGTCTGAGAAGCTGGGCCTCAGAGCAGTTGACCCAATGCCTTTGTGGCCCCATTTACATCTGAGCAAGCCTGAATCCTTGACTCCTCCCTTGTTTTTGTTATTCTAGCACCTTGCTCATTCCCACGTTGGTGAGCTCTGGCTGTGGACCGCTGGGTGGGTGCCTCCCCCAAGGCTGGAAAGCATGAGCTGTGGAATAATGGGGTTAAGTGTATTTCTGCCTCACCCTGGGCCGTGGTGGCAGTGAACTCTGCGTCTAGCGATTTACCTTATAAATATCCTGGTGTGTGAGTAAAACCATGAATATTCAGGTGACTTGTTCCTCACTGCTGCTAAACAAGGGCGTGGAAGTGCTTTGTGTGCTAGCGTGTAAAACAATCTCTAAGACATTGCTAAGCAGAAATGCACAGCAATGCTGGCTGGCTGGCTGACTATGGTGTGTGAGGAGGAGAATATTTACTGGCCAGACAGACTGTGCCTGGTAGCCTCTACTTGGGCTCCTCTAGCTGGGGGCTCTGCCTAGAAGCTCTGCCTGGGAACCCCTCCCCTGACACAGACCTCGTGCTCCTTTGAATGGGAGCTACAGATGGGAAAGTGGCTCCAGACTAGGTACCGTGTATGAGCAGGAAAAGACTTCTTACTGTGAACGGGGTTTGAGTCATGCAAACAAACTATCCATTTAATAGAACAAAGACTTTAGAATTGACCTGGAAAAAATATCTCACCATGATGACTCACACCTATAATTCTGGCACTTAGAAGGGGGAGGCAGGAAGATGATCATGAGTTCATGGCCAGCCTGGGCTATATAATAAGATCACGTCCAAACAACACATCTTTTAAACTCTGGAAGCTACCCTTGTTTCCAGTGTGTGTGTGTGTGTGTGTGTGTGTGTGTGTGTGCACATGCATATATGAGTGCATGCATGTGTGTATGTGTGTGCACATGCATGTATGTGTACGTGTGTGTGCATACATATGTGCATGTGTGTACATGTGTGTACATGTGTGTCTGTGTGCACACACATGTGTGTGTATGTGTGTGCATGCATATGCATTTGTGTGTCCCCTCTTATTATTCACTGACCTGAGGACACACAAACACACACAGCACACTCCCATTGCTAGTCACCTACTCCTACTATTCACCTACTTCTAGAGGTGCACTGGAGGGTCGTTCTCTACCCTGACCAATTGGAAGCCTGCTCACTTCCTTCTGCAGCAGCCGTGTGGGCTGTCTCTACCCATCCGTGGGATATGAATATTGACTGCAGGGGGCGCTGCGGAGGCCTGCATGTATCCTCTGTTTATTTCAGCAGCTTCCTCGTACCTGATCTGTTTCTATGTTTCATCTCTCAGTACTTTAACCTTTGCCTTTCTACGTGTGTGTTCTGGGCCTCTGCCAGCTGTTGCATTTACACGTGCTGTTCCATTAGTTCCCTCTCTCGTCCAGCAATGCTCTGCTTCACTCTGGGGGTACCAAGATCTGCAGCCCTGCAGCCATCTAGGCTAAGAAACCAGCCTCCACCCTCACCTCAAGTCCAGTGTGCCCCACCCCCACCCCAGTATGACACTCACCAGAACATGGCTCCTCCACCTGCCAGCCTTTGCTGAATGAGCCCTAGTGGGCTTGCCTACCCATCTCCTCTGGAGATCCTTTCGACTCCCCAGGGATCTCAGGAGTCCCCAACACTGTGACAATGGAAACAAGTACTTCCTTTTCCCCTGGGGAAAAATCAGAAGCACTCAGCAACTGGAGGTGGCTAAGTCACGATTCCAAACCCAGTCACAAAGCAAGCTCAAGGCTTATATTCCCACCTGGGTGTAATAGCAGGATTGGCAGATAGCCCAGCAAGGACACCCCCCCCCTCATAGCCACCCTCACCCAAGTCATCACCACTGTCCCTGAGGTCCCCACTGCTACATCCTCCAAACTCCTGTACTTCCAACAGCAGGAGGCTGGGCATTGCTTGGTTTAGTCTTAGTGCAGCATTTCGAGAATTCAATTAGTTTTAATTAGTACAGATTTAATCCATTTTAATTAGTTTTAACTAATTGTAAACTCTTAATTAGTAAAAACTCGGGCTTTACACCCAAGAATTTCAGACGGAAGACTCCCCTTTACCAGTTGGAAATAACACGGACATGGCAGATGTTGGGAAGTGGCAATCAGGGCCTGATTCCTTCACAAGGCCTATGCCCCTTGCTGGCTGCCTGCAATATGCCTGTCAGCTTCCATTCCCACCTGAGGATGCTCGAGTGATGCTTTGATCACGTGGACTGGGTCCTAAAGGCTTCTGCCTATATGACATAATATGTCTCTCTATCACTCCCTACTCTTTCCACAGGATCCTTGGAGTCTGAAGGGCACTTCTCCTGGCTCCCCAAGTCCCTGGTCCTTCTTCCCAGCTCTGTAAAATCCTGCCACCTTTATGCTTTGGGGCTTTTACCATGACCTATGTATGACCTTTAAGGTTGATCCTGGATGCCTGCCCACTGAAGATATGAAATTCAGAGAGATTCCCTAATACCTCTGTCACTCCCTCATCTACTCTACTCCCCCCAAAAAATATTGGGGAGCCAGGATGCTGAGGCAAAGTGCAAGGACTGGCCCTGCCCTGCCTCCTCCTTACCATCCCCTCCTGTTCCCCGCCCTTCCCCAGATGTCTTAGTCCTGGGGGCTCAGAGGACGAAGAATGGTGAGAAAAACCTCTAGGTCTGGAGTCAGTGCCCTGGACTGATGTCACTTCACTTCTGTGACAATAGATTTCCAGCTCTGTCTACTAGAGATGTGACCCTGCCAGCTGGGGGTGTGCCTCAAGCTGGCATTGCGGGACCACCAAAAGCAGGGACACCTAGAGACACTTAGCATACATGAGCAAAGCAGGAGGGGGTATTCTTGGTCATACATCCTCCACCTCAGATCACAGCCCAGCCAAAACAGGAAGCAGGGGACCAGGTATTTCAGGGAAGTGTGGTTTCTGCAGCTATTCTGCCTTTTGTAGCCTTGGAGCCCGTTTAACCTCAGCTCCTCTGCCCCATAGAAAGAGGCTGAGCCCGAGACACAGCACCAGCCTTTGACAAGGCTCTATATCAACCTTGAATTTCAGGAAAAACAACTAGAGAAAAGTCAAGTTCCCGAGGTGCAGCGTGAGGAAGCATTGCTTAGAAATACTAGCAAAATAAAAGGAGACAGTATTTTGGAAATAGGAAACTGGATCTGTAAACATTGTCAGCTAACAGGAAACCCCCAGGGAGAGGAGGAGGAGGCAGAGGAATGGTTGCCGATTCTCAGTTTTCACTAGGAAAAAAAGAATAGGATCAACATACAGTGTTAGAGTTGGCCAAATTGAGACAGAACTCAGAAAGCAAACTCACGCTAGGGCAATTCTTATCAATTCATCAAAGGCAATAGAAAAAAATAATACTTAGTGCTATTAGCAATAGCCAGAGGCAGGTGCCACTCAAGCATCCATCATAGGTGATAGGCAAAGGGAAAGAGGCCCATGCACACAATGGAGACTTACTCATCCTTTCAAAGGAAAAGTGTTCTGGTGTATGCTATACAGCATGCCAGGATCTTGAAGACATTGTGCTAAGTGAAACAAGCCAGTCGCAGGAAAGGCACGGTCGATTTTGTTCACCAGGTTCCTGCTGTCATCAAACCACTGACACAGAAAGCAGAGAGGTGGCTGTAGGGGCTGGAAAGTGGAGAGATTGCCAGTGTTTTAATAGGGTCAGAGCTTCAGTGCAGGGTGATGGGGGTAGTCTAGAAATGGCGGTTATGACTGTATAGCCATGTGAAGGATTCTGCTGTTTGTCCGGTTACCTGAAAATGATTCAAATGGTAAATTTCATGTTATATATGTTTTACCATTCATTAAGAATAAACGTAACAACAGACTGGCCTGGGTTAGGGTGGGATGGGGGCCAGCTGTGAGGCCGAGGACCACCCTGCTCTTAGTCCACTGGGACTTGACACCTGGGAATTCTCTCAGGTTGGCCGGGGATGCAGCCTCAGATGTAATCACTGTATACTCTTGATGCCTGGTGATGTGTCCTCTCCTTAGAACAGCGATCCTCAACCTTCTTAATGCTGTGAGCCTTTAATACAGCTCCTCACATTGTGAAGACACCCCCTCCCATAACCATAAAATTACTTTTGTTGCTGCTTCATAACTGTAATTTTGCTACTGTTCTGAATCGTAATGTAAATATCTTTTGGAGACAGAGGTTGGCCAGAGGGGTCGTGACCCACAGGTTGAGAACCACTGTCTTAGACCTCACCCCTGGGCAGCCACATCAGGAAGGACCTGACAGAGCTCATCGTGTAGAACACACTAGTTTCCCAGGCTATTCTGGGGAAGAGGCACCCTCTGGGGAAGGTCTCCACAGCCTGCTAGCCACCAGATCCAGCAGGGCCATGTTAAAGGACAGAAGCTGCACTGATCTCAAGCTAAGGGCCAACCAAGGCTTCCTCTCAACCTCAGATCCATCTTTGGATAGGGCAAGGCAGGTTTAGGAGGTTGGGGGGTGGGGGGGGCTATGTTAGAGTGTTCTGCGCACACACATTTTGAATTTGAGGAATCTATACCCTTGGGTTTGCTGGGGGGTAAGGAGCTGTGTCCCAGGCTAATGTAAAAGAGACTCAATGCCCTTTGTCTCCTGAAATGTCTTCCTGCTAGCAACAACAAGGATGAACCGCTGGTTCCTTCTGTCTAAAGGCCCCATGGACCATTCCGAGTCAAGGACAGTCTCAAGCCAAGACCTTGGTTCTAGCTCCCAATTTTGAGCCAAGTACCTCCTGTATGCCACTGTGGATGGTAGTGGGTAGTGATGATGTCCCTCCTCCCAGGAGTCTCAGGTCAGCGGCATCCTGGGATTGAAAGCCAGAGGTAGGTCTCTTGGGACTATCCTGACCTGAACTGGGGGAGGTGTTATCCCTCTGCTCCATTGTGCCTAATCTGACCCAGTAAAACCAACCCCTCATGTGCCCTGAAGTCACTGTGTGACCACACTGCCCCCTAGTGGCAGAATGGTACACCTCCCTGCACCGGCAGCCATCCAGTTCCATTGGGTTTTATTATCTCAATGATACATGCAGCCTATCAGTGAACGGTGTGCTTCCTACCACCATGGAGAGACATAAAAACTGAGATCAGAGAGTTCTTTGTACAGTGATGCCTAGTACGCGACTCCTCTCTGCCTTCCAAAGACTGCATGCATTCTGGGAATCCAGAGAGCTGTGAAACAGACCCTCGGGTTCCAGGAACGAAAGGCACTGGAACTCAATGGGAGGGGAAGGAAGCGTGTGCAGGACCCAGTAGAGCCCCGAGCAGCAGACAAGCTCCCTCATCCCATCCTCGGCTCCAGGGGGGCTCAGGAAGAGCTCACTTGGTCGGTTGTCAGCCTCTGAGCTGGGCCATGCACGGCAGTAACGATGGCTGCTGTGAAGTGGGTCAAGATGTCTGGCACTCAACTGGACGCCGGTGGCATGTGAGACTAAAGGATGTCACCAACCCCCGCCTGATCCCATTTCCCCCAACCACAGCCATATGTAACAGGTTTGGGACATTGTAGACTTCTACTTTTGAGTATCTGGTTCTTTCCAGGTAAACTGGCCCACATTCTGACTATTTTAACTGATCTTGTCCTGCAGACTCTGCCTCTGTGATTTTTTTTAAAGGTGGAGAGATATATAGAAAGATAACCAGTGTCAACATCTGGAACACCTGCATATACATTTGTCCAGGCATGTGCACTCGGGGAGGGAGAGAGAGAGAGAGAGAGAGAGAGAGAGAGAGAGAGAGAGAGAGAGAATCACAGCCCTGAAAATATTCTAATCAGTCTTCTGATTGAGTCATGGAAATGAAGCCAAAACAGCAACCTATCCATAGACCAATGAATGGGTGTGAGTTCGTAACACACGCACCCACGCATCTCACCCAAGAACATGCAGAGGAAAGCTAATCATTAATCATTCTTGAGCTGTATTATTCATAGAGGAGTGTGTGTGATTCAAACATGCTACACGTGAACACTACCTCTTAGCTCTAGGACATTGCGTACCGCCTGTATCCAAAGGCCAATGTCCTACTACCCAGCTGGCCATGTTTCCTCCCACCCGGGCCTCCTGGGGCCCAGCTTCCCGCTGCTGTCTCCCTCCTAGCTGCATTGGCCTGACTCCCAGTAGGGCAGTTAGGAGCTTGCAATCTCTTCCACCCCAGGCCTTTCACCCATGCATGGCAGAACAGAAAAACCATCTTTATTGAGGTGCAATTCACAAGTAAGAAACACTCAGTCATGTGATTAAGGTTGCTGTACCTAATGACCACATTCTGCCTGTCAAGAGAGTTCACATGTAACCCAAGAGCCCAGCCCTCCCCAGTATCCTCTGCTAGCCACAGGCTTCCTGGCAGAAGAGAGCCTTGCCATTGGACAGGGCACACAGGAGGGACTCTTGCCCTGGGATGCAAGGATGTCACCAACCCCCGCCTGATCCCATTTCCCCCAACCACAGCCATATGTAACAGGTTTGGGACATTGTAGACTTCTACTTTTGAGTATCTGGTTCTTTCCAGGTAAACTGGCCCACATTCTGACTATTTTAACTGACTATTTTAACTATATCAACAACACTGTAATTCTGAAGAGTCACCACAGAGGCCATGGGATTGTCCCTTAGGTCCTGCCACATGTCTGGGTTGCTGTTAGTTGTGAACAGTTTTGAATAAAAGTGCATGAGCCTTGTAGGAACATGCTTTGCTCCTCCTGAGAAGGGGGACAGAGTGTTGGACACACTTGACTTTTCCAGAACAGACATGCCCTTGCCACCCGTGATTGCTGCGTGTTGTCGCCAGCACTTAGCACTGTCTGGTTTTAAGTATTCTTGAGGGCACACGTTGATTGGTGAGGAACGATAGTGATATTAGACACACTTTCACACGCTCAGACTCAACTGTTCAGACCTTACATATTTTACTTTTATTACATTTATCTAGTGTGTGTGCATGCTTGCCAACACACACACACACACGAGTCAGCAGACAATTTGCAGGAGTCAGCACCTCTGTGTGGGTCCCAGGAATCTAGCTCAATTTGTCAACCGAGGTAACAAGTGTCTTTAACCCCTTTGATGGCCCAGATGTTTCGTATTTTAAAAATTGGGCATCCAGCCAGACGTGGTGGCACACGCCTTTAATCTCAGCACTTGGGAGGCAGAGGCAGGTGGATTTCTGAGTTCGAGGCCAGCCTGGTCTACAGAGTGAGTTCCAGGACAGCCAGGGCTACACAGAGAAACCCTGTCTTAAAAAAACCAAAAATAAAAAATAAAAAATTGGGCATCCCATTTTCTTAGTTTCTTAATTCTCTCTTTTGGAGACTTTGCTTCCTGGATCCTTAATGCCTGCCTAAAGGAAGCACTCTTGCCTTTGGCATCCTATTTGGGAAGATGAGGACTCTTTTTTAAATCCCAGAACTTAGTACAGAAGTTTGGATGCTGAATGTCCCCTGAAGGCCCATGTGCTCAAGGCTTTGTTCCCAGTGTGGTATTACAAAGAGTGGTGGCACTTTTTTTTCCCTTGAGACAGGGTTTCTCTGTGTAGCCCTGGCTGTCCTGGAACTCACTTTGTAGACCAGGATGGCCTCGAACTCACAGACATCCAACTGCCTTTGCCTCCCAAGTGCTGGTGTGTCCCACTATTCATAGCTGTTGATGGTATCTATAAAGGGTGGGAAATCTTTAGGTTACCAAGTGCACACCTTGACCTTGAAGGGAGCTGTTCAATCCAGCATTTTCCTGGTTCCTTTTGCTTCCTGGCTGTAGCCTGAGCAGCTGTGGGGTTCTACCAGCTCCTGCTGTGGCCCTCTGCCTCACTACAGACCCAAAGCAATAAGGCCAAGTCACTATCGCCCAAGATAAACCTCTCCTTTTGATCAGCTAATTGTCGCAGGACTTCTGTTCAGCGATAAGGAGGCATGTGGACTGCCATAGGACTCCTTAGGATGATGGAAATGGACCACACCCAAGTTTTCCAGTCCACAGCCAAGAGCTTTGGGCAGCAGGCAAGCACGAGATGTTCACTAGGCAACTGGAGTTTACTGAAGCAAATGTAAATGGTGTTATCTTCTAGTTTAGGTACATGACCCATTTGAAGTTGTATTCATGAGTACAGATAGATCGGTTTTGCCCACCGCCCCACCGCCCCACACATACACACACCGAGCTGGGAATGGCAGCCTGGGTCTCATGCAAGTTGGGCAAGCTCCTGTCGCAGAGCTACCTCATTCCTGGTGTCTGCTCCAATCCCATGGTGACCTCAGTCATTCTTGAACTCCTTGAGTTCTCAAGACTGTCTTTCCTCAGTGAGACACTTTTTCAGAGAAATTTTTGGTTGAGACAGGGTCTCTTTACTCATTCCTGGCTGTCCTGGAACTCATTACATAGACCAGAGTGGTCTCTGACTCACAGAAAACTGCCTGACTCTGCCTCCTGAGTACTGGGATTAAAGGTATGAACTATCATGCACAGCATTTAGCCTTTTTTTTTTTTTCCCATGAGCTTTTGGTTCTCTTGCCTCTACTTCTTGAGTAGAGTCCTGGGATTGCCAATAGATTTATTAGGAATTTTTTTTCCTGAGAACTGAAGTTTTTAGCAAAGCAAACAAACCACACATGCTGGTGTCGAGGATTTCACAAGAGCGATCCACTGGTTATAACCTTAACGTTGTGACATGCTGGAATGTTGCAGATCCACAGCTGATTTCTCTTGGGCTAGGTTTAGTTCCCTGAATAGCAGTCATTGCCCACTGCTGTGTCTGACCCAACACCCTTTGGATTAAATAAAGCCTTTAGAATGTATTAACGGCTTCTGCCAACCCTGAAGCTAAGAATATCCTCAGAGAGCATCCAAAGCCCATAGCAGAGACTCCCTTGCTTGTCTGTAACCTGCCTACCTAGTGTTTCCACCAATGGACTTGGGAAATACCTTGGCATCCTTTTGTTCTGTGGGCATAAAAGTTTGTGCAACTGCTTCTATGTCGGAACATGTTATCCCGAGCAACCAGAATCTGCATTCCTTGGCTTGGAATAAACCATCCCATTCTCAAAGGGGAAGATGGGAGGGATGGGGGCTCCTTCATAGTCTGTATTATGAAGACATGCTTGAACTCCACGTTGTAAAAAGGAGTTGGGGATCCATGTTATGAACTGCCCAGCATAGACATGCTGCTAATGACTTGTTTGTTCTGTATTAACCCTTCCCAGCCCAGGTGGCTCTGAGGTGTACAAGGCTGGCACCAGGAGAAACCAACTTGACTCAGCATTTTAAGAAGTGCCTGAGCCCAGCCATCCACAAAAGGAGGGAAGAGAGAGAGCAAGGCGTGGTTAACAGGAGAAACACAAACATCACAAGTTCAAATGTGTGCCTGACCACCAGACAAGAGGGACAGGACTGAGCTCTGGAAAGACCTGAATCTCTAGTTCCCTCTCACGTTCTCCCTGTGTAGCTGCCGGCCAGAAATGAGATGCAAGATTGATGTCTAGGAAAAGAATGGAGGAGGAAGAAAGTAATGTCTAGGCCAGCCAGACTACTGAAATCTGAAGGGGCACCAAGGACCCTGGCTGAAGGTCCAGGCTCAAGAAGGGCCCCACTCATCACCTTTTAGGACCTCAGAGGTGTGTGTGTGTGTGTGTCAGTGTGTATCTGTGTTTATCTCTGTGTGTGTCAGTGAGTGTATCTGTGTATGTTTGTGTGTGTGTGTATGTGTCAGTGTGTATCTGTGTGTATCTCTGTGTGTGTCAGTGAGTGTGTCTGTGTATGTTTGTGTGTGTATATGTGTATGTGTCTGTGTGTGTGTTTGTGTCTGTATGTCAGTGTATGTCTATCTCTATATGTGTCTGTATCTGTGTGTGTGACAGCAGGCCCCTCACCAGGCTGCTGCTATACGTTATTTCCTTGCTGACAGGGTATAGCAGACATTTTTCCCTCTCACTGACAGCATCCAGACCTGTGCTAGAGCAGAGGCTAAGGGGACCTGTGGATTGGGAGGGGGCAGCAGGTCTCCTGAGGTGCCCACTCAGAACCATCCAGAGTCCTGGACAGAAGAGACACCATCTACCATAACAGATTTGAGACACCCTGCCCAAGATGGCCTCCTAAGCTGAGCTTGAGAGCCTCTGTTCCACCATGGCCTCCCAAATGCTGGTCCTGAGGCTCTCAAGACCCAGAAGTGACAATAGGGCTCCCAAGCAGAGGAAACCAGCTGCCTAGTCTCCTGTCCCCACCGATGCCGATGTCAGAGCTGATAAAAGGACCATACTAGGCCTACTCATTTGTCCAAGTAGCTGTCTCAGTCTTGCTTCAGCAGCCACATGTCACTGATGCAGGGGCTATAGAAAAGGGATAGTCGCTGCCTTTAAGGCATCCAAGATTCACCTTGGCCACTGGGATGGTATGGTGGGTTCCTCTAGCACATAGCACGGATGCCTTCCAGAGCCCTCCCTCCTCTGTTCTTTCTCTCCCCTTTCCATACTCCCTCACTGGACTTCCCACCTTAGGCCCAGAGTTTACTCTGCCAAGGCTGAATGATCACCTTAGCTCCTCCCCCTTCTCTGGATATGTTGCAAACTGACCATTGCCCCTGCATAGCAGCAGGACTCAACTCTTAATATTCCTTTTCTCCACTGGCTTAAGGCCATCTGGCTGCCCTTTGGTACTAAGTCCTCCTGTCCTGGGAACCCCACTCTTGAGGGAACAGATGGTCCTCCCTGCTTCAAAGTGTGTCCTTCTGAACCTGAAGGGTTTGGCCAGGAGCTAGATGGGGCCACTCCTAATGTCATGGAACCTATAGGATCCTTATGGGAGGCCAGCAAGTAAGTGGCCTCTGAGTAAATTTCCTCCCCAGAGTGTCTTCCAGGCTGGGTCAGAAACAGATGCATCTCTTAGGTCAGGTCATGTACTTGGTGCGTGGGCTAAGCTTTGTTTCTTAGTATTACTACTGCTATGATAAAACACCATGAAAAGGTTTATTCAGCTTTCAGTTCCACATCATTGTTCATTTTCAAAGGAAGTCAGGACAGGAACCTGGAGGCAGGAGCTGATGCAAAAGCCATGGAGGGTGCTGCTTCCTGGCTTGCTCCTCATAGCTTGATCAGCCTGCTTTCTTATAGGACCACCAGCCCAGGGATGGCCCCACCCACAATGGTGTCCTCCCCCATCAAACATTAATTGAGAGACTGCCTTACAGGGGGATCTTATGGAGGCATTTTCTCAATGGAGGGTTCCTCCTTTCAGATAATTCTAGCTTGTGTCAAGTTGACATAGAACCAACCAGCACAACCGACCGTTGGTCAGCTTGATACACAAACACACCACTGTGAAGCTACACCCTTTCCTTTCCTGTTCTTCCCCAAGATCACAAGTAACGTCAACTCTAAAAGTCCCACAGTCTTTGAAAATCCAAACACTTAAAAAAAATTCAGTCTTTTCAGAATAGCCAGTCTTGCTTAAAATTCAAAGTTTTCAAATTAAAAGTCTCTCAGGGCTGGAGAGATGGTTCAGTGGTTAAGAGCACTGGCTGCTCTTCCAGAGGTCCTGAGTTCAATTCCCAGCAACCACATGGTGGATTACAACTATCTGTAATGAGATCTGATGCCCTCTTCTGGTGTGTGTCTGAAGACAGCGACAGTATACTTACATACATAAATAAATAAATCTTTAAAAAAGATTTTTAAAAAACACCTTGTAAAAAACAAATTTAGGCTGGGCGGTGGTGGTGTACGCCTTTAACCCCAGCACTCGGGAGGCAGAGGCAGGAGAATTTTTGAGTTCCAGGACAGCCTGGTCTACAAAGTAAGTTCCAGGACAGCTAGGGCTATACAGAGAAACCCTGTCTCGAAAAAAACAAAACAAAAACAAACAAACAAACAAAACCAAAAAAAAAAAACCCCAACCAAACCAAAATACCTTGTAAAAAAGATTAAAAGTCTCTCAACTGTGGGCTTCTGTAAAATCAAAAATAAATTAAATACCTTCCCACTTCAAGAGGGAAGAATCAGGGCACAATTACAGTCAACTCAAAATAAAACTAAACTCTAACAGTATAGATTACTCAATGCCCAGTGTCTGGGATTCACTCACCATCTTCTGGGCTCCTCCAAAGGGCATGTCTCTGACTCTGCCCTCTTCAGCACACATAGCTTGTCTTCTTAGGTTCTGATTGGCTGTACTTCTCTGCTGTTTGGAATCCCCCAGTACTGGAGTCTTCTGCTGTAACTGGGCTCCACTTTCACCAGGAGCCTCTCCTGAGCTCTCTTAACCCTGCCATGCAGTGCCAAGCCTCAGCTACTCTCCACTTTCACACCTTTGAAACCACCACCACCACCTAAGTGATTCTCACACTACCCAGCTCGGCTGCCAACAGGAGGTGCAACCTCGGCCACCTCTGAAACACAGCCTCTGTGTGCTGACCCTGAGGAAACATTTCCTAGATTTCACCTCAGTGATGCTGGTCTCGTCTTAATCACAGCTGATTCATTAGTGCCAGCTGACCAGCATCCATTGTCCCAGCCAATCCAAGGTTTTACTTTAGAGGTTCTGGTTTCTTGTTAATCCCAGCTAACTCTTCCGCTCCAGTTGACCAGGCACCACAGATCCCTCACACAAATGGCCCTGTAGAGTCTTTGCTTCTCCCTGAAACTTCACAAGCCAGGCTGTGGGAAGCCACATGTGCCATTGCAGGGTGGAGCTGGCTTCCGACGGCCACCACGCATACATAGGCAGTAAAGTTTTTTTGCCAAGATGAGGTTTTGAGAATTAACCAAAATTAACCAATCAGATGAGAGAGAAGTTAACCAATCAGATGTAGGCATGCAAATGAGGTGGTAAGCATAACCCAAGCACAACCAATCTGGGTGTGAGACACGCCTCTCCTAGGCCTATATAAGCAGCACCAGTTCTGGGCTTGGGGTCTCTTCACCTCTGAATCAAGCTCTCCCAATAAATGTGCGCAGAAGGATCCTGTTGCAGCGTCGTTCTTGCTGGCGAGTCAGGGCCAGCCTCTGAGAGAGACCAGGCCTCTTGTCTGCACGGATCTCAACATTCTTCCCTTCCAAACTCCTAAGAACAGCTCACCAAACTCTCAACCCTCAATGGCTTTTCTAGCACAAGGCTCCTCGTTAGGATTACTATTGCTGTGGCGAGACACCACGAAAGCTTTGATTGGCTTACACTTCCATATCCCTCTTCATCACCAAAGGAAGTCAGGACAGGAACCTAAACAGAGCAGGAACCTGGAGGCAAGAGCTGATGCAGACGCCATGAAACAGCCTTGCTTACCGGTTTGCTCCTCGTGGCTTGCTCAGCTGGCTTCCTTATAGAACCCAGGATCCTCAGCCCAGGGATGGCACCACCCACAATGGGCTGTGCCCTCTCCCACCAATCACTAATTAAGAGACTGCCCTACAGCTGGATGTTATGGAGGCATTTTCTCAACTGAGGCTCCCTTTTCCCCGGTTGCTCTAGCATGTGTCAAGCTGACATAAAACTCGCCAGCACATCTTGTTGAGGGAAGGCTATGGTTCTGTCTGAGAGGGATGTCTTCCTCTACTCTAGTATACGCTTAGATTTCCACTGTGCGTTGGGACACCTTGTGCTGCTGGTAGAGAGAGGTGGACTCTTGGAAGCAGTCACCCCAGTAGATTCTGACCTGGCCCTTTATGGTGAGGTGATGTGAGGCCTGGCTTTTCTGGAGCTGGGCAAAGGCTAGGCAGGCCACCTCAGCCAGGTCCTTGATCCGGAACAATATGGACTTTGGGACCATTAGCAGTGAGCACAGTTGCTGGGCTCCCTGGCTGGAATGAGCATGGCAGGGAAGCCCTGTGCTGTTCTTTCTCTCCCTGGATCTGACTGTGGCAGCTCAAGTGTTCTCAAGTGAGCTGGACAGTGGGAGGAAATGGCAACTGGGCTGCTTTCCCTCATGAGCCCTGCCAGCCAGAGGCTAGGATGGTGACAAGTGCCCATCTTATTCTTCAAACGCCTCTGCATAGCAGTCATGCCAGTCTATCTTGCTGGTAGGAGGTGCGGAGCTAGAGGACTCCCCAGAAGCACCCCTGAGCTGGGGTGGGCTGCTTGTTCCTAACCTCAGAGCCCAGCCCCCACTAGGCAGCCTTGCCTCTCGCTGGGAAATGGTCTGGAGAGGTAGGGTGTTAGCAGACTAGCCCAGGTCCGTGGGTTCACAACCTGTGGGGGAATCAAATGACCTTTTCACAGGAGTCACCTAAGACCA
Organism: Mus caroli; assembly: GCF_978045245.1. NCBI lineage: Eukaryota > Metazoa > Chordata > Mammalia > Rodentia > Muridae > Mus > Mus caroli. The sequence continues at coordinate 75,331,554 of NW_028227264.1, forward strand.
TTAGAAAACACAGATAGATATTTGCCATTATGACTCATAACGGTAACATAATTACAGCTATGAAGTTGCGCCAAAAATAAATGTATAATTGGGGGGGGGGTGTCACCACAACGTGAAGAACTTTATTAAAGGATAACAACATTGGGAAGGTTGAGAACCTCTGCTCTGGATGATATTGGATGGGCAGAACCCACGTGTCCTCTAGGGGTAGTTATGCTGTTATCAGGCAGTGAGTTAGGACGGTCTTCCAGGGTTTGGTACCCTATGGGATTGAGCTGCAGAGCTCACACATGCTCCTCCAGATATCTGTGGCTCTGCAAACTTCAGGCCTTGCTGCAGCAACTGCGACTAGAACTTATAGGCTGGTTTGGGGTTTAGCTCGTGGCTCATCCTGACCCCTCCCACCTATGGCTCCTTCCTGGGTAACAGCTCTCACTCCCATGGGCCAGACTGAAGGCAACTGCCATGCTAACACTAGCACTTAAACAAACAGTAGGTCACTTTATATCCAAGAAACCATTCCTCAAAGCACTTACTACATTCCCAAAAAATGACCATGCCGGCTATACGGAGCCTTCTCAGCGCCAGCATCTGATATTTTAGACAGCAGACATCCCGGAAACTTCCTCGTTCTTCCCCAAGTCTTCTCCAAATGACCCAGGGTGAGTGGGGTTGGGTGGGGTGGGGGAGGCTGGAGAGATGGCTCAGGGGTTAAGAGCACTGGCTGTTCTTTCAGAGGATCCTGGTTCAATTCCCAGCACCCACATGGCAGCTCACAATTGATACAGGGACCATTCTACCTCTGGTCCACCTACAAGGTGCAGCTCCTTCAGGAATCCTAACACAGGGATAAACAGGGCTGCAGGAAGCCCAGTGCCCTGGAATAGATGCTGCGCTTATCAGTATCTTCCTCTCTGTGACATATGGGCCATGTAGACTGGGTACCACTACCTGCTCCTGTGGGTAGGGTGTCCTCACTGAACCCCAAAGGGGCACAGACCTGTCTGCCACAGAGATAATCACAATCTCCCTCCACACCCCCTCTACCTCCTTTACCTTGCCCTTCAGGCTGTAAGTAGTAAGTGGCCCGAGGGTGTAGGTAACCGACACAGCCAGATATGGGAGTCTTCCAGCTCACCCTAAAATTCCTCCAGCTACCTGACCATCAATTCCAAAGAATGTGACATTTGTTCCTGTCCCTTTCAACTCACAAGGACTTGCATTGCTGGACCAAGTCTGGCATGGTTAATGGCAAGGGTCTTGCAGATTTCCCAGGCAGGAGGTGGGGGTAGCAGCCAGCCCCAAGAGCACATGCATGCCTGCTGCCAACTTGTAGAGAGGAGCCATTGCGTTTTCCAAACGCCCCATGAGGCCCGCCATTGCTTTCCACAGCTCTGGCCGGAGAAGCACTCTAGCTTCCTGATTCCCTTGTATAGCAACTAGGTGGCCAGCACCTTTGCATGTACCAAGAAGGCCCAAGTCCAGAGGGGTGTGGCCGCCATGGGTTGGGGAGGAGCCGTGCTGGTGTGGAGACTGGGTGCTCACACCTGGGACCCCATTCCTATAGATGACCATACCTATAGTCTAACCTCCGGGCACCCCACCCACCACCTTGGGAATCTATTAAACCAGAGTTGCTGGTCGGCCATTCCTCTTTGGACCCATGACCCTCCCCATTCGTTCTACTTTGCTCCTAAAGTGCATGGTTTCTCTGGGTCTGTCTTCCAGGGCAGCTAAGGCAGTGAGTGACCCTGCCCTCGCAAGTACTCCGCCAAAACCCATCAGGAGGAAAGAGGCTGGCTTCAGGGAGCCCCGCCCTTTCCCAACCCACCTCAGGCTGCTAGCAGCCTCCCACCTGCTGAGCATCAGCTGAACATCCCTGCTGGGGTGAGAGTTTGGAAGATTGGGGGATTGGTGGTGAAGGAGGGTGGGGTGGGGCCTAAAAACGCTTAGGCCAGACTTCTGTCCCTGTTAACAGTCAAGTAGGTTGATACAAGGTGAGTAAGGTTGTGTGTATGTCTGTGTGTGTGTAGGGGCTCTCCATGCATAGCCCAGAGCAATCTGTCGGTGCCCTTGGAACCTAAAGAAGCGCTGATACCCAAACGAGGGGCGTGCACAGCTGGTGCAGCGGCCAATGCCTTGGTGCTTGGAATGAATGCTTTAGCAGGTGGTCGCGGGGCGCTCGTCTCAAGAGGAGCCGGACAGAGCCAGCGCAGACTTCTGCAGGCCAGCAGGGGTCAGGGGCGGACCCGGGGAGGGGCCTTGGTCTTAGGCCGGGCGGTCACCTCTGTGCTCGATCAGATCAGGCAATCTGCTGCGAGCTGAGACCCGGTCCAGCGCTGGACGGGTAGGGGGCTCGTAAAGGGGCTCAGGCGGGCTGCGGGGCCCAGGGGTTGGGTGAAGAGGAGACGGGATGGAAGGGGGCGGGGAAGAAGGGACTTAATGGAGAGGCGGACAGAGAGGGTCGGCTTGAGGAGGAAGCACAGGAGCCGGAACAGTGGGCGAACGTACTGAAGGGGGCCTGGAGTCTAGAGATGTAGGGTCTTAGGGCACAGGCTAGCAGATGCGCCACCGGTCGTCCGCTCCTCAGGGAACCACATGACCCACGCGGTAGCTAATCTCCAAGTGTGGAGGGCGCGTGCATGAACCCCCTGTGGAAGTAGCTGCGGGTGTAGCCAGGTGTTTGCCCCGCCTCCTGGAAGTTCTGCGGCTGCGCCTCCTGTCTACCACATTGGTCACTCCTTCGGGGCGTGGTCAGTCAGGTAACCACGCCTCTCCATGCGGCCCTTGAGCCTACGCGCGGGTTTTTGGGTGTTGTAGTCTGCGTGTGCTCGAGCTAGAACGCCGGCTACTGGCTGAACCAGCTACAGGCCTGTGGGACGCAGAGCTAGGAATCCATTCTATGCGTGCCTGGGGAGCCACGGGGTAGTGCAAGGTACGGTTCTGTTCCTTCCGGTGTCCTGAAGACGAAAGCGGGCTGAATTCTCCACTACAGAGGACCGCGGAGTCCTTGGCGTGACTACAAAGCTCCGGGCAGGGTTTGTAGCGTGCGGAAGGCGCATGCGGGGTCTGCTGGGTGGAAGACAAGCAGAAGTCTTTGGGGTGCATAGGGGCAGTAGGGTAATTGTGGGACACGGGCTAGTATCTGTGGGGTGTCAGGGTCCTTGTGTGAATACAGAGTATAGGTGAGGACCTCAGCGGTACGAGCCCCGGGGCAAGAGTCTTGAGTGCTGGCCGGCATCCTGGGCTCATGGTTGCAGAACCGTCGGGAGGGTAAATCCCCAGGCTGCCTAGTGGGACCTTTGAGCGCCATTTCTCTCCTTGTCATTCCTCTGGAAAGGAGTTCTTTTGCTTTCAAAGTATCTTCCTCAGGTCAGGAATCACCACGTGCGCCTGCCCCAGCGACTTTAGAGCACGTGTTGCCTGCAAGGAAACCCCACTGCCCACGCCCTGGACGTGGCGCGCCTCCAAGGCTCATTGTTTAGCTCAGAGGTTGTAGGCACCCTGACAACTGTTAACAACTTCCCTTTGGAACAAGGTGGAATCTGCAGCTTGTACAGCTGCCTGTAATAGCCAGTCTTTTCTGTACTTCCAGCATCTCTGTGACAGGGATAGTAGTCTTGGTTAATAGCCTAGGAATAAACCATATTCACGTGACTCCTCACCCTGTGAGTGTGCCCATCCTAACTTCCCTGTCTTCACGATGCTGGTCGGAATCTCAGCGGGCTAGAAGATGGTTGTGGGCCTTCTCTCAGTGGAGAGGATAGACTAAATCCTTAGAGTTGCTTGCCTGACTGTTAAGAAGTAGCCTCCTCCCAGTGAGACTTCAGAACTCTGGGAGCAGCTCAGATGGACTCAGCAGGGCACAGAGCCTCTGACTTTACATAGCCTCATGCATTCTCCGGGCTAGGGAGCCGGATGTGTGCCTTCCAACAAGGCACTGGGGCTGAGGAAAGAGATTGATTCTGGGCATTTGAGCCTGTGGCAAAGATACAGTCAACACTCAGCCACCACAATGGGAGAGGGCATTGGTGTTTGTTTTCCCCTTATACAAAAGGAACCTTCCTGTTTCAAGATAAAACGAAAGTGGGCCTTGGAAAGAAGTTTGTGAACAGTTGTATTCCACACTTCTTACCCATCTCCACCCGTACCCCCATCTCTCACACTGGTGCTAGGCTGGTCAGAAAGGACTGTGTAGTGCCCCTCCCCTGACACCACAACCCACCTGGGCTGCCAAGGATTTCTTTCAGTTGCCTGGAAGAGGTTGCAAGTTAAGCCACACGATGCTCAGGGCATATGGAGTCCGGGTCCACTGTGAGGGCTGCAAGCCATGAGCTTCCTTCCATACTCAGTTCCAACTGTAGAGAACAGGATTCCCCCTCATCTTTCTTTTGGCTGAAGAGAGCTGAACTTAACTTTGTTAGGAAGAGCAGCCTGGGCTCTGAGCTAGAGAAGGAGGGTATTGTGTCAGAGCTGGACACTAACTATGTGGCAGTGATGTTACCTCCAATAGAGTGTCATAAACTGCCCCAGGCAGTCTCTGCCTAGGTAACAGCCTAGAGAATCCAGGCTGAGACCACCTGCCCCGTGCAAACAAGAGTTTGGGCCCCTGTTTTTTTGACTTGGACCCTGGACTCCCTGGCCACTATTCTGAATAGCAGCTTTTCCTCTGGCTGGCCTGTGGCCTGCCCAGTAGTCACTACTCCAGACCTAGAAGCTCTGGGAAGTTTGTGCTTCTAAGCTCTCAACCCCTAGTCCTTCCCATGCTATTAGCAAGTCCTGTGGGAGGGTGGCAGAGCCGAGCCTGCGGCTCTGGAACTGGGGAAGGCAGTTCGGGAAACGTTTCAAGTTTGAGCAGAGCGGCAGCTGGAGAAGGCCAGAGGGCCTGACTGTTCCTGTTTCTACCTCCTAGGCATGAGGGCCCTGGGCTTACTTCAGACCCAGGCAGTACCTCCTAGCTTAGATGAGGGAAGAGCCAGAGGCAGGTCCCAGGCACTTGTGGCTTTACCAAGAGCCAGTCCCTAATTCCTAGTCCCCAGGCATCTAGGTTTTTCTGTTGAACGGGTGTTTAAGTGGAAAGCGTGAGCTGGGTGGGGGAGATGACTTGGTACGTGGTTCCCCAGAGACTAGAAGGTGCCCATGTGTCCCCTGTGAGCACATGCCGGGATCCTCATCAGTCACATGGTCTGAGCAGAGAAGCCCAGGGACTTGGTCTAGGCTCCTGGCTCTTGTCACTTGAGATTGCAGAACATCTTGTGATGTAGGACAGCTCCCTTGAACAGACTTGAGTGTAGGACGGGCGTGTGGGTGGATGGAGTTTTCAGAACCTCAGAGTCTATTTCCTGGGCCTTGAGCATTTAACCTAGCCACTTACCGTTTTGTTTTGTTTTTTTTAGCACTAGTTAGGGTAGAACAGCCTGATAATCCTAGCGGGCTCCAGGAGTTCTTCAAATGGTCTCTTCAGCCATGGTACGGTACCTGTTGAAGGACCAGAGCCAGATCATCTTACAGACCCCTGAGAAGGAGGGCCCTGATGAACTCTCTCCATGGTATAAACGTATAGTGCCGTGGGTGTAGCAGCCTCGGGAGTCTGTGAGCTATACATATGGAGTAATACAGAGTTTATTCTGTACTGGTGTCTGATAACGTCTACTATCCCTGGATTCTAAGAGACACCAAGTAAAGTTGCTCCTGTTATCTCTGGGGGTGACCTCTCAGATGAGGGCCACCTAAGCCTATAGTAGGCACAGAATCCTAGATTTAGCTATATTCCTGGACACCACCTAGCCTGGGGGCTGCTTTAGTTTGGGCAATTGCCCAACCTGGCCAGCCTTAGCAATATGTGTTGAGGTCTGCCTGCACCTGCCTCATCCCCTCTGGAGAGGTCAATGCCGCAGGGTGAACCTCCTGAGTGCTGTGTCCTTATTGGCTGTTTGTGCTGCTCTGGGGACATTTGAGATGAGGCTAAGCAGGACTCAGAGTTTGTTCAGCTGAACTGATGTAGCCTGTGTTTGTGTTTTCTCCAGCCAGGCCCCCTGCCTGGATGCCTGTTTCCATTCTTGCATGAGAGAGAATGTGGGTCCCAGTCCCAGGCCCTGCGGCTTCCGGGGAGGGGGTGGGTGGGGGAACCACCGCTGCCTGAGCATCTTCCCAGACATTCCTTCCTTCTGGACCTCTGGATGCCCCCTGGCTCACCCTTCCTCACAGCTCCCAACAAGCCCACAAACCCCTACTTCTTCAAGGTCCCAACTGTCAACCTGCTTCTTGTCGCAAAGGCAGGAGTTAAAGGAAGGGCTCCTGGGCAGTCCTTACAAGGAGCTCACACACTGAAGGCCCACAGGTCACCTTTCTTTCTTGAACCTCTGTGTTTAGTGGGAACTCTGAGAACACCCTTGGTCTCAATGTGGGGTCCATGGGTAGAGAATCTGGACCCCCCCCATTCTTCTTATATCTGGGGAGTTTTCTTTGCCTCTTGCTCAGGGCTTGAAGGGGACTCTTAGCCCAGATTAGCAGACACTTCCTGGATCAGGCTGCAGTGAGGAGCAGAGGGGATTTTGGGGAGCCTGTTGTGGAGGGGGTATGCCCTTAGCCCCACTAGCCCCTGTATACAATGCCCAGCCTCAGCTCCAGGAGTTGGCACACAGCTCCCTTTTGGCCTACACGAATGCTTTATACACAAGCCCGAAGCACATGAACCTATAACATAGAGAGATGTGGCTTTGCCCATGAGCCCGGATAACTTGGAGTCCTGATGAGGGGGTGCAGCTCCTGACTTTCTCTTAGCGAGGACTGCTGGCAGTACTCACCTGGACCAGAGCAGCCCGTGTCCAGGACAGAATCATGAGACAGAACCACTCTGAGAAGCTTGGTTCTCACATGCACCACAAATACTCAAGACTTCCTTGGGCCTACATGCTGTGAGGTCAGGGGTCAGCAGCTGCATGGGCTGGCTATCTGGGGCTGGACCTGACCTACCTTGGGAGGAGATCCGTAGCCATTTGAACATCAGATCCACCTCTTCCTCTAGGAGTCCTTGAAGGGACTGTGGGGTCCCTCAGGTCAGCTCCTGCTCTGTTCCTTAACCCTTCTCAGAGCTTGCGTTGCCTTGCCCTTGGTGGCTCTCGGTTTCTTCAGCTCATCTGTCTGTCCCTCTGACTGCTCTTCCCGTGACTAGTGTCCCTTAGAGCTACGTTCCACTGCTGTGGGGAGGCTATGAGTCAGATACGTTGTACTCGAAGCCACCCTGACTGACCTCCACGTTGTGTCCTGGTGCACAGCCCCTTTTCTTGTCATCTCTACACCTAGGATTCCACTAGAACAGTAGCTCCCAACAGCACCTGAGGTGAGCTGTTCCTAAGTCCTGAGCACCCACAGGCTGCCAAGCCCTTGAAATGAATCTGAGGTGCTCCCAAACGGAATTTTATTTTATATTATTTCATTTTGTTTGTTTGTTTGTTTGTTTGTTTGTTTGTTTTTGAGGCAGGGTTTTTCTATGTAACCCTAGCTGTCCTGGAACTCTCACTCTGTAGGCCGAACTGGCCTCGAACTGAGAAATCAGCCTGCCTCTGCTTCCTGAGTGCTGGGATTAAAGGCACGCACCTCCACGGCCTGGCTCCTGAATTAAAATTTTAAGTGTTATTAACTTATTTAATAAAGTAAGCTAATTAGTTAATGTGACTTTTATTAGTACTTGATTAATCGGCCTGCGTGGCTGAGACTGGTTTGCTTGATGTTCTCCTAGAGGCTGTGCTGGCCTAGTCTGAGGGATTGGGCTCCTGGTAGTTCTCAGAGTAGGTTGAAGATTTGGGCCTGGGGCCTGCAGCCTCCCAAGGCTAACACTGGGTCTCAGTTGAAAGATTGAGAAGGAGTGGTTTACCTATGGGCTGCTTTGCTGACACCAGACCCTCTGCTTTTCCTTCCTTCCAGGTGGAGTGTCATCTTGGCACGCCAGTTCCCATGAGGACCTGGGAAACATGGTGCCCACTAGCCAGGTGGCAGAAAAGCAGGCATGCGAAGAGCCCAGGCAGGACCACGAACTGAAGTCCTGGCGATGCCTGGTGTTCTATCTCTGCTTCTTCGGCTTCATGGCCCAGTTGCGTCCTGGGGAAAGCTTCATCACACCCTTTCTCCTGGAACGTAAATTCACCAAGGAGCAGGCATGTTGCTGGGCTATGAGGGGGTTGGGGAAGCAGCAGCATGGGGTTGGGAGTGGGGTTCCCGAGTTTGATATATGGGCAGCTGAGGCTGTGGGAGACTGGGTCGGATGTGTGTTTGGCCCTACCCAAACCCTCCACCAGCTGTGCTGAGCCCACAGAGAGCCTTGACTCTCTGATTCATGAACCCAGCCAGATTGTGAGACACTGGGTACCATAGAGAGGACACCTGTCCCTGCTTTGGGCCTGAGGAAGAATGTAACCCAAGGAGTGCCAGCTTCTACTACCAAACGGCTTGTTCATGCCCAGCCACGCCCCACCTTGCTTGGCACCTGCCTCCAGCAGGGACTTAGCTGTTTATGTAAAGAGATTATTGAAGGCATTTTCTTCTTACTCAGCCATGGGGACAGAGGGTCCTATTGAAAGTCTGCTAATGAGCTTAAGTCCAGGCAGACGTGGAGACGGTTTATTTTTTTGAACTTGCACCTCACACCATATATAAGACAGGGCTGGACAAAGAAGGAAGAAGGGTGTGACTCCTTCTCACCCTGATTTGTAGCTTTTCTGCTTTTGGCGAACGGGTGCTGTTCACCATTACTGTTACAGGAACAAGCTTGCATATAGAACTTCTATTATAATATAATAATAAAAAAAGTCCTTTCTGATTCGCAGCCGGTAATGTCATAGCCGTACACGAAGACCCGAGGTCAAGCCCCAGCACTTACATAAAAACTAGCTGTGTGGGGGGTGTGGGTGGGTGAAGGCTAGCAGATCTCTGGGGCTCACTTGCCAGGCAGCCTAGCCACTGAGCCCCAGGTCCCAGTGACAAACCCTACCTTGGGAAACAAGTAGATAAGCACCTGAAGAATACTTTAGCCTCCACACGTGTGCCTACGCCTGTACACCCTTGTACACACAAACACACACATACAGACTCCAGAGGTTAAGACGTCTGCCAGGCCTTACCTATCACTAGGAGACAATGGTCACAGGTACTGTGCACAAGCTGGACACTGAATCCCCTCCATTTCTCTCCTGGATGGGGGGCTCCTGGCAGCCCCAGTGCATTGCTGCTGTCCCTGAGAATGCTTGCTTTTCTCGTTGCCCTGCAAGCCAGGCACTGGCCAGGTTAGCCATCTTCTGAGACTTTCCCTGTTCTGAGTCGGTGAAGGTCCTCGTGGTCTAGGTCTGTCTGGTTCTTTCCATTTCATCTGTGGCTCTTGGGAACCATGCTGTTTCCTGATGCTCGTGCCCCGCCCCACTCAGGTCTAGCCATCCTTCCCAGCTCTCTTGGACCAGGTCGTGCCAAGGGTTCCTGTATCCCTGCCCTGCTGTGTCAGAGCAGGCCTCCTGTTCTGTTATGAGCAGCCGATCCTGTACTCATAGTGTGACCTTTGCCCTGTGCCCTCCTGCATCTGGATCAGGGCTCAGCTCTGTACTGCACAACCAACTGGGATGCTCTGATGCCTGCGGATTATTGGGCAGTGCTGGGCTTAGGTGGCAGGAAGAGAGCTTATACCAACTGGTTGGCTACCTGACACATCCTCCACTTTCCAGAGACCTTTTATAGATGTCTCTTCCCCAGTAACCTTCTAAGTGGGACCCAGGTTACAGCCCAAAGCACAGAGACACCCCTACCCCTCACCCCCCCTCACACACACACACCCAGCCCCTCAATCCCTTAACTGAGCTAGAATCAAGTCAAGCAGGCCAGGAACTTCAGGTTGTTTACAGCCTGAGTCCTCCCTGGTGCTGAAGATCTTTGGAATGTCCTGGCAAGGCTGGATCATTGTGGAAGGGACCTTGAGGGGACCTTGCGTGCTTAGGGTTGTTAGGATTATTTGGGGTGAAACTTGATCTCTGTGGGGCACAGGATCAGGAGGAGTCACTAGGTAGGAAAGAAGGATTCTCTTGATTCTCTGATTCTCTGGAGCTTCTGTGTGTATTGGCCCTCCTTCTTCCCTCCCCAGCCTCAGTCTCTGAGGTCTGATTCATCAGCTGCCCAAGGTAGCCTGTGGGTGGCCTGGGGCAGCCTGCACTTGGCCTAGGGGTGTCAGCAGTCCATCTGGGCTTGACATGTCCCTTCTATACTGACCCATGCTCTGTTCACTCTGTTCGGGCTCTTTAATTTTCCACACCACTGGGCTGGCCGTGGTGTCTGCTGGTTTCTGGGGCCAGTGGGTCCTTTAAGAGTCAGGTTGATGGTTGCTAGTGGTTGGGCTGAGATATTAGCACTAGGGTGTGAATGGTTGGTCACACTAGGCTGTGAGTCAGTATGACCTGAAGTCCCAGTCTCTGGGAGCCCAGGAGGTCCCATCTGGCTCCCCTGTGTGTACATTAGCTGGATCTAGAATGAGGTCTAAAGGAGCCTCTGCTGAAACTGATTTTGGCCTAAGAGGAGATTCCAAGCATGTCCACTACCCAGGGAGAGAGGTCAGGAGGACATTACAGCTTCACAGGGATGGAGGCTCTCCCTACAGAGCATCCCTGGGGCCTGAGGCACCTGGCTTGGCCTGTCCACACTGCTAGTGGGCCTTGGCTTCCTTAGGCAGTAAAGAAGAGTCTGAGACAATGTCTTCTGATGCCTGCCCTGCAGCAGAAAGCCCCCCCCCCAGTCCCCCCCACCATCCTATGCCATAGCAAGAGCCAGGTGAGGGTGGCTACCAGAAGCTGGCCTTAATAAAGGCCACGAAGGTTGGATTCCACAGGCAGCATGCCCGGTTCTGCCTAGTGAGGTGGGCTGGAGGAATGGCCTCGTCCTCCTGCTGGCCTTCCCTCCCTCCTGTGCGTCCTCCCTAGCTGTCTGTTGTGCTCCCCCCATGCCCACTTCTGTTTCCATCCTCCTGTAATAGGGATTGAGGAAACCTGGGTTGGTGTCTGCTGCTCTTTGTACTCTTCTCTACCTAGGTTTAAGATGAGTGCAGCCGACTGCTCTTCCAAAGGTCCTGAGTTCAAATCCCAGCAACCACATGGTGGCTCACAACCATCCATAATGAAATCTGATGCCCTCTTCTGGTGTGTCTGAAGACAGCTACAGTGTACTTACATATATAGTAAACAAATAAATCTTTTTTTTTTTTAAATGAGTGCAAGTCAGAAAGCCTAGGATAAGGTAGTCCACATGTAAATGAACGGTGGCTACCCCCACAGTTTGACAGCTTCTTGTGAGTCACATGCCTGGGGTCTGCAGTTTCTCGGGCTGGAAACTCTATCTCATAGTTTTCTAGGCTTATGTCGTGGTCGATCAGGGAGCAAGGTAGACTCTTACATGCTCACTCTGAAGTAGTCAGGGGAGCAGCCAAGTGTCCTTAATAACCAGCACCCACCCGTCCACAGGTGACCAATGAGATCATTCCAATGCTGCCCTACTCCCACCTGGCTGTGCTGGTCCCGGTCTTCCTGCTCACCGACTACCTGCGATACAAGCCAGTCCTGGTCCTGCAGTGCCTGAGCTTCGTGTGCGTGTGGCTGTTGCTGCTGCTGGGCACATCTGTCATGCACATGCAACTCATGGAAGTTTTCTACAGTGTCACCATGGCGGCCCGCATCGCCTACTCCTCCTACATATTCTCCCTGGTGCACCCCTCCCGCTACCAGCGCATGGCCAGCTACTCACGGGCGGCAGTTCTGCTGGGAGTCTTCATCAGCTCTGTGTTGGGCCAGGCGCTGGTCACTGTAGGACATATAAGCACCTATACGCTGAACTGCATCTCCCTGGGCTTCATCCTCTTCAGCCTGGTCCTCTCCCTCTTTCTAAAGCGCCCTAAGCGGAGCCTCTTTTTCAACCGCAGTACGCTTGCACGTGGAGCCTTGCCCTGTGAGCTGGATCAGATGCACCCGGGCCCTGACCGGCCAGAAACCAGGAAACTAGATCGCATGCTGGGCACTTGCAGGGACTCCTTCCTGGTGCGCATGCTAAGTGAACTGGTGGAAAATGCCCGGCAACCACAGCTGCGTCTCTGGTGCCTCTGGTGGGTCTTCAACTCTTCAGGCTACTACCTGATCACCTACTATGTGCATGTCCTGTGGAGAAGCACTGACAGCAGCCTCAGCTACAATGGCGCCGTAGATGCTGCCTCCACACTGCTGAGTATGCACCGGAGGGCCCTTGCTGGTCCCAGCTGGACCCCAGTGGGCCTGTAGTCCAGCCCTACCCCTTGCCCTGGGATAGACCACTAATGTAGACCGCCCTATCCCTTGCCCTACCCTGCCCATGCTCCAGAGCCACCCTAACGCAGTCCATCTCTCCCATGAGTGCGCTTGCCCGAGCTCAGCCATGACTGAATGCCTCCTACCTCCCAGGCGCCATCACGTCCTTCTCCGCGGGCTTCCTGAGCATCCGCTGGACTCTGTGGTCCAAGCTGGTCATCGCAGGTGTGATCGCCATCCAGGCCAGCCTGGTTTTCTGTATGTTCCAGATCCGGGACATCTGGGTTTGCTACGTCACCTTCGTGCTTTTCCGAGGGGCCTACCAGTTCCTTGTGCCCATTGCCACGTGAGTGAAATGGTGTGGGAGGGGCTTCTGGAAGGTTCTGTTGGGGAGCATAAGGCAATGCAGGCAGATATGCGGGAGGCCTGACCTGTCTAGACACTTTTGGCTGTGTCCACTACACTGCTTTTTCTAGGCCTCGCAACCCCTATAAGGACAGAGCACCCCCTGCAGTCTTAGTTCTCGCCCAACTCCGCCAGTCCTTTCTGAACCCCTATAGTGTTGCTGTCCCATAGACCACCTAAAGTTGACCAGTACCCCACCTTCTCCTCCCCTTGGAGGGCATCAGATCTCATTACAGATGGTTGTGAGCCACCATGTGGTTGCTGGGAATTGAACTCAGGACCTTTGGAAGAACAGTCAGTGCTCTTAACCGCTGAGCCATCTCCCCACCCCCTTTCCTTCCATTTTCTAACCTGCACCCCCTCCTGCTGCCTTTGACCTGCCCTGCTTCCTTTTCTGGACTTGACCTGCTTGCTCTCCCAGCTCCTCTGAGCACTGCTTCAAAGCTGCCCGGCACGGACAGCAGGTGACCTCTTCCAGACCATACTAGCATACTTTGCTTGAGACCTGTCTTAGTCAGGGTTTTACTGCTGTGAACAGACACCATGACCAAGGCAAGTCTTATTAAAAAAAAAAAAAACAACATTGAATTGGGGCTGGCTTACAGGTTCAGAGGTTCAGTCCATTATCATCAAGGTGGGAGCATGGCAGTATCCAGGTAGGTATGGCGCAGGAGGAGCTGAGAGTTCTATGTCTTCATCCAAAAGCTGCTAGTGGAAGACTGACTTCCAGGCAACTAGGGTGAGGATCTTATACCCACACCCACAGTGACACACCCATTCCAACCAGGTCACACCAATTCCAACAAGGCCACACCTTCAGATGGTGCCACTCCCTGGTCCAAGGATATACAAACCATCACAAGACCCCACCCAGGCTGGTATGGAGGGCACACACACTATCATATGTGAGGACACACTCAGCTCATGCCAGGTAGGCCTCAAATATCCTCGCAGAGCTGGGCTGGTGGTACACAGCCTTTAATCCTAGAACTCAGGAGGCAGAAGCAGGCAGATCTCTGTGAGTTCCAGACCAGCCAGAGATTCATGGTGAGACCTTGTCTAAAAGAAACGAAAAATAGGCTCGCAGACACATGCTCACATCACCAGACAGACAACACACAAACACACCCCATCCACTACATGTGCACTACACAGGCCATGTTTATACCATACATGTACATGGATCAGCATGCTGCCATATATAATACATGTGTGTGTTTTATATATGTGTGTGTGTATGTATATATGTGTGTGTGTGTATGTATGTATGTGTATATATGTGTGTATGTATATATGTATGTGTGTATGTATGCATATGTGTGTTTGTATATATACACACACAAATATATACACATACATTTTTATATATCATAGGTTTCATACACCATATGTACTTAGCATTTGCACTGTGCATAGCATACATACATGTGCCCACACCACATACAGACACTTGCCTTCTGGTACGTGCCACCTTTTGCCTGCCCACTGTCTACCTCTTCTGGGAAGAGCTTGGTTCCTTCCTCCCTCCCAGGGCATCCTAACTTGCCTTTCTTCCTTCTTGGACTCCCTTCTCACATCCCCTGGTGACATATCCCTGCCCTGTGAGTTGAGAGCGCATTCCTGTTCCCAGTCTTCTGGAGTCAGTCTCTATAGGCATGTCCTGATTGCCACTCCTGCCCTGGGTCAGCTCCGACTGGCTGGTGGGTGCATGCTGGGAGGGGAGGGCAGTGCTATGCACAGGTGTGCTGGCTGGGGACCTTAGAGTTGCGTGTCTGTGGTTTAACTCAGTCTGCTGGTTGTATGACTCGATACTTTGCTGTATTCCTGGGTAGATACAGGAGTCTCCCTGGCTTGGGTTTGTTTGTTTGCTTTTTGGGTTTGTTGTTGTTGTTGTTGATGATGATAATATGTTTGTCCAATTAGATGGGATCTCACTCTATAGACCAAGCTGACCTGGTATCTTCTGCCTCTTGCACTGTGATTAATGATGTCTGGCTGTCTTCTTACCCCTGCCCTACACGGTGAGTTTGATCACAGTATTTTATTTTTTTTAAATCTCCCAGTTTTCAGATTGCGTCTTCTCTATCTAAAGAGCTCTGTGCATTGGTCTTCGGGATCAACACTTTCCTAGCTACTGCGCTTAAGACCTGTATCACACTTGTGGTCTCTGACAAGCGGGGTCTGGGTCTCCAAGTCCATGATCAGGTAAGCCCCCACCCCACTTCAGTGCCATGTCTTTGAGGGAGGGAAGCCCATTATGTGGTCATGGTGAGGGCCTCCTGGTGTGCTTCACCGTCAGGGGACAGAGACTGCAGCTCCATTGTCCCTGGAGTATGCAGAGTGTGGCCCACATTTGGAGCAGGAAGTAAGACGATTGGACAGGCTCACGTTTCTAGGGGCAATGGATGTGGTGAAGTAAGCCATTTTAAAATATATATATATATTTCTTTATATAGTATTCCATCTGCAGAAGAGGGCACCAGATCTCATTATAAATGATTTCATAACTACCATGTGGTTGTCGGGAATTGAACTCAGTACCTCTGGAAGAATAGCCAGTGCTCTTAGCCTCTGAGCCATCTCTCCAACCCCGAAGTTAGCCACTTTTATCTATCCATGTGCCTCTACCCTGCTCCTGTCCAGATCCAGGTTGGCCCTTTGGGACTTGGAGCCCTGGCTGGGCCTCCAAGGCTGGCTGAGTTGTCGGCCATTTCTGAGAAGCCTTCATCCGACCTTGTATGTCCTCACCTGGGCCTGGACCAATGACTTCACATGGTTACAGCTCCTTAACTTTCATGTCACATCCCTGTTGGTGATCGTCAAGACCTGATGGCCTTGAGCCCAGATTGGATGATGTCTGAAGTGTTCAAGTCCAGGAGGGAGCTAGGCAGAACCCCTTGGTTGGAGCTGGTATCAGATAACGTTGGCCTACCGGCCCCCCTTGGGATGCCCTCAGTTTTCTCACAACAGCCAGAGTTTTTCTTGTGTGTATCTGAGAAACCCCTCTGATGGGGGCAGCATGATGCAGGTACTAGCCACACCAGTATGGACTTGATAGTCAGCCCATGAGGAGAGATGATATCCTCCAGGCTGGGCAGTATCCTAGACAACCTGTGAAAGCCTTTGGTTTCCCTGGGCCATAGGCCTGCAGGTTGGTGTGTGCCATGGAGGAGTGCTGACCTGCCAAGGGTTCCTAGATGGCACAGCCCTGTCATTGAAGCTTGGTGTTAAGTCTGGTGGGCCAGTGAGGAGGCAGGTGGAGCAGGTGCTTCCGCATGCAGGAGCGGACCAGCATCTCAGTAGGAACTGGCTGGGAGCATCTGAGGAGACACGTGAAGTGAGGGTGCAGTCCTGCCATGTAAAGCTTGAACTTACCTCCAGCTTGCCCAAATCTCTCAGTGCAGACTTCCTGCAGACTGGACCCAGGACAGTCAAGTCTGTCTGTCCTCAAAGAGTAGGGGCTCCTAAAGTGGAGGGGGCTGTCCAAAGAAGCCTCCGGGGGAACCCAATTGGCCCCAGCTATAGTGTACTAAACATGTGATTTGTCTTTTAGTCACTGACTTCTAAGGACACTGTGTTCTCTTCTGTCCCCTTCTCCCTCCATAGCTGCCTCTTGTTCAGCCTTTGGCCGCCAAGTGGGTGGGGCCTAAGAGACTCTTTAGAGACTGGTGCTGCCCTGTGTTGCCCGTGTTCTGTTCCAGCTGCCCCGCATCCAGCTTCACCACATCCAGCTGCCCTTGCTAGTGTGTTTCAGTGGCGTGGGGTAGGAGGCTCAGTAAGAAGGGGTCTGGGTCAGCTCTTTCCCAAAGGACTGGCCACAAGAGAACTTCTCTTCTTGAGGGTTCCTGGTCGGTCCTATTCATTGGCACAGACTATATCCAGGGGTCCCCTGAGAATCAGGAGTATTCCGACCCTTTCCTCCTGCTTTGTACAGTCAAATTTCAAGATGTATACTGACGTTTCTCTGGCTGGTTTTCTTTCCAGCATTGTGTCTTGTTCATAGTCAAAAGAGATGCAGTCTCCTGCTCTGCCCTCTCATGCCTCATCCTGAGTTGGGAGACAGGCTAGGGCAGGAGTCCGGGCAATGGGAGCAGAGCCAAAGACCACTGAGAACCAGGGTGGAACCTGGGGACTGTGGGTAAGGGCCAGCCTGGATTTGCTGTTTTTTTTTTTTTTAAGTTTGGTTTTATTTGCATCCAGTTTAAGAAACCATGCAGAGAGATTCAGGGTCCCATTTCTTTAGCACAGTGTCATAATTGGGATGTTGATTTTTTTTTTCAGTCAAAATCCAGAACATTTCATCCCTTTGGGGACCCTTGGAATCTGTCTTAGGGTTTCATTGCTATGAAGAGACACCATGACTGAGGACATTTAATTGGAGCTGGCTTACAGGTTCAGAGGTTCAGTCCATTATCATCATGGCAGGAAGCATGGCAGCATTCAGGCAGGCATGGTGCTGGAGTTGCTGAGAGTTCTCCATCTTCATCCAAAGGCAGCCAGGAGGAGGGTCTTGAAGCCCACACCCACAGAGACTCCCTCCAACAAGGCCATACCCACTTCAAGGCCATGCCCACTCCAAGGCCACACCCACTCCATAAGGCCACACCTCCTAATAGTACCACTCCTTGGGCCAAGCATATTCAAATCACCACAAGATCCTTTCTTGGCCACAGCCACTCCCTTCACCTGTGACCTGGGAATAGGTGTTCTCCCTGGGTATGGCTCCATTCTCCTGTGCACCTACATGCCCTTGAGCTTCTCCTCAGATGGGGCAGGTAGTGCCATCGCTACTGTAGGCTGTCAGTGTGCCTGGGATAGCTGCTGAACTTCCAAAGCGCAGTGGGCTGTGTTCAGTCCTCAGATCCTTCAAATTCTTCCCTTGAGTTTGTGTGAATGTAGGTTTTATTTCTTCTGGATGGGAGCCCAGAAGTGGAGCTGTAGATTCCCAGTGGGGACCACTGCTATCCCACCAGCAGGGTATAAGAATCCTTTTCCCTAAATCTTCACCAACGCGTGACACACCTCTTTCCTATTAGCCATTCACACGGGTTGTTGCATGCTTTTCTCTTGGATTCATTTGTGAAACCAGAATTTAGTCTCTTCTACCCATCTCTTTAGAAGGCAGTAATGATCTGATGTTTGGGACTGCAAGGGCATCCCAAGTTATGTGTAGTGTGAAGACTTTATCACTGGGCCCTCTTATTGTTGACAGGCCTTTTGCTCTGACATTTTGCCTGGATACCTTCAGAATCACATAAGACAGTGTTAATCAAATCAGTTTTTACCATGAAATGTAACTTAGAAACCACAAGCCAGGCATGCTGTTAATGCCAGCACTCAGGGAGCTAAAACAGGAGAATTGTGAGTTCAAGGCCACCTGAGCTACATAGTGAGCATGTCTCAAAAAAAAGAAGAACAGAGAAATCAAGGGAGGAGAGGGAGGGCTTGTTTGCTATGGTCTCTCATGATCAGTTAATTCCCCTTGTTCCACAAGCCCTCTTTGGTCTAAATGTCTCTTACCTTTCATCCCTTATTTCTTGCTGTCTCCTCTTTGTATTTCTGGATTATTGTTGCTGCATGCTGACCCTTTTCATGGTGGATGGTCTAAAAATTTTCTCACGTGATTTCAGTACCTACTGACTGCCTTTGGTGTCCACAGGCCTTGGTGTGAGGTCATCGGTTTTGATGTAGTGAAGCAGTAGCAGAGGTCAAAGGTCTCCTGGTGCCGTGTGCTGAAGCCTTGCCCTCACAGCTCTGGTTGTGTAGGTTGGCATGCCTTCTGGGTAGAGTAGGAGTTCTAAGTCCAGTGGTGCTCCTCTCCAGTGCAGTGGGCAGTGAATGCCTCATCACTCTAGGGGTGTGTGTGTGTGTGTGTGTGTGTGTGTGTTTGGTGGGTCCAGTTGCCCTGGGTGGTTGTTACTGACATCATGAGGTTAGAGGCGAGAAGCAAGGTCATTGCTTGGCCCCACCCAAAATGTCCTTCTTTGTGTCTGGTGTGACTGAAGTAGTCAGGCAGTGCCTTCCCTCTAGCTGCATTCTACCTGTGCCAGACTCCAGGCTTCTTCTGTTCCAAGATCCATGGAGCAAAAAGAAATACCCTAGTACTTGCCGTACCTTTAGTGGGTCCTGAGGTCTGGCTGGCTGACACTTCTCTCCACCCTTCCCCAGTGGGTGTGGCTCACAGCATCCAGGAGTTTGATTGACACAGGGGAATGGGAAAAGGATGTCAACCCTGTCTTCATAACAGAAGTCCCAGTGGCTGTTTCTGAATTTGCTTGAAATGTGATCATTTCTGAAAGGGTCCCAAGGGGCTTCAGGAAGCTTACCTGCCTCCACTGGGGCTACTCCACTTTCTAGGACCTTCTGGCAATAACCAGATTCCTCTCTAGAAGGGAATGTACCTGGTCCTTCAAGAAGGGGTGTGGCCCATGATTGCCGGGCCCCTGTCGGTCACTGCTGTGCACTGCAGGCAAGGCTATGCCCGGTCTTGACTGTGGCCAGGGCCTAGGAGAAACCCTAGGGCATTGTCCTGGAACCCTCCTGGTGGCCATGGGAGTCAATTCCATGAAATTAGAGCCCAAAGACCAGCCCTTGAGGACCACACAGACGCCAGACACAGGCTTGGGTACTCTGGGGAATCTTTGGGGAATTATAAGTAGCCCTTTTATGTTGACCATGCTGTGAGAGAGAAGAGAACCAGCCATCTTGAGATCTACCCCAGGGCAAAGCCTATGACTCTTCAGTGTCCTCTGGTCACCTGGAGGCTGGGTGATAGAGAACCTCAGTGGAATTCCCTTAGTAGGGCAGGGGTTGGGACAAGGGTGGGCACAAAGCCTGCGGTCACCCAGACTCTCTCTCTTTCAGTTCCGTATCTACTTCATATACTTCCTGGTGCTGTCTATCACCTGCTTTGCCTGGGCAGGGCTGGATGGCTTGAGGTACTGCCAGCGAGGTCGCCACCAGCCCCTGGCCCAGGCCCAGGAGCTGAGGAGTCCCTTGGAGACTTCTGTGCAAGCGATAAGCCTACAGGATGGAGACCTAAGGGGACCGCAGCCCTCAGCGCCACAGCTGCTCTCAGAGGATGGCATGGAGGACGACAGGGGAGACTTAAGAGTTGAAGCCAAGGCTTGACCTTCCTAGCTTCATCCCAGTTCAGCGACCGGATTCCTGACTCAGAGGCAGCCCCTCCTGTTTGCACTCCATCCTGAACCAGCCTGGGCCTGATGCTACTATACACAGTGCTCCCAGTCGATGTTGCCTTGAGTCCAAGACATACAGGGGGGCCCCCCTGTTGCCTTTTAGGAGCCTTTAGGTTAGGCCACAGAACCCTTTTTAGGGGCCACCTGTTTTAGTTGAGGGGCGATAGATAGCTTATCCTTCCGAGGACCCTAAACCCAGCCTACTTCATGCTTTAGCAATGGCTGGAGCCTGCTACTGACACTCAAGGGCAGCTCCCTGGCTTTGTGAACCTCATGCCAGGCCACTGCGAGTCTGGGCTGTCTATTGCTTGCCAAGAAGAACCTGTGTCGGGCTCAACTATGCCCACCAGGCCAGTCTGCATTTTGCTCTGGGAAGTTCTGGGCAAATCATGTCTGCCCCTCAGGGCTAGTGAGGTAGCCCGGATGCCAGCCAAGGTCCGCTGAGCCTGCAGAGTGCCAGTTGCCTGCCCTAGGCTCCTGGCTATGCTGCCATACATCCTTCCACTGTCGGAGGTGCTTGTTTAAATGGTTATCTGATTTTTTTTTTAACTTGACATTAAAATGGAGAACTACCTTGGGCTTTTCTGTTGTGAGACACTAGAGTCAGAGGAGCACTAGGCATATTCCTATCAGATAAGGTAGCGGCAGACTTCAGCCCAGCGTCCTCCCTTGTCCCTCCTGTCATCCCTAAATGACTTGTCACACAGCCCAAAGGAGTGTAGGTGTGCCAGCCTTGATCAGAACCAAAGTCTTCCTAGAGGGGAGTGCCTGTAGGAGTTTGCACTGCGGAAGTGGGTTTCCTGGCTTAGCTCTTGAAAGCCATAGCTGTGAGGTTAGACTCTGTGGCAAGCACACTTTTCCCGATACGTGCTGGCCTAGCCTAGCACATATGGGTATGATTGCTGTCACCTGGCTAAAGCGAGGACACACACCAGAGACTAGGCCTTTGCTGTCCTTGAGTTAACTCCCAACTCCAGAGCAAGAACTCACTCCCATAGGGCACACAAGCAGTATCCAGCTTGCAGTAATGAGTAATCAGCTCAGTAGAAAGCAAGATTCTAGTCAAGGTGGGGCTGCTGAGCCAATTGTACCTTAGGACCTACCTGCAGGTCCACTTCTGGAAAGGTCATCTTGGAGACTCTGGGCCAAGAAAGAGGCTGCAAGCAAAGCTGGCCTGTCACCTGCTGGTGATTACAGAGGACACAGGGCCTGCTACATCCAGAGTCTGCCACAGCACTCTAAAGCCTTGCTGAGGAGGGCTAGCTCCATCCCTCCTAGGCTTGGTGATCTTGTAGGATACCACTGATGGGCCTTTACCACGGGCAGAGATGGTGTGCGGCCACCCCTGCTGTACCAGCCCCTACCCTGAAGCCTTCAGTGGTTCCTGATGTAGTAAGACAGGGCTTGCTGGTACTCAAGGCTCTCCCAGCAAATGCTGTCCCCAGCAGCACCTGCCCACCCACCCTTCCCTGCAGCTCTGCAGCCTACACCTGGCAACCTATACTGGCTGGAGGCTTTGGACATGGTCTCCTCTGCTAGGCAAGCACAGTCCTTTAGGGTAGCCACAGCCAGGATATGGTAGCCAATACAAGTGGTGGGTGTGAGGCTGAGTAAACATACTGTGTAAAAATTGGGAAACTTGTTTTATCCACTTGCGTGCTTGCTCACATGTATGTATATGTATCACATGTGTGCCCGGTAACTCTGGGAGCCAGAAAAGGGTATCAGAGCCCATGAAACTGGAGTTAGGGATGGTTGGAAGTTGCCAAGCTGATGCTGAGAACTGAGCGCAGGTCCCCTGCAAGATCACCGAGTAGTCTTAATGAGCCATTTCTCCTAGCCCCCTCTACGTGATTCTGAAGTCACCACATGTGCACTGCTGGATACCAGGTGGAGGGTACTGTTAGCATCTGCACATGTGTGTACAGTACATTGTGTGCATTCATATGCCTGCTTACCTTTGTATACAAACATACCTGCCTATATATGCATGCTTCTGTATACCACACATTCATGCATTCCACTGTACACCTGTGCACACACACATGAATGGTCCCATGTGCAGTCTGTACCCATCCAAACCTGTGGATATACCCACCTGACCATGTACATCAGTGTACTCATACACATGTGTCTGCCTGTTCATGTGTGTGCACACAGGCCGGTATCCATGTACACACGACTATATCCATGCTCACCTGTGCTCCCTTAGCAAGTACAGGAACGGAGGCTCCCAGGTCTCATCACAGGTGATTCATCCTTTTTGTAACAGGGAAGGCAGCTTATAAACCAAGCGTCCGGTATAAAATGTCATTTTTATTTGGTGCCTCTTTGAAATGGCATCATAGCACACATTGTCACAGAACCAGACCCACTGGATTGTCCCAATCCTTGGACAGCAGAGCCTGAGGCAGGCACAGTGGCTTTGATTGGCCACTTGTGACCCTGGGCAAACAAGTCCCTCCATAGGACAAGTGCTTCGTGCGGCTGCTGTGAGATTTCTGGACTTCAAGCTGATGTCCAGCTTGGGCTTGGTTGGGGTTGGGTTCTGCTCTGAACGGGATCTCAGGGGTCGCCAGAGAGGCCAGTCTGAGAGACAAACCTGAGGATGGGCCCCATGTCACGTCTGGCCCTCGGAAAAATGAGCACGCAGGCTAAGTCTGGCCACATTTCCTGGCCTCTGCCCATGGTGACGGGATGGGGTCAGATCTGGGGTCACAGTGAGTTACTGAGCTTGGGAACCTCCCCTGGCAGGGAGTGTGGCTGCAGGAGAGTGGGGCAGTCAGGAGAGCTGGTTCCCACTGCTCAAGCATGAGTAGACCCAGTTACCACCTGGATGAGCAGGTGCCCGCCTGTATGCCTGGCACAGCCACTGGGCGGTGAGAAGGGAGCCTTGGACTGCCTGCCCTGTGCTGTCCCCATGGCATGTGACTGTTGTATGAACGATCTGCACAGAAAGATGCCAGGCTAGACAGAGTCTGCAGGTCTGAGGCAGCAACTGTAGGGCATCAGCCTCCTGTGGAGACCCAGCTGTGGTCCGACTTCGCCAGGAAGCTCTACCAAGCATGGAGGAAGAAGGGACTGTGACACAGGCTGGCCAGTTCAAGTGGGAGAGGAAGGGCAGGAAGTCTGTTGTAAATGTTTTAGAAAAATATACTCTTTGGCTTCCTTTTATTTCTTGAGGATTACATAAAAATGGGAACTATACAGGATCGTATCCCAGCCAGGGCCCTGGGTGCTGACTGGATGCTCCCTGCACTGTGTCAAAGTTCTGCATGGCCTCTGTCTGCCACCCTAGCTGGCAGAGGCCCTATTTGGAGAAAGAGGTCATGAAGCTATTCTCAATGCACAGGACGATGTAGCTGTTGTGGCAGCTCGCAGCTTTCTGTTCCAGGAGCCTGCCTGACAGCAGGGAGGAGGCCTGACCTGTAGCCCCAGTAGCTTCAGTCCGCCATGTCTCACAGTAACTCTCCATCAGCCTCCGCCCACTGGGGTCCGAGCCGTGCCATACGCTCTTCTGCGGCCTGCAAGGTATACAGACTGTTAGCTACCTGGACACCACTAAAGCCGAGAAGACGGAGGCCAGCTGCTGTCTTTGGAAACAGCAGGGCAATGAGACAGGAAAAGGCCCCTGTGACGTACAGAACTTAGGTCCACCTCTCAGATGTGTAGCCTTGCAGAGGAAGAGGGTGTTAGGGATGCAGCCTGGGCCAAAGGACCTCAGGGCTGGCTTTCCGGAAGCCTTCCTTGATTCATGCTAAGAGTGAGCTCTGCTACTGGGACTTAAGTCATTCAGCTCGTGTAGGGGCCAGGAGGGCCCTCGCGGGTGCCTCCTGGAGAAAGCAGATGGTCAAGACTCGTACTGCACTAGACACATGTGTCTAGCTCCCCAAGTCACCCTTCAGAGAGCAGGGACATTGAAGCAGGTGTCTCGGCTGGCAGGTGCAGAGACGTGGGTACAACACCATTCTGATGACAGTCCAGCTGTTGGTCAACAGTTCAGGTGCCTTCTGTAACCAAGGGCTATGCTGGAGAGCTGCCTTCCAGGATCGGTACTTTTCAGTGGCATTTACATGGCTGAGCAGTATAGCTGAGTAGTCACAGGTGATAACATAATCAGCTACGGCTCAGGTGATGACATAATCAATCTGCTATGGCTTTGAGGGTACCCACAACCTCATTGCTTAGACATACCATGATCATCTATTTCCATGTTCTAGGTTCTATGATTTTATGTGCAGACTGTGTCAGTCTAAAGATTGAGGTCTTGATCACATCTCCTAATGCTGGGGGGAACCTACCAGGCTGGGTGTCTCAGGACATCTCTGCCGTCAAAAGAAAAGATGCGGGCCCCGGGTTGCAGTTGACCCTGGGAGCCAGAAAACAGGGAGTCCCAGCTGGGAGATAGCACCTCGTCCTACAAGAGACACAGCAGGGGCATCAGTCACTCATCACATCAGGTCAAAGGAATGACCGTCAGGGAGATCACAAGACACCAAGGAACACATGGGGCTGGAGCATAGAGGGTCCCTTCTCCAAGGTAGGGCCTATCACAGTGAAGCCCACAGGTACCCTTACAAGCCTGAGACTGTAAGGGTACCCTTACAAGCCTGAGTCTGTAAGCCCACACCATGGGCCCTGAGAATCCCAGCTCTCTTTATAGGAAAGATCCAGGAATAGAGTCACGTGATGGGTCCCGTGGCAGAAGGGCTAGGCTAGGTGGCACAAATAAATGACTCCATGCCACTTTGGGCTATATGGTCAGTAGCACAGGAACCATTAGAAAGGCCCATGGAGAGGAGCCAGGGCCCTGGGAAGGGCAGGGATCCGAGGGGCTTTGTAGGGAATATTAGAGGAATGGTTAGCCCTGCTGTGAATTCACATTGGAGACCAAGGCCTGGGTACAAATGGAGACAGACTTTTGGCCTTCCAGAACCTTCAGGACAGGTTTCACGTACCTTCAGGTTAACGATGGGCACAGACCCCCGGTCAGCCCGGCGCACGATGCTATAGAGATCCTGTAGCCTAGAGGACAGGAAAGCCCGGAAGGTGCCCGACAGCCCCACGGCTCGGGCTTGCTGGAAGCACTGGAAATCTGCTCCACGGATACCACGCATGCCTCCAGACAAGGGGGTGTTCAGTGCCACCAGGTGGAGCTGCCAGAAAGGTCATGTATGGTCACATCATAAGCAGCGTCACAAGAAAACCTCTAGTCTGTGGCCTACATACCCACAGCAAAGCGCACATAGGCAGAGTCCACGGAGGGATGAGACCAGTCACTTTAGTGACAACCTTCAAGCAACCCTCTCCTGGGCTCTCTTAGCCTAGAGCATCAAAGGAGAGTCTCAGGCACGGTGATGCCAGCAGACCCCCAAGATAGTCCCTGATATCCCTTTTCCTGTGAGCAGAGACAGGGGCCAGCTCAGCCTGTTCCACCCTGGCTGTAGAGTAGGTACTCTCCATCCCTGGCTGCCCCACCCTCTGTAGGACAGAGGCACAGCAGGTACACAGCCCACTGCCCACTTATCTGCTGTATTACAGACTAGCAGAGACTGGCTCTTACGTGCTTAATTTCATTGATAACCACTAAGTCACCAGAGATAAGGCCTAAATGATGAGCAACCTTTATCAGTCAGAAACTTACCTATAGATCCCTATCCAAAATACTCCCCCACTGGCAGCTCTGGGGTACTTCCCTCTGTCCTGCCAGGACCAGAGCTGGATGGACACAGCCCTAAACCCTGGACACTCACCACTGGCTGAAAGTCCTGATGAGTATGAGCAAGTGAGGAGGTGGGGCGGGCTGGCGGCAGGTGCACATAGGAACTGTGGTGATGTGGAACTCCGGGGTAAGGCTGGCGGTCTGGCAGGCGCGGTGGGTTGGCCAGGATGTCATCTGCTCGCCAGGGTCGTGCCGTGGAATAGGAGTACTCCCTCCGGGTATACGGACTGCCCTCGTGAAGCTGGACCAATGGGGGCTGCAAAGCAGCCACCTCATTGCCCTAAGAAAGGACACACACGATGCCTGGAGCAGCTCCTTACTTGAGATATCCCCTTCCTCGCTCTATTCTGTGCTCTTAGGCAGGACCAGGCTGGGCCTGAGGTAGTAAGAAGGAAGCTGTACCCTGAGCTCTGGGGTACAGGCTTGAGCCAGGTAGGAGCTGTCACAAGTCGTTTGAGCTCACTGAGAGGTTGGCTCTGGGGCAGCCCCCTGCCTCCTATTTCACACCCAAGCATATTTATCCCAGAGCAACCTCCAAGGTCTGTGATGTTTTTTCTTATTTTAAAAGAAATATTTGGGGGTTGGAAAGTTGGCTCAGCAGTTAAGAGCACTGACTGCTCTTCCAAACGTCCTGAGTTCAATTCCCAGCAACCACATAGTGGCTCACAACCATCCATAATAAGATCCCTGGCCTCTTCTGGTGTATCTGAAGACAGCTACAATGTACTCATATAAATAAAATAAATCTTAAAAAAAAAAAAAAAAGAAATATTTATTTAATGTATATGAGTACACTGTAGCTGTCTTCAGACACACCAGAAGAGGGCATCAGATCCCATTATAGATGGTTGTGAGCCACCATGTGGTTGCTAGGAATTGAACTCAGGACCTCCAGAAGAGCACTCAGTGCTCTTAATCACCTAGCCATTTCTCTAGCCCTGTGAGGGTTTTTCTATGCTTGACCCAGGGAATGGCATTACTGGAGTAGGTGTGGCCTTGTTAGAGTAGGTGTGTCACTATGGCCATGGGCATTAAGAACCTCGTCCTAGCTGCCTGGAAGCCAGTCTTCTCCTAGCTGCCTTTGGAACAAGATGTAGAACTCTCAGCTCCTCCAGCCCCATGCCTGCCTGGATGCTGCCATGCTCCCATCTTAATGATAATGGACTGAATCTCTGAACCTGTAAGCCAGCCCAATTAAATGCTGCCCTTTATAAGAACTAGCTTGGTCACAGTGTCTGTTCACAGCAGTAAAACCCTAACGAAGACAAAGGTCCCTTGTCTGGAGATGGCCCCACTCACTGTGGTGTGGAGGAAAGAGAAGACCAAAATAGGCCAAGAGTGAAACGCAGTGCCCTGAGCACAGCTAGAGGTCAACATTTCCAGCAATAAGTGCACCCACAGTGGGAGAGAGAAGCTGGAGGGTCAGCTGTGGGACACTCGGCCATGGGGAGAAAGCTCAGTGGGGAACTCCAGTCGGTGCCCCAGTAAGTTTCTGCTGGAAGCTCTGAGTGCCTAGTTTAGTGATGGCATTTCTATTGGTTGCTGTTTGTTTTCTGTTTTACTTGGAGGCCTCACCCAAGGGCCTCTCTCTGCCCACGACTCTCTTGGGAACTCCAGCTGGCTGCCTTAAAGGGTCCCCGCCTCCCAGCCATCAGTTTCTGCTGAGTGTTTTGAGTACTCCATTTAGTGAGGCTTTGTTTTTTAATCTATCGGCTGGCAGTTATTCTCTGACTTTGGCTCGCTGTGTACTTCGTAAACCCACTCCTTAAATAAAGGTATAGGAGCTGATTCTTTGCACTGCCGGGACTCAACACCAACTGCCAGTGACACACACAGTTGCTTCCCGGAGTGACTGCCAAGTAACGATGCGAATCCAGAGGCACAGACTCAAGGCCTGGCCTTCCTGTGCTCCGTGGCCCGTGCTATCTTCTAACAGCTGAACGGAGGGAAAAAAAAAACAAAACACTCCTTACCGTGCCTCGAGGGAGGGCTGTCCGGGCCTCCAGCTGAAAGGCAACAGCAAGGGTTACTCCAGCATGCTTCCGGGCCAGGGCCTCTCCTCTGTCACCCTCTTCCCACAGCCCCTCCCCCTGGAAGAGGCCTGTCCAAACAGGGATGTGACTGTGCCCCACTGTTTGGTTCCAAGTGAACAGTGGGTACTGGTTAGACCGAGAGTTGATACCATAGACTCTTCTCGGGCAGATGGGAAGGAACTGCAGTGCAGGATAGGCCTGCCAGGCACCTAGAAGCTCATTCATCTTGAGGCATCCTAGATTACTCATCATTGTGGTATTTATTTATTATTATTATTGTGTGTGTATATGTATATATAAGCACACATATATATTATATAGATACATGCATGCATAATATATATGTACACATGCTATGGTGTACATGTGGAGGTTGGAAGACAACTTGGCAGAACTGGTTCTCTCCTTCCACCTTTTACCCACGTTGGCAAGTTTGTGTGGCGCATGTCTCTACCCACTGACCCACGTGGCCATCCCCACCGTGGTGTTTATATAGTGTAGCACTAGGATACAAAGCATAGGTAGCCTACATGCATCCAGAGGCCATCAGGCACCAAGATGAGGCCTAATACTTCATCGCATTAAATCCCCTTACAGGATAGCTCAAGGACATCGCCATGAGTCACCTGGGGGCTTGGGTTAGGACCCTACCTCATGCTGTGTTGCTGAAAGTAGAATCTGACCTCTTCCCCCAGGGCTAAAGGTTTGAACCTTGGGGCCATTTGTCTTCCTGACAGCAGAGATGATGTCACCAGTTGCCTGACATCTCTGCCACTATACCTTCTTCACCACAATGGGCCGTACCTCAAACCATGAGCCCAAGGAAACCAGTCCTCCCTTAAGGTGCCTCAGGCCCCTCATGCTGGGTCTTTGGTCTAACCAACAATCAAATAAGTAATAGAATGTTCACTTGCTGCTAACTCTAATAGGAAGCAGAGGAACCCGCTTACTATTCTTTTTTTTTTTTTTTTTTTTTAGGTTTTTCAAGACAGGGCTTCTCTGTGTAGCCCTGGCTGTCCTGGAACTCACTTTGTAAACCAGGCTGGCCTCGAACTCAGAAATCCTCCTGCCTCTGCCTCTGGAGTGCTGGGATTAAAGGCGTGCACCACCACGCCCGGCTCCCGCTTACTATTCTTGAAAGTTTTTATTCTTTAGAAGATTTAAAGAAATCCTTCCATCCCGTTATGAATATTAGAGGGGAGAGGGCCTCCTGAGAACTCACCAGCACCTTCCGGAAGCCATTTCTAACGCGGACATAGAGCTCTTCCCTCTCGGCCACAAAGATGAGCCAGCCCTCCGGCACCTCCCGGATCTTGTCCAGCATGGTCTGGTATGTGGCCCAGATCCTCACCTGCTGGAAGCCCCAACCCAAAGTCCAATATGAGACCCACTGCCCAGAGCATCCAGAGCTCCCAAGATTTCAGAGGCCAGAAGGTGACCCTGGGTAGGTATCCTTCTTTGTCAGGCTGTCCCCAAGAGGAGTGAAGGTTCTAGAAGTAAGTACCTTGGGGAGCCCATGGTTCAACAGACACCGATCGCTGCACCCAGCAGACTGATGGCGACAACTTCCTGACATGCCATCTGCCTCCCCACCCCTACTCCAGATTGTCAGACCTTAGTTAACTGGACACTTACCCCAGCAGAGGCACCCATGGCTCCTGGGGGACCTGGAGGACCAGGTGGGCCCGGAGGACCAGGAACACTGACAGCTACAAGAGAAATCAAGTTGAGAACTCCCAACCACATGAGCAGCCCTCAGGGACCCAGACCCACACTCCACATTCTTACTCTGTCTGTGAGGGCCAGGGAAGGAGGGAGGTCCGGGAGGTCCCGGAGGTCCCGGGGGACCCTGGCGACCCTCATAGCCAATGCCAGGAGGTCCCTGCGGGCCAGGAGGGCCAGGTGGTCCCTGGATGCTCTCTCCCTTTGGACCCTAGGAACAACAGAGAAGCCATTCATTGTACTGGGACTATCTGCTCATAGCCCCAGAGCTGGAAGTAGCCATTGAGATCTATATAAGCCCTGCCTACCACAGGGCCCCTTTTTGCTGGAGATATGGTCCCAGGACAAAGGAACAGCCCCAAAGCTTCCCAGTGTACCAGTCAGAAGCTAGGCCCGTGGTTCCTTTGAGTCCTCATGACACCTATCATGCCCCACCCCCGGGGTCTGCTCAATGCTGCTCAAAGCTAGGGACGGCAGCAAAAGAACAACCATGAGGCACAACTGAGGCTAGACTGCCCATGTGCTCACCCAGCCTCACGCCCATGGAGAAGCTAATAAATAACGTGGGGGTCTTGGGCAGCCGAGCTTGCAGGGTTTGGTCTGAGTCTTTCAAGGTATACAACCAATGTCCCTTGTCTGTGCCCAAGTCCACAGGGTGTGGACACCTACAGGAAGCCTGGGGAGAGAGGGGGCTCAGGCTTACCGGAATTCCAGGGTATCCAGGTGGGCCGGGTGGGCCAGGTACACTTGAGCTGAAGAATCCACCACCAGGAGCCCCAGGTTCTCCCCTCTCTCCTTTCTGTCCAGCATCCCCTCGGTCTCCCTTGTCCCCCTAAAATGGTTATCGGCGCCAGATGAGGATTATAGGTTGGCCCTGACCCCATGAGTCATGGGCACCTCCTTGGTCCTTGATGCTTTCCCCGCCACCCCAGATCCAGCTCCGCTCCCACCTCCTACTGCATCAGCTTCACCCGGACTGGCAAGGGAGGGACAGGGAGTGTCCAGATGGCAGGACACTACCAAGAGGCCAGTACTCCTCATGGGAGAAGGAAGAAAGTGGTTTTGTGGCTCAGCGTCATTAGACACTTGTCAGCAGGGACAAAGGCACCTGTCTGGACACCAGCCACCCAATGAAAGGCACCTGGCTGGACACCAGCCACCCAACGAAGACATCTACGTTCCCCTAGCTTGATCAACAACCTCACCTACCTTCATTTCCGCTTCCAGGTGGAAGAGGTCAATGGGGAATTGCCCTGCAGAGGGTTGGGGGGTGGGGGTGGGGTAGGTTAGGATCGTACTGAGACAGCAGCAGACTGTACTAACTACACAGCTTATACTCCCCTCCCCCACCCCGCCTGCCTTCCTTGATTTGTGTAAGGACCACACATTTTCTTAAATTTACTCCTGGTTAATGGATTTTTGTTGTTGTTGTTTCAGTGTTTTTGGTCATGGTGTTTTGTTTGGTTTTGTTTTGTTTCAGAATTGCATTTGTAACTGTTCATGACTGACCAATGGCTTTTCTGATGCTCTCCATCCAGGGGCCTGGAGAGATGCGCTCCCTCATTCTGACAGTCACCCACAGATCCTCATGGTGGGTGTGCATTAGAGACCTGCTGTGTTAACTGCCTTCCTGCCTTAGGCCCCTTGCTTCAAGAAGCCTGGTCCTGTGCCCTCAGGCATAAGGTCTCAGCAGGACCCAGGACTCCTCCTCTGAGCCATTTCCTGTTTGTTGATGCTTTGTCTACAGAGAGGAGGAGATGTTTTGGGCACTTGAGAGAAGTAACTTGACCTTTTTTTGATCTTTGTTACTTCATACATAAATAAAACATAACTCCATTTATTTCTGTCTCCAGAACACCTTCTTGTTCTCATCAAATGTGATGTGTGGTTTCTAGTACCTTGGGCGGAAGGCACAGAAACATTCCATTTAAGGCCTGTAGTTCTGTGAACAAAGGGTTAACTCATTCTTTCAGGGATAGCAACCTTGGGTCACTTTTGCCTGTTGCTGCCTTCTTCAGAGTCCTTGCCTTGTGGAATTACTGTCTGGTGGCCTCTTGCCACTATGTAAGATGGTCCTGAGCAGTGATTCATAACCCCCATGGCCCAGGCATCTTACAGGAGTGTTACCCGGGATCGGAGGTGACAGCTGTCACTAGCAGGACCTATCCTAGGACCTCTGTAGAGTTAGGTCATGGTCTACCAGACCCTATGACCTCTGAGGGAGGTGTCACACTGACCCAGCCCATTGGGAGCTTGGAGGACACAGCTATTCAGGCTTCAGCAGCAGCAGCATCCCAGGCTGCCTTAGGGGTCTTTTGTTTCTCCTCTGACTTGCAAGCTGCCTGGACCAGGCCCCCAAGGCAGATGCTCACTCCCCACCGGTTCTTCCTCTACATTCATAAGACTGCCTCCCACTAAGCCGGCAGAACTTGCTTCTGCCTGCAGGGACTGGTCCCTGTGGTTGGCTCATAGCCAGAGGTAATGTGGACAAGCATTGGTGGCTGCTGAACTCTTCTGTCTCCAGGTTCCATTTCTCAGATAACAGCTGTGATGGTTTATATATGCTTGGCCCAGGGAGTGGCACTATTAGGTGTGGCCTTGTTGGAGTAGGTGTGGCCTTGCTAGAGTAGGTGTGTCACTGTGGGTGTGGGCTATAAGACCCTCATTCTAGCTGCCTGGAAGCCAGTCTTCCACTAGCAGCCTTCAGATGAAGATGTAGAACTCTCAGCTACTCCTGTACCATGCATGCCTGCCTGGATGCTGCCATGTTGCTGCCTTGATGATAATGGACTGAAGCTCTGAACCTGTAAGCCAGCTCCAATTAAATGTTGTCCTTATAAGAGTTGTGTCATGGTGCCTGTTCATAGCAGTAAAACCCTAACTAAGACAACGGCCTTTTTTCTGTCCAATTTCCTCTGTATCCTGAGGCTCTGCTATTGTAGACAAGTGAGTTCATTCAGTTCCTGGATTGTCCTTCCAGACTGAGTTTGATCAAGATGAGCGCTGTTCTATTCCCAGTCATGTTTCCCAAGATGTCCTTGGTCACAGACACATTTGTCTGTGGCACACCTTGCTGGCCATCACTAGCTCCCTTCTCCCAGGACAGTTCCCTCCATCTCCACCCTCTAGCTTGCCTGACCTAAGGGAGTGGTCTCCCTTTGTCTCTCTGGGCAGCCAGCCCCCTCCCATCGTGGCTGTCAACAGAAGCACACCTATGCTCAGCCACTGAAAACCTGGGTTTAAATCTATTCTGTCTTCTATTTCCTCTGTTGCCCCTGCTCTGAGTTTCTTCCCCCTCATCCTGATTTGCATCCAGCTTTCTTCTGTATTCTTGTTATTTATCTTTCATCAGGCATCCAGCTGCACATTCTTGGTCTTGCCAAGTTCAGCTGCACCCTTGACCCCAGCTAAACATCAGAGAGATGCTCCGGAAAGTCTGGGCCTGTGGCTGTGCAGCCTGGATTCTTCCTGCTGGGTTGGTCAGCTGTTTCCCACCTCCCAGCCTTTTCTGGAACTGCTTGTCTCTCCCTGGAGGCTGGCACGGGGCACTGGGCTGCCTGATGCTCAGGCTACCCCCTCTTTGGGCAGAGTCATCCTGAGAATCTGGCATGAATTCTAATGTGGAACATCAGAGTCCGCGCCCTCCCCCCCCCCCCATGCCCTGAAACACCCAGGACTTCTGATTTTACTCACTTCTTTCTCCATTGGGGGGGGGGGGGGGGGAGACCATCTTTTGACTGTGGGAAGCACGGCAAATCTTAGCTTTGGAAACGGAGCGATTTTGCCCTCAACTGCCGTTTTCTCTTTGACTCTCCAGTGACAAGCGTGCCGGGTGACTGTCCTATCTTTCCCTGGGGAGCTTCTCTCTTTCTGGCTTTCCACTGGCTAGGTGCTGAGCTGGCCCCTCACAGCTTACCCTTACCCTGTCTCAGCAGGTCATGTTCCCTGGTACTCTGAACTCTCACATCCCGAGATTCACCCAGACAACTCTCTTCTCTGAGATGACTCTCTTTACTTTTTAGGTCTGGGACATGGTACTCTCTAATCTTGATCCCAGCATGGTAACTACTTCCTAGGAGGCCTAGGTACCTGGTCTTCTCCTCTCTCTCTGTCTCTGTCTCTCTTTCTCTCTCTGGCTGGTTCTTTGTTCAAGTGTCTATGTCTTCCTTATAATGCCACACATAGTGAGTGCTGTTAGCTCCAGCATGGTTCTACTTTGCTTTGGCAGGAAGGCTCCCACTAGCACAGGCATGCTAACGCTTTTGAGGGCCACGGGGAGTGGCGCGCCAGCTTTGTATGTTTGGTTGGTTTGTTTGATTTTTCAAGACACAGTATCTCTGTGTAGCTTTGGCTGTCCTAGAACTCCCTCTGTAGACTAGGCTGGCCTCAAACTCAGATCCTCCTGCCTCTGCCTCCCAAGTGCTGGGATTAAAGGTGTGCACGCCACCAACACCCAGCTGAGGCTTCTCAACTCTTATCCTGCTTTCCTAGATCGTCTTGGTAGAGGTTGGTCAGATCAACATGGAAGCTGGCAGGGAATGCCCTCTGCTCACTGGGAAGAGCAGCCCTGCTTGTACCTACCAGGGTGACAGGAACATTCCACTGAGCCGCTCCTCCCTGCAGTCCCCACCCCACCCCGCCCCAGGCCCTAGCCCCAAGCTGAAAGGCTGACTGGTATCCCTAAATCCAACTCTAATCAAGACTTGGTAAGCTGAGAAAGTGTTTTGTCCTTCCAGAGGCTTGGACAGCAACCATAGTATAGTGGATGTCTAGCACCCCAAGGGCTCTGGTGCCCAACTCTGGAGCTGGCTATACCCAACAACCCTCAGCCTCAATGGTGCAGAACATGCTCACCTGGTGGCCCAGGTGGGCCCACCTCTCCTTTGTCACCCTTTGGTCCTGAAGGCCCCTGCACACCTGGAGGGAGAAACCCCAAAGCTATCAGGGAAAGCCCCTCCCACCAATGTCCCCAGCCCTAGCTGTTGTGTGCACATGGTGGGCCTAGACCAGGAAGGCTGCGGGTGGATGGGGGTGGGAGAGCAATGGTGTGTGTGAGGTGGAGGAGATCAAAGCTGTATGTTGGGGGAGGGGATGCCACTGCGCTATGCCCTTACTGATGGGTAGGACTGTTCCTGCATCCATTCTGAGAAATTTTGAGTGGTCACCCCCAGCATCAGTGCCCCTAGTTAGACTCCCTGGACAGCCGTCGTGCCAGATGTGTGCACTACTAGAAGTAGGGTATGGTTGCAGACACAGCCTAGCTAAGAGGTACTCAGGAACAAGATACTCAGAGCTAGCAGAGTCAAGTTCCACAACTTCCTTTTTCCTAACCAGTTTGACATTACTATCCTGATACCATCTCCTTCCTGCCAGAGCCCCAAACCCCCAAAGACACTGTGAGCCCCGAAGCCCTCACCCTGCTGTCCTGGTAGTCCAGGTCGGCCAGACTCCACAAATGCCTACAAAGAACAAGTGGGTTAGGGGGGAGGGGGAAGTGTGGGTGAGGGTCAGTGCTCTAGAAAAGAAGACAGACTACCAAAGTCCCCAAGGCAAAGAACTCCCAGGGCGCCTCCCCAGGGCCAAGGAGCGCTGAAGTAAGGACAGGGTGTATATATCAAAAATCCTAGGCACTGGAGAGATGCCTCAATGGTTAAGAGCACTGACTGCTCTTCCAGAGGTCCTGAGTTCAATTCCCAGTGACCACATGGTGGCTCACAACTACCTATAATGAGATCTGGTGCCCTCTTCTGGCATGCAGGCATACATGCAGGTAGAATGCTGTAGACATAATGGAGAGAGAGAGAGAGAGAGAGAGAGAGAGAGAGAGAGAGAGAGAGAGAGAAATCCTAGTCATGGTGACCTGTTCCCACAAATCACCTCTTCCCTTGCCAAGTTTAGTAAAACTGGGGCACCCCCCAGGACCTGGATCTGGGACCTCAGTCCTTCTAGCTTGAGACTGTCTCCAAGCCCCAGAGTTAAGATCCCCTCCTGTGTGGGATCACTACTCATCCACTGGCCCCAGGTGCAGGCTACCCAACAGACCCATCCTAGAGACAATTCCAAGGCCAGCAGCTGTCAAGAAGCCGATATAGAATGAGTCTCTGGCCACTTACATTGCTGTCATAGATGGGCATCCCAGGAGGACCTGGGGGTCCTGGAGGCCCAGGCGGGCCAGGCAATCCCTGTGGAGGGACAGAAAGCTCTGGTTAGTCAAGGTCATAGCTGAGCCATCAGTGTAGTCTAGGGGAGCAGACACGGGCTGAAAAGCAGTTGAATCAGAAAGCTGAATACGTTTGATGATGTAAAAACCAAGAACGCATTTCTGACTCTGGTCCATGTGCCTAACTGAGGGAAGCCTAGGATGCTCTCGAGCCACATAGGGCCACATGAGCTGTGGATAACCAAAGTACAAGGGGTCCTGCTTCTCCTGAGATCGCTAGCTACAAACTCGGAGCTAGGTCGCTCAAGAAGGCTTTGGCATAAATAAATGATTCAAAGTATAAAACAGCCTAGCCCAAACTCCAGCAGTCACACGCTGTCTCTTCAAAGATCCTCCATGTAAGCCCTGGGAGCCCAGGTAAGGAACAGGCATGAGCAGGGCTTCTTCATCCCAGGAGGGCACCCTGCATTGCCTGCCTTCCCCAGGACAACTGTGAACATCTGTATACTGGCTGGCACTTCTGGCTGAGGGGTACACAGCTCGCAAGGAGCAGTATTCAACCTGATTTTTTTAAATCCTAACTGATGGGCTGGAGAGATGGCTCAGTGGTTAAGCGCACCGACTGCTCTTCCAGAGGTCCTGAGTTCAATTTCCAGTAACCACAGGGTGGCTCACAACCACCTGATGCCCTCTTCTGATGTGTCTGAAGACAGCGACAGTGCACACACATACATAAAATAAATAAGTCTTTTTTAAAAAAGTCATGACTGAGGATAAAATCCAAGAGGCAGTCTTTTGCATTCGGATGGGCGTGACTGGTCTGTGACAGTGCCGGTCCTGCAGCTCTGCAAACTCTGCAGTTTGTTCTCGATTTTTGCATGGTGTTGTAGGCATTAGTCTACAGAGAAGGCAGCTGACAAGAAACCCAGAGCAGCAACAACCAATCAGGAGTGCAAACTCTCTGAAATACTTATATCTGGGTTTCCACGACCATCTCTGCTCTGGGCAAAGCAGGCAGGAGGCAGGAGCTACAGGCTGGACGCAATCACGCTGGGGAAGTCCCTGAGTCTCTAGGTGGCTGCAACCAGTAGAAAGGCAAGAAATGCCATGAAACAAAACAACAACAACAAAAAAATCCTTAAATTCCTAAGGCAGCAGATGTTTTAAAAGCTATAAAGCTATAGCTTGATGGATCCAGAGAAGGGATGTCGTAAGGTCCTATCCCATGGTTCTCCTCCTCCTCCTCCATCTCCTCCTCCTCTTTTTTTTGTTTTTTGTTTTTTGAGACAGGGTTTCTCTGTGTAGCCCTGGCTGTCCTGGAACTCACTCTGTAGACCAGGCTGGCCTCAAACTCAGAAATCTGCCTGCCTCTGCCTCCCAAGTGCTGGGATTAAAGGTATGCGCCACCACTACCCAGCATCTCTCTTCTGGTATAGCAGACATGTTTGTGCATGTGTAGTTGTGAATGTACCCACATAGTATTTATGCAAAGGGTGCCTGTCAGGACCAAAATGTCTGGTTACATCACCAGATACCTGAAACAGCTCAGTAGATGAGCTGTGGGGGGCTTTGGTAGCCAGACTTGGTCCCTGGTGTTCCAAGCCGCCACCCATTCACCATTACAGGACACTTACCCTCATGCTGAACCCAAGGCTGGCATCTCCAGGCTCTCCTTTCTCTCCCTTTAAGCCATTCGTTCCAGGTCGACCCTGGGCAGGATAGAGTAGCAGAGCTTCTTGGACACTGGACACAGCCTGTGTACATCCCCATCCTTCCCATGGTTAAGGCGTCACAGTCCAGTCCCCGTCTACCTCCTGCCCAGAAGCTAGGAGAGGCAGGATACTGACTACAAGGACCCAAGTCAGAGCCCCCTCTTTGCCCTGGGCCTCCTACCGGATGTCAGATGAGATGTTCTCTTAGCCAAGTACATCTCTGACACATATTAAGACACTGGACACATAGGTATGATAGCTGTACCAGGGGGATAGGCAAGCCCAGCCCTCTGTAGCCCCTGATGTCCTCCTCCCACTAGGTCCCACTTGTAAGGCCACCAAATCCTCACCGGCCGTCCAGGGAAGCCAATTTCACCCTTGTGCCCAGGTCGTCCATAAGGACCCTACAGAGAACAAGCAATGAGTCAAGAGATAGGCGGAGCCACCTAGTGAGGAGGGAGGGGCCACCCCAGGAAAGAACCAGGACTACCATCATTGAGGAACTGTCTGTTGCCATCTGGTGCAACCCACCCCATGGTTTTCAATGCTGCAGCTGATACAAACCCTGGGCTGTGAACTCAGTGTAACGAAAGCACTACTCACCGGGGGTCCTCGAAAGCCTGGCTCTCCCTGCACAGAGAATCAGAGGTACATTAGGCAGCTATAGCTCACCTTGCCGACTGCCTCCCAGAGTCCTTGCTGCACCCACGTGGATGTGCTAGACTGACAACTGAGGCGGATAACCATGCCAGCAGGACAGGTGGACACTAGCATTAGGGACTAGGTCCAGCTTAAGGCACATGAATGGTCCTTAAGTCCCTGAGAGTGGGTTCAACATCCAAAGCATATAGCTAAAGCCACTCAGGTGTTATTCAGCTCTAGAGCCTTGGAGAGCAGAGAGTTCTCTGGGCCTGGGGAATCTAGTGTTATTAGATCACCTTCTAACAACACTGTAAGCCAGGGAGAATCTATTCCTCAGAGGCACCAAAGCTTTCCAAGGCCCTTCTCCCAGTGCCTTCTTGGAAGGCCTGCAGGGGTGGGAACTCCAAAGACAGTATGAGGAGCAAGTCCTAGCCAGCCAAGCACGGTCTTGTGCTCAGCTTCCTACAGATTCAGGTCCACAGGAAGGGGGAGGTCTAGATATCTGTTACCCAGGGTAGTTGGATGCCTGCCCATGGCGGGCAGGCCGCAGACCTTGGTCCCCTCTAACTTCCATAGAAAAAGGCCCGGCAGAAGACGGAGCACACTGGGCCATGGTCAATATCACTAACCCTCCTATAGGTGACATCAGCTAACAGTACCAAGGGATAATGCAATCACTGGCAGGTTTGGGAGCCGTCAGAGCATACCCAAAATGGTTCCAAGGGACAAAGGAAGGACAGATTGAGGCTGTGGAAAGCTGGGAACCCTATTCAGGAGAGGTCTGAGTGCATCATGATCTTGCCTCTCTTATCTATTGGAACACACACACACACACACACACACACACACACACACGCTGTCTTCACAGTATTAGGGAACCCCAAACTCATTCTCACCTTGGCTCCCTTCTGGGGATGGCCCAGAGCTCTGCCATCAGGACTAAAGATAGTGCCTGGCTCTCCCTTCTCACCCTGGAATGGCAAGGCAGGAAGGACAGGTCAGGGCTCAGCCACTGGTCTTCAGATACCCACACAACAGAAGCAGCAAGGGGGTCTTGGTCTACTATGGGGAGTTTGACCAGAGTGCTCTGAGATAGAGTAATAGGAATGGCATATCCCAGTACCCTCAGGGCCCAGCCTGCCCCTAGGGCCATCATCTGGGTAGATAACATAGAATATCTTGCCTGTAGCAGGTCTGTGCAGTGTTTCGGGAAATATTTTTAAAAAAATGGACCCGCCAACTCTCTGAGGCTAGCCCCCGCAGCATCTGGCTCGCTTGTCCCAAGAGCTACTAGTTCCCTCTCTGCTGTAATTCCCTATAACCGGCAGTCCCACATTCCAGTAACCAAGTAAATCAAAACTCTTAGAGCTTAATTAACCAATCAGATTTATGTATCAATTTGGGTTGGAGAGATGGCTCAGTGATTAAGAGGTTGAGAGCACTGACTGATCTTCCAGAGGTCCTGAGTTCAATTCCCAGCAACCACATGGTGGCTCACAACCATCTGTAATGGGATCTGATGCCCTCTTCTGGTGCGTCTGAAGACAGCAACAGTGTACTCATATATATTAAATGAATAAAAAAACCTTTAAAAACAAAAGAAAAAAATATCACAATTTACAAGATGCCAGGACAGTAATTTCAGAGCCAACGGATACTGATAAATGCTTGATTCCAATTATTTCTAACCTCGTGAAATCATAGCTATTTGTGGCTGGTAAATGCCACGCAGATACAGGTCCAAAGCCATCTTGGTTCTTCTCTCTACCCTCTGGGATACTACCTCTCTCTGCAGCTCCTAGCCCTGCCCCCTTTTCCCCATCCAATCACAGACCTCCTCTGCACTAATGTAATTGGACATGGAAAATCCTGTGACAGGACAGTGCAGCAATAAGGCTGCACCCTGGTTCCTGAGAAATGAGCAGAAGGCACCCCAGCCCCTTACCTTGGGCCCCGGAAGACCCTGCTCGCCTTTGGAACCCAGGTCACCCTTCGGTCCAGCAGGTCCCTGTAGTGACAACCAGATTGCAATGAGGATCCATGACCCAGTGTTCCTTAGTTCTTGTAACGCCCATATCCCTTGCCCTGTGTTTGCTCCCTGGTCACGTGCCAACCCTTCAGAGTCCTGAACAATTACAGGTGACAAGGACACCATGATACATCTTCCAGACCTTATTATCTTCCCGATAGCATCATGTCCTCAAGGATAGTGACTGTCTCCACCCAAGCTTACACTGCTGTCCTGTGTACAACAATAACATAGCCCACCCCCAGCCCTAGTGTCAGGGTGTCCTGGACAAGCATGGACCTCGGAAACAAAGCTACTTACAGGAAAGCCTGCGTACCCTGGCTTGCCCTGTGGAAAGAAGGTTACCATGAGTTTTGGGGACACAGTTCTCCCTGGTGTTCTCACCCAGTCCCCCCCTGGACCCTCTGTGGACTTACAAGTAAGATGCCACTCACCTCAGGTCCTGGTGTGCTCACTATTGCTCTCTGTCCCCACATCACCAGGAAATACAAAGTAGAGGGGAAGAAAAGAAAGGTGCCTTTGAGTTGAAAGTCACCTGGTGCCACATTAGCCCCAAGCTCATCAAAGCTAGCCCAAAGTGGAAGTTAGAGGAAAACTGTTATTTTTAGCGATATGCCTGGGTTCTCTCTGCAGGTGCCCAGCTAACAGCTGACCCATTTTGTGGGGAGTCCCCCTTCCCAGCTTGGGGTTGCTCTCCAGTCCTGTTACATAGAGATCCTGCTGCATATGGTCATCCTGGGGAGGTAGTGCCATCTACTGGAGGCCTTCCCCTGTGCCTTACTGACATGCCAATGTCCCGGGAATAAAGAGCTGCAGCTTTTGATCTACCCTAGTCTCAGAGCCCTTGACCTTGCCCCGCCCCCCTCACTGCAGCGCCACCTTCTGTGGTGTCGGCCTGGCCCAAGCTCTCTTGTGACCACTCACAGCCTTGCTTTCAGGACTATATTGTGGCCATGTCAGAAATGAGGGAACAGAGACTCCAGAAGGTGAAGTAACCAGCAGGGATCATAGGTGACATCTACAGCTGGGACTTGGGCCTAGTTACAAGCCCAACTGTGCTCTGGCTCTGTTCCTGGGAAGCCTCTCCCCTACCTTCTCAGCTCCCCTGGGCCCTGCATCTCCTACCCAGGCCCTGCAGAAGAGTGAGCCTGGGCAGCAGCTTGGCTTCTGGGTTCTGTGGTGGGGCTATGAGGGACCCATTTTCTCTGGGGCTAGGCCCTTTGAGTATGTTGCTACAGCCACCACAAAGGGGCAATGGTAGCCTTTATAGCCAAGAAGGCCTAGACGCTTTGGCAAGGAGAGGACCTGTAGCCAACACAGCTTTTTCCCGAGAAGCCAGAGCCTCTCATGTCCTTTTGATGAGGCAGTTGGACCATCTTTAGGCAGTCCCTAGACCGAATGATGAGCCCTGCAGCACTCCAGTGCACTTACATCCTCATTTGACACATAGATCACAGGCCCTGGAGGTCCTGGAGGGCCAGGGAGGCCCGGGCGGCCCACTCCATCTTTTCCTGGGTTTCCCTGGAAGAAAACGGCAGCAAGGTGAGCATTTCAGTTACTGGCCAGGACCCCAGAGCCCACCCATAGTCCAGGTACTAGGTTTGTAGAGAGAAGCTGAGAGCTATCCCCTGCTGTCTTAAGGGTCTCTGCTTAGCTCTGATATTATATGGGCAGCTGGGTGGTTTGGGCCTGGGCCTGGGGCATGATGGGATTTCCCCACCCTGAGGTCGGGACAGCTCAACTCTTTGTCCGCTGTGTAGCTATGGCTAACAGATACTTACCTTTTCTCCCGGCATCCCTTTCTCTCCTTTTGGTCCCTGAAGAGATAGGAAATGAGTCATTATAGGCAGAACCTTCAAAGACCAGGCTACCTGAGTTTGGCTTCCAATGCAGACAGGGACTCTGTGTTTCCTAGAGCCTTGGAGACTAGAGATAGGCACTCAAATCCCTGACCAGACGTGGCTCCGCAAGGCACAGTGTAGCAGGTGGGGGACACAGAGCCAGGATACCCCAAGGGCCACCTTGGATGCCAGTTCTCTTCCTGGGGGCTTCTTTTCTATGCCCCCTTACTCACCGGAGGTCCAGCTGCACCTTCTCTTCCTGGGGGACCAGGGATGCCCTGGGCTCCGTCTGCTCCAACTTCTCCCTGGAACAGACAAACAGAAGATCCAGAGTCAGCCCTACAGCCAGGCAGCAGAGACTCCTACAGAGGAGGCTACAGCACCCATGGGCATGACCATCACCTAGGTTTCTTCTGGTTCAAGCCCTGGATAGAGAGTAACACAGCTTTCCCTTGAGCGACGAGGAAGATGGGGTGAAGGAAGGATGGTAACAGGGAAGGGGGGAGGGATTTCCCCCAAATGGGTGCAGGGGTCTGTTGGTGTGCCCTATGACAAGGACTTAATGAGGGTATGGCCTATGGGTCTTGATGTCTGGTCTCTTCAGGCCCCTCTCTACCCCCAGAAGACAGTGTCCCCAACCCTAGGTGAAGTACCTACCTTGGCTCCAGGTGGGCCTGCCACTCCAGGATCCCCCTAAGTGGACAAAGGGTTCCATAAACTTGGGGTATCAGCTGGCCCACCCTCAAACCAAGATACATTCTCCTCTGTTAATCATTTAGGACTCTCAGCCCCAGCACTCCTCTTGAGGGTCTAGAATCCTGGGTGATTAAGCTGGGATCTTGAGGCCCATATTGGTGAAAGGTACAAAATATATCCCAGCATCATGCTGGTTGGATAGTTCTGGGTTTCATAAAAGCAGGCGGCAGGTCTTATCATCTCCACTATTAGAAACAAGGCCTCTGAAGTAACTTCTTAACATTAAAAAAAAAAAAGTCCAGTACAGACCCATCTGAAATTCCAGCCTTTGGAAATGCCCATCCCATGTTTTGTAAATCACTCGTGCATGCGCGCGCGCGCGCACACACACACACACACACACACACTTCTAGAAGGAGTCCAAGCAACAGCAGAGGCCCTGGTGAGGACTATTCTGATGTTCTCCACCCTTACCCCTGCCCTGGGGAGCCTGACTCAAACCTAAGGGAAGGAAAGGGCTATGGGGACAAGTCTATGGGTTGCTGCCCCCCAAGGATGACATGGGAAGCTGAGAATCAAATTCTCAGATTCTGCAGGACACACCACCCTACTGTCCCTGAAGCTGAGAACATAGCGGGGGTGGGGGTATCCCTGGGCTCTTCAAAATCCTAGTATGCTTCAGATGTATGAAGCCAGGAATCTCAATTTATGGGCTTTTCAGAAAGATAGGGTATGACCCCACTAACGCTCAATGCACGGGAAGGGGCATGTGGTTAGTTTTCTATGAAGCCATCGGCTATATTTATAAATAAACTCCCAT
Source organism: Mus caroli (assembly GCF_978045245.1). Classification (NCBI taxonomy): domain Eukaryota; kingdom Metazoa; phylum Chordata; class Mammalia; order Rodentia; family Muridae; genus Mus; species Mus caroli. The sequence continues at coordinate 75,374,837 of NW_028227264.1, forward strand.
GCTGAAGTTCCACAGTAGTCATTGGCTAGGCAGATCTCCAGGAGAGGCCTCCCCAACTCACCTTGAGTCCCAGCGACCCCTGAGGTCCCTGTCGGAGTACAGGAAACAAATGTTAGTGAGCAGATGTGCTTTGTCAGTCCTCGGCTGATTAGCCCTTTTCAAACCTCCGGTACACAAAAGCTCTCAGCCGGCCTTCTATTGTAAAAGTTATCTCCAGGAGCAACTGAACTTTGGTAACAAAGTATCCGGCTGAAAGATACATGGGGATTCTTTCTGTTGTTCTTAAGACCGGGTCCAGATATGAATTTGATTTACAATAAAAGTATATATATAAAAGTTACAAAGAATAGCAACGGCAACAATAGTTACTTTTAACTATGATCACAACAGTAGTAGCCCTGGAGACGGGAAGTCAGCCTGGTGTCCTCCAAGGCCAAGGCATACTGTGGCTCCTCGGGAAAGGGCAGCAGCCTCAGGGAGGAGTGGTGTCCTGGATGGGGCCATTGAGTGTGTGCGTGCCTGCACTCAAGTGCCTTGATGTCCCCACCACTTGAGGACTTGAGCTCTTCTTTGCTATACATAGGTCAACAGTGAACTAGGAGCCCCCTACCCCATGACCCATTAACTCCAGTTACTCTGGCCAAATAGCTGCCATTTTCTCAAACAGACAGCGTGGAGGGAATCAGATAGGGAAAGGCCTATCTGACACCCTCTCTCCCTTACTGGGGACAGTTTGGAGTCGGATCTTTCTGGGGGTGGAGGGTACTGTGGCTCATATCCCGGAGCTGCTGGGGACTCCTTGCCCTATATGAGGCTACACCAAGAACACCCCTGACCTGACTCATGGGTAATACCTGCAGCCCATCAGAGCTTCGGGCTGTTGTCCAGAAGGGAATTCCAGAGCCTTCCATATCATCCTGAAGGGAACATAAAAGGGATGTTTAGTCTCTGACCCTTATGAAGAAGGAGCCGTCCCTGAGGCCTGGAAGATGGCAGGGGGTGGGGGTGGGGGTAGGGGTGGGGGTGGGGGACCATGGATAGTTGTAAGAGCTTGGGTTATGTGGGAAGACAGGGAGGGACATGGATGGTTGACAGAGCTTGGGATGTGTGTGTGTGGTAATCAAACCCTGGTGGGTAGGTATCCTGCTCAACCACAGCTCTCTGGTTCGTGTGTGTGTGTGTGTGTGTGTGTGTGTGTGTGTGTGTGCAAGAGAACAGTGTACCTGGGTACATAAGCAGGTTTCAGCAGCTAAGTATGGAAGTATGGAGGGGCTAGGAACAGCAGCCACAGACATTGGGTATAATGTCTGTGCCCAATCTGAGTACACTGAGGCCAAGCCAGCACTGGGCCAACCCAACCAGGCATTCAGGGCTCAGAAGTGGGGGCCCAAAGACAGTGACAGAAGAACCCCACATGGTGACAAGAGCTGGGCCCTGCCTAGAGAGCTGTGAGCTTCCTGGGAGCCAACAGTAACCCAGACTCACGAATCCAGCAGCAAATCCTGGTCCTGGTGGCCCTGGAGGCCCTGGAGGTCCTGGAGGTCCAACTGGCCCAGGGGATCCAGCCAAGCCAGACTTGCCAGGCATACCGATGGGCCCAAGGTCTCCTTTGCTCCCCTGCACACACAGAAGGACAAGGTCACCCATCTTGGCTCTGGGCTTGAGCAGAAAACTACAGGCAACCCCAATGAACATGTACTTACAACACTTGTCAAAAATCTCAAGATGCAGATTAAAAAATAAATAAATAAAAAATAAAAATCACATACCACAAGGGCATACCAACAAACCCTTGGTTTAAAACAACAGGGCCAAGTGACATTTACAGGCACACAAACTTGACAGTGTAGCTTTGGCCATAACCCAAGATTCACAAAAGCAGCCATACACCACACACAGCCTGTTACCTTGGATCCTGGCTGCCTGACAGTGGGGACAGGGACAGGGATGGCAAGAAGCAGGAAAGGAAGACAGACAGGCCATTGGAAGGGAGAGGGAGAGAAAGCCTCAGGGTGGGTCTGCATGGGACCCTGTAGCTACAAAGTGATTTGGAGAACATAGTCACAGGTATGATTATGACTTTGTGAGACTGAAGACTGTGAGGAGCAGAAGCAAGCAGGCATGTACAGGGCTTATTAAGGGGTTCGAAGCACCAGATCAAGAAAGCAGACAGAGGCAGGAACACTTGGAGGCCAGGTAGTGAGGCCCTACTCCAGAAGGCTCTGCTCTAAGCAAGTTAGCACTGAAGTTGGACCTGGTGGGCCAGCATGCCCCAGGGACCCTTCTGGTGCCAATTCACCTCGATGAACTAAACAGTAGGAGAGATGCCCTGAGCCAAGCTAGATACCAACTTTCCTATAAAAGGTCTAGCTGGGTTCAAAGCTAGCCTGGGCTACATGAGCTGCTACCTCTACTAACAAGTTCCTTTGTGAGTAACGAGGATGTAAGTAGGTATAGGATCTCCAGCTGCAGAGGCAGCTAGCTATTCAGTTGCAGGGGTGTACCTAGTAGAGCTGTCGGCTCTTTAACCACCCTCTTTAACCTCAGTAAAATGCTTGTTTTATTTATCCTTCAAGACCCTCTGTGTGTGTAGACACAAGTGCATGTATCTACACATGGACAGACCAGAACACCAGAGGGCAGACACCAGTGTCAGGGCAGATAAACTCATATGGTATAAAGAAAGAAGTGTGTGTGTGCCCATTTGCACACTCGACCCAATCAGCCCATCTCTCTTTCATCTTCTTCTGACATGTTTGTCTATACCTCTGATACCTACAATCTCTTCTCCCCACTGGGTTTTCCTATCACCCCAACTCTCTAAGTGCAAGCCAGGATGCCTATCAGAACACAAGAGGAGCAGCATAGCATTCCCTGTACAGCCATAGCTAAGGATGCTGGGAGGACCATAGGGGCACTATGCTGAATCGGGCAGCTCTGATCCTGAGGTGCCTGACTGAGGTACCCCAGGAGTTCCCAGGGAGCCTTCCCTTATACCTGCCCACTGAGTTCCCAGGGAGCCTTCCCTTATACCTGCCCACTGGGAGCTCATCTTCAAACCTGACACCCCTGTTTCCACTGCCTTAGTTGAATAGAACCAAGGAGAATCTCTCTCTCTCTCTCTCTCTCTCTCTCTCTCTCTCTCTCTCTCTCTCTCTCTCTTTCACACACACACACACACACACACACACACACACACACACACACACACACACAGGGTTGGTGTCATAGTCAACATACTTCTGCTGACTGGGATACCCCCTGCAGGAATCGGTTCACCAAGCAGGTAGCCCCAGCCCTACCAGAAAGAAAATTGCCTTGTACATACCTTGGGTCCTGGGATGCCCACATCACCCTATGGGGAAAAAGAACATGATTACAATAAAATCAGACATGTGTGTAGCAATTAGAGAAAGTCAGACCTACTACCCATAGTATACAATGTATCAGACTAATAGTATACATAATATGCTATTATGCTGATTCTAGGGGTTTCTGCACCTGTTCCTGCCCTCTTCCCTTTTCAGGGATGGAACCCCTGGGGAGCTCAGCAGGGAGAGGAGCCACCAGAGCACAAGGCCACAAAGCACCTAAGCACACCATCCCCAGGGATGCCTCTCAGAACCTCCTGACCATTGAGCCCTTTAGGATTAGCTGAAAACAGACAATCTCTGTACATAGTTCATTGTAAGCAGCAGTCTGCTCTCAATCCATGGGCTCAGATGACCCTTTTATAGGGGGTCACTGAATACCATCGGGAAAACATAGATGCTTACATTGTGATTCATAATAGCAGCAAAATTACAGTTATGAAGTAACAACAATAACTTTATGTCTGGGGTTACCACAACCTATGGAACTGTGATAAAGGGTCGCAGCATTTGGAAGGTCTAGATTAAGTGACTGAAAAGGACCTTCAACCACACAGCACCGGTAGGGGTGAGGGTGGAGGGGGGTCTTCTCATCAAATCCCTGGAAGTGCTGAGAGCCGTCCTCCATCTATGCATGACTGGCCTCCCTCCCTCAGCAGTATGAGACCACTGTAGATCACGGTTAGCAGAGGCTGGCCTACCTCTGAAGTAACCCTTCCTAATCCAATGAAGCGCTGACTCCTAAGCCGCTAGTCCTTCTACGGTAGTAAGAAACACATCTGGAGACCCTGACTGTAAGCTGAGCCCTGCTGGCCCCAGTACCAAGAATCTTCCAAAATTGAGGATACAGGCTATATCCATGGCCTCACCCTACAGCAGGCACCCTCCAGAAACCCCCAAGCATGCAGTAGCCACCACCCTGTGACTACAGGTGTGTGCTGAGTGATATCCACCGTGGGAGCCGACTTACAACACTGCCTTTCTGGCCGGCCACTCCTGGTGGGCCCTCTTTGCCTGGAGGACCTGGAGGTCCCTAGGGGAACAGAGAAACAATGAAATAGGCTAGGTGGGATCCATAAGGAGCAGGTGACAGCTGGCAACCAGACTTCCTAAGAGTCAGGGTATAAACTGGTCCCCACAAGGTGCATGCAGGGCTCAGAAGACACTGCCACAGGGCGGGGACCCTTTGTGTGGGTTCTTTCTTCTGAGCTGCTGATTGGCTGGAGAAACTAAGGTAGAAGGTGGAAGGTTCGAATCCACCCAGTCCTGAGGTAGTTAAATGTGTGGCTCAAGAGTCAGCTTAATGGGTCAACATCCCCAGAATCACCCCAGGGTAGCCTGCCATCCTCAGAATAACCCAAAATGTGATCCGCCTCCACCTTGCGAAGGAGCATGGGAGTCCTGAGGTAGATCCTGCAAGAAACCTCACATGACCACCCCACCCCATATTCCTAGTCAAGAGGGTGCTCTGGGGCAGGGAAGGCAGCAGAACTTACCGGGGGACCTGGAAAACCGGGGGGTCCTTCCTTCCCAGGTACACCAGGAAGGCCTGCAGGTCCTGGTGCATAGGAACCATTGACCCCAAAGCGTCCTGGCTCACCAGGGAGTCCTGGGACACCAGGGGGCCCCGGGGGGCCAGGGAAGCCTCGTGGGCCCTGAACATGAGAGAGACAGTACATCATAGAATCCAAGGCCCTGCTGAGCAATGATCACATGCCCAGCTAGTCTTGAACCACCCCCAAGGGTCCCCAGTGATATCTCAGACATCACACTCCACACGTGCCCAGTGACAATGGGGTGTAACCACTTACTCTAAGGCTCTCTATGTCTCCACTGAAACCGGATCCCTCCATGTCAATGAAGGTCTGAGGGGAGGACAAGAGAAGGCATCTCAGGACACAGTCCTGAGTACCGGGGAGCACCACCCAGCTGTCCCCTAACCAACCAAAGATGCCTGAGATGGGAGGTGGGACATCACCATCCCAAGCACATAGTGGGAGCCCATTCTCTTGGACCAACACTATCAGGAACCGGTTCCTAAAGTTGAGTACTGGGACCTGGCATAGAGGAGGCCAAAGGAACTTACCAGCTTGTCCTGTCTGAAGGAGGGTCCTGGTGGCCCTGGAGGCCCTGGAGGTCCTCGGGGCCCAACACCAGGATCTCCCTGGAACATAAGACAGATCTGTCACACTGAGAACACATGGTCCTCACTTTCAGGCAGGAGCTGAGCCAGGAAAGCGGCCACGCCCTTGACTGCGTGTACTTACCTTCTCGCCCTTAGGGCCCACATCTCCTGGGGTCCCTGGAAAGCCTTGAGGTCCAGTGTCACCCTACAAGACAAGGGTAGGGGCTAGGCAGAGAGAAGCATCTCTTTCCCTTAGAGCAATGATTCTTGAGCCCCAAATGCTCCCCATTCCAGAGCAGGTGGCCAATGGGAGTCAAGACATTCAGGAGTCCATGGAGGTTGGATAAAAGCCAGAAGGAGCCATGCCACTCCAGGAACACCAGAGAAAAAAACCAGGATTTAAAAGGGACACCACTGGCTATAGAGAGTCTTATCACAGTGCAATGGCATGTGCTGTCTTCAAAGACATCCACTTAGTTGATAAGTCCACTCTGTGTGCGTGCGCGTGTGTGTGCGTGCGCATGCTTATGTGCAAACTCAATGGACACTCTTGGCTCAGGGAAACCTCTGCTTATGACTGAGCTTAGGCCGTGTGCTTTCTCAGCACGACTTTCTGTCAGGTACAAAGAGCTCCTTGTGGCCACTCTGGCAGCATGAAGAACCCCATTTGCTCAGCTCGCTGCCTTCCTGGCTCTCTATGGTGCTTCCTCCCCTCTGAGGATCTGCAAACACCACCTCACGGTTTCAGAAGTCTCCTGAGCATGGAAGTGCCCTTTGGCCTCCTGTAGTTAGACATAAAGTCCAGCCCAAGTGAAGCCTCCTTTCTGTGGCCTCTCTGGGAAACCATCGCCCTGTGCTGTATGCAGATGGCCCGTGGAGCCTGGGTAAACGCCATACAATGTCTGGAGCAGAGAAAAGGCAGACATACCGGTCTCCCATCTTCACCAGGGTCACCCTGTAACATGCAAGAAAAGCCCTTATTAATGGAAATGGTCCTACTGCAACTCACTAAGACTAGACACAGAAACAACCCGTTCTCTGAGCCCCTGTTGTGTAAAGCTAAGAACCTGGACAGCTGTTTGCTCCTGACAGCGTAATGACTAACACTCCATTTAAAGTTTAAACTCACAGTGCTTGAGAGTCCAGAAAGCAAAAATGCCTCTAATGTATAAGCCCCTAACAGCTCACTTCCTGCCCCCCCCCCAGATGTTGAAGAGTATTCTTTTTGTTTTGTTTTTTTGAAACAGGGTTTCTTTGTGTAGCCCTGGCTATTTTGGAACTAGCTCTGTAGACCAGGTTAGCCTGGAACTCACACAGATATGTCTGCCTCTGCCTCCTGAGTGCTGGGATTAATGGTATATTGCCAGCACCAGTGGACTAAAGACTATTCTTTTTTTTTAAATCCATTTATTCATTTTATGTATATGAATATACTATAGCTGTCTTCAGGCACACCAGAAGAAGGCATCAGATCCCACTACAGATGGTTGTGAGCCACCATGTGGTTGCTGGGACCTTTGGAAGAGCAGTCAGTGCTCTCAACCACTGAGCCATCTCTCCAGCCCAAGAATATTTTTTAAATGACTGATTCTTATAAAATTTGCTGTTCTAGTAAGATAATAGATCATAGAAAGGCTTACTGCTATTACTGCTATTTGTAATCCAACTTGCTTACCCTAATCAATGACTAGGACACCTACAGATATATATGTTAAAAATCAGACTCAGCAGGGCGTGGTGGCACACGCCTTTAATCCCAGCACTCGGGAGGCAGAGGCAGGCGGATTTCTGAGTTCGAGGTCAGCCTGGTCTACAAAGTGAGTTCCAGGACAGCCAGGGCTATACAGAGAAGCCCTGTCTCGAAAAAACAAACAAACAAACAAAACAAAAAATCAGACTCTGACTTCAAGTGCACAGAATCCATGTAATCCTGTGGTTTCTTACTTTATAAGCCTCAGACTGCTATAACTATATGACACCTCTAGGGAGGGCCCTCCTCTACAGTCCCAGTGTCGTGGGTATCTGGCACCAGTATTTAATGAAGCCGCTTCTTATTGAAATTTATTCATGGTCACGGTGAATCTCTGACAGACCAAGACCCACAACAGACAGCATTTCTCCAACAGAGATTAGATAGATCCAGGGCTGCCTTGGGCATGCCTGGCCTCCATGCTCCAATCCCCTTCTAGTTCCATGCATATCAGGAGGGATGATGGAGCCCCATGATCCAAGGATACTATTCCTCTGATTCCAATCAACTCTTCCACCAGCCCCAGTCAGGGACCTCAGCTCCTGCCCAGATCTCAAGGAGAGACCAGTACTTACCGGTTCACCATCCCTTCCTGGAATGCCATCCTTCCCTGGTGGCCCCTGAGGTCCCGGGGGTCCTTGTGCTCCAGGGACAGGTTGTGAGTTGGGGCTCTGGACCACTGGACCGGCAGGACCCTGGGGCCCAGCTGGGCCAGGTGGGCCCTGGGCACCCGGTTCTCCCTTTTGTCCTTTCATACCTCCCTAGGGACAAGAGAGGACATTGGTTGCTGCAGGCTATATACCAACCCACCTCGCACCGCTGCTACATTCTCTGGGCACTAAATCTAAGGAAGGACTTCAGCGGGGTGTGGAGGGAGGGTTCAAGGCAGAGAGATTTGCAAGGGCAGAGTGTGCAGAACACAGAGCAGAGGGCTGAAAGAAGGAGTATGGGCCTGAGGGCTTTGGTAAACTCAGTGAGACACACGGAAGACTCTGAGGATCCCAGGGTGTCCTGTGACAAGGTCATAGGGAGGTGGCCTCACCTTTATCAAGCCACCTCCGGGGTTCTGGATAGCCTCATCCCATGCACCGCTTGAATCTGTGCCAGGAAGGGTCTCAGCTAGGAAGAGGGAGAGAAGATCCGGTCAAACTTCCCACAGCCCCAGGCTCTCAGTCTCACTCCTAAGCTCTGTTTTCCCACTCATCCATAGCCCAGGGGACCCAGGCTATGGGAATGGCCACCTGTCTTTCCACCCACCAAAAGCCCCGAGGGCAGGGGCCCGGGGAATGGTGAAGGGGAATGGCCACCTAGCACTGGCAACAGGAGAGGAAAACAAGTCAACACAGACTCACACAGCCATTTAGAGCAAGTCCAGGGACAACTGAAATGCCCAAGAAGAGTCCTGGATTGGTTTGAACACTCCACCATCAAAACCCTCTTCCACCAACCATGCAAGAACAGAAAACCAGCAGAAATTCTAAGGAATGAGCCCCAGAGGCTCTCTGAGACCCCATCATCCACACTGTGCCTCTGACACATAAAGGCACGTGTACACACACACACACACACACACACACACACACAGAGGCATACACTCACATCATTTCCCCTGCTGCAGAACTGTCTGGACATTTGTGGAACTTGTCCAGATCTCTGTCTTGAATACTGACCCTCACAAGACAGCCATATTCAGGGAGCCCAGGCTTAACAAAGGAGTTTGACCTGATAAGTGGCCCACACCGAGTTCTCCCCTGGCTTCTTCTCTGGGAACCAGGAAGACACCAACCCAGGATCTCTTTTTGTGTTGGCTTCATGTCATTCACATGTGTTCAACTCACAAGTGCTCCTGGAGCCAAAGTTTGGCCCAGTGGGCCTGCTGCCTGGTTTCAGGCAGCCTTTGAGAGTGAGAATGGTTTTTACAGATGCATACATACAAGAAACACTTCCAATTCTTCCCTCTGCCTCCCCCAAATCTTGGGTATCAGCTATGGCTCAGGAGCACATCGGGAACCACATAATAGGTCCTTCCTGCGTGTTTGGGGTGCCATCCCCTTGTGATCAATAAGGTTTGTGAGGTGACACCTGGAGGTGGCTACTGACAGCTTCTCACCAGTGGCAGACAGTGAAAATATACCTTGTCGACATGTCATATCTTTTGGGGACCAAGAGAAATCTCTAATTCTTGAGCACTATTTAGAAGCATCTAGTGGACCTTGGCTAGGGCACAGAGCCCCCATCTTGGGTTAGAACTGATGCTCACAGAGCTATTCCTGGCTGAGCTCACTGCCTGGCAGGATTGAGAGTCTGCAGTGGCAAATGAGAGTGGCCAAACCTATGAGTCACACAAACAGTGTGCTCGGGGCCCTTACTCATTCTTGGGGTCCTGGGGAAGGGGCATGCTGATGGTCTTGCCCACACCCTGTCATAGGCACATTTCTTTAGTGAGGAGTAAGCCAGACACCTGATCAAGATGACCACACACACACACACACACACACTCACACAATCCTGATCAAGATGACCACACACACACACACACACACACACACACACACACACACACGCACACGCACCACCTGCAACCTCCATCCACCATAGTCAAACAGCCCCAACTGCAGGAGACAATTACCAAGTCTGACCACAAGAGGGCAGCATAGGCTCTCCCTGCTGCGGCTGCAAGACTTTCCTAGAATGTCAGGTTCAGCAAACCTGAAAGCAGTGAGTGCCTCTAGGGTATTTAAAACTATACAAACATTGCTAAGAGAGATCAAACAAGACCCAAACAAAAGGCAATAATGGATCTCAAGAGTCATTACCAAGACGACAAGACTGCCAAACCTATCCCCCATCAAAACTCTGGCAGGTTTTTTTTTTTTTTCCTTCGCTTGTGGATGCATGACAGGGAACAACCACAGTCCACAATTTAGGTGACCATGCAAAAACCCCCTGTAACTGCAAGGCAAAGAGCAGACTGGAGGGCTGAGCTACCTGATGAGGATGGGATCAAGACAGACAGAGAGAAGAGCCAAGAGTCACAGTTGAGAGACAGATGGGGATGGCACAGAAGGACCTGCATGGAGATCGGAAGCACAGAATAGAGCCAGAAATAGACTCGAGTCGGGGAGGGTGACTTTCCACATCTTAGAGTCAGCTCTGAGTCAGGGAAAACAGTGACAGAGCCAAGTGGGGAAACAGTTTTTTAAAGAATTAAAAATAGGTCTTTGGGTGACAGCAGATGCTGGCGAGGATGTGGAGAAAGAGGAACACTCCTACATTGTTGGTGGGATTGCAAGCTTGTACAACCACTCTGGAAATCAGTCTGGCGGTTCCTCAGAAAATTGGACATAGTACTACCGGAGGATCCAGCAATACCTCTCCTGGGCATATATCCAGAAGATGTCCCAACCGGTAAGAAGGACACATGCTCCACTATGTTCATAGCAGCCTTATTTATAATAGCCAGAAGCTGGAAAGAACCCAGATGTCCCTCAACAGAGGAATGGATACAGAAATTATGGTACATTTACACAATGGAGTACTACTCAGCTATTAAAAAGAATGAATTTATGAAATTCCTAGCCAAATGGATGGACCTGGAGGGCATCATCTTGAGTGAGGTAACACAATCACAAAGGAACTCACACAATATGTATTCACTGATAAGTGGATATTAGCCCAAAACTTAGGATACCCAAGATATAAGATACAATTTGCTAAACGCATGAAACTCAAGAAGAATGAAGACCAAAGTGTGGACACTGTGCCCCTTCTTAGAATTAGGAACAAAACACCCATGGAAGGAGTTACAGAGACAAAGTTTGGAGCTGTGATGAAAGGATGGACCATCTAGAGACTGCCGTATCCAGGGATCCATCCCATAATCAGCTTCTAAACGCTGACACCATTGCATACACTAGCAAGATTTTGCTGAAAGGACCCAAACATAGCTGTCTCTTGTGAGACGATGCCGGGGCCTAGCAAACACAGGAGTGGATGCTCACAGTCAGCTATTGGATGTATCACAGGGCTCCCAATGGAGAAGCTAGAGAAAGTACCCAAGGAGCTAAAGGGATCTGCAACCCTATAGTTGGAACAACATGATGAACTAACCAGTACCCCGGAGCTCTTGTCTCTAGCTGCATATGTATCGAAAGATGGCCTAGTTGGCCATCACTGGAAAGAGAGGCCCATTGGACTTGCAAACTTTATATGCCCCAATATAGGGGAATGCCAGGGCCAAAAGAATGGGAATGGGTGGGTAGGGAAGTGGGGGGCGCTATGGGGGACTTTTGGGATAGCATTGGAAATGTAATTGAGGAAAATATGTAATAAAAAATATTAAAAATTAAAAAAAAAATAGGTCTTTGGATTCCCCTTGGGCAGAGTCTTAGAAGATACCAGGATTGAGATCTTTGATTTTCAAGCAAAAAATCTGAATGTTTTTCTTTTCTAAAGATGCTGTTAAGAAAATGAAGCTGGATGAGACAGGAGGGTCACAGGTTCAAGACCAGCTTGACACACACACTCACACATACACATATGCAAAGAGATATCTCTATATAAATGTAGATATTATATCTATATTTAGATTATATATATACACACATAACACACTCACATCCCCAGAGGGTAGGATAGGAAGGGATTAAGAAGTGGGGGAGAGGGAAGGAGCACAAGGCAAGCCACCTCCCATCAATGGCAGACACAGTGATATCTAAAGACCATCAAAGGTGAGGTGCAGAGACACCCACACACTGGGGTGGGTGGCAAAGAGACAAACCTCCTGATGAGACAGAAACCCCAGAATAACTTTCTCTGCAATCGCCTCAAACTGGACAAAGTGCCTATGCCCATCACTAACTAGGTAAATGGGCAAATACATGTAGTCTGTCCACACTTTGGATGGTAGGTCAACAACCGACTGGCTATCAAGCAGAAGCTTTTTATAAAAGGGACACAGTGCCAAGCAAGCCCAGATGCTACTTACTGTGTCCCCATAGCCCCCCATACAACAAACACATGTGCAGTCCTGGGAAAAGCCAACTGTCTGTGGTGACAGAAGCCAGAGCAATGGGGTGGGGGTGGGGATGCCCAGGGAAACCTGGCAGAGTAGGGGTCATGTTCTCTTGTCTTCTCTGGGATCCCAGGACACAGGAAGATGGGAGTGAAGGCAGACCTCACCTCCAGTCCCATGGGCTCACACAGCACAGGTAGGATGTAAGACTCCACCCATGAGCCAGGAAAATCAATACTTCTCAGCCTTGCTTGACTTGTGTGGTAACAAAGGAAGGCAGCCAGAGCTGGTGACCCATGGAAATCGAGACCCTGTAACTCAGATCTTCGAGTACCTGAGCCCTGATAGCATCAGGAGGAGCTGTAGCCAGTTCTCTCCAGAGCACTGGAAGCCCTGGGGACTCCCAGAGGCCCACACATGGGCTCCACTGTACTTCAATCCCACTGAGCTGTGAGGTTACGCTGTTACCCAGCATTTGCTGTTATGCGGCAATACAGAGACTATCCGAACACACACACAATTCACATTTGGCATGCCTCAGGCATCCATCCCTGTCTCCTGCAGGCCAGGGGCCCTGTGCACTTCTCCCAGACAGTGGCTTCTACAGGAGACATGTCCAACCCTATATGCTGACCCATGGCACAGTCTGGGCTAAGAACATATTTTCCCTTACATCATCCCTCCCTTGGATTAGTTCACACTTGACTAGCAAACTGATGGTCCTGAACCAGGAGATAGCATCTCTGGGAAGGTTCTTAGACATGACAGACAAAGGCAATACAGGCCAAGATCTCTGACAAAAGATGTGTCACAGCTGCCTGATTCAGAACTCTCCTGGGGCCCAGCCAGGATCCTGCCTGAACAGGACCTTCTTAGAAGGCAGAAAAGCTTCAGATGAGGACACTTCTGGCTCTGAAATAACTCTCATCCAACACACAGGCACACACACATGCATATACACGCATATGCATACACGTGCACACACACTAGACACACAAACATGCATGCACACTTATGCACACATGCATACATGTGCACATGTCCACACACACTACAAGACGAATGCATATACACAGACATGCATACATACACACTACACACCATGTGTGTGTGCACACACATGCAAGCATGCATACACTGCACATACACACACACACATGCATACATACACATGCACATATGCACACACTACACACACACAGCATATCTAGAAAAATTTTACCTCCTATAGAATCTACCGTGGTGTCTTCCTCCGTTTCTTCTGTTCTAGGATCTTCTGTGGTGCTGCCTCCAGCCAGGGGTGGGGAAGTGACAGGAGGTGGCTGAGGGAGCCCAGGTAGTAGAGATGTATCCTGCAAGAGGCAAACAGGACACCTGGCTCTGTTGTTCTTGTTCGGCAGTACAGCTGTCCCATGCATGTATGAGCTGGCCATCCTGGCTGGCTTTGGGGTTTACAGCTTATGAAAGGCTTTGCAGACTTCTTGGGAAGATAAGAAGTCGTTAGAATCAGTCGTTAGAATCCATTTCTTCAGAGGTATATGCTACAGGTTTTCAGTAGCCTGGAGGCTGGTGTCATATACCTCAGGAGTCCTCAACTGCCAGAGGACCAAGGACAAAGACTTGGTTTAGTCCAGAGACTTCCTGTGGCTGGATAGCACCAGAGATGGCTCAGGTGAGGTCCTCTGGTGTCACCGAAGGCTGTGCGGAACAGGCATGTTCTCTCTGAGACTTCCCCCTCAGCCCTCGTCTAAGCACTGGCCTAGTACTGACTTCATACAGTTCGCACAGAGGAGACTGGTCTACCCTGCAGACCCTCTGCCACATGCCCAGTTTCAAAGAACACTCGGCCAGGGGGACCTGGTACTCCACATCAACATGGCCTCTATCCCTGAGGACTTTCTATCAGTGACTGTGTAGTCCGAGTAGATGGGCCCTGGGGAATACCCTGGCTGAGGTAGTGCTGTGGGGCCTGAACAAGGCCTCAGACACTCTTGTGATAATGACAAGTCACTCCACAAGCATCACAGACATGGGTGGTAATGGGACACCAGAGGCCCACAGCTTTAATTCCCGCAAGGGGAAGCTTCCACATGGACTCTCAGATTAGCCAAGCCCCTCAAAGTTGCCTGTGACAACTGTGGCCATCAAGGGATGCAGAGGCTACTGGGCCTTGAATGGGAACATAACCAGCCCATCAGCCCACTGGGTCGTGTCCCAGAACTCTGTTGGGCTACAGAATGCAATCCAAGATGGCTGTGTCCTCTGTCCCTAGGGCCTGCCTGTCCCTACCCGTGTGTACACATATCAAGCAGTCCTCAACAACTCTTCCGGGTGTGGTGGTAGGGACCACTCCCCACCCTTGAGCCACTCAGCATCTTGTAGTCTCCCTGATGCTGACACCTGAGGTCCACCTTAAAGACAGACTCTGAATCGTAGATGCTGGGGACACAGAGGGGCTCAGGAGGTTCACTCAAACATTCTTTTCTTTTCTTATCTTTTCTTTTCTTTTCCTTTCAGATTTATTTATTTATATTTATATATGTGAGTACACTGTAGCTGTCTTCAGACACACCAGAAGAGGGCATCAGATTCCTATTATAGACGGTTGTGAGCCACCATGTAGTTGCTGGGAATTGAACTCAGGACCTCTGGAAGACTAGTCAGTGCTCTTAACCCACTGAGCCATTTTTCCAGCCCCCAAAGACTGATTGATTGATTGATTGATTGATTGTTTGATTATGTACACAGTATTCTGCCTGCATGTATGCATGCCTACAAGGCAGAAGAGGGTATAGATGGTTGTGAGCTACCATGTGGTTGCTGGGAATTGAACTCAGGACCTCTGGAAGAACAGCCAGTGCTCTTAACCTCTGAGCCATCTCTCCAGCCCAAACATCCTTTTCATATCTGGAGTCCCTCTGGGTTCTCTAGACTCTAGACTAGAATGAGCATACAGTGTAGCTACCTAGAAACTTCCCGACAAGGCCACTTGTCTTGTTCTCATGTTAGACACAAACCAGTTATGTATGATCTCATAGCAGCCAACAGCAGCATCAGAAATGCTGGGTCATCTCTGCTGAGAAAGTTCTCTTTAGAGCTCACTCAGGGCAAACGGCATCAGAGCCAGAGGAGAGTACAAGGTCAACCTCAGACTGTCCCTGCTGGGCATGCACCTGAATGACAGAAGGACGGCTGGGGCATCATATATACACCTGTGCAGACTATGCACAGACCGTACCCTCTCCTGTCTGAACCAGAGGATGGATGCCCTGGCCACATACAGCAACTCACCTCCTTGTGTGACTTGCTGCTTTCTTCAAAGCCACTTCCAAAATCTCCAGATGCCTGCAGGAGGGGAGGGAAGTAAAGAAGAAGTTAGGACCAGAGACACAAAGACAGGGCATCAACTGGACTTCAAACAAGACCCCTGCTGGGTCAAAAGAGCCAGACTTCCTGCTCAGGCCAGCCAGAGGGTTGTAGGATCAGGCTTGTGCACGCCTGTCATGTGACATGATTGTTCTGTCCTCAGATGCCATGCTCAGGGGACAGGCAAGGTGGGTGGGCAGACAGCCCAAGCAGCCACAGTTAGGCCTGACTCTGAAGAAGCATACATGGAGTGTAGCTGCTCCCGATCATGTTGCCACCCATCGCCTACCTGACGCTTTCCCTTCCCAGCAGCCTCCAGGAGCTCTGGGGAGGCCAGGGGCCAGCCTGTCCTCCTACCAAGGTAAGTAACTTAATATAAACCCAGAGGCCAAATAACCCCTGGGCCCATAGACCCTGCAGTGACATCTCAATGTCAAAGTGGCCCAGGTGGGATAGACAGGCAGCTAGCCAGCATGAGCAGCATGTGAGCATGCTCAGTGGGCGGCACACTCAGGTGTGAGCGTTACCCATCCACTAGAGACTATATTTGGTATCAGAGAGAAGCTAATTACGTTTCTGATTTCTCTCCTGGAAAAAGTAACATGAGGAAAGACAGACATAATCAACTGCTCACAGCCAAACCCAGCCAGGCTCTGCCCACAAGAGCTAGTGATTGGGGATGCTGTGGTGTGCTACCTCCACTTGGACATCCCTCCCCCCCCCCAAAAAAAAAATCCCATCCTCTGGCAACAGATGGGTGGTTTCCTTGAATGTCACCATATTATGTGCATGCACACACAAACAACAGAGGCACCCAGAGACACAGTACATCCAGACCACAGTGTGCATGCACCCCACACATACAAGAGACACACAGCATACAGAAAACGAACACACCAGCATCACACAAGAGAGAGAGACACACAGCACACTTAACAAAAGATACTCTGCACACGGGAGATAACACACAGCAATATAAATAACAGCAGACACACACAAAAAGACATACATACCTAGCACACAGACAACCAACAGACAAAACCACATAGACAAAGAAAGAGCATGGACACCATACAACAGACACACATAGAACATCAAGAGACACACACAACGCACAACAGGCAGACATAATTCCCCCTCCCATAAACACACATTATACAAAACCAAGTGCACACATGCACTTTCTACGGGGTGATCCCCCATCATACTGTGTCACTGGGTGAGGGGGTGTCGGTCTCTGACATTTACAATTCCCAGGTTTCTGAGATGGAAAGTTAAGGCAGGGGAAGGTCTCTGGAGCCATGGGTTCCTGACACCCCACTGGCATCTTCTGGCTTTTCCCAGTATTATTGCTTGAGAAGCCTTGCTCACAGTGGGGAGACCCACCACCACCACAGACACTCACCCGGTCTTCATCATCATCATCTTCATCCAGACAGTGCACAGGGCTCACCCGGGGGGTTCTGCGTACCTTCAGCTCTGAGATCATCCCCTAGACAGAGGCAGAAGATCACTAATTTGAAAGTGAAATGTCCCTCAATGGATTGGGTGTTTGGACCCTGGACTGCCAGTTGGTAGCCCTGTTTTGGAAGGTTGTGGAGCCTTTAAGAGGTGGAGCCTCACTGAAGGAACTGGGTTCCTGACAAACTGTTTTGACATCCCTATTCTCTCTCCACCCCCACCCCCCAAACAGGGTTTCTCTCTGTGTAGCCCTGGCTGTCCTGGAACTTACTGTGTTAGACAAGGCTGGCCTCAAACTCAGAAATCCGCCTGCTTCTGTCTCCCAAGTGCTGGGATTAAAGGCGTGTGCCACCAATGCCCGCCCTGTCTTGACATTTTAGTCTTCCCTTACTTCCTGTCCCCTCTGCTTCAGGACTGCAAAGTGACCAGCTGCCTCATGTCTCCACCAAGCTTTCCCTCCTCAGCCCCGGCTATCTCCTCTCAAACTGCAAGGCAAAATAAATGCTGGTCTCCCTCTCAGAAGAGATTTCTGGTCAGATATCTGGTCACAAAAACAGGGAGAGAAGCTAAGACCCTGCGGCTCCGGAGGCGGAGCTCACATAGAGCCTCTGACTCATGCTGGCCCCTAGCCTAGCCTGACTTTACCAGGGAATCTCCCTTTTGTCAGCGAGACTAAGGAGCAGGGTCTCAACCGGCTTTCAAGTCCTGGCAGCTTCTGAGCCATGCCGAGGGAGGTCACGAGGATCAGGGACACTGCAAGACAAACATGGCCCCTCACCTCGCCCTTGGTGTCTGGATTGCTGGCTGTTGGGCAAGCTCCGTGGCGTTGGTCTGACGGCACCTTGAATGCTGGAGTTTAGGCACACTTTCTGTGTTTGCATTTTTGCATTAATTGTATTCTGCTACGCTCACTAATTTCAGTTTACTAAGGAGAGATGGCGCTTCCTCAATTCCAAAATGACTTGATCAAAAGAGAGGCCCCAGTGGAGGTGCCTCTGGGTTTCCAGTCTGCTTGTGTGAACAATACCTTACAGACAGTAAGCGAGGACGTGGCAGTCCTAATGAAACTGAAATCTGAATCTCATACCAATTTTTCACACATTGCAAAATAACTTTTGGATTATCCCAGCCATTTGAAAAATGTAGCCATCATTCTAGCTCGGGAGCCTTTGCTATAGGTGGCAGGTGATGGCTAACCCATGCTTGCTGACAGGTCTGGTGTCCCAAATTCAAATGCTTTCTGATCCTCAGTCATACCTCCCTGTTCCCAAGAACCATGTGACAACTAACAGCTCCACCTCCGTTCCCCAGCTGGGTCCTGGCCTATGCCTCCCCTATCTCTCCTTATCTCAATGTTCAGCTCAGTCTGACTTTTCTGAGAAATATTCCCCAACACCACACACGGGGTGAAAGCTACTCTAGGCTAGGTCTGTCCCATACTCCCTGTTCCACAACTTTTCCCAGTATTAAGGACAGCAAAGTCTCTGTGTGTGTGCACATGTGTGCATGTGTGCCTTCATAACAATCACACATGTAAAACTTGTGTATACATACCAAAGTGCAGATACCCATGTATATACACAGTCTGGCTTACTTATGGCAGGTTAAGGAGCTAGATGACTATGCACCCAGGTAAGGGAGAGGGAGGTGGGCTTCAGGAGAGCCAAGCATCTCACAAGCCCTCTGACTTGGCCATTTCCAGCCAGAGCAAGGCCTTCTTCACGGGCCATGAACAAGCATATATACAAGGGATCTGGCCTACTGGGCAATCCCCAGACATGTGGGAGGGTGCTGGCACCACAGTTCAGTGTCCTCAGCACCTGAGAAGGTGCAGAAGAATCTCTACAAACCCCTCAGGCCAACAGCACCCATCTCAGGAAACCCAGGCCCTGGGTCATGGGAGAGGAGTCTCTGGGGAGGAGCAGCAGAAAGAAAGCCCTGGCCTGTGTCAACCCCATGGGCCTCAGTGGGACACAGAAACAAGGCTTGACCCTTCAGGACCAACCCTGTGATAGTGGGGACTCTGTGACCACTATCCCATATGCTATCCCATATCTGAGGTGCAGGAGGCCTCTAGGTCGAGAAAAACAGAAAAGGTATTTGTACTCCTGAAAAGATTAGTGGGACAGTATTGGACCAGCAGATGAAGACTAAACCGGCTGTATTTAGTCCAAGGGGATTCTGGGAGATCCAACCAACCAGCACCAGCAAAGCATGTAAGTCCCTACTATTATATGAGAAGGAACATCTGATTGTGTGTGTGTGTGTGTGTGTGAGCATGAGTAGCACCCATGCCCAGGAGCCCAGCACTGCACCGGTCAGGCACAGGTCCAGTATTCAGAGAGCAAGGATTTGCAGGTGCCAGGCAGCTTCCCAGGTCAACAGAGCATCTGGGAACAGAATGGATATCCCAAGAAGTCCACTCAGAGCTGCCGCAGCAGATACCATGGTAACCGTTAGAGCAGCCAGGATTAGGAGGAACTGGGTTTAAATACTAGAAAACTGCTTCCTGGGGCAATTCTGGCGCCAGGAGCATCTCGAATGGTCTTGGCCAACAGACACATGGCAGACGGTTTCAGTGCTGTGGACAGTGCCACACTCTGCCAAGGCTTTTGGGTGCCTACATCTGGAAAAGGCCCAAAGAGGGCAGAAAAGACTTGTGTCTGCACTGAGTTGTGCTCTGCGTCCTGCCCTTGTGACTCTTCCACCTTCTCCCAGAGTCCTCCCAACCTCAATGGGGGAGACGATGGTTGTACAAAAGGCCTAAGACCCACTGCAAATATTTAACGGACTTGGACCCAAGAGTTATGCAATCTGGACCTTGGAAACTGGGGGGACTGTCAACATTTACAGATGAGTGCCACGTGAAACTCTTCCTACCACCCTGACCAATGATGCTTCGGTGTGGTGGGGAAGTGACTAAAACTGGCCAGCATCAGGAGGAGGCACACACACTGTCTGGACTCACCTGAACCTGCTATACCAGCCAGCAGAGGTCAGGGGCTGAAGCCATGGTGTGGGGCTATCCACTGGTTTTGTCTCATAAACTATATCTGGGTTTCCCCATGGCCCTCAGGGTGGCCTCTCGGCCCCACCCCTCTTCCCTCAGTCTCAAAGTCGGCAGACCTTTTCCTCCCTCCCTTTTCTACCTCACATGGCTAGCCTAGCTCCTGCTGCCCTGTGACCCGACCATGTCTCACAGCTCTGGTGGCTCCGGCTGGCCACTGCTTTATATCCATTTCCCCACACTACTTAGTGAGCCTCTGGCTTCATTCAGGTCTTTCCCTCCCTGTGATCAGGTCCTAACAGGCCATTTCAGCACAGCCTTTGGTCTCTTAACTCACCAAGGAAGGAAACTGCATACCATGATGTAGCAATGAACCTGCCATTTCAGATGAATGGGAGAGATGTTGGCGGAACTTTTTAAGAGGAAACACTTCGAGGACCCAGTGGGAAAGACTGCTGAAAAGCAACCTGATTGATGGACTGAATGGAGACCTAGGAGTTCTCCATTGTCCCTTGATCAGGAATAGAAATGTTAGAGTCAGATTTTGATCTCCGTTGCCTGCTCCTCCTCTCACATGGACAGGCCTGATATCATGAACTTGATAGCTGGGGCAACCTCATGGCCCCAGTACACACACATCATTTACTTTTGGGGGTGTGTGTTTCAAGACAGGGTCTCTCTTCATAGACTTGGCTCTCCTGGAACAAGGCTGGCCTTGAACTCAGAGATCTGCCTGTCTATGTGGTGGTTTGAAGATGCTTGGCCCAAGGAGTGGCACTATTAGGAGGTGTGTCCTTGTTGGAGAAGGTGTGGCCATGTTGGAGTGGGTGTGGTCTTGTTGGAGGAAGTGTGTCACTGTGGCCATGGGCTTTAAGACCCTCCTCCAAGCTGCCTGGAAGCCAGTCTCCTTCTGGCTGCCTCTGGATCAAGATACAGAACACTCAGCTCTTTCTAGATCACCATGCCTGCCTGGACGCTGCTATGCTTCCCGCCATGATGATACCATTCTGAACCTCTGAAACTGTAAGCCAGCCCCAATTAAATGTCCTTTATAAGAGCTGCCTCGGGGCTGGTGAGATGGCTCAGTGGGTAAGAGCACCCGACTGCTCCTCCGAAGGTCCAGAGTTCAAATCCCAGCAACCACATGGTGGCTCACAACCATCCGTAACGAGATATGGCGCCCTCTTCTGGAGTGTCTGAAGACAGCTACATTGTACTTACATATAACAAATAAATAAATCTTTAAAAAAAAAAAAAGAGTTGCCTCAGTTATGGTGTCTCTTCACAGCAATGGAAACCCTAAGTAAGACAGCCTGCCTCTACCTCCTGAGTGCTGGGATTAAAGATATGCTCTGCCACCGCCACCCTGTTCATTTACTTTCGTAGTAGAGTCACAGCTGCACCCTGAGGAAAATGCATAGCCCCAAGAGCTTTTAACACTGAGCTGTATTCTAGATGAAGGAAATGAAAGCTGACCACGAGATGCTTACAGCTGAATGAGCAACCCAGGAAAACTGTGCTCAGCAGGGTGTCTGGAGTCACAGATACCACGATCAAGGGGTGCTGGAGTTGAAAGAGAACCACAAAAGAAATCTTTTTTTTTTTTTTTTTTGGTTTTTTTTCGAGACAGGGTTTCTCTGTGTAGCCCTGGCTATCCTGGAAATCACTTTGTAGACCAGGCTGGCCTTGAGCTCAGAAATCCGTCCGCCTCTGCCTCCCGAGTGCTGGGATTAAAGGCGTGTGCCACAAAAGAAATCTTAAGCCAAGAAGATTGGGTGAGCTCATAAGACAAAGCAGGGCAGTGCTGGGGCTCAATGGGGAGTACTGGCCCAGCATGTGGGAGGTGCTGGGTTTAACCCACCCAAGCACCCCACACAGAAGTAAGGGCACCTCTGGCAAAAGAAATAAAGCCAAGAGGAATTTTAACTACAGGACACATAAAATAACAAACACTACTGTATTAAAACGCAGTCCAGCTGAAAGTCCTGCTTTAAATAAACTGATAGCATAGACTGATGTTCATAACCAAACTCAAAGGGACAAAGCAACACTTTGTGAGGACTGTCACCCAGCAAGGACCAGTCCTGGGAGGCTGGAGGCACAGCCAGGCTCTCCCTGGCAGCATGTGGATGCAGGTGGGACAGAGCATCCTCAGTTGAGATGACTCAGAGGAAGCCTAGCTCTCCATCCATCTGGCTCCCACCAGCTCCCTGGCTCCCTAGTTCCCTGACTCCCGAAAGCTCTGGGCGAGGCTTCTGTCAAGTCGTGAATCACACACACAGCACGGTGACTCTTCCCCAAAGAGCTCAGCACCAAGTCTGCAAACATCTTGTGCTAAATCCAACTGTCTTCTATTGCTCCTCCAGCACATTTTCCTCTCTCAAGCTGGCATCTGATTTGAATCTGTGCAAAAGATCCTGAGACCTAGCCCACAGGAGCAGGCAGGGTCAGACTGCTGAGGTCGGATAGGGAGAAAGCCTATGATCTTCATAGAATGTGCTCAGCGGCCTCCCTCCTTCTAAAGGATTTTCACATCAAAGATTGTGGGTGTTTTCTCTAGACCCAAATTAACCAAAGAAACATGGTTTTGTTTTGTTTTGTTTTGTTTTTTGGTTTTTTGTTTTTTGTTTTTTTTTGAGACAGGGTTTCTCTGTGTAGCCCTGGCTGTCCTGGAACTCACTTTGTAGACCAGGCTGGCCTCTAACTCAGAAATCCTCCTGCCTCTGCCTCCCGAGTGCTGGGATTAAAGGTGTGCGCCACCACGCCCGGCCCAAAGAAACATGTTAAATGCCCCAGTGCTACTGTTGTTTATAAGTGAAAAGGAAAATGGTAGGCTAGGAAATAACATGTGTGCATACACTACCAGGGATAAGTGTCTTTCAAATATAAAGAGTCTGTATAAACCAGTAAGAAATGGTTGGACTCCCCCAACAAAAAAAAAAAAAAAAAAAAACTAAAGCAACAACAACAACCCACTAAGGAGATTTTAAAAAAAAGGAGGGGGGTGCATTCACAAACACACTAAAAATGAAAATGCCCATGCATTTGGTCTACATATCCAGCATATAAGCCTAGCAGGACCCAGTTTGAGATGAGGCAGCCTCACGAAGCAGGGCTGTGTCTTTCCATCAGCACCACTGGGTGTGAAGCTCTGCCCTCTGCAGCCTCAGGCTCACTGTTCCTCACCCAGCTCTGCTGCTGAAGCAGGAGAAGCACAGAGCCTGTGGGGCCTGCCATCCCCTTGGGAAACGATGGAAACGACAGTACGGCACAAATGTCCCACTCTGGAAATGATGACGCTCATTTCTGGTAATCGTGTTTGAAGATCAGAAGGGAAACACAAAGAGGCCCAGTTTGATGCCAAAGTCCTGGTAGCTTTTGAACCCTGTGGGTTAAAAGTTCCTACCAGAGGGCAGAAGGTCATCTTTGAGAGCTATGGACATGGGACTTAGCACAACTTACAACAGGAGGTCCTTGTCTGGGTCACAATGGAGCATCTGTCCCCCAGGGACACGTCCTTCCTTACACACACAGGGACTCCTGTCTGGGTTGGGCAGGGGCGCCCCAGCTGCTGACTGCTGGTGTATTGAATTCAGGAGTCATAAGACAGTGCCAGCTTAGGGTCCCCACGCACTTGTTCCCAGGATGCTGGGATCCCAGCTGGGATGTTGAGGAGGAGTAGGAGGTCCCCGAAGTGAGGGACTTTCCTGCAGCACCTGGGAGAGCACCACAGGTCTGTCACAAAGTCTTCATTAAAATAACAGACAGTCATGGCTGACCTAAGCAGAGCTGCTGTGCGACGTCCCTGTCCCCATGGCCAGCAGGGTGCTCCCTTAACTGTGTGTGCAGTCCAAGAAAGACCCTACTCTGGCTAGCTTTAAATGAGTAAATTATCCTTGTTGTTTTGAAACAGGATAGTCCAAATGGACCTGGAACTCTAGGTCTTTCTCCCTGCCCAGATGTATATCTCCATGCCTATCTTGCTAACTTTTTCATACAATGTCTGAGTGCCCATTTTCCAGAAGGAATAACTGAGCCCTCCTAACTAAACCCCACATTCTCCTCATCTTAAGTTTGGTGTCTCCAGCTTTCCAAAGAAAGCTTCATGCCTGAGAAGGTGGTCTGGATCAACTCAGAATGGGAGCCTGGGTAGAAATAGCCTCTAGTAGCTCTCTTATAGACCCTGGGGTCTCAGAGAATTCACTCAAGCCCACTGTGATGTTTCAAGTCATCAAACAACAGAAGTTGGGGAGCAGATGCCACTCCACCCACAAACTGGGAAGTCTGGGCTGTTGCCCACAGGCTTCAGCATCAACTGGGAGAACCTGCTTTCTCTAGTCCCCACTACCCCCTCCTCCCCGGATCAGCACGCAGTAGGGCAGCACAGGTTACCTGGAACTTGTCAGGGTCTGCTGTTCCAGCCTGACCCACAAAGAGGCCAGCACCACGCTCTAGCTCCAGTCCCTGTGAGGACCGAGCAAATGGCACCCTCTGGAATTCTTCACAGTCTACGTAGAGAGCCACAGAGCCTCCGTCGACGCTGAGCGCAAAGTGTGTCCACTGCCCAACAAATGCAGGTAGGCGGAAGCTGGCTCCTGTCTGGGTCTGGCTGGCCCCAGGCTCCGTGTAGAGCAATGAGATATTTTGCTGTCCATCTCGGACCTCTGAGATCTTCACGCCTAGTGAGACTACCGCCTGGGCAGCATCTGTGATGGCAAACAGCACCCCTGCTGCCTCTGTGGCTGGCCGGACGTGAAACAGCAGCGAAAAGTCCCGGAAGAAGAGTTTCGGGAAGTGATACTGGGCCACCTGGCCACTGTTGGAGTCTGGTCCAAAGATGTAGGCCGGCCCGACGTGAGGGTCATCGATTTGTGAGATCTTCTCAGGTAGGGGGTCTCCAAGGAGCTGCAGCAGCCCCACCTCCTCAGCAACATTCTCTGCAAAGAGAAAGACATCCAGTGAGGTGGTTACACAGGATCAGACCAGAACACAGTGGCATTCTGGGAGACACAGGCCATGAAACCGCCCCCATGGGCTCACAGGCCAAAGCAATCTCAAAATGGGCAATGGACGTGAGGAAGTGGGGTGTGGAGTCTCCCACTCTCCAGACCCAGACTCTGTAGGAAAAGCACAGATGTGGAGAAAGACCTCTCTCTATTACAAAGAGAGAGGAGGCAGCACATGCTACTCCCACTCTGGGAGCCAGCTAGGTGATACATCAAACTCAGGAGACTCAAATAGCCAGGCTCCCAAGTTAGCTTTCTCTGGTTTCATCCGATCGTTATGGTTTCAATGCTGATATCAAACCCTCGCTCTGGTTCTCCACAAGCCTGTTGATATGTCAGGTGGGATATGTTATAGGGCAGAGAGATAGGACAGTTCTTCCTTGGCCATTTCTGCTCCCCGAAGTTTGCCACCACACTATGGCACAGAAGAGTCACGTGAAGGCTTGAGGCAACAGCCCTATACAGACCCTCCCAGATTTCCCGCTCTTCTGATGTGCTCCAGCGACCCAATTCAGTACTCGTCAGTCCTTGCACCATCTTGAGTTGGACATAGCTGTGCAAGGCCGTCCTGTCCTTAGGCAAGGGCCATCAGACCCATGGAATACACTCATGTGCCATTAGCATCTGGGGGGGGGATGCTTGGGCAGGGGGTAATATTCACAACAAGAGCTCTTTAAGGAAGGGGCTGCTGGGGGAAGGTATACCAGAGTGTGCGCATGCATGCAAAAAATGCAAAAACACCTGTATCTCAGGCCAGGCTCCCACTGTGGGACTTGGCTGACCAGGCTCTACAGATTAGGAGGTGGGAAACCCCAAAGCCACAACTTCACAGGATAAGCTGAGTCAACAAGCCCCTTGAAACTAGAAGACAAGAGCTGCCAACTAGGGCATCCATCCCTCAGGGGACAAAGAACAGCTTTGTGTGCCACAGAAACAGCCCAACCTGTTGTGAGGATCTCCTGAAAGCCTCACCCTGCCACGTGCTCCCTAAGCCCTGAATACTGGCCTGACCTGGTGTTTGCTGGGTGCAGAATGGACCCAGCTCAGTCGGGGGCATGGCTTGCAAGGACTGAGCGTCTGCAGCCTTTCAGCAGAGAACAGAGAAAACTAAGCAGGCCATCCCTGGGCAATCGTGATCTAACACAATCAGAGCTGTTACAATGTTTCCTTCTGACCAGACACAACTGTTACAATGTTCCCTAGGACACGGCAGGCACTGAAGTTTAGAAAAGTCAACTCCGGCATGCTGCCTGCCACGCTGGAGACATGGCCACTCTGCTCCTCCTTCTGGACAACAAAAATCCCTGGTGCACCATTAGCACAGCACACAGGACTCTACAGTTGCTGGCTTCATGGGCTGGAATGTACCAATGTGTTACGTCATGACGCCTGAGCCCAAGTCCTTCCATTTCTTCTCCATGGAATTCTCTTTTGGCTCTGTTGAGAGGAGCTGCCAAATGCCAGGGCCATAAGATCACCAGCTCTCTTCTCTGGTTACAACAATGGCGAATGGGGGAGGGCCTGGGTGCCTATGCCAGGAAACCCATTCCCCTGTAAGGAGCAAGGCCTGTGCCATGCTCAGAGAGGGCTGATGCAGGAGGCTGGCCCCTATGCATACTAAGGCCTGTTGAGTCACTCACATGAGCTGAGATCCAGGAACGAGAGTCCTACATGATTAACGCCCACCTTCCCAAAAGTGAGCTGGTATAGTTCTTTCTGAAAGCCTATATTTTAATGCACATGCTCCACATAGAACCAACTGCAGTCAGTATCCACCCCCCCCCAAAAGCACAGCCAAGACTTGGTTCTAGAGGGACCAGCAGCATGAACGTCTGGTGTTCCCCAACTGACTGCACCAGGCTCCCGGTGGTACGGGGGCCCCTGACAGCCTCCCTCCCCAGACTACAGCCAATCTATTCCCTTCACAGGCAACCAAGCAGGACCTGGTTTGAGAACATTGAGGGCAGATGGTACAGCCATTTGGCAAGGGCTAGCCATCAGCAAGGGCTCAGTAATGGCAAATGTCATGAGAAAAATAACCCTTACCAGAGACTCTGGCAGCCCCAGAGCAAGAAGGCACACTCTCTTACTGAATACCTCTAAGCAGGAGACAACCCCGTCCCTCAGTAAGGCTCCTGGCCAATCCTGGTATCTGCCTACTCCTGGAGAAAGGCTTCCAACTAGGCCAGTATCTATTGGCTTGCTCAGGGATTTCTTTAATGGAATAGAACAAACCTCTCACATTGTATGACTAGTACTTCTGACATGCGGAGCCCCACAGCTTGCCAACTGGTTCTCCCAGGGTTGTAGCTTGGGGACTGTGCATCCATCCCTAGGCTGGCCACTGAGCTTTCCCACACACACTCTTAGGGCTGCTGTGTGCAGGGCTCAGGCTGGGGCAACCTGTTCTTGCTCTCTCCAGCCTACAATTCCTGTAGAACTCAGGCTGTGGCAGCCCTGCCCCACAGAGCCTAGGCCTGAGTTCCGCCAGATGTACTAGTGCTCCCAGACCCCAGGTAGATGTCAACCATCAGTGATCTCCTCGTCCAGCCCTAGAGAAGAGCATTTCTGAGATACCCAACTACCAAGCAAGGGACTCCCGTGGAACCTTCTAGAGAAACTGGTGTTTAAACCAAACATTTCCCTTGGGTCAGAGAGAAATATGGCAGCCTCTCTCTGCTTCTAACTTCTGGGGTCTATTCAGATACAAACACATGCAGCACCTGTGTGGGGTACTCAGTGGTCATCTAGTACATAGCGGCAGAATCCAGGGGACAAGTCCAAGCACCACTGAGGTGGTCTAAACCGCTGTGGAAAAGGCTCAAGAACTATTTGAACTAAGCAGTCAGCGTGGAGAGTTTTATTACATCCGCCTAGGCCTGGCTGCGCTGAGCTGTGGGAGATGAGCCACCCGGGACTTGTGGTAGAATGAGGCCTTGGAGGGTAGCTTTGTGAAGCCTTGAATGGAGCCATTTTAAGAGATATTCAGAGTCAGAATCCTCACAGAACTAAGAAACTATGACCAATCCAGAACAGAGAAAAGGCTAAAAAACAAACAAACAAACAAACAACAACAACAAAAACGCAACAACAACAACAAAAACATCATCAATACAAACCATAAAATAAGAGGACAGTTTGAGTTCCGGTAGACCTGCACTCTGAATATACTGCAAAGTCTCTGGTGGAAGACAGACTTGAGTTGGGCCAGAAACAAAGAGCAGAGGGAAACACAACAGCCCAACAAAGAAAAGAATCTGGCAAAAACTACTCAGAAAGGCGGAGGGGGTAGTCAGCAGGCAACGGTTACAAGATGAGCATTGCAACCATACCTAGGATGAACCCTACCAAGTAGAACAAAGTTCAAGTTGAAGCCATCATCCTTTGATCTTTGTCTGAGAGTGCCCAGCTGGGTACATATGTATCTAGTTATGGTGCCTGAGGCACACACAGCAAGGCAGGTGTTTCTTAAGGACCCTCCCTAAGCACTTTTTCTGTTCAACTTTAAAGAGACAAACTCAGAGTGATGAAGGAGCCTTCCAGAGCCTCACAGGTGTTGTGTTTCCTAATGCTACTTTGTAACCCAGTAGTAATTAGAGCATGAACAAACCCAGGGTAGGAAGACACCTGATCTCCACATTAGAAGAAAAATAAAGGGAACAAAATATTCCCAGGAACAGCATTGTACCCTGCCTGAAAGACTAGAACGGATTTGAGCAAGTGAAGACTTGGGTTGACATGCTACCCCACCCCCAATGAAGTCCCAAACCCCTACACAGTCAATGTTATCCAAAGTGGCCCTGGGGGGTATTGTCTGACCAAGAGGAGGTGTTCAGATGTGATCCTATTTTAAAGAGGAAGGTCTTGGATCTCGAGAATGGGGCAGTGCCTGGGCAGGGTTATCCCAGGAATCCAGATCAGGACCAACTTAAGGTGCTGGACCAGTGTTTAGTATGCACAGGCAGAATACCAATGCACCAGAGGGTAAGCAGACTATTTAAAACAAT
The DNA here is from genome assembly GCF_978045245.1 of Mus caroli. NCBI lineage: Eukaryota > Metazoa > Chordata > Mammalia > Rodentia > Muridae > Mus > Mus caroli. The sequence goes on from NW_028227264.1 coordinate 75,403,944, forward strand.
AAGCGGGAAACACCTAAAGGTGTAGTGGGCAGAGTGATCCCAGGGTATCAAAGAAAATGCCAGGAGCATGCAGCCACAGAAAAGAAAGGCAGGGTGGCTCTCTGGGAGACAGGAAATATGTCAAAGGAGTTTTCCTATACAGACTGAGCCCATTCATGTAAAGTGAGAATCATTTTTGCTGTTCCTGTATGTGCACATGTACACAGACCTCAGTGATGAGAATAATGTCTCCAAAGATGTCTATTACAAAGAATGTTATTTTACCCTACATAGGACCACTACAGTGGGTTGTGTATCTTGAGATAAGGATGAGCCAGATGTATTCACACATTCATGAATGCTGCTATTCCAGGCTAGAGGTTCATGCTGCGGTAGGGAGGCTGGGTTGAGGTCCAGAGATGATGACTACAGGAGCTCTTTGCCTTCTGGCATCCAGGCGAGCCACTGATATCCACTCTGTGCTATTGGTGTCTTAAGATTTGTCATTTTGGCCGGGCGTGGTGGCACACGCCTTTAATCCCAGCACTCGGGAGGCTGAGGCTGGTGGATTTCTGAGTTCGAGGCCAGCCTGGTCTACAAAGTGAGTTCCAGGACAGTCAGGGCAACCCTGTCTCGAAAAACCAAAAAAAAAAAAAAAAAAAAAAGATTTGTCGTTTTGGAAAAACCGATGCTTCAAAGTGAATTCCTGGAGGACTCTGAAAAGATGGCAGGGCAGAGAGAACCAGGAATGGCCTCTTTGGAACAGACAAGTATGGTGCTATGGCCATCAACTATGTAATGCTGGGAATTGGACATCTATGTAGGACCTGCTCCCTGCTGCCTTCTCTGCTACCTGTAAAGGAATCTGAGAGCCTAGCTACTGTAAAACCTCCTTCCACAGAGAGATACAAAAGGGGAACCCCCCCACTCCTGCCTGGAGGGCCTGATTCCCTTTCCAGAGTCTATCTCGTATTGGTGTTTTTATGCATGTCTGTCCATGGTATCAATAACTCTTCTAAAAGACTCCTTAGCCCTAATAATTGGTGACAATGCCCCCCTTCTCTGCACCCCAGAACAAGTCCTCCACTGTGAAATCAAAGGAAGGGCAAGGATTGGAAGTCACGTGACTACTTGACGAGTCAAGAATCCTCATAAAGGAATAAGCACAGCCAATCATTAAAGCCGTGCCACAGTAAGAACACCTGACTACATCACATGAGCCGTGCCACGGTAAGAACCCCTGACTACACCACATGAGCCGTGCCACGGTAAGAACCCCTGACTACACCACATGAGCCGTGCCACGGCAAGAACCCCTGACTACACCACATGAGCCGTGCCACGGTAAGAACCCCTGACTACACCACATGAGCCGTGCCACGGTAAGAACCCCTGACTACACCACATGTTGTTTGCTACATAATTTAAATGTAGTCAAAGGATTGTTACACTGTTGTTGTTTTTGGATTCATGTATGTGAATTCACATGTAATGAAGGAGGCTGGGCTTGGCGGGGTGTGCCTTTAATCCCAGCACTGGGAGGCAAAGGCAGGTGGATCTCTGTGAGTTTGTGGCTAGCCTGGTCTACAAAGTGAGTTCCAGGGCAGACAGGGCTGTTACCAAGAGAGACCCTGTTTCAAAAAACAAAACAAAACAAAACAAAACAACAACAAAAGAGTTGCCAAGGGATCTCAACAAGGGGCAGAAACAGAGCTGCAAGGGAGTAGCTCATCTGAAATACCACTGAAGTTAAGCTCGTGTATATCCAAACTAGAAGGTAAAGCTTGAGGATGGCAAGTCTAGCTATACATGGTAACCACACACACACACACACACACACACACACACACACACACACACGGGAATAACAAAATATGCATAAAGATATAAATAAAAAGAAAATTAAAAGGAAATTTAAATATTTCATTACAAAATCAATTAAAGGGGCGAGGGAGAGATGGCTTAGTGGTTAAGAGCACTGGTTGCTCTTTGCAGAGGACCTGGGTTTGGTTCCCAGTACCTACAAGGCAGCTAGTTCCCAACTGTCCATAACTCCAATTCCAGAGCACCCAGAGCCCTCTTCTGGCCTATGTAGACTCCAGGCATGCATGCAGCATACACATATGTGTAAGCAAAAAACACACACACACACACACACACACACACACTAAAAACAAAACAAATCATCTCAACAGAGAGTAAAGCCTGAAGTGGGGAATGGGGGTCTTAGATGCAAACTGTATCAACCGCAGGGACAGAGGTCCTCAGAGCAGCAATTACAATAAATATAAATGGATTAAATGTTAATCTAAAGACAAGAGATTGGGGCTCAGCGAGTAACGGTGTCTGCTTGTGATCCCAGGAAAGAACTGATACCTCTAAGTTGTTCTCCAATTTCTACATGTGAGCCAGGGTATAGGCACACACACACACACACACACACACACACACACAGAAAGACAAAAAGAGAGACAGACAGACAGACAGAGACACACACAAATATTTAAAAACTTGAGAGACTGGTGAATTAATTTAAGAAACTATAATCCCATGTTCTCTATGTGAAACATTGTCTATCCAAACAGGCTGACACGGAAAAGACAGCCTATGCCGAGAGGATGCTGGATAGGTATAATATTAGAACAGATTTTAAAAGATTTGTTTATGTATGTGAATACACTGTTGCTGTCTTCAGACACACCAGAAGAGGGCATCTGATTCTATTACAGATGGTTGTAAGCCACAAAGTGATTGCTGAGAATTGAACTCAGGACTTCTGGAAGAGCAGTCGTTGCTCTTAGCCCCAGACTTTAAATCCATGTGTTACAAGAAGCACAGGGACGGAAAAGAATCAGTACAGGAGGGAACTGTGACAGAAAGAGACCAGCAACATATAGGAAGCAAACTGACGGAACAAGGGAGAGATAGAAAGTTCTATAACTCCAACCCCCTCTCACTGAATGGCAGAGCATCATCCAGACTGAAGATGAGGAAGGACTTCCTGGATCTGCACCCATGCACAGAGCACTGCCAGCCACAATGGTGTCCAAGTTCCTCTCTGGTATAGATACAATGTTTCCAAGATAGACAGACATGTCAGGCCACTGAAGAACCTCAACAGACATGACATATACTCTCTGGCCACCTTGGGGGTCAAGTTAGACATTGAAAAACAAATAAAACTGGAATATTTACAGATTTGTGGAAATGACACTTCACAGTCCTAAACAACCAGTAAATATAAAACTCAGGGCAGAACTGAGAAAATAAACATTTAGAAACAATTAAAAAAAAATCAAGTGTGTTGCCATAAAAACTGGTAGGGCAGTTAAAAAAAAATCTTTGAGAGGGGATTTCTATAGCTATAAGTACTTCATTAACAGGCAAGTGGTCTGAAATAAACAACCCATATTACATGCAGAATTAGGAAAAAGGTGGGGGGAGGGAGGATCCAGAGCAAATAGAAGGAGAAAAATAAGGAAAAATGAAACAAAAATCAATAAAGCAAAGAACGGGAAAACACATGGGGGAAAATCAATGAAAGCAAAGTCAACTCTTTGGAAAGATAAACATAACTGATGAACCTTGTAAAGCCGACCAAGACAAAAACATGGGGAGACTCATGACCGAGGTCAGGAGAGCAGGGTCACCGCTGACTACAGGAATGGTATGGGCTGTGACAGAGCCCGAGGAAACCAAAGGAAGAGGCCAATTTCTAGACATACAAAAGCTACAGAGGAAGCCGAACGTTTGGATAGACCCACAGAGGGGATAAGACAAACTGTAAAAAACAAAACAAACAAACAAACAAACAAACAAGCCCTGCTTTTGAGAACTCTGTAAAAACATTTAAAGAAATTACATCGATTCTTCTCAAATGTATCCCAAAATACTGAGAGAGAAGATGCTCTATCTCATTCTATAAGGCCAGTATTATCAAAAGCCACATAAAGATGCTATATAGAAAGATGTTGAAGGAAGAAGAAAAGGAGAAGGAGTGGGGAAGAAGGAGGAGAGGAAGGAGGAGGAGGAAGAGGAGGAGGAGGAGGACGGAGACAGGCAGGTTGGAAAGGAAGTTGTCAGTATAAACACCCAAAGATTCTGCAACAAGTTTCTTACAACTGTAAGCAGTCTGGGTAGAAATGAAACTACTCTAAAGAGACCTTTGTGTCTCTCACTCTGACTGTCAGATAGTTGAAACAATGTGCCCCAAAGAAATGTGAATTCCCCACCCCCACCCCCGGAATCCCATGCTGGGAGAAGAAAAAGGTGTGTGGGGGGAGAGATTTCACACTGTCCTAACATCTTTGAGACCACCTTGCAAGAGGAGGCTATAAAACCCAGTGGATCTTGGACCAGTGATTGGCAGGCCCACATCCTGACCTGGGCTGCTTAGATGTGCATGGCCCTGGCCCTCCAGTGAAACTCTCTTCTCACATCAGGACCTGAAGACAGACTTGCTGCATCTCTTTCACCCTCTTCCCAATGTGACCACTGAATACATCTTTTCATGCTCTCCACTTCTAATTTGGCTTTTGTAAAAATTGGCTCATCGAGGATGGGTGGCCAGAGTGTAACTGGCGCAGATTATGACCCCCCCAAACTCGATAACAGAACAAACAAATGAACTCAGCAAACCAACAGGATAACACATTCAGCAACAAAAACAAAAAGGAAACAAAAAGGAAAGTTCAATGCAATTTCCACATAACAGTAACACTGAAAAGAATAAAATGCATAGGACCTAACTCAGCCAAGAACGGGAAAGTCTTGTACAGTGAAAGCCACAAAATACTATGGAAAAAATTTAAACACATCAATGACAGGCCGCCCACGCTCATCATGCCTCCAAAGCCGTCCAAGGCAGAACAACTTATAAATAACAGATAGGAATTTCTCACAACACTGAGTGCTGAATCCAAAACCAAGGTATTTTGAGACCTAGACCCCATTCTAAGACGGTACCATCTCACTGTGTCCTCAAAAGGGAACTGTGTCCTTACACTTACACAGCAGAAGCGAAGGGACAGAGACTAGTACACACACACCCTGCGCCTTCATGAGGGTGTGAAGCTCATTTGGGAGACCAGAGCTGGAGGTCACTTCTAAAAGGTCATCCCCCTCAGCAGCATTAGATCTAGAGAAGACACATTCAAGCGACAACCATTACCAAAGCCATCCAAGGTGACCTACAGGTTATAAGCAATCCCTGTCAAAACCCCAATGGGAGTTTTGCTTTGGTTTGGTTTTTGGCAGCATGGGGGATTGAACTCAGAATGCCGCCCACGTGAAGAAATGTTCTGCCAGGCAGTGGTGGCACACGCCTTGAATCCCAGCACTTGGGAGGCAGAGGCAGGCGGATTTCTGAGTTCGAGACCAGCCTGGTCTACAGAGTAAGTTCCAGGACAGCCAGAGGCCAGGGCTACACAGAGAAACCCTGTTTTGAAAAACCAAAGAAAGAAAGAAAGAAAGAAAGAAAGAAAGAAAGAAAGAAAGAAAGAAAGAAAGAAAGAAAGAAAGAAAGAAAGAAAGAAAGAAATGTTCTAGCACAGAGCCACCACTTCAGTCTTCCCAATAATAGTTTTTGTAAAACATAAAAAAGCCATCCAGAAGTTCATGCCAAAGAAGCCAAAGGAATTGTGACAAAGCTTAAAGCTGATGGACTCACAATTTCTGGTTTTAAAATTTCCTCTAAAGCTACAGTCACCAACTGTGGTGGTTTGAATATGCTTGGCCCAGGAGTAGCAATATTAGGAGGTGTGGCCTTGTTGGAGAAGGTGTGGTCTTGTTGGAGAGGGTGTGGCCTTGTTGGAGAGGGTGTGGCCTTGTTAGAGAAAGTGTGTCACTGTGGGGATGGGCTTTGAGACCCTCTTTCTAGCTGCCTTGAAGACAGTCTTCTGGCTGCCTTCAGGTCAAGACATAAAACTCTCAGCTCCTCCAGCACCATGCCTGCCTGGATGCTGCCATGCTCCCGCTGTGATGATAATGGACTGACCCTCTGAATCTGAAAAATCACACAAATTAAATGTTGTCCTTTATAAGTGTTACCTTGATCATGGTGTCTCTTTACAGCAATGGAAACCCTAACTAAGATACCAATACTGTCTCTGGCATAAGGACAGATATATGGACCCAGCATGGTGTTGCATTTTCTATAATATCCTGTAACCAGTGCTGGAAAGGCCCAATTGGGAGTTCTTAAGCCATGCAAGACCCTGTCTCTAAAACAAAACAAAACAAAAACAGAAAAACAACAGACAGACCAATGAGATAGAATACAGCACTCAGAAATAAACTATCACATATGATTATTTCCTCCAAAACCATAGGCTTTAATGTTGTCAGGTCCTCACACTGTGTGTGTGTGTGTGTGTATGTGTGTGTGTATACTTACATATATAATATATGTGTATGTATACACATACACTATATATACTGTGTAAATATATACCATGTATATACACTATATACACTGTATAAATATATGTTGTATTATATATAATATATACATGTATATTATATATACAATATAGCCATGCCTCCTCTACCATCAGAGCTGTGTTCACCTTGTCATCCCCACAGCATCCTGCCTGAATAGCTCACACACACTGCAACTTATGGCCACCATCCTGGAGCCTCCAAACTGAACCAAAAAGAATAGGCAGCCTCAGCTCTCTGACCGTGGGTGCGATGCCTGCTGCCTTGTCTCTGGCACCACAGTGGACTGCATCCTCACACTGAGCCTGAACACACCCTTCCTCCCTCGAGTTGCTTCCGTCAGGTTGTCCCAGCAACATGAGAGGCAGCATCACATGTGGTTCCCAGAACACAGGAGAAAACATCAGACTCAACAACGGAACAACCTGACGCAAAACTGAGCTGAGAGCATGACAGACGGGAGGGAGGGACTGGGGAGTTGATAGCAGTAACAGAAATGGGGGATTAGCTTGGGGACATGGGAGCTCTGGGGTGGATGGCGGGTGGTAGCCGACAGCACTGACCTCCAGGTCACGGGCATGCTTTATGGTGAGTATGCTGTATCATCTTAAACAATAGGCAAAAGCAGTGGCTTCCCCAAGGCAGAAGGATAGACAGGTCATCTGCCAATGAGAAGGATGCTATCAAGGAGCCAGTCTTAGGACTCACTTGGACACTCTGCTGGCCCCTGAGATGTCAAGTATCTTCTCCCAAAGCCTTGACAAGGACAGAACCACAACACGTACTGTCCCTGCCTGCCTGAGCTGCCATAGTGGGACCAGGTCCACTCTGCTGGATCCCACCTCTCCGCTGCCCCATAAGGAAGCAGACATTGTGGTTTGAATGTACTGTGTCCCCCACAGGCTCCTGGGTGGAAGGCATGGTTGCTACATGATGGTGCTCCAGAGAGGTGACAAATCATGACTTCTTCTTTGCTGGGTTAATCCAGGAATGGGTGGGAAGAAGGTTTACTGAAGGCCCATCTCTGAAGGCTGCCCTGTCCCCGGTCCCTTGCTCTCACTCCTGTGGGATGAGCAGTTTTTCTCGGCCATGCCCTTGACTGTGCCTCACCACAGGCCATAAGCAGTGGAATAGACACATGGGCTGTGAGTCAGAACGATGCTTTCCTCCCCTAAGCTGTTTTAACAGGCACTGGGCCACAGTGACAAAAAACTACCACTATAGATAAGCCCTGCAGACAAAGACACTGATGTCTCAGTGCTGACAAGACAGCCAAGAGGGTGCCTGCATCCTCCATGAGAGAGGAAGAAGAGGTGGCCTACAGGGAAGGCTAAATCCCCTGAGCTGATGCAGAATTCACACAGCTCAGTGACAGAGCAAGCAACCAGATATTTAAATGGGCACAAGACCTGAGCAGACATTTCTAGGAAGACCCATACAGTCTGCAGCAAAACCTGGTCCAGATCCCAGGTCACCAGAGACATAAGCGAAATCCACAACAGGATACACCGTGTCACATCTGTTAGGCATAAAGCAACAGGTGGCAAAGAAAAAGGAGGAACCCTTTACACTGCTCGGGGGATGGAATCTAGGTCAGTCACCAGGGGAAACATGGTGAAGCTGAGGACGGGGGTGGGGCAGGAAGGGAGAGACAGACAGACAGAAAGGGAGGAAGGGAAACAGAGAAAGAGGCAGAGAGACAAAGAGACTGAGAGAGAGGGAGGGAGGGAGAGAGAGAGAGGCAGAGAGGGAGACAGAGAGAGAGGGAGGGAGGCAGGCAGGCAGGGAGGGAGGAAGGGAAAGGCAAGAAAAGACAAGGCAAGGCAAGGAAAGGCAAGGAAATGAAAGAAAAGGAGAAAGAGAAAGAGAAAGAGAAAGAAAAAGAGAAAAATAATCAAAATAAAACCGCTATGATCAACAGCAGCCAAAGGAACTAAGGTTAGGCTGTGGAAGTCACACCCACACCCCAGCTTTACTGCAGTCAAGACCCAGAGGCCCACATGGGTGTTCACAGACATGGGAAGGAGAAGACGCTGTACACACAAAGCAACACTGACCACAAAGGAACCAACACAGAGTGGTCTGGTGGACACTGTGCTAAGAAAAACAAGCTTAGCTGTGCAGAGTAGACAGCCCATGACCTCACTCACAGGTCACTTCTGACAACCTGTAGATGCAGATGCAAAGCACAAGGGGGGTGGGTGGGCTTTGGCTGGTGGAGAAGTAGGGAGATGTTAATCCAAGACCAAGAGCTCCAGGCTGGCTGCCATCTTGGTATGTAGCAGGTGACCACAGATAGCAATCTATACTACCTGCAGACTGCTCAGAGAGAGTTGGTAGATGTGGTTCAGTGGTAGAGAATCTGCCTAGCATGTGTGCCTAGGTTCTATCTCCAGTATCACACACACACACACACACGCACTGCTCAAACTGTAGCTTTTAAATGTAACCCTGACAAGCGATGGATAACTCGGTGGTCAGTGTTACACAGAATATCTGCCTATGAAACCATTGCATCGCACACATACTCTAAATCCTTGAATATTCATAAGTTCCTGTAGACTCTCTCCAGGCTCCTACAGCTCACCTGAGCCCTAAGCCTGGATGCCCCAGAGAGTTGGCTGGGTGTCCGCTCTGGTGTGTCTGGGAGGAAGGGAATGTCTGTGGGCAGCTCAGCTAGCTCCGTGCACATAATATTTATCCCCAGGGTTGCCAGGAGTGAGAGATAAGCATTTGGGTATTTTTCCACGGAGGGGTCTTGTCTCCTGGGATCAAAGTTAAACAGAAACTCGGGTTAACTGAAGCGTCCTAAGGAACAGCCACAGTTTGGAGTCTCTCATTTGATCAAGGAGCCAGATACAAGCCCAGGCGAGAGTGGCTGGGGGCTCATGAGGTCCTCAATAGAAGAAGCATCTATGGCCAATGTGGACAGAGCAAGACCACAGCAGAGGCCCCCAGAGTGTCCCCCATCCTGGACATCTCTTTCAACACTCCATGACCTATCCCCATGGTCCACAAGGTTCAAAGGTTCAATTACACTCTGTGGCTCTTGGTTGCACCGAGGAGGCAGGATTTGGGGCTCCACAGACCTTGCTTTTTCCCAAGAGCCTTCAGGCTCCCTGGATAACTGTACCTGTCTCTGTTGTTATTCACAGGGTAGGCAAGGTTCTGAGACACGGACATGGGAGAGTAAGGCAAAATGTCCAGGTCTATGAAGCTCTGCCATTCTCAGGTCCCACTGAGATACCTCAAGGGCTTGATGCAGGCTGGTAGCAGGCCCAATGGTATTAGTGAGGGCAGAGCATCAAGGATCGTGGGTGTGGTACCCCTGAACCCTTGCACAATACTCTGCCCCCATATACCTAAGGTCCAGCTGCATGCTGACCTAGCATGCATGTCAGGGACATAGCCATGTCAGGGAGTTCCCCTGGTGTGACCCTCTACCTCCCAACTATCACCTCACATGCCGACTGAATGCTGTAATGCTTCCTCTGACACCTTGGCACCAGGCCACTCACCGCATCGTCTCCCTCAGGGGTCAGAAGAAAAGACATGGGTGAGGAGCTACAAGCTCTGCTAAACAGATGAACGCAGAGGCCTCAGGGTGCCAGGCAGGGCCAGGTGTGCACCGTGAAGTGTGTGGATGTCTAGGGCACAGGCCCTCGGCACTAGGTATATACAGGTATTCAGTTATTTTTCCATAGAAGTGTCTTGTCTCTTCAGAGCGACGTAACACAGAAACTCGAGTTAACTAAAGCCAGATATGTAAGTCCAGGTGTGCAAGGCTAGGGGTTTTGGGTGACTGCAGAACTTCAGTCAGACCACACCCCACTGGCCTGGGGGGTGAGAGAATTGGGCAGGGCCCACATTATAGTGGGAAGCACATATGGTGGTTCTGGTCAGACCCTGAGGAGGAAGTGTGTGCTCTCTGATAGGAACTCACTGTTCCCAATCCCCAAGCTGCCTGATGTGGTCCAGGACCCTCCATGTCCCCTGATCGTCATGGGGCTAAGAACTGACCCCAACATCTCCCACTCTAAAACCTCACAGCTGTGACACTGTGGGGGAGGGGTCCCACCAGGAACTCCACCTATACCATACTGAGGTAAGAGTCATCAAGCAACCACAGAGGCCCAGCAGGAGTGAGGCTCACCCCGAGTGGATGAACCTAGGAAGGGGAGAGGCCTCCTGCTCCTACCAGAGCTTCCACGAATCCTCCCCCACCAACCTTGCCTGGAAAGGGGCCTTAGTTTAATGAGGTTTGACACCCACAGCTGGAGCCTCCACGTACATGGGCCTTGAGTGCTGATGGACCAGTCCCCCAGGACTTTGCTGGGGATACAGCCCAAAGTATCCAGATGTTCAGCCACCAGCTGGCCAGGCAGACAGTTAATGACATTAGTGTCCCACAAAGCTCCACTCTATGGCCCATATGTGGCAGTCCTGGCCTTGCATGCCATGTGGCTAAGCCTTCCCTCAAAGGGGCCTTGACCTTCCTCCTCCCCAACACCTAATGCCTTCACAGCATCTGGCTGCCCCTGAAACAGACTGGGCGCTCCTAACCCTGGATAGCAGCCCTCTTGATTACCCTTCATCCTGCATGGTCTAAACAGAGGCTGTGGGAGGTTGGTTGTCTTCCTGTCAAGACGCATCCCTGCGGAGCTGACCCTGCAAGGCAGGCTCTGCCAGCTGTGGCCAGGTGTGGGCCTCCACAGGGAGGGAACCTGAACCACATTCCACTATTCCAAGGATGGAATGTGTGGAGGACTCTGTGTGACACCAGCTGCATCAAATCTGAGCCTATAGCCCTGGAGTAGCCACACCCTCTCAGGCCCAGCTGGGACCCCTAATGAGGCATGAGTGATCCCTGGGCTTCTGCCCAGCCCAGACCCTTCCTGGAGCAGGCCCACACATCCAACCACCACCTAGCCAGAGGCTATGTACTCCAGAGCTCTCAGGGCTTAGCTGGGCAGAAGCATGTGGGTTATATAGGAGGCTTGGGGCCTATGACCCTGTGCGCCTGGCACCTTTCATACCTTTGGCCAAGCTGGCTAGGGCCACAGGGAGAACATCAAACAAGGTGTGTGCCTCAGAGGCCAGGAACAAGGAGGAAGCAGCTGGTATTTGATAGGAATAACGCTCCCTCAGACATGTCAATTATCGTTGTGTCTCTCAATTTCCAGTCCGTGACTGAGGAAGCACCTGGCTGACTCAGAACCAGGACACCTCAACACTCAGAGAGCACCTGGGGCAGGTGATGACCTGTCATGCCTGCTACAGAAATAGAATGTGTGGTCATAGCCACGCCCAGCCTCCAGTCTCCTCCCTACACAGAACATCATACCCCAGTACCTCTCCAGTGCCATTGCCAGGACCAGTGAGGCAAGGGTGGAGATCCTGTGCTGGGTTCTCATCAGCTCTTGCTAAGGTCTCTTGACAAAAAGCAAAAAAAGAGAAAGGGGAGGATGGTAGCCACTTGGTTACCTGCAGCTGGCCCAATGAACACACAGTACCCGTCCTCCTGAGAAGGGAGAGAGGCACAGACGACGGGCAGCCTGTCCCCAGCTAGGTAGTTCCAACATTCGTCCTCCAAGGCCTCACAGAACTGCCGGCAGGGTGGCAAGGGGGGTGGTGGGCCTGGGCCACAGGAAGGAGCCAGCAGCAGACAGAAGAACCAGGCAAGGAAGGGGTGGCAGTTTGTATGGAGGAAGCGCCCCCAAGCCTGCACGGTGGCCTCTACCTCCACACTGTCTGTATGGTGAAGATGATTAGGCAGCCAAAAGTGTCCTATACCTAAACGGCTGCAGAGAGTCAGAGTGGGTGGCAGGGGCAGGCAGCGGCTGGTAGAGGTCAGAGAGCCATTTCCCGCCAGTGCAGAGTCATTAGAAAGCCCAGTCCCTGAAGAAGGAGCCACGTGCGAAACCCAAGTACCAGGGAACCCAGGTAAAGCTGCTACCTGAGAGAGCTGGCCGGAAGGGTCAGAGGAAGGAACAGAGAGTAAACCGTGCACACTCAGAGAAGCCGTCACCAGAGGACCCGTCACCAAGGGAAGAAGAGGTACGTGCCCGTGGATGTCAGAGTGGACATCAGAGTGTCTGTGCTGCTGGCTGGACCTGGCTGTCATAGGCAAGAGTCCTTTCCCCTCCAGATGCTGGGGCTGCCTGGGAGGCTCTTGGTTCCCCCAGGGAGGAGCCCTGATCCGTGGAGAAGAGAGAAATGCTCTACCTGGGAAGTCTGGTGGGACTGAGGGTCTTCCCAGTGGTGCCTGGAGGTTGCTCTGGAAGGGAGGCATCTGGGTGGGCACAGCCAGCGTGCCAGCCTCAGTTGTCTGAGCATCTGGAGAACTTGGAATGGCACTGCTTAGCCAGAGAGTGGTCTTACTCCCCTGGGGAGCACTGGAGAGCTCGGCAGGAGAGGGGAGGACTGTAGGGATTGAGGAATCTGGAACCCCAGTCCCAGTAGAGTGCCCAATAGTTGAGTCCTCATCCCACAGCTGGACGAAGCTCCGAATGCCCTGAGCCACATTCAGAATCTTGGCTCCAACGCCCGCAACATTCTCCTCCTTCGTGTCTGGGCTCGCAGCAGGGGGCACCAGGGGAATGGGGACAGCAGGGGTTGCAGGGCTGCCACCCTGGCCAGCTTTCCGATCCTCCTCCTCCTCCTCTTCCTCCGGGGGCAGCTCGGAGCTGGCAGGAGTCGTCTGTTGTTCTGTGAGGCCATCCTGGGGGACCACGTGCGTGGTGGGGTTCTCTGTGGACTGCACAGGTGAACTGTTCTGGGGTTTCGAGACCGGGCCTTCCAAAGAATCAGAGGTCTTGGGCGGCCAGAGCCACACCAGGGGATTCAGGGGACTCAGGGAATTCCCATCAGCGCTGGCAGGCACAAGGCGGCAGGAGAGCAGCAACAGCAGCAGGCAGAGGCATCTGCTGGGGTCGGGAGCCATCAGGGCAGTGCGAGCCTCTGTGCCGGGGCGGATCCTGTGGTCCTGGAGGTGGGGCCTGCCAGGTCCCCACCCTCCTTCATTCCTGGTTCCCAGTCTCCTTCCCTCCACCGCTTCCCTCTGGCAGAAGGGAATGAACCCAGCCTGAGAATCAAGGTGATCCACCAAGCGGTACCTTCAGATTCCATTTAACTCCTTCCTGGCTGCACCTCCAGAAGCAGACAGAGCAGAAAGATGGGGTAAGAGACACCCAGCGGAACTCCAGCTTGTGTAACTTAGAGCTGCTGAGTCTCTGCTGAGAGTGGGTGTGGGTGTGGGGGCTTGGCCAGGGTCCTCGGGGACATGGAAACCGCGCCCCAGATCCTAGGGCCTCCATTGGAGAACACCCGGAAGTCCTGGCTGCTGGCCACCATTCTATGATGAAACCCAGTTTGAAAAACGCTCAGCTTGCTGCAGTTCCAATTCTTGTGTTACAGTTGTTGATTTAGAGAAAGGGTGGGTGTCCGTTCCTTTCCCCTGCCACAGCCCTCCTATCTGCCCAAAGCCTAAAAGCCATCAACTTGATCTGTCCCTTAGACCCTCCAAGAGTCCACTAGCTTTCTCTGTGGGCCACAGTGACCACATTACTTCTTTCTCTGGTTTGTTCTTAAATCCTCTCATATAATCTGCCTATGGTGCTCTCTCTGCAGTGACCTGCTCTGAAGCTGTGTTTCCTGGTCCAGCAAGTGTTTGGAAAGGAATTCCTGGAGATTGCTTCAAAGTAACACAGACTGTAGCAGTTAGCAGGGCCTCAAGAGGAAGGAAAAGGAAAAAAGGTGTGGGATGTATCCAAGGGATACGCCATCAACAGCAGGCTTCTGCCTCCTGTCTATGGATTCCAGCTGCGTGCATGGCTTAGCAGCCTGTGTCCCAGGAACAGTCAGGGCACTGCCTTTACTCTTGTGTTCGCTTTGCTAGGTCTGTCTGCAGATGGATGTTCCCCGTGCTGTTCCTTTCCTTCACACAGCTTCAGGTAAAAATCTCACTCTATAATAAACCAGGGGCTATAAGTGGTTTGTCCATCCTGTAGCCTACTCTGGGTTACAGCTCATGGGTACCTGCCAACCTCCCTCCACTATAGCCGCCCTGACCCCATGAGGTCAGGTAGGTTCTTCTCCAACATTCCCTTCACAGATTTAGCTGGATGCTCACCAGGGATGTCCTCCTGTGCTGACTCTGTATGAACTCCCACAGGGGCGGGGGAGGGGGGTGGCTCCTCCTGCCTCAGTGTCTGACTGTGAGCCCTAGGCAACAGCAAGATGTAGATGGGAAAGGGAGGGACACACTTGCCTGGCCACCTGACCACGTGTCTTCCAGCCCCTCCAACATCAAGACCTTTTGGATAGCTAGACTTGGGGATTAGGAGACCCACATGTCCTAGGGCTTTGGACAGAGATGTCCATGGTGTAGCTGGGTTTTCGAATTTCAGAGACGTTCTGTATCTAATCAAAGTCAACATCCACGGAAATGAAGACAAGGAGATGGAACACCCTGTAACCCCCCACACACACACACACGTTCTGTGGTCCTACATCTAAGACCCTACAAGGGTCTCTCTGCCTCACCTCCATCACTATTGAAATTCATAAGATGGTCCCCAGGGGTGCCCAATGGGTGGAGCACTGGAATTGTAAGTTGCCCTGGTTCCCCTTTTTACAAGGTCTGGTGGGAAGAGCTCAGCCTCTCTAGGCTGTTACAGGTGCCCCCAGATCTATCTGAACACTTCCACCCAGAACAGCACCAGGGACCCCACCCCACCCCACCCCCGGACCCAGAAAAGGTTGGTATTTATCCAAAAACTCTGCTCCTCCCCAGCTCTGTATGAAGTCTAAGGCAGTGCAGATCTGGGCCAGCAGAAACAGATTAGCTACATAGGAGGAGGGACAGGGACTGAGTTCAGGCAGAGACCCGAGAATGAGAGGCTAAAACATGTCAATGAAAACAAGTATCCAGGGGGCAGGAGAGGTGGCTCGGTGGTTAAGGGTACCTGAGTTCAATTCCCAGCAACCACACGGTGGCTCACAACCATCTGTAACTCCAGGACCCAACGCCCTCATACAAACATCAATGCACATAGGAAGGGAGGGAGGGAGGAAGGGAGGGAGGGAGGGAGGGAGGAAGAGAGGGAGGGAGGAAGAGAGGGAGGGAGGGAGAAGACAAGACAATAAAAGAAATGTCCAATGGCCACCAGGCAGGAAGGTGGAAACACTGAGATCAACTATGGGGAAGCTGCTGCCAAGGCTGGCTACCCTCAGTCCCATTCATAACTCAGAGCAGGACTGGGCTCCACTCCAGCAGCCCTTCTAATTGTCACGTTATAGAGTCTGTGGCTTCCTCCCTCAGTTTCCCCAGTGACAAAAGAACCAGGATGGACAGGAACAAGTTTCCCATCCACACAGCCCAAAGCCATGAAGCCCAGCAGAGTCCCCAACACCAGCCAGCCAGCCAGGCACATGCTAGGTGAGGCCCCGTGAGCATCCATTCCACAGAATGAAGAAATAGAGACACAGAGGCCATGGGCCCGTGGTCAAGAGCACAGAACTCTTAAGAGTGAAGAAACAGAAGCTAGCAGCCTGCGCATGTACAAAAACCATAGTCACTCATACAAATACACACACACTCATGTAACCAGCTTGTACACATGGATGTAGCATGTACCAGGCTACAGCCTCAGCCAACTGTCCCTCCTGGCTCCACTTTCTCCAAGCTGTGGTGTGGGCAGAGTTACTGCCACCCTCCCCCAAGGCTGCAGTGGCAATGCTTCTGTGTGATGAAACAGCCCCAAAGGCATGTCCCCAACTGTCCTACATCAACATGTAAGGGAATCATCAATCAATGCCTGTCTAAAGGGCAGGGCTGTGCCGTTTGGCTCAGAGTCCAGCTGCAAACAGCTGAATACCAAGTCCCTCTCTAAGAGTGAGGCAGCCATAGGCCCACATCTGTGCCTGTGAGCTCTGCATCTCCAAGTTAGTCCCCACGATGATTGCGTCTGCTTGAGAAATGCCCAGTGAACAGTCTGCTTGAAGATTTCCTAATGTGATTTCATGCCTCAGAGTATCTCTGGAAAATCCCAGGACCGAAGTCCAGAGCCCCGCCCCCTAACCCTGCATGTTTGAGTAGTGGGGGCTCAGCTCCATGGCAGGGAGGAGGGGGGCGAGGAAAAACCCTAAAGTGATGTCATATCCTGGTCCCTGCCCCATCCAGATGCTTATTTCTAGGGTTCCTGGACTGGCAAGCTGGCTCTATACCCGTGAAATTCCTGGGCAAAACCAAAAGCCAGGGCTGGAGGCACTGGAGTGGCCATATCTCCTATTTCAAGGGCCCTATCTATGTAGGAACACACAGTCCCTCCCACACTGAGTACCCACACCAGCACTCACTCTTGCTTAGTTCCCCCCACACCCTGCTGCTCACTTCGGAGTGTCAAATGCCCAGTATTCACTGGGTGGATGGATTCACAGCTCAGGGTCTAAGCTTTGTACCCCATCTGGAGTCTTGTACTACATATACATATGCTCATGCATACACATTCATGGACACACACATGTCCACTCCATACTCAAACACACACACACACACACACACACACACACACACACACACGTGCAGTCACATAAACACTTGCACTATCAGGGAACGCTAAGGTCCTAGCCTACTAAAGGCTACCATCTCTGTCTCTCCCAGCCCTGTGTAAGGGGTCCCATCAGCTCTTCAGTCTGGCATCACTCTGTGTGCCCACAAGCAGCAACGGTCAGGATTTCAGATAAGAGGGAAAATAGAAGCCGGGGAGCCAGGAACAGCACCAACCCATTTCCCTGCCACTGCCTGGTCAAGGGTGACCTCAGACCCTTTGGAGACAGAGAGCATGTTGTCACACAGGATCTGTAGGGGAAGCATGGAGATTACTTGGTCCAGATGATGTCAGCCGCCAAGCTGGGGAGAGAACCCAAGGTAAAGAGAAAGAGATCCCTGCACCCACAGGAAGGTGGAGAGGGGACACTGTCTACACCTTAGATTCTAAGAGCTAAGGACTAGGTGAGATGGAAGAGAGTCCCAGGATACAGTTCCTACCCATCTGACACAGGTTCAGTCCCTGGCAGGTGCCCGCTGAGTGCTGAACAGGATGGGTGGGGTGGGAGGATTGTGGCCCTGGAGCCAACATCTAAATTTTCAAGGAACTCATCACAAGCTGGGCTCAATCACACTGTCCCGCAGGCAGCTACTGAAAGACTATACCTCCCATGGTCTAGACCACCCCCACCCCCCAGCTCCTAGAGAACAGGAGCGATTGGTCAGAGACAGGGACCAGCACACAGCATCCCCCAGGAAGCAGGCATCCGCCACGCTCCTGATTCCCAGCCCCCACCTGCAGCTTCCCTTCTCTTTGGCAGTTGTGAGAACAGCTTTCCAAGAAGTCAGTGTCCACTGGCAACCTGTGATTTGAGGACATTCATGCCTGAGGCTTTCTTCAACTGCACCTGAGTCTGACCTTGGGTTGGCTCTCCTGCTCTGTTGTCCTTATGACCTTGTGAGAAAGCAAGTCACTAGTGCCTGCCTTGTTCAGAGTGGCCCTTGTAGTCTGGCAGATCTAACCCTCTGGAAGCCAAAGCTCCTGTTGGCAGGGTTCCCATAGTGCAGAACCTGGAAGGCAAGCCATTCAACAGGGACTTTGGTAACACACCTATACTGACCTCTACAGAGCTGTGCACTGCCCAGCTTACCCATGAGTTGACTGAGTAGCCAGTATAACCCAGAGGGCCCCTGAGGTCCCTTGAGAACAAGGACTCAAGAACTGGCACAAGCCATACCTACAACGGCCAACAATCAATAATGTTCTCTCTTAGCCCTCAGTGACTAGAGTCACATATGGCTCTCCTGCCTATGCCAGCCAGCAGGGATAGAGACTTGGTTAGGACAGGCATCAGCAGAACACCGGGGAGCGATCGCCCAGAAGCCCCTGAGAGGACAAATGAATTTATCTCAGTTTCAGAATCAAGGTACCAAGACACGAGCCGAGCCGTCCCTCACCCTCACCTGCCAAGGTCCTTGGGTGTGCCACAGCAAGTTCTTGCCATGCAAGAAACCACTCCCTCTGCACCATCAGTCCCAGCCCAGCAATGACAGGGACACAAAGATTCTCAGGACTCAGAGAGTTAGCAAATCAGGACCCTTTATAAAGGCAGCATTTCAGCTATGTTTCAATCTCTAGGAACCAGACTATCCCGGCTACCTGGTTACTTCCACCCTCCTCAGGTGCCCTAGGGCATGCCCGGGGCTCAGCTAAGCGCAGGACTCTAAACTCCCAGAAGACACCAAATCTGCAGACCAGGGTCACTTTGGCTTGGGCACTATAACCTCCTCCCATCACCATGGGGACAAGAGGCAAGCACTCATCTGAAAGGAGTCTTTAGCTCCTCGTTCCTCCCAGCACTGGTTCCTTCCAAAAGTCCCACCCTCTCACATCAGTGGCAAGACGCACCCCTGCCCCAAGCTAGGGTTTGTTCTGTCTTGTTGGCCCGTCTGGTCTGGTTTAGATTCCTGAATAATGCAGTCTTCTATTTTCATTAAAAACTCCAAGACACCCACATGCGAGCAGGAACTGGCTCTTAGCAGTGTGAGTTGTTGAGACAGATGAGGCTCAATGAGCCGCGGGATGGCTCTGGGAGACGGCTGGAAGCTCAAGGGTCAAAAGTGCTTCCACAGGGGCTGGAGAGATGGCTCAGTGGTTAAGAGCACTGACTGCTTGTCCAGAAGTCCTGAGTTCAATTCCTAGCAACCACATGGTGGTTCACAATCATCTCTAATGGGCATCCGATGCCGTCTTCTGCTGTGTCTAAAGACAGTGACAGCATACCCACATATATGAAATAAATATGCCCCAAGCGAATGGGGCCGGAGCAAGCGAGTGGTGTGGTCGTGGTGGGGAGTACGCCACCAATTCCAGGTGTCACATTTTGTTCCGAAGCTACCCTTGAGACGTGGTATCTCTGGATTCCCTACATCTCCATTTGCCTCTCAAAGCTCACCACTGCCTGTCCCAAAGCCGAGTATGAAGGAACTGTAATGGCGGAGCTAGGAGGTCACCACAGCATATCATCTATATTCCATGTGGTTCTCCCCCATGTCTGTTGGCGGAGGCCAGTGTGCTTTAGATCACTCTGGTAAGACTCAGGTCTACTGTAGACTCCTTCCTTTTGAGAACGGAGACCACGTGGGGACCTGAAAGGGGCCAGTCAGCAGTGAAACAGTATCCCAATCTCACTCCTTGACTCAGTCAGACCCTGACAAGTATCCCCAAGTCTCTGAGGGGCAGAGAGAGGTTGGACGTCTGTCATCTCATCTGGAGAAGGTTCACCCACGAAGTATTCAAACACTGCTTCTCCACTGTCCAGAGTAATCAGGATCACTGACAGAAGCAAAAGGGGTTGGCCAGTCAGGGGAAACCACCAGGCTTCCAGGGATGCCTAACCTTTTAGGCACTCCTCCTTGCTGGGCAGCCATCGCAAGGACACATGGCCATCTGTCCGGAGATCTTAGCACAAACTTGAGTAAGGTCAAACAGAAGCAATCAGTTGGCTGTGTTGAGAGCTTCATACTCTCCCGCCCCACATCCCAAGATACATAGGTATCCAAAGATGCCTATGTCTAGCAGGTCAAGGGGAGGAAAGAGGCTCCCAGTCACCGTCACCACCATAGCACCCACACCAGGCAGTTCAGGATTGTCTGTAACTTCTGGTCCAGTGGGTCTGGCACCCTCTTCTGGCCTCCACAGGGACTGCACTTATACACACATGCACAAATACATACGCACAATTTATAAAATAATAAATATTTTAAAAGAAACACATTTAAAGTATCTATAGGACATATTGTGATTATGGGAGGGGGATCTAAATATGTCCTCTTTGTTACAGGCTTCTCGGGTGTGGTAAGAAATTGGGATCTGCAGGAGAATGTTCAGAGGACACAGACAGGAGTACTAAGGTACAACTTTTCACACACAGGAAAAGACCTGCATGTGGATGCCCGTGGCTGTGTGGAGACATAGACCCAGGCATGTAATCCATGTACAGATACATTGGATTACATATAAATGACAGTGTACACATATGTACAGACTGGTAAATGCATATCTGGAGAGGTACATATGGCTCTGCATGTAACAGATTCCATGTAAATGGCCATGTGCAGAGAGGCAGGTGTGGTTCCATGTGTACAGATTGCATGTATATGTGTGCGTGAGGGTGAGCGTGTGTGTGTGTGTGTTCATGAATATGGGTATGGTACATTTACATTCTATGCACAGGTGTACATTACTGTGTACAGATTTTTCACTTACATGGATACGTGTACATGCGTGTACAGGAATTTGGGAGCCTATAAGAAACAAGGCCAAGTTTCCCGTAGATCCAAAAGAGTTCGGGAACTGTTTATTGGGGAAACAAGAGGTTTCTTTCTGATCCTCCTGGGCCACTCCTCTTATCTCCTCACTTCACCCCAGGGATTCAAGATGACTCAGCAGAGGTGGGGAGAGATGCATCATTCCCCTGGGGACTGGGGAGGTTGTTCCTACAGAGTCTTCAGAAGCACCAGGCAAGGCTCCAGGAGAAGCTGAGTGAAGCAGGGCGGGCGGGGGGGTGGGGGGGAGGGGGGACGCATGCCTGGAGGCCAAGAAAGCCAGATATGGAGGGCACCCCCCCACCTTACCTCTCAGAATTGAAATTTAATATTCACTTACACAAAACTGATCTGAATGTACTCTCGTGACTATCGACTGCACAACCATCCACACCTGCCCTAAACAGAGTACATTTTTTACCTTTACAGCCTTCAAGAACCAAGCCTGTTTGGCTATTCTGGGTCCCGGGAGGCTCTGCTCTACACAGCTGGAGTTCTGGTGAGGGCTGCTCTGGTCAGTGAGCAGTTGGGCTGGACCACTGGCCACTTATCAGAACTTCTTTAAATTCCTCCAGTGTCCTTTAAGGGTTTGAAAACAGACTTTACACTTCTTTTGTCAACTTCATTCCTTGATGTTTTATGGATTTTGAGTGCTATTTTAAGCAGGCTTTTTCCTCTTGACATTTTTGTGTGTGGATCACCTGTAGCCTGTGTACAGACCACACTGGCTCTTGAATATTGATCTTGTCTCCTGCAATCTTACAGAACTCAGTGGCTCTGACAGATTTCTAGGGGATTCCTGGAGACTTTTTATGACTCAAGGCCTGCCATCTACAAACAAAGAGTTTCCCTTCTTGCTTCCCAATATGGGTGGTCTTTCATGTTCTTTTCTTGCCTAACTGTCTGGCTGCTCTTCCAGGACCTTGGTGAATGGAAGTGCCAAGAGGGGACACGCTTGCCCTGTCCCTGACCTCATGGGGAGAAGCCAGCCACTCACGAAGATTAGCTCTCCGGTTTCCAAAAATGCCATTTTCTAAGTTGATGAAGTTCTTTCTGGGGGAGTATGGGTTTTGTCAAAGGCATTTTCTGGGCCTGTTGAAAAGTCTATGTGATATCTTTATTCTATTGATATAGTGCGTTGCATTGTTTTTGGATGGTAAGTCAACCATGCTGCCCTGGAGTAACTCTCACTCGCTCATGGTATATATAATCTCTCCGACATGTGGCTAGATTTTGGTTGCTGTTTGTTGTTGTTGTTGTTTTGGTTTACTGCCAGTCAGGGTCTCTCTTTCTAGCACTGGCTGACCTAGAACTTGCTATGTGGACCAGGTTGCCTTGGATCTCACAGAGATCCACCTGCCTCTGTCACCCAAATGCTACAATTAAAGGCATGTGCCATTGTCTAACTTTGGATATTCTTGTCTTATCTTAAGAGTGAGGTTGGGGTGGGCCAGCTGGAGCTACATAGTGAAGCTCTCTCTGTCTCAGAGAGCTTGAGGGGGGAGAAATCCCATTCTTGTGGCTTTTGAGAGTTTCGAAGGGCTGTTTAAGGGACTGAGCCAAATGGGAGATGCTCTGCTTTTTCTTTTTCTTTTTTCTTTTTTTTTTTTTTTTTTTGGTTTTTTCGAGACAGGGTTTCTCTGTATAGTCCTGGCTGTCCTGGAACTCACTTTGTAGACCAGGCTGGCCTCGAACTCAGAAATCCGACTGCCTCTGCCTCCCGAGTGCTGGGATTAAAGGCGTGCGCCACCACACCCGGCTGCTTTTTCTTTTTCTTAAAGGGAATATATTTTTAAAGGTTTATTTATTGTTATGTGTAAGTACACTGTAGCTGTCTTCAGACACACCAGAAGAGGGTGTCCGGTCTCATTACAGATGGTTGTGAGCCACCATGTGGTTGCTTTGATTGATTTGAACTCAGGACCTTTGGAAGAACAGTCAGTGCTCCTGCCCACTAAGCCATCTCACCAGCCCCTTTCTGGTTCTTCTTAATAGGCTGATTTTTGCATTACTGATTCTACCTTTCTGCTTTCGGTAGGTTGTCTCACTTTCTTTTCTTGCTGTTGTGTTTAAATAAATACTCAGACAAATATATAATTTCAGAGAGAAAACAAATTTTCTTTCACTCACAATTCCAGGTTCCAGTCCACCACACTGGGAAAGTCAAGGCATCAGGAGTTTGACGTTGATCCAAGTCAGAAGCATAAGACAAAGACTGCTGATACTCAGCTTGCCTTCTCCGAGTTACAAAGTCCAGGGTCCCCTGCCTAGGGAATGGCCCCACCCACAATTAAGATGCAGCTACCCACAACAATTAATGTAATCACAGTAACTCCCCACAGGCATATCCAAGGACTCATCTCCCAGGAGATTCTAGACTCTGTCAATTGACAGTTAGCACTCACATTCGTCTATTAAGAGTGTGTATTTCAGCTGGGCGTGATGGCACACGCCTTTAATCCTAGCACTCAGGAGGCAGAGGCAGGTGAATTTCTGAGTTCGAGGCCAGCCTGGTCTACAGAGTGAGTTCCAGGACAGCCAGGGCTATACAGAGAAACCCTGTCTAGAAAAACAAAAAAAAACAAAAACAAAAACAAAACAAAAGAGTAATAAGCAATTTTATTACTAGCGATTAAAGAATCCTGGAGATAAACTCCCAGCAGAGACGAAGATGCTGAACCCTCAGCTACCACGGCTGCCAGCATCAAACAAAAGGCAACGAACCAAGAGCTGAGAAGACGGCTCAGTGCAAGAAGCAAAACAAGATTCATCCACTACTGACTGGTGGCGTAGACCTGGTCAGTCAGACAATAGAATACTATTCAGCCACAAAAGATGAACAGAGCGCTGGCATGTGCCAGGCTGAGGATGAAAGATAGTTTAGACTCCCCTGAGACATCTTGCTGAGTGACAGGACCCGGGCACCGCATGATTCATTCACACAGAATAAAGAGTTGGCAATCCTCCGGCAGAAAGCCAAACACTCTCTGCGGGGCAGGGGAGGGGGTTGGGGAGAAGGGGCTGAAAGCCAAACGGTTTAAGGAAATGTTCTAAAGTTGGTATTATTATCTTGGAATGCACCAAAAGCAACAAGTTATATCCTTAAATGAGTGGGTCGCTGTGACGGCTGTCAATAGAGCTTCACAGAGAAAGGAAGAAAACACCCACGCAGCACTTCAACCCCCAAGATCCTTAAACGGCATGCGTTTGATCTTTAATGAGGATTTCTCTTGTAACTGCTCAGTCTTGATTTTTCTAAACGGGGGTTTATATTCACAATTTCCCTAAATTATGAATGTCCTTAGCGTCACAGTTAATATGCTTCCCAACTGCTACTATAGGCGCTGCAGTTCCCCTCCCCCCACCCCCACCCTGAAAGCACAGCTTGGGACCCCAGCACTCAGCTTCAGACATAGCTGCTAGGATTGGACCCGCCCGCCCACTATCATGCAGACATGACAACAGTGGGGACAGCTCTGCCCTCTTAACTCCTCCCGCCTCAAGGACGGTCTCCTTCCTCCTTTCGCCAGCACGCCTCTCCTGGCTCTTTGGGTCTACAGCACAGTGGATAGTCTCGATCTCATGGCCTTGAAGCTCACTGCAAAATTCAGAACGGTGGCTGAAAGGTGAGCATCAGGGCCCAGTACATGGTGGTGGCCCTGGGAATGAATGTTCCCAGCTGAGGGACAGCACACGGTGTAGTCCCCTGATGCAGGGGCCAGGCACCTGCCGGACATTGGTATCCAACCAGCTTGGGAGGGGAGTCCATCTTCATAGGCAGGAACAGCATTACCTTCGTAGGAACCTCGGGTCTATGGGATGCCAGGGTTATATCCGCACCAAGTGTGCTGTCCCTGCTGCTTGCAACTAACTGTCCCCCTCGCGGTGGCCGCACACAGCGAGCCTGAGTTTTCCTTCAAGCCCAGACTCTTGACCCAGGAAATTAATATGTGACTGGACATAGTCGTCTCAGCCTTCACACGGGACAGCAACTGCTCTCACAGGCCACGACTCATACCCATGTGTAAGCACAGCTCCGTCCTTGCTTCCAAGACCTGTGAGCACCTAGGAGAACACACAGGATAGAGCAGAGGCCTAGGCCTGAGGCCTCCTGCCCAGGATGGGGATCCTCAGTGGTTGTGGTTCGCAGACGGTAAATGGCGCCTTTGCCTCTGAGGAGCTAGGTAGCCTCGGTTAGCGAACGCCTCATTTGGCCTGTAAGGATTTAACAGTTGTTTATTAACTGGATCCATTCACGGAAGGCTGGGCAGCACATTTACAGTGCTAGGTTCCCAAGGGTGGGGAGGTGGGGAGGGACTGCCATAATTGGGTTAGTGGGGCCCCAGTGGGGCTATGGGGTCAGACATACCCTGGGGTCAGGACACACATTCTCTTGTAAATTTGTTCATGTCTTTGTGACCCCACAAGGGCCTGGGCCTACTTAGGCCACTCAGCTATCTGGAGGGTTAACTGAATAAAAATCACCACTCTCGGGCCGGGCGGTGGTGGCGCACGCCTTTAATCCCAGCACTTGGGAGGCAGAGGCAGGCGGATTTCTGAGTTCAAGGCCAGCCTGGTCTACAGAGTGAGTTCCAGGACAGCCAGGGCTACACAGAGAAACCTTGTCTTGGGGGAAAAAAAAATCACTATTCTCTGAGGCCTGGGGACCTGCAAGATTATGCTAAGCATATATGCTGTTGCTTCTAAAAAAAAAAAAAACTGGATCTGACCTGGAACTATGAGTATCTCTTGACATAGGACAAGTGTCTCTTCCAATGTATGCACACAGTGGGAGTAGGAACCCACAGCCTGTGGCTACATGTCAAGGCCATTGTCAGCAAGCCTACCCAGACGCCTGGCTTGCTCCTGGTCAGGGCAGAGTGAGGCCCCTATGAATCAGGACAGTGATATTGGTGGCAGGCACAGTCAGCAACAGGAGCCACAGTCCCTCACATACCCACACCCATCTTGGGCCCTTTCTAGTTCAAGATTACCGCCCCTCCCCCAGTACCTGGGATATACCCAAGTATATCTATTGGGGGAACACACCAGCACAGTGTGGGAACCCTATCACCACAGAGGAATAGGCTGAGCTAGCCAGGCTAAAGAGCTCAGGTGAGGATATACTGGAGGTCAGAAGGGCAACTGCGGTCTGTGACAACTCAACTGACGCAGCCAGAAAATACACAGCCTCATGACTTCTTTGTAATCACAAGGATGTAGCTCACAAGCAGACTTTAAGATCAGGGAGAAGTCAGGTACAGAAAGGGGGAGGGGGGCCTTTTTCATATATATCTCGTTCGGTCTCCAGGTGGGCGTGGTCAATCATGCCTGGCAGTATGCATACCCAGGCTGCTCCTCCAGGTAGCCAGAAACAAAGCCTGACCATGCAAAGCTGCACTGATTGGCCAACTGGTCACAATCCTCTGGGGACAATGCTGGGCTTTCCTGAGGACAGTGGTGGGTAGCATCCTACAAGGCTTGGCCTCTACCCTGGGTGGCTCCTCTTCTCTCATCTGTCCCCTCTGAATCCAGATCTCACCCAGGGAGTGGCACTATTAGGAGGTGTGGCCTTGTTGGAGTGGGTGTGGCCTTGTTGAAGTGGGCGTGTTGCTGTGGGTGTGGGCTTTAATACCCTAGTCTGCCTGAAAGTCAGTCCTCTGCTAGCAGCCTTCAGATGAAGATGTAGAACTCCCAGCTCCTCCTGTACCATGCCTGCCTGGATGGTGCCATGTTCCTGCCTTGATGATAACGGACTGAACCTCTGAACCTGTAAGCCAGCTCCAATTAAATGTTCTTGTAAATGCTGGGCGTGTTGGCACATGCCTTTAATCCCAGCACTTGGGAGGCAGAGGCAGGTAAATTTCTGAGTTCAAGGCCAGCCTGGTCTACAGAGTGAGTTCCAGGACAGCCAGGGCTACACAGAGAAACTCTGTCTCAAAAAACAAAAAACAAAAAAAACAAAACAACAAAAAAAGTTCTTGTAAGAGTTGCCTTGGTCATGGTGTCTGTTCATAGCAGTAAAACCCTAACTAAGACACCGTAGGAGATCCAAAAGTGGATAAGGAATATGGGAACCAGTCAGGTGCTGCAAGGGAGTCCCTAAGGCTCTAATGTTTCCAGCCCCTCTCTATCGCACCAACTCTCTTGGGAGGACACATGGGGGACTCTTCCTCCACTATATCTGTGGTAGGAGCCTCCTATGCTCACCGAAACCTCCCCTTGGAGTCTTCCATGACTAGGACCTCCAGGCTCATGGTAACTAGATAAGCGAACCTGTCACCTTTGGGTCTGTTGACTTATATGCCAGGCATAGAAGAACAAAGACAAATTTGGGGCTGGAGCTGATCACCCTTGAGGGATCTAGGTCTCATCGGAGAGACGAAGTGTTAAGGATGTTGTAGAAGCTAAGTACCCTTGTCTTACCCAGGACCTGTGGACAGCCCCATACGGTCAACGGAAATTTTACAAATGTAATCAGTCAACGATCCCATGACAAGGCCCTCTGGACAATCAGGTTGAACCTGGATTTCTCAATCATTACTTTAAGGGACAGAAGAGAGAGATACAGGCTCACCCAAGAGGACACCACTGGAGAACAGAAACAGAAGTTATGGTGACGTAATCACATCCCCAAGAGACCCTGGGGCAGCCAGGATGAGGCCTGAGGTCTTGTTTGTAGCTACCTAGGATGTGGGATTTTCTATTAGGCCCCAGAAACTCCCAGAGCCACCCAGGAACAGTGGGGGCAGGAAGAAAGGGCGGAACTCCCAGGGTTACAGTGGCCTCTGCTGGAGGCAGCCCAGGCTGGCATGTGGTCATTGCTAATTCATGTGACTGCGACCTGTGACCTCAACTCACAAGGGACCCTGGGCAAGGAGGAGCCAGGTGTCAGGCTGTGCCTAGCTGTGCAGTCCACAAGCCTTTCCGCTCCATGAAGTGCAGGCCCTTGGACTCCCTGGGCTTTGGCCACCATCCCAGGAACCCCAGGAGGGCTGCTCATTAAGCAACAGGGAGCCCAGCCTCAGCACCTCACCTAGATCCGAGGCCCCACAGCCTAGAGCCGTAAACAGAGGCTACCACATGTTTTATTTCTCAGAATGTTCTGTTAGAAAACTACCAAAGGGGCTGGCGAGATGGCTCAGTGGGTAAGAGCACCCGACTGCTCTTCCGAAGGTCCAGAGTTCTAATCCCAGCCACCACATGGTGGCTCACAACCATCCGTAACGAGATCTGGCGCCCTCTTCTGGAGTGTCTGAAGACAGCTACAGTGTACTTACATGTAATAAATAAATAAATCTTTAAAAAAAAAAAAAAAAAGAAAACTACCAAATAAGCAGGGCAAGTGGTGTCGTAACACCTTTAATCCCAGCGCTCGGGAAGCAGGAGCAGGCGAATCTTGGTGAGTTTGAGGCCAACCTGGTCTACAGTGTGAGTTCTAGGACAGCCAGGGCTACAACGAAAAACCTTGTCTTAAGAATAAAAAGAAGGAAGAAGAAGGAGGAAGAGGAGGAGAAGGAGAAAGAAGGAGGAAGAAGAAGAGGAAGGAGGAGGAGAAGGAGAAAGAAAGAAACCAAACCAAGCTACTGAAGCAGCATGAGCAGAAATAGGGAACCAACAGAAGAATATCCAGGAAGCCCAAACTGGAACCTCAGCAAGCTTTCCCTGTCTTCCTTCAGTTGTAGGGAAAGAGAGAACACACTGCCAAGAACGGAGCCAGGAAGAGTAGGGAGGGACTATAGAGAACTTCGCTGTCACCAAATCATTAAAGGACACTTCCGTGGCTGCTTGAGACTATCTGCACACTGCCAATCATTTAGGAGACCCATGCCAGAGCATCAGGTCCGAGGCATTTCTCATTCTCCAGCCTTCTCTCTCTAGTCTCTTCCCTTTCCCCAGCAGTCCCTTACAGCTCTGGTATTGCAGTGTGTCAGTATAGCCCAGGATTCTATCTCTGGTCCCCTCTGTCTTCTGAGATCGCCAAACTGGCCCCAGGGAGTCTCAAGACCTCTCCCCACAAGCCTGAGAGCTACTTGGCCCTTAAGAGCCCACAGCATCTCCTCTAGAAGAAACCTGTACCCTCCCAGGGCTGCTGCCAAGGGCTGCCCATGTGGGATAGAAAAAAAAAAAAAAAAAAAACACTGGCTGGGCATGGTGGCGCACGCCTTTAATCCCAGCACTCGGGAGGCAGAGGCAGGCGGATTTCTGAGTTCGAGGCCAGCCTGGTCTACAAAGTGAGTTCCAGGACAGCCAGGGCTATACAGAGAAACCCTGTCTCGAAAAACCAAAAAAGAAAGAAAAGAAAAGAAAAGAAAAGAAAAGAAAAGAAAAGAAAAGAAAAGAAAAGAAAAGAAAAGAAAAGAAGCACTACTCACTCAACAGAGGCTAGCTATGCTCAGCCTGGATCTACATATCACCCTCCTCAGAGTTCCCCAGAGAAAGCCTGCTTAAGGATCAGGTGGGGGGAGAGAGAGAGAGAGAGAGAGAGAGAGAGAGAGAGAGAGAGAGAGAGAGAGAATGAATATGATGGCACTAACTCTTTGCTAGAAAGTGAACAACCACAGGAGGTCTGGGATCTGTGGTGAAGAATTCTGCCTTCATCGGGCAACAGCTGGTGGTGGAAATTCCCATGGCCAGAATTCGGGTGGAGATCCTTGAGAATCTGCGCCCTGGGGGCCCATTGCTGTTTTTGCATGGCTGGAAGAAAGGCTAGCCTTCCCCCCACAGTGAGGTGCCACGCTGTGCCCGGGCCCATGGCCAACAGTCTATTCTCATTTCCTACCCTGCCATCAGATTCTTTGAAAAATTTAAGATGACTCCCAAGTCCAGTTGAGTATGTCACTGAGGTCACAGCAGCAGGGGATTGGGAGAGACAAAGGTCCCTAGCTTCTGTCAGCTCTGGACCCCAGCCTGATCCACTTCCTCCCAATGGCAGCTCAGAAACCCACCTGTGGCCCGCCAAGCCACACCTGGCAGCTGGCTTCCTGGCTCTTCCCCAGCTGTCTCACCAGGTGGCACGTGGTCAAGTAACACAATAAATTCTACCCAGAATCCATGGAATGCAATTAGGGAAGAGTAGAGATGCCAAAAAAACAAGCAGTGCAGCAGGGCTGGACTACCCCCACCCCCACCCCCTATCCATCTCCTGCAGCCTGGAAGCCAGGTGGCACCCCAGATCAGCTTCCCACCAACTCTGGGCTACTGATGACATGGGGAAAGAAACGGGTGAGTGGCCCAGGTTCTCACTCAAACGTTTCCCAGAGCCTTTCTCCGACTTTCACCCACACTACAGAGGATACTGATTCACGCGGGCCATGATTCATTCGGGCCATGATTCACCGGACAGGACTTAAAGCTGAGCTGCTAAGGTGAGTAACTGCTGAGATCCCTTCAAAGTCAGGCTCTGGCATCCTGGAGTGTGCCAGCCTCCGTGTGTCCACCAAGGCAGGCACTCCAGGAAAACACTCTGATTCTGCTAAGGCCTGTACTTGTCCGGCAGCTAAGACTGTCAGGACATGGTCTCAGACGAGGCGCTGGCCACCAGAGGGAGCCATAGATCCAGCTTCCTTAGCCACTAGAGGGAGCCATAGACCCAGTTTCCTTAGCCACTTGCAAGCTCTTCTAAGGCGCTCTTTGTGGTATGATAGATACTATATCAGGAATGAAATTTATATACAGTAACTCTGAGCGAGAGAAAAACTTCTCAGCCCACAATCGGCACATGGCACCTCTGACCACACCTTTGCTCTTACTTACATACGCAAGCACACACACACAAACACAAACACACAGGAGGAGCCAATAGGCGTAAATGGAGCCTGTCCCCTACGGTGCCCTGTTTTACAGAGGTGTCAGGCCACCCTTATGTGGGCAGCTCCAGTCCCACCAGCAGCCTCTAAGCCTCCTCTCTGACTGCATCACTAGGTGCTTGCCTGTGAAGAAGTATTAAAAAAGTATAGCAAAGTAAAAACAAAATTCGAGGCTTTTGGGCCCAGGCTTGGGAGTGTAGCCTTTGTGGCTTAGTGCTCCAGGTACTGGTCATAAAACAGATAGCGACATTCCTTCCTCCACCCACCTGCTTCCTGGGTTCAATTCAAAGAATGACACCCTGACCATTACTGGAACCTGCAATGCAAATGTGCTATCTTTAGGGGCTCTTAGATTGTTAGGGGCTCTTAGAAACTGTCTTGAGAGATAACCTGACACTTGTGACTTTATACTTCCTTGTGACTCTTAACTGGTATTTTTGGTATTTTCCAACAACGCCCTCCCCACCTCCATGAATTGTGGTTTCTTCCTTTAAATACCCCCTTACTCAGCTACTCGGGGCGCCATGGTCCTCTACCCCTGCGTGGTGTATGACCATGGGCCCGAGAACGCTCTCGAATAAAAATCCTCTTGCAGTTGCAGCAAGATCGTTTCTTGTGGGTGATTTTGGGGTGTCGCCTCTCCTGAGTCAGAACGTGAGGGAGTCCTCACGTTGTGGGTCTTTCATTTGGTGCGTTGGCCGGGAAACGCGACCACCCCTCACACCCGAGAACCGACTTGGAGGTATGGGGATCCCCTCTTGTGTGTGTGCCGGCCGGTGTCTCTGTTTTGAGTGTCTGTTTTCTGAAACGAACATTGGAACATGTGCTTGTTGTGTTGGGTTGTTTGTGTCTTGTCCTATGTTTCTGAAGCATGGCGAAGTCTGAGTTCGGATCCATCTGAGTTTATTAAATTTGTGTCTTGGTTTTCGGGTTGCGAGATTGTGGGTTCGAGTCCCACCTCGTGCCTTGGTTTTACACCTGGCAGAGTGAAATTTGTGTCTTGGTTTTCGGGTTGCGAGATTGTGGGTTCGAGTCCCACCTCGTGCCTTGGTTTTACACCTGGCAGAGTGAAATTTGTGTCTTGGTTTTCGGGTTGCGAGATCGTGGGTTCGAGTCCCACCTCGTGCCTTGGTTTTACACCTGGCAGAGTGAGGAACAAGTGTGCTTCTCTGGTTTTGGTCGTCTAGGTAGAAATGGATGCTGGTGTTTGTAGACGATGGGGTGATGGGGTCTGAAATGCGCGCGCGGTCGGTATTTGCAGCTGTCC
Source organism: Mus caroli (assembly GCF_978045245.1). Lineage (NCBI taxonomy): Eukaryota > Metazoa > Chordata > Mammalia > Rodentia > Muridae > Mus > Mus caroli. Next base: position 75,435,814 of record NW_028227264.1, read on the forward strand.
TTTTGGGCCGTAAGGACCGGAGGACTGTGGTCGGCAGACGTGCTAGGAGGACCACAGGCTGTGGCCCTGGGGGACGCCCTGGGAGGTAAGGAGAGCCAGGGACGCCTGGCCGTCTCCGGATCGGTCAGAGGGACCGAGTTCTGTTGAAGCGGAAGCTTCCCCCTCCAAAATCGTCTAATTCTCTTGCCTGCTTGTAGAGGACAAGAAAGGGTCGAATGTGTCTGGATCTGTTGGTTTCTGTTTTATGTGTTTTTGTGTGTTTAGAGCTATGTGAAAATCTAGAAAAGCAAAGGTAATTCTCACAGGTGCTTTATACCCTGACTAGAGATAGTTTACACCTGAGATGTGAGAGAATGGGTTTTGAGAAAAGCAGTACTCTCCGACTATCTGGAGATAATTTGGTAAAAAATAAAATAAAATAAACAGTATTAATTGGTCTTTGGAGCCCTGCACCTGTAGTTAGGAATCTAGTGTGGCTAGAGAAGTCCTGCTAGGAGCTGATTATAAATGCTGCTCTTATAGGGACCAGCAGCTTCTCAAGTTCTACAAAAATCTCTGTGTTTGTGATAATTAGATTCATCAGGTGACAAGGTGCTCCTCTCTTGAAATTACAGCTAGAAAAATTAAGAATTTTGGTTGGTTTAAATGAGCAAATGTATGCGGCCATTTCATTTTTTTTTTGTTTCTAAATAGTTTCAAAAGTATAAATATGTTTTTATATGTCTTGGTTATAGATTAGTGGCTCATAAGTTATTAGTTATGATTAAAAATTTGTAACATTGGTAACAAAAAGTTGACTTAAAACTGGTAACTCTGGGTTAGAGTAATTTAGAACTACAACATGCAGCATGAGACAATCCATGGGAACAGGTCTCTAAAGATACGCCTAAATTGAGTAATATTCTATGTAATTCTTATCCTAGAAATCCGATTTATAAAAGATAAGATTTAGGGTAGTGTCTTTTTGAAATATTGGCAGCTACACCTTCTTGTGTTTGTGTGCAGGAACAGGCCACCAAAATTTGTAGCAAGTAATGTTTTTGGAGTTCATTTTTAAAGAAAAAACTACAAGAGAAATTAAAGGTTTCTCCCAAATCGCAGCCACCAGCCAATTCGGCTCCCTATGAAGCCTCCTGAGTGGCCTAGTCCACAACCTTCCCCTTATCCACAGCCTCAACCCCAGCTGCCAAGGGAACCCTAAACCCCTCGGGGTGTCGAGAGGCGGACCGCTGCGGGTACATGGAACTGCAGAGCACAGAGTCCAGGCGGACTCTGGTGGACCCGCCCAAACTTTAAACCCTTCAGTACTGGTCATTTTCCTCTGTTGGTATTTATAACTGGAAAATTAACCACCCCCTTTCTCAGGATCCCCAAAGCCTCACAGGGTTGGTAGAGTTCCTTATGTTTTCTCATCAGCCTACTTGAGATGATTATCAACAGCTGTTGCAGATGCTCTTAACAACCGAAGAGCGAGAGAGAATTCTGTTAGAAGCTAGAAAAATGGCCCGGAAGCCAACGGAGGTCTACACAGCTACAAAATGAGATCGACATGGGATTCCTTTTGACTCGCCCCAGTTGCGACTGCGACATGGCTGAAGGTAAGGAGAGCTTGAAAATCTAACGCCAGGCTCTGGTCTCCAAGGTGCCTCAAGATGGGCCCACTAATTTGGCTAAGGTAAGAGGTAATGCAGGGGCCGATCGAACCTCCCTCAATGTTCCTTGAAAGACTTATGGAAGCCTTCAGGCAGTTCACTCCCTTTAATCTTACCTCGGAAGCCCAGAAGGCCTCAGTGGCCTGGCTGGCCTTCATAAGGCAGTTGGCCCCCGATATCAGAAAGAAGCTTCAGAGAAAAGAGGGAGACAGTTAGGCAATCTAGTGAAAGAGGCAGAGAAAGTGTGTGTGTGAGAGAGAGAGAGGCGGGAGGCAGAAGAAAGAGAAAACAGGAGGGATCATAGACAAGAGAAAAATTTGACTAGAATCTTGGCCACAGTGATAGGAGAGAAAGAAAAAGACAGGATCTAGACAGGAAACCTGGGCAACTGAAGACCGAGCCTCAGCTAAAAAGGCTCAGCTGTGTCAAACTGAAGTTACTTATTTGAGAGACACCCTTCGAGACGGGAAGTAGTGGCTAACTACACCAAGGCAAGTAAGAAAATTCTTGGGTACTGCTGGCTTCTACAGACTCTAGACACCTGGGTTGGCGACCTTAGCTGCCTTGTTGTACCCCCTAACCAAGAAAGGGGAGGTGTTTTGTGGATCCCGGATTGCCAGAAAGCCTTTAAAAAATTAAAAAGGCCCTCTTGATGGCCAGCCTTTGCCTGACCTAACCAAGCCTTTCACTCTTTATGTGGAAGAGAGATCAGGGGTCGCCAGAGGAGTTCTTGCTCAGACTTTGGGACTTTGAAAAAGGCCAGTGGCTTACCTATCCAAGAAGTTACACCCTGTTGCCAGTGGGTGATTTTCTTGCCTGAAAGCTATTGCTGCCATAATCTGCTTGTCAAGGATGCTGATAAGCTCACTCTGGGACAGTAACTAGCTGTAATGGCATCCCACGCTCTTGAAAGCATTATCCAAAAGCCCCCTGACTGATGGATGACTACCAACGCTCCTGTGACTGAACGAGTGACCTTCGCTTCGTTCCACCTGCTGTCCCACTGCGTGAGACTGCACCTACTCATCACTGTGCTGAGAAACTGGTACTTGAAATGATCTGAAGGATCAGATCAGCCTTGGCCTGAGGGTTCGAGCTGGTACACTGATGACAGTAGCCTCGAGGTTAAAGGTAAGCAGAAGGCGGGGACAGCAGTATGGTGGTGGACAGAAAGCAAGTGATCTAGGCCAGCAGCCTCCCTGAAGAGACGTCGGCCCAGAAAGCTGAACTTGTGACTTTGAGACAAGGTCCATAAATGGCAAAAGAAAAGTCTACACTGACAGCAGGTATGCTTTTGCCACTGTACGGAGCAATATACAGACAAAGAGGGCTGTTGACATCTGCAGAGAAAGACCTAAGATGCTGTGGCTAAAGAAAATCAGATAGCAGATCTAACTGCCAAACAGGTGACTCAAGGAGCAATGATCCTGGCAGTCAAGGAGCCTAAAGATTATTATGACATCAGAGAGACCAGCTTTAGATACACCCCTGAGCACTATCAAGTTATGGACAGTATTTGACTCGCCTGGGGGCCAAGAAATTAAAAGGTGTGGTTAGGTCCTTTGACTGCTATGTTACAGGACTCTCTGACTTGACAGAAGAAATAGCCAAAAGATGCAAGGCCTGTGCTATGACGAGGTAGAATTTACAGAAATTAAGCCAGCTAGATATTGCAACAAGTACTTGTTAGTGTTTATAGACACCGTTTCAAGATAGATAGAAGCTTTTCCTACCAGGACTAAAGATCCTAAAAGAAATCTTCCCAAGGTAATGGACCTGCCTTTGTTGCCCAGGTAAATCAGGGACTGGCCAAGATATTAGAGATTAGTTAAAAGTTACATTGTACATGCAGGCCCCAAAGCTCAGGACAGGTAGAGAGAATAAATAGAACCATTAAGAGACCCTTACCAAATTGACAGCGGAGACTGGCGCTAATGATTGGATAGCTCTCCTACCCTTTGCTCTTCAGAGTTAGAAACACCCCTGGACAGTTTAGACTGACCCCCTTATAAATTACTCTACAGGGGGCCCCCTCCACTGGTAAAAATAGCCTCTGTACATAGTGCTGACATGCTGCTTTCCCAGCCTTTGTTCTCTAGGCTCAAGGTGCTCCAGTGAGTGAGACAGCGAGCGAAAAAGCAGCTCCAGAAGGCCTGCTCCAGAAGACCTGCTAGACATCTCCACGCAGAAAACCTTGAGACTCGGGTGGAAAGGCCCTTATCTTGTACTCTTGACCACCCTACTTTCTACCTTTATGAGACCCCTTTTGATTTTGCTTCTGCTTTTAATTATAGGTCCATGTGTGTTAAATAGACAAGTCACCTTTATTAAAACAAGAATTAATGCAGTGTGGCTTTTAGTTTTGAGATAACAGTACCATGCCCTAAAGGATCAACTATGTCAGGGAAAAGATAGTGTCTAGTTCTAAGATTAGAACTATTAAAAAAAAAAAAAGGGGGGAATGAAGAAGTATTAAAAAAGTATAGCAAAGTAAAAACAAAATTCGAGGCTTTTGGGCCCAGGCTTGGGAGTGTAGCCTTTGTGGCTTAGTGCTCCAGGTACTGGTCATAAAACAGATAGCGACATTCCTTCCTCCACCCACCTGCTTCCTGGGTTCAATTCAAAGAATGACACCCTGACCATTACTGGAACCTGCAATGCAAATGTGCTATCTTTAGGGGCTCTTAGATTGTTAGGGGCTCTTAGAAACTGTCTTGAGAGATAACCTGACACTTGTGACTTTATACTTCCTTGTGACTCTTAACTGGTATTTTTGGTATTTTCCAACAACGCCCTCCCCACCTCCATGAATTGTGGTTTCTTCCTTTAAATACCCCCTTACTCAGCTACTCGGGGCGCCATGGTCCTCTACCCCTGCGTGGTGTATGACCATGGGCCCGAGAACGCTCTCGAATAAAAATCCTCTTGCAGTTGCAGCAAGATCGTTTCTTGTGGGTGATTTTGGGGTGTCGCCTCTCCTGAGTCAGAACGTGAGGGAGTCCTCACGTTGTGGGTCTTTCACCTGGCCCAGCACCATACAGCCACAAACAGATGATGATGTATTATGTACCGTCTCCTGGTGGGTAGCAAGCACTTCCCTTTGCATGTAATGCAAACCCCATGAGTGGGGTCCTGGGGTGAAGGGTGGGGAGCCCAGAAACTGGACAGCAAGGCACAGAACAGCGCGACTCTGCCCTATGTTCCACATGGGGAGTGGATTTTCCCTCTACACCAATGCTGGAGAAGAACCCAGGCCTCCCACCCACCCAACTAGGTAAATTTGCTCTGTCCGAGCCATAGCTATGTCATATGGGTCAGAAATGAGCCGTTTTGTCTTTTCCTCTGTGAGAACAAATACCCAAGAGGCCTGCCATCCTCAGAAGCTATGGTTGCTGGGCCTCACAGCAGCGATTAATCTACAGGTGGATGTAAAAGACCTCTTCACCCTGGAAGCCTAAACACTGGGGCTCTCTTAGGGAGAAGGGGGGTTCATCCTGAGGGGCTCCCCGCCATGCTAGTCTTCAGAGTGGAGCCAAGGAATTACAGGGGTGAGTGAGTGGCTTCCAGAGTCTAGGAAAGCCAGAATGGTTTTCCCAGCAGGAACCTGCCTGTTACATTTCCTGACTCCTGTAGCCAGTCGCACACACTTCCTGCTTCCAGCTGGGTACTTGTCTTAATCCAAGGACTCTTGCTGGCTTCTTAGAGCAGCTTCAGGAAGCCCAGTCTTACCTGTGGAGGTCCACAGCTCCTTTGTAGCTTTGACCTATCTCTGGAATCCAGAGTTTCTGTGCATGCCCCAACCCCTCACTGCCCCCACCACCCCACCCCTGCCTGTCCCTGTTTCCCTGCTGTCTTCTGAGGCCTCATCTGTAAGGTCTTCCTTGTGTGAGGCCCTCGTAGATCTTAAATGAGATTTCAGTGTTTCTTGGCTTTCCTGTTTGTATCTGGACTCTAGACCCTAGCTTCTCTCTGATCTTGGGAAGGTCTGGTCCTACCCCTCAAGTTATTGACAAATAATCCTGCAAAATACAATAAAACTGTCTTGGCCATGCCATGTAGCCATAAAGGTTTCCAGCACGTCACTCTTTATACTTTGAACAAGCACTTTGTGGGCCGCCCCAGCCCCAGACCCCACCCTGAGGAGCCTTGGGTTTCCATCTGGAAATCATTGCAGGTCAGCGTGGAGCATCTCCCAGCTGCAGGCAAATCTGTTAATGCCATTCGGCAAACAAGCTGTTCTCTGAAAGAACTGGACGGCGACAGGCAGCTTCATCCCACGTGAATCGAGGGAGCTGTGGGCTGGCCCCACACAGAGGCCTCCGAAGCATGCAGAGATCAGCGCCCATCAAAGGACCTTGGTTGGGGTTCCACCCCAGGAACCCGCCTTCCCTTTGCCAAAGGAAAAGCTGCCTACACATAATACCAAAGCCCAAGGGGCATATTTTCGAAAATGTGCGTTCCTTAGCCTGTAAGATGCAAAATACACACCCTTCCAGTACCCTGGTGATTTGGCCCACCATGCTTCAGGGTAGACATGACTGTAAGCTGTAAAAAACAGAGGTGAAATACAGACATTTTCCTCTGCTTGCCTGGCTGCTGGCCACAGGTCCACCCAGCTCCACAGCCTTCCTGGTCTACAGCCCCCACAGTGAAGACAGTGAGCTGCCCATGCCTTGCTAGGCCCAGCCTGCAGGCCCCAACAAAGCCTATTTAGCCAAATTAAAAAGTTGTTTCACTCTATAAGGGGGCTGGGAATGTATTCCATACTGGGCTCCAAAATCACAAAGAATGTGGTCTCAAGGAGTTACAGATGACACAGAAAATGGGGGTATCACAGTCCATCACATGTACCCTGTAATGGAGCCAAGGCAGGGATGGCTACCTCTAGAACATGTTCCCCAAAAAGATTAAAGGTAAGGCCTTTGTCTACTGTGTCCCACCTATTCCTAGGGCCTTCCTGACACCACACACACACACACACACACACACACACACACACACACACTTTACAAAGAGGTAACCCTTACAGCTTAAAGACGTGAACTGCCAAGGCCACTGTCACTGATATTGATGGTTGCATAAAAGATGTTAGAAGACATGAGAGAACTTTGTTAGGTAGGATTTTGAAATACCCTTAAAAAACATTGTGCACAAGGGCTACAAATCATTTGGCCTTAGAGAGGTCCCCTGTGAGGGTTTGTCTACACTCATCCCAGGGAGTGGCACTATTAGAAGGTGTGACCTTGTTAGAGTAGGTGTGTCACTGTGGGCATGGGCTTGAATACCGTCATTCTAGCTGTCTGGAAGTCAGTATTCTGCTAGCAGCCTTCAGATGAAGATGTTGAACTCTCAGCTCCTCCAGTACCATGTCTGCCTGGATGCTGCCATGCTCCTGCCTTGATGGTAATGGACTGAACCTCTGAACCTGTAAGCCAGTACCAACTAAATGGTCTATTCACAGCAGTAAAACCCTAACTAAGACATCCCCCAAGGAGACTCACAGACCCCCATGCAAAGGCTCCTCCCCTCCAACCAGACCCAGATGGGCAGGGCTAAGCACTGCCCTGTCTAACCCAGGCGTTGCTATTTTGGTGTGAAGGACAAACAGACAAGGATGGGACAGTAGCCCAGAGGGGCTCAAAGGAGGAGAAGAGGGACCTGGGGGGTAGCATTTTCATGGCTGCCCTGGGTAGTCCACAAACTACCTTGACAGTAATGTCACCCCTGTTTGCAGAACCCACCAAGCCTCTCCAACTCCTGCGCCTCACTTGACAAGCACGAGCTGAGCTGGGTGTCACTCTCCTAAATTGGCAACCCCAGCCCTGCAAGGCTCACCCATGATGGTTGCCTAGTCTCTGCTCCAGGGAGAGGCCAGGATGCTGTGACATAGCTGAGCAATAGTCTGAATGGGCATCAAATGGCTGGTCCTCCAAACCCACGCCTGCAAACCTACCACCCATAGAAGAGTATACGCAACAGAGGCTGGAAGAGCCCCGCCTACAAAGGGCAGCTACCTCTGCAAAGGTGGTGCATCTATGCCTGACTCAGCACATTTGCAAAAGAGAAACACTGAGGCTTAAAGGCCACAGGAGACCAGGTAGAGTGGGGTCCCCGGATGGAAGAAGGGGTGCTGGTGGTCGGTGTTAAGAGAACATGGTCAGAGTTCACGCTGGGCTGCAGACTGGAGTCCCGCGTGCTCTGCTGAACTCTCTGCCCCCTCTCCCTGAGCAGTGGTCCTAGAAGGGAGCGTCCCCAGGAGGGCGAACCCAGGTCCCCTGGACTTGGACTTTTTACATCTTCTAAGAATACTAACTATAAAAATAAAAGACGTCTGCTATTCCTCTTTTTAAAAAAAAAAAAAGAATAAAATGTCCCTTTATCTCCATCTGAACAAACAGTGCCCCCCACCCCTTGTCCTTCTCAATACTGACAAGGTCAAACAAAGTTCGACATTAAAGGGATCCCAGACCCTTTTCGGAAGGGAAGGGTTGTTGTTATTTTCTTTGGCTGGGCTGGTTTCAGAGTTTCAAAGAAGACTGTCATCTGTGGGAACAGCTGGCTTTCAGAGCTTATCAGTGGTTGTCACAGTCAGTGTGGGGAAGGGGGCAGAGGCCTCTCTGCTCACAATAGACATTTCCAGATAGAGTCAAGAGGGGGGACAGGGGATTACAGGGGACTAGTGTTCTCTGTCTTTGGTTTCTGTCCTGGGGAACATAAACAGATCTCGGCAGAAGGTGTGGGTCTTTCCCGCTTCTCGGGCGCCTTGAGGTCCTCTGAGCTCAGCCTACAGAAGTCCAGGGGAAAGGACCTTAGGCTTCTCAGCCTGCCCGGATCCTGTAGTGCCCACCTGAAAGATGAGCTGCAGGCTAGATAGGGTAGAATAGGGTAGGGTAGGGTAGGGTAGGATAGGGTAGGGTAGGGTAGGATAGAAGGTGGCTCTGCCAATAAACCAAACAGAAACTGGCTCTTTTCCTGCAAGGTCTTGACCACTCCCTGAGCTATGTGGCCCAGACAGCCCTCTAGGGTCCGAGAACAGAGAAGAGGCAAATCGAAGGACCTTGCATTTGGAACACAAGGGTCACTCACATTGAAATAAGTGTAGATGTGGAAAAGGAAGGACATGATGGCTCTCTCCAAAGCCTGTGTGGCCAGAGGCAGCAGCAGCAGCAGAATGTGTGTGCATAGGGGGCAAAGTGAGGAATGCCCCATCTGCAAATGATTCACCAACCCCCAGACTATCACTCACCCATTGGTATTTATTCACTTTAAACCCAACAGCAACTTATTTGGACCGAGTGGCCTTAAGACATGGAAGTTGGACTGGAGAGATGGCTCAGTGGTTAGGAGTGGTTAGAGATCCTGCATTCAATTCCCAGCAACCACATGGTGGCTCACAACCATCTGTAATGAGATCTGACGCCCTCTTCTGGTGCGTCTGAAGATGGCTATAATATATGTATATACATAAAATAAATAAGTAATTCTTTTATTCAATTTATGTAGATGAGTACATTGTCGTTCTCTTTAGACACACCAGAAGAGGGCGCCAGATCCCATTACAGATGGTTGTGAGTCACCCTGTGGTTGCTGGGAATTGAACTCAGGACCTATGGAAGAGCAGTCAGTGCTCTTGACCATTGAGCCATCTCTCCGGCCCCAAATAAGTAATTTTAAAACAAAATCAGAAACAGAAACAGAGCCGTGGCACACGCCTTTAATCCAAGCACTTGGGAGGCAGAATCAGGCGGATTTCTGAGTTCGAGGCCAACCTGGTCTACAAAAGTGAGTTCCAAGGCAGCCAGGGCTATACAGAGAAACCCTGTCTCGATAAACAAAAAACAAACAACAAGCCGGGCGTGGTGGCGCACGCCTTTAATCCCAGCACTCGGGAGGCAGAGGCAGGCGGATTTCTGAGTTCGAGGCCAGCCTGGTCTACAGAGTGAGCTCCAGGACAGCCAAGGCTACACAGAGAAACCCTGTCTCGAAAAACCAAAAAAAAAAAAACAAACAAAAAACAAAAAAAAAAAAAAAACAAAAAAAAAACAAACAAACAACAAAAAAACAGACACAGACGAGATGAAGGCTGGGATCAGCCAACCTGAAATGTTACCTTCTCCTGAGTTCCACCTCCTCGGCCAGTCCCACCTCAGCAAGACCCTGTGGGGAGAACTATCACCTGCTGGCACCACCCTGCTGGGATCCTCCAAAACTCTCAGCCAAGTGATCCTAGAGGTGGTGCCAGGAAGAGGCCCGGGGCTTTTTGTTCCTGGGCTCTATTTCCCTGCCTTTCAACCTGGGTCTGCTCTAAAGCACTGTGAAGGAAGCCAGCAGGCACGGTGGGAGGCACCTGTGTGGGCAGATGCCCACAGAGATGTCCATGTGGCTCTGACTTCATGGGTAGAGTACTGACACCCTGGGCTGGACAGCACCTGCTGGCCACACCAGCCCTCTCCATTCCCATGAGCTCGAGAACACCCAAAGTAGAACCAGCTGGTGTCTGTCTCTGCCATGGCCCTAGAGACTGAAAGCAGCAGCTCTGTCCCCACGGACACTCATGGCTCAAGCCCTCTAGAGCAGCAGGCTTAAACCGCATCAAAGGCATACCCAAAGCCTCCGTGAGCACACGTTTCTCACCAAGTCCAAGGCCTTGAGGAGAACCACACGGGGTTTGAGGGGCCTTGAGAACATCACCATCTTCTCAAGAGTGATCCTCCTGAGCCAGACCTGGTCTGGCTTCTTCCTGGTTCTCACTGCTACCACCTGGTATCTGCTGCCTCCCTAGTCCCTGTTCTAATAGGTGACTCAGCAAGAGTCACAACTCCTCCCCTGTTGTCCTCATAACGCAGTGAAGGCATCCATCTATCCATCAGTCCATAGTGGAAGGGGCAAGGAGCCCACCCTGCTCTGTGTCAGGCTCTTCTCAGACCAACCTACAGAGCAGAGAAGCCCCTATGAATAGAATATGTCCCTCCCCTGCCGGCCATTCTCCAGATGGACAGGCACACCTGGAAGTTAAATGACCCACGCTGTGGACAGGTACTGAAGGCTGACCATGAACCAGATGTGGAAGGATCCTTTGGGTTTTGCTCTCTACAAGAGATTGTTTCTGGAGCCCGCAAAGCACTCTGCCCGCCTGCTATGGAGCCTGGCCCCAAAGGCCCAGCAGCGCCTGGCCCGCCGCCATCCACGAGGGCTGGTTCTGAGAGACCTGCAGCCTGTGGCCCAGCCAGGCCCTGTCGCTGCAAGTGGATCAGCTGCTGCACCACCGCCGATCGCGGTATCAAGACATCCTTGTCTTCCACACTAAAACCTACGGCGGCGTGGTGGTTCTGGATGGCGTCATCCAGTGTACTGAGAGGGACGAGTTCTCCTACCAGGAGATGATCGCCAACCTGCCGCTCTGCAGCCACCCCAACCCGCATAAGGTGCTGATCATCAGGGAAGTGGTGAAGTACCCCTCTGTGGAGTCGGTGGTCCAGTGCGAAATCGATGAGGATGTCATTGAAGTTCCTACCTGGCATGGCCGTTGGCTTCTACAGCTTAAAGCTGACTCTCCACGTGGGCGATGGCTTTGAGTTCATGAAACAGAACCAAGATGCCTTCAACGTCATCATCACCGACTCCTCAGACACCATGGGCCCTGCTGAGAGCTTCTTCAAGGAGTCCTATTACCAGCTCATGAAGACAGTGCTCAAGGAAGATGGCATCCTGTGCTGCCAGGGTGAGTGCCAGTGGCTGCACCTGGACCTCATCAAGGAGATGAGGCACTTCTGCAAATCTCTCTTCCCTGTGGTGGGCTACACCTACTGTACCAATTCCCACCTATCTCAGAGGCCAGATCGGCTTCATGCTGTGTAGCAAAAACCCCAGAGCACCAACTTCCGGGAGCCTGTGCAGCAGTTGACACAGGCCCAGGTGGAGCAGATGCAGCTGAAATACTGTAACTCAGACATGCACGGCACTGCCTTCATACTGCCTGAGTTCACCTGGAAGGCCCTGAATGACATAAGCTGAATCCAGGTGCCACTGTAGCACCACCGGACACCTCATCAGATTGGACCAAGGATCTTCCAAGTTGTCTGGGGACCACCAGTCCTGGACCAGACTCCCAGATAACTCTTGCCCACCAACCAAGTGTTACAGGCCCCACAATGCTGCCTGGTCTGGCCTGCCCTGCTGGGTGGACTCAGTCTCTGTCTGTCTATCTCTGTGGCATTCAGCCCCCACGCCTGTACCAGCTCTGTACAGCACTGCCTATGCCCTGTGACCTAACAAAATACATGTGTATTTATAACAAGTTCAAAAGAAAAAAAAAGAAAAAGAAATTGTTTCTATCCTTTGCAATGGATTTGACAGGCTTGCCCACCTAACCAAAGCCTGCCCGTCTGGACATGTGCTTGACTGATGGAGGCCAGGGTGTGGGGTTGCAGCCAGTATCTAAGAGCTGACCTCAAAGTCCTCACTTTGTGCTCTTTGCTAAGAATAAAAGTAAACACTTGCTACCACCCTGGGACCCCAGGCAGAGAAGAGTCTGACCCACATTCCTGGGCTTCCAGAGACTTAGCTAGCCACCCACGCTCTCTGTCTGCCTTTGTAACTAGACCCAAGGTCACCAAGAAGGACCCCAAGCCTGCCCTGGGTGGGCCAGAATCCACCTCCCTCCTTAACAGCCTGTCTAGGCTCAGGTGGAGAAGCCCAGAATATTCATTTTGAATGAGCCCCTCAAAACACACAGATGGCTGAGGTTCAAGGCAGAAGAAAGGCCCTCTTCCTGCCTATGAATCTCCTCAAAACGGTCATCAACCACAAGGGTGCTGCTAAGTCATGGACTAGGGGCCTCAGCTGGCTAGGAACTATAGCCCTGACCCAGGGGAGAGCCCAGCAAACAAAATGAAAACAGGAGGGAACTAGAGGGTAACCCTAGCCATGAACCATGGCTCCACACCCTGAGACATAGACACAACTCTTATCCCCACACGAATACCCAAGAGCATGCTGGGAAACCAAGGAACGAAGTGTCAGGAATGGCCCAAGCACTGAGGCAGGAGCCTCAAAAGCAGAAAAGTCTAGTATCAGGGTAGTCACTGGTGCCAAGGTGGCCATTCTATACCATACCAAGGAGCTAAGACCATGGGTCCAAGGGACATTAACAGTGAGAACGATGACCAGACAAGAAAGCAACATCCTGACTATGGGACAAAGAAACACCTAGGACTGTCCATCCCTGAGGGGTGTGGCCTGCAGACTGAAAGGGTCACATGACGTGTCCGGTGTGGGAGGTGTGAGCTTGGAACTAGAGGGGGAGCCTGCATCTGTTTGGTGAACCTCGGGGCTGGGTGGAATGATGGATGGATGGATGCACAAACACACCAGTGAATGAATACACCTAAGACCTGGTCTTTGTGTGACAGACAATCGTCCTGATTTCTCCTTTTCCACTAGGAACAGTTTCTCTCTCACAGGGGCATGGCAGGAGGCACCAGCCCAGGGAACAGAGACCTACCCTCCATCTCTTTGGCACCTACAGCCTTTGTGCCTTGGGACATTCACCGTGATCTCCAAAGACTGCTGCTTAGGAGCCATGAGGAGAAGAAACCTAGGAGAGACCAGGGCTGCAAAGAGGCCAAGGTCTCCAATCAGATACAGGGAGTCCAGAAAACACATTTGTAAAGAGAGCAGTACAACAGATCGCCAGCCAGCCAGCTTAGCCTGATGCTTACTTACTACACAGGCAGGCTGAGAGACGCTATGTTCATGAAAAGCCCTGTCTAAAAGGGTACACGCAGACTCCACCCATACAAGAGTTCAGAACACACATGGAGTATTCTACCCAAGTAGTCATCTACAACAGACAGATCCAAGGGTGGCAAGGATTAGTGGCTTCCTGGGACCATCAATGATGCAGGCTTTTCTTTTGGGGATAATGGAATGTTCTAAAACTAGACTGCATGACTGCTGAACAGCACAACAGCTGTACCAAATACCCCTGCATCATTCACTGTGAGATGCCCAGTTTTATGCTAGGAGAACTTGGCCCCAAGGAAGCATAGGAGGGTCCCATTGTCCCCAAACAGAGAAGACACAGCACAGGACACTAAAGGAAGCTGCCACCATGAGTCATGGTTATTCCTGAAGTCTCCTAACCTGCAGACCCTCTCCACACACACTCTGCGTGCCAGTCAGCCTGGGTGCTCCTTCTCAATCACCTTCCCCTGGGATCTGCTCAGTTAAGATTCCCAGCAAACAGCACTACTTGAAGTCACAGATACCTTGACCTCCTGTCCCTTGGCCCATCTATGTTAAGTTACTTTTGCCTCACCGTGAGAAACAAAGGTTTACTTGGATGTTGGGTTTTGAGGCCGATGCAACCCATCATGAAGGAGAAAGCACAGTCATGGCTGTCAGAGCGTGAGGCTTGGTCACAAGCTGAAATGCAGAAGCAGAGAAATAAGGGACAGAACCAGGGACCAAAACCTTCATGGGTCCACCCCAAGAACCCAACTCCTGTCAGGCAGGCCCTGACTCCTCAAGGCTCTCCAGCCTCCTATGAGCATCCCAACACATGAGCGCAAGAGACATCTCAGTTTTAAACCATACATTTCTTCCACCAGTCCCACGAAGGCCATCCCATAGTGCAAAATGCTTTAACAGCCCCCAACGCTGTTCAAAGGTCTAACGTCTCTTGAAGCACAAGAGACAAACCCTTATAAAACCAAAAAGAAACTGCATGGTTACAATATACAATGCACAAAATCGACATTCTTACCTCCAGAGGGAGGGAAATGGGGAGAGCAAGGAATGATCTGGCCAAAGCAAGCAAACACCAAACCCAGCAGTTCCACGTCCACCAGCCCTGGCACTGTGGGATGTGAACTCCAACTGGCTTAGCTATAGCCCTGCCTTTGATGTCCTGACACTGGCAGTACACACAGTCTCTCTCTTTCTGTCTCTCTTGTCTCTCTAAGATGTATTTATAATGGAGTGTTCTGCCTGCACACATACCTGCAAGCCAGAAGAAGGCACCAGATCCCATTACAGATGGTTGTGAGCCATCATGTGGTTGCTGGGAATTGAACTCAGGACCTCCTGAAGAACAGCCAGTGCTTTCCACCTCTGAGCCACCTCTCCAGCCCCCACCTCACAGCTCTTAAATGCTCCTCATGAGTATAAAATTAACACTGTGCAGACAATATCAAGTTCTGCTGCCAACTTAGGAAATAGCCAGGCACCACTGCAAAGGCCCCTAAGCATCCGACTGGCTAACCTTGGACAACCTTTCCCCTGGTGGCTCCTTGCTGGATACCCTTCAGCTCTCTCTTTTTAAAATGAAGTTCTAATGCATTTGCCTTTTGATACCCCATGACCTTTAGTCCATTACTTTTTTTTTTTTTTTAATGTATGAGTGCTCTATCTGCTTATATGACTGCATGCCAGAAAAGGGCATCAGATCCCATTCCAGATGATTGTGAGTCACCACGTGGTAGCTGGGAACTGATCTCTCTAGAAGAACAGCCCGTGTTCTTAACCGCTGAGCCATCTCTCCAGCCCACCCACCCCCACCCCACCCTGTCCATTACTTTTTAATTAAGCTTTATTCAGTCTTCAGGATACAGGAAGAATGCGATCACGTTCTTTTCCAGAATATAACTTGACTGTCCTCTAACCCGGTTCCCAACAGAGTCCTCGTTCCCATCTGAAACCTCATGAACACAGTGTTCCGTCCACATCTGTCTCCTGCTCTTCCACACTCCCACCAGAATCGTCCGCTAAGAGCTGCTTACTGAATTCTATGTCTTCTCCCAGTCCCATCCTGTTCACACACCAGTTCCAATGGCCCATAAACCACAGCAATGGTGGCTCCCACTCTCAGGCACCGATTTCTGTTCTTAGGTAATTTGGCTTTGACTAAAGACCTGACAGAAGCGATTTTAAGAAAGAAAAGGTTTGCTCTGACTCAGTGTGAGGGAAGGAGGGCCCGATGGAGGTCATGCTGTGGAGATATGAGGAGGCGGTGGCTACCACGCGACGCAAGCAGACTGTAGAGATGGAACAGAAGCAGAATCTTCAATGTTCTACTGCCACACACACATACACATCCCAGGCTCTACTCCTAACAGCTAGGCCTCACCTCCTAAAGGAGCACCTCCTAAAGGAGCACTTCCTAAAGGAGCACTTCCTAAAGGAGCACCTCCAAGCCTTCCATAGCCTTCCAAGGAGCACCTAGATCTGGGAACCTAGCATTCAAAATATGAGTCTGTGGGGGATAGTTCATACTCAAACTCGAACACCTTCCCACCTAAGCTGGACCCCATCCAGCCCACAGGAGGTGCAAGCCACCACCCTAAATACAACACAGTGCACAGGTGTTAATACAGTGACCAAGGGTGGCCACGCAGTAGGAGGTGGCGCCTCGACTACTCACTCCAAGGAAGTTCACAGCAGGTGGGTGGGGAGGTCCCCTACCCAGGGGGCCTCATGTCCACCCAGCTCTTTGAGGTAAGGGACAGAGCTACCAGGGAGGCTTCCCCAGGCTCTCAGGCTGCTCAGGTGAGTCACCTCATTAGTCAGGCCTGAGCTCAGAGCCCAGGAGTGGCCAAGTGCCAGCACATTCCTGAGCCTGCCCACTTCCCAGCACGCTCAGCCTGCAGAGGCAGCACAGGCCGGGCACCTGCCCCAGCATACTGAGTACTGACAAGGAGAGGAAAGGGAACTGGGAGAAGGGAGCTCAGGGGTTTGGACTGCCAGAGCTGGGGTCTCAGACTCCCTGGGAAATCTCTGTATAGAAGAGAGACTGAGGCAAGCAGCCAGAGGTCCAACCACTGAAAGTCAAGTCCCTGGAGCGGTCCACAACTGAGTCAGAGGTCACTGCAGATGTGCAAAGCCTCAGAAAGCTCCCCCCACCCCTACCTGGAGTTTGCTCTTGCTTGCCCACACCAACACAGCTGTGGGGGGTTGGGGTGGACGGAGACTTTGAAGTCAGGGGTCAGCATGGAGCAAGAGGCCTCTTTGTGGGGAGAAGGGGGAACTGGAGAGGGCAGTGTTAAGGGCCCTGTAGATGCTGGTCACCTAGATAAAAAAGGGGGGGGGGCGAGATACCCCTTTGCAGAATGTGAACTATGGGTGGTCTCACTCAGTCTCTCAGGTCCATAGCGACCTTGAATAAAAGATGAAAGTCGATAAGACAAGAAACACACACACAAAGCATAACTGGGCAATACGGCTCCTATGCCTGGTGTGCAGCCCATTCATCACTGTGCGTGGACTTTGCATAGTTAACTTAACCAGGAACCTCATGAACATACCTGAGAGCCTGGCTTAATAAGTGGCAAACACCCATGCATAGTTTAAAGAGGCTAAAAGAGACATGGGGGAGGGGGAGCATTCAGTGCTGTTAGGAGCCATCCTGGGTAGGCCCTCGGCCACACAGGACAGGGTTTGAGAGCAGCATCCGGCCTGATGCAGTATCTCCCACCCTCACTCAGTCTCCATTCAAGGGCATGCATGAGTGTCATGGAAAGAAGACAGACAGACAGGCAGGCAGGCAGGCAGGCAGGCACACCACACACACAATACACACAACACAACACACGGGTGTGCACGCAAGCAGCCTTGGTCTCTCTTGGTTCCTATAGCCCTTAAATAAACTACAGATTCCTGAGAAGGGACAGAGGCGGCCCCAAACAGAAGCATGCCAGCTCAGAGGCAGGTGACAAGTCTTCCAAGGAGCACAGCCATTGGGAGAGGAGTCCATGGAAAAGCCTTAAGGACACCCAAGCTATCACCCAAATGACATTCTCAGCTAGCAAGCCGTGTCCCGTGGCTTAAAGACATCATCCTAGCAGGACAGGAGCAGAGCAGTCTGCACACAGCCACTACAAGCTCAGCCCATACTGTCATAGGCACACATCCCAGCTCCAGCTTAGCCTAGCTTCCAATGTGCTCTGACATCCAGCCAAGAGAAGCTTGCAGGGTGAGCAGAGGTTTGGGGAGGGGATGGAGGGGGGGGGGGATAGAGTATAGACTACCACACTTTCTCAGGGCCCCAAGGGAGTCTCTGCAGATACAGGTATGGCTGTGGTACTACCACAGTCTCTGTCCAAGAAGGTAGAGTAGGTTGTAACTCACCAAGACAGCTCTCATGGCTACCTCCTCACATCCACTAAGGAAACACATGGTCTCAAACACTGGGCCCTGAACATGGCAGTCAAGGACACAGGATGATACCAAAGCCCTGAGAGGCAAGCTCACACCAGGTCACGCCTGAGGTAGAACTATTTTATAGCCTATGTTGGAGAGAGCTAGGCAAGAGCCCAAACTTGCTGTACAGAATGGTCAGCCAACCTAGATATCTAGAAGAAAGTGGCAGCCCAGCTCCCCAGCAGATGCTGCGGTTCTACAGGCCATGTCTCCTCTGGGTAGTTGGCACTCCAAGGAACAGGCTGGGCAGCTCAACCAGTGCCCAGGTCCGTGCCCTTTGGCTCATCACAGTGTAAGCAGTGCCTGGGAGCGTTCCAGCTGACCCACTCCTACACAGAACCTCACCTGCCACCTCTCCGTCTCCCGTGGATGATGCCCACCCTTGAGGACCACAAAGAGAAACCACCTCTGCCTCTGCAGAACTCCTGCCCTAAGGCACTCTTGGGTACCTGATGGCTTAGAGCCAAAGTGTCCATTTGCTCCCCTGCTGGCCACTTGGAGAACCAGAGGCTGGCTGTGTTGTGGAGACAGGCATGGGGCATATTTCTCAACGTTGGAAAAAAAAGTTCCAGGAACTTCTCCCAAGGAAGGATCTGCTGGCCTATCGGGGTATGGCTACCACTCACAACATTTCCAGGTCCTTTAAGGCTCCTCTGTCATCTAGGTACAATACCAAAGCTGCTACTGACCCTGGGCTAAGCCTTTTACACCAGGTGTGGTCCTACTAAGAGACACCTGAAGCCGCCTTCTTGCTTCACCTCTGCCACATAGGCCATCCCTCTGCCATTTGTGGACCATGGGCCTCCCTGGAGCACTGATTGGCCCAGGGCAGAAAGAGATCTCCCTGTTTGTGGTCTCAGGGCACAGCAACTCCTCACTTGAAAGTGGGCGCTGGGGTCCAGCTCCTCCCCCAGCATACCAAAGTTAGCTCAGGCTCATCTGTGTTGACTGATGCCTTGTCATGAAGCCCTTAGCCATGAGGCCCTGCATGCACACTGCTGCAGTCACACGAAACATCAGACCTTGGGTCTCCAATGAAAGGAGCCGCACAGGGAAACCTGCTTCACGGTAAAGAAACTCCAGTCTTCACAAAGCACCCATCAAAACAAGCGGCTGAAGGACCTATGCTAATCTACACTCAGGCCAGAAGCTAGCAACAGCAAACACCAGGAAGGAGGCCCGATGAGGCAAACTCAACCCTTTCCCACACTCCCCCCAGGTCTGAGGAAAGACAGGGAACCAGCCACAGAAAAGACAGAGGGTGGAGGCCCTGGCAGCAGCTCCACCATTAGTGTGTATCTTAGTCAGGGTTTCTATTCCTGCACAAAACATCCTGACCAAGAAGCAAGCTGGGGAGGACAGGGTTAACTCAGCTTCCGCTTCCACATTGCTGTTCATCAGGACTAGAACTCACTGGCAGAAACCTGGAGGCAGGAACTGATGCAGAGGCCATAGAGGGGTGCTGCTCACTGGCTTGCTTCCCCTGACTTGCTCAGCTTGCTTTCTTATAGAACCCTCCTGGGGGTACCAGGCCAGGGATGGCACCACCCACAATGGACTGGCTGGGCCCTCCCACCCTCGATCACTAATTGAGAAAATGCCTTACAGCTGGATCTCATGGAGGCCTTTCCTCAAGGGAGGCTCCTTTCTCTGTGATAACTCCAGCTTGTGTCCAGTTGACACACAAAACCAGCCAGTACAGGATGAGACCTTGAGTCTTCACCCAAGGTGGCAGGCACTAACGGACAGCTCTGTGATCTCAAAGGAAGACAGGTCATGACATTGATAAGTAAGATCTTCACCTTCGATCCTTTCTCTGGCATCTCCCTCCATCTCCCCCTGCCCAATTCCTCTGACATGGATAGGGTTTAGAACTGGGTTTAAACTCAAGTTTGAATCAAGGCTCAGTCATTTGTTTGGGGGACCCTGAGAAGAGCCCTCAGCTTTGAGTCTGGTCTGGTCAACATGGGGGAATTTGGAGTGGCATGGGCCCTAGGCATGTAACAGGCACTTCTAGAAGCTTCCTTCTGTTTGGTTTCTGGACTTGGAACAAGGGGCTGAGGTGCATATTTACATATCAAAGCAGACCTGGCCTCCAGAGGCTCCCATCCCAGCAACCCTTAGTTCCTACTTGGCATACCTGCCCCCACCCCTGAAATTTCCAGCTCAGGGGTTGGTCTGTCCTTCCCCCAGAGGCTCTTCCCTATATAATCCAGACATTTTGGGGTTTCTCTCCCTCCTCCTTTCTCCCTCTCCCTCCCACCTCCTCTCCCCCCCCCTCTGCTCTTGCTCTCCCTCCCTTTCCTTCTCTCTCTTCTCTCTCTGCATGAATGTCCTTTCTCTCCCTCCCCTTTGCTCTCACCATGGGGACTTCCCTGGCTTCCGTCTGCCCCCCTCCCCCCCCCCCCCGCAAGTTCACTAGCTTCCCAATAAACCCACACTTAATATAATCTAATCTGGCTTGAATTGGCTCATTTCACCGGTGATGGTGAAATAACCTGTCAGCTTCCTGACACCTTAAGCCCAGAGCCTGCAGCCCCCTGTCCTCTCTCAGCAGGAGACAGACCTAGAAAGGCAGGGTGGAGTACCTGGGGATGTCAGATGTTGGTGCCCAAAAGACCCCCCACCAACTCTAGTTAGACCCCCTCCCTCCCAGGGTACCTTAGGCTGCTGCACAGTGATACACCCGGGACAGCGGTGGGAAGACAGCAGGGTTCCATATAGGGAACAGGGAGGTTAACAGAATGAGAACTCACAGAACAGGCTACAGACACCTAAGCTACTTCTTTTGCTCTCTCACCAGAGGCAGGAGCAAGCTGGAACTGTGCAGCCCTGCCAGCCAAGGCCAAGGCCAGTTAGAGAGCACGAGTTTATTCAGATGCCAGAGGTCAGGTGTGACCTGGAGATGCCCCACCTCTCACAAGCCAGGGCCTAACTCCACAGGGCTGTTCTGCCAGTCCCAGCTGCCAGCTCCGCAGGCCCGGCTGTCGGCTGGACAGCAGCAATGACCTGGCACAATGCCTCTGCTCTGCCCGCCTGAACCAATGGGGAGCAACTGCACCTACCACCTACCACCTACCACATACAAACACCAAACAGAAGTGTTCTGGCCAGGGGAACTGGGTGTGCCTAGTCACTGCCTGTAAGGACCATGCAGACTACTGGTCAGAGCAGACCTAAGCTAGTCAGCTTGAGGGCACAGTGGGCCATGCCTTTTGGGACATCGTAGCCTGGAGGGTAAACGGGTTATTCTTCAACAGGGGCCTGCCTTACCTGTTAATGTTTGACCAGAGCTCAAGTCAGGAACTTAGTAGTAATGGTAACTCAGTGGCCTAGAACCCACAGCTTTGTGCCACATCTAGGGAGAAGGGGGGTGGGGGTGGGGTATACTAGGTAGACACAGCCTCTAAGGAATGAGGTACATTCCACACAAGTCAAGGCTCAGCTTAAGTGTGACTAGCTGGCTCCCATACCATTCTTTCTCCCTTCTGAGCCCCGGTAGCTCTAGAAGGCACCCATTTCAGCAAAAAGATGGTAGCCCAGCTGACATTAAGTGATGATATCAGACAGGTATACAACACAGTCATTCTCAGTTCTGCTAAGCTCAGAAGCCGCTGGCTAATTCAAGTCTGGTGGATAAGGAAAAGGGAGACAGACGCCAGAACAGCACAATTCATTCAGCACCTGTTGAGGGGATCTCTATGCCCAGACATCTGGTTGCAGTCCAGATGATGGAGTATTGGGTTTCAGTGTTCTGTAAAAATTGTTTTCCATCACCACTGATTGGTTAATAAAGAGCTGAGCAGTGGGGCGGTGGTGGAGCACACCTTTAATCCCAGCACTTGGGAGGCAGAGACAGGCATATTTCTGAGTTCGAGGCCAGCCTGGTCTACAAAGTGAGTAGGACTACAAAGGACAGCCAGGGCTATACAGAGAAACCCTGTCTCGAAAAATCAAAAAATAAATAAATAAATAAAAAATAAAGAGCTGAGCAGCCAATTAGCTGGGCAGAAGAGAATAGGGCGGGACATCCAATACCAGTGATGGTATAGCCCCCCCCCCCCCCGATTCATGAGTTTGAATGATTGCCCCACAAGGAGTGGCACTATTAGGAGATGTGGCCTTGTTGGAGGAAGTGTGTCACTATGGGGGCAGGCTTTGGGGTCTCAGATGCACAAGGTAGGTCTAGTGTGGCTCACAATTTCCTTCTGCTGCCTGCCAGTCAAGACTTAGAACCCTCATCTCCTTCTCTAGTGCTGTATCTGCCTGCATGTCACCATGTTTCCCACCATGACAATAATGGACTAAACTTCTGAGACTGTAAGCCAGCCCCAATTAAGTGTTTTCCTTTATAAGAGTTGCCATGGTCATGGTGTCTCTTCACAGCAATGAAACCCTAAGACACGATCCCAAAGACAGGAGACTGAAGAGGCAGCTCAGTCGGTAAAGTCCTTGTCATACAAATATGAACAACTGAGTTTGATCCCCAAAACCCCTGAAAATTTGGGTGTGGTGGTACACCCTCATAATTCCAGTGCTGGAGAAGCAGGGACAGGATGGCTGGGGTCACCAACCAATAAGAAACTCATATCAAAAACAGAAACAGGCCAGGCAGTGATGGCCCATGCCTTAAATCCCAGCACTAGGAAGGCAGAGGCAGGCAAATTTCTGAGCTCAAGGCCAGCCTGGTCTACAGAGTGAGTTCCAGGACAGAAACCCTGTCTCAAAAAAAAAAAAACCCAAAACAACAACAACAATAAAACGAAACAAATGGGATGGAGAGATGGCTCAGTGGTTAAGAGCATTGACTACTCTTCTAGAGGTCCTGAGTTCAATTCCCAGAAACCACATGGTGGCTCACAGCCATCTGTAATGGAATCTGATGCCCTCTTCTGGTGTGTTTGAAGAGAGTAATGGTGTACTCATACAAAATAAATAAATAAATCTTAAAAAAACAAAAACAAAAACAAAAACACAGAAACAAACAGAAAAATCAGAAACGAAAAAGAAGGTGGGAGGCACCTGAAGAAATGACCCCTGAGGTGGACTTCTGGTCTGACAGGTACATTCACGAGCATCTGCACACATATGCACCCATGCACACATGTGCACCTACACGCTTAACAAAGAAACCCCACCAGAGCAGCAGGTACTGAAGACAAGCATCTTGGGACAGCAGTTCCTGGAACCTTAGGGCCTGAGGGTTTTGTTTCACCCTGGTTTGGTTGCTTCTTTGAGAAACACACTCACTAGATAGCCTGGGCTGGCTTGGAATTCAATGCAATCCTCCTACCTCAGCCTCCCAAATGCTGGGTTGACAGGTGAGCTCCTTCACACATGGAAGGGTCTAGGAGGTTTTTTTTTTTTTTTTTTTTTTTACTTTTTTTTTAATTAGGTATTTTCCTCATTTACATTTCCAATGCTATCCCAAAAGTTCCCCATACCCTCCCCTCCACTCCTCTACCCACCCACTCCCACTTTTTGGCCCTGGCATTCCCCTGTACTGGGGCATATAAAGTTTGCAAGTCCAATGGGTCTCTCTTTCCAGTGATGGCCGGCTAGGCCATCTTTTGATACATATGCAGCTAGTGTCAAGAGCTCCGGGGTACTGGTTAGTTCATAATGTTGTTCCACCTATAGGGTTGCAGATCCCTTTAGCTCCTTGGGTATTTTCTCTAGCTCCTCCATTGGGGGCCTTGTGATCCAATAGCTGACTGTGAGCATCCACTTATGTGTTTGCTAGGCCCCGGCGTAGTCTCACTAGAGACAGCTATATCAGGGTCCTATCAGCACAATCTTGCTAGTGTATGCAATGGTGTCAGCGTTTAGAGGCTGATTATGGGATGGATCCCTGGATATGGCAATCTCTAGATGGTCAATCCTTTTGTCTCAGCTCCAAACTTTGTCTCTGTAACTCCTTCCATGGGTGTTTTGTTCCCAATTCTAAGAGGGGGCAAAGTGTCCACACTTTGGTCTTCGTTCTTCTTGAGTTTCATGTGTTTTGCAAATTGTAACTTATATCTTGGGTATTCTAAGTTTCTGGGCTAATATCCACTTATCAGTGAGTACATATCATTTGAGTTCTTTTGTGATTGGGTTACCTCACTCAGGATAATGCCCTCCAGGTCTACCCATTTGCCTAGGAATTTCATAAATTCATTCTTTTTAATAGCCGAGTAGTACTCCATTGTGTAAATGTACCACATTTTTTGTAACCGTTCCTCTGTTGAGGGGCATCTGGGTTCTTTCCAGCTTCTGGCTATTATAAATAAGGCTGCTATGAACATAGTGGAGCATGTTTCTTTCTTACTAGTTGGAACATCTTCTGGATATATGCCCAGGAGAGGTATTGCGGGATCCTCCGGTAGTACCATGTCCAATTTTCTGAGAAACCGCCAGACTGATTTCCAGAGTGGTTGTACAAGCTTGCAATCCCACCAACAATGTAGGAGTGTTCCTCTTTCTCCACATCCTCGCCAGCATCTGCTATCACCTGAATTTTTGATCTTAGCAACTCTGACTGGTGTGAGATGGAATCTCAGGGTTGTTTTGATTTGCATTTCCCTGATGGGTCTAGGAGTTTTAAAGTTACCCTCAATTCACTTGTCTGGCTGGCTGCTTGATTCTTGGGAGGCAAAGGAAGGAAGGAAGGAAGGAAGGAAGGAAGGAAGGAAGGAAGGAAGGAAGGAAGGAAGGAGAGAGGGGGGGAGGGAGGGAGAGAGAAAGAGGAAGAGACTCTATAAATAAATGGAAGACAATGCATACAGTTATCTGACCCCAACAATCATGAGCTTCCTTCCGGCCAGCAGCTGACCACCATTCCTGCTGCTCCACTGGCGAAGCATTTAGTCTTCTTGTTGCTACAGCTTCATCCCCATCCCCACTCCTGGCTGTCCATCTGCAAAGCTGCCTCCTCCCTTCCTGCCTTCCTAAGGATCCTGACCCACACAAGGCTGTGAGCTGTCCTCCTTGGCCCGTGTGTGTCCCCATGGCTCGGCCTCTCCTCTCCAACTGATATTGACCCCCATCCAGAACCCGTTAGGACAACCTAACTGCTTACAGAAACTCTTCGGCCATGAACACAGCAGTAAGTTCCTATGTGAGGGGCAAGGATGCCCGACAGGTGATTTGAACAGTAACCTTGCAGTGGCCGCCTGGGGACATGTCCAGTCCTGAGATAAAAGTCCAGTCCCATATAGAGCCTGCTATCTGTCTGCCATCCTTCCTCAAGGAGCCTACAAAGTGAGTGTGACGTAGAACAGACAGACACCAATCTCCTAGCCTAATCAGGAGCTAAAGCGGTCACAGTGGAAGCCAATCAGAAGGGGCAGAGTGGGGTAGGGCATGGCTGGAGTCTCCAAGCCTGGAGCCAAGCACACGGGCAGAAGCAGAGGCTGCCCTCTGGCCCCTGGAAAGATAGCAGTCTGCAGTTAGGACACCTAAGTAGCCTGAGACAGAGCAGGGTGGGTACCTGCCCTTGACTACAGGTAGATGGAACCAAACCGAAGTCTTGGCAGCCCATGGCTTCTCAGATTACTGCTCAGCCTCCCCTACTTTACTGCAGACTCTGGGGGACAGACAGTGCCCCAACCAACTTCATTTCACACCTGCTAGATAGAGCCCTGCCAGCCTCTTGATTGCTAGCCTTCTCCGCAGGGCTCCCCCTGCTGCCCTTCCCCTACTTCCCACTGGAGAATGTTGTAGGGAACAGAAGGAGCTGGTGGGGTCCCCTGACCCAGCCCCAGAGACTTCACCCCCACCTCCCACCAACTGTAATCCAGTTGCTGGGATACAGTAGAAACTCAATCTCAGGATTAGCGTCTAGACAGCACAACCTTTCCCCTGGTTCTCCACCTATAACTGGGACCCACATCGGCAGGCACTGGGAGCAGATAGCAGGAATAAAGGAGGAAGTTGTTTCTGGAGCCTCGTGGGGACATTCCTCAGCCAGGGCCATGCACTACCTGCTCTGGGGATGCTGTGCACAGCCGACCTAGGGCTATGAGCCCAGCTGCCTGCTGGCTACACACAAAGAAGCTTTCATCCTCCGGAATGTCACGTCTTCAATTAGTGCAGAAAGAGCTGGAGAAGAAAGAACTGAAGATCGTGGCCTCCCAGCACTGGGCTCGCCTGCCGGGAGTCCTGTCTGTTAACTCTATGCTGCCCACACTCCTGCCAGGCAACTGGCACAGGAGATAATGGCCAAGTATTCCCCCCACACTGCGAACATGTCCAATAGGCAACCAGGGCTGGTCAGGAAGGAAGCATCCATCTCAACTGGCACTGTCAGGAGGACTCTGGAGGCAAGGTGAACCCTTGGCCTTTCTACAGTGGCTCAAGGACAGGAGAATTTATCCCTAGGTCTGGGTGGAGGACAGCGCCACCTGCGCCTAAGTTCAGTGTCCTCCAGATTCTTGGTTCTGTGTGCCCATACATGGATCTAAACAGCTCATTTGAGTCAGACCCACCTGGGACCAGCTGCCAGGCCCATAACAAGAATGTGGCTACGGATGTGATTAACCAGCCTGGAGCTGGAAACTGGAGTTCAGCCAGGCATGGCAGTGCGTGCCTGTCACCCCAGCATAGGGCAGAGATGGGAAAAGGGTGAATTCAAGGCCATATTAAGCTACATTGACTTAAGTAAACTAGGAGCATGGCAGTGCACACACTCATGGCACTCTGAGGCTGAGACCAGAGGATCAAGACTTTGAGGCCGGGAGGATGGGCAGCACTGTCTCAGCAAAACTCATCAAAGTTTCAGGAGTTAGTCCTCCGTCAAACACATGCTCACTGAGGCTCTGAGGGGGGGGGTCTATCATGGTTTTTCTATATGGATCGTTTTCTCTGTGTTGCAGGCCTTCATTTGAAAAGCCCAGTAAACCTTCTAAAAAACACAGGGGAAAGCCGGGCGTGGTGGCGCACGCCTTTAATCCCAGCACTCGGGAAGCAGAGGCAGGCGGATTTCTGAGTTCGAGGCCAGCCTGGTCTACAAAGTGAGTTCCAGGACAGCCAGGGCTATACAGAGAAGCCCTGTCTCGAAAAACCAAAAAAAAAAAAAAAAAAAAAAAAAAACACAGGGGAGGTGCCATACACAGTGGCTGCGGAAGGGAGGGGTTACACTGAAAGGATGCAGAGGGGAGGGGCTATGCAGAGGGGAGGGGCTACACTGAGAGGCTGCAGAGGGGAGGGGCTATACTGAGAGGTTACACTGAGAGGCTATGCCGAAGGGCAACGGGAGGCAGGCAGAGGGACTGAGGGAAGGATCCACTGCTAATAATGAACCAGTCTTAGAGATACACTGGCTCCCCTGGGAGGCGATATGACCCTGAGCCCTAGATGGCCATGAGCCAAGGAAAACAGAGTCATGGATGGAAGGAGGCACAAGGCAGAGGAGGACATGGATGGGAGAGAGGAATGAGTAGGAGTCACAGGTAAGCCCTCAGCAGGAGGTACCTCTGTGTTTACCAGTGTGGGGACTAAATAACCGGGTAGCCGCTGGTCCAGGGCCCTCTGGGGAGTTCATGTATGTACAAATGTGCCTTCTGCAGTTTGACGCCTGGGCAAAGCAGGCAGTTCTGCAGGGGACCAGGAAGATGGCAGGACAACAGCAGACCCACTTAAATCTGCTCTGACATAGAGTGTACGCATGGGTGTGACCTGATGTTAAGTACTTTGATCAAAAGTACATCTTCGGACTGCTGTGGACATCTGGGCCATATCTGGAATCCTGGCAAAAGTACAACTTTTAAAATATTAACTATTGCTGGGGGTGCACATCTTTAATCCCAACATTCTGGAGGCAGAGGCAGGCAGATCTCTGAGTTTGAGGCCAGACTTGCTCTACAGAGTGAGTTCCAGAACAGCCAGGGCTACACAGAGAAACCCTGTCTTGAAAAACCAAGACAAATAAATAAATAAATAAATAAATAAATAAATAAAACTATCTAATATCAACTGTGCATACAAATGTCCCAGGAACCGAATTCTCTAGCTTGGACTCTAGGTAGCACAAGGTGGCTCCACCTTCCAGAGGGGCCCTGTTAAAGACTTAGAGATCCCTGTGATTGTAGAGAAGGGGAATTATTCAAACAAGCATTTGCCATCCTAAAGTTCACATTCATTTGCAGAAGACAAAACCCTGAGGGGAATGCATGGTCACTAATTCTTGTGGTCATAGCCAATGCCAGGAAAGACTGAGACAAGAGGTCTCCAAATGGACAGACACACAAGTCCCATAACTGCACACGCACACACACACATACACACACACACACACACACACACACACACACACACACACGCCACATAACTGCAGATAGTCCTGGGTCATTTATTTCCTTTTTCATAAAAAAGATGACATGCAGAAATGTCCCTGGCAAGTCCCGGGCTAGTGGGCAGTCTCCCATCCCTGGTGCATGTGTTTCTTCCACGGGTTTATTATGTAGCTGCGGGTTTTGTTTGATAATGATACAAGTATTCACATGGAAGTCCACGTCATTTGAGGTTCTTGGCCTGTGTGGGCAAGTGCAGGCAATGACACAACTGGATGTCACTGGTTCTGAAACAGGACTCACCAACCACATGGAGGTCACCAAGACTTACAGGAAAAAGGCTTGGGGAGGGGGAGGTGCTACTAAGAAAAAGTGAGCAGGTCTGGGAGAGAGCTCTGGGATAGGTAGGTACCTCAGGGAAGTGGCCTGGTTCTGCCTAACAGAAAAATCAGGCCAAACCACAGCCTCGCAGGCTGAGATCAGATTAATATTCATCCCGTGTGATCACTAGTAACAGGTTCAGCTCGAGGCATCGGGTATGTTTAAAGGTCCCCTTAGGTGTGGGAGGAAGCAGAAGTGGGCACAGGCCGTGTTACACAAAGACTGAGAGCCCTTAAAGACAGCTGAAGCACAAACTGCCCAGCCACAGGGCAGCAAGCAGGCAGACAGGAGGCCTATGGAATCGTTGCTGGAGGTCGGCTCCAAAGAGGAAAATCAAGGATGCCTGATGAACCAGGTATGGGGGTCACACATTTTTAATTCCAGCACTTGGGAGGCAAAGGCAGGCAGATCTCTGAGTTCAAGGCCAGCCTGGTCTAGAGATCAAGTTCCAAGACAGCCAGAGGAACTCTATCTCAAAAAAAAAAAAAGCAAAACAAGCAAGAAGCCCAAATGAGTGCAGACATGGGATGGGAAGTCCAGACTGCAACAGCTCACCAAAAGGCGAGAATGGACCAGATGATGCCAGTTGATGACAGGTTGGTCTGACCTGAATGAATGAGGACACAGCCCAAGTGGGACAAAGATAAGCTGTGTCCAAGGTAGGAGGATAGCCAACTCCCTCCTTCAAGCTAAGTAACGCTGATTTGGAGAGCAATGGTCCACAGAACCACTCCAAGGCAGCAGTAACCTGCACAAAGCAATTCCCATTCCCCCAAAGTACACATTACCTAAACAGTGACCAGCCAGGGGGACAGGAAAGGAAACTTTTAAAACCCTTCATTAAAACCAGAGGGCAAAGGTCAGATAGCACTGCTGAGAACTTAAGAGATAAAGCACAAGAAAGAACAGTATCTCAGAAAGAAGGCTGGCTAGGACAATGAAATGCAAAAGAAGGAAATGGAGCGAGCCTTCCTTCCCAAGGGGCTGGGGACAAATAGACCACAATGTGGGGAGGGACTGGCTGTAGCTATAGTTCAACTATTAACTGTTGCTAAATAATTGAAATGCAGGAACTAATTTAGCTTGAATTTAACACCTGCTGAGATACAGGCTGACAGAGGGACAGAGGATACTGGAAGGTTTGTAAAGATGAGAGGAAGCTGCTAGGGGCACTCACTGGAGAAGAGGGATGGGGGTATGGGGTAGGAGTGGGGGCTTGAGAAGAAGGGATGCTAATGATAGAGGGGTAGGGAAAGGAGTGAATGAGGGATGCTGGGAACGATAGAGAGGAGGAATCCTGAGAAGCTGGTAGAGAAAGGATGAGGTACATTTGAAGGCAAAGAAGGAAGGGATGAGCATGCTGGAGGCGAGTGGGTAAGATGCTGGAGCTCAGAATCACTGTCTTGACTGAGCACACTGCTCTGCATCCTCACCCCCCCCCCCCCGACTCCTGAATCTGAAGAGAGAAATGAAATGCCACTAGGCCCTACTCTCCTTGGGCCATAGCCTCAAGCCTTTTGCCGTTTCCCTGGACACAGTGGCATCCCTATTCCATAGGGACTTGGTCAGTCTCCGGCTGGCTAGTGGGCTTCAGGAGAGTGGCCAGGGCTGGCTGATTTGCCAGTCAAGGCTGACGTGGCCAACTCATCACTGCAGACCCCAAGAGATAACAGGGGAGGAGGAGGGGCTTATCAGCTTTCATGACAGATGAAGCCCAGAGGAGCAAGCACTGTACCCTGAGAAGCCCTCGGTGGACCCTGCACAGCTCCCCTCCTCAGGATACAAGCAAGCCCCTCTGCTTCTTCCCTGAACATAGACAGGCCCGGAACCTGGGCTGAGCACCTGGCCAAAGGTTCCCTCAGAGGCTTTCCCTACCTGTGTGCTCTCAGGAAAGGTCCCAATCCCCAGGTACAAGCAAAGAAAGAGCCCGACGTGGCTGGTTTGGTCCATTACGGATTTAAAAATTTAAAAATTCTAGAAGGCCACTTGCTGAGTGGTGGGTGTGGTTTGGTCATTTTCTTAAGGAATAAGGTCCAGTTCCCAGATCCACATCTGCCACCATGTCTCTGCAATGGACAGACTAAGGGCTTGTCTGCTCCATTCTGGATAAACAAGGACATAGGAATCACTAGAGACAGCGGAGGCCTGGGCAGTGTGCAGAACAACCAGAGACTGGCAGCCTCTGATCCACAGACAAGCCCAATGGGGTACTGATAGCCCGCTGGGCACAGAGCCACCTGCTATACTTTAGGAAAATATGTCCAGCCCCACTGACCTATCTCTTGGGGCTGGCATGAGTGGTTCTCCTGGGATTGAAGATGCTGGGCTGATAGGCAGAGAGGGAAGGAGCTAGCTTTTATACTATGTATCTATGTATACTATGTAGCATTGTCCTGGGCAGTGATCGATCTGATCTGGGATAGACTGAGATCTGATCTGGGATAGACTGACCGCACTCTGCAAAGCCCCTAGGCTGTGAGTCCTGTCTAACAGAACTCCTACTGTGTATCATTCCTCCCAGCAGCTCTCACCAGCCTGGCAGCCACATCCTGAATGGTAGTTGCTGCTTGCTAACAGTTCATTGCCCGCCACTCTCCTGCTTTGGACAATTGCCCTACGCCGGACCCTGGTGTTGAGAGGTCCCAGGAGCAGCTGTACAGGCTGTGTTGGGGGAGGGGGACCTGCCAGTGGAGAAGTCCATTGAAAGTCAGGGAGTGTTCTCGGGGTGGGGGCTCATCTTTAGCTTGTTGGTGGAGAACCTTTGAGTGCTCCCAGCTGTGCTGAAAGGATGAGACAGCATTCTGGCTGGTGGGCCTTAGAGACACTATGGCATCCTACTTGGGAAAAGATCGGACCTGAAATCAGTTCAGAGGTTCTCACACCATAGCAGGCACCTTATTCCTCTGAAGTGCTACTTCCTCCCCTTCAGGGAGCCAAGGAGCAGCCGTATCTGTTTCCAAAGGTTATAGGAACAGATAACCCAGTCAGCTATGCAAAACACAACTTTCTTCTCTTAGAGTTCTGCGGGTCACAAGAAAGTCAAGGCATGGCAGAGTTGGTCCTTCCAGGCTCTAGAGCAGACCACCCCAACTTTCCCAGAAGGTGTCTAGAGGTACGTGTGTCACCTAACGGCTGCCTCTGTATTCAAGGCCAACAGCATAGTATCCTCCAAATTCTACTCTATCCTCAACTATCTACCTTCAGATGCGCACGCTCAAAATCATACCTCCATCCTCAGATCTGACAGACTCCCCTGCCCATGGCCCCTGGTAAGCACCCTGAGGTCATGACAGCCACCCAGAGGTCTGACCATCTCCCTGCCTCGAAATCCTCAATCTGACCCCAAGTGTAATAATGTGCTTTTGAACCTTCACCGTCTGCAGATGAAGATTCGGGCATCTCTCTGAGACACTCACTATTCAGTGTAATAAACATGCCAGACGAGGGCATGTGTCTCCCATCCTTAGAATCTGCTGTCTGTACTCACTTGTAGACGAGCTGTGTTTCCCAATCTGGCACAGAACCACAGCCAGCTCGCTGACCTTGGTCCCTAGGGCTAGCCACTAAGAGGAGCTGTCCACAAGGGGCCTGGCCTAGGCAGGCACCAGGGTTCAAGCCTGGCCTGTCTATAGAATCAGCACTTCCTCTCTCACAAACAACAATGATGGGAAAGAGGGGAGGAGGATGGGTGGTCTCCCTGGTTACAAACCTCCCACGGCACTCGGCCGGGCTGCTTTCCTTGGGGGTAAAGAGTCAGGGCATCAAGAAAAATAGTCAGATCCTGGTTGCCCTGTGGGAGGGGGCTCTCCAGGAGATTATCTAAGGACCCGAATGAGCCAGAGACCTTACTAATTGATGACTGCCAAGAACAGGTGCCCTATGAGAGACAAAAATATGTGTCTACTGCATAGTGGTTAAAGTAGATGTAACAAAAAGGGGGGAGGGGTGTTATGAGCCAGAATGAGAAACAGAGATAAGACACCTGGGCTCATTGGACATCAAGCTCAACATATGCCTCCTCCTCTTCTTCCTCCTCCTCCTCCTCTTTCTCCTCCTCCTCCTCCCTCCCCTCCCTCCCTCCTCTTCCTCCTCCTCCTCTTTCTACTCTTCTTTCTCCTCCTTCTCCTCCTTCTCCTCCTCCTTACCTCCCCATCCCCTCCTCCAAGGGCTAGTGGCTCAGAGAACAGTAATAGCTCTTGAAGACATATAGGAGGTAGGGTTATGAGCTCTCAGCTCTAAATTCTCCCAGTGTAGAGGACCTCACTGTTCACAGGACCCTGTCCTGGGCCCCCCTGTCACCTCTAGAACCCTTTGCTCACTGGGAATGTCCCAGTAACCTGCACTTTCAGCCATCAACATGGAGGTTTTTATAAAGCAAGAAGGTGACCAGGAGGGACCCAGGACCGTGTCACTGTGAGAAAGGAACGGTGTGAACAACAGGGGCTTTACCCAGCCCCATAGGCAGGGCTAGTGAGGAACCCGGGCTTGCACCGGACAGGGATTAATTGAAAGTGGCTCTCAGTTTTCTAGGTGAAAGGCTGAGGTGACAATGAAAAGGGAATTGAGTGTTTTCTTGCTCACTCCCCAGACAGGGCCTAAGTCCAGGCAGGGCTCAAGCCCTGACTAGAAAACCTCCGCCAGGAAGAGATACCAGCCCTTAGGAATCTTCTGATGACCCTGTGAGTTCTTAAATTCTGTCAGCCCTATAAGATAGATACCTGTTAACTAGAAGCGGCCAGGTGGCCCTGAAATCTCTCTGAGAGCACATGATAAATTAATGTCACCAGGCTGCCCTCAAGTAGTCTAGGAAGAACTCTAAGAGGCGGAAGTGGCTGTGTGCCCTAACAATATGTCACACTAGCAGGTCCAACTCAGGGCTGGTTAAGAGTTCCAGAAACACACCTCCGACTCCAGTTAATGACAATCTTTCCAGGGTACTGCCTGGCAGCTGGGACCACACCTCCATAGGGCATTATGTATGGGTCCTCTGAACCCAGCCCAGGACTGAAGGGACTCAGGGAGAAACTGAACCACAACTATGTTTTCTTTAGGCTAGGCAAGATTTTAGATTGCCTCCTGGCAAGCAAACCATCATCGGCCCCATTCAAAGGGTCAGGAAGCCACCTAACATCACACACACAGCCCTGGGAATGGAGCCAGCTTCGAACCTAAATTGTGGGCTCTCAGCCACCACATCAGCCTCCCCACTATGAGGGCAAAGCTGACAGCAAGGCTGCCTGCCAGATATAATCCCCGGGATCTGGTGACTCCACAGCTGCTTGCTACAAGAACCGGACTCTGACAGAAAGCAATCAATACACGCCACATATCTCTCTTACACAAGTGCCCAGCCCCACAGAGTCCTCCCAGTACGGACATCTGGCCTCACCCAATGCTTCTCAGAGAAGGCACCTAGTCTCACATAGTCCTTTGCCTGCAGATAATGAGCTAACTGACTCAAGAGGACCTCCCTGAACTAAGCCCATCCTTAAAACTGTGTTTGCCGCAAGGGGATGGATTTGAAGTCATACAAATGAAGAAAAAATGTTATGCATTACAGACTGAGCAGGCCAACACACCAATGTGGCATGCAAAGCTACCCCCACGAAAAGACAGAGCTACAGGGAAAGAAATACCCTGAGAAAGGAAGACAAAGGTATGATGGGTAATATAGTGACCCTCTGCAGGGCAACTCTGAAATGTTTGATCAGGTTAGTAAGATTTTTTTGAAGTAACAGTAGCTAGCTCTAGCATAACCTGATGAGAATTAGCCCTGCCCCATATGGAGGGGCCCTACCTCTCCTGAAGGCCCAACCACAGCCCCCGCACCCAGCCCCAACTCTGACTGGAGGCACCCAAGATAAGGACCGTGAGAACACCGAGCTGGATGGAACCCAGGCCCCAGGCACTCTGCCTCCAGAGATAGGAGAAGGCTCTGCTCCCCACCGACACTCACTCCCCCCTCAGTCCCCAGACTACTGGCATCTGGAAATACTCGCTGTCTCCCTTCCTTCTTCCTCTCAGAGCAGGCACCCGAGGTGTTCAGAAACACACACAAGAAGAGAGAAAATAGGTGACCAAGTGGAACTGTGGAGGAGCGACATTCGCCCCAAGGTAACTAGTATGGCATCTCTGTACACAGCTCCAGGTGTGGACCATCCAGAGCAGAAAGGGCACCTGTGAAGTGTACCCACTAATGCTGGGTACCACTCTGCTAACTGGCCTCAGTAGCCACTGTGGAAGTCCCAGGCACCGCTCCCGTGACTTACCCACTGTGGAAGTCCCACCAGACTTACCCACAATGAGGGACCTTGGGGGAAGGCAGGACTCCTTCAGCTCACCCCTTGCTCCTATGGCTCCAACCTGCATGGGGTCAACTGAGGTTGGAGCTTTGTCTACCAAAGGCCCTGGGAGACTGTGTCCTCCCTTCCGCTCCGTCCCCAAGGTCAGCCATGCTCTCATTGGAGGGCAAACACCATCCACCCACCCTCACCCGAACCAGAGGTACACAGCACAGCCACCTAAGAGCTGGGGATGGGCGACTGCACCAGATCAACATCTACCTGAGCAACCACATCTTGCTACACCACTGCCTGAGCACTCAAACTCCACTTCAGGAACGACTTCCTAGAAGATGGTTTGCAAGTGATACATAGGATCTTTGTCCTAGAAGCATGGAGCATCTAGATTCAGGTCTGAGGTCTCTTGCAGCTAAACCCACTGCTCTTCCCAGCCCTCCACGATCCTGGGAAAGGCTGGGTGGAAGGTTAACTACTATTACACTAAGGAAGCTCTTGCTCGGAGCTCTCTCCAGTTCAGCATTTGTTCAGCATCAGTTCAAATCGCTGCTCCAGTTCAGTGAATGGCTTGTGCTGGCAGACTCTTTGAAGATGCAGAACCCTGCTACAGAAACTTGATACTGTTTCAAAGACACCTAAGCTCAGCTTTGAAACAGGAGGCCTGGTTGCTGCTAATTTTGAAGGTACTCAAAAACAGAGCAAATCAAAAACAAAAAACATCGGTGAGTGAATCTAGACAAAAATGAATAAGTGGATGGTGATTGGGTGGATGAATGGATGGACAGATGAATAGGAAGGATAAATGGATGGAATGATGGATGGACAGATTAAAGGATGGAATGATAGATGGATGGATGGATGGATGGATGGATGGATGGATGGATGGATGGATGGATGGAGATGGATAGATAGGCAGGGTAGACAAACGATGTGATGCTGTCTGCAGAATTTAAACCTTAACTAGGTGTAATGGCACATGTCTTTAATCCCAGCACTTGGGAGACAGAGGTAGGCTGATCTCTATGAGTTCAAGACCAGCCTGGGCTACAAAGCAAACTCCAGGACAGCCCAGACTATAAGACAGAAATTCTGTCTTGAAAAACAAACTACCAATGGTAGTAGTAGCTATTGTTAATTTTAATTTATTTTAATACTAATTATTATTACTATTTAAACCCATCACTGACCCCTCTCTGCAGTAAGCCCCATCTCATCTTCCTGCAGCATCTCTGAGGTTTTTGTCTGTCTAGCATCTTTTCTGTGGGACACCCTAGAGTCAACCCTCACCCATGGCCAGTGCTGGTAAATAGCTAAACCCAGCACTTCTTACATGTACCTGCAGAACATCCTGATCTTCTGGAAACTGGGGTAACTGAGGACCTGCCATGTCCCTGCCCTGCCCTGCCTCATGACAACACCTCCGCCATGCATACAAATTGTCCATAAGGGATCAACCTACTAGTGACCCCATTTGCCATCATAGAATTCCAGAAAGATGTACAGGCTTGTGGGCAGCCTCTCCAGGTTATGGCTCTGTCTGCAGCAGCCAGATGGCTGTGCTTAGGCTTGCCCATATGAAGGAGCCAGGAAGAAGATATGCTCCCACAGGCAAGGACCAGACATGCGCCTGCAGCCCAAAGCTGATCTGACTCAGCACATTGTGATCAGAAATTCCGACAGCCAACCGACATGAGCAAAAAGACCCACTAACCTGAGCTGCATCTCTCAGCCAGCAACCTGGCTCCCACATCCCCAGCCAGCATGGCTAGAGCTGCAGACCAAACTACTGGGGGTCCCTGCCTGAAGAGGCTGCCTACTCCAGGAGGGACACAGTGTGAGTTGAGCAGATACATTGTATGTCATAAAAACACCCCTGAATCAGAGAAAAAGACACAGCAGTATAAACAGCTTTACCAAGAGTTCTCAGCTGCCCACAACAGCCACCCCATTATGGCTGGGAAATCCATGCTTCAAAGCCAGGTGATAGCTGCCATAACATCTGGGCACACAGGACTGTGCACAAAACTTGCCCTGCCCCATTCTCTGCTGCCTCAGGAAAACATAGGCCTGCGTGATCTCACTACAGAGTTGGGAACTTGCTCTAGAGAAGCAGATGACCTGGCCAGAGGAACAGAGCTGTTCCACTCCTGGGATGTGTTAGATGCTCCCAGACTGTTCTATGATTTCACCATGCCACTTGCAATTCAAAATGGACCAAATGTTCAAACCTCATAAACATACCAAATATATTTGAACTGTTTCTTTTCTAACAGAGAGCATCTGATGAAGTTCTGAGCCCTGCGTCTACATCTGTGGTCCAAGAGATGTTCATGGAGTAGTTAGTGGTCCAGGACTCCTTGGTCCTCCCAGTGAACCCAACTTTTCTAACACCACAGATGGAGACAGAACTCAGAAGTCGCCGGGCAGTGGTGGCACATGCCTTTAATCCCAGCACTTGGGAGGCAGAGGCAGGTGAATTTCTGAGTTTGAGGACAGCCTGGTCTACAGAGTGAGTTCCAGGACAGCCAGGGCTACACAGAGAAACCCTGTCTCAAGAAAACCAAAAAAAAAAATCAACAACAACAAAAAAGAACTCAGAAGTTCTGGCATGCCCCATGTACTTCCATATTTGTATGTATGTATGTATGTATGTATGTATGTATGTATGTATGTATGTTGGGTTTTCCTTTGTGGTTGATGCTGCATTGCATGGGGCTTGTGTGTGTGCTTGCATGCACACACATGTGCATGCATGCATGGTATGCATTTGTGACTGTGGGAATGTTCGCCTGTTTGTGTGCACATTTATGTATGAACACACATGGGCATTTGGGGGGCACCAATGTGAATGAGTTTGTGTGCATGAGTGCATGTGTGGTTTGCATTGTGTGAACATGTATGCATATCTGTATGTCCATTTATGTATGAACATCGCATTCATGGTCACTCGTGTCCTGAGCACATATATGCACAAATATGCATGTCTGTATAGTACATTTTCAAAGTGGAACAGCAGTGAGCGGAGGCAGCACTCTGGCCTGATTAGCCCAGCATCTACCTGCACCCTGGGGAGGTCAGCTCACTCCTTCTAGGTTTCCTCAGGAAGAGGACTTCCCCTCTCTCAGCCCCTCTCCCTTCCTTTGAAGGAAAAACAGGAGTACCCTGAAAAACAAGTTTTGCTGAAATTCAAAACTATCTTCAAGGTCTTTGCATCTGAATCCTGAAGACTCCCCAGTGGGTGAGGCAAGGAACGGGAGCCCTTTCCCACTAACTTAAAATCTAATGTTACCAAGTGCCTGTGCCCCATCCCTGCAGACCTACTGAAGGAATGCAGCTCAGGGGCACTGCTGTGTGCTAAAGCATCTGTAGTCAGTAGCGATGCTAAGAGTCAGGCATAGAGCACAGAGCACAGGCAAGCTGTAGGAAAGTCAAGCACGAGAAGAGCTGGGGACAAGAGGATATGAAGTCAGCACCAGGGTGGTCATGAGCACCCCATCGATGCTTCCTTGGCGTGTCCTCTTTCCTCACAGACCCCTCTTTAAAGTCCATAACCACACGGCGAATAGGAGTGCACAAGAGAAGAAACTGCAGACAAGTGGGGGACCTTGCATATCCTAGGAGTCCTAGGTGGTGTGACAGCTCCCTCCGAGGCAGGTTAAGAGTAAAGGTACAACCCACTATTTCAGAGCATCCAAAGGAATCTCAGAATCGGCAGCACCTCAGGACCAGTCCAAAAACAGAGAGGGGCTTTGCTCAGCATAGACACATTTATTTGGAGATGTAGCTAGGCCTCCAGGCAGCTGAGGGCGGTTTCTACATGACCCAAGCAAATCACAACCTGCCAGTCAGGATTTCCCCCACCCCCCATACCTCCTCCCCCTCCATCCCCATCCCCCACCCCCAATAACTTAAGAGCTCAACAGTTATCCTGATCCAGAGGACTCAGCCCTACTGGGTTGAGGAGCCCTGGCCATGTTGGGGGAGGAGCTGGTGTAAGCAACACAAGTCCCGTCTCCCCCCCCCCCCCCCCCACTGAGCAGCTTTTGACTCAACCTCCAGGAGGCAAAAGAATCACATTCCTTGGACATCTCTAGAGGGACCTCCCTGTCCCTGAGGGTGCACCGCTAAAAACCCACAACAGTAGCTACAGCAAGCAGACAGAGAGACACCACCTTCCCAAGCTTATCCTTAGATCGCCAAGTTTACAGACACACAGGTTTGTTCCACCCAAAGGCTAAAATTACGATCTATCACCTTTCTACACTTGAAACCACTCTAGCTGGGGGGCTGGTGTGTGTGTGTGTGTGTGTGTGTGTGTGTGTGTGTGTGTGTGTGCTGCTCTCTCCAGCATCTTTCCTTTGTCATCAGTGGTTACAGAAGAGGCCCCAGGCTTACAAATCCCTGTCTGCAGCCCCTGCCAGGCCCTCATTTGATTAATAGCCCCAAGTGCCATGCGGTTGGTCAGTAAGAACAGCTTGGCCAAGACCCATCTCCTGCAGTTGAAAGGCATTACCCTACCCCACCCCCACCCCACCCCCTGTAGTTAACACAAATAAATGAAGAACTATCTGCTACCCAAGCAACAGGTGCTTTTCGAATCTGCTGTTTAAAAGGGCCTGTATTGATGTTTAGCCTGA
The DNA here is from genome assembly GCF_978045245.1 of Mus caroli. Taxonomy (NCBI): domain Eukaryota; kingdom Metazoa; phylum Chordata; class Mammalia; order Rodentia; family Muridae; genus Mus; species Mus caroli. Next base: position 75,475,251 of record NW_028227264.1, read on the forward strand.
AGTGACTAACGCACTTAAGCAATGTACCAAGTTACTTTTCCTTCCCAGAGTGACTCCCCTCCTCTCTTTATCTTTTATCCTTCGTGATGCTGTGCCAAGAGGCCTGGGACCACAGCAGGTGATACTGCAGAGTTCGGATTTGGTTCTTTAGGGAGGTCACCAGCAGGCGCCTTTGTGATAAAGCGCGGGGTTTCTACCCCGGCAGTCTGGCATTGCACCAACCCCCAACTCAGGAGCCTCATGGATATGTTGAGCAGGAGGAGAGCAGCCAGTTGCTGGTTAGCTGCAGAATCTCTGAGCTGGTGGCAAAGCAGTTCTCAGTGCGCCCATGCTGCTTCGGTCCTCACAGGGCAGCAGAGAAGGCGACGATTCCGTGGGCTTAGGAGCATTGTGGCCGGCCGGACAGCGCTTGGCGCTCATCAGCATCAAAGGGGACCGCGCGCAACCCGACACCACCGCAGGCGCGGGGGACAAGGGCCTGGAGCTGCAGTGGTACACAAAGACTAGCCGGCCACGGGAGTCCAGCCCCGGGCAAACGCGCGCAGTTTTGCCTCAACAGGTTGGAAACGCAAAGATGACGCCATGCACTTAACGATCTTTCTCGGTTCCTTCTCAGCAGTGACAAACCCCGCCCACGGTCCCTCCCGAGGACCTGGAGGGACCGGCGGCGGCCACTCACTCAAGCGTTGACCAGAATGAGGCCAGGAAGGGCGACATTGGTGAGGTGGGACACGGGTGTATGCCTCTGCTTGCCTAGCCAGCGGAGCGCACAAACTTCCCCGCAAAGCCGCTTAAGTCTGGCCACCCCACAAGGGACTCCAAACACGGACAGCTCGCACCCCGGAACCCCAGACGCTCAAACCCTAGAGAATGAATGGCTAACATAAGCAACACTGCACTGAAAACGCCACCATCGCGCTACCCCTGAGCGCTCCAGCCACCGCCCGCCACCTGCGCGTGGGCAGGGCCCGGACGCCACTGCCTCCCGGCAGACCGTACAGGATAAGAGGTGGCTGTTTGTTTCGGGGACAAACCACAAAACTGCACAAAAGGCATGTAAGTACAGCGAACCCTGGAGCACCAAGTTATGTTTCCATCCAAGCTTACCTGGCTCTGCCCAGGAGACGCGTGCCACCAGCAGCAAGACCAAACTGGTGAGCACATCCAGGAGGTGCCACCTGCGGAGGACAGTCACAGGTTAGTGGGGCCCAAGAGACCCGCACCCCCTCGCACCCTTTAGCCCTGAGCCTGCAAACCTGGGCGCCATCTCCCCAGGCCAGGCCGTCTACGCCCGGATGCTGCACCCAGCTCCTCGGTGAGCCGCTAGCCCACAGTGCTCCCGACCGCTGCTGCGGGCTAGGGCAGGGGTGGGCAGGGGCGGGACGGGGCGGAGACAGCTCGATGGGCGGGGCCCTGGGCTCAGGAAGCAGAGCTGGGCCAGAGAGGACCCGGTGAGCAATCTGGTAGGATCGGAACCTGGGGGCAAGCAGGGTGAACAAGGGCTGGCATCTATCGCAGCTTCTAAAACTCTGAGTGGCAGTCTCGTCCTCTCTCCAATGTCTCCACCGCGGGTGTTGTCCCCTCATACCATGCTGCCTCCCGAAGCTACCAGAGGCAATATGTGAGATCCAGATTCAAAGCCAGAGCAAGGTGCAAGGATGTCCCGCATTCATTAATTCATGCCCACTGCAGGGCATGTTCAGTCTGTGAGGTGGACAACGGGAAGGTCAGAGATTTGAAGAAAGAAGACATCTACCATCAGTGGACACTTCGGAGCGACCGAGACCACTTCTTATGTCCCCTGCACGCTTGGATCCCTGGGTGTGTCATGAGGGTCCTGCCAGCCTCAATATCTCCACTGTCTTCTAGTCCAGGGCAGGCTCTCTAAACCGTGCACTGTTGCCATGGTGCACCCCCACGGGTATCTCCTCCAAGAGCTGCCTGCAGGTGAACATGTGTTATGAAGCCAGCCATGCCCAGGGGCGACCCCTGTCCCCACGCCCACCCCCCACAATTGGAATGCCCAGAGACAAGAAGGTACCTTCAAGTAAGCACACACACACACACACACACACACACACACACCTTTTTCTCTCCCACCAATTCAGCACTCCTAATCCTCCCTACCTGGCCTAGCTTTGGGCTCCTTTCTTCAGCAACAGGGCAGCATGGCCTTCCTGGCCTGGCCTTTAACAAAATCAGAGACATTGACCCCTATCAGACAGCAAATCCAGATTCCAGAAAGCCATTCTCACTGGCCTATTGACAATTTCCCAAACTCCCCAGCCCTCATCCTTGTCTATCTCCACTGTCCTTCTTAGCCTGGCTCATTTCCCAGACCACAAAGAACTATCCACAGGGTCAGCCTGGCTCCCCAGACCTTCTCACACCTCCACCCTGAGTCTGTACCATCTCAAGTGACTCACACTTTTTCTGCAGACCAGAGACCAAGTCCTTCAGTTACACCCCCTAGCTTTTCCTAAACCCCAGAGTTCTTCCTAATCCTCCCAGGCCCCTCTCCAGTCTCCCTTCCTCTTATTCTCCATATAGCCTCCTGACCTGGGCTGGTTCTGCCCTCCCTCTGCCCACTGCTCCGCGGCTGCAGCCCGAGGCCTGCTTGGGATTCTCATCTGCTCACATCATCTGAATCCTCTCCAGGCTTCAAAGGCCGGATCCTGCCCCAGACCCAGGGGCCTGCCCAGTCTCGCCCATCCACCTGGCCCATATCCCCACTTCATCCGCCTTCAAACCTGGAGTCCCTGTCCAGGTGAAAAGGGCACAGGGAGGAAGAAAGCAATCTAGAGGACTGTAGTCCACATTTTTTTTTTAAAGAATACAAATGATTGATTGCCCTGCACTCTTTTTCAAAACTATTTCAGAGGCGAGGATAGGTCCATGTGTTGTCTGTGCCTGGCAGGTCTTTGTGTGCAAGTCCACGTGTGTGTTTCCATAGTTACACTTAGCATGTGCACATGTGTGTCCGATGACATGTATTCGTGCACACATACATGTAGGGACATGTCCTGGATCTCAGTAATCCTGTCTCTCTTTGTATTCATGTCTGTCTACCTGGAAGCCATGCCCAGGTAGGCAGTCTGAGGTAGACTTGGGGGAAGGGGAAGGAGTTTGTGGGGGAGGGGAAGGAGGGGGTTCTTGTTTCTTCTGCCTGCCTTCCAGGTCTGCTCCCACTGCAGCAGGGCCTAATTCCTCAATCTTCAATTAGCCGATTGGAGCTCAACTATGTGTCCAAAACTGCAGGCCTCGGCAGGTGGCGGGGATGTAGCCCCCAGGGCTGTCTGTCATTCCTGGGAGGAATCCTGAAATGGAAGGGGGCACACCAGGCATCCGGGGGCTTCAGAGTCTGCTGCCTGCCTTCTTTGAGGTTTGACACCTCAGGCTGAGGGGAGTCCACTTCAGAAGAGTTTGGGGATGGTGAAAGAGGAGCAGCAGGAGACTAGCTAGCATCCTGATCTTTCAGGGAAGATTATTCAAAGGGCCCTAGTGTCAAAGCTACTGACAATGGAAATCACCCACAGGAGCTCTCTGCTATGAATGCAGTGCCTGGAAGCAACTGTGGCTGTTAAAAAACCTGGCACGTCTTTCCTATAGTCTCTGCCCTGCTCTTAGGCCCTTACAACATCTCCATTCGCCCCATAATATTCACAGCTTTTTCCTAGAAGGGTTTTGATCCCTTCGTATATACAATTAACACGTGATCACTCTAGAAGAGGGGGGGCTGACAATACAGAAATGCACTTAGGAAGGTCTCAGTTAGTGCTAGACTCTATGTCCTTCCTCTTCTTCCGCATCAATATGGCATATGCTTGGGAGAGCAGGGCTCAGCTCTAGCCCTAGTCTCTGCAACTGAGGGGCACAGGGGAGGAAACACATACACAAACACACACACACAGAGAGAGAGAGAGAGAGAGAGAGAGAGAGAGAGAGAGAGAGAGAGAGAGAGAGAGAGAGAGAGAGAGAGAGAGACCGGTCCTCAGTGTGGTTCCTGGCTCCCCTAGCACCTTGGGATCAACTGCAGACTCGGTTTCTCCTCTTATGCCCATAGCGACACCATGGAGTTGGGTATGAGCTATGTGTGAGTCAGCTTCCTGTTGCTGTGACAAAAAAAAAAAAAAAAAAAAACCAACTTAGAAGGAAGAATGTCTCCTTTAGGATCCTCACTTCTTAGGGTTCAGACTACCGTTGGCCCAGTCATATTGGAACCTTAAGCCTGGCAGAACATCACAACAGGAAACCTATCACAGAGGAGGCTGCCCACTGATAGAGACTGGAAGAGAGAGGGCAGGGTCCCAACAGTCTCTCGAAGGACATGCTACATGACTTTATTTTCCACCACGAGGCGCTCAGTTTTCCTTCACCTCCCAGTGACACCAAAGACAGGGGACCAAACCTTTAATACGTGGAGATCCAAATCACAATGGCCACCAAGGAACTTTTCACCAGGAAGGGGGAAACTACAGAAAGGGCCAGGTAGCTATGAAAAGCACGGTGTCTATCAGAAGTCTAGTCTCAGCCAGGCTCCATCCTGGAGTCCCTGAATCTGAGCTCACAGCACAGCCATTCAACCGTTTACTTTCAGGCTGTGGGCTCCCTTCTGAGACCGGCAGAACATTCTCTGTGCTGGGGGGCTGGGGAGAGGCTCTGTTGGACTCTGTCACTTGGCTCTGTCACAATCCATCTCTGCCTAGCTCTGGTGACCATGTAAGCTGTTCTTTGACTATGTTTCTTACTTCACTGCCTAGCCACACCTCCACCCCTTCTGATGTTCTATATCATACTGTGGGTCATCCTGACACTTTGTATCTATACCCAATCTCTGCCCCAGGCTTGGTCCTAGTAGATACTTCCATAGAACCAAGATATGCTGGTTGCTGCACAGTGGGGGACAGCTTTCCAGCTTGCCTCATCTATGACCAGGACTCAGCACTAAGGCTGTCTTTGACAAGAATCCCTGTGATGAACAGCTAAGCCTTGAAGGCAGACTGCGTGGAAAGATGTATCCTGATAGAAGGACGAATCCTGGCAGAATTTTTCTTGTTTGTTTGTTTTTCTTTTTATTTTTTTTTTGGGGGGGGGGGTTTCTATGTGTAGCCTTGGCTGTCCTGGAACTCACTCTGTAGACCAGGCCTTCCTCGAACTCAGAAATCTGCCTGCTTCTGCCTCCCAAGTGCTGGGATTAAAGGCCTATGCCACGACTGCCCAGCCCTGGCAGAATTTTGTAACTATGAGTTACAAGATTGTGGGATACCTATAAAGCAAAGCACTATGTCCCTGTGAAGAGACCTTAATGAAAGATGCCACCGTGGAAAAGTCCTGTCCAACAGCACAAATACAGTATGGGGCTGGAACACTCACAGCTCAAGAGGCTGGCCGGCCGTTGAGAAGTGGTTGTCTCAGAGCATGGCAGTTGCTCGGCTTTTATGTAGTCCACAGTTTCTGGGGTTTGACATAGCCACACTGTACTTGATTTGCTAGGCCCCTTGTTTGTCTACTTTCCAGAAGTGAGGAGGAACCAAAGTGCTAGCTTCCTATCACTCACGGACAAAGGGCATCACACAAAGACCTAAAGCCTCTGTTTGCACAGGACAGAGGCTCCAAGAAGGAAACGCCATCTCCACAGTCACACTGTTACTGATGCTCCAGGGACAAAGAGCTCCAAGTGGCTTCTCACTCCCTGCCATGCACCACATGGTTAACAGTGAAGCCTGAACCTGACTTTCTCCTTCCGGTATTCACCTCATGACACCAACATAGCTGACGGCAGCAGTGGAGACCCCCATTGAGGGTAACATATCAGATAACCTGCATGTCAGATAGTTACAGTATGATTCATAAAAGGGGCAAAATTACAGTTATGAAGTAGCAACAAAAATAATTGTATGGTGGGGGGCTCAGCATAACATGAGGAATTGTACTACAGTCACAGCATTAGGAAAGTTGAGAACCACCGGTTAATGGCATGGTGGACCTAACTCCAGTGTACATGGTGTCTCCCTAGAGCTGGAAGGACCACTCAGCTCAAACCTAGCTCAAGCAGGGGCTGGGGAAAGGGCTCAGCAGTTAAGAACATTTGCTGCTCTTCCAGAGAATCTGAGCTGGGTTCTCAGCACCCATGGATGGCAGCTCATGACTGCCTGTAACTCTGCCTGGCTTTTGAGGGCACCCATACACAGGTGTCACACACACACACACACACACACACACACATATGTATATATGTCTTTAAAAAACTATCCCAAGTACTCATACCACAATATTACAGGTACACACAGAGACAGAACAAACACATACAACCAGATACATCATAACATGTGTGCATGCACACACACACACACACACACACACTCCAACACAAAATCTGCATTTGTTGACTCTCAACACAGTATTAAAACATTCCCAGCTAGCCAGGCAGTGGTGACGCATGCCTTTAGACCCAGCACTTGGGAGGCAGAGGCAGGCAGATTTCTGAGTTCAAGGCCAGCCTCATCTACAGAGTGAGTTCCAGGACAGCCAGGGCTACACAGAGAAACCCTGTCTCAAAAAACTAAAAAAAACAAAACAATACAAAACAAACCAACTTCTCCAGCTACATGCACTTTTCTATGGGTTTTACGGCACCTTCGTCTTTCCACAATGCCTCTGTTGCACCTCTCATTCCATGTCCCACCACCAACCTGGGTAAACCTAGAACCTACCAAGCAGCTGGTTAGAACTGGAGACTTATGCCTCCCTCGTCTCTTCTGTCCTATGCTTTCTGTCCCTCCTCCCTGGGTCCTGCTGACTCAGTGCCCACCTCCATGTTTGGTGTGAGGCACACTGAAGCTAGGTCTCCAGGAAGGACAGGAAAGCCAAGTCCCAGCTGAGGCAGGAGTCCCAGGGTACCCTCTCACTGAGGCCATTTATAGATCCTAATGGGCAGGGCTAGCCAGTGCCTCCCTGGTTTTCTCCCCTCCCTGGCAACCCTGCATCTTAGTCATGTGTGCTCCTGCTTTGTACCAGACCTCCACCCCAGTCCAGCCTGGGACTATCTGAAGACATACACTCACCATAGTTAGAGTTCCTTTTTAAAACCCAAATGTCGCTGATGGAGTTAATGCCCCCTCGGCCCGCCCCTCCTCTCTGTTCTTCTTCTCCTACCCAATATGGTCCTTAGTATCTTCTTGTGTTTTTCCTTCAACTATATGGTATTTTAGAAATATACAGCCGGGCAGTGATAGCGCACGCCTTTAATCCCAGCACTTGGGAGGCAGAGGCAGGCGGATTTCTGAGTTCGAGGCCAGCCTGGTCTACAAAGTGAGTTCCAGTACAGCCAGGGCTATACAGAGAAACCCTGTCTCAAAAAACAAAACAAAACAGAAATATACAGATGCCTTGGGATGTCTGAGAAAGAGTAAACATCAATGGTCCAAAAACGATGTCTTTTAAAAATTTACAATGTTTTAAACCACAGCTCTTTCCCCAGTTTTTTTTTCTTTTCTTTTTCTGTTTTTCTCTTTCTTTCTTTCTTTCTTTCTTTCTTTCTTTCTTTCTTTCTTTCTTTCTTTCTTTCTTTCTTCTTTTTTTTTGCATACACATGCATTGATAGGATTGGCATGAAACCAGTGTGCCTGACTTACAATCCCATCACTAATGAGTAAGAAGGAGTTTCTAAATTCTTGCTTTATACTAATATACTTCCTCAAAAGGATAGGAAGACAGCACCCAGAGCAGAGGCCAGCATGCAAAGACTGAGGTGTGGCCCTGCGAGTGGAAGAGACAGTGAACTGAACATAAAGCCAGCTCTGCAGGAGCTATCCACCTTCATGCACGCATGCACGTACACATGTGCAAAACCATGGAGACTGGAAACCATGGCGTTCTCTCCCAAGATAGAGGACTGTTTCCCACAAGCCCACATGCAGTGGGAGGGGAAGAGATATTTGAAAAAAATAGTGCTTGAGAAATTTTTTAATTAATGACAGACACAAAACCATAAATTGAAGAAGCTCAGAAAATATTTACTAGGACCAATGCCAAAATAGTAAAACAAACAGAGGAAAACAGAAAAAGATGCTCGCGTGCATTCAAACTAGAGAAAAGAAAAAAGAATGGGGAAAGTCTATCTGATTTCTGGAGAGAGGGAGAGGGAGAGGGAGAGGGAGAGGGAGAGGGAGAGGGAGAGGGAGAGGGAGAGGGAGAGGGAGAGGGAGAGGGAGAGGGAGAGGGAGAGGGAGAGGGAGAGGGAGAGGGAGAGGGAGAGGGAGAGGGAGAGGACATACTCATTTATAAAATTTTAATCGGGAATCATTAGGTTTGCTGACACGTTGAAGAGCCAAAGACCCCAGGAGCTACTCATTGTGAGAATCTGGGATGAAGCGTACAGCCTCATGCAAGGATGACAGCCTAGAACCATCCCTGGACTCCGCTGGCATGAGTACACGTGATGCTCTTGCAGAAGACCCAGGTTCAATTCCCAACACCCATATTGCAGCTTACAACCATCTATAACTCCAGTTCCTAGGGATTTTGACCTCCTAGGGCAACAAGTACATTCATGGGTACACATACATACATACATGTAGGCAAAACGTTCATACTAATAATATTAGATTAATTAAATAAATAAATCTAAATTTAAAAATATTTTTTGTCGAAAAACCAAAAAAAAAAAATTTTATTTTTTTTGGCCAGGCATGGTGGCGCACACCTTTAAACCCAGCACTTGGGAGGCAGAGGCAGGCGGATTTCTGAGTTTGAGGCCAGCCTGGTCTACAGAATGAGTTCCAGGACAGTCAGGGCTATACAGAGAAACGCTGTCTCAAGAAAAAAAAAAAAAAAAAAAAAGTTATGCATCTTAAGGCAGCCCTTGAGGTTTTAAAAAAAAGTAAAGGGGGCTAGGAATGTGTCTGACTTGATAGAGTGCTTACCTCAAACACACAAAAACTTGGGTTCAGGGCTGGTGAGATGGCTCAGTGGGTAAGAGCACCCGACTGCTCTTCCAAAGGTCCAAAGTTCAAATCCCAGCAACCACCTGGTGACTCACAACCATCCATAATGAGATCTGACTCCCTCTTCTGGAGTGTCTGAAGACAGCTACAGTGTACTTACATATAATAAAAATAAATAAATCTTTAAAAAAAAAAACAAACTTGGGTTCAGTCCCCAACCCTATTCCTGTAATCTCAGCATTCAGAAAGTAGCTGCAGAAAGAGCAGAAATTCAAAGGCAGCCTTGGCTACATAGGAGTTCAAGGCTAGCTTGGGATGCGTGAAACCCTGTTTCTAAAATAAAGAGGATCTAGGGAGGATCTAGGGAGACAGCTCTGTTGGTAACATGAGAACCTGAGTCCATTCCCAGAACCCATAAAAAGAAAAAAGAAGACCCAAATCTGAGCACAGTAGCACACATTCGTGATCCTAGAGAGGGAGACAGAGGCAGTCAGCTCCCCAGGGCTCGCTAGCCAGACAGCTTAGCCTAATTCAAAAGCTTCAGGCCAGTGAGAGCCTGGGGACAGTACTAAGAATGTCCTGTAGCCTGCACATGCCTGCACACACTTCTGAGAATGTGTCCTCAGCCTGGTCAACAGAGTAAGTTCCAGGAAGCCAGGTCTACAAAGAGAAACATTGTTTCAAATAACCAAAAAAGAAAACAGAAAAAAAGAGAGAAAGAGAGGGAAGGAGAGAGGGAGGGAAGAGAGAGAGAGAGAGAAAGAGAGAGAGAGAGAGAGAAGAAGAAGAAGAAGAAGGAGGAGGAGGAGGAGGAGGAGGAAAGAAGAGTTAGAAGGAGAAGAAGAAGACTACGATGACGACAAAAGACAACAAAGTCTGGGAAATTACTCATATGTACAACACTATTCCTGGTGAAGGAAATCCCATCATTTCCTACCCATCCTATCTTAGACTGAAGAAGGTGTTTTGGGTTGTTTTGTTTTGTTTTAGAACCCACACAGCCCCGGAAGGGCAAGGCTAGGCATTCCAGGTCTCAGGAAGAGTCTCCAAATGGATTTTTAAAAAATCAAGCCGGGCAGTGGTGGTGCACGCCTTTAATCCCAGCACTTGGGAGGCAGAGGCAGGCGGATTTCTGAGTTCGAGGCCAGCCTGGTCTACAGAGTGAGTTCCAGGACAGCCAGGGCTACACAGAGAAACCCTGTCTCGAAAAATCCAAAAAAAAAAATTCCTATGAAAATAGGGCCAGAGTTTCTCTCCAGTCCAGACCAGTCCTCTTAAGCCTGTCCCTACTTATAAGCAATGGAAAAAGTGAGGGAAAATTTTACAAAAAGTCCCCAAACCTGACATTCAGGAGTGCAGAACAATCTTCAGGCATCTCTGTTACTTCGTAGCTCACCAGAGAAGACAGGGGGATGATGAGAATCTCTGTCTGTTTGCATGGCCACAAAAGCTTCTACCAGCATCAGATCTGAAAACGAGGCCATCAAACCAGGAGAAACCTGTCTGGTGCCTCACATGGGGAAGAATCTCTCAGCCACCGAACCAAGTTATAGACTCCTAAGTGGATTCACACAGACAGGAAACTGGACTCCAGCTCCCTTCCCCAGAAAGGCTTCAGCCAAGCATCACATGCCTCTTTCCTGAGGGGCCACCAAACAGACTCAAACTTGTTGTTGTTTGTGGGTTAGAGGAAGTTAAAGGCTTCCACAACTACTGCCTTAGTATAGTGTATGGAGAGAGAGAGAGAGAGAGAGAGAGAGAGAGAGAGAGAGAGAGAGAGAGAGACTGATACTTAGCCTCTCAAAACTGTCAAGTGACTTCCTAGTTGAGCTTTCTGTCTACACTCCCAACTACACTAAAGAGAATGAAAATTTTGTCAGTTTTGTTCAAAGTACTCCAAATGCCTCAAAAGCACTTGATATTTTGGGTCCAATAAATCTGTAGAACAAACCAATCATTGTGATGTATTAGGAAAATAACAGAAACTTTTCCAATATTTAGATAAAGAACATGACAAAGTCAAACATTTGGACTTTCTTCCTTAGCCCCATTATAATTTTTTGTTTGTTGGTTGGTTTTGTTTTTCGAGACAGGGTTTCTCTGTGTAGCCCTGGCTGTCCTGGAACTCACTCTGTAGACCAGGCTGGCCTCGAACTTGCAGAGATAACATCTGCCTGCCTCTGCCTTCTGAGTGTTGGGGTTAAAGGTGGGTGCTGCCACTACCTGGCCACTTGAACTTTGAACAACACTAAAATTTCCAACAAGCTGTGAATGGAGGGGCTGGTCTTCAGCCTAAGAGGGATCTCCATGGAAAATTCTCTTTCTCATGCTTAATGTTGAAGAGCCAAGAGCCTTCTCCTTAACTTAAGGTCAGGGGTTTCAGAAGCACGGCATTTGTATGTGGCACTGTCCTAAAGACTTGGGATTAAAGGTGTGTACTACCACCTCCTGGCACTTTTTTAAGGAAGATGCTAAAACCACATAATAGGAAAAGGATGGTCCCTTCAATAAATGGTACAGGGGAAATTGTGTGTCTATATGCAGAAGGATGACGTTAGATGCACCATCTGTAAAAATCTGCTCAGGATGAATTAGAGATTAAATTTAGGTCCTTAAAATATTAAACTACCAGAAGAACAGGCAGGGACAAGGACCCACCCACCAGTCTGGGTTCAGACGATGATTTTTTTTCTGGGCAAGTGAGTTCTATCAAGTTAAAGGGCTTCTGCTGATCCAAGAAACCAATCAGTGGAGAGAGAGATGGCTGTGGAGGTGGAGAAAATGCCTGCAAAACAGACAGCTGATGAGGGGTGACAATCCAAGGTAGAGAAAAAAATCCAGCGACTCAGGAGCAATGAAACAAATAATCCAAAAACAGGCAGCAGACCTTGAAGCCATTTCTCAACAGAAGACATACAAATGACCAACAAGCACGTCTTTAATCCCAGCACTTGGGAGGCAGAGGCAGGGGGATTTCTGAGTTTGAGGCCAGCCTGGTCTACAGAGTGAGTTCCAGGACACCCAGGGCTACACAGAGAAACCCTGCGTTAAAAACAAAACAAAAACAAAAAGTGACCAACAAGCCTAGAGGACATGTCCAGAAACACTAAACACCAGGGAAATGTAATCAGATGTCACTTCATGCCTGTACCTCATGACGGCCACTTCCAGAAACACAATAGTACAGGGATATTGGGGGAAGGGAGCCCTTGCACACCGCTGGTGGGAATGTGATTGGTACAGCCACTGTAGGACAGTGTGGAGTGTCTTAGAAAACTAAAAATGAAAAAAAAAAAAAAAAGAAAACTAAAAATGGAACCCCCAGGTAACTCGGCAACCTGACTTCTCGGTTACACAAGCAAAGGAAATAGATTTGGTATGTCAAAGAGACATCTGAATTCCTGAGCTCATTGCAGCGTCATTTATAACCAAAGGAAATCAACCCGCACGGGTAAAGAAGGTGCATTTGGTACAACTCAATATTTTCCACCAGTAAAAATGGAGAAAAGCCGGACAATGGTGACAGCCGGTAGGGGTGTGGAAGACACTGAAGACACTGTGCTCAGTGAAATAAGCCAGGCATGGATGACAGATGCCGCATTATCTCCCTTATCCATGGAATCTAGAATAGATGAACCCAGAGAAGTAGAGTGTAGAATTAAATATTTAATAAATAAATCCCACTGGCGGGCTCGCTACCCACCCCAATGGTCTAGGTTCTGGAACGAAAGACGCACACACAGACTTATTTTTTGTTTGTTTGTTTGGTTGGTTTTGGTTTTTGTTTTTCGAGACAGGGTTTCTCTGTATAGCCCTGGCTGTCCTCAAACTCACTTTGTAGACCAGGCTGGCCTTAAACTCAGAAATCCACCTGCCTCTGCCTCCAGAGTGCTGGGATTAAAGGCGTGGGCCACAACACCCGGCAGACTTATATTTTAATATGTCTTAGCACAATAGCTAGGCCACTGTCTAATCACCACTGGGTTAATCCCTGTTGTGGATTGGTTCTAATGCTATTTGTGTTAGATTGGCTCCCAAAATTCCACGGGAACCTGCGCGTCTGCCTGTAAGAAGCAGAGGGTCCCTGGTCCTAGTTGGTTTTAAAAAATGGCCGTCAGAAAATGGCTGGGCAGGGAGACAGAGGCGGGACTTTAGATTTCTCAGGCTAGAGATCATTAGAAGAAGTTTTTAGTATTGCCATGCCAGGCCCCTGGGGCCACTCCCCCTTGGGTCTCGGGTAGCAGAGATGAAATATAGATTTCAGTAAGTAATAATTCAGAAATATTGGAGGGGAGGTGTTAGCAACGTGTAAGTTTGGGAGTGGCCCAGTCATTGAGCTGCTTAGAGCACATTAAATATAAGGATGCACGTGTCTTTTATTCTTGAATCCAAAACATTTGGGTGGGTAGCGAGGAGCACCTGCGCACCTGCTAGGGAGTTTAGCGTGGATTCACTTGTTACCTCTTCAAATCCAGAGTTATTTTCTTTATTTTATTTTATTTTTTTATTAGGTATTTTCCTCGTTTACATTTTCAATGATATCCCAAAAGTCCCCCATACCCACCCCCCCAGTCCCCTACCCACCCACTCCCCCAGAGTTATTTCTTACTAGTTCTGTTCTATCTTGGCTGCTCTGGACTCAGAGGGCTACCCAACCGGGACACGCTGTCCCAACTCCTTCACATGGTGGCCATGCCACTCTGTCCTGCACTCTTCTCAGACACGGTGTCTCCCTCTCTTCCACATTCTCCCGGCATCACAGGTCTCCTCCTTCCTCTTCTCCTCTATCTGGGTCCCAAACCCAGGAATCCTAAAGTCCCGCCTCTGTTTGCCTAGCCCAACCATTGGCTGCCGACATCTTTATTTACCAATCAGAACGAACTGGCAGCTTCCAGAAGCTACTAGCAGACATCCCAAGCAAATAGTTTTTAGGTTTTTTTTTTTTTTTTAGGGACCCTAATTAACATTAGAATACAAGCAGCATTAGGCCCAACCCAGTACAGCAGAGGGTAGAAGAATGAGATTAGATTGCTAAGAGATTAAAAAAGGAAAAAAGAGAAAGTGTTTTGATTTGTTTTTAAAGCTATGCATACACAAAAGCATAAAAACACTGCCTTAGTTTTCTCTTTTGTTCGCCATAACAGAGACTATGGGGAAACACCACTTATCAGCTTGCTCCCTGGCTAATGTGTAGTTAACTTTTGATACAGGCCAGGACCACCCGCTTAGGGATGGCACTACCTACAGTGGGCTTGGCCCTCTTTCATTAATGAGCCATTAAGAAAATGCTTCACGCATGAGGCCATGGGCCCCTCTGATTGAGTCAATCCTTCAATTAAGGTTCCCTTCTCCCAGATGACTCTAGGATTCTTGACAGCAGAAGTTAACTACAACACAAACCACCCAGAATTGAACTTAATGGTGTCTAAGATCCACTTCCCCAAAATCTATAAAACTTTACTGAGATCTGAAGGAGTTGCAAATGAAAAGGTGATCGCAGCATGTGTTTAACTGGACAGACTGAAATTTTGTTTCAATCTTTTGAATTTGTTTCAATCCATTGAAAATTTGTTTTCTCTTAAATTGATGTAGAAATTAAGATAAACCCATATTAGGCCCAAGTAAGTTTGTTTTCTAACTATCAGCATGCTGCTTATAAACTATGTATAAAATACAATGGACTAGGGTAGCCCACCCTCTTGGAGGAAAAATGTTGGGGAATGTGTTCAATTTATTTTCCATATTTCACTGTGAATTTACATTTTGCTGTTGACTGTGATAAGTGGCACACAATATTGGAAGAGTAGTAGAAACACCAGTGAGCAAAAGAGAATAGACTAGAAACCCAGAGATGGATCCCCAGGTGCATCATCAACTTAGCTTCACGAAGATGCCTAGGTTTTCCTGTTCTAACAGTATCAGCTCATATGTGAGGGGCAAGCCCTGCATGGATCCATGGCATCACCTACCTAGAACCCTACAACCTAAGCCCAGCTCTGAGGCCACAGTGATTTCCAGGAAGGCCCGTTGTGGGTGTGGGCCATGTATGTGGGTACCCATACACATCGAATCACCTCAGCGTGTTTCCAGAGCATGCTGAGACCTGTGATTCCAGGAGCAGTGAGCCACACAGGAATCATTTTTGCCATGAGCACCAACCCCATCTAGAGTTCTGTTCTAGATTGCCATGGCAACAGAATGAGAAAGTTATTCCCAAACCAAAACAACCCCACAGTGATGAGAAGTGGATACATCTCTTTCTGACTCATCAGGAGGACTGTCAAAAAGAACAGGGAAGATGATGCCAAGTCTCAGAATGGACATGAGCATCCGGGATGTTCACTTCCTGCTGCTAGGAGCAGAGATTAGCAGAACTTTGGAAAGCTGGCCATATTGAGCAAAATGAAGCATTCATTCCAATCCCCAAATCCTTCTCTTGGGAATACATCCAACAGCTATAACTATGCATATCCCCTAAAGACATGGATATTCATAGCAGAATGCAAAAGCTGTGTGAAATTCACAAAAGGGCTTCAGCATAAGGACTAGCACACACAGCCAGGTGGGTGAAGTTCACAGATACCACTGTAGGACAGACACTGTACACAAGAGAGTTCGTTTTCAGTGCTTCCACGGACACAGTTTTTCACTATGTACTAGTCAGAAATATTGAAACACATTGTTGTGAATCACAATAAACTGGAAACTTCTCCCACTTAAGTATACAAGATAGTTATGTCCTCCAGAACTATACCAAGCATGCAAACCACATGCCTGTGTGCACACACATACAGAGATAAGATCTCTCATTTACACACTGAGATATAGTGTCCTTTCCAATGGAATCCACCTATACATTTACTAAACATCAATAAAGAGGAAGGGGGAGAAGGAAGGGAAGGGTGAAGAAATCAAATTCAATTCAAGACAAAATTTCCAACAACTTCTGAAGTAGCCCTAAAATTACTTCTGCCATTTTGTTCTACATACATCTATAAAGTAGCCTCAGCATTGACAATTATAAAAATTGTCTGGGGGCTGGTGAGATGGCTCAGTGGGTAAGAGCACCCGACTGCTCTTCCGAAGGTCCAGAGTTCAAATCCCAGCAACCACATGGTGGCTCACAACCATCCGCAACGAGATCTGGCGCCCGCTTCTGGAATGTATGAAGACAGCTACAGTGTACTTACATATAATAAATAAATAAATCTTTAAAAAAAATAAAAAAATAAAAAAATAAAAATTGTCTGAAAAATGTTAAATATGCTATGTGCCAGAGTACTAAATATTTAGTCAAAACTTAATTCTTTACGTAAAAATAAGCAAGCACACCTACCTCATTGATATCCAAACTTGATTTCATGTTAATACATTGTGAAAGTATATGTGCAGCAAATAATTGTAAATATTTTATGATTTATTATCAATAAGTGTTTGACTTATATACCTGCTATAACCTGCTATATATACATAGATGCATATATACATCTATATATACCACATATATACATCTATATTTACTATCTATCTATCTATCTACTATATATACATCTATATATACATGTATATATGCATCTATGTATATATAGCAGGTATATAAATCAAACACTTATTGATATATATATGTATATACATACACACATATATGTGTATATATACACACACAGACATACACGCATACATACACACATACATACACACATACATACACACACATACATACATACATACATACATACATACATATAAGGTTGCATGAAAATATATCAGATGAATAGAGATTGTAAGTGGAAAAAAGTGTAAAGGCCCTGGTTTACAAGGTTCTCTAGTGAGGTCTACCAGATATCTCCAGACTTGGTATACTTTGATGGCACCAATGAGGTCTACTAGATGACTCCGGAGTGGTCTATCAAATGGCTTCTCTATGCTTTACCAGATGTCTCCAGAGTTGTTTACTATAGCTCTCCAGCATGATCTATCAGATGGCTACAGAATTGTCTACCAGATGTGTCTAGAGTAGTCTCTCAGATGTTTCCAGAATGGTCTACCAGATGGCTCCAGCCTTAGTATACTTAGATGGCACCAATGAGGTCTACCAGATGCCTCCAGAGTGGTTTACTATAGCTCTCCAACATGATCTACCAGGTATCTCCAGAGTGGTTTGCTATAGCTCTCTAGCATGATCTATCAGATGGCTCCAGAGTTGTCTACCAGATGTGTCCACAGTAGTCTCTCAGATGTTTCCAGAATGGTCTACCAGATGTCTTCATTCTGGTCTACCAGATGTTTCCAGAATGGTGTATTAAATGTTTTCAGTCTAGTCTACAGATGTTCTTAGAATGGTTTACCAGGTCTACAGATGCTCCCAGCTTGGCTCTCAGCATGGTCTATGAGATATCTGAATCTAAGTCTAGGTTAAGTTGCAGAGGCCAGGTGGCAGCAGGATATACAACTCGCTCCTTGGTGGCTCTTCTCTGCCTCACCTCACCACTCTGCCTGGATCCTCAAGGAAGACCAGGAAAGAGGCCAGGGAGCCTCATCCACAGTGAACATTTGGAATTGCTCATGTTGAGGCTGCAGTGTGTTTGAGGGCAATTTTTATGTTGCTATTCTTTACATCACACACGTGCACAGTAACAATACTTCCAGATATATGAAGTACATTACAACAAGCAAAGGAGAAAAAAATGCTTTTTTTTTTTTTTAGGAAGGCAAATGTGAATGAATTTTCCTGTAAAACTGAACTCTTGGGGCTGGAGAGATGGTTCCGTGGTTAAGAGCACTGGCTGCTCTTCCAGAGGACCACATTCAATTCCCAGCACCCACATGGCAGCCCACAACTGTCTGTAACCCCAGTTCCAGGGGATATGACACCCTTACACCAATTCATATAAAATAAAGTTTAAAAAAAAAATCGCCGGGCGTGGTGGCGCACGCCTTTAATCCCAGCACTCGGGAGGCAGAGGCAGGCGGATTTCTGAGTTCGAGGCCAGCCTGGTCTACAAAGTGAGTTCCAGGACAGCCAGGGCTATACAGAGAAACCCTGTCTCGAAAAACCAAAAAAAAAAAAAAAAAAAAAAAAAATCAAAACTGAACTCTCTTGTACAAAGTTCTAAGTGGAAGATAGGCCAGGTAGAGAAAAGCTCCTCTGTTACCAGGGTACCCTGGGGACACTGGAATACTCTGTTTCTGCCCCCAACTTAAGAGGAGATCTGGTGTTACTGGGAGGAGCTATAGGGTGAGAAAAACAGGGGCTGTGAAGTCCAGGGCTCAGAGAGCTGAGCCTAGGGACCTGCCCTGGGTGCCCTGCCCTGCCCAGCCCAGGGGCAACATTGTTAAACAGTTCATTGTTCTCTGAAGCTGTGCTCAGCCCTGTCTGCATCTCATCCTCCCCTTCCTCCTCTTCTTCCTCCTCCTCCCCCTCCTCCTCTTTCTCTTCTTCCTCCCCTCCCCTCTCACATTGTTCCCTCTTTCCTCCAGCTCAGCCCTGGCCTCCCCATCTGTTTCCCCCTTTCCTGTTTTCTGTCCAGCCCTCACCCCTGCCACCCTCTAGGGGTTTCTATGAATGGACGGGGAGGAAAACACAAACTCAGGACCTGAGGCCCAAGGAGAGCACAGGCCTGGACACATGACCTTGGCCAAGCCTGACCCGACTGGACATATCCTTTCAGTGGATGTGGCCTTGTCATTCACTCTGGCCTTGTATATTTCATGACATGGCTAGAATGAGTCCGTCCAGAGTCTGAAGCTGATGTTCCCTACTCTGCCTCAGAGCTAAGTACCAGCCACAGTATCTACCAGTAAGTGTATAGAGAAGAGCAGAACCTTCCCTGAAGCTGGCCAGCTCGGCCACAGGTGGTGGACTACGGAGCTTGTTTTGTGGTAAATATTATTTGAATGTGTCTACCCCATCTTAGATCATTTAGTTCCCAAATAAAAAACACAAAACCTTTATATTTATAATAACCCTTAAAGTACTTGAGCCGGGCGTGGTGGCGCACGCCTTTAATCCCAGCACTCGGGAGGCAGAGGCAGGCGGATTTCTGAGTTCGAGGCCAGCCTGGTCTACAAAGTGAGTGCCAGGACAGCCAGGGCTACACAGAGAAACCCTGTCTGGAAAAACCAAAAAAAAAAAAAAAAAAAAAAAAAGTACTTGAGCTGGGCAGATATCAACCCTCTATGCTATCTTGTTTATGTCCCTGCTGTTAACCCTGAGATATCTCTTGCCATGTTCCACCTGGGCTGCTTCTACTCCCAGACTAACCCTCGTGGCCATGGCTCACGAGTCACCAACCCAATGGAGCCTTCTTCCTTACTCCTCCTCCTCTCTCTCCCATGGTCTCTGCCTCAGACCCCAAGCCTGGGGAACCTCTACCTGCCTACCTCTCTTCTGCCCAGCTATAGGCATTAGACATCTTTATTCAACCAAAAGGTTTTTTTTTGGGGGGGTGGGGTGGGGTTCGAGACAGGGTTTCTCTGTATAGCCCTGGCTGTCCTGGAACTCACTTTATAGACCAGGCTGGCCTCGAACTCAGAAATCTGCCTGCCTCTGCCTCCCGAGTGTTGGGATTAAAGGTGTGCACCACCACTGCCTGGCTCAAACAAAAGTTTTAAATTAAGGAGCAAGGTTTGCACAACAAAAGCTGGTATAGGGGAAAATTCACTTGTCTTGAGGCACTAGACCTTGGGATACTGAATTTAGCATTACAATACATAGCAACAGACCAAACCTCAACAAGCACATGATAGCAGAGAGCCACAGGACCCATCTGAGTGGCACTGGACAGTGTTTGGAAGGCCTCCACTGCCTGTCCACCTTTCTTGCTGTCTAGTCTTGGGGCATTGAGCCCTGTCCTGGTAGAAGAGGGCTAAGCCCCTGAACCAGAACTGGAATATCAACGTGGGTTAGTTCCCTGCTGTGGGTCTCATGAGGTAGCTCCTAGAATCTTCTGTCAGGCTTGTTGTCCCTTAGAGAAGTCACTGGGGATGGTGGCTGTCTACCCAGAGTGGCAGTTAGACCAAAAGATCTGCAAGCAGTGAGTTCCCAATGGAAGGGCAAGGGATAATATGGTTACAGTGAGATGCAATTTACCATCTAAACTGGCCTATACTTGGGAGTAAAGAAGCATTCTGAAAAGTTACACCAGGGTAGCTGTGCACGATGATGCATGTCTTTAATCCCAGTACTCAAAGGTGGATGCAGGTGGAACTCTGAGTTTGAGGTCAGCTTGATCTACAGAGTGAGTTTTAATACAGCCAGGGCTAGTTATACTAGGGTGGCTGAGAATATAGCACAGTCCCTGAAGTGCTACTTAGCAAGCACAAAGACCAAAGTTCAACACTGAGAACCCATGTTAAAAAAAAAAAAAAAACGAGAGCGTGGTGGTATGGGCTTGTAATCCTAGCACTACGGAAGCAAAACCAAGCAGATCTCTGGAGCTCGCTGGCCAGGCAGTCTAGCGTACTTGGCAAGTTTCAAGGCACTGAAAGACTTTGTCTCCAAAAATGGTATGACTGGTGGCTGAGAAATGACAACTGATATTGTTTTCTAACTTCTACATGCATGTGTGTGTGTGTGTACACATATGTATGAACTTCCCTCCATATACCCCTATATATGAACACACACAGAAAACAAAAGCATGGACACATACACCCTGGGCCAACTAGTTCTGGGGTTAACCATGTCCAGCAATTGTTACAAATGGGACAGGCACTAACCTATCCAAGCACAGCCCCTACTAACTGTCCTGTAGTCCTGTGTACCTGGGTGTGTATGACTGGAGACTGCCAGGGAGCAAGTGGAGTCTGTACTGATTGCACCCAGAGGCAGAGTCTGGCTCTGCAGTTCATCAAGAAGTCCAAGTTTAATCCTGGTGGGATTACTGAGGGCTCTAAATACATTAGAGACCCGATGGCTTGCAAGCAGGAAAGGTGTTCTCTGTGTCAGCAAGGTCAACTGGAGATGCATGGGGGAGACAGCAGAACAAAAGAGTGGTGTGTGACCTGCCCCCGAACACCAGACTCACCATTAGTATTTTCTTTTCTTTCTTTCTTTCTTTCTTTCTTTCTTTCTTTCTTTCTTTCTTTCTTTCTTTCTTTCTTTCTTTCTTTCTTTTTGTTTTTGTTTTTTCGAAACAGGGTTTCTTTCTCCTTTCTTTTCTTTTCTTTCTTTTTTTTTTTTTTTTTGGTTTTTCGAGACAGGGTTTCTCTGTATAGCCCTGGCTGTCCTGGAACTTACTGTGTTAGAGCACGCTGGCCTCAAACTCAGAAATCTGCCAGCCTCTGCCTCCCAAGTGCTGGGCTTAAAGGTGTGTGCCACCACTGCCGGGCCATAATTACCATAATTAGCATTTTCTTGCTCCTTCCTTGGGTTTATTTGTTTACTTGTTTGTTTGTATATTTTACTGTGCTGGGGATGGTACCTAGGGTCTTGTGTAATCTAAGTAAATGCTCCACCACTGAGCTCCACCACTGGTTCTCTTGTTCTAGTCACAGTAACCATCAGAATAAAAGTTTTTACAGAAGCTGTCTCTTCTGTCCTCCCAGGGCTTGCCCATGGGCCTGCAGACTGGCAGTCTGAAGTGTGCCTAGGGTTTGTGTTCTGTTTGAGCCACAGGCTGAGTATGGATGGAGCCTTCCCCATTCCTGAAACCTCCAAGAGTTTAGTTTACTGTATCCCAAATTAACCTGGCCTCATCCAGGGCTGTCTCCCTACATTGACCCCCACTATGGTGTTAGCCTGTGTCTGAAGTCCAATTGGCAGCCAGGAGTTCTAGACTCATAGATGAACTACAGCCACCAGGCATGTTTCTCCCTTGCAGAAAGAGCCTGCAAAGGGTTATGCAAGTAAGTCAGTGTTGTGTGACAAACATTCCCAGAGATATGAAACACACATGTCTATTCCCCCTAGATAGGGAACCTACAACAGATCAAAATATAGAAACAACCAAAGTCTAATTTGGTGAACCATGCGTTTTATTGGGATTACTTACAAAACATCAAGAACAAGATGAGGGTGCACACTCTCTACAGTCCTGTGCAATACAGTTCATGAAGTCTTTTTGTTTGTTTGTTTGTTTGTTTGTTTTTCGAGACAGGGTTTCTCTGTGTAGCCCTGGCTGTCCTGGAACTCACTTTGTAGACCAGGCTGGCCTCTAACTCAGAAATCTGCCTGCCTCTGCCTCCACAGTGCTGGGATTAAAGGTGTGTGCCACCATGCCCAGCTCTCTCTCTCTCTCTCTCTCTCTCTCTCTCTTCATTTTTTTTATGAAGTCTTAGAGAAGAAAATCAAGGTATAAATAGGAAAGGAAGAAGTCAAGACACCCTTAGTTGTAGACGACATAATTCCATCCATAAAAGCTTCTAAAGACTCTATCAGAAAAGCCCTACAGCTGATGAATACAATTAGCAAAGAACAAGATACAAATTTAACACAAAAATCAATAGCCTTCCGTATACCAGTGGTTATCAACCTTCCTAATGTTGTGACCCTTCAGTACAATAGTGGTGACCCCCTAACCATAAAATTACTTTCATTGCTACTTCATAACTATATTTTTGCTACTGTTATGAATTGCAATGTAAATATATGATATGGAGGATATCTGATATGAAACCCCTGTGAAAGTATTGCTCGATATCCCTACCAAAAACCCTCAACACTCTCCTTGCTAAAGGAGTCTAGACCCACAAGTTGAGAACCATTGCTGTATGCTAACAACAAATATACCAAGAAAGAAATTGGGGAAGCAATCCCATTTGCCACAGCCTCAAGGCTGGAGAGATGGCTCAGTGGTTACAAGCACTGACTGTTCTTATAGAGGATGCAGGTTCAAATCCCATCACCCAATGGCAGCTCACCACAGCCTCAACAGCAGCAACAAATCCTCAAATAAATGTAATCAAATAGGGGACTGGAGAGATGGCTCAGCAGTTAAGAGCACTAACTGCTCTTCCAGAGGTCCTGAGTTCAATTCCCAGCAACCACACAGTGGCTCACAACCATCTGTAATGCCCTCTTCTGGTGTGTCTGAAGATAGCAACAGTGTACATGAATAGGGTAGCTGTGATAAAATGCAGTAATTCTCTCCAAAAAAAACTGCATAGATCCTGTGCATTTCCAGCCTAAATTTCCCAGAACTTAATGGAATTTTTCAAAAATGTGCATACATAGAAAAGGACCAAGGGTAGCGAATGCTTCTTAAGTAGGAGGGGAAAACTTTCCATTCATTACGCTGCAGTGGCTGATACTGAGTGGCATCTTTACAAGAAGGTCCTGTGAAGGAACTTCTAGATTGGGTTTATCGAGGTAGAAAGACTTATGCTATGTATGGCTGGCACCATTCCACGGGCTGGGATCCCAGGCTGGGGTCCCAGACTGAAGGGAAAAGAGAACAAGAGCTGAGCGCCAGCCAACATCTATCTCTTTCTGTTTCCTGACTGTTTTATCTCTCTCTGTTTTCCTGTGACTAGCTGCCTCATGGTCCTGCCTTCCAAAGTGGACTCTACCCTTAAAAGGGACAAAGAAAGCCTCCCTTCTAAAGTTGCCTTAGTCATAGCAAGGAGAGGAGAGAATGAACAGGTGTGATGAGACCATCACAAAAATCACCCAATCAGGATGGTGGAAGATTGACAGGTTAGACAAATGGGTGCCTGCACTGGGGAGAGAACCGGAGCGGGCTTGTACATGGGTGGAGCGGATGGTATGGGGTCAGTGGGAAAAACGGAAGCAGTATGATGGCGCCAGAAAAAGGATGGTTATTAACGGAAAAGCGAAAGCAACTCCCAAGGGATTAAAGTTCAGTGTCAGAGATGAAAGATACATTTTAAGTGGAAAATACAAGCGAACTCTCCTTTAGCGGTTGGGAGGGGCAAACCGTTTGTAAACACAGCATGCGCAGTTTAGATCAGGGTCCCGGCAAGGAGCGAAGGACACAGGAGGGATGTTTATGGGGGTGTTGAAGGGGACATCATGTTGAAGGCTGGTGCAGGGTTTAAAGAGTCTTATACCGCATGAGCCGGGTCTGGATGCTTTCTGCTCAGAAGCCCTTCAAGAACTGCTATTTTCAAGGAAGCATAGGACTGCATCCCACCTTGCCCCGCTTTAGGTTCTGCTGTGGGGAACCCCCTCAAGAGACAAAAAGCAAGGAGCCCAGTCCAGGGTATCCTCCTAGTCCTGGGCCTCGGGGGAGGGGCTCAGCACAGAGAAGAAGGGGCAGCCGTGGAAGAGTGGGAAAGAAAGTTACAAGTGGAGGATGTTTGTCATTTGAGGGCAAATGGTCAACAGGGAGAAATGTTTAATCTCAAAGGCAGGTCACAAGGCTGTATAGGGGATATCTACAAATGGCCAGCAAGCTGGTGGGCGTCTCAGAAAAGGGGAAAAACAGAACAGGAAAGTCACAGGGCTGCAGATGGGGGCAGGGGAGGGGAGATCAGCCACAGGAGTGATTGGAGACCACACAGCAGAAGGGAACCATGCTTGCTCAACTTCAGACCCAGTGGAGAAAGGAGAACTGCTACGATGGGGACAGCTTTGAGATTGCCCCACAAATCTGAACCCTGTGAGCTTCAGATTGGCATCTTGGCATATAAGCATTTGTTTACAGCAGCATTTACTGTTCACATGCATGAGACTCAGAGAAGAAGCCACAGAGATCCTTTGGACCTAGGTACACCATGGGACGGTATAGAGCCATCAACAAACACAAAGAAGCAAATATGAGGGATGCCTCACAGTTCCATGTGAAGGGGAGAAAAAGAGAGTCCGACAGTCAAAGGCAGCTTGAGCCAGTGACCCCTTCTGCCCAGCGGAAGACATCAAAATGGAAACGACGAAAGCTGCGTAGTCACCTAGAAAGAAGGCTAATGTGATGAGAATAGCCCCGAGTATCCTCTGTAGGGAGGCAGAAAACTTGGTTGGACCCAAAGTCAAGGGCAGGCCACAACTAGGATCTCACTTGTGCCACATCATTTAAGAGAACAGAAAATAAAGTTTAAAAACCACACAGTTTCCCTCTGTAGACAGGTAGAGAGAGAAAACATCTCAGGGCTTGTATCTTTTTTTTGGTGGTGGTGGTGGTGGGGTTCAAGACAAGGTTTCTCTGTATAGCCCTGGCTGTACTGGAACTCACTTTGCAGACCAGGCTGGCCTCGAACTCAGAAATCCGCCTGCCTCTACCTCCGGAGTGCTGGGGTTAAAGGCGTGTGCTACCACGCCCAGCTCAAGGACCTGTTATCTTACCAGCCTCACAGGCTGAGCCCTAAGGTTGGAAGGGAGTTTTGTGCTGAGGGGATCCTTGAGTCTTTCCCCTTCAGGACAGCATAGATCCCGCCTCCTTCCACCCCAACATTCCCACTGGTCTAACTGGGCCTTTCTGGAAAAGCCAGCGTCCAAAATAGCTTTTAAATTCCTCAGAGTTGGAGAGCTGTGATCTCAGGCCACAAGATCTTTGGGCACTGGACAGATGTTCTGCCTCTGATATCTAGCCTGGAAATCCCTAGACAAGAGTTTTGGGGGTATACTCCTTTTGGGGTATTATGCCTGGGGCTGGGAGCTCTTCTCAGAGCGACACATTTCTGAGGTTCTGATGGAAGCAGCCAGCGTTCCCTGAGCAGGGTTGCAGATCTGGCCTTCCCTCTTTCTACGATTTCAAACCATGTCCACTATTGGAGTCAGGAGAAGGAACGTGGCAACCATGTTCTAATACCCATCACCTGTCACCTGAAAGATACAATCTCCAAACAGGCAAGGGAGGGAGGCTGGGGTTTGGCCAGGTGCCAGCTGGCTTCTCTCTTGCTCAGTGGTGGTACACGAATCAGGGATCCCTAATTTACCATCTCTGTTTCCTTTCATATTCAGCTGGAGTTTAATAAATGAGTAAGATCTTTACTGTGGAAGCCTCTGGTTGGGCAAGAGCCCCAAACTGCCTCTAGCCGATTTACACACTTTCAGTCACACACATACACACATGCAGGCACAAGCATATACTTACACACACACACACACAGTCACACACATTTGCACACCACAAACTCTTACACACACGGGAGGCAGAGAATTGTTTGCGGCCCTGCCAAGAGCATGGGGTCACATTTTTCATTGCTAAGTGACCTTTATAACTAACTATAGCAGTACTACAGGGATTGATTGTGGAATTGTCATGTGACCTTTATCTATGAATAGCCATGATAGCACTACAGGGATTGATTCTGGGATTGCCAGTAAATTTTATCCAGAATGTGAATTTGCAAGTATGAGAGACGGTGATCAGGTGATCATTGAGACTAGGCTGTATTTTATTTAAAAGGAACTATAGAGACCATAGCATTGTAGGAAAACAACATTACCAGACTCTTTTACTACCACAGGGTCCCTAGGCCTGTAAGGCAAAACCTTTTGACCATTCCAGGGATACCACTGAGCTGGGGAGTGCACTAGAAATGAATGTTCGCCTGGAATCAGTTTCTAGGAAATGGACCTAATGCTGAGCCCCTAGCACAGAAGAAGTGTGGGGCAGGGAAGGAAGAGCTTTCCACTTCTAGGGAGGTCACAGTGTCTTCTAGACAGCTTTTATCTGCAAGTAACAGGTAAATTGTTCCTATCTCACGAGTCCTGAGCCAGTGGGGCTGGTTTCAAGCACCCCCTCGATGTCCTATGCTAAATGCTATCTTTTTTTTTTTTTTTTTTAAATGCTATCTTTAAAGAAAAGCAAAGATGAGATTTGTCCCCAGACGAATCATCTGCTCTCCCTGGGATAGCTCATTTCTAAGTAGTCAGGATTTCTTCAAGGTCACTGTGACTTCTGTAGGCTCATAGTGCTAAGTTACATGCGTGGGACCTCACAGAACAGAACCTCGGATAGTCTGGCTTTCTTGCAGGTTAAGTTGGTGTGGTGGTTACAGTATTCACAATAGGCTTGCAGCTCCAAAATTAAGTTTCCAACTGTGCAAGCTAAAGCTCTTTCCTGCAGGCTCTTGTGAGCACCGATCAGGTGTGTGGGGGGGTGGGGGAAGCCCTGTAGCCAAGGACCACCCAGCTTCTTGGACACTTAAGCAGCCCTGTCCAGCCCTGGCTTGCTGGCTGGGGAATTCACAAGGAAGGGATGCGCCTGACCCTGCATGCCCGTTGCCATGGCAGCCACCCCATGCTGGTGGGCTGCACAAGAGCTGGATTCCTTACATAGCTGGGAGCCCAGGTGGGGGTGGGGGTGAGGGGTGGGGGTGGGGGTGAGGGGTGGGGGTGGGGGTGGCTGGAGCCTGGACACTTAAGAATCTTGCTTTCCCAGAAGCCAGTCAGAGCTGCACATTTCTATCCATCTGTCTCTGCCCCTCCCCACCTGAGGCTCAGCTCAGCTCTGGTGGACTCAGGAATGGGTCAAATCAGGGGTGCAATGGGGGAAATCTGAGGGTGGGAACAATCAACCTGTAGAGAGTGATGTTTCTCTTCATCTGAGACTGTGTGGATGGGCTGCAAGGTCCCTTAGTTACAGACAGACATTGCTATCCATCAGAGCAAGACCCAGCTACCAGGAGGAGCCTGTTCTACTGTGGGTAGCTTCTCATCCAGGAACATGGACCTTAAAGCAGCCCCAGGGAGACAGCAGAACGGCCATGCCTGTTTTCCTCCTCCTGTGAGTTGGAGTCAGGGTCACCTTTCTGGAACTGGAAGGGCATGAAGTGCAGGAAACAAGACCTTGTGTCTTCAGGTTTCTTCCCACCTTGCAAGGACAGCTCCACTAGAGAGTTCTGTCCCTTACAGTTCCATGGCACATCCACCACTGCGGGGAAGCCAGCACAAGACCTCACACAGGGCAGGACCTGGGAGGCAGGAGCTGATGCAGAGGCCATGGAGGGGTGCTGCTTACTGGCTTGTTCTCGTGGCTTGCTCAACCTGCTTTCTTGCAGCACCCAGGACCAGCAGCCCACAGTGACCTGGACCCTCCCATATCCACCACCAAGCCAATGAATGAACCACACACAGTCTTGCCCACAGTCACTCAGGTAGGGGTATTTTTTCAATTGAAGTTTCCTCTTCCTAAAGGACCTTAGCTTACATCAAGGTGAGCTAAAACGAGCCAGCACATACCCCAAGGCTCTACTCAACCTCACTGCCCCTCCTGTCTCTGGCTCCCCTCATCCTAGCACCTCACCGCTAAGGTACAACAGTGTCTTAAGTCTCTGTATGCCCAATGACACCCCATCTCTACCCCTACCTACCTGGAGCTCCATTTTCGTCCTTCTCTTTTCCAGACACAAAAGAGATGGTCCTAAGCCCTTAAAACAGTGGTTCTCGGCTTCTGGGGGTGGGGTCAAAAGACCTAAATCCATCGGAAATATCAGATATTTTTATGTTACCATTCATAACAGTAGCAAAATTACAGTTATGAAGTAGCAACAAAATAATTCTCTAGCTGGGGGTCATCACATTAGGAAGGTTAAAAATCACTGCGGTCTGGACCTTGGAAGTCAAAGGCAGAGTCTTTCCCTCTCTGGGTGTACTGATCTCTCAAAACCTACGTCGATTTTTCTCATTGCTAAGAAAGCACTTTAGCTAGGAAAAAATAAAAAGAGAACTAAGTCAACTGAGGGCTATGGGTAAAATAAACAAGCAAAACCATATGACCCCTTCGAGGAGGCTCACGGGAGCTTCACGTCACGTTGTACGCATCTGGCAGCATCCGCTCATCCAAACACCTGCCAAGCATCTAAGTGGGCGGCACAGCTTCCGGCCTCTCAAGAGCATCACGGGCTCCACTTTGCACCGTTAAAGCCGGTTCCCGATACCCACGTCAGCACTGAGCTATTGGCCTGGCTCCCACGGGGCCAGAGAAGTCATTTCGCGACGAAGCTATCACCACGATCAGGCTTTTGCTTCGCTAAGCTATTTTGTCTCTTGGACATGAAGATGGCCCTCAGAATTCCCAGTGTGCTCTATGCCATTCCCTCACCTTGTCGGGATGGCAGGGATGAGCGTCAAGCCTACTGAGAAGTTTTTTTTTTGTTGTTTTTGCTTTTATTGTTGCTTTTGTTTTGTTTTTAAACAGAGTCTAAAATAAAACTGCAACTTTTGGAGTCAACACAGAAAAGAATTTCAGTAGGAAGCAGAGTTAAAGAGATTTCTAAAAGTACGTTTTACTTATGTATATGTGTGCGTCTTTGTGTGTGCACGTTCATATGTGCGAGATTGACATCGAGTGTTGTCACAGATTGCTCTCCACCTTTGTTGTGGTGGTTGTTGTTGTGGTTGTTGTTGTTCAACAAGGTCTCTCATTGAACCTAGAGCTCAACAGTTGGCTACACTGGCTGGCCATCGAGCCCCAGGCATCCCCCTGCCTCCACCTTCCCCAGTGTTGGGATTACTGGTGTAAGTGGCCCTGCCCAGTTTTATTTTATACAGTTTCTGGGAGCTGAAGCTGAGAACCCTATGCTTGCATGACATACACAAATCTGACTGAGTCATCTCCCCAGCCCTTCATTGTGGCCAAACAGAGGATTTTGATGAGTTTTAAAGACATTATCTTCAAAGGGTTTCTAAGGAATTTAAATGAGCCTGTTACAGGATCTTTCCTGAGGGCACCTGACAAGATGACAATTGATAGGTTAAAACTCTAGATCTCAGGAATGCAGGAAGCCAGGAGAGCTCCAATGTAAACAAGGTTAACAGGCTTGTTTGTGAGGTTCCCAGAAAGTGTCTGTGGCTGAAGGGGGTCCTTCCCAAGGACATTCGGGACTTAGTCCTAGATCACTATTTTAACATGCTGCCAGTTTAACATGAAAGCTCGTTCTACATAAGGAACATTATCCCTAGTTATCAGCCTTCCCGGGGAATGATGCTAGTTATTCTAGAATTCTCATTTGGTAAGAGGCTTCAGGCAGACTCCATAGTGAGGGTTCCTTCCCCTATCCCATGTCCCCTAATATTCCTGACTTTCCATCCTATATCAACCTGACCTCCCAGAACTCCAAGGGAGATGTGTATTTCATCAGGACAGGAGAGCTGAGCACCCCTGGGACGGATGGTTGTCGGAGGTTCTTGCCTCTCCCACCCATCGTGTGGGACCTTGGCCATCTGGCTGCACACAGCCTGCCTCTCTGTTTAATGGGCCACCATGGTCATCTTAGCTTATGGTGCCCAGGGGCTGAATCCCATCACAGCCAGGATCCTCCCACGGATTGTCTCTGGTGACAAGCCCTGCAGGAGCTCTTATCTAGCAAGGGCAGGACAGGGGTCACAAGGAAAATCCTAAACAACATAACTAAGTGCTCTACTAGCCCCTGAGGGCTTCCTGAATGTGACACTGTCTCCAAGTTGCCTGAACCTTGGGGACAAAGCTCAAGGCTCAGAGATTCTAGAGTGTCTCAGATTTCACCAGGTAGCTAGCTGTCATCCTGAACTACACTGTTCCTACTTCAGGGGATTCACAGTATCCCCTGTGCATGGCTAACTTGGCCTCCCTGAATTCAGTGATAGAAGACCTAGGGTATTTTTTTTTTTTTTTTTTTTTTTTGGCCCTCTGAGGGACGGTCCCTTCTAGGGATTGACAGGTCATCCCCTACAAGGAATAATAAATTCCTTGATGAGGTCCTTGGTGAGGATTGTGGCCTTCCAGCACTCAACCTTGTGGGTGGATATTGTTGCCCTGACTCTGCAGAGATCCACTGAAGGCTTGGTACAGTCAGGATGGGGTTCTACAAGAGAGCTAGAAGAGCTACAAGTGATGGTCTTCCTTCCCAGAGGAAGTCAGACCACACAATTGTGTTTGTAGAATTCATGATGTTTTTTTTAAGTTTACAGTTCAATGTTAGGCCACATTCATAGGCCATCCTGTAATCTATGTGGCCCATGGGCTAGTGTCAGACTTGCTTGGGGTAGCATCCATCTCACATGGTAGTACAGCAGCTATAGAAAAGGAACATGTAGGATGGAGAGATGGCTCAGTGGGTAAAAATACTGACTGCTCTTCTGAAGGTCCTGAGTTCAAATCCCAGCAACTACATGGTGGCTCACAACCATCGTAATGAGATTTGATGCCCTCTTCTGGTGTGTCTGAAGACACCTACAGTGTACTTACATATAATAATAAATAAATCTTTTAAAAAAAAAAAAAAGAAAGGAAGAAAGAAAAGGAACTTGTTTGTGCCCAAGTATCAGTCTGTGTGGAAGGGAAAGAGAGCAATCAATGGGTGGATAGACAAACTGACAGACAGAAGGAGAAGCTGAGATAGTTGGAATCTGTCTTAGTCACTGTTCTATGGCTATGAAGAGACACCATGACCAAAGTGATTTTTATGATAGTAGGCACTTGACTGCAGACGTGCTTACAGTTTCAGACACTCAGTCTGCTAGCATCGTGACAGAGCGTGGCTGCAGGCAGGCAGGTGCTAGAGAAGTAGTTGAGAGCTACATCCCATCCACAAGCAAAGGTAGAGCCCAGGGCCTGGTTTAGGATTTTGAAACCCTAAGCCCACCCCCCATTGATACACTTTCTCCAACAAGGCCATCCTTCTAATCTGTTTAAACAGTCTGGCACCCTGGTGACTAAGCATTCAAATAGATGAGCCTGAGGTGGCCATGTCATTCAAACCATCCCAGAGTCTAAACACTCTAGGACAGCAGTGTCATTCCTGTCCCTAACACAAGGAGTGGCACCAAAGTGAACTGGCAGACAAGACTAACTACGGAAGCCCCAGAGTGAACTGGCAGACAAGACTAACTACGGAAGCCCCAGCAGCTCAAATGTCGGGCATTTTCCTGGGATCAGGATGAGCCTCTTCTCTGGTTAGATGATCACCTGACTCCCACCCCAGCTCTGAACCGCAGCTGGGTTCATGTCCCTCGTCCTCTCCCTCTGTAACACCCATGAATGTGGGTTCCAGAGGTGGCCCCATGGTTTAGCTCTGTTGAGTTCTAGGACTTGGAAGACCTGGCTGGAGAAACCGGGTCAGCAGCTGTTGCAGGGACTCAGGGAAGTTACAGAGCTACAGGTACAGAGAAGAGCTGAGGCTTGGGTATTAGCATTCTGTCTAAACTCCACCCACAGTTACCTGGCAACAGCCAGGTAGGCCAGGCCCACAATAAAAGGGGCTGCTTGCCCCTTCCTCTCTCTTGTTCTCTGGCCTTTCTTGTTCTCTCACCTCTTGCTTTTTTTCCTCTTGCTTTTCTCTTGCCCTCGTGGGCTCTTCCCTTCCCTCCTCCCTTCCCGCCTCCTTTCCCCCATCTCTCCACTTGGCCATGGCTGGTCTCTACTTCTCTACTCTCTCCCTCCCTCTGCCTTTCTCTGCCTCTACTACCCTCTTAACTCCCCTCCCCAGGCCCTGAATAAACAATACCTTTGAGTGGCTGGTTCCTCAGTTCAGTGAGCCTCTGCTTGGGCTCACTGAAACATTCCCTTCCTCCCATACCTCACCACACCCCATAGAGCATACCCCCTTTCTCTTTCTCTTTTTATAAACACATCATTGGGTATGGGTAACATCTTGGTTAGGGAGGACCTGGAAGCCACCCGGTCAAACAATTGACAGTGACACTCACCATGAGGAAGTTTGAATGAGAAAGGGGGAGGGAGGGGAGGCAGAATGAGCTGTTCCTTGGGTCTGGAGGTAAGCGGCATCAGGCATCAGGCTACCCACTGGGTGAGGCCTTTGAGCCTACAGAGGTTCAGTAAGGAACCCATTCCTTTGCTGAAGATGTGTCTTAGTTTTGTTTTTGGTTTTTGTTTTTTTTTTTTGTTTTTTGAGACAGGGTTTCTCTGTGTAGCCCTGGCTGTCCTGGAACTCACTTTGTAGACCAGGCTGGCCTCGAACTCAGAAATCCACCTGCCCTTGCCTCCGGAGTGCTGGGATTAAAGGCGTGTGCCACCACGCCCGGCTTAGTCAGGGTTTCTATGCTGTGAAAAGACACCATGACCAAGGCAACTCCTATAAAGGACAACATTAAATTGGGGCTGGATTACAGGTTCAGAGGTTCAGTCCAGTATCATCACAGTGAGAAGCGTGGGGGGCCATTTTCATTCGAACCATTGCTGGATATAAAGGGACCCAGGTTGTTTCACTTTTGTGTGTGCCCCTGAGAAAAGGAGAGCCATCCTGGCTACGGGGAGGGAGAGGTCACCTCTCTAGGCCCTACCTGGAATGGGGGTGGGGGATGGGGGATGGTGCCTGGTAGCAGGCTTTAAATGCCTTGGGTCTAAGACTCCAGCCCAGCTGTTCTGTAAGGAAGGCTTAGAGCAGTCAGACAGGCAGCTGCTGTGTATAGCAGAACCTGTGAGCCTATACATTACAGCTGACTTCGCAGCCTAGACAAACGGCTGGGCGTGGGTTTGGGAGTCTCTGTGTGGGTCAGTTTAGAGGATCAGCAGGAGGTTAGCTTTAGAATTTGCTTGAATTACCAAACTGAGGGAAGAATAATAAGTTGGAGGCTTCCTCTAGAGCTCTAAGTCCTCGAGCAGAGGGGCTGTGTGTGCCCCGGGGGTGGGGTGGGGGCTGCTTCATCCGCTTCACCACTGCCAGACACTGGGGGGCCTCCTTGAAATGTGGCTTTTATTTTGTAACAAAGCAAATGTTTTAACATTTTCCTTCCTTCAACAAATAAATACCAGCTCCAACACATGTCTGAGGAGACTACAATAATAAACCCAAATAGTGGTGACAGACAGGAGGAAGCGGCCTTTACTCTTCCCAGAGGAAGGTCCCACGGTAGAGGTAACAACTACCTAAGAAGTCACAGAACTCTGGCTCACTGTGGATCCCCGGAACACCAGAACATCCCTGTGAGGTTTCTGTGAGGTTGAGTTTTTTTCTCTGAGCCAGGAGACTTAGTGACGTGGGGTCTGGGGTCTGATTCTCCACTCTCAGTCCCAAGGCAGGGCTCTGGACAAAGCAAGTACCATATGTTTTATCTATGTTTAAACAAACAAACAAAGCAAAGCAAAACAAGCCAGGCAGTGTGGTGCATGCCTTTAATCCCAGCATTTGAGAGGCAGAGGCAGACAGATTTCTGTGAGTTCAAGGCCAGCCTGATCTACAAAGTGAGTTCCAGGATAGTCAGGGCTACACAGGGAAAGAAGGTCTCAAAACAAAACAAAACAAAACAACCCAAGACTGTCATACTGATTTCTCCCAATGATTCTGTGGCATCGGCCAATCCCGGGACACAGCACAGGGGTAAGGTGGGCTTCCCTCCCCACCACAGCTCTCTAGGATCCTTGTGTGCAGAAGACTGTTGCCCCTTCACTTTTATGTTTTATTTTTTTGTTTTGTGTTTTGTTTTTGTTTTTTTTCTAGAACAGGGTTTCTCTGTGTAGCCCCAGCTGTCCTGGAACTCACTCTGTAGACCAGGCTGGCCCTCGAACTTAGAGATTCACCTGCCACTGCCTCTCAAGTGCTGGGATTAAAGGCATCTGCCACCACTGCCCTGCCCAGCTCCCCTACACTCTTATAGCCTATTACCGAGGTCCAAAAATTAAACTCACAAAAGGCAGATTGACGGGAAGAAGAGCATACAAATTTCATTTGAATTTTATGTACTTGGATGCTTTCCAGGCAGAAAGCTGAAAACCCAAAGAAATCTAGATCCTGGGACCTACAGGCCATCTTAATACAAAGGGATGAATGGCATGGAAGCTCTAAGCAAAGGACAGGGAAGTTGGGCTCCTCGGAGCAGTGGGCTGTGGGAGTATGACTGGGGAACGTGTGGTGTAGGAGGCCCTTCAGTAAGCTCCTTCCTATAGCAGGGATCATGGCTTTCCCAGTAGTGGGAACAGTCACACAAGGATGCTGTGCCCTGATGTTCACAGAACGGTAAACCTGCCTCCTCCTGTGCCCACGAGGCTCAGTTTCCTCTCAGAAACCTGGAATCCTGTAGCTTGTTATCTTACATGGTTGGGAGGCCTCAGGACAAAAGCCTGCATGTACTTGGGGCGTTTTCAATTAATGGGGTGCCCAGCCTGTCTGACAACCAAGTGTCCTGTACTCCTAACCTGTCAGTCAATAATGAGGTTTCCCTTCTTCCCAGTCAATCAACCCAGCACCTTCTACTTCCTTCCTGTTGGTCAATTGGGTACACTCTTGCTTAACAATCAGTCAACAGGCTAGCCCACTTCCTACCCAGTCAATACAGTTTGGCCAGTCTGCGTTGACTCAACCAACTTCCCCTGTCCCCATCCTCCCACCGCAGTCACCAGGGTGCCCACCCCTTCAGTCCAGTCAGTGAATGGCACCACTCTCTCCATCACCACTCAGAGCCCTCCATAATGTCTAGTCTGGCACTTCCTGGACAGCTCTATCCAGCCTCATGGCTCCAAAGAGTGTGCCTTTGCCCAGCCCTGTGGCCTTGAATGTCACACTTAGTACGCCTTGTCTCAAAACAAGCTCCCAAGCATACCCCGTTCAGATACTATGACCCCTGTACCAACATTGTGTGTGCGAAGCAGCCATGAGTGCTGAGCTCATCAAATCCGCCGTGGTGCCCCAGGGTGGCCTTCCTAGCAGTAGACAGCACAGCACAAGGATGCACCTGCTCCATCTGCAGATGACAGGTGTGCACAGGGACACCTGTGTCCCACACAACCTCGTTTTACACACCAACCTCATACATACATAACACACACACACACACACCATGCTTCTACCGCATACACCTACCTCACAGGCGCCCATCTTGTACACATATGTCACACACACCCCTACATCACACACACACACACACACACACACACACACCCCTACCTCATACACACACCTTGAATTCTTAACCACTTCACAATACACCTAACACACATACCCACTTCACATACACATCTCACACGTGCCTACTTCTCATACACTTACTCCACACATATGTCACACACCTACTTCATACACACCTCTCTCATATACATACTTACCTCTTATACACACGTCTCACACCCGCCCACCTCATAACTCACACATATATCACATACACTTCAAATATACACCTTTCTTGGCCCTCACATCACACACGCATGCGCACGTGTGCACGTGCGCGCGCGCGCACACGCGCGCACACACACACATACAGACCTCATACATACCTACCCATGTCCCTTCTACACAGACCTCATACCTACCCCTACCCACACCACATACGCTTAGCCTCACACACACACAATGCACACTTACCTACCTCGAGTGCACACCCATGCTTGACAGACGTGTGGCATCCCCAGCCACTTCTTTGTCTTGAAGGAAGCATACAGTGACCACACCAGCATCTGCCCTGTCAGGGCTGAGTGCTCCCGAGCCTCATGTGATCCCCAGACCTTCTCAGGCCAACAGCTGGCACTTCTTGGCCTTCGGCTGTTAACCAGTGATTCAAAAGCATCGAAACTGCCTTTTGTAAAAGTCAAGTTTGCCTCTAGGGAAGGGAATGGAAGCCAAGAGACTCGCTGGTGGTACCAGGTCCTCGAAGATCATGAGAGTTGCTGATGTTAAAGGCTGAGCCAGGGCTCAGAGCCACGCCTGCCGTTGGGAAGTCTGCTAAAGTGATTTCCTTTCTCTCTCTTTCTTTCCTTCCAGTTTGCAGCTTGATGATGGAAAAACTATGGGAAAGAAAAAAAGCTGCTGTTGAGATCCTCTGGTGTGGACTCCACAAGCAGGCGGGACAACATGGCGGGAGGAGGGCATACAGACAGGAGGTAAAGGAGGGAGTGGAGGAGTAGAGAGTAAATCAGTCCCTGATGGGGAAGAGATGGACCCACAGGCATCATTCTGTCTGCTCTTTGCAGCAGAGTGTCTGCCGGGAGCTGTGTGGGCACTCATGGGTAACACCTACCTCTTTCTACTCTGGGAAGACCCAAGGATTCATGGCGGTCTGTAGGGTGAGAAGAGGCCTTTAAATTCCCCCATGGCAGCCCTCTGAGTACCCTTTCTACTTCAAGTGGCTGGACCTAATCCACTAGTGGTGGGGCAGCCAGAAAGGAAACCCGACTGAGAGGAGAGTCCTAGCAGGAGGGTGAGAATCTCAGCAGGAGACCCTCAGCAAGAGGGTAGGGTGTTAGCCTTGGATTCTCAGCAGGAGGATAGATGATTTACCAAGGATTGCCTGCTGAAGGGGGTGGAGCCTGATGAGGGAGCCTCACCAGGAGGATAATGGCTTACTCCAGGGGACCTTCTGGGGAAGAGGGGCAGCAATACCCTTGCCTGGGGCGATCCTGGGCCTTTTCCCTGGTTACCTACTGAATCAAATGGCTTCTCTGACTTTGACATGAGCATCTTGTTACTCTGGAATGGCTTCTCCCCCTTAGCCCTTCATCCTTTAAAGAGATGCCCATGGGGAATGTCCACAGCAAAACTATCCCCGTGGACCAGTCTAGGTTCTGTGGGACAAGGAATATGGACTTGGAGGGGTTTGTAGGCAGCCATCACTCTCAAACCTTGGATTCTGACCATCAGGTCAAATTCTCAGCAGCCCATACCCTCACAAATAGCCAGGGGGCAGTTCCTTCATAAGGGGAATCCCCAGAGCTTCTGCTGTCAATGTCCATAAGAAAGGATAAGACTGGACCCTAACTTCCCTATTTAGTGGAATGCTTATTAAACCTCACTTTGAAAAGGTTCTCTGGTGCTAAAGAACCAGAGTAATCCTATTCCCATCAGAGCAGCAAGCCTCTGCTATGTGATTTCTGATGCCTGACCTGCAGTAGGTGGTAACACACAGGCCAGTCAGTCCTCAATAGCAAGCTGGGTGTGTAGTCGGTTCCCTCCCATACCTCTGCCACTACCATCAGACCATGCCCAGGCTAGTCTGAGGGAGGAGGAGAAGCCTGTGTGTGCAGCCATGTGAGTCACCAGCTAACCTGCTCTGAATGTGAACGAGCCCAGACAAGACCCCCAACAAATATAAGGATGTGTCACACATCCCGAGCTGGCTACCACAGACAGAGCCTCCAGCAGGAATGGACAGCTGCTTCCAAAGGAGGTGGGACTCATAGCTAGCTTTCACAAGGAGATGGCAAAACCAGATCTGGAGTAAGTACAGAAAGTTCCACATAGATTTCTGTAAGATTTTAAATAGTTTAATCCAACTGTTTATGTTACATGTTTACTCAAGAGTTACCACGTAGTCTTCACTAGGTTCCCTCTATGGTATCCCCAAACTGAAAAGTTACATTTGGTACAAACTAATGATCAAATGACACGGTTGGAACCCCCCAGTCCTTTACCAGTATCCTCCACTCCAAGTGTATTTCTCAAGTGTCCCTCAATTCCTCAAGCCTGGGACAGTTTCTTGGTCTCTGCAAGGTCTATGACCTTGATATTCTTGAAGAGCTCTCTCTGGGCAGACTCCTGAAAGCCCAAGTAGGCTGTCAGTGCCTCTCAGGGTTAGACTCGGGTATGAACTTGAAGAGGTGAGTGTCTTTCCCATCGCACTGGACATGGTGCAGAGGTCACCGTGTTAGACTCGGGTATGAACTTGAAGAGGTAAGTGTCTTTCCCATCGCACTGGACATGGTGCAGAGGTCACCGTGTTAGACTCGGGTATGAACTTGAAGAGGTAAGTGTCTTTCCCATCACACTGGACATGGTGCAGAGGTCACCATGAATTATTATTGTAACACCGGTCTTGGCCCTTTTGGGTGAGGTGGCACCCTCCCAGTTTCTCCTGCACAAGTCACTGTTTCTCTTCTCATTCTGCTGATGGGAAGTAGGTCATTAGGTCACATCCACATTAAGGGGAAGAATGCTAAAAATTTGGTAGGAAATACTATTAATACTGAAGCCAGGCAAATATCCTGCCTTTCTTGGAAAGTTCTACCCACTAACCCAAGCACTCACCTTGGGTCTTCACTACAATAGTGATCGAACAGAATAGACTTTAAAAAATTATTTATTTTGAGTATGTGAATACACCGTCATTCTCTTCAGACACACCAGAAGAAGGCATAGGATCCCATTACAGATGGTTGCGAGCCACCATGTGGTTGCTGGGAATTGAACTCAGGACCTCTGGAAGAGCAGTCAGTGCTTTTAACCACTGAACCATCTCTCCAGCCCTAGAATAGACTAGGGCTTTACCCCTTTTAATGTAGTAATTCAAATTTTATTGTCATTAAGATTCTCTTTCTCAGTTTCTGTTGCTGTGATGAAACACTATGACCTAAAAGCAAGAAGGGGAGGAAAGGGTTTATACGGCTTACACTTCCAGATCATAGTTCATTATTGAAGAAGTCAGGGCAGGAACTCAAGCAGGTCAGGAGCCTGGAGGCAGGAGCTGATGCAGAGGCCATGGAGGGGGGCTGCTTACTGGCTTGCTTCCCCTGGCTTGCTCAGCTTGCTTTCTTTTTTTTTTTTTTTTTTGGTTTTTCGAGACAGGGTTTCTCTGTATAGCCTTGGCTGTCCTGGAACTCACTTTGTAGACCAGGCTGGCCTCGAACTCAGAAATCCGCCTGCCTCTGCCTCCCGAGTGCTGGGATTAAAGGCGTGCGCCACCACGCCCGGCTTTCAGCTTGCTTTCTTATAGAACCCAGGACTACCAGCCCAAGATGGTACCACCCACAGTGGGATAGACCCTCCCCCATCAATCACTAATTAAGAAAATGCCTTACAGATGGATCTTATGGGGCATTTTCTTAATTGAGGTCCCCTCCTATCAGATGACTCAAGTAGACATAAAACTAGCCAGCATGTTGCCTTCAAAGCTCATGGGTTTGGGTGGGTCCTGGGTAAATTTTGTAGGCATCAAGTATCAGAATGAGGGCATAGGGCATCTATCGTTCTACCCACAACAGGAACAGATTAGAATCCAAAGTTCCTGGCATTGTCAGACAAGAAAGTGGTAATTCTTAAAAGTTAGCCTCTTAAAAGTCAAGGGAAGCCTGTCATGCCTAAGCAACTGTTAATAGAACAATGAGAGGCAGTTAGCAAGCAAACTGTGTGGGAATGTGGAATAATGACAAAGCTGGAAAAAAAAAACTTTAAAGAGGATCATACAAGAAAGGAAGGAGAACTGGGAGACAAGAAACCAGCAGTTGCCCCGATGCTGGGAATTACATCAGACAAATGATACAGTATACATCAAAGATTGACGGCTGGAGTTTCAAACAGGAAACAAAAGTGAATGCCAACATTCAGAAAGGAGGAAATGGCAGGGATGTAAAGGTACGCCTGATGCTGTGTGTGTGTGTGTGTGTGTGTGTGTGTGTGTGTGCGCGGTTGCTAGGCAACGTGTAAGCCATCACAGTGGCCAGTTGGCTGAAGGGGTGGTGAGTAGATTGAACATCTGTAGGGAGACTATGAACCTGAGCATTATCTGCTTTTCCAGCTGGACCACTCTGAAGGCAAAGGGTGAAACAAAAAGTTTACAATGTAACAGAGGAACCTGCCTGATGTTCAGTGGACAGAGGAACCTGTGCAATCCGCAGACCCACACAGCAGAGAGAGAGAACAGACTCCTGAACTTATCAGACCTCCACATTTGTGTCATGGCATGTGCACGTGTGCATGTGTGGTTCCCTTCCCCCACCTGCTTGAACCTGCTTGCTCAAGGGTGGAGCTTCCTGCTTATTCGTCCTGCCACGCCCACTGCTGGACCCTGCCTCTTTGCTGCTTGGAGGCACACACGTGTTCGTCCTGCTACTGGACCCCAAGATTGTTTGGTGGGAAATCGGGTTCCCTCCCCCTTCCTTTATAACTGAGTGTCTGGAAATAGTAAAACTGAGCTTTGATCAGAATACTGTCTTAGCTACATTTCTTTCTCTCGCCGCCTAGCCCCTCTTCTCTTCCAGGTTTCCAAAATGCCTTTCCAGGCTAGAACCCAGGCTGTGATCTGCTGGCCGGACACAACATGCATGTACACACCTACATACACAATTCATGAATGTAAACAATTTTCCCCCTTCCCTTCTCCCGCTTGCTCCTGTCCCCCACCCCCGCTGCTCCATCCAGGCTCTGCTTCCCACCCTGCAAATGTAAACAATTTTTTAATGAGACAAACAAGAGGTATAAGCATGACCTCCTCATCAGACCTGGAGCAGTGCACATCAGACCATGTGAAATACAAGGACCTGGGGAGAGGCAGCTCAGTGTGTGGGACTAGTGTGCATGACCCCTTGGGTTCCATCCCAGAATCCCAGGGGGAAAGATAATAGCTTTTGTCACTAAGGTCTCTAACAAGAAGATGAAAAACGGGAGAGATGGGGTGCAGGCCATTTCCAGAACAGACAGATGCTTTGTGTAAAATGCACGGAGATTGTTCCATCAATAACGTACAGACCCAAGATGCAGGCTTAGCTTGTCAGGACCCTGGAAAGGCTCAAGCTTACTGATCCCTCCATCCTCAGCAACCCCCAAAATGCAAATTAAACCACAAGGTATCTGCTGGCAGCAAGGCTAAAGGGAAAATCCTGATTCCAAGTGTTAGAAAGATGTAAGGACCTGGGGCCCTTGCACGCTGCTGACCGACAGCAGAATCATTCACAGCCGCAACAGTCACACTGACTGTAAACACCTTGACACAGAACAAGAGGGTGGGCTCTGAATGTCTCAAAGTGGCCTGGGCTTAGCAGCCAAGCAGAAAAATGCCTGTGTAGCAGTATGGTAACATCTCCACATGCTTCTGGATACAAACAAGTGATCCAGGGTGCCTGAAGAGGTTCTACTTCTCTTTTGTCCTCTCTCTCTCTCTCTCTCTCTCTCTCTCTCTCTCTCTCTCTCTCTCTCTCTCTCTCTCTGTGTGTGTGTGTGTGTTCCTTTCCACCTCTCTGTCTGTTTCTGTTTCTGTGGTCTCTCCCCAACCTTTCTGTGTATGTGTCTGTCTGTTTCTCTCCATCTCTCTCTGACTTTCTTTTTTTTTTTTTTTTAAAGACTCAGGGACACAGGGAGACAAGGGGGTAAGGAGTGCTGGGAAATTGAGAGCGTAGTTTACTAGTACAATATAAGCTGATTTCTTTTTTTTTTTTTTAAAGATTTATTTATTTATTATATGTAAGTACACTGTAGCTGTCTTCAGACACTCCAGAAGAGGGTACCAGATCTCGTTACGGATGGTTGTTAGCCACCATGTGGTTGCTGGGATTTGAACTCTGGACCTTCGGAAGAGCAGTCGGGTGCTCTTACCCACTGAGCCATCTCACCAGCCCTCTCTCTGACTTTCTGTCTCTATCTGCCTCTCTCTCTTTTTCTCTCTCTTTCTCTCCCTCTCCCTCTCTCTCTTTCCTCCTCTCTCTGCCTCTTTCTCTTTTTCTCCTTCCCTCCCTCAATGTCTTTTTTTAAAATTATTTTTAATATGCATATGCGTATGCATTATGGGTTATGGACATTTGAGTGCAGGGATCTACCGAGGCCAGAGGCATTGGAATCCCCTGGAGTTGGACTTACAGATAGCTGGGAGCAGCTTCCCATGGGTGCTGGGAGATGAAACAGCAAGTGCTCTTAACCACTGAGCCATTTCTCCAGCCCCACTTTCTGTTATTGTCTTTCTGTTTCTCTTTGTCTTTTTCTGATTCTCTCCATGTTTCTGTGTCTCTGTCTCTATTTCTCTTCTCTCTCTCTCGTCTCTCTCTCATTCTCTGTGTCTCTCTATCACTGTCTCTACCTCTGCCTTCATGTTTCTATGTTTCTGTCTCTTTGTCTCTGATGCAAGTGTGGCAGGTCTTGTGTTACATGTCTTACACTACAACTCAATACTGGACAAAAACGACTTACAGGGAGATTATTTAGCTCATGGTCTCAGAGGTTTCATCTATGGTCACTCAGTCCCCTTGTGCTTGGGCAAAGCATTATGGGAGTGAGAGTGTGTGGTGGCCATTGCTCACCTTATGGTAGGCAAGTAACAGGGACAGCAGGTGCCAGGGACTTACATCCTAAAGCATACCACCTCCTAATGTCTCCATTCCAAATAGCATCACCACCTGGAATGAGCCTGAGCCTGGGGTGCAGGGGGTGGATATTTGAGATTCAAACTACGACCAGAAAGAAAGCTGTTTTCTTTTTCTCACCCTAGGCCCTACCACTTGGTCTGGCCCTGCTCCAGCTTGACAATAGCAAGGTAGGTATATACCGTGTCACCTGCACAAGCCAGTCCACACAAAGCTTGTCACACAGCAGGAGCTGGGTCAGCATTTATAGAGTGAATTAAGGAAGGGGGGTGGAGCCAGAGCTTGGGCCACTTTTGCTGCTGGCTGCTGAGAGACTCTCTGGGACCCTGCTGAGTCATAGCTTCCTCTGGCTTGGATTTATTTTTAATTGTATGTTCCGAACAGATGGAAATTTCTTGGCTGTTGCAAGTGAAACTCTGGATATTTGGGAAATAGATCCAGAAGGAAGTGGCTGGGGTATGAGTCACACAGCCATCTGAACCCTGATGTGGTAAACCTCCTGCTCAGCTGCAGAGAAGCCTCAGGGCTAAAGCCTAGCAGTGCTGAGGGCTGGGGCAGGAGGGGCCGGGTGTACAGAGTCAATGGCCGCACCTGGCTTTGTCTCTCCCATGTAGAACCTGTGGCATTGGCAGTCACCACGATGGGCTGACACAGTTACCCACCCATGTGTGCTTTAATCAATTAGATGATCCACAGGCACCCATTCCAGGGAGAAGCCAGCCAACTGTCATACAGAGGCAGGTCAGGGAAGTCTGAAGGGACAGAGAGGTGACCAGCTGTGCTCTAACCAGGAGATATGTGCAAAAGCTGGGTAGGGGGGTTCGAAGTTAGGAGTAGAACTGCCTGAGAGCAAAGAGGGCTGCTTAAGGAAGAAGTCGGTGCCAGGTGTGGAGGTGCATACTTGTAACCCTAGCACTGTGGAGGCTGAGGCAGAGGCAGGAGGATCACTCTAACCTTGGCAAGAGAGTGAGCCTTGTCTGAGACAATAAAGGAAATCGGGGATTCCAGGCTATGATAATCTTCTAGAGGTGCAAGTGGGTTACAACTTGCTCTGGCCTCAGAGCAGTGTCCTTAACAACAGTGACCGTAAAAGCTGGGACACAGGGGACCCCACGACTGATGGCAACTCCTTACTGTGAGACAGGAGAGGGAGGGCCAATGTGCCACACACCTGTGGATAACTAGGTTTCCTTTTCCTCTGGTGCAGGGAAAGGCAGCATGTTTGCATGCATACACACACACACACACACACACACATATCCACACAAACACACACACAAACACACACATTACACACAAACACACACAAATATCCACATAAACAAACACACACATACACACACACACATATCCACACACACACATATCCACACACACACACATATCCACACAAACACACACACACATATCCACACACACATACTCACACACATACATATCCACACAAACACACACACAAACACACACATTACACACAAACACACACACACATACACACATTACACACAAACACACACACACAAACACACACACAAGTACTCACATGGGAGGGGCAAGACCACCTTCAGTGGGGTGAGGTAACAACGGAGAAGAAAAAAACTTCTGTATTCAGCATCCTG
The DNA here is from genome assembly GCF_978045245.1 of Mus caroli. Taxonomy (NCBI): domain Eukaryota; kingdom Metazoa; phylum Chordata; class Mammalia; order Rodentia; family Muridae; genus Mus; species Mus caroli. The sequence continues at coordinate 75,519,651 of NW_028227264.1, forward strand.
ACAAGCTCTGGGGGCTGCAGCAAAGGCCATTTTTTTCCATCACTTAGATACAATCTCGAGATAGATTCCTAGAGTTTAGAGCCTACTGGAACCTCGGAGCAGGCCTTTCCTCCTCCCTGAGGGCAGAGGCCTGCACTCTACTAGCTTGTAGTAATTGATTGATTGATTGATTGATTGATTGATTGATTGATGAGACAGGATTTCTCTGTATAGCCCTGGCTGTCCTGGAACTCACTCTGTAGACCAGGCTGACCTCGAACTCAGAGATCCACCTGCCTCTGCCTCCCAAGTGCTGGGATTAAAGGCGTGCGCCACCACTGCCCAGCAGCTTGTATCTTTTTATCCCACAGGGTTTCACCTGCATGCAAACACCAGAGTTCTATGCCTGTGGTCTTCTCTGGGTGTTTTTTGATCATTTGAACTTGGCTGCTATTCTAAAGGGTGCAGAGAAGGATCTATGACAGTTGTATTTTCAGTTTTGGAGGAATGAGTTTATGTAAGCAAGGTAAAGTCAAAGAATAGAGTGAGAGGGAGAGAGAGTATACAAAAATCATCAAACTTGACACTCAAAACAGCAAAAAAAAAAATTAAAACAGCAAAAAATGGAAGACTGGATCCCCATGAAGACAGACAGCTGGGGTGTCCCATTCCCCATTCCCCCAGCCCCACCCCCATGGTCCAAGCAGAACAGAGTCCTCTCAGTGGGGCCTCCAAGTAAAATAACAAATAGCAACTGACAGAGATGACATCACTGGATTGGATATTCACAGCATCCTGCAGAAACTGACTGGGGAAGTCGGAGCACCGGCTGGAGTTCCCGATTGAGCTTTCTCCTCCCCGTGGCCGAGCTTCCCACGGCTGACCCTCCAGCTTCTCTTTTCCACTGTCGGCGCATTTATTGCCCTGGGATAAACAATGGTCACCTTGGTTGGAAATGGTTGACTTCTAGCTGTGCTCCAGGGCACCGTGTTTTGCTCTTGGTCTGTTTCACTGTTCTCTCTACACCACAGCATGTGGAGCCATCTCCAGACATGGGACCTTGGAGGGTACTTTGGGACAAACATGCTTAGGTGTAAAATGGGGATGAGGGGGCATCTTCAGAGCCAGCTTCTCAGTGAGCCCAAGCAGCATGTGGCAATTTACTAATATAATGTAGATCACATCTTTAAGCTGGGTGTCCGTGACAGAGGGCTACCCTGCACCCGCTTTTGTTTCTCTCCTTCACTCTTTGGGCCTCCTGGGTCAAGGCTCAGCCAGAGAGATCTACTGCGATCAGATCAGCTTTCACACAGGAGACTCAGGCATACACTCAGTGCAAGACTGATTGGTCTTGTACGCTCCTTCCTGCTTCCTGAGGTTGCTCCCTCCAGCTGAGGGCCATTACAGCCCCCACAGGCCCTCCAGTGGGCTTCCAATTGGGGAGGAAAGTTCATGCAGAGCAGAGAGCAGGAGAAAGGCCAGGCCCACTCTGCCCTGATCCTCTGTGTACCTCACCGGCCTCTGTTGGGCCAGTGGAGGATCATGTGGGTGGGGAAGGTCAGAGGTGCTAGCTTGGGGATCAGGAGGCTGGAAGCAAGGTTAGAGGCAGCTGGCGGCACTCCAGGCTCAGAGGAGGGTCAGTGGGGCCTGGGAACAGAGTGGCCCTTGTGGGGGTGACTCAGACCCAGCTTGTGGGGGAAGGACACAGCTAGGCCCTTCTGCAACTGGCTTGTAGGGATGGGCAAGAAGGTCTAGGAGCCTAACAACCAGCCCGACTCCCTGCCCACACCCCAGTTCTGTGGAACCCCTTGACCATCCCAGACATCTGCAAAATGCTCCAAAGGCTTTGCTATTGTAACACTTCCAGCTGAGCACAGCCAAGGTGCTTTCAAGGCCAAGCCAAGTGCATCATATCCCAGCTACTCCTCCCAGACATACATGCTTTGTGTGTGCATATATGAGTGCGCATGTCCTCATGTGTGCACATGTTATGTGACAACATATGTGCGTGTGTGTGTGTGAGGTGTGTGCCCATGTGTGCGTGTGTGTATGTGAGGTGTGTGCCCATGTGTGCGTTGTGAATGATGTGTTTATAAAAAGATAGAGATGTATAAGATATGTTCTATGGGGATGTGGTGAGGTATGGGGGAAGGGGATGTCTCAATGGGCCCATGCCAAGGCATCCCTTCCCATTGAGGGACCAGCCACATGATGCTATAGTAAAGAATAGAGTTTATTCAGGGCATGGGGAGGGTAGTTAAGAGGGTAGTAGAGGCAGAGAAAGGCCGAGAGAGACCGAGAGAGAGAGAGAGAGAGAGAGAGAGAGAGAGAGAGAGAGAGGAGAGACGAGACGAGACGAGAAGAGAAGAGAAGAGAAGAGACGAGACGAGAAGAGAAGAGAAGAGAAGAGAAGAGAAGAGAAGAGAAGAGACGAGACGAGACGAGACGAGACGAGAAGAGAAGAGAAGAGAAGAGACGAGACGAGACGAGACGAGACGAGAAGAGAAGAGAAGAGAAGAGAAGAGAAGAGAAGAGAAGAGAAGAGAAGAGAAGAGAAGAGAAAAGTAGAGGCTAACGATGGCCATGAGCACATGGAGAGAGGGGGAAGGGAAGGGGGAAGGGAAGAGTCCAAGAGGGCAAGAGAGAAGCAAGAAGGAAGCAAGAGTAAGAGAGAGAGAGGAGGGGGCAAGCAGCCCTTTTATAGTGGACCAGGCCTACCTGGCTGTTGCCAGGTAACTGTGGGGTGGAGTTCAGACAGAATGCTAACAGTGAATATATGCATGTGTGGAGACTTGCCCCTCAGTTGGTTCCCAGGTCAGGTTGTGAGTAGCTGTTCTGTTCTGGAGACTCTTCCTTATCTACCCTGTAGGACACTTTCTAGGACTGTTATCTGTGATCTTGGCTGAGGCCAAAGGAAGGAAGGTGACCTGAAGGAAGGGCATGGCTGAGGCTGTGTGGCTGTGTCACTTGTGTGGCTTGACTAGGGAACAAATGTCCCCGGGTCTGGTTTACAGTAGAAGACAGCTAGTCTAAACTGTTCAGCTGCCCTATGGCTGTCAGGAAAGTACAAGCTTGTGCTCTTGGAGATGAGAGAACCCAGGGCGGAGTCATTCCCTTGGCTCCCATGATCTGCCCTGGACAAGTATGTACGTGTGTGCCAAGGTGTGTATGTGAGGAGTATGCCAGAAGGCAGGGATAGAGCCACACAGTCTAGTCCTTCAGAGGAGGGAGAAGGTATCACTGTCCCCACATCCTGGGACCCTAACCCTCACTATGGCCTTGCCCATCAGGGACACACAACCAATACAATGCCTGTCTTTGCCAAGGTTGGTGTCCCTTCCTAGAAAGGAATAGGCACCTGGCTGAGGGATGTGCTGATCTGGACACGAAGCAAGATCAGCACAAGACTTCTCACAAATTTCCAGACAATAGCCCAGGCAGGAACCACACCCAGTGCTCAGGCTGGGAGAAGAAACTACCACACCCCCGAGGGGTACCTTGACCCCACCTTCTTCAGCTACTGTCTCTCCGTGGCTCATAAAGAATATCTGATCTATAATAGAGTCTGCTCTTGACCCAGAAAGCTTCGGCAGGAAGATGAGGGAGGAGCGTCATCTCGGAAGGCCCCTGAAGGTCTCACAGGAACATGACTCAGGCCGTGACTGCACGCCAGCACCTCGGGAGGCCCACAGCTTGCTGACTCAGGCTCTCTCCACCCAGGCTCTGATTTCCAGGGCCTCGAGGAAGACTTCCCGAGGGTAAGATCGGCAGGGCCCACCAGCCTTGGCCATGTGCCTGCGTCTGGAGAGAACAGAGAGATGCTGAGAGGAAAATCAGGGAGTTTCTCAAATCTTTCTTAGGAGACAAAGCTCCTCACAGGAAGTCAGACAAGCAAGGAAGCAGAGCCTTCTCCCCTCCAGCTGACTGAGAAGGCTGAGCATGGCTTGGCCTGCATTTCCATTAGCAAACAAGGACACAGGGGCTTCCCTGAAACACATCATCATCCCAGAGCAGGAACAAAGGACTGCCCCCGGATAGAGAGAAGACCTTCTAGGTCCATAGACAAATGGCTGTTTATAAAGGTAAAAGGGGAAACCCTGTGTTAGGATGAGGTGTTTAATTTTAATTGGACATGTTACTTAGGTGAGTTAAAGAGGACTTTTGATCGCTGGACTTCAGTACTTTGATAGCTGGACCTTGGTGGTCAGCCTCAGGAGGAGGAAGTGGCCAAATGAGGGAACAGACCTTGGAGGCTGGCTTTAGGAATGTTATTTGATGGTTTTTAGCAAGGCAGAGGGGGATGGGGGAAGCTGCCAGAGCCATGCTTGCCATACTTTGGCTTTGAGACAGAACTGGGGTTAGGTGGCACCCTCTTCACTGGCCCTTGGTTCTGAGCCCTCTCCCAAGATGCCTGGCCCCTCAGAATGTCTTCTTCATGGCTGCTCCTAATAACTAGGACTTCCTATGTATGCTCAGGCTGGCTAGAGTCCCTTCAGTACTCCTCCATCCCTACTAGGTGATACCTGCCAAGACTGGGCCTGCCATGCCCAGGGTATAGACCAGGACTTCAGTGGTCTTTCTTCTCCTGTAGAAGAAAGTCCTTATCCTGTTCCTGGGTATCTTTGAGGGGTGTCACTTTTGAAGGTAGACCAGATGGCCATGCCCCACCAGGATCTTCTATCAGGCATTGCCATTATGTGGGGCTGCAAGCAGAAGTTCTAAGTATTGGGAGCAGCTATGAAGAAGACACACGGAGGGCCAGGCATCTTGGGGTGTGGAACCAAGGGCCAGTGAGGAGGTTGCCACCTAACCCTGGTTCCATCTTCAAAGCTAAAGGAGTCAATACCTTTTCACTGTCCCCTTAGTCTCAAGAAGCCAAAAGAGCCTGGCTAGATTCTGAGGCCAGGAACATTCAGGGGTCTCCCACTCTAACCAACAGAGATGCTAGGAATGCATCCATCCCTCAGAGGGGCAGTGGCTTGGAGTTTCCATGGCAACCAGTCTCACCACACATGCACTCCACACTCCCACACACTATTAAAGGAGTAAGACACAGCTCTGCTTGGGCTCCAGTTAGGGGCCAAGGGGAGATTCTAAGGTGAGGGACAGTTGGTGGTGATGATTATAGATGCCAGTGCTGTGCTTTCTGTCAAATCACATATGCAGGGACGCTCTGAGAGAGGTACCTGTGATCCTCAACCTGAATCCTGTAGGGCTGCCATCTCATGGAGAGGCCAAGGCAGAGAAAAGACTCCCATGCCTTGTTCACCTCTTTCCCGGACCTTCTAAATCTCACCAAGGGTGTCCTTGCAGTCAGCGTGCTGGCTACAAGAACTTCTCAGTATGACCTGGGTGACTATCATGTGACCTGCACTGAGCCTTCTTGGTCAAATTCCTCTAGGGTAACCAGGACACTAAAAGCCAGTGAGGTGCAGGGAAGCAAGGACTAGACCCCCCCCCCTCCCCCCCCCCACACACACACAAAAGTCGCACATGGTATTGTCCTAACACTTGGTCTCATGAACACTGGCTGTAGCTCCTTGGAGTCCTCTGTGGCAGAAGGCTCAGAATAAATTTTCTGACTTGGCCTTTGCTGGGGACAGGTAGGGACAAACTTGCCTGAGCACACAGATGGCCTGTCTCTTCACAAGAGGAATTCTGTCTACCAGGAAGATAGGGACCATGGGCAGATCTTGAACTGTGGGGTCCCAGTTGGTGATGTTGGTCTCCTCTTCTCTTTGTAAATGATTGCTTTTTCTTTTATGTGCATTGGTGTTTTGCCAGCATGTCTGCCTGTTCTGTGTGAGGGTGTCCGATCCCCTGGAACTGCGGTTACAGAGAGTAGTGAGCTGCCAGATGCTAGGAACTGAACATGGATGGGTTCAACTCCATCCCCACACTGGTCTCTTAATTACCACTAATTTTTTTTTGTTTCTTTGTTTTTGTTCCAGCAGACCAGCATGGACTATTCCAGTAAAACAAAGGTTTTATTGGTTCTGGTCTCGTTAATCAGCAGATTTTTCAGCCCCCAACTAACTAGAACCAAAGATTCTCAACTCAAAATAGCACATGTCCTCGAGAGAGTCATTAAGTGGCTCTCAAGCTGTCCTTTAGAACTTCTCAAGCCAGGCAGGCCTCCGTCGCCTGCCCTGCTCTGCACATTCTTATCTCCCAAGCTCCACAGAAGAGCTCATCATACTTTGAACCCTCAATGACTTTTCTGGACCAAAGTTCACCAAAGCCCTTCCATGATCATCACAAAACAACACAGTCAGGTCTGTGACAGCAACACCCCATGATCCCGGTACCTTAGGGTTACTATGGCTGTGTTGAAAAACCAATCCCAAAAGTAACTTGGGGAAGAAAGGATTATTTCACTCACAGTTCCATATAACAGTTCATCACTGATGGAAGTCTGGACAGGAACTCACGGAGGGCAGGAACCTGGAGGCAGCAACTCATGCAGAGCCTGTGGAGGAGTGCTGCTTACTGGCTGGCTCCCCGTGGTTTGCTCAGCCTACTTCTTATAGAACCCAGGGCCACCAGCCCAGGGATGGCTCCTTCCACAATGGGCTGAGCCCTCTCCCATCAAGCACTAACTAAGAAAATGTCCTACAGGTTTGCCTACAGCTGGATCTTATGGGGGTATTTTCTTAGCTAAGGCTTCCTCTTCTGTGATGACTCTAGCTTGTGTCAAGTTAACGTAAATGTAACCAGCACAAAGGAGTCTCAGGTTCCATAGGTCTCTATGAGAGTCCTGGGATCTTAAGAAAGGATGTCCTTGGCCATCTTCTCTGTCTATCTGAAGCAGGTCTCTTTTCACACTTCCCTACCCAGGTGTGTTGACACCCCAGATTGAAGGCTCAGATACCATAGTACCCTGTTATACCCAGCATGCCTCCTGTTTGTGACAGGCTTCTGTCTGCTGGCTTGTGAATCAGACCTCTAGTGCCCAGACAAAGCTTATTGTGGGGCCTCTAGGTCCCCCGAGTAATATGTGACAAGTGTCAGTGACAGTCACCATAAGAAGAAAGAGAAACGGTGTGGGCTGAGGCACCCGAGTGGTCATCCAGAAAGCATCATTAACAGAAAGACCAAAAGCCAAAAGCCAAAAGCCAAAAATTCTGCGTCATAAAGAACATCTGATTAGGAAGAGAGCCCTGGCCCCCCTTCTTCACGAGAGGGAGCTAAGGTCAGCTTTGAAAATATGCAGCCTCAGCACATTGCCGGCAAACAGCTCCCTCCATGAACTTGGTCTCAAGGCCTCTTTGCTGTGATTGTGAACATATGGCTACTTCCCTTAGAAGGAAATGGTTGTTTCTTATTCAACCTACTACACCCGCCCCCCCCACCCCCCGCTACTGCTTTGTTTTAAAATAACTTAAAACGAAAAAGAAAATTAAAGTTACAGAAACAAAAAGGGGCCATTCTGAAGCCTCATATATATAGTTATATATGCAAGCACATATATATAATCATATAATATGTGTAGGATTCATTTTGCCACCATTGTGCATTATATTCTTTTTCAGTAGTTAATGAAGCTGGCATTCTTGAGCTAAGCGACTCCTGGGGTCTTTTCTATGTTCTCATTCTCTTACACTTTATGAAGCATTTTGTGTTCGTGTTCAGGTGCTGGGTTACCTCTTGTTTTCTCCTCTGTTGACACCTAATTCAGACGTGGCATCAGGGTCATGTCAGCCCCCTAGTGAAGTGGAGGCTCTGAGCATCCTAAGACTGTGATGGCAGAGACTCAGGCAGGGACTTCAGTAACCGACCAATACATATTGCCACATCCTCCGAAAGACTGAGAGCAAGCTGTCACAGATTGTCTTCCTCCTGAGCCTTTTCTCCTGTGGGTCTGTGTCCCGAGCTATCGTTCTTGCCGGCAAGAACACACTCGGACAACCAGATTCTTCTGCAGCAAGCTTTATTGCTTCTTCAGGAGGGAAGACCCAGAACCCGGAAAATGGTGCTGCTTATATAGCCCTCAGTGTGGCATGTCAGCACCTGATTTGTTGCTCGCCCATCACCTCATTACTACGCCCCGATATGGGCAGTGACTAGGTGTGAGTTCACTCTCACACCTGCGTACAAGGCTTGTTTACTAGTTAGGCATAATGGCGATTGCTAGCGGCACGACTCTCCACAGGTCTGTGTTCTGATACCTTCTTATAGGGACATTGACGTATTGGATTCAAGGTCTACCACGATGATATCACTTTATCTAAATCACTTCTAGAGCCTCATCCCTAAATCAGTGTATCAACCTTGTGTGTGTGTGTGCATGTGGATTCCTGTGTGATGTATGTATATATATACCTGTGTAATAGTTGGGTATGTGCACATATGTGTGCCTATGTGATAGTTGGTTATGTGTGCCTGTGTGATATCAGGTGTGTGTGCATGTGTGTGTATTGTGATGTCAGGTGTGTGTATATGTATGATGTCAGATGTGTGTGCATGTGTGTGTATGTGTGATGTCAGGTGTGTGTGCATGTGTGATGTTGGGTGTGTGTACATGTGTGTTCCCATGTAGCAGTTGAGTGTGTATGCATGTTGGGTGTGTGTGCATGTGTGTACATGTCTGTGCCCATGTAACAGTTGAGTGTGTATGCATGCACACACATGCACTGATGTATCAGTGTGTTGGCTCCACCCTGGTAAGGTACCATAAGCAGGTTTGCACAACACACATTCTGCATCTGAGCTTCTCAGGTCAGAAACCCGGAAGGAGGATGCGAACAGGCTGACCCCTCTGCACTGAGAGGGAAGGGTTGGAGCAGGCTCTGCTGCCTTTTCTGCTGCCCACTTCTCCAATTGCCTGCCATCTTGCTGCTTCATAGGACACCTGGCCTCTGCTTCCACTTTCATATGTCATTTTTCCTGTGTGACTTCCTGTGTCGGTATCTTCTCTTCGCATAAGGACATAGTCTCGTGCAAGGCGCCAATCCAGAGTCTTCATTTGAAGCAGACTACATCTGGAAAGACCCCATCTCCTGGGGAGGTCACATTCACAGTTGCAGAGTCGTGACTCCAGCCTAGCATACTGCCCAACCCACAACAGCACTAACGTGTGTGCATGTTTTCACCTGTACCTGTACACACAAGCATATGTGCATGTATCCTGTGTGTGCATGCTTAGTATGTGTGCATGCTTGGTGTGTGTGCATGCTTTTACCTGTACACGTACACACAAGCATGTGTGTAGCTATCATGTGTGTACATGCTTGGTATATGTGCATTTGTGTCATGTGTGGTATATTTGTGCCTGTGTGTATGTGTGTATGCTCTGTGTGTGTGTGTGTGTGTGTGTGTGTGTGTGTATTACATCACTCAGCATAGCAGGCAATAGTGACGACTAACAGATGAAGCAATGGAGCTTCATCCAATATAAGGACAGGACCTCAAGTGTCAGGAAGCCTGGCAGTTACCTCCCCTATGAGTGTGACTGACATATAGATATGGAGGCACCTGAGCCAAGTGTTACCCACGGCAGCCCTCTAACCAGCTGTGGGATGAGTCAAGGGGTGAGGGCTATGTGAACCTGGGCTGAGGGAGGCCATGGGCCATGAGAGGCAGGCAAGAGAACTGTTGGGGCAGGGAGAGCTAGGGGTAGAGCACACTGGACTCAACAGCCCAGTCTCTGAGAGCAGTGAGCATTAGCAGAGTGTGGGTGTTGGAGACGACCAGTTGTCCCATCTGCAGCTGGGCTGAGAGAAGTCCTTCCTCTGTGAAGCCCCTTGAGGCACAGACCTCTGGCTTTTCATCTCTCAAGCACCCTCCACACAGCCTGCTTTGATCAGGCCCCGGCATCCTGGCATCTCACCCCGCAGGCCTGCAGCTCCCCAGCAGCTGGAGCTGAGCTGGAGAAAGGGCTCTGGGCTGTGGCACAGTCTGAGCACAAGTGGCTGCTCTTGGGGCTAGCCCATGGACTCCAGCCAGCCCGAGGCATGAAGTAGGTCCCAGGTGCCAGCACTCAGCAGGGTGTGCAGCCTCCTAATGTATGGAAAGAGGTCATGTTGAGGCTGCGCTGTCAGACTTTCCAGGAACGGGCTCCATCCATTATCTGTGTGGGAGGAAGGAAGTGGTCCTGGGAGGGGCAGATAAGCCCTCTGCCCCACAGGAAGGGTGAATATTCCAATCGCCCAGGCCTCTCTTTCCCCAGAATCTGTGGGCAAAGGTTAAGGCTCTGGGAGACCCACCTATTAGGGCCACACATAGACAGATACACTTCCCGAACAAGGGCCTCTCACTTAGAATTTGCAGGGAAGCAGATAGAGGTACCCATCCTAGACCTTCGAGGCATGGGCAGCTCGGTAGGTACTCACAGGCTGGCACACACTGATGCACTCTGACACTCTGGCCACTTAGCATCCAGCACTTTTATGGATCTCTATGGTGCTCCCATCCCTGCTGGACCTCAGGTGTCCTGAGGCTCCTTGCTGGCCTCTCCTGGGTCTTCTCTTTGCAGAGTCCTGGCTTTTGTGTCTGTTGCCTGTCCTGAACACATGCTTCTTCTCATGTTGGGCTCTGAACGTGAAGTGCCACCACTCCAGAGCCACCAAGTCAGAACTTGGGAGGAGTGGGTCTCCTCTCTTTCTAGGCCCTGGTTCATTTCTGGTCCACTGTGATCCTAGGCTCCAAGGGCTTCGGCTTCCCAGCCTGCTTCTTGGTGTCTCCACATCAGATAAAAGCCTTCCCTTAAATTCCATGTCATTTTAGAGCAGTTATCTTCTAATTCATCACCAGGCAAATTATCCTAGCCTGATATCTCTATAGATTAGACAGGACTGAAGAATAAAAGCCTGTCCAGGCTTCTCTAGGACCTGAGGAGAGGCTTGGGCAGCCTTCTTGCCCCCAGGATCTGGGTCAGGGGAATTCTAGTCTAGGGTCTCCTTGGAGAGCTCAGGAGATGTGATGGAAGCCTCAGGCCAGACTGGGGTTAGCAGGGGTCCATTGCTAAAAACAGTGAGTTCTGGAGCAAGCTGGACCCAACACTTGAGCAGTCTAGATAGATGCACACACTTGTATGTGTGTATGTAAAGACATATGCCACAGACAGACATAGCATGCATGTAAACATGCACATGTGTATATACGTGCAAGCTCATGTATGTTCATGCTACAACTCATGTGTATTCACTCACGCATGTTGTATGTGTGTATGTGATAAGACTCTGTGTGTGTGTGTGTGTGTGTGTGTGTATGTGCGCGCGCATGTGCATGTATGCGTCTGTTTGGCTTGAGCACACATCCGTAGTATGTACCTGTGGATATGTGTATGTATGTACACACGTATTTTCAAGTTCAGGAGCCACACCCTTGAATAGTGTAGAAATGAACAGAAGCGATTTCCAGAGCTTTGCCCACAGTTGGTTATCTGAAACTTTGGAAGAACAAAGCTGACCATATCTCTCTTCCTGGGCTCTCAAGTTCCCAAGAGGCTCATTAAGGAAGATGGATGAATCTTGGCAACTGGATGGCCTCTGGAATCATATGTATGTTAGTGTGCAACACACACATGCATGGAGGGGGAAGCACAGCCTGTGGAGTTCATTCCTGACAGCTTCATGAAGCTTGCTTCCTGGGAATGACTGGGAATAACAAGATAACAAGGCAGGAGTGTGGACTGTGGACAGATGTCCTTGCAGAGATCCACTGGGCCCTCGGCTGAAGGCAGAGCCCAGTCCTCCTCCTAGCACAGGGCTGAGGCTCTCCCAGAGGCCTTTGGATTCCTACCCTGGCCTCACAAGCTGGTCACAGGGTTGTGAGCTTAAGGCCCAGGGGACTTGAAGAGCTGTGAGGACACACCCCCATGGAAGCAGAAGAGGAATGTAGGGGACTGTAAGTCTCCATCACTCTGCCCTGACTCCTGCTGTGGACATGGGAGGAGGCGTGGTCAGGGCCTGGAGGCTGATGGGGATCATGAGGTGCTTCTATCCAAGTGTCATCCCTAAAGCAGAATCTGAGCATGAACACAGCAGGATATCCAGCTGGTCTGGTCTGGAGCCCATGAATCTGGGAACTAATACTGCCTTTCTCACTGTGGCACTGTGTGTCTCCAGCACACCCAACATCTACCCAGGAGCACCTACACCACGCCTTGTACTGATCCCAGGGACCTTCATCTTAACCGTGGTACAGTATCCCATTGTCTAGATAAGCCGACATTAATTTACCTGTTTGGGGGATGTCACCAATCTTTGCTCTGTCAGTTGAGGTCCCAGCTAACTTCCTGGTATTTGCAAGCCACTCACTCCCCCGACAGTGAGGTCTCTGGAGCACCCGTTTCCGAGCCTCAGTTTTATGTGGACAGGACACTGTCCTGTTTACTAGCTGTGATGGTTTGGATATGCTCGGCCTAGGAAGTGGCACTATTTGGAGGTGTGGCCTTGTTGAAGTAGGCGTGGCTTTGTTAGAGGAAATGTGACACTGTGAGTGTGGCTTTAAGACCATCATCCAAGCTGCCTGGAAGGCCTGCAGCCTTCAGATGAAGATGTAGAACTCTTAGCTCATGCCTGCCTGAATGCTGCCATGTACCCGCCTTGATGATACTGGACTGAACCTCTGAACCTGTAGGCCAGCCCCAATTAAATGCTGCCATTTATAAGTGTTGCCTTGGTCATGGTGACTGTTCATAGCAGTAAAACCCTAACTAAGAGACCAGTAGACCACAAGCTCTTGATACTCGATGTCCTTGTGCTCCCTGCTGAATACATCATGGTCTCTTCCTTCACATCAGTTCATCCATCACAATGGGACCTGGTTCTGTGCCACATGCTGTGTGGCTCTTTCTGTCTTCTTCTCCTTCGCTCTTCTCATGGGCGTCCCAGGGGTTTCCTGAATCACTTGGACTGTGGTGTCTATTGGTCAACACACCTCTGCTGAGTGCTGTCACCTGCCTGGTGTCTGTAGCTGTGCACTGTCTTAGCATCTGGTGGTGAGTCTCCCCTTACTCCTGTGACATTGCTGGCTCCTCCTCCCATGCTGTACACACTCATATGCATCCTGGGAATGTTCGTTGACCTACAGATCTTTTTTTATTATTATTATGATTTTTGTAATTTGCCCCTTAGTGCCTGAAAATGCACATCTCATTTATTTAAGCCTTCCTTCACCAACCTTAATAAATATTTTATAGTCTTCAAAATCTTTTGTGTGGAGAGGTAGGTCAATAGGGAAAGGTGCTTGCTTGGCAGACACAAGAAGCAGGGTTCAGGGGGCTGGTGAGATGGCTCAGTGGGTAAGAGCACCCGACTGCTCTTCCAAAGGTCCAGAGTTCAATTCCCAGCAACCACATGGTGGCTCACAACCATCTGTAACGAGATCTGGCGACCTCTTCTGGAGTGTCTGAAGACAGCTACAGTGTACTTACATATAATAAATAAATTAAAAAAAAAAAAAAGAAGCAGGGTTCAAATTCCTGGTCCCCACATAGAAAGCCAGGCATGGTTGCATTTGTCTGTACCCCCAGTACTAGGGGACCAAACCATGTGGATCCTAAAAGCTCACTTGCTGGCCAGCCTCGATGAATGGCGAACCTCTTGTTTGGTGAGAGACCATCTCAAAGGCAATATGGCAGAGACAGAGGAAGACACTCTCATCTTACTATGGGACTCCATACATTATGCATATAGGCTTTCACTTACACACACACACACACACACACACACACACACCTTTTGTGATTCATTCGCTATTTGGTGGTTTTCAATGCTATTGAAATCAGGGCATTTTGCTTCAGGTCTAACTCTTGGTTGGCATCTGTTCACTTACCTCATTCAAGGTCTTTGCCAAACTCACTTTAAAAAAAAAAGCAACTGCTTTGTGGAGATATACTTCACCTACAGTAAATAAACCTCACCTCTGTAGATAAATATCGAGTGTTTGCCAAGCGTACCCACAGACTAGCCGCATCCACTCCCCCTGCACGAGAAAAAGCCAAGACCCGAAGCTCCTGCAAAGGGAAAGCAACCAGGATCTGCACCAACACTAAACTCACCTTTAATCTACAGGACTTATCTATAAATTCTTTGGATTTTCTACACACACAGACAAATTCCTGGGCTTGCTGTTACGGGGCCTGCAAGAACTGATGGAGAAGACCGATAAAAACTGGACCAGCTGGAAGCGGAGTTGGGCATTCAAAGGCCAGGTTGCAAGTTTGCTGATATAAGCCAGATGCAGTTGGCCACAGCATGTGGACAGTCTGAGTTTTAACCAAAGTTGCCCTCTTGTCCCAGGCGTGAGAGATTTATTTTATTTTATTTTTATGTGTATAGGCATCTTGCCTGCATGCATATATATACACACATCATGCACATGCCTGGTGCTATGGATCCTTTGGAAGTAGAGCTACAGACAGTTGTGAGCCACCAAGTGGGTGCTGGGAATTGAACCTGGATCCTCTAGAAGAGCAGCCAATGAGGCTTCCAACTGCTGAGCCTTTCCTTCAGCCTCACCCACAGTCCATCTTAAAGGGTAGTTCTGGAGATTTTTCTCCCCTCTCCAGAAAGTGTCTACAGGGAAGGTTGGTGCTGATGCAGCCAGTGAGGCTGTGCCACAGGCGGGCCACCATCCCTTGGCAATCCCCAGAATCCCACTAGACCCCTAGGTCCCCTTGATCAAGCTTCTTCCCCAGCCTGGGGAGACACCAGAGAGCCCTCCGTGGAGGGCAGTAAATCACAAGTTAGCCCTTCCCTTGGTGCACAGAGCAAAGTACCTGCCCTCTGCAGAGGGGCCTGGCAGGATGAAGAACGTTCATTCTCCATGAACTATGTTCTCCTGTGCTGATGCGATTCGATCAGAAAAAGAATCTATGTAGAAGGTTATGCCCAGGATATCACAGAGGAAAACATCTCAACAGTATAGACACTTTCACTTAGGAAAGCTGGCACACTTGTAAAATGTGGCATATCCAACAGAATAAGAATTTTTTTTTAATTTTTAATATTTTTATTACATATTTTCCTCAATTACATTTCCAATGTTATCCCAAAAGTCCCCCATAGCGCCCCCCACTTCCCTACCCACCCATTCCCATTCTTTTGGCCCTGGCATTCCCCTATATTGGGGCATATAAAGTTTGCAAGTCCAATGGGCCTCTCTTTCCATTGATGGCCGACTAGACCATCTTTCGATACATATGCAGCTAGAGACAAGAGCTCCGGGGTTCTGGTTAGTACATCATGTTGTTCCAACAATAGGGTTGCAGATCCCTTTAGCTCCTTGGGTACTTTCTCTAGCTTCTCCATTGGGAGCCCTGTGATACATCCAATAGCTGACTGTGAACATCCACTCCTGTGTTTGCTAGGCAAGAATTTTTTTTTTTTAAATGTTTCTTTGAAGACAGGGTCTCATGTAACCCAGGCTAGCCTCAAACTCCCTGAGTAGCTAAGGATGGCTTTGGAATTCTTAGCCTCCTACCTCCACCTCTCAAGGGATGGGACTAAAAATCTTCAAGGATAACTAGGCAAGGCTTTCTTCCTTACAAGGAGAGCAGAAACATTCCCCTTCCTCTCTCTTTCTCTCCCCACACCCCCTCCCCATCCTGGGGCCAGA
Source organism: Mus caroli (assembly GCF_978045245.1). Classification (NCBI taxonomy): domain Eukaryota; kingdom Metazoa; phylum Chordata; class Mammalia; order Rodentia; family Muridae; genus Mus; species Mus caroli. Next base: position 75,535,194 of record NW_028227264.1, read on the forward strand.
ACAGGTATGGAGGGTAGGACAGAGGGCCACCTGGTCCCACCTGTCAAGCCTCTGCACAACTCCAGTTCCTTCCCACAAAGCTTGTCTTACTTCTCAAAGGGAGCAGGCAAGGCTGTCTGAGCCCTCCCCTCTGTCTGAAAGATGCCTGGCAGAAATGAGCGAGTGAGTGTGCAAACTCGAATGTACAGGAAAAGCACAGACAACCTCCCTCAGCTCCTTCACTTTCCCCGTGAACTCCAGTCCATAGCGCCAGCGAATGGTGCTCTGAGTCAAAGGTTCCATTAGGGGATCAGCTTCCACCCAGAGGAGGAAGTTCTGGGCGACGTGTCTGTAAACTCAGATAAGATAGGGGTGGACAGGCTGCTCTGTGGACGAATGCCTGGAGATTGAACAGTGGCTGCTTGTGAAAACGCTTCCTTCCAAGGCTAATAGTTTCAGAAAGGAAAAAATATATATAACAAAGGTTATGACTGTTACATTTTAAATCTTGACAAGGCCCTGTTTGATCATTAACCTGCTAAACAGAACCACACTACTGGTCACATGTCATTAGACATTTGTCCAGCCCCACGGAGTGCGGGACAGGGGGCAAATCTGAAGGTATTCCACGGGGAATAACGAATCCATTAAGAATAGATCCGTATCCACTTGGTGCTGTGCCTTCTATGAATGGGTGGGATGATGAAATGGGTAATCATTGGAATGGAATGAGTTTCTATAAACCTGAAACTGCCCTTTAAAAGAAAACCTACTAACTTAAAAAAAAGAAAGGCGAAGGACTCCATCCACAGTCCCCTTCTTTAATAAACCTTATAGGTTTCTTCTTAAACGTCAGTCACCTTGAAGATTCCCATGCACAGTTTTGGGAGGGCTGGTGCTTCAGGTGTTCTCTGGGTGGCTGCTGTGCTTCTGGGTGCTACTGAGCATCACATAAGAAAGCATACAGGAGGCTTTCTTCTGAACAACCTGCTTCTCTTGGGTTGGCCATGGCAGTTGCTGTAAAGACCCCTTCCCTTCTATAGCTCTTTACTTGAAAATTGCTTGCTTTGGGGCTGGAGAGATGGCTCAGCGGTTAAGAGCACTGACTGCTCTTCCAGAGGTCCTGAGTTCAATTCCCAGCAACCACATGGTGGCTCACAACCATCTGTCATGGGATCTGATGCCCTCTTCTGGTGTGTCTGAAGACAGCTACAGTGTACTCACATAAATGAAATAAGTAAATCTTAAAAAGAGAAGAAAGTTACTTGCTTTAACCTGCACTTTTAAAAGAGGATATCCCCAATGATATTAGCTTGAAAAATCCCATTATATTCTTTTTGTTTGTTTGTTTGTTTTTTTTTTGTTTTTTGAGACAGGGTTTCTCTGTATAGCCCTGGCTGTCCTGGAACTCATTTTGTAGACCAGGCTGGCCTCGAACTTAGAAATCCGCCTGCCTCTGCCTCCCAAGTGCTGGGATTAAAGGCATGCGCCACCACTGCCCGGCCCCCATTATATTCTTATCTGATCTCATAGCAGCACAGATGTCCTCTAAGTCCTTTGTAGTTGTAAGACCAAAACAGTAGTTGGGCAGTGGTGGCACACACCTTTAATCCCAGCACTTGGGAGGCAGAGGCAGGCAGATTTCTGAGTTTGAGGCCAGCTTGGTCTACAAAGTGAGTTCCAGGACAGGCAGGACTACACAGTCTTGGGAAAAAACAAACAAACAAACAAACAAACAAACAAAAATAGCATTAAGGAAGAAAAGCCTGTCCAGTTTAAAGTCTGAAGTTCAAAACCACCCTCCTCACTGCTGCAGGTGATGGTGCTGATAAAAGCAACTTAAGGGAGGAAGAATTGATTTTGACTTATAGTCTGAGTTCATCATGGAGGGAAAGTCACAGCAACAGGAGGCAGGGCAGCTGGTCTCATAACATCCATAGTTCAAAAAAATGTACATGTAGTGAATGTACGCACTCCGCCTAGATTCTCCATTTTATAGTCTAGAATCCCTGCCCAGTCGATTGTGCCCCTCAGAGTGAATGGGTCTTCCGGCTTGAACTAACCTAATCAAGACAATCCCCAACAGGCATGCCCAGAAACCCATCTCTCAGGCGATTCTGTATCTCACGAAGTTGTGTTGCTAAGGGTAACCACCAAGCCAGGTACCTCAGACACTCCTGAGAAATCATTGTCTTTGAATACAGAGCTTCTCAGGGGCTTACCCTGCCAGACACAGCGAGGAGTCTCGGTCCCCCCAACAGATGGCAAACGGATGCCCAAGTACCCACAGGAAGGCAACTGTGGCTTGGACATCTCACCAGATTCCTCAGACAGCTGGGAGGCGGCCCGTGGCTTCCACCTCACTGCCTAGCAAAGGGAATCGATGAGGAGAAGGAAAACTGAGATCAGGAACCAAGGGAAAACATGGGGCCTGGAGAGAGGCAGAGCTGGGCATCCCAAGCTGCCCACAGGGCTGCCTGGAGATGATTAGTGCTAGTGGAGATTGGGGAAGATGAGCGATTATGATAGTCAGGGGCTCAGGTGGTTCCTCAGAAGCCCAGAGAGGTTCTGGGAGATGAAGAAGAAACCCAGTGGCTTTCTCCCAGTGACCTCTGCAGTACTTAAAGGGTACTCAGATCTCACCATGGCCCCTTAGGATAATGAAGCAGGGTGGGCACAGACACCATCCAGTGTATACCTGAAGGGGGGTATGAGCCCCCAATCAGATTGCATCTGAGGCCAGGTTCCCATCAGAGGAGGTTCCCCTAGGCCAGGCTGCAGATCCTTGCTTGTGGGAAATAGACAGGCATGGATTGTCTAGGGACTGCTGGGAACTTTGTTTTTTTTTTTTGTTTGTTTGTTTGTTTTGTTTTTTTTTTCGAGACAGGGTTTCTCTGTGTAGCCTTGGCTGTCCTGGAACTCACTCTGTAGACCAGGCTGGCCTCGAACTCAGAAATCCGCCTGCCTCTGCCTCCCGAGTGCTGGGATTAAAGGCGTGCGCCACCACGCCCGGCTGCTGGGAACTTTGAAGGGGCACTGAAGACAGCAGCCATACACAGCAACCAGACAGCAAGCTCAGCTAAATCCAAGTGGCTCAGAGTTCTATAGTGAAGATGAACCTGCGCAGAGGAAACAGCATTGTAATAAGCTGAGCGTTTTCTTCTAAAAGCCCAGACTCTAAGCCCTAACCCTTGGGATCCCTGGGATGACAGTGCATTCATTGATGGGGTGCTGAAGAGATCATTAAGGCAGAATGAGGGGATCATCATGGGCATGTTGTGGGATAGTCACCAGAGAGGACTGCTCAGACATGGGTTGAAGCCAATAGAAAGCCTCTATCAGGTGGTCAGTGACTATACTGGGTATTCAGGATCCCAATGTAGCACTGAGCCTTTCTTACGGTGAACTTCTAAGCACACACATAAACACAAACACACACACACACACACACACACACATACACACACACACACACACATGTTCTAGGTTGACATACTTCAATTAACAAGAATAGTTAGCCAGAAGTAGAACTACAGAATCCAAAAAGCAAGGTTAGTATGTTTTGAGACTTTCCTTATATGGACTTTGATGAATCGATTAGGTCTTTGTTTCAGTTTTGGGAGCTGGTGCTGTCTACGCACTGAGTTTTACAGCCTGCATGGTATTTCTGTCATGGAGTCAGTTGTGCTAAGGTCTGGGGACCTGTTACAGGCCCTAATCCAACACAACTCAGTCCTTACATAAAGAGATCAGGACAGAGATGAGAAGGTGGACAGCCACTTGAGGACACAAGAAGAGGCCATCTACAAGCCAAAGAGAGAAGCGCCCAGAAGGACCCACCCTGTGACACCATAGTCATAGACTCCAGACTCCAAAGTGAGAGATCACATGACCACAGAGTAAGCCACAACCTGGGGATCTGTGATACCAGCTCCCAGAAGTCTAGGTGGGTGGTCTGTTGCAAGGACAGGGAATCTTTCCTTCCGAAGTGGTCTTTGCTGGGTCACCAGCAACAGATAAAGACATTCGGTCATGTGTGTCTCCCATGTGTCTCACAATCCGTAGAATGTTTACCCCTAAGAGATGTAGACATCAGTGAGCTTTTGCCCATATCCATCCCCAGATCCTTCATGGATCACCCCGCAGGTGTCTTTGTCACAGTGGAGAATGAAAACATCAAAGTCTTTGGGTATCAAACTGCGCTGCGTACTGGTTTTGTCAACCCTGTACAAGCTAGAGGCATTTGGAAGAATGACTCTCAAGTGTACAAATGCAAATCTGTGGGACATTTCCTTGACTTTGATTCCTATGGGATGGCCCAATTCACTGCATGTGGTACCACTCACTCGCTGGGCACTTGGGAATCAGAATGCAGGGAGATCTCTGTGAGTTCGAGGCCAGTGGGTCTATGTGGTGAGTTCCAGACAATCAGAGCTACAGAGTGAGATTCTGTCTTGAAAGACAAAATAAAGAAAGCTGGCTGATGGGCTGGAGAGATGGCTCAGCGGTTAAGAGCACTGACTGCTCTTCCAGAGGTCCTGAGTTCAATTCCCAGCAACCACATGGTGGCTCACAACCATCTGTAATGGGATCTGATGCACTTTTCTGGTGTGTCTGAAGACAGCTACAGTGTACTCATATAAATAAAAATAAATAAATCAGCCGGGCGTGGTGGCGCACGCCTTTAGTCCCAGCACTCGGGAGGCAGAGGCAGGCGGATTTCTGAGTTCGAGGCCAGCCTGGTCTACAAAGTGAGTGCCAGGACAGCCAGGACTACACAGAGGAACCCTGTCTCGAAAACCCCCCCCCAAAAAAAAATCAGAAAAAGAAAAAGAGAGAAAGCTGTCTGAGCAAGACAGTAATGAGCATTCCCCCACGGCCTCTGCTTTGGTTCCTGCCTCAGTTTCCCCTGATAATGGATAGACTGTCACCTGTAAGACAAATAAATTACTTCCTCCCCAAGTCACTTTGGTTACAGTGTTTATCCTAGCAGTAGACGGTACACGAGGACAAACTGTCAGGCAAGCTGTGGCCCATCTGTCGGCAGACGTGACTCAGCATCAGGAAAGGACTGGCAGCCTGGCAGCTCAGAAACAATTAGCTGAGAGGAAGGGACCTCAGAAAAGAGCCACGATGATAACAGACTAGCGGATGCTAGAGTCCATTGGGGGAGGGAACAGGGAGGAAGAAAAGGTGGCCTGGACATGGTGGCACAAATCTATCATGTGTACAAACCTGTCCCACTAGAGAAAGGACTGTGCTACTCAAAGTGCCTCCAGGATCACACCACGGATTCTGGGTGTTCCCAAGGTCTTTGTCTTTTGGCCGGATACGGATTCTGCATTTCTGTTTCTCAGAAACTCATTGGCTTTCCAAATGTGGCTCTGACCAACTAATGGGCAAGCGCTCCAAGAAGAAAGTAGACACCCGTGAATACCTTCCAACGAGACGATCTTGAGATGTGTGCTGAGACTGGAGCATCAAGGACCTCTTCCTCATCAGAAGGACTTGGGACTTGCCAGCAAGAATCAGTATCACAGAGCGGCCTCCAAGTAGCTCTCCAAGGCATGCCTGGTTCTCCTGCCGTTCTGAGACCCTTCAGATGAAACTCACAGTGTTCCTGAGTCATGGGACTTTGCCTCACTCTGGATGGGCAGAATAAAGGAAAGCAATGACCGACAAAGTGATCTGGGTAGCTCGATGATGCTCCCAGCATGAGGTAACCGAGGCACCTTGTCCCCTTTTCCACTTTCTCCTTTGAGCAATGCAAGGGTACCAGTGAGAAGCCATCAGCCAACTCTATGTTGAGGGGTGTGGCCACAGCATCCTATCAAAGATGAAGACATCCTGATGTCCTGTCAAGGATTCAAGACTTACAGAAAATGCTACCCATGGAAGGAGCAGGGGAGCCCCATCCTGAAATGACAGAGATGCTGGGCATCCCACAGTCTGTGGTTTGCTAAGTGCAGACTGCTCAGCTGTAATTTCTGTTTTTGACAGATGTCCTGTGGTTACCACTCAGGACACCCACCATCAAGGCGGAATGGGCATGCGGCAGCAGTCTTTTCGATTTTTCCCCCCTAAATCAAAAGTTATCTCTTAAAAAGCATGTGTTTAGGGAGACTGTCTCTGATCTCATAGAGTTGGCTGGCCCATGAAATCAGGGCCAAGACAATAAGGGGAGGTCTGTATACCCACAGAGGCAATTGAAAAAAAGAATCCAAAAGGATTTTGTAACACTTAGAGCTGCAAGCCACAATTACCAGCTATACCTGAAAGTCCTTCCTTCCTTCCCCGCTGTAGTTTCATAACAATGAAGGAATTATTCCTCAACCACCAAACAGACTCCTGAAGCAGCGCCCACCCCCAGTATCAGGAATGTCCTTCCTTCCAGACAGGAGTACCACTCCTGGATCCTTCACATCACACTGTGGGTTCTGGGCACTAAAAGGCCTTTGTCTTCTTCCAAGGTACAGACTCTGCATTTCCGTTTCTTGAAGACCACAAAGTGGCTCTCCTCAAATTAACCACTCTTAGGCTGTCTGTGTTATGTGCATGTCCCAGAGGCCACCTGCCATGAGTGCCCATTGGCTGACTGCCCAGCAGGACAGCTGCAGCTTCAAGGCCTCCAGGACACCAGGTAAGGTGTGCCCAGCGTGGGCATGGATTCCTCCACTTCCATACCCAATAAATCCAGCACTACTGTCTGATTTCATAGCTGGCAAGAAGGCTTCCTAAAAGGCTAGGAGAAAAAGGAGTCTCACCACACACACCCTAGGACCATGGTCCACTAACTTCCAGGCCGAGGGATCTGCTTGGTGGGAATGTGTGTCTTCCCTAGGCCCTTTTTCATAAAGGTCTAGACCCTCATGGTCCCTGCAATGCATACTGGGACTCCACACATGCTAAACACTTCCCTTCTTCCTAGTGCCCGCTTCCAGCTCTGAAGCTCAGTATCCTGTGAGCATGTTTACCACCCCCTGGCTCAGTCTCACACACTGGGCCCCTGGCTCCACCTGCCTCTGGTCACGGTCAGGCAGATGCCTCTAGGCACCTCCTGACCCCACCCTTCTGAAGATGGGTATTCCAGGGATATACCCGTCTCCCCTGTACTCTATTTACCTCAATTGCTCCTCTTTGCCACTGTTCCACCTTTCTACGGAGGACACTTGAATTTTCTGTCTCTGCCCCTGTGTTCAGGCCTGAGCCTTTCCCCAGCCCATCCATCCCATCATGCACTTCTGCTGCAGATAAGTACTGTCAGAGCTCTTACCGTCAGATGCCCTTAGTTGGGGAACACATGACAGCACCCCCCCACCACCTGTGTGTGCCTTGGGAACAGTTCTGACCTGTGTCTCCCACTATTCTCTGCAGCAAACCAAGCTCCATGCACATAGTGGGCACTTCAGACACTTTCAGAGCAGGGTGACATGTGACTCATGACCTCATTGTCGTCCCACTGTATGAATGCACAGAGGACTGCGATCCCTAGCAGGGAAGTGGCTTTGAAGGCTGGTCTAAGGGGTGGGGGGACAAAAGCCCAGAGGCAGTAGTGCAGCCAATAAAGGCTTGTCCCCGTAGTCACCTATGACCAGGAAACAAGGGGGGGGGATCCAGATGCATCACAAAGAGCCAGCAGTGCCCAGGGTGGGTGTGGGAGTCTCCAGAAATGCTGAGAGGCACCCCATTTGTGGGAAGTGTCTGAGGAACACATGTGGGGTGGGGATCGAGCAGACAGTCAGGAATCAGAGGGTCCTGGCCTACAATGGAACACACCCGGTCTTCTATCTAAGACTGACCAGAGGAATCAGAGGGACTGAGCAGTAAGCACTAGGTTTCAGGTCCAGGCTGGGATCCAATGAGGGAGAGAGGATGAGCAGACCGTGAGTGTTAATGTTAAGTACAGCATTATTACAAAACACAGCAAGTAACCTGAAGCAAATTAGCGGGTACTGATGATGGATATAAAAGCCAGCCAAAACCCAGGGAAGGTTGAGTAGAGGCCAGGGTGCTTCTGAAGTAGAAACTTCCGGGTGGTTCTACTGTTCTGTGCGCCTCATCCTGACTAGCACACGCTAGCTCTGAAAGTGGGGGATGCCAGGCCAGCCTGCTGGGCAGGTCCAGGTCAGTGGCCAGGCAGAGGAGTGTCTTAGTGTGCTTTCGATTGCTGTGATCAATACCATGGCCAAAGGAAACCTGGGGAGGAACAGGTTTATTCGACATTACAGCTTAAAGTCCATCACTGGAAGAGGTCAGAGCAGACTCTCAAAGCAGGAACTTGGAGGCAGGAACTGAAGCACAGAGCCCAGGGAGGAATGCTAATTCCTGGCTTGCTCAGCTCACTTTAAAAAAAAAAAATCTAGGACCACCTGCCCAGAGGCGAGATACCACCCACAGTCAACTGGGCACCCCACACCAATCATTAATTAATAAAACACCCTACAGATGTCCCTTACGGGCAATCTGTTAGGAGGCGTTTCTTAACTGAGAGGCCTGCTTCCCAGGTGTCTATAGCATGTGTTTGGATATGGCTGGATACAGCATTGCCAGCAAGTTCTGTGACTGGAGAGACAAGTCCTGGAAAGAGAGAAAGCCAGACATGACTGAGAGCCACAGCTGCAGATGGCCTTCTGGGACTCTGGGAGGGAACAAAGGCCCTGTGTATCTGTCCAGGGTGAAGCCCTTGTGGAGGACAGAGCCCCTTTCAACACCAGCCAACTCCCACCGAGTCAAGGCTGCCTTGGCCTTGGGGTACAGGGGCAACCCTGATGTGGCTGACGCAAGTGGGTGATTAAAAGCGACCGGCAAGGTGACCGTGGTTGCTGGGAATCCCAGGGGGCAAGTTCAGCTGGCTTTACTTAATCAACTCTGACTCCAGAGAATAGGCCTGGAGCCCGGGGACTGAGCTGGTCAGAGCCCCAGAGGTGGAGATAACAGTTGTGATAGCCCAAAATATACTAGACACAGCCAGCTGCAGGTGGTGAGCAGGCGAGCTGAGCCAAATGCTGATGAACTCACAGCCAGTGCCTTAGGAAGGCAGATGATTGGCCACAGCATAATTATAGAGATGGCAACCCACACAACCACAGGCCACGGAGACCACAATGAGTAGGGACCACAGCCCATGGGCTCATAACCCACAGTCCATGAGGACATCACCCATGGAGACAAAACCTTACAAGGATCATAGTCCAAGAGACATAGCCCATTAGGAACCACAGCCCATGGAAAATGCAGTGTGATGCAGCTATGTGGAGTTAGCTGAGAACTCGGGGTACATCCCCCCTCTACCCCCCGATCCTGGTCCTGGAATATGGTAGACAGGCACTCAGCCAATCATTTGCTTCTGGTTCCTGTCAGGTGGGCATCTCATAGCTAACACTTTTAGAGCAGAAGTTGGCACAGAACCAGATGTCCACCAAGATGTGTCCTCTGTTTAAGTTGTAGGGGGGACCTAAAGAATGTGCCCTCTGCGTAGGTAGACCAAAGTAGGGGCCTGTCTCCCATTCCTCTTTGTCCTCCCCTCAGTTCCTCAGCCAGCATCATTATAGCTGAGCTGGCAGACAGACTGTTGCTGAAGAATGGGGGCAGCATGGTACAGCGGAGCCAGGGTGGCTCTGGGAAAGAATTATGCTCAGCAGCAAAGCTCAGGGAAGGCAACCTTGGGGAACACTCGAGCAGAGAAGAGGTGCTGACTGGGGCAGAGGGCAGCTTCTGAGTCACACTGGACTCTCTAGAGAGAGACCAAGTTTAGGGTCACATCCAACTGCCTGGTTCTCAGATATGGCTCCTAGAAGACGAGGCCCACAGTACCTATCGTGTCCCTAACCTTGGAGCAAATGTCCAGGGACTAAAGAATGGGGTAAGGCAGTGCAGGTTTTATCGGGCTATTTGGGACGAGCCATTAGGTGACTCTGGGAAGGATGGTATAGATGCCAAATTCCTATCTCCCAGAAGAAAAGCAGGACCAGCATGCCCCACTCCTTCAGTTGATGCCTACCCAGGTCCTGGGAAAGAAGGTATGGAATTGACTTTTCTGGAAGGAGATCTGGAGATCCCATTTACATGCAGGACAGCAGCCTCCAGGGAATAGGTCTGGGGCAACCAGGAGAGACCAGAGGTGTGAGCTCAGCAAGCAGGTAACTGTGCTCCTGAGAGCCCTGCAGGGACCCTTTGGGAAACAGGGAGTGTCCTGCAAACTCTCTGCAGCTGGCCTCCCCACTGCCTCCTTCCAAGTTACCCCAGGAGATGTGTTTGTCCTGGGTCTTCAGTATGGCCAGCCTTTATCTAGTTCAACCCCCGCTGTGTCTAGACCTACAGATCTTTACTGCCTGGTGGGTAATATCCCAGGCTTCCCAAGGCTACGGGGCTGCATGGTATTACAGCACAGAAATACATTGTGTCACACCATAGAGATATATAGTGTCACACCATACAGATACATAGTGTCACACCATACAGATAGATACATTGCAACAATGAGTCAGAGACATTTGGGAACATTCTCTTTTTTTCTTTTTCTTTTTCTTTTGTTTTTTGGAGACAGGGTTTCTCTGTATAACCCCAGCTGTCCTGGAACTCACTCTGTAGACCAGGCTGGCTTCGAACTCAGAAATCTGCCTGCCTCTGCCTCCCAAGTGCTGGGATTAAAGGCATTTGCCACTACTGCCTGGCTCAGGAACATTCTTAATCTAAGATGACTTGGACGCCAAGGTTGAGTCATCAGTGCCATTATTTCCGTGCTCAGCAGGGTCAGCAGGGACGGGGGCAGCTGTGTCCAATACTCAGCTTGTTTACTGATGCCTGTGGCCCTCAAGGTGAAGCAGCATTGTGTTGGACTGGAGTCAGGGTGAGCCAGAGTCTGAAGCCATCCCTGCTGCTGCAGTTGGAGGCAGGCTTGAGGCACTCACTGTGGGCATCAGCACCTCCATGCTGCAGGAAGACTTACTGTGTGCCTACTGCATGCCTACTGTGTGCCTACTGAGTGCCAGGTGCAGCTGTGGTACTCAGGCTCTATCAGTGAATGAAGCCCATGGAGACTGAGACCTGACTCTTTCCGGAGATCCATATTCCCACAGAGGACCAGTGTGGCTGTCAAGATAAAGAGACAAAGTTCACTGTGGGTGCTGGCAGTTTTAAGGTCAACTGGACACAAGCTAGAATTATCAGGGAAGAGGGGACCTCAATTGAGAAAATGCCTGCATACGACCAGCTACAGAACATTTTCTTAATTAGTGATGGATGAGGGAGAGCCCAGCCCACTGTCAATGGGGTCATCCCTAAGCTGGTAGTCAGGGGTTCAGTAAGATATCAGGCTGAGAAAGCCACGTAAAGCGAGCTGATAAGCAGCTCTCCTCTGTGGCCTCTGCATCAGCTCTTGCCTCCAGAGTCCTGTCCTACTTGAGCTCCTGTCCTGACTTCCTTCAGTGATGAACAGTGATAAGCAGAGGCCGAATAAACCCTTTCCTCCCCGAGTTGCCTTTGGTCATAGTGTTTCATCACAGCGATAGAAACGCTAACTAGGACATCATGTGTATAAGATTCATGCTAAAGAAGAAAGACAAACTGGGGTCAAGTCATTGGGGTCAGAAGTGGCTTGCTGAGCAGGAAGCTGGAGGTTGTGCGATGACAGAGGGCAGCGGTACTGAGCAGACAGAGCAGTCTGAGTGGGTGGGCCTCTGAACGGCAGAGAGACCCCTGTGAGTACTGTGGACAGAGACATCCTCAGGAACACTAAGAAAGCAATGTGAGGGAATGGCTTTATGCCTAGGCTTCCAGGGAGCACCATGCACCAAGAAGGGGGAGCACTATGCACCAAGGAGGGGAGCACTATGCACCAAGAAGGGGGAGCACTATGCACCAAGAAGGGGGAGCACTATGCACCAAGGAGGGGGAGCATCATGCACTGAGGAGGGGAACACCATGCACCGAGGATGGGGAGCAGGGAGAACTCAGATGGTGACTGAAGCTATAGGGACAAGGGGTCAGACCGTGACAGTGTGAAGAAGAGGGGGAGGTAACAGGTGAACCAGCTGGAAGGGTATTTTGAATATAGAGCTGATGCTAGGTAGCCAACCCAAGGCACTTGAGAGGAGGTGCCAGGAGGTGCAGATTGTAGTGGGAAAGGAAAGAATAAACTCAAAGGAAGCAGTTGGCTCAAGGACAGACCGTAAATTCAAACTAAGCCAGGTGGGAAAGGGGGTGCAACAGAATAGCCATCCAGGAGACTCTCATCCTGGGACAGCCGTAGATCTCAGGCCACCAGTACAGTGTGCTCAGAAGTCCAGCAGTACACACTGAAAGGAGGCGTGTCTGAGAAGGCATAAATGAGGAGGTCCTTTATTTGCTCCCACTACACCCAGCAGTTCTCAACCTGTGGGTCGGGACCCCTTTTGGAGTCCCATAACAGATATCCTGACTAACCGATATTTATATATCTGTTACAAGAAGGGTAACAGTGGCAAAATTACAGTCATGAAGCAGCAATGAAATAACGTTATGGTTGGGGGTCACTACAACGTGAGGAACTGTATTAAAGGGTGGCAGTGTTAGGAAGGTTGAGAACTGCAGCTTTTAGGTCCTCACACAATGTAGAGAGTCCCTGGCCATACCCAAACCATGTGTAACTCATCCTCCTGTGAGCCTCTCATCTTGGTGCATAAGATCAAGGACAGCTGGTGGGGGCTCAGGGATGCCATGGTGACCAATAAGGAACCAGTCCTTCTTCTTTTTCTTCTTCTTCTTCTTCTTCTTCTTCTTCTTCTTCTTCCTCTTCTTCTTCTTCTTCTTCTTCTCCTTTCTTCTCCTCCTCCTCCTCCTCCTTTTCTTCTTCCTCTTCCTCCTCCTCCTTCTGAGATTTATTTATTTTATCTATATGAGTACACTGTAGCTGTCTTCAGACACACCAAAAGAGGGCACTGGATCCCATTACAGATGGTTGTGAGTCACTATGTAGGTGCTGGTAATCGAACTCAGGACCTCTGGAAGAGCAGTCAGTGCTCTTAACCACTGAGCCATCTCTCCAGCCTAGAACCAGTCATTCTTATCATAACTGTGTTCTAGGGTTCTCCCGGATAAGGTCTTTCACATAGACCTTGGGAGCTGTGGAGGGCGGGGGGTGGGGTGGGAGGGAGGGGCTGGATGCTTCACAACTCCGCAGACATCTCTTCGGAGGAGAAGATCCTGAAATAGAGAAGCCTAATGTAGCTGAGTCCAGCTGGCCTCTCCACCTTCACATCACCAGAGAACTGCTCAAGGTGCTGTCCAGCAGCCCCAGTAGGGCTTAGGGGAGCCCCAGGCACCTCCTGTTCTGTCTTCTGCACCGTCTGTTTAACATTGTGCTGTGTGTTTCTGTAGGTCAGCAATATTGCAGAGAGAGGCCAGCAAGCCAGGTTCATGGCTCCTGTTCCTAGCATGACGCTGCTACCCACGGAAGAGAACAAAAATGACCAGAGACTACAAATCTGGGTGCGTTGGGTGCACCTGCCCCTTACAGGAACAGGAGGAAATGTTCCTATCAACCTTAGGCAGTACAAGTTGACGAACACCTACGGTTCTTTCCACTGAGTGGCTCACCTAAAAGTTTTATTTTTATTTTTTATTTTTTGGCACTACCAAAACTAGTGTATTATTTGAGCACACTCCAGATATTGGGTTAGGAACATCTAAAAATAAGTCCTCACCACTGGCTCCCAGTATGGCCAAAACTTGTGTCTCTACAGTGAGATCATGAGGCTCTAAGCTCAGTCCCTCCTCCCTGCACACCCCAGGCCAAAGTGTCCTCAACTTTATAGAAATCCAAGGGACATTCCTAGGAAGCAGGAAGGGGTGTGACCTTGGTTGAAGTAGATACCCATGTTCTCAGCTGGCAGAGGGCAAGCCCTGGTGCTCTGAGGGCACCTCAAAGCTGCACACAGCCTTTTAAGGAGCCCCTGGTCAGGGCATCGGCACCAAGAATAGCCTCATTTGGCCTTTGGACGGACCGGCGCCAGGGTCCCAAATAGGGCGCCAGGACAGCCAGACTGGCTGGTCAAGCCCTTGATGCCTGGTTTCCTTCCTGCTGACTGCCCGGCATGACTCCCTGAGGCCGGGGGCTGGGCACATGGCGGGACAACTGCTGGCCAAAGATGCCACACTGACCAGCTTCAACACACACAATCACCCTTGCTCCCCCTCTGAAATTCTCACACTCTCCAGCTCCCGCTCCCGCCACAGGTAGCCCCTCCCATTCCCATCCTGCCACAGGTAGCCCCTCCCACTCACAGCCAGCTCCTTCTTGTCTCTCATGTGCCCAGCCGGTTTAAGTGTCTGACTGTGCCCTTTGACCTTGACCTGACTCATAAATGAGTCATTAACCCCCCCCCTTCCCCTCCTCCCGCCCCTGTCTGGAATCTGTGGGACTTCTGGCCACCTCCCATCAGAATGACCCTGAGAAGCAGGGGGCAGCCATCTCTAAATGGGATCCTGTTGTTCCACATGGAAGAAAACCAGGGCATAAGTGTAGCCTGCTGGGTCCCAGAGCAGGAGGCAGAGGAGTAGATAGGCAAGATTTGGAAGAGTTGAAAGCCAGAGGTGGTTTTGTGGAGGGTGGGGGGTGGTTAGGAGTGGGAGGAGAGGGGTCCTGCAGGGCCCATGCTCTCTTCCTCACACCAGGGCTATGTTATTCCAAGGCAAGGCTTCTGTTGGCTGTCCTCAGAGGGCAGGAGTCCCAGGTGAGAAGACAAGGGTACTCGAGTTGGTCCCTGGGGTTTGGGCCTTGGAGTCAGTCCCAGTCCAGCTGCTGAGGGAAGATTTATCCCCAGGCTTGGTGTGAGCTGGACATGGGGAGATAGCTTAGGGGACAGTGGAACCCAAATAGAGCTCATTTCCAGCTAAGAGTGAGGGCTTTTTGTTTGTTTATTTTGTTTTGTTTTTTAACGGGTGGAGCACCTCGGTTCCAATGTCACTGACTGGAACAGTAGTCCCGCCCCAGCCTTCTGGATTAGATGAGGTTCACAGTATTGGTGTGGAAAATGGCCCCTGAAACATTCACCCTACCAAACTCAAGTGTCGTCCAAATACTGCACATATAGCTCAAAGTCATGTCCAATCAGAGACCCAGGGACCTGTCAAGTTGACACTCAAAGCCAGCCCCCTGGACCCTGCTTCTGGCTTGTCACCCTGACCTACCTGCCCACTCTCTATCGACAGAACACATCTTTCTCTTTTCCTGTGGCTCTGGACTCCTCAGCCATCTTCCTCACACTAGCTCTTCATTCTGTGAGTAACTACACATCTCTAAGGCCTTGATGAGGGCCATCAGCATGTGTGAATCAGCCTGGGGGAACTGGCATCCCCATAGTTTTGAGTATGGTTCACCTCTACACTCTTGTTACAAGTCCTGTGTTCTTCCTGGCCCTACTCCAATGACCCAAGAAAGGGACAGGCCTCACACAGCAACACCATCACTCGGGGCAGAAGTAGGGGTGGGGTTCAGAATAAAGCAGGATTCACAGCTGTAGGTTGGTCGGGAGCAGAGCCCCTTAGGCAGAGACCTATATAACTGCTCTCATGCAATTCAGGATTGGGTACAGCTTCTGATTGGCTCTGGACACCAAGGATCCTGTCTAGGATCTCAACTTCAGCCTACCAGCTCACTTATCATGTTAAGGTAACTGTTGACATCGATACTAAGCCTTGGAATGAAGGCTGTGATGGACTGCTGTGCACAGGGCCTTGCGTAGCTTCTGGGCTTCTGTAGGGTTCAAGTCTCATGGGAAGAATGTCTTTAGAGTGACTGGGCTCTTACTGACTGCTGGGCTCAGGAGAAAACCATCCAAGCTGTATGGGTTTCTCAGGGGCCTTAGCAATTAGCCTCTCCGAAGTCTCAGCTGACTTGCTCCACCCTCCAGAAACTGGAGCCTTCCTGCCCAGAGCAGACCCCGTGTCCACAGCCGACCAGCAGCTGATGGACATCTATTTATTTTGGCCAGAAGGGTTTTTCGGGAAATGAGAAGTGGACTTGGTTGTTTAGTCTCCCATCTCTCTGCTGACTCTGGGAAAGGCCAGGGTGCCCAACGATGAATTGGGGTCAGTGGGCTGTGAGAAGGGAAACCTCTGACCCCAGAGCCACCCACTGAGCTCTGAAGACAGGCCTTCTGCCTTTCTTTTGGGGAGGACCCAGAACCCAGATATCCAGATGATTTTTGTCATCCTGAGGTTGAGCCAGACATGGCCTTCCCTTACCTGCCCATCTCTAACATGCTGACTATCCCCCAACACACTTATGATCATATTGTCACTTGGCCCATGGCTTAGTTTGCCACCACTCCCTCTCCATTGTGGTGATAAAATTACATAGCAAAAGCAACTGAAGGGAGAAAGACTATTCTGCCTATCGTTCAAGGGGTACAAACCATCATGGTGGAGAGGTCAGGGCAGCAGGAGCCTGAAGCAGCTGGTCACATGGCATCCACAGTCAAGGAGCAGAGAAGGATATACATTCTGGTATTCAGTTCCTTTTATTTGTTTATGTAGGCCATAGGGAGTGGTGCCACCCACAGTGGACAGGCCTTCCCAGTTGAATTAGCATAATTTCCCTACCAGCATGCCCAAGGCCCATTTCTAGGTGGCTCTAGATTCTGTCAAGTTGACAGTGAACATAAGCCATTATAGCCAGACAGTGGTGGCACACACCTTTAATCCCAGCACTTGGGAGGCAGAGGCATGTGGATTTCTGAGTTCGAAGCCAGCCTGGAGGAGGAGGAGGAGGAGGAGGAGGAGGAGGAGGAGGAGGAGGAGGAGGAGGAGGCGGAGGAGGAGAAGGGGAAAAGGAGGAGGAGGAGGAGAAGGGGAGAAGGAGAAGGGGAGAAGGAGGAGGAGGAGGAGGAGGAGGAGGGGAGAAGGAGAAGGGGAAAAGGAGGAGGAGGAGGAGGAGGAGAAGGGGAAAAGGAGGAGGAGGAGGAGGAGGAGGAGGAGGAGGAGGAGGAGGAGGAGGAGGGGAGAAGGAGAAGGGGAAAAGGAGGAGGAGGAGGAGGAGAAGGGGAGAAGGAGAAGGGGAGAAGGAGGAGGAGGAGAAGGAGAAGAAGAAGAAGAAGAAGAAGAAGAAGAAGAAGAAGAAGAAGAAGAAGAAGAAGAAGAAGAAGAAGAAGAAGAAGAAACCATTACAGCCTATGATGTCTTCCTCTCCCCTTCACCTGTAGGCATGCAGAGTGTGCCTGACAGTGTGCACACATGGGAAAAAGTGTGTTCGTACACACATGTCCATGTCTGCATAGCGGTAGGTATGCATGTACATGGGTGCTGACTATGTGTGTGCATGGATGTACACGCGTGCATATACATGTTCTTAGAGAACTGCCATCATCCAGGCCAGTGGCTCACAGGGCATCCAGTCCTATCCCCATCCAGGGCGAACCTCTTCCCTCACTGTCACTTCTGATAGGCCCAGCACCCTGGGAGCATCTTTCCCAACCATTTAGAGTTGCCCCTGTTATTTCTGGGGTCCCAGGGCTGCCTTGAAAAAGTGCCACACTGTGGAGAGAGGCCACCAAGATTCTTCCATTTGGTCAACGTGAGCCCCACTGTCACAGGAGAAATCCTACTTGTCTCTTTCAGAGGCCAATAAATCCTGGGGCCCACTATTGGGGGTCATACACTCTAAGCTCTGATTTTGACGTCACATGGCTTCTGGGTCTGATTTCTTCCTGTATCCTTTGTAAAAACACAGTGATGTCATGTAGGTACTGCCTGGACATTGCTAAGGATTTCAACACCACAGAGCCTCCCTGACCACGTTTACAAAGGCCCCTCTATAAGAAGGGCCCCATAGTGGATCTTTGAGAATACACAGATATTAATGGACTGTGTCTTTTAACACATCTGAGCACAGAAGCACTCTCCTCTGCTCACAGGCATGCAAAGAGAGTGCTGGAGAGGGCTGCTAAGGTCTATGAAGAACACAGACTAGAGCCAATACCCACAGACATCAGAGAACTTGGAATAGAGACTGGCAACCCATTGCTCACCATGAACCCAGATTTCTTCAAACCTCCTGGCCATCGTGAGCCGTGGTCCAGCAGGTATCACACGCAGAAGCTCTGCCTTCTAAGAGCTTGTGTCCACTGGGTCTACTGTTTGCTGCTGCAGAGAACACGGGTCTACTCTGCGTGGCAGACATTCAGAAACGTGATTTCGCAATTCTCCAGTGTTTACAGTGGTCTCTTTCCATTGCTTCAGCATTCTGTAAACACACAGGACCCGGCTCTCAGCTGCGTAATTGTGGTTTTAGCGGACAGTTCCAACAACGCACTCCCAAAGCCGTGATGTCTGTGATGCCGATGAACCGTGTACAGCCCCTGCTTCTCTATTCTTATCCTGCTAGGGGCGGCCAAGGGACTGCCCTCTTATAGGGCCCCCAAACCATTACAGACATCTCCTTAGGGAGAAGGCTCTGAGCTGGCCAGAGGGTGTCTACAGGGAAGAGCAGGAAGTTCCCCAGGTCACATCCAGGTCCTCTCTGATCTAACAGCTCCTGACCACTGGGGCTGGCCGGCCGGCATGAGTATGTGTGCTCAGAGATGGATTGTGTTCTCAGATCTTAGAATTCTACAGGGTACTTCTGTGAGTCTGTGTCCGTGTGTGCCTGGAATTTTTGTGCGTGTATTTGTGTGTGTTCCTAGAGGGCATGTGCCTGCACACTCACATATGTTTATAGGAACACATTCATAAGTGTGCTCATGAACTATGCCCATTCTTTTGTCTCCTTCACCCACCAACTTCCAAAGGCCAGCCTTGCCTGGTCCCGGCGGAAGTCAGTGAAGGCCAAAGCTGTATGCTGGCACAAGGGCCAGTCCTAGGCTACTGGCATGTGAGGGCTGTCCGTTTCTAAAACCAACTCAGTGGTTAGTCTGGAGAGCTGTCTCCAGTCCAGACACATCCCCCTTGCAGTGAATGTCAAATGTCAGATGCAGCCTGAGGGACATGTTCCCCACATTTCCTCATTTCCAAGAGCAGCCAAGACTGGGCTTGTAGGCACGTGATGGGCAAGCACAATGGCCCTCTGTATACATGGGCATCTGTAGCTGCAGCCTGAGGCTCATGGAGGGGTTGTTTGGTCGCCTGGCTGTCCCTGAGGACAGGGCTTTACCACTTGCTCCCTCAGTACCCTGCCAATGTCCTGGATTGTTGGGGGCGGGGCAGGGGACACTGGCTGCCGGGGAGGCCATTCTTCTAATAGAACATTTTTTCAGGCCAACATATTCATAAATAGAATAATTTGCAAGGACTGCTCAGAGCCTCTGGAACAAGCAGAAGTGGGTCGGTCACAGAAGCCAGCGCGGGCTGAGTGGAGCCCTGTGTCTTAGCTGGAGCGAAGCAAAAGCAACTATGGGGTAGCAGAGCCCTGAGCCATTGTGACCTCTGAGGATGGCATGGGCTCCATCCACTTCTTCCAGACAAACCTTTCCCTGCTGGCGTTCTGAGACCCCTGAGAAGTAGAAGGTCTCTTCAGTCTGCTCTATGAACCAACCAATACTCCCCCTTGCCCCTCCTTCCACAGAGAACTTGCTTTGGTTTCAAAGAAAGCCTCCCCCTTTCTTCCCACATAGCCAGGAAGGGAGTCCAGTGGGCAGGGCTACCTGGAGTATATATTTGTGTATGTTCACTGGAGTGGCCTGTAGGGATGCTGTCTGTGTCCAGGATGACCCTGAGATGGTTGCATTTGAGCTATGGGCAGGTGTGTTAGTTATGTTGTCCCCACTGTGACAAAATGCCAGGCAGGTAACTTAAGGGAAGAAAGGTTTTCTTCTCGGCATAGCAGAAAAAGCATGGCGGCGGGCAACTCCGTGGTGGTGGGAACTTGTGATATGGCTTGTTCCTCACATCTCAGCAGATTTAAAAGCATAAGGCTAAACCCAAAAGGAGGTAAGGCTAGACCCCTCAAGATCTACCCTCAGTGACCTGTTTCCTCCAGCTAGGCCCCACCTTCTAAAGGTTCCACGATCCCAAGTAACACCAGAGTAACAAAAAATTCAGACTATGAGCGGGGGGTGGGGTGGGGTGGGGGGGTGGATTTCACACGGAAACAGTAATGGCAGCCAAGCAAGCCTGTGGGAGCTGCAGATAGAGGTACAGCTACCAGAGAAGGGCAGCTGCAGTGAGTCCTGGAGTCTTGGATTGGATTTGGAGGAAACCACTGGTCCAATAAGAAAACAGACATAACTGCAATCTGCAGGTAGAAGTACATTTATATGTTCTCAAGGAGAGAAGTGTGTGTCCACGAGGTATGGATACATGCGTGTGTTCTCAAAGAGGGAGGCATGTACCTTATGTATGCATGCATGTATGTGTGTTCTCAAAAGGGGAAGTTTATGGACATGTGCTCTGTTATATATGTGTGTTCTCAAAGCCTGTCTATCATAATTCCATGCGCACCTCTATCCAGAACTCAGTCTCTCTTGCCAACTACCACTGAACCAGGGCTAGGGAAGCCAGTGATTTGTGAACAGGAGCTGTCAGAGATGAGCCTGGAATGCCTTGCAGCAAGGACATGGTAGATTTAAAATAAAAAAAAATAAAAAAAAAAGCTATGTTGAAAGACAGAAACCAGGGGCTAGAGAGATGGCTCAGCAATTAAGAGCACTGGCTCCTTCTCCCAGAAGACCTGGGTTCCATTCACAGCACCCACATGGCGGTTCCCAACAATGTAACTCCAGGTCTGGGAGATCTGATGCCCTCTTCTGGCCTCTGTGGGCACTGCATGGATGTGGTGCAGAACACCATATACTTAAGGTGAAAATAAAGGTTGAAAAGACAGAGAAACCAGCCTACAGCATCTCTCCTGGAGCCAAAGTTGAGCATTTGGATGAAGGAAACAAACGCAGAAGGAGTGACATTCAGAGGTGGTCACAGACTGTTACGTGACACTCTTACGTGACACAAGACAGCCCAGAGAGGGATGGATGGCTACTCTCCACAGTCCAGGTCCTGGCAGACCAGGGAAGTCTGTGAAGGTGCCCCCAGCAAGCAAGATGAAAAGACAGATAAACGCATCGTGGCGAGGGCTTCTGGGCTTCTTGGAAACACTGGCTAACTTGAATGGCATCGTCATCTCAGGAGCCCCGTGTCAGCTTTAAAGTCAGCCAGGTCGGCTGGGCCGTAGTGGTGTACACCTTTATTTTAACCCCAGTACTCGGGAAGAAGAGGCAGGTGGATCTATGGGTCCGAGGCCAGCCTGGTCTGGAGTGTGATTTCCAGGACATCCAGGAACCCTGCCTCAAACAATCATAAATAAATAAATAATAAGTGGACAGTCAGGTCTCATGGAAGGAAGCATGTGACCAGAAATGGATGAGATTCAAGGTACCTTTCCCCTAAGGCAGACTCCTCTAGTTGTGACATCAGAGATGCTATCCTTGTCTGATAAATTGTGTGGGACACACGGACAGACAGACAATCCCATCCCCAAACGAAGGAACAGGTAACAAGGAGTTGCAGGTCCTAAGCAAGCCGGAGCCCAGCATCCAACACCACGGGATCTGAAGGCTGACGAATGCTCAGGACTCCTTACCCATGTGGGCTCCCAAGGCTGACCCAGGAAGCCTCTTCTATGCTAGTGTCTCATGTCTGAGGCATTCCCAGGCTGGCCTTGCATACTGATGGAACTGAAGGTCTGGGGGATCTGTGTCAGGGTGAGGTCTACCCATAGTTTCCCTAAGCATTACCCCATGGGGGGCTCATGCAGGACCATCCCAGAGGCCCCAGGGCTTCGTGATCTCCAAGTGGAAGCAGCCCCACCTACATGGCCCTGGATGCCTGCAAACCTAAGTTGGCCTCATCTGGACATTGCTGACACTCCATACTAGAGCCCCCATGAAGACCCTGCAGTGATCCTGTGTGGTCACATCAAGGGGCTGTGGCCATCAGAGCTGTCTCCTACACAGTGAGTGTGGTAGGTGTTGGGGCTGCCTCTCACACACCTGGAGCTGTTTGGACATCCTTATCTGCAGAGAGCCTGGCTCCCTCAGCCTCCCCCTGCAGGTACCAGCTGCTTAAATTTCCCTGATGCTGAACCACCATAGACTTCTCTAAGAGTTTGGGGACCCCAGGATTAGTGAAAACTAAGTTGACTCAGGTCTGGACCCTGTTCCATAGACCCTAAACCCAAGCTTCCAGCTTCCAGGGTGGAAGTATCAGGATCATCTCCTGAAGTGGGAAGAAACACAAGGTGCAGTAGAGATAAAACTATCCAGCGCAACACTGGCTAGGGATCACCCCATAGCCAGTCAGCTCCATGCCTTCCCCTCTGTCCCAACCCTGGGACATCCAACCCTGGCCCTGTACCTCCTGAAGCAGGATGCTGGAGACTGAACTGTGCCAGGTATTGAGTGGACAGCAGCTGATCTACCTTGGCCAGGCCCCAGAATGAGAGATATCTGGGGAATGGTCCAGGCATACAAGAACAGAAGGAAAAGCCAACGGTCTCAGGAGTCCTAGGCTCCACATGCCTGCCTCCTCTAATTAAAGCCATAGCTTATTCCCATCCAGACTGGCCAGGGGGCACCATATACTCCTGGGGCATTAGGCTAGCACCTAGAGCCCATCCCCAGGACTGAGGAGAAGGAGACAGTTCTCTGTAAAGTGCTGGAATGCTTTTTCTGAGGGAGGAGTGGCTTAAAGGTCTGACTCTGACTCAGTGCTGGTGGAGAAGGCTCAGGGGTTTGTATGGGGAGCACAGAGACCCAAATAAGGCAGAGGAGTAAAATTCAAAGGAAGCAGATGCATAGTGGATGACACTATGGGAGCTAGCCCTCAGATGGCTGGGATCTCGTAAGTAACGGGATGTTGGGTTACAGTCCTGACTGCAGGGTACCAGGTGCTCATGAGATATTGGGGGTGGGGTGGTGGTGGTGGAGGAGCCGGAGCAGAGCGGCTCCAGGCACTGGCCAACCCCAGCCAGCCACCTGGTGTTTGCTAAGTTCAGAGCCCCTTTCCTGCCCTGGGCTTCTGGCTTCTGGAGTCTGAGATGGAACGCTACACTCTGCGTAGCTGGTCGGGTAGATGATGAATTGACATTCCATCCCTGGGAACTGTGTGTGGCTCCCAGAACCCCAGCTGTGGAAAATCTCTCTCAGACCTGGTGTTGTTGCCCAGAGAGGGGTTGGGGACCACAGTGCCTCATGGCCCGAACTCCCAACAGGTGCTGCTGGGAACCTAGGCACCTGGGCACAGACCTCTAACCCTACACAGTGGTATGAAGCTGGGTTCCAGCTCCAGTTCGGCTAACAGGGCCTGGTTGCTTCAGACATGTATGTATCTTCAGTCCAAGTGATGGAGGGCACAGCCTGGCATCCTCTGGCTCCTGCACTCCACACAGTTCATCTGCTTCCTCACTAGAAGTGTATGCTGCCAAGTTCTCAGGTGGCTACTTTCCTGAGCCGGGTGTGCCCACATGCTGAGGGAGGGAGGGAGACAGGGACTGGGAAATGGAGAAAGAAGCACGGAGGGAAAGAGAAGCATCAGGCCCCTCCCACTTCCCACCTCCCCCCACCCCAACCCCTCATCCCTCACCCCCCACCCCCCACCGATTTCATTTCTCTCCTGTGCTAGCTGTTGCCCACAGCCTTGAGTCCACAGCTTACTGTTGCTGCAGGAAGCCTGGGAAGGCACACAGACATGGCCACACAGAGCAGGTAAAGCCTGCTTTGCCTGGACCCTTGGCATACTGCTCTAAGCTTGGTATTTCAGTATTTCACATTTAACATGCACATGTTAGGAACTCCTGGTACTCTCTCTTGGAATTTTGGTTCTAAACCCTTAGGAAATATTGCCCATATGAGACAATCTTGTGCTAAGGTCCCCTTGATGATGTCTATCTCTGTATGTGTGTGTGTGTGTGTGTGTGTGTGTGTGTGTGTGTGTATATATATATATATATATATATAACTTTACATTTTATTTTAAAATTATTTTTATTGTGTATGAGGTGGGGTGATATATATATATGTGTATGTGCATCATATATTACTTTACATTTTATTTTTAAATTATTTTTATTGTGTATGAGATGGGTGATCTCATACAGATGTGTATATGTGCAGGTGTGTGCATATGTATGTGTGAAGGCCAGAGGTTCAAATACACACAGACATAGACACACACACATATGTATATACATATATTTTATCCACTCGGTTCCTCTCAAGAGCCCTGCCTAATATACTAGATATAGATGGGGACCTATGAGGATGGCCAAAGCCCAGTGTTTTCTCAGTTCAACTATGATGCCTGGCTGAGCACTGAAAACACTACAGCTAACCACCAACAGAAGCAAAGGCTGCTTTCTTCCCATGAGCCTCCGGGGGATGTTGGACCCAAACTATGTATCCATCTCCTGCTCATGGGTGAGGCGTTCTTTGCAGAGGCCACTGTGGGGCTGCATCACTAGCTCAGCTCTGTAGGAAGAGCATCCTCCCGAACACCAGGGACCAGAGCTGCTGGCTCAGTCTGGCACGCGGAGGGAAGATTGAACTTGTTTTGTAGTTTCACGTATCAGGGAAAGCTGAGAGAAGATGCTAACAAGGGCAAAACAGAATTAGGTCAGGGAGGACTGACAGAATCATCAGAGCTTTGTTAGGCCATGAAGTTTTACATGGGCTGTACCCAACTCTTGGAAATAATGTTATGGGGACAAAATGGCCAACAGATTCAACAGTAAGGGGCAAGGTGAAGCTGCTTCTCAAGACCCAGTAGCATCTCAAAGCCAACATCCCAGTTGTCCCCAAATGTCAACCAAGTAGTAATAGGACCCTTGTTAAGACATGTTTTGAAACGCCACAAGTGAATCTAGACTTTGCATAGGAGGGAAAAGTTGGGAGATTTGCAGAGAAGTCTTAAAGGGCAGCGGGAGGGACTTGCTGTGTAGTGGCTGCTCTGCGTTACTATGCAGGAGACCGCAGGGGCTTGTGGGTGAGGACTGAGGCCGGACATAGAACCAAGTGCATGGGGGGGGGGGGGGGCTCAACTGTGCTCTGAAGAGACATGTGGAGCCAAGAGGGATGTGGGCAGACTAGGAAGGTGGAAGTGGCTTCCTGAGATGGCTGCTTCTTGTTCCTAGAAGAAAAATTTTGAAGAAAACCATCAGGAAGACATAGGGGTGGGTATCTAAACTGGACCAACAGGGGGCCCAAGCCAGGGTCTGTTTAATGGATGTCCAGCCTAAGGCTTTTCCCATTCCTAATTGTGAATTGGCTACTTTCTGTTTCTCTGCAGCTGGGTCTTGTCTTTTCCATTTGTTCAAGAGAGGAACCGAACCCTAGACAATTATTAGCTCCACTGTTACACTTCAGTGATGCTTGGGGGGGGGGAGGGTAGAGATAAGGCTCAGTGAGTACAGTACTTGCCTAGCATGCATGAGGCCCTGGGTTCGATCCCCTGTACCATGGAAACTGGGCATGGTGGTGTGCCCCTGTAATCCCAGTATTTCAGAGGCAAGAGGATCAGAAATTCAAGGTCACCTTCAGCTACACTAGGAGCTGGAGGCCAGCTTGGGATACATGAGACACTATCTGAAACGAACAAAAAGAACAAGTTTTCCAATAAATGTGGCACTGGCTGTTCTTGGAAGGAGAATATAAAACTCGCCTCACACAGCTCTAAGGGTAAATGAAGGGCATCTTCTGGACCATGGGCGCTTCTGGTTTGTAATCTCTAACACACAGAGAGAGAGAGAGAGAGAGAGACAGACAGACAGACAGACAGACAGACAGAGAGAGATTGATTCTGGGTGGGATGCATCTGCTACCCAGGCCAGCAACTGTTTATGAGATCCCGGGACAGTAGGGGTGTGACCAGCAGACAACATCAAGACAGATCATGTGGAGCAGAGTGGTGTCTGAGCCAACCCCTGCTGGGTTCGAGACCACAGACAAGCTTAAAACCAGGTAGATAGCTCACATCTGTGACTGGTGCCCCCAGAGCCCCACCTGACCACTGCCAACACTTGCTGTGTCAGTCCTGTGGCTCCTACAGAAGGCTCCACCGTATGTGCCCATAGACTACAGACCACAGACCACAGCTCTCCATCCACAGTCTTATTTCATGGTCAGCTCTATGAAATTGGGAAGTTGTCACTTAGATGACCCTGAGACCCAAGCTGGACAGATGCAGAGCCCAGTCCTTCCGAGTCCCCAGCCAGGCCTGTATTCTGAGTTGGCTACAGTCTGCGTAGGTTTGAGCATTGACTCCGGAACTCTGGGGACAGGGGGACATGCACGGCTCCCTATGTTTGTGTTCCCCTGTTTGCCAATGTTTGGATTCCAGATAGGAGGCTTCAGGCTTTAAAGTCTGTCCCCTGCCCGACTACTGGATCTTTCAGAGAGAGAGAGAGACAGAGAGAGAGAGACAGAGAGAGAGACAGAGACAGAGAGACAGAGACAGAGAGAGACAGAGAGAGAGAGACAGAGAGAGAGACAGAGAGAGAGACAGAGAGAGAGAGACAGAGAGAGAGAGACAGAGAGAGAGAGACAGAGAGACAGGCTTAGCAATGATGCTTAAGGCTCTGCCGCCTTTGTAGCACCTGCAGCCTCCAGCTACAGAGCCTCCAGGTGCACCTGTGATTCTGCGATAAAACTAGAGGTTTCTTATGAATCAGAAAAGGTCCACTGTGCCTCATTCCAAGGAAGCCCGGCCTCCACCCACTCTGCCTGCATCTCCCTACATTGCCATCGAGGGGAAGAAGACTGTCCTTGAGCCCAGTCCTGCAAACACAGCGAGCAGCTTGTTTAAATAAGGCAAATTACGCACGTTGTGACATTTGCCAGTGTTTGGATCCCAGATAGGCTTGTGGGGTGGATTCTCACAGCCCTGAGCTACTCCAATCTTGCCCAGGAAAATGGGCTCCACGCATCAGCTCCTGGAGAGTACACCACGGGAAGGCTAGATTTCCTCCATGGGGAACGCTGTCCCCATGGCTTGCTCCAGCTGTGCGGAGGGAGAGGCCCCCCAGGATAAGAGGTAACCCCAAGTGCAGGGGAACCCCTGGATCCACGGGCATAGCTATTCACATTAGTCCAGTCCTCCAGGGTCTAACCTGTAGCACAAATCCACATTCCATGCTACACCTTGGCCACTCCCCTTCCCCCACTCCCAACGGAACCTCATGCCTGGTCACATTTGATGGCTTAGTTCCATGGGCACTCTTTGGCTCTAAGAGCAGGCTGTGCCATCTCTGAGGGCTCCCTTTGCAGACAGTCCCAAGCTCCTTTGAGAAACCCATCAGAGCATGGCCTTTAGCCATAGATACAAAAACCGGAACTCCCTGCCCGGCTGGTGACTCACACACGAGTCACCTCCCTGCACATTTCCAGGGACAAAGCCAGGATTTTATTACCAGGGAATGATGGTGAGCGAGAGGGTGGAATTCCACACAAAAGCCTCAAACTTCAACATGTGAATCCTGGTAACTGACTTGGTAAATAGAAAAGTCGGGCTGGGATGTGCATGTCTGTGCCCCAAGACACCAGTTCCCAGTGTCTGGACTCCTGGTCTGTGCCAGCCTATTGCTCCCACCATCTGGCTCCCTTTGGTGGCCTCTATGGGCAGTGGTTCAACTCTTGACCTACTTCATAACTGTGGTGTGGTCTCAAGGGCTATCATGCGGTTCCTAAGATACTTTCCCACCCTCTGCCCTGGCCCATGGTGGCTACCAGTTTGCCCCTACTGTATACCTCTCCGCCCATTCTATAGTCCCGGCTGGGTGTCTGTGCATGTGGCTTCTACATTGTCGCATGACTGCATAGCTGTCCCCAAGCAGGGCAGGGAGCCAGCTCCTTTCAGTGCCTCTCCCAACTTGTTCCCACACCCCCATCCCTGTACTACAGAGCCCCAGCTTCCACAGGGGTCTGCCTGTTTCAAAGGAGAACCTCATTGCTCCTGAGGGCAGCAGGCCCAGGACCTTTCCCACCTCAAGACACTGTTCTCTCAAGGGAATGGGACATTTTTCTGATACCTGATGGGGACAGATAAAGCCTTGAGTGTGTGTGTGTATGTGTGTGTGTCTGTCTGTGTATAAAACTTTGGACATTTCTAAGTGTGGCCCTGTGAACTACAAGATATACCTAGGCTGAGATCAAATCGGGCTTTTTCTCTCCTCTGGTGAGGCTCTTTGTGGGAGACTTCAGTGGTCAGGCACCAGCTGCATGGAGGACCAAAGCCTGATCTTGGAGTTCTCTAGGAACAAGACCGGGTGGTCTGTACCCCTTTTGCTCAGCCCTGGTCTGACCACCCACTCTTCCCATTGTTTCTGCTAGGTCTGCTAGTATGTCCCACCTCCGGCAGGAGCTTCTAGAGAAGAGCTCTCTCGTCCTCTTGTGGTTGCATGAGGTACAGCAGTATTCCAGTGCGTTCTCTGCTCCCCAGACAACCATATCCCTGTCTCTGTAGACAGGGATAGAAGCAGGCAGCTTCCAGCTGCTCCTTCCTGGGGCTTTTCCTGGTTTTGTGGTTAGGTGGATTTTTTTGTTTTGTTTTGTTTTGTTTGAGACAGGGTCTCACACATCCCCTGGCTGGCCTGTAACTCATTATATAGCCAAGGGTGACCTTGAACTTCTGATCCTCCTGCTTCAGGCTCCAATGTGTTAGGGTTACAAGCGTGCTCCATCACACCCTGTCTTCTGCAGCCCCAGGAATGGAACCCAGACCTCAAGAATGCTTAGGTCAAGAACATACATCTGTGTATGTGAGGATGAGGATTAGATAATTAACCATCAAGGTTCGCATATGAAAATAGCTAGCTTGCAGAGTTCCAGTGGATGCCCTTCCTCACCTGGCCTTCATCTAAGGCACTGAGCATGTGTGAGAAAGACAAATCAGAGAAGGGAGAGATGCAGACGGAATGGACAGATTGACAGGCGCTATGTAAAGAGCCTACAAAGAATCATGGGCCTTGTCTTCTGGCTACTGTTGCTATGATAAAACACCGTGAACAAAAGCAATTTGGGAAGGAAAGGGTTTACTGGCTTACTCTCCCCATCTCTGCTCATCACTGAAGGCAGGCAGGGCAGGAACTCAAGCAGGGCAGGAGCCTGGAGGCAGGACCTGATGTGGACACCAGTGAAGTGCTGCTTAATGGCTTGTTCCTTGTTCCTTGTTCAGTCTGCCTTCTTATAGAACCCAGGACCACCAGCCCAGGGAGAAAAGTATCCACAATGGGCTGGGCCCACCCCCATCAATCACTAAATAATAAAATGCTCTATTAGTGAGCACAGGCTTTTCCAGGTCTTTCCTCAGCTCCCTAGCCTGCTTCCTGTTACTTTTTCCTTCCTTCCTTCCTTCCTTCCTTTTTTCTTTCTTTCTCTCTCTCTTTCCTTCCTTCCTTCTTTCCTTTCTTTCTTTTCTTTCTCTCTTTCTTCTTTCTCTTTTTTTCTTTCTTTCTCTTTCTTTCTTTTCTTTCCTTCCTTCTTTCCTTCTTTCTCTCTCTCTTTCTTTCTTTCCTTCTTCCTTTCTTTCCTTTCATTTTCTTCTTTCCTTCTCTTTCTTTCTTTCTTTCTTTCTTTCGTTCTTTCTTTCTTCCTTCCTTCCTTTTTTCTTTCTTTCTCTCTCTCTTTCCTTCCTTCCTTCTTTCCTTTCTTTCTTTTCTTTCTCTCTTTCTTCTTTCTCTTTTTTTCTTTCTTTCTCTTTCTTTCTTTTCTTTTCTTTCCTTCCTTCTTTCCTTCTTTCTCTCTCTCTTTCTTTCTTTCCTTCTTCCTTTCTTTCCTTTCATTTTCTTTCTTCTTCTTCTTTCCCTCTCTTTCTTTCTTTCTTCCTTCCTTCCTTCCTTCTTCTTTCCTTTCCTTTCTTCCTTCCTTCCTTCCTTCTCTTCCTTTCTTCCTTCCTTTCTTTCAAGAATCATTTATTTATTGTGTCTATGAATACACTGTTCTATCTTCAGACACACCAGATCCCATTACAGATGGTTGTGAGCCACCATGTGGTTGCTGGGGATTGAACTCAGGACCTCTGGAAGAGCAGTCTTTTTTTTTTTTTTTTTTTTTTTTTTTTTTTTTTTTTTGGTTTTTCGAGACAGGGTTTCTCTGTGTAGCCCTGGCTGTCCTGGCACTCACTTTGTAGACCAGGCTGGCCTCGAACTCAGAAATCCGCCTGCCTCTGCCTCCCGAGTGCTGGGATTAAAGGCGTGCGCCACCACGCCCGGCTGGAAGAGCAGTCTTAACCGCTGAGCCACCTCTCTAGCCCCTGGGACACAAGAGTCTGAAATGGGGGTCTGACCTCTGAACTCAGATTCATGGACTAAGCATGTGTTTTCTTTCCCTTATCTCTTTTCCAAATGCCCGTCAAAAGCCTAAGCCTGCTTTTCCTAACACCCTGGCCTTTCTTCCTCTCTTTGAAGCCCCCACCCTCTTTTCCAGCATGTAGGCGCTTGCCAAACCTCCAGTGCAGAAGGCATGGCTTTCTCGCTCTCTCTTCTTCATCTCCCTCCTCTGGGAAGCTGCCAAGACTTTAAGCTTACCTGCCCTGTTATTTTTCTCCAACCCCAATAAAAATCAGTCTCAGGCTTCTTTTAAAACTTGTATTAGCACGACAAAGAACTCAAAAGGGGACCTCGGTTTCCCCTACAACACCTGGGCTTTCTGTCTCAATGAATACTCAAGATTTCTCAAGGGCATAGTCCAGGAAGCTCAATAAACAAGTCCCAGGGCAGGGGAGGCCAGGGATCATAAAGAAAGGGGGGAAATGGAGGCACATACCAACATGGGGAGTCTCTACATGCTCCCCCTGTTCTGGGAAGAAACAGGGACAGGAACACAGAGGCTCCCTGGCTGGGCAAGGCAGGGCCAGGGCAGCTACCCGGGAATCACAGGACTTTGGAGTGGACTCTGTCAGTGGTGAGGTGGGGCCCATGGCCTCCAGGCTCTCAGCACATATGTGGCTATCTCTCAGAAGGGGGTCTCATGAGCCACCCACAGTAATGATGAAGGACTCCACTAGGCATGGGAATGGGTCCTTGGGTGGAACCAGTTATCCAGGATTCCCAAGTATTAGAGGCAGAGGCATTCCCAGTCTGCGTTGCTTGCCAATTGTGGTCAGCCAGGTTCCAAGTTTTGATCTGGGGCACTTCTGTGGCTCTCCTTAAGAAAGATTGGCTTCCATGTGGGTCATTTCCAACACACCAGTGCCAGGCAGCATGAAAGCGCACCCCTCAGCCCTAACTCAGCGCTGAGGGCAGTGTCTGTTCTCAGAATCAGTTGCTCCCCTGCAGTGAGTGGGCCCCGGTTGAAGAACCTTGAAGTGATCTGTTACCCATGGCTGGGTTTCAGTAATTCCAGGTTCTTGGCCTCTTAGTCTGAGAATCAAAATAAAAGCCCACATCGGTTTGTAAAAATAATAATTATTTAAAGCAAAATTTTGCCCATGCGTTCAAATCTAGTTCAGACCAGATTGGTACTCTTGACTGCCTCATACCGGGATATGCATTGGAATACATCCAAATAGTGTCTTCATTATTTTTCTTTTGCTGTGATGAGATCCGTAACCAAGGCAACTTATAAAAGAAAGAGTCAGTTTGGGGCTTTTGGTCTCACAGGGTTAGACTCCATGACTATCAAGGCAGGGGGGCATGGCAGCAGGCAGGAAGGCATGCAGAGAAAGTAGCTGAGAGCTTACATTTCATCCACAAAGACAAGGCAGAGAGAGGGGCAACGTGAATGGTGTAGGCTTTTGAAACCTCAAAGCCTGTCCCAGCAACACACCTCCTTCAACAAGACCGCACCTCCCAGTCCTTCACAGTTCTACAAACTGTGGACCAAGTATTATGCTGTATGAGCCTATGGGGCCCATTCGCACTCAAACCACCACAAAAAGAAACTGTTGGGGGTGGGGTTGAAGGATGCGTGATTGTCATTGAGAAAAAATGTATCCCACTGTTCACAGTGGGTTGTGTGTATATATAGCCAGATGCTTACGGAGTCTGGGGCTGCTAGGTGCGTCGTTCAGAGGACAGTGTATAAGGACAGTCAGTATATTTGGGAAAAGATGGTAGACTGCCAAGATCATCATTATAAGAGATGAGGTGGGCATGACCCAAACAAAGCACCAAGTCCTTACTGTCCCAAGAGTGTGCTTAAGTATCCTGCTCCAAGCCGGGCGTGGTGGTGCACGCCTTTAATCCCAGCACTCGGGAGGCAGAGGCAGGCGGATTTCTGAGTTCGAGGCCAGCCTGGTCTACAAAGTGAGTTCCAGGACAGCCAGAGCTATACAGAGAAACCCTGTCTCGAAAAACCAAAAAAAAAAAAAAGTATCCTGCTCCCCAAACCCCTGCCTGGGAGAGAAATGATAGTTCTAAAGGGTTGAACAAGAGGCACCCCATCCACACAGGAGGTGATGTGTTTATAAAGACAAAGAGAAGGAGAATATGTTCTATGGGGTGTAGTCAGGTATGGGGGGAGGGGTGTCTCAGTGGGTCCATGCAGAGGCATCCCTTTCCCCTGAGGGACCAGCCACACGACCATTTAGTATAGAATAGAGTTTATTCAGGGCATGGGGAGGGGAGTTAAGAGGGTAGTAGAGGCAGAGAAAGGCAGAGAGAGAGAGAGAAAGAGAGAGAGAGAGAGAGAGAGGGGGAGAAGAGTGGCTATGAAGGGAATGGGGAGAGGGGGAGAACAAGAGAGAGCAAGAGAACAAGGGAGGGAGGAGGGGGCAAACAGCCCCTTTTATAGAGGGTCAGGCCTACCTGGCTGTTGCCAGGTAACTGTGGGGAGGAGTATACCTGGTTGTTACCAGGTAACTGTAGGGTGTTTAGACAGTATGCTAACAGGAGATACAGCCTGCAGTCCTAGAGCTAGCCTCCAGCAGCCCAGCAGTGTTAAGGGCCATGCTGGAAAGTGCCAGGTATCTAGTGCCAGACATCTAGTGACGTGAGCATAAGCCACATCTACCGTTGCTTTTCAACACATTCTGAGCCAGGAGCTCCTGGTAGCTGGGGAGGATGCTCATGTCCTTTCACACAGGTCTATGTTTCCTAGGTAAACGCAAGGATGGGATGGCTGACTAGACTGATGGTGTAGTCTCAGTTGCATGAGAAGCTGTAAGGCTCCCAGCACCTCCTTCTCCCTGTGTCCTGACTCAGACGATTTGATCATTCTGGGCAGGAGAGCTGTAGCTTTCTCTGCCAGCTTGGATTCAAGTCACAGTCTGTTGCATCCACCTCGGCCAGCAAGGAAGACACAACATAGTCGGATTCTTCTTAACAGCCTTTATTGCAGGAACGCCTTGATGCTGCTACAGGGGACCCCGGGCACCCAGGGAGCACTGCTTATATGCACCCCAGCACAGCAGAAGGCTCCGTGGCCCCCTGGAATTGGTCAGTCTGCTGGCACCTAATTTGCATGCACCCGCTCGGGAGGGGTTGGCACCAGATTTGGGCTAGCGCCTGCGCAGTGGTGTTGTTTACCACAAAGGCACACCAGAAACCGGCGCCATCCTAGAGTTGGCTTCCTACATCTCCCTCTTTTTTATTTAATAAAATGAGGCTGGTCTAGGCCTGGGCAAATCTGTCCTTCGGCCACGGCTCCTGTCTTAGGTCACTCCTCTAGCATCACAGACTTACCCGTCATAAGGTTACCCTATCGTCTCCAGGCCCCTTGTCTTAGGTTGGTCTGTGCACGAGGAAAGTTTCTCTGGATACTGTGGATCTGTGTGACTACAACTGCCAAATGACCTAGGGCGAACTCTTAATTTTTTAAAGAGGCCAGCCAAATATTGGGAGATGTGCTATCTTCAATTGCCAACAAAGCTTGGTAGACCACTACTTTATGCTGAACATGCTCTCTTTTTAGTCGACACAATAGCCAGATGCAGAAGACACACCCCAGGAGGACCACTGCTCCCCAGGCCAACATTCCTGCCCACTCCTTAAAAAAGAAGGCATTGGTGATCCAGGAGGTGAAGTCTCCCAGGGTGACAGGGTCGAGTCGAGTGCCATTGAGTTTGGCAATCTGGAGGAGCAACTTTCTGGACAGCTGCTCTGCCTTGGCTGACCAATTTCCTTTAAGATAAGCAATTTTCATGTCAGCCTTTCTGGTACCCAAATCGGATGTTCTTTATTCTGTGGAAAAACACAAACAGCTCCCCTAGATCTCAAAATAACAGGATCTGGGCCATACCATTTACCAGTTAAGATATCTTTCCATTTTACATCATGTTGAATTACAGGCGAGGTCATGGCATGCCTGTCTGCAGCTGAGCGACCATGATCATCCAAAATTTAAAAATTTAAGGTAAATAAAGCTAAAGATAATTGTTCTTTGGGTGCTTGTCCTTAGGCAATTCCCTCTTTTTGTTTTTGTAACAGTTCTTTCAAGGTGCGATGTGCTCTTTCCACAATACCTTGGCCTTGTGGGTTATAGGGAAGGCCGGTGGTATGACCAACTTGCATAGTTTCGCACAAGACTTGGAAGGATGTTGATGTATATGCAGGTCCATTATCAGTTTTTAAATTAGCTGGTTTTCTCCAAGCCGCCCATGTGTCTAAGCAATGGCTAAAACATTGTGAGTTTTTTCACCAGACACAGGGGAGGTATACATGATACCTGAACAGGTGTCAATAGAAACATGGACATATTTTAGTTTTACAAAAGCTGGAACATGTGTAACATCCATTTGCCATATTTTTAGAGGGATCAATCCACGAGGGTTAATCCCAACATGGGGAGGGTGATGAAACTGCACGCATTGTGGGCATTGCAATACAACAGTTCGGGCTGAGGCCCGGGAAATATTAAATTTTTGCTGCAATGTGGCAGCGGGGACATGATACAATTGATGAAAACCTTTTGCAAGCTCTAATGGAGTAACATGAAAAATGAATTCCATACGAGTACTTGCATCTACCAGGGCATTCCTTTCAGTCATAGGGCCTGGCAGAGTAGAATGAGCCCGAATATGCTGAATAAAAAAATTACTTTTCCTATTCCAGATCAAGTTTTGTAATTCTAACACAATGGCACATACAGGGCTGGTAGATTTGATGGGTCCTGCAACTTCCAATGCTTTTACTGCATTCACTACATATGCTGAATCAGACACTACATTAAAGGAAATTTCAAACCTCTTAAATACTTCTAATACGATTTTACATTCAACTAGTTGCGGGGTGCCAGGATCATATTGAAATAAAACAGGGTTTTGAGAATTAACCACATAAGCGCCAACACCTGTTTTAGAACCATCTGCATAAATATTCAATGCACCTGGTATGGGTTTAGATGCCGTAACCTTTGGAAAAAAATCACTGGATGTTCAGTAAAAAATTGTAATAAAGGATCTTTAGGATAATAATTATCTAATTCCCCATCATAACTACAATGTAACAGAGCCCATTCATCAACTAAAGAGCTCAGGGTCTGTATTTGGTTAGCATTATATGGTGTAATAATTTTTTGAGGGGGGGGCTCCAAAATGTTGAATGCATGACTTAATGCCCAAGATTGCTAAATGGGCTACAGTGGTGGGATAATATTCAAGAGTTTTATTAGGAAACACATGAGGATAAATCCACAATAGTGGACCTGATTGCCACAATACTCCGGTCGGTTGGTGAAACGTCTTCAGGACACACAAATGTATGTCCTCTCCTTCTTTTCATCTACATAATTTAGCTTTTTCTAAGCACCTCTCTACCTTTCCTAAGGCAACTCGGGCCTCAGGAGTGAGGGCACGGGGGGATGACAATTGAGGGTCACCTTTCAGCATGTCAAAGAGTGGAGTTAATTCAGAATTGGGTAGTCTCATATATGGGCATATTCAGTTTATATCACCTAACAATTTCTGGAAATCATTTAATGTTTTTAAATGATCTTTGCGCAATTCCACCTTTTGAGGTGTGATGGAATGTGGAGTAACTTGGGTGCCCAAGAATTCTCCTAATTTTCCCATTTGAACTTTATCAGGTGCTACAAACAATTGTTTCGATTCTAATTCTTTTACTAACTTTATATAAGCTTTATCTAAACTTTATTATTAGAAGCAAGGAGGATATCATCCATATAATGCACTATCCTCCATTTTGGAAATGCATCATGGACAGGCTGTAAGGCTTCTCCTACAAAAAAGTTGACACATAATAGGACTACTGGCCATGCCTTGAGGTAAAACAACCCATTGATACCGTTTATCAGACTCTTCATTATTTACAGAAGGGAGAATAAAAGCAAAGTGCTCTCTATCACACAATGCAAGAGGAATAGAAAAAAAACAATCCTTAATATCAATTATTATTATAGGCCAATCAGCAAGCAGGCTAGAGAGCAGGGGCAGTGTACATTTTTCCTCTTTGTATTGGGCCCATAATTTGCATTTTTTTTTAAAGATTTATTTATTATATGTAAGTACACTGTAGCTGTCTTCAGACACTCCAGAAGAGGGCGCCAGATCTCGTTGCGGATGGTTGTGAGACACCATGTGGTTGCTGGGATTTGAACTCTGGACCTTCGGAAGAGCAGTTGGGTGCTCTTACCCACTGAGCCATCTCACCAGCCCCCATAATTTGCATTTGATTACTAATAGCTCTAAGATCATGTAAAAGCCTCCATTTACCTGATTTTTTTCTTGATTACAAATATAGGGGTATTCCATGGTGACTGGGAGGGTTTAATATGTCCTAATTCCAATTGTTCCCTTACTAATTCCCTGGCTGCTGCCAATTTTTCAGAGGAAAGAGCCATTGAGGAACCCATACAGGTTCCTATGTTTTCCAAGTAATGGGCATACTGCCCTCAATGGCCCCTAGGAAAAACCCAGTCCTTTTTTATCTAGTTTAAACTTGGTTGGTACTGGCATAGTACTGCCTTGTAATGACTTTCCCAATCCTTTACCTGGAGTATAGCCCATACTAGACATAATTTCTTGGGCTTGTGGGGAATACTCATTAGTTAATCTAAGATCCATCTTGGTTAAGACATCCCTGCCCCATAGGGTCACAGGTATGTCCACAATGTAGGGGAGGAATTTTCCCGACTTAACTTCTTCATTTTTCCATGTCAATTCCTTAGTACTAATAAGAGGGGCAGTCTCATAACCCAGACCACGCAGGCTTTGAGATGATGTCTGCAAGGGCCACTTTGACTGCCAATCATGAGTGGAGATAATACTGCAATCTGTACCAGTATCTAGTAATCCTAAAAAGGATCGTCCTTCAACCTCTAAAGTTAACATGGGGCAATCTCCTAATTTCATTGATAAGAAAGTGAACCGAGAACCTGTAGAACCTAGTCTTCTCTCTCCTCTTATTTTATTATTTGCTGGGAAATATTTATGTAAACTGGGTAATAGCAACAATTGAGCAATTCTATCTCCTGGGGAGATAGCTGAGATGCCAGCAGGGGAGGCTACCAAAACCTTTACAACTCCAGTATAGTCAGGATCAATCACTCCAGGGGTTATCTGTAATCATTTTAAAGCAGAAGATGAGTGGCCAAGCAATAGTCCTACAGTATCTTTGGGAAGGGGGCCTTTAAAATCTGTATCTATGGGCTGTACCCCCATCTGTGGGGTTAATACGAATCTGGTGGTGGAGTGGAGGTCCAATCCTGTGGAGCCAGTAGTGGCTCTCCGTGGTCTCTCAGATGACGGAGAGACAGCCAAGGTTTCTTCTGGTCTTTCTGAAGAGCCCCATATATTTGAGGGCCCTGGGAACGTGGGCTCCGCTGTCCGTTTTTTGGCCTGGTGCCACCATATCCTGCTTGTAATGGTCGGCCTTCTATATCCTTTGTAGATCTGCATTCTTTAGCCCAATGTTTTCCCTTCCTACATTTATGGCATAAGCCTGGCTGTCTAGGTTTATCTAATGCGGCCCATTTTTCATTTTCAGGGCAGTTTCTTCTAAAATGTCCTCTTTGGCCACACTTATAACAAGTATCATTATTAGATCTACTCAATTGGACTACAGCTGCCGCCAGGCCTGCATTGGTTAACGGACCCCCTAGTTCTCTGCAAACCTTCATCCAGACTTCTAAACCTTTATGTTTATAGGGTGTAATAGCTGCTCTACACTCCTTAGTGCATTGCTCATACACTAGCTGCTTCACCAAAGGCATAGCTGTATCAGGGTCTCCAAAGATTCTAGTAGCTGCCTCAACGAGGCGTGCTACAAAGTCTGAAAATGGTTCTGTGGGACCCAAATATAGGAATACCCCTATATTTGTAATCAAGAAAAAAATCAGGTAAATGGAGGCTTTTACATGATCTTAGAGCTATTAGTAATCAAATGCAAATTATGGGGGCTGGTGAGATGGCTCAGTGGGTAAGAGCACCCAACTGCTCTTCCGAAGGTCCAGAGTTCAAATCCCAGCAACCACATGGTGTCTCACAACCATCCGCAACGAGATCTGGCGCCCTCTTCTGGAGTGTCTGAAGATTTTCGTAAGATTGCCTGAGACTGCGCCTTTGTTCAGCAATGACTTCCAGGCTTTGGTAGCTACCTTATTTATTTGGGCATAGACTGCTTCAGGATAATTTGTTTGATCTAAAGCAAACCGTCCTAAACCCAGAAGCATGTCTGCATCCCAATGTCTCTGAGGATCTTGTCCTGTGGCTAAATTGGCTGCTACCTATTTGCATATTCATAAGTCAAGGACTCCCAGTCTAAATATTGCCTGGACGACAAGCAAGCCCGAGCCACATTATTCCAGTCCCCAGGGGTGAGGCAATATCTGGCAAGCGCCTCAATTTGTGCAACCACAAAAGCTGCACCCACCCCATAAGTACACACTGATTCTGCCAGTTGCTTACTAGTTTTGAAATCCACTGGCTCATGATACCATTGCCCTTGGCCATCAGCAAAAACAGGGAAACTTAGACCAACTTCTTTCCAAACCTCTAGACAGAATGAGGTACCTGGTTTAGCAGCCCTGGCGGGCTCCTTTTTTTCTGTGTAATTAGGATTGAAAGGCGGAGCTGTCGGCACTTTCGGTTTTATTCTTTTTTTCGCTGATACTCCCTTTTTCAATGGGTTGGCTCTATATGGCCAATCCGGATCATACCTATCCCTCTCATACCGAGCTGCCTCTTCTAGGTCAGCTTCATCATCCTCACTAAGCTCCGAGCCACTGGAGTCAGAACTTGATAGACTTAGCGATAAGTCTTTTAAAGAGGGATATATTTTTGCTATTTCCTTTTCTTTACCACTGTTTCCTTTTCCTTTTTATTTGTCTTTTCTCCCTTCTCTTTTCCTTTTTCCTTTTCGCCCCTTTTCCTTCCTTTGCTCATACGTTCCTTATCTTCCTCTGACATGCTTTCTTGTTGTTCCGTAAGAATTTTCTGACCTGCCTTAATTGCTTCTATCAAACAAAAGCAGAGGCCATAAATTACAAAAAGCCGAAACAGCAACGATAAGAGCTAGCCACACTGGGTCCACTGGCAAGAAAAACATATCCCCCCTTTTAACCGGGGATCAATTTGGGAGACTTACCGGTACCCGCCGTTCCCTGGCTGAAAAGTTCTGAATCCGCGAGGTCGTTGTCCTCGGGTCCCCGTAGGAGCCTCCACTTACTGCGCCCACCTCGGCCAGCAAGGAAGACACAACACGGTCGGATTCTTCTTAACAGCCTTTATTGCTGGGCACGGTGGCGCACGCCTTTAATCCCAGCACTCAGGAGGCAGAGGCAGGCAGATTTCTGAGTTCGAGGCCAGCCTGGTCTACAAAGTGAGATCCAGGACAGCCAGGGCTATACAGAGAAACCCTGTCTCGAAAAACCAAAAACAAAACAAACAAAAAAAAAAAAACAAAAAAAAAAAAAACAGCCTTTATTGCAGGAACGCCTCGATGCTGCTACAGGGGACCCCGGGCACCCAGGGAGCACTGCTTATATGCACCCCAGCACAGGAGAAGACTCCATGGCCCCCTGGAATTGATCAGTCTGCCGGCACGGCACCTAATTTGCATGCACCCGCTCAGGAGGGGTTGGCGCCAGATTTGGGCTAGCGCCTGCGCAGTGGTGTTGTTTACCACAAAGGCACACCGGAAACCGGCACCATCCTAGAGTTGGCTTCCTACAACAGTCCAAAACACTGAAAGAAACCTGCTCCACATAAAGTCAACAGCACCCCACCCCCCACCCTGGACCACACGATACACCAGGAAGACCATCCTATACTTCTTGCTCTTTGCCTCAGGAGCACACTGCGGCTCTGCCCTCACTGCTTGCTTGCTTGGCGCTTAGCATCACTGACATCCCAGCTGGCTCCTTCTTAGGATGATTTGAAGAATTCTCCAGGGCTACCTACCTCTCCTGCTGTGGCTCTTGGGGCAACTCCAGCCAGAGTCAGCCAGAACAGACCAGGAACTGTCAATCAACAGAAACACTTGTCACTCCTACCAGCAGGATGTGGGGATCCCAGTTGTCCCACATCTTCACCAAGGGGCATCTCCCAAGCTCATCACGTTGCCACCCCAGCCTTTTCCGTGCCCATCATGTGTTCATTTGTTCTCCACCCCCCCACACACACACATTGGGTCATCTACATCTTGAGGTACTCCTGAACTTTTTTTTTAAATTATTTATTTTATGTATGTGAGTACACTATCACTTTCTCCAGATACATCAGAAGAGGGTATGGGATGGTTGTGAGCCACCATGTGGTTGCTGGGAATTGAACTCAAGACCTCTGGAAGAGCAGTCAGTGCTCTTAACCGCTGTGCCCTCTCTCCAGCTCCCAAGGTACTCCTGGACTTTAAAGATCTCTCCACGATTGGACACAAGTCCTCTGTTCGGGTAATTATTTTTTTAATTAATTTATTAATTATAGGTAAGTACACTGTAGCTGTCTTCAGACACCCCCAGAAGAGGGCATCAGATCTCATTACAGATGGTTGTGAGCCACCATGTGATTGCTGGAATTTGAACTTGGGACCTCCGAAAGAACAGTCAGTGCTCTTAACTGCTGAGCCATCTCTCCAGCCCCTGTTAGGGTAATTATTATAATCTGGGTGCTTTCTCCCAGGCTCTGTCTTTTCTTTTTTCTACCCCTGCCTTTCAAAGACTAGGTTTTGGGGCTGGAAACATGGCTCGGTGGTTAAGAGCAATGACTGCTCTTCCAGAGGTCCTGAATTCAATTCCCAGCAACCATATGGAGTCTCACAACCATCTGTAATGGGATCTGATGCCCTCTTCTGGTGTGTCTGAGGACAGCTACAATGTACTCATATACATAAAATAAATCTTTAAAAAAAAAAGACAAAGACTAGGTTTTACTTTTTGATGAAGCTCAACTATCTCTTTAATGCTATGCTTTCTGGCTATCTGTGACTCTCTTGTTTTTATCAGACATCCGACTGTTACAGCATACAGTAGTAGCGTGCAGAGTCTGTGCCTGTCTGCCTCGGAATCTGTATGTAATACTAACTCCATCAGAGCATTACACTACTTCAATGGGGTCTGTACAAACACTTGGTTCTGGACACTTCCACTGCGATGCAACTTAAAAAAAAAAAAGCCACAGTCACTCCACAAGTATTTCCAGGAAAGCTCAGAGCTCCGTGGGGCACCTTACTACGTCCATCATTCCCGGTCCTCCGACCCCTAAGCTGCTCGCAGCGCCATCGCTAGAGCCCTACACGGAACGGAGAGTACCTTCAGGTCCGGCATCCATCCCCACTCCTGGAGGCCAATGCTCTGTCCTCTCGCTCAACTAGGGTCCTACAGGACCAGACCTGCGGCCAGTTCCGCCCATAGCCCGGGACCGTACAACACCCGGCAACAGGAATGCCTGGCGTCGTGATGCTCAGCAAGTCCCGAATGAGACCAAGCGAATTCTTCCTGCCCTCGGGACAAATAGCGCACCGCGCAAAGTCGACGACTTGAAGACTCAACCGAACCAGGCCACCGCAGCGCCCGCAGCGGAAAGTACAACCAGGAGAGCGTGGGAAGGGCGGGACCGCGCTGAGGACCCGCCCATCCCCAGGCCCCACCCCTGGCCACGCCCACATACCCCATACTCAGGCGAAGTGAGGCGCGTGCGCACCGTGGGTCTGGCCGCGTTGCCTTAGCTACTGGAGACGCGCTCCGCGGGGCGGACAGGCGCGCTTCCGGACTGGGGCGCGGCAGCCGGAAGTGCGTGGCCGCTGGGGCCATGGCGGCGCTCAGCGTCGTCTGCCTGCTGCTGGCAGCGGCATCCTGGCGGCCAGTCTCGGCTTCAGGAGAAGAATTCTGGCCTGGCCAGTCGGCGGCGGACATCCTGTCGGGGGCGGCATCCCGCAGACGGTAGGCGCGTCTACGCCGGCCGGGCGGAGCGAGGCATCTGGGACAGGGTCAGCAGCGGGCTGGGGGCAGCGGGGCCGGGGCTGCGCGCGCAGGCTGCAGGAGCGAAGGCTGCGTGGCGAAGGTCGCCCTGGCCTTGGGCTGAGCTGGCCGTCTTCTCCCGAGAGGTCGCTACCAGAAGGTCCCGGAGCGTAGGTGGAGCCCGGCTCTGGCCACCTCAGGCACGCTGTCCCGAGGCCGATCTTAAGTCCCAGCGAGACAGAAGTTCGTGTGGGCTGTCTTGGAGATGGCGCTTCTTCCGCGGCCGCTCTTCCCCAAACTGGAGGGAGGGTAAACCAGGGGTCCGGTGCCGACAAACCCAGTGATGATGTGACTGAAGCCTGCCCGCGATTTCGTAGAAAGGAATCTTGCTTTGGCGAAGCCTTAAAGTTTTAGAACCGTTTTCACGGAGGGAGATTCTACGTCACTTTGACTTTCCCAGATGTCATTAGTGTACTGTGGAGTTTTTCCACTGGCCAGCCAACCGGACCTGTAATATCACAGTGGGGCTTAATCAGAATATTATCATCCTATCCTCTTCACTGTTTTTATTTTGAAAATGCATATTTTTCATTTAAAATAATGTTTGTTAATATAACAAGACTGTTGTTATTTTCCAGTGGATGGATGAATACTTCTAGCTTTAGCTTCCAACACAGGAACTGTCAGTAGATTTAATTTATAAACCAGATTTGTCCAACCTGCGCCCATTGGCCACATACATCTCAGAATAGCGATGAATTATTGATGACAGCGTCATGCCTTATTGTCAAAGGTTTGGTCCCCTGAGTAAACAACTGGCCTTTGGGCACCTCATTAATTTTGTTCAGACTGTGAAGGAGTCAAGGAGTCTTTGAATTAGACACTGTGGGAATGGCTGTGAAACCAATTCTCAGGTTCTGAGGTTCCGTTGACATTCTGAATTGTCAGAGAGTGTGAATCTGCTGTTGGCACTTATGAGCTCTGCTGGTCATTGTATAGTCACTGCCCTCTCTGTAAGCCGGGTGCGGGTGCCCCATGAAGATTCCCCACAGCTCACACACAGCCTATGTCTTGCTCTCTTCTCAGGTACCTCCTGTATGATGTCAACCCCCCAGAAGGCTTCAATCTCCGCAGGGATGTCTATATCCGGGTGGCATCCTTGCTGAAGACGCTGTTGAAGACTGAGGAGTGGGTGCTAGTCCTGCCCCCGTGGGGCCGCCTCTACCACTGGCAAAGCCCTGACATCCACCAGGTCCGGATTCCCTGGTCCGAGTTTTTTGACCTCCCGAGTCTCAATAAAAACATCCCCGTTATAGAGTATGAGCAGTTCATTGCAGGTGAGGCGGGCATCAGTCTGGGAGGCTTTTCTGATGTGGACGGCTGGCGGCCTGGTCCAGCCTGCCCTGGCACGTTCCACTCAGTCCTTCTGGTAGTGCTTGCCTCTGTGCTTTCTCTAGGGAAGGGGGTCTGAGCAGCTGTGGCAGGTGTGATCAGTGCTGGCGAGAAAGCAGCTGAAACCATCTTAACCAAGAGATGCACACCAGTGTGTGCATCTTGTGGGGTCACACCACGGTGCTGAGTGGTCTGTGAAGAGGCCTTTGGCCTGACCTCACCCTGTTTCCACTTTTTGAGAGGATCCATGTTTT
Organism: Mus caroli; assembly: GCF_978045245.1. Lineage (NCBI taxonomy): Eukaryota > Metazoa > Chordata > Mammalia > Rodentia > Muridae > Mus > Mus caroli. The sequence goes on from NW_028227264.1 coordinate 75,579,064, forward strand.
CCAGAGCACAGAGGTGTTTAGAGTTGAGCGTAGCTTTGGTTGGAAGACAGATCCTTTTTTCTCTGCTGCACTGGAGGCCCCGGGGAAGGAAGTGGTTTATTTAGAGCCTGGCTGGTACCCATGACGTACGTGAGATCCTTATTCCACCACGACCTCCGCCCCTGCCCGGGACTGCTGCCCCGGGAGGATCTGCTTCCAGAATGTTCTCTACCCCGATGATCACATCGCTGTCGAAAGTTCTGTGTTATAGTCGGTCCTAGGAACACAAGAAGCAGTTTTTTCTTACTTTTCATTCAGGCTAAAGATGTAAACGTAAGAGCATTGTAAGTGCCTGCTTAGAACACAGACTTTCCTGGCCCAGCTTGTAGACTTGCTTGTGGGTCCTGGAAAACGAGTGGGGGTTGGGTTTTTAAGGTGCTGGACTCACCCGACATAGCCTGACCTTTGCCTGAGCTTCAGTCTCAGGTGCCTGGAGATGCTTTTGGAGCCTCTCTGTGGAGCAAGGCCAGGGGATTTCTCACTGTGGGGAAGGCGTAGATGAGGCCCCCACCATTTGGTATGGCATCAGGAGGCATAAGGCTGAATCTCCCTGTTGCCACCGAACTTCCCTCCAGCTGTAGATGGAGTAGGTCTGGGGAAGCCCACAGAGAAAGATGGTGCCTATGCCATGGGCCTCCTGGGAGAACAGAGTGGCTTTACCCACTTGCTGAGCAGAACCGATAGGGTAAAGCTGTGCTGGGGCCAGCCCAGCACTTCATGAGTGATCAGTGTGAGGGGAGCTGCTTTAGCTTGGGCCACGGGCCCATCAGCCATGCACAGACCTCACGCAGTGTGGATCTAAAGACACATCAATCGACTTTGCTGCTCGACATGACTGGGGTCATTCTCTGCACAAAGCCTCATTGGTACTTTGGGTACAGTTGGGGGTTAAGGGTGAAGCAGACATGCTGATAGGACATGCTGGGGTCTTGAGGGGTTGAAACAAGCTCTGGAGGGGACATACCAGTCGGGTGAACCCGTATGCTGGCAGACAGCACAAAGCAGCATTCAGGAGGAGGGGTGAAGGTAGGCCTGCCTCAGTGTGTTAGGGTACAGCGAGGAAAAGCAGATGACCAGGAAAGGCCAAAGAGACCTCAGAGTCCCCTTGTGGGTCCCAGGTCCGCACGCTCATAGCAGTGATTCCGCGTCTACTCTGGAAGAGTTTCCGAGCCTCTGTGGGTTAAGGAGGCCTCAAAGAAATGCCATCCTGGTGTGCGGTGCGCAGCCACACTCGCAGCTGTGGTCGCTGTTGTGTGGCACGTTGTCCGGTGGTCTCTTTCAGAGTCCGGCGGGCCCTTTATCGACCAGGTGTATGTCCTACAAGGTTACGCTGAGGGCTGGAAGGAGGGCACCTGGGAGGAGAAGGTGGACGCACGGCCCTGCATTGACCCTCTGCTGTACTCGCAGGACAAGCATGAGTATTACAGGTAGCACTGTGGGCACAGCCCCTGCCCCCCCGCCCGCCCCCCCCCCCCTCGCGGTTCACAGAGACCACCCTGAGGCAGCTGCCCCTGAGCCCCAGTACATTAGATCACACTGTTAGACAGGCTCGGCCAGTTTTAAAAACGCCTCCCTAGGATACCCCTCTTCTTTTTACTCTTATTTTTTGTGGTACTGGGGGTTGCACCTGGGGTCCTGTGCATGCCGAGCAGGCCCTCTCCCACTTGAGCTACGCCTCCCTGGTTTCTTCCTGTTCCAACACAGGTCTCACTACTTACCCCAGTGCAGTCTTTGGCGTTCGATCTTCCTGCCTTAGCCTCCGAAGGACTGAGCTTACAGCCATGCACCGCCTTGCCCGGCTCCTCTCACCTGTTATGTATACCTGAGCGTGAGCATGCAGGTCTTAGCCGAAAGTTGTCTGAGGTCCTGGCTGTCACTTAACATCCTCCGTACGTGAGGAGCTTTTGGAGAGCGGGGCTGTCTAGCCGAGGCGTGGCTTCTGTCAGCTCCCCCTCCACTGCCCATCTCCTGTTAGTGACCTGGGAAGTGTTGTATGGGTTTTTCTCAAGAGTTCTTACAAGAACCTGGCCGTCCACAGTGCTGGCCTGTGAGCTGCAGAGCGATGGGGCGGTGTCAGCAGGGCTGTTTCCTGGGTGAAAGCTGACAAATGGCCGGGCTCTGTTTTCCAGAGGCTGGTTTTGGGGCTACGAAGAAACACGGGGTCTGAATGTCTCCTGCCTGTCCGTCCAGGGGTCGGCTTCCATCGTCGCGCCTGTCCTCTTAAAAAACACATCTGCTCGGTAAGTGCCCAGGCCTTCCACTGGGATTGCACTGTACATCACCTTCCAGATACCCCACCAGGCCCCTCCCTGCACTCCAGAGGTCTGTGGGATGCCCACGCCCACAGCAGCAGCTCTAGGCTAAGGAGGCTGCTTGTCTGAGAAGAACCCCAGAGAGACTCCAGGCTGGGGTTGTCTCCTGTGCTCTGGCATCGTGGGTGTGGTCTGCCTTCTCCTGAACTCCCTGCTCAGTAAAGCCATTACTGCTGTTCACCTCCTGTGCCCTGAGTGGCCGCTGTAGAGATGGGAGATAGGACACACTTGTGGCTTCCTTCTGCATTCCTTTTTGGGGTGCTGTGAGGATCCTAGCCCGGCTGTGAATGTGTATGTGTGTGGGGGGGCTGTGAAGAGGTGACAGTGTGTCCAGTGGAGTGGAGGCATGAACAGTTGTGGGGCTCGGGGGCGTGGCCAGAAGGTGGAATCTGTTGGGCTTGAGCCCTGGAGCTTTGAAAGTATTGCCTTGTGATGTTAGGGTCCTTTCTTTGCTGAGGGCTGGGGATCGTAGAGCACACCCTGTTTCTGGAATCAGGCAGCTGCAGTAGGTAGGAGTAGCTTTTCCTACTCTCTCTCCACCCAGAAATGCCGGTGGTCAGGCGTGAGAGTCTGTGAGGTTTGTATTGTCACATCTGGGACAAGTGCCGGGGTGCCATGTCCCAGGAATGTTCTTCTGGCATCCCTGTCTGTCCCTTCAGTTCCCTCAGTGTCTTCAGCAGCTAGCTGTGAGCATCATGCTAGCCCAGGCACTGCAGGCCACACTCCTGCCTTCAGGCTCCATGTCACCTCTAAGGCCTCCCTGGCCGTGATTGTGACTGCAGAACGCCCAGCCTTGGCCTGCTCTCAGCAGCCCGTTGCAGCAGGCCTGGAAACTGCAGCTTCCCTGTCAGTGTTAAGCATGCGGTGACAGGTTCCGAGAAAATGTATATTCCGTACACAGATGTATCAGCCTATTTTGGAAATATTTCCTACCACCCCATCCCGTGTCACCTCGGTGTCAAGTCCTCCACGTTCCGCTGTGGGGTTTCACTTTCTGTGCCCCCTCTTCCCCCGGCCACACCCCCACACAGCGGAAATCTGTGGTGAGAGGACAGGCTTTGCTCACATCCTCTGTTCCCAGTCCTGTCAGGACAAGATGATACTATAAGCTTGACACTTGGAGACCCAAAGGGGTGGCCCTCTTCCCTTGAGTGAGGTAGTTGCCTTTGAAACAGACGTACACATGTTCTTGTGCCTCCGTGGGACCCACAGCCGTGTGCCTTGCTCTGCTGTCTGATAGGTGACAGAGCCTTGGCACACTGGCAGACTGCCCTAGCCCTGTGTTCTGTTAGCACACTGCTGGGCTTTGTCCTCATGACCCTGGTTTGTCTCTGTTCTGCTCCTCAGAGCTCTGCAGCGATGTTCTGGGTCCCCCACACCCTTGAACTGTCTGTCGGGGTCCAAGGCTTTTCTCTCATTTTGTGTCCTTGGAAAGTACAGATGTCACGGTTTTGATTCTTAGAATCGTTGACGTCTTTTTCTTCCCTTACGTAAATGCAGGTCTGTGATGCTGGACCGAGCTGAGAATCTGCTTCATGACCACTATGGAGGCCGGGAGTACTGGGATGTGAGTACCTCACAGCGGGCCCTCTGCATGTGCTCATGGTTTGGAAACTTAACAGTCAGCAACAGCTTTCAGCCTCCATGACTAAAACCATGGGCAGTGCCCACTGGTTTGCCCTGCCCCGCAGTGAGCTGTCCGCTCTCGCCTCAGGACCCACTGCTATCTTATGATTCTGTGTTCCAGAAACATAGTGGTCTCCCCTTGCCTTGCCACATCTGTAGGTGGCTGGGACGCTTCTCGTTTGGGTTGGGGAAGGGGACATTTTGTGCAGCGAGTCCTAACGCCATGAACCATTTCTGCCTGGAGGGGAGCGGGTAGCCTGCGTGATTCTGCAGACACTGGCTAACCTGGCAGGCGTCGGGTCAGGAGCAATAGCTCCTCTTACAAAGCATTTGGTTTGCAACAGAGACACGGTCATCAAGTTCAGTTTAGTTTAGGAAAAATGAAGCCCAAATCGAGCAGAGCTTGAAGCTAGGAGCTGGGCAGACACTGAGGTGATGAGGTCACATGACGTTGTTGGCCAAGGGCAGATGGTGCGGGCCAGTCTTGCAGCCTAGACAGGGGCTAGCTGGGGTGGCCCTACATGGACCTTTCCCGATCTCTGGGTGACACCACTGCTGGCTGAGTGGCAAGGAATTAACTAGAGGTCCCTGTAGCCAGCTGTGGTGTGGGCAGCAGGAGTCACCTAGGACCTGGTCTGTGGCGCCTGCGGAAAGGAGGGGCAGGTGGTAGACAGTGAAGCTGTGATGGCTCACCCGTCCCAAGGCCCAGGGATACTCAGCTCAGCCCCGTCCATGCAGACCCGGCGCAGCATGGTGTTTGCAAAGCACTTGCGGGCTGTGGGAGATGAGTTTAGGAGCCAGCACCTCAACTCGACAGACGCCGCTGATAAGATGGCCCCGGAGGAAGACTGGACGAAGATGAAGGTAGCCGCGCTGCTCTTGCCCGAGAAGGAGCTAGGGACGGGGCTCCTCCCTTAAGCTAGCATGTCTGACCTGTGAGTGACACTCATTATCTGACCTGCAAGAGGGCTGGCGGGGGGCTGGGGTGGGGAGGTGGAGGTGAGCTGCGCCAAGTCCTTGTCTTGGTGCTGAGTTAGGATTATGACTTGTATTTTTTTTTTTGTAAGTTTTCAGATTTTGCCCAGCATGGTGGCACATGCCTAGGACCACAGTCTTTAGATGTGGAAGCAGGAAGGTTGTGGGATTCGGGCTAGCCTGGGCTATGTAGGGAAAGCCTGTCACAGAAAATACAGGCATGAGAGAAAGGAAGGAAAAGAAGGAGCGGGGAACCCCAAAACAGAAGTGGGCAATGAATGATGAATCCGTCAGCACTTCCTACGGCCTCTGCCTGGCAGAGAGGAAGCAGGCCAGCCCATCTGCCTCAGAGCTCCTTCAGGCCTTTGGTCATGCATTGTCCTCTCCTGACCTTGTGTGTACTTCCTCCTCAAAGCTGGGTTTCCTGCATTGTCTTCCCCATGGGCTGGCTGAGCACCGTGGGCCCCTCCCCTGTGACGCTGTGACACTGGATGTTAGGACTCCACTGTATCTGCTCAGTGGGCAGTCCGGACTGGTTCCAGATGCTGTTGCTTAAGTTGCTTAGATGCTCCTACCTGGAATGTATTAAATAGCTTTTCCTTTTCTTTTTCCTAGTGATCAAATTCTGATTCTTATTTTGCCCCGATAAAAGTATTTGTGATGATCACGGTCCTCATGGCCTTCTTGACAAGACATCGTTTCCCCCAGGAAGTTCTGTGTGAGACTCAGTCAGGCCTCAGCATCAGGAGGGATGCTTTAGAGAGCACGTTCATCCCGCTCTGTGTTTCAGGATACCCGGGTCAACTCTGTTCAACAGTTTTCCGACAGTTGCATGTCTTTTGTAGGTCAAACTGGGCTCAGCACTAGGCGGCCCCTACCTCGGAGTCCACCTGAGAAGGAAGGACTTCATCTGGGGCCACAGGGAGGATGTGCCCAGCCTGGAGGGCGCCGTGAAGAAGATCCGCAGCCTCATGAAGACTCATCAGCTGGACAAGGTGTTCGTGGCCACAGACGCCATCAGGAAGGGTAGGCAGCCCTAAGGCCAGGCCTTCCTCATGACCCTCCACAGTGTGCCTTTTCATTCTGGAAGGTCAGTAGCCTCTCCTTTGCCTCGCAGAACAGGAAGAACTGAGGAAGCTGCTGCCGGAAATGGTGAGGTTTGAGCCCACGTGGGAGGAGCTGGAGCTGTACAAGGACGGAGGCGTCGCCATTATCGATCAGTGGATCTGCGCTCATGCCAGGTGCCTGGGTCCATGCTGCTCTCAGAGGTCCCCGTTGCCCCAGTACTCAGCAGCCAGGGCAGGTGGTTGTGGCTGTCCACCCTCTCTGTCCCCATTTAGAAAGCTTCCTTGCTTTCTAAACTAACATCCGGTCCAGTGTTTCCTTGGGCTGCTGGGAACTGTGGGTCTAGACCCTTCAGGTCTTGTGCACATACGTCCTCTGTGCTGTACACCGGTCCCATATCATCCATCTGAGAGAGGCGAACTTCCCGGGCTGCTTGGTCTCCTTGGTGTGTTTGTGCTTCTGAAGTAACCCCGGGCTGCCTGGGGCCAGAGGCCTCTGTGTCACTGCTCCAGGAGACCAGGAGGGCAGCTGGCCTTAGACCATTCTTTGTGCATCAGCTGTAGGAGACCTGGGATGGGCTCAGGTTGGAATGTCCTGATTAGAATAGGAACGTTCAGCTTCCCCATAGTTCCAGATGCCGAGGTGCCGGAGTGTGGGCATAGGGCTAGAAGGCTAGTGTGTGCCTGCCTTGCCCGCTGCTTTTCTGCCGTGCTCTGGCCTCCAGGGTCCCCGCTGACACTGTCCCAGCACCAGGGGTAGGCAGGTGAGGGCCTCATCCTTGATCTGCATGGGTCTAGCTGCTGTCCCCTTCCAGGCACGGCTTGTTTAGTGCCCATAATGGGGAGAGCCAGGCCAGTCTGTCTTTTTTCCCTGTTAATGCTCTTTCTGAGGAGCTCGGAGCTTGCCCACTCTCTCTGCCTGGGGTTCTTCCCAGGCTCCGCTAGACACAGCTGTTTCAGGAACTGACTGCAACTTCAGCTCAGAAAGGACTTCACACAGCTGATTGTAGTTGCTTCCACCATTAGCACTGCCTGCTGCTAATGCAGCCCACCCGATGCCTCCACAGGTGTGGCGAGCCTCAGGCCCCAGAGTTTCAGGAGAGTCACATGACATAGCATGCCAGCGTTCCTCTTGAATCAGTTGGCCACTTAAGTGCTATCAGAGGGCCGGGATATAGGAGTCAGAGCTGGCTGCATTGCTGTCACCCCAGGAATCTGAAGGACCTTGGAAAAGGGGGCTCCCTTAGCTATGGCAGCATGCGTGTGGATGGTCCCTGCCATTGTCAGGGTGCCAAGGTGGACACAAGTCCTTGGTGTTGGTTGAACAGCCAGGTGAAGGTCTGCAAGGCACAGTGGCCGCTGAGGTAGGGACTGACCCATGCAGGTGCCAGTGCTGAGGGCCTCAGAGCCTCTGGTGGGTGGGTGTGACCGATGCCTCCACTGTTGGTCCCGGGTAACATCTTCATCTCGTTGCTCTGCAGGTTTTTTATTGGCACCTCTGTTTCCACATTTTCCTTTCGGATTCACGAAGAGAGAGAGATCCTGGGGTTGGACCCCAAGACAACATACAACCGGTTTTGTGGAGACCAGGAGAAAGCGTGTGAGCAGCCCACGCACTGGAAGATTGCGTACTGAGGGCCACCTATCCACCGCCTGCCAATTACTCGGTCACAGGGTCCCAGAGGAGGCCCCCACATGGGAGGCAACACATCTAGAGCCCATGCTCCCACGTGTCCGTGGGCCGACATCTACCTGTGTCTTAGGCTCTGCCACCTTCAGGATTCACAACTGTGTCTTCTCTCAGGACCTGAGAACCCACGTCCCCATCACAGATGTCACATGTGTGCTAGTCCAGAAATGGAAGAACATTTGTCAGCTCCAACACAGGCCTCTCAGCCACCTTCCTGAACAAGTTGAGCATGGCCAGCCTGTGGCAACGCCCTCAGGTGTGGATGCGGGCTCCTGAGGTGTTGGGGTGACTCTGACGCACTCAAGCATGGACACAGGCTCCTGAGGTGTTGGGGTGACTGACGACTGAGATCACTTCACACATGGCCAGCGGGAGCCGACACCAGGCCTTGCCTCAGCCTCTACCTGTGTGGGGCTCCCACTAATTTCCTCCTGGATGGCACTGTTGTCATCAGAGTGACAGCCCTGGAGCCTTGCCAATGACTTCCTCGCCTCACATGGACCCCCAGGCTCACTGCACACGCTGAGAAATAGAATTGAGAAGTAAAGGAAATGGCCTTCAAAAGGCCACACCTGAGACCCACCCCTGCTTTGACTCCCTTCCCTGGGCCTCATGCTGCACCACAGGAGGCAGAGTCAGCACAGCCGTGGCCAAGGCACCCCCAGGTCCCTGACCTGGTACTTAGCAGTACACCCCTCCCCCCAGTGCTGTGCACTGAGCAGCCCCCACTCAGCTACTGCCCAGGTCTCCGTCCCAAGCACCAAGGTAGAACCTGAGCACAGACAGGGCCCCGTGGCCCAGTCAGCTGACCAGCTAGAATCACGTATTTATTTTCCATTTGTACATCCAAGCGTATTAATAAAATACTTTTTCAAGAAAGCTGCAGTCCTAGAAATGGTGTCTTTTTAAGTACTTTTGTTTTCTTAGGTCAGGAGCTGTATCCAGTATGTAGACATCTGCAGCCGTGCCTTTTGGGAGAATGAGGGAGTGTGCCAGCTGGCGTGGACCCTTGTTGCATCCGCAGAAGGCAGACTAGCCAGGTGTGACAAGACATTGGTGTGTCCTGGAGCCTAGGGTTTGGTTCTGTTTGTGGGGACCAGCATGACCTTGTCACTGTCTAGCACCACCGGGCCCTCTGTCGGGCTGTCTGTCAGGGGAACGCATTCTCCAGCCACAGGAAATCTGGGAATCCCACCTCCAAGGAGATGGCAGTAAACATGCTGTTGATGCTTCCTAGAGGAGTGGCTGGTCCAGAGCACTTAGTGCAGGGACAGAACCTCCCACTCTAAAGTGGCAGCCAGTGCCAAGAACCAAGGGGCACAAGCTGGGGCAATGGAGCAATGTGCTGGGCCAGGTCATCTGAGAGGATGGCATGAGAGCCATGTAGCAAGGGTCTATGCCAACATGCCATGTGGCCGTCGATGAAGAGCAGCTCAGAGGTTCTGTCCCCATGGCCCACATGGAACAGGTGGTTCAATGATGTAAGCAAAGAGATGAAATCGATCAATCTGAGGCACGGCATACGGAGCAGCGCCTGGTGCCGTGGGCAGCAGCTTCTCCAGGCAAAGCTGGGCAGCCTTGTGAAGTCTTGAACCAGTCTACTGGTAGCCCAACCAGTTGCAGAGATAGCCATCTGTCACAGGAATATCAGTGAGCCTGCAGCTCAGTTTCCATACAACGCTGGGTTGCAGTTCACCATGAACAAAGAGAGACAGCTCTAAAACAAATTCCAGAGCCAGCTCTGTCCAGGAGAGCCCAGGGACCAGAAGTCCACAGCAGAGAGCAGTTCCAGCTATTCAGAAGGAGGATGGGGTCACTTGGGTCAGGGGTGTGTGTGTGTGTGACTTGCAATGGCTGCTCATGCCACGGTACATACCACAGCCCTATCCTCCCCCAGCTGTCTCTGTACCAGGATGCTCCCTTTGCCAGGAACTTCTTAACTGTGGACAGTGGAGCCTGCCCTCCAAGTCCCTCTGGTACAGATGACACTAACACAGCAGATATGGCTGGACACACAGACATGTCCTGCTGGGGACTAGCCTACACTCTGCTCTAGCATCTTACACAGCTTCCTTTGTGAATTTTCAATGACCTGGCTGTGATGGCTTACAACTCTCCCATCATCCTCTCTTCTCTGTCCTCAGATGTAGCAAGGGAAAGACAACATCTACACGGGGACTTCTTTAGAGTCTCCCTAGATGCCTGGCCTGAACTGCTACCTGTTGCAAGTACCCTGTATCAGTCAGGTTAAGGCGTCTTTTATGGACTCTCGCTTCTGAGGCTACATTGTGTCATCTGCTGGCAGTCTCCAGGCACTGATCATATACCCTGCGTTTGATGACCTAGGCAGGAAGTCCACTCCCAGGAGAGATTAAAATGAGGAACCTAGTATACCATAACACACGTGTAGCTGGAAGGCAGTGCTTCCTGCCCCAAATGAACAAGGCAATGCTAAGGATATGTTGGATCAAGCTGGGAGGAAGGTCAGTGGTCAGAAAGAACAGCAGGACCGTATGGTCTTTGGTGTCCCCTGAAATCACACCTGGGGCCTACCCAGAGCAGCAGGGCATTTTAGGCCTTCGCCAGCACTGACAGGGCCATCCAAATGGGGATGACAGCATAGAGCAGCCCACTGGGGGTCTCTGTGCAGAGACCAGACGGATGACAAGTGACCATCCTTGGTGAAACCACAGGGCAATTTGTTCCACGGCAGCAGCTAACTGGGACACCAAGGGCTATACATCAGGTACACACACTGCCTGGGGGCATCTGGGACAGGCTCTGTAGCCTCTGAGGAGTTGTGTTCATCCATTTTGAGAAGGGGTTTATTTAGCTCACAGCTTTGGAAATGTCCTGGTGCCAGCCCCACAGGCTCTACCTCGGCTGCAGTAGCTCATGGGAACGAGCCTTGCCAAAGGGACAGGATCAAACCACCAGACGGGTTGGGAACTGTGAGGGACTGAGCTGTGGCTCTCAGGACCCTCTCATGGGGTGACAAGAGGCTCCTTAGGACCACCTGGCCCTTCTGTGAACAATGAGACTGGAGGACCTCCCAACCGGACCTAACTCTAAATTATTCTACCGTGTCTTTTGGCACTGCCAACTTCACAGCAAAGGACACTGGGTGAACATGTGCCCAAACACAGCAAGAGCTAAACTTGACACCGTCCTCAGATCCACACCAGACAGCATGCCAAGCTCCTCATAGTACCACTGCCATCATGGTTACGGAGTGGGACGCTTCGAGACCACGGGGGCTGTGTCCACCTTCTACCTGAGCCGTCCGTCCACCATCAGGGACTTATGTAGATGTCCTTGCTGCCAGCTGTTAAAGACTTAGGAGGGCAGGGACCCACTGTACTCAGTCACAGAACCTAGTCAGGTCCCAGAACAACAGGAAGCCATTGGGGACTCCAGGGGGACAAACATATGCGGCAGATGACAGACCACAGCCTCAAACAAAAATTACATCTGTAACTGGAGCTCCAAGGTCGTGGAGTGCAGTGCTGTCCACTCTCCACTGTCCTTGGCTCACAGGGAGTATCATCTCCCAGTCTCCATAGAGCCATCCCTGTGTCCAGTCTCCTTCATAACAGCATAGTCGTGTTGGATTTGGCTTGCCCTGGGGACCTCAGTGTATGGAGTCACTTCTCTAACAGCCCCATTTCCAAACAGAACCATGTTCAGATTTACCAGGTTAGGGCTGAGTTCAGCATTCGAGTTTGAGAAATCACTGAGGGGCTGGAGAGATGGCTCAGCGGTTAAGAGCACTGAATGATCTTCCAGAGGTCTTGGTCATGGTGGCTGACAACCATCTATAATGGGATTCAATGCATTCTTCTGGTGTGTCTGAAGACAGCTACAGTGTGCTCATATAAATCAATCAATCAATCAATCAACCAATAAATCAATCATTGAGCCCCGATCCCTTACATTGCCTGCCTATATCATTCCTGACTCCGGAAGTCAGAGCTGACCTCAGATAGCCTCCTCAGAGCCAGCTCACCCTAGAGGACAGAGTAGCCAGTCCACTGGGCCTGGAGCCCACATGGTGGGGAGAGTCACAGGGGTAGTTTGGTCAAGGTCATGTGTGGCAAGTTTGTAACAGGACATGTACCAAGGCGGGACAGAGATGTTTCTGAGACGTGTTGTCCAGGGCATGGCTGGATAGCTAGGGCCACTGCTTTTTTTCCCATCTGCCCTCTGGGAGTCCACTAGGAGGGCAGGGGATGAGGTCTATGGAGAAGGCTGAGCTGGCATGACCCTGGCTGGACTGGAGCCTGCTTCTCTTCAGAAGCAAGCCAGGGCAGTCTGAATTCAATGACCTGGTTGCTAGCTTCAGGGAGAAGTGGAGGGGGACAGAATGGGCAGGAAACACACTTGGGGACTGTCTCGAGTCACACCTTGGCTGGTGCCAGCACCATCTGTCTCAGTGATGGCAGCCATTACCTCTTGCTGCCACATCAGCTAACTAATGGGAGGCTGGAGGCTGCAGTAAATGGCCTGTGACAAATTCAACCCTCGGCACTGAAGAGAGGCCTTGGCGGGACGAAGCAGGGCTCCCTTATCTTCTCATTGGCAGTTCTTGTGCCACACAAAGGGCTGGCAAGACTTTAGACCTGCAGGACACATGGTGCTATCGGCTCTCCCCACCTCAAAAGAAGCACAGGAAGAGTCCTGCAACCCCTAGGAGTCTGTGGGTGACAGTACCTCCAACCCGCCAGTTTCAGAACCTGTCTGCTCTTGAGAAAGGCTAAGTGGGTTTGCAGAGGAAGCCCCAAACAGGGCCATGGGCTCTCAAAGATGTATCCATCCTGTGGGAGTGGCAAGTCTGGGATGGGTAGGAGAGGGGGTGTGTTACCCTCTCTGACTCTCCTTTGCCTCAGGGAATGGCAAGGATGAATGAACACCCGTTCTGTGGCTTTAGTGCCTTTGTGAAGGGTAATGAGGCCCAGAGAGACAAAGGTGTGGTGGAGATAAAGGCCAAGGCCGAGGAAATGAACTTCAAAGGGTCTGGAAGTTTCAGTGACTCCCTGTGGAGATGGGGCTCCCCACAGAGGACCTCCATACCTGGGAACCCCAACAGGGCCATTTAAAACCCATTTTGGACACTATGTTGGAGACTATGCTTGGAGGACTGAGAGGGCTCCCCGCAGCTGGATCTATGAAGAAAGTGACCCCACAAAGTGACTGGGTAGGTTCCTCACAGGTTCCTGGCTGAGCAAGCCCCAGAAGAGTAGCAGGAGACAGTGCCTGTGTGTGCCAAGGCAGGCTGGCAGCACTCTGGGGGACAGTGAATGGAGTGGGGGTGGGGTGGGACTGGAGCACAGGAAAGGGCCAGGGTACTCCAGGTGTTAACCTCACTTCTGGACAGGGGAACAAGAGAGAGAGGAGAGGAGTGGGAGGAGAGGAGAGGCAGACAGACAGACAGACAGACTTGCTTGCAATCCCCTCTCCTCAGGTGCTGGGCAAGCACTCTAGCACTGAACTAAATCCCCTCTGAGAGAATTCCTAACCAAAGCTCATTTTGAAGTAGAGTGAAAAATGGTCCCAGGCTGGAGAGATGACTCAGTGGTTAAGACCACAGGCTGCTCTCTTCCAGAGGTCCTGAGTTCAATTCCCAGCAACCACATGGTGGCTCACAACCATCTGTCATGGGATCTGATGCCCTCTCCTGGTGTGTCTGAGGACAGCTACAGTATACTCACATACATAAAACAAATACATAAATTTTAAAAAAGAGAGAGATTTATTTTTTAAAAATGTCCTCACCTGCCTTTCCCCCCAAATCAATAAATTCCCAAATGACTGGCCTCAAGTCATGGCAGAAAAAACCCACAAATCCTCTGGAGGAGTCCACCCTCAAATGCCTTGTGTAATTCTATAGAGATTGGGAGGCTGTGTGTGTGGCTTATGGACACACGCACAGCACTCCAGAAAGCGAGAGGTTGTAGCAGCGCTAAGGAGACCTTGATGGCCGTGTCTACAGAAGTAACAGAGGGTGCTGAAGCAGGCAACCCCCAGAATGAAAATATAATGGCTCCTTAGCGATTCAAATAACCAAACAGAAAACTCAGTGCCTAAGGAGTAGCTGGTGAGCAGAGGGTACCACGGGGCTCAACACAGAAAGCCACAGACACAAGAGGCAAGAGAGGCAGAAGGACCAGTGACAGAATGAAAGGTCCATGCTACCTAATGAACATTTTAGAAACATTCTAGACATTACACTTCATGTTCAGAAGGCTGAGGAACACCAAGAGGTGAGATGCAATTCAACCTTGGAGGGCTGCAGGAAAGCAAGCTGCGGGAGCAAAGGTGGCTCTAATCGCAGGAGAAGCTGACCAGCGGCTTCCTGACACCACAGGGGGCCAGGGACCAGAGGGTGGAATGTCTACAGACAGTTCTGCCACAGGTCAGTGACTGTCTCCCTGGCTGTATGTGTGCGGCCAGCAGCATCCTTCACAGATGGCAGCACAAAGATTCTCCAAGACCAGGAACCCCTACAGTGTTCACCATGAACACCAGCCTTTACAGACTCAGGGTGGAAGATGACCACAGAGAGACGGTGAAGGCAGGCAGAACTGAATAGTGAACTGCACCACATGTAGTCGGCCATTGCTTTCTACTCCACTCCACGTTCATTCCTTTGCATGAGAGAAAGGAAACTCTCTGTTTTGTTTTTGTTTTTTTTTTTTTTTTTTTGAGACAAGGTTTCTTGTGTAGCTCTGGCTGCCCTGAAACTTGCTCTGTAGACCAGGGTGGCCTCAAACTCAGAGATCCACTACCTGTTTCTGCCTCTGCCTCTACCTCCATCCTCTGGCCTCTGCCCTTTGCCCTCTGGCCTCTGCCTCTGCCTCTGCCTCTGCCTCGAGTGCTGGGATTAAAAGCATGTGCAACCACCACCCAGAAATTTACTTGTCTGAGGTGTGTCAGGTAGTGACTTTAGTTGAACTAACTTTTCTCTCTCTCTCTCTCTCTCTCTCTCTCTCTCTCTCTCTCTCTCTCTCTCTCTCTCTCTCTCCTCCCCTTTTGAGACAGGGTATTGCTATGTAGTCATGACTGCTCCGGTCTGGAACCCTGGAACTCCCTATGTAGTCCAGGCAGGCTGGCCTTGAACTTACAGAAATCCACCTGCTTCTGCCTCCTGAGTGCAGGGATTAGAGGTGCTTGCCACCATGCCTGGCTAGTTTATGAAATTTTGATGGCCTAAAGTCTTGGTTGTTTTTGAGCTACCTATGACACAATTCCGTGCTTGAGAGAGGGTTGCTTTAGAGATCATTACTTTTTGGAAAGGCATAACAAAAATCATAAAGATGTGAACATGCAAATACCGTGCGTGAGCCAGCAATTCTGTCCCTGGGACTTCAGCCTAAGAAATATAACCTGGGGAGCTGGGGAGATGGCTCAGCGGTTAAGAGCACTGACTGCTCTTCCACAGGTCCTGAGTTCAAATCCCAGCAAGTGACTCACAACCATCTGTAATGGGATCTGATGCTGCCCTCTTCTGGTATTCATAGACATAAAATAAATGAAAAAGAAAAGAAAGAAAAAAAGAAATGAAATCTGGCTTGTATCCTCACTAATTTAAAAGTTATACAGGATGTTGCCATTGCTTTTAGGTACCCATCATAACTCGATGGTAAGCCCCTACAGCTGAAGACACGACTCTTCTTAGATGCGGGACAAAGAGAGACCAGCCTCTTCTGGTGAGCTGAGAGAGATTTCATGCCTGGTTCTGTAGGGAAACCTGCTATTGCTACATGTGATGGTTTGTATATTCTTGGACCAGGGAGTGGCACCATTTGGAGGTGTGGCCTTGTTGGAATAGGTGTGACCTGGTTGGAGTAGGTGTGTCACTGTGGGTGTGGGCATAAGATCCTCACCCTAGTTGCCTGGAAGTCAGTCTTCCACTAGCAGCCTTTGGATGAAGACGTAGAACTCTCAGCTCCTCCTGCACCACGTCTGCCTGGATGCTGCCACGCTTCCACCTTGATGGTAATGGACTGGTCCTTTGAACCTGTAAGCCAGCCCCAATTAAATGTTGTTTTTTTATAAGACTTGCCTTGGTCATGGTGTCTGTTCACAGCAGTAAAACCCTAACTAAGACACTACATCACTGTTATTGCTATGTTATATGGACATGCTATCAGATTACTTTATAAATGATTATGCTTATACCCACAGGTTTGTGTTGTTTTCAGCTCTTGTCAGAGAAGGGTCTAAAAAGAAATAGAAAAAAAAAAAAAGAAAAACAAAAAAGGGGGCTGGTGAGATGGCTCAGTGGGTAAGAGCACCCGACTGCTCTTCCGAACGTCCGGAGTTCAAATCCCAGCAACCACATGGTGGCTCACAAGCATCCGTAACGAGATCTGCCTCCCTCTTCTGGAGTGTCTGAAGACAGCTACAGT
Source organism: Mus caroli (assembly GCF_978045245.1). Lineage (NCBI taxonomy): Eukaryota > Metazoa > Chordata > Mammalia > Rodentia > Muridae > Mus > Mus caroli. The sequence goes on from NW_028227264.1 coordinate 75,595,178, forward strand.
GTACTTACATATAATCAATAAATAAATCTTTAAAAAAAAAAAGAAAAGAAAAGAAATAGAAGCTAAAAAAGAAAAGTAGCAGCAGCAGCAGCAGAGAGAGAGAGAGAGAGAGAGAGAGAGAGAGAGAGAGAGAGAGAGAGAGAGAGAGAGTCAGACAGACAGAGTTATATCTGGTCAAAGTGCCAAGTGTGCGTAACTGTGCCTGAAGCATCTGTGTGAAACTGGCCCCATCCAAGGTGGAGAGAGCATGCATGGCAGAAGAGTGGTCAGAGTGTAACTGCTCACAGGTGAAGAGCAGACTTCTCGTGACACAGTTGCTGCACAGTCAACCACAGCAGCTGTGGCTACAGCACAAGTCCTGCACAAGATCAAGCCAGTCAAAAAGACGACAGGGATGGGGGAGGGGCAGAGGGGCAAAGTTAGCAGTTGACGGTTGTAGAGAAACTCTCTTCTGGGGACATTTCCCATGCCCCTGTGGCTGGACTCACACCCATGTACATGTGGACAAGACTAACTGGACCCAGGGGGCTATTAATAACAATAGCATCATCAACAACAAATTGGGGACATGGAATTGGGAGGGTGCTGGGGGTGCATGCTAGGAGGAGTTAGAGAGAGAGGTGGATGGATATGATCAAAATACATTGTGTGCATGGGTGGAATCTTCAAGGAATAAATAAAATATTAAAACAAAAAGACTCTCAGTGTAATATCCAAAATGAATTCAAGACCACCCAGTACCTTCCCCCTTCAAAAAAGACTTTCCAAACTGTACTAGCAGGCAAAGTACAGAGCCAGATAAGGAAGCTGGCTGACTAAACAAATGTAAAAACATAGTTTTAGCAGTCAAAATGATTAAGCCTGAAGCTACCAAAATAATATTAGCTGTTCTCAGAGAAATAACCATAACAAGATTAGCAATTCTCCTGAATTCTGTCAAAGACCACAAACCACCCTGACCTTGTTGTGAGAATTCCCCTGACGTTAATAGCTGTGACGTTAATAGCTGATCCATAAGTTCAAAATGTACTACTGCTTTGCTGACCAAATCATAGTAACCCACCATGGGGGCAGGCAAAGTCAGTCACTAGGCCAGAGGGTTACTTAGTCACTATACAAACCAACCAATGCCTGAAAGGGTTACTTACTACACCAATGAGAAGCCTGTTGCTCAAATCTGCCTCTTACAAAGGTATAAAAAGTGTGTTCTTTCTTTGTTCTGGGTCTCTCCTCTGGCCTGTGTGCTGAGAGGGGAGTCCCCAACATGTTGGATCAATAAAAATCCTCATGCTGTTTGCAGCGATGGTGGCAGTCTCTGTGGTCTTTGTGAGTGAGGGTCTTTTGACGAACTCCAACATCAGCTGGGCAGTGGTGGCACACACCTTCAGTCCCAGGACTAGGGAGGCAGAGGCAGGCAGATCTCTTAAGTTCAAGCCCAGCCTGATCTACAGAGTGAGTTCCAGGTCATCCAGGGCTATACAGAGAGACCCTGTCTCACAAAAGCAAAAAAGAACCTCATGTGGAAGAAGAGCACCATGAAGATGCTTATTACACTGTAAAATGTAGGAACGGATTGCAGGTACGATTATGGAAGGTTCTGGAAAATTCCTGTACTTTTTTTTTTTCCAAAGAGACTCATTCTATAGTTCAGGTTAGCCTTGAACCTGTGTTAATCCTCCTGTGCTAGGCTCCTAAGCATTGGAGTTACAAAGCATGCCACACCACAGCCAGCTCTAAGCACTGTACTTAGATCAACAATGAGGCAGTAGGCAGGATCAGAAAGTATAATAAAAAGACTGAGCTTGGGCTATAAAGCAGTAGCTTCTTAATTTTAAAAGATATTTTATTACTAGTTAATGGGGTGATATATATATATATATATATATGTGTGTGTGTGTGTATGTGTGTATGTGTGAAGGTAGTGCCCATAGAGACTAGATGAGGGTATCAGATACCTAGAGGTGGAATTATAGGTTCATGATGTAGGAGCCAGGACTAGGGTCTTCTGCAAGAGCATTGTCAGCCCTGCCTTCCTATTTTTTTTTTTAAACTAGAGTTCTTTTTTTTTTTTTTTAATATTTATTTATTTATTATATGTAAGTACACTGTAGCTGTCTTCAGACACTCCAGAAGAGGGCGCCAGATCTCGTTACGGATGGTTGTGAGCCACCATGTGGTTGCTGGGATTTGAACTCTGGACCTTCAGAAGAGCAGTCGGGTGCTCTTACCCACTGAGCCATCTCACCAGCCCCCTGCCTTCCTATTTTTAAGACTTGCAGCCATAAGCGTCTTTGTTGAGTAACTCAAACCCTTCTTAAAGGCTTATCCCACCAAATGACCTTGGGTCTGGGCAGAACCAAGAAGTCTTCAATAGAGAAGCAGATCCTGAAGAAAAAGGAACAGTGTCTTGGGACCTAGATTAGAAGCACGAGGTATAATGTGCAGCAACAGAACAGACCAGATTAAAGAGACTGGAGAGTCTCTATTATTTCCAAAGTGTTCACAGTTTCCTTCTACGCCCCTGTGTGGAGCAGACACGGCATGGGGCCACAAACAGCCAGTACTATTTATCTCTCAGTATCCCAGGGCTTCAAAAGTCTGTACTCTTGTCTCACAGAGATAGCCTTGAGTTGCCTGCTGCTGTCTCCTTGTTGGCCAAACTATAATAAAACCCTTTGTTCTCCTAAAACCCAGAGTCTGAGTACCAGTTTGCACATGCGCCAGGCAGCAGCCTTGCTGGACACCATCATGAGACATATGGAAAGGTATTTGGCTTGAAGAAGAATCACAGAACTATGATTCAATATGAGAGAAGGAGAAAGAAGACTCGATGAGCTTCACGCCTGTCATCTCCGTAGAGACAGGAGGATCGGAATTCAAGCTTGTCCTAAGCTACATAGCAACTTCAAGGCCAGCTGGGGTCTGAGATTCTATCACAACAAACAAACAAACAGACAGACAAAATGATAAGGAGCTTGCAGTTTCCTCTGGGAGGTGTGGATGCTCAAGCTTGCCTTGATACATGCTATAAGCTTGGCTTATATCAAGGACCTCACTGCTTTCTGGTGGATGCACTGGGTTTGCCACTGTCCCAGGGTATACGGAGATGCACATAAACCAAGCAGCTCTGTCCCTGGACTGGCCACCTTTCCCGTGAAGTCAGCGGACACTGACGCCCCCCCCCCCCCGCAGGGTCATTTGCAAGATCACCATGCATAAATGTTCGTGGATGTTAGGTCCTTCTCCCACAAGAGAACAGAATAGGGCTCAGGGGAGGTGAGGCACCATGTCTCCTTTAAGCAGAACAGAAAGGTGAACTGCTGCCAGCTACATCATTCCTGAAAGCACCTTGGGGAGAAGGCAGTCCGGCTGCTGCGGGTTGGCTTGTTCACCCCATTACCCTCACTGGCCATTAGTGAGGAGAAGTGGGGCTCGACTGCACATCCAGGTTTCTGTAAATAACGTGCGTGTTCTCAGCAAGTTCGCCTCTGTGAACCCATGGAGGGTTTGCACCACGCCACAATCAGTGACTCTCTACCTCAGCACTGAGTTCTGCTGCTGCCGAGGGCTGGATGCTGAAAGTCACTTCTGTCTCCTGACAGGGCATCCTAAAAATGCCTGTTCCCAATGCCTGCTCAGGGGTCAGCTGGTGATAGGTAAGTGGTCTGAGAAACTTCAGGGTCTGCCTGACCTTGCGAGTCACATCTGGAGTTCACAGAGCCCTCCACAGAAGGGGACACACGGATGCCACAGCCTGATGTAACGTTGGACGAGACAGGCTTTTGTAAAGGACTACAGAGCACCGGGCATACAGAAGAACACAATACGCTCATCATTGTCTCCACCCCACACCCCTCTCCCCTGAGCCCCCAAGCTCGGTGTTCCCCCAACCCCATGGAATCAGCGACAGTCACACACTGAGGTAGCCCTGCCTGCATCATTTAGGAAGATGCATGGGAATGTTCACAACAGGGAAGGAGGAAGGTAGACATGTGTGAAAGGCATCTCAGAACCTCCTGTGGAGGCTGAGGTAGAACTTGGGCATCAATCCACAGAGAGAAAAGTTTCTAAGGTGAAGGATTGGTGATACTGGTTTGGGGACAAACCTGGGCCTGGTGCCCTTAGGATAGATTTACCATCCAACACAGACCTTAACATGGCCTCCATTGAGTTCTTCCTCGGGAACTCAATCCTCTCCCTGATTCTAAAGCTCTACATCCCTGTATAAGCTGGCTTTGTTCTGGGATGTTGAGGGCTGGGGGTAGAGGATGGTGTGGACAAGAGGTAGAGAAGATGTAGATAGGGTGGCTCACCCTCATCCAAACCTAACACCTTAACTGTCACCCAAGTGTCCGTAGTCTATAACAACACTGACCCCCTGCCCCCAGCAGCAAAGGCCACCTTCCACCCACATCTGCACAAATTTTGCATACCTCCACGGCTCCCTAGCTTGGCCATGCTGTGGGCCACCAGGCACTTAGCCTGGGAGGTCAGGTGCCTCTCTTGTCTGACCTGGATACCTTGGTGCGGCCTCCTCTCTCTCTCTCTCTCTCTCTCTCTCTCTCTCTCTCTCTCTCTCTCTTTCAGACTCCATGGAGAGCCATTTCTCCTCGTAGTCTGTCCGGAGAGGATAGGGAGAAGGGCTAGTTGGTGACAGTTCTACTAAAACCATTGTCGTCTAAGGTCCTCTGAGAAGGGACAATAATGGATTCACTTTGAAGGAGGACCTGTTCTCAGTAGCAAACAAATAGCTTTATAATGAGGCTCTAGAAGTTAAGATCACTTCATGAACTATCAAACCAGTAAAAGCATTTGCTGAGCTACGAAGTGTGATTCCCAGAACCCACATCAAGGTGGAAAGGAAAAAACTAACCTAACAAGGTTGTCCTGAGTCCCGCATGGACAGGCTGTGACATGTGTGCAAATACACACAGGCACGCACAGATTCATGCACACACACACACACACAACATAATTTGAAAATTAGAAAAATGATTTTGTAGAAAAACTTAACAGGGTTTAAGACAAAGGGTTTAGGCTTTTCATCCTCCAGGCGTGTTTTTGGTGTCTGGCTGCAGAGTCTGTCACATAGGATGGTATCCGCTCTATCTGGTATGCAGAGCTGATATTTACTTAAAGATTTACAGATAAGACTATGTGCTAAGTGCACATGCATGCTGAATTCCAAAGAGTTTAAGTATTAAGGCATTATTAGAATTTTGAATTTAAAAAAATTATTTTTTCCATATCCTAAGCTTTAAATAGGTAAAAAGAACTAACAGCTAATTTTTAAAAAGTGCTAACAGAACAGTTTATGATTCCTAGGATATTTTTAAAAATGTAAGCTTTATTTATTTATTATGTATAGTGCTCTACCTGCATGTATGCCTGCAGGCCAGAAGAGGGCACCAGATCTTGTTATAGATGGTTGTGAGCCACCATGTGGTTGCTGGGAATTGAACTCAGGACCTCTGGAAGAGCAGTCAGTGCTCTTAACCTCTGAGCCATCTCTCCAGTCCAGGGTATTCTATATCAGTCTATGGATTATGCTTTTGTTATAAGTAAAGCTATAAGCAAAGTTATGAATGTTCTAAACCATTACCTGTTTATAAACCATAGAACAAGATATGTATGTTTTAAGCTAATTATACCAAAAAAGATACTTATAGGATTTCCCAAGATAAAAATTTAGTGCACAGGTCTTCTCTGTCTTCATGTGAATGCATGTTTTGCCTGCATGTATGTATGTGCACCATGTATTAGCCTGGTATGTACAGTAGCCAGAAGACGGTGTCTGAGCCCCTGGAACTGGAGTTACAGATGATTGTGAACCACTGTGTACTGGGAACTGGACCTGGGTCCTCTGCAGGAGCTGCAAATGCTCCTGATTGCTGAGCCATCTCTCCAGCTTCTTTACACTCAGATTTGGTAGAGGGGATATTTTTACACTGCCTTTCCTCCCTAGATGTCACCAGACTGGCCCATGTCATGCCATCCCATTGCCACAGAGTAACTAATCAGTAATGCTGTCAGGAAAAGTGCAAGATCTGAATACCCTACCAAAATCAAGAACTAGAGTCCCAAGGATCGTGGAGGTGCTTGTGCATGTTACTATCCCTCCACTAGGTGGTGCTGTTGCTTACCTTTCTGCCTCGACTCCCCTGCTCTTGGTCTTGGTAGGCACAGGAGAGTGGTTCCTTTTCTGAACTCATGTTCCTGGACTCCACATATCAATCAAATAACAGACAACTAGGAGACAGTGTTCCAACTCACTGGGCGAGAAATGGATGGGGGAGATTCTGATGGGGTTTAGTGTTTAGAATCTCAACAGGAAATTGCACCTTGGGAATGAATATGGTGACCCCGACCCCTGAAAAGATTTGCCTCTGGGTATGGTAATCTGTTCCCATGGCCTTCTGTGCACATGCATGCTTTCTGGCTTCTGTTTCAACTTTTCTGAAGTTGTAATACTGTTGTAGGCAAGGCAGAAACAAACTGAGAATTTCTTCCCTGAGTTTTGCCAAACTATAGATAAATTCACTCATACACACACACACACACACACACACATATATACACACTCTCATATATATATAATGTTTCTCTCCCTGTGGCCAGCACAACCAAGCTATATGGTCAGGGGCTTGTGCGTGTGCTTCACCTAGTCATCTCTCCTCTCTCCAGTTCTGGAATCCCAAGGATCTTCCTGCTGTTCCCATGGTTTTTGTGTTGCTGGAAATATCATGGTGATGCAGTGTGCAGCCTTTTGAGACTAGCCTGTCACTTGAGGCTCTTCCTCACCTTCTCAGGGCTTGAAAGCTTGTGTCTTTCACCACTAATTCATGTCCTTTCGCCTGGATGCACTAACATATACATCCATTTGTCTACTGAAGGGCTTGCTGGCCCCTTCAGTTTGGGGCAATTATAAATAAAGCTGCTATTGTTACCAGAATCTACCATTTCTAATGCTTGGCACTCTACCCAAAGCCGGGAGACAGTAACATAACTAAGAGAGAGGAAGTAAACTCGAGGCCAGTGAAAGGGCGAAGGAAAACATTTTCCCTCTCACATCTCCACCTGACGGGCACTGCTCAGGTCTCCCCTTCTTCCGTGTGGGTTCCTGAGATCAACTCAGGTCTAAAGTCATCCCAGAAACAAGGTCTAGGTTTTCTCCTGTTCCCCCTTCCTCAGGAGTTCAGTACTTTTATGGTTTATGCCTAGATTCTGTTTTATATGTGGGTGTCCAGTTGCTTCTGCACCATTTGTTATTTTGTGTTAGCAACCTTTGTTCCTTTTGTCAAAGAGCAGCTGAGGAAGATCAGTTAGCAACAGGGCTCTGCGTTCTTCCACTGATTGTTTCTCTTTCACATATGTCACCATGGCCACCTGTACTTGCTTTAACAGGGCCCTCCAGCTCTTCTCCTATGCAGTGCCTGCCTCCTGGGATTCTCAGGCGTTTCCATTCAGAGTGAGAGGCCCCGGTTGTGAGCACCTGGCAGCAAAGGCACACACAGCCCTGTTCCTCCAGGCAGGCAGGCAGGCAGGTAGGCAGGCACTCAGCACGTCCCTCAGCTCTGAAAACAGTGGCTGTCCATCTTTCTTGCTGCTGCTGTTTCTCTCACTGAGGTAGGAGGAAACCACCACAAGTCCACACTGGCCCTTTGACCTGTTTTCCAACTAAAAGCAAGCATTGGATAGCTTTGTCATCAAACACCAGGTGAGGCTCCAAGGCCAGAATACTCACTGACTAGTCCCTTTCAAGATGCCACACAAGTAACAAAGCCAACTGAGAGTCCTTACTGCAGAAGGAAAGTAATTAAGCAGGCTTTACCTGCTCATGGCTGACCTCAGCGTTTTGGAGGCCACGGGGCTGAGCCATGTATTGTGTGCTTCCTAGTAACTCTAACAGACCCTGACCCAGGTTAACAGTTGCTTAGGTACTCTGCAGACCAGTGAAGGCTGCTTTTGAGGGGGTGGGGGAAGCTGTAACTACCTGATAGTGATTAGTATGGAATGAAAGGCATGTTGTGTCTGTCCCCTCTGCTGTTCTAACTCAGGCCAGCCTCTACTCAGTTTTTCACGTAAACTTATCACTGGAGGAGTGTTTTGATGAAGACTAACATGCAATGAGCTTGGCTGGTTGCCTGTGAAAGCGAATGTTCCTTCTCCCCTGCCATATACTCCGAAGCTCTAGCACTCACAGTCCCTCCGCCTTATTCTAAGACTCAGACTTGAGGCCGGAGCATTTCTGAAGATAAAGCCAGCTGTAGCCCAACAGTCCCCAGGCAAACATGGGGACATACAAGGAAAATATCTTTGGAGACCGAGCCCAGGGACAAGTATGAAACCCCTAGTTCACTCCAGGTGATTGGATAACTTCCAGCTGTTCCCTCTGCTGAGGAGAACGCCAGATGTCATCTTATATCCGTTGGTGCCCTCTCCTCCCAATATGAAGCTCTACCTCACTATTATTTTTTTTAAGTAAACATTTTTAAAGAATTATTTTTATTTTCTTTAGATGAGTGCACGGTAGCTGTCTTTAGACACACCACAATAGGGCATTGGATTCCATTACAGATGGTTGTGAGCCACCATGTGGTTGCTGGGAATTGAACTCAGGACCTCTAGAAGAGCAGTCAGCGCTCTTAACCACTGAGCCATCTCTCCAGCCCCTCCTCATCACTGCCTGTCTTGTTCATATATATGTTGTGGTCTCATCTCTATAGTTCCCATGTCACAAGGTCCTATGGGTGTGCTATCAACTCTTCTTCAGTCCAGACCCCACTCAGCCATGAGTACAGGGTTCAACCCTGACCCCAGATAACTACATAAGAGTTAGCTGCTTGGTTTTTACTCTGTCTTGTAGAGGTCTCACTGAGAGAGGGGAGGAAAGCTTTCAGCTAAGTCCCTTGATTCTTTGACTGAAGCCCTTCCACTGTTGAGCTTCCCTCTGAGAAGCAGACATGGTATAGGGTCCTTTTCACCAGACTGTCTCAATGTGCTGTCCTGTGGCTTCAAGAGTGTCTTAGGTTTTACTGCTGTGAACAGTCACCATGACCAAGGCAACTCTTTTTTTTTTTTTTTTTTTGAGACAGGGTTTCTCTGTGTAGCTTTGGCTGTCCTGGAACTCACTCTGTAGAACAGGCTGGCCTCGAGCTCAGAGATCCACCTGTCTCTGCCTCCCAAGTGCTGAGATTAAAGGCATGCACCATTACTGCCCCGCAACCAAAGCAACTCTTAATAAGGACAACATTTAATTGGGACTAGCTTACAGGCTCTGAGGTTCAGTCCATTATCATCAGGGCAGGAGCAAGGCAATGTCCAGGCAGGCATGGGGCTGGAAGAGCTGAGAGTTCCACCTCCTGCTCTGAAGGCAGCTAGGAGAAGACTGGTTTCCAGGCAGCTAGGAAGAGGATTTTGTTTTTTTTGTTTTTTGTTTTTTTTTTTTTTTGAGACAGGGTTTCTCCATATAGCCCTGGCTGTCCTGGAACTCACTCTGTAGACCAGGCTGGCTCGAACTCAGAAATTCGCCTGCCTCTGCCTCCCAAGTGCTGGGATTAAAGGCATGTGCTACCACGCCCGGCCAGGAAGAGGATCTTAAAGCCCATGCCCATAGTGACACACTTCCTCCAACAAGGTCACACCTCCTAATAGTATCCCCCCTGCCCCTGGGGCCAGGCATATTCAAACCACCACAAAGAGCTTCATTATCTTCCTATAATGTGTCCTGTGCTACAGCTACACTCCTGGGCAAAGGCCTGGTACGGGCTTCCAGGCCATTTGGATGGCTAGGTGAGAGAGCCTGCTATGGGGCTGGTAGCACACTGTGGTCTCTCATGGTTGTCACGAGATAGTAAGCACAAAGCTGAAACAACAAATAACAACTAACAACAACATCAAAACAGCACAATTCTAATATGGAACTTGGATCATCCATAGCTGGGTCTCCATCCTTGTTGGTAGACATCAGCTATGTCCACAGCTTCAGCATAAGCGGACAGACGGGTAGTTATAGAGATTCCCTTCCCTTCCATTCACAGGGGGCAGGTGATGGGAGCTGATCCAAGTGTGTAGCACAGCTTCAAACAGGCTGCACATCTACTCTGAGAGGACGAGGGGCTAAGTGACAGGGTTGACAGCGCCCTGCCTGGCAGGTGACAATACTCAGCTGACAGCTAAATACCAGGAAGTCTGACATATGCCAGGAAAAGACAGCTCTCAACTATATCCTTCTCATGATGTTCTGAAAAAATAAATTACTGCACAGGTCCTAATTGCTTAGTATGAGGCGATGTTTATAGGGAAAGTTCTAGAATGCACAACGAAAGGCAGATCCATGTCTGGAGCAGATTCTGTATCTCTCTGGGGCACCCAGGCATCCGCATTAAGCTGGTTAATTCAGGGTGAAAGAGAAAACACGGGTCCTCCTCTGACTTCTCTTAAAACTATCCCATCTCCACATAAGCCCACATCCACATTCTCATGCAACGGCTCGGTTCTGTTTTGATGAGGGGAAAATCCATGTCCTGAAATTTAAGGAGACTGAAATGGAGGGGCAGGATGTACTCGCAGCAGAGTACATGGCCTTAAAAGGTTCTGGGCCGCAGCTCAGCAGACACTCACCTTCTGGTTTAGGGAGCACTCTGGGGGGGGTCTTCAGAGCAGTAGTATCTGCTGGAAATCTACCTGTGGGGTGACCAGTTTGCCATCAGAGTGGTTACTAATCCTATCTCCCCCACTCACACTGGGGAGGTCCTGGGCCGGCTCCGAGGAACTTGCAGCAGGGACTCTGATGTGGCTCATCATCTCTTAGCCCTTACATTTCTCCTTTAGAATCTACATTTGCAGCTACTCCGAATCCTCCCAGCCCTACTCGGCTCCAGTTCATGTACTCTGCCTGCACCTTTTCTCCTTTCTGGCACCTCACCCAGGTTTCCAACTTTGGGACTTCTTCCAACTTCTCTGGCTCTCAGTGCATTTGGCTCTTGCTTAAGAAACGGTTCCGGGCCAGGCATGTGGCACACGCCTTTAATCCCAGCACTCGGGAGGCAGAAGCAGGTGGATTTCTGAGATCGAGGCCAGCCTGGCCTACAAAGTGAGTTCCAGGACAGCCAGGGCTACACAGAGAAACTCTGTCTCGGAAAAAAAAAAAAAAAAAGAAAAAAAGAAAAAAAAAAAGAAACGGTTCCAGAACATCTGTAGAGGTGTGAGTGACTGGTCTGCTGAGATCTGATTTAGGGAGTGTGTCTCCCCGCTCCACCCACCACTTCTGCCTCCATTGAGCAGGAGAACAAGCTCTCGGCCCTTCAGAAAGCTGTCTTTCTTGAATGGAGTCTTCATCTGGACAGAGAGAAGTTGACCCCATATAATGTTCCTTTTCCCCTCAAAGTTGTGATCATCCTAATTTCTCTACTATAAAACATCTTACGAATCAAAACTGAAATTTAGTCTGGTCAAAGGCTTTCTTAGTAATATTCTGGAATAACATTATTTTCACACATCACAGTTTTTCCTTTTCTTTTAATTTTTAAAGATTTATTTATGCATTTTATATATACACACACACTGTACCTGTCTTCAGACGCACCAGAAGAGGGTATCAGATCCCATTATAGATGGTTGTGAGCTACCATGTGGTTGCTGGGAATTGAACTCAGGACCTTGGAAGAGCAGTCAGTGCTTGTTAACTGCTCTTAGCCATCTCTCCAGCCCCGATCACAGGCAGTAATGAAATCTCATCGACCTAGTACTTCCTAATGGGTTGATCAGGGCTTTTCCAACCTATAGCCAAGGAATACAAGGGTCCTGTTTCATTGTGGCAGAATCTGGCCCCAGGTATATTCTAGTTTGTCGTTGTGGGTGTGTTAAGAAAACCGAATGAGAGATGGCTCAGTGGTTAAGAGCACTGGCTGCTCTTCCAGAGGTCCTGAGTTCAATTCCCAATGACCACATGGTGACTCACAACCATCTGTAATGGGATCTGATGTTCTCTTCTGGTGTGTCTGAAGAGAGCAATAGTGTACTAATACACATAAAATAAATAAATGTTTCTTTTAAAGAAACTGGATGAATTAAAAAAAATCACAGCAATAATCTCAACTGTATTCGGAATTCCTAAGTAACAGCCTTCAAACCTGGCGCTTTAAAAATTTTTAAAGTTGTGAGAATGGTCTTAATGCCTCATCAGCTGTCAAATCAATGAGGTTTTCATTCAAGTGTTTTAAAGCAAAGGATTAGAAAGCACTTGGCTTGCTGGAGGATCTGTCATCCTGTCATGCTGACTCACAGTGTTTATGACACCACTTTTCAAGGGGCTGCCACTTACCTGTAATTCTCTGTCACCTAGTTAAGCCTAATATATTCAGAAGGGGTCCAGGACATTGAGATGCAAATTTCAGTGTTTCTCCCCCGCCCTTCACCAATCTAATAGTGATAAGCTGCTCCTCCTATGTCATCATTTTAAATGTACTTTCCTTGCAACTGTGGGGCTGCAGACTTTGCACCTTCTATTTATGGCGCATGTCCTCCATGTGACCTAATCTTTCTTGTCACACTGGTGAACCAAGTCAGACCTATTTTCTATCAGAAAAAGAAAAACCTGACCTACTTTTCCAACAGAAACAAGAGTGTTAGCAAGCTTTTCTAGGGATATTGGAAAAGAACACCATGAGAAATGAATTACATACAGTAGACGGCCTGGAAGAGAAGAAATTACGGAGGGCAATGAAGTCAGGTTTTTAAACATGTGGGTCTAATATAGCTACTTGGCTCATCTCATACTTTAAAAAAATGAGTTAATTTGTAACATGCAGGTGAATGTTTGGGTCACGCACGGAGAAGAATGAGAAGAGACTCCGTGTCCTCTTGCTCATGGCTCCGAGCATGTGTGTTTGTTCGGGTGTCCCCTCTCCTCTCTCCAGCTTCTGTGGGACTGAGGGTGGAACTCAGGGCTTCTCCCGTGTGAGGCAAGTGCTCTAACTGTATTGTAGTTTTTGCCTCATTTGTTAGTGTTCTCATCAAATGCTCCTTTGTATTTACAAAACAGGAAGGGACAGGTTGCTGATGGGACACAGTCCAAGAATAGAACTCTGAGTGCTTGTGAGAAAATTAAAATAACAAAAATATCCCAACCGAACAAAAAAAAATCGAGACCAGAGTCTTGTGACCTTAGTTTCTTCAAAACCACAGAACTTTCTTTTGTGTTCCCCGCGGGCGCAGAGGATAGGTGTGAGCTTACTTCAGATTATAAAAAACATGCTTTTGCCACGTGCAGCTTGCCATGGTGGTTATATTCAGCTGGAACTCGTGTGACCTTTCTTCTTTTTAAAGATTTCATGTATGTGAGTACACTGTAGCTGTCTTCAGATACACCAGAAGGGGGCGTCAGATCTCATTACAGATGGCTGTAAGCCACCATGTGGTTGCTGGGACTTGAACTCAGGACCTCTGGAAGAACAGTCATTTGCTCTTAACCACTGAGACATCTCTCCAGCCATTTCAGCTCTGATACTTTAAAGAACATTCGGTTCATTGACACAAAATAAAAGACACAAGTAGCAAGCTGCAGGAGACTTACTCAAGCGACCTTCTGACCCTGGAGAGGAGGGCATGAAAGGAGCAGAGAAGTCACACAGGTTAACCGTGGTGGGCCTTCATTTTGCCTTCCCTGTTTTTCAGACTGAGATAAACAACCAAAGGCAAACATGTTTCACTTGGTAGAGAAAGTCAAACTCTTAGCTGACCTGGTTTTACTCCCTGACCAATTCCAAAACAGAGAAGCAGGTCATGTCTCTGACCCGGCTGTTTTTAAAAGACACATGGCGCACACGACTTTGACTCTTTAAGAACACTTCTATATTTATTTTATATTTAATTACAAAAATATCAACCAAATAGGTGCTTTCAATGGGACATGAAACGCCATCCCAGGTCCCGCAGCCATGGTCGCTTCCTTATGGATTTGCTCACAGGCTCTCTGACAGAACAAACACACACTCTCCAGACCACACGAGAGCAATCTTGTAGCCGACTCTCCCAGAGGCATGAATGCCCTTCCTTCTACAGCACCCTGTGGCAGAGGTGGATAAACGCGCTGAGCACTTGGTGCAGTGTTCATGACCAGACACAAGACCCACAGCCATCCACACCTTTCAAACCACGATCGAGAGCAATAGACATGAGGACAGCGTGAAAAGGAAAATGTCCATGCAGGTCATAGTGAAACGTCTTAGTCTTTATTGAGAACATTTCAGTCCTTTGTCTACATGTAACAGCATCTCATGCTCAGTGCCGGCTGGGCTCGGTGTGAGGAAGCTCATGCAGGCTGTAACATGTGGTATATACAGAAATATACATACAGAGAACACTGAGGATTGTATCTTAGCAACACATTTCTTGGCTGAGTTACATTCATGTAAAGTGTCCAAACTCTAAAATCAAATTAAAAGTATATAACTCAAAGCCTGGAAAAGCTAATAGCTTTTAGGGGCTTATCCCATTAACATTCCACAAACTGTGCTTTTAACCTACTGTGTTCCATTCAGAAGAATGGCCCATCAGTTCCTTATGCACCATCAGCTCCCGCTGTGGCTACAGTTAAGTGCTTCTGAGGCTGGGCACTTGTCGTTCAAACAGCAAACAGAAAGTACAGGCACTACCACAGAGATGTGACCATTTCCCCAGTAACTAAACGGGAAGTGCACTGAGGAGCCGGCCATGACTGGTCAGACCGCGGGACTAACTCCCTCATGGTCCCTGGCGGGTCAGAGGCTTCCCAATTCCCATTCCCTAATGTCTCATGAACCCAGTAGCCCCGGTGTGGAGCAGTCCGCAGCTGCAGAGTGGGTGAGCACCCCTCAGCCTTGGGGAGAGTGTCACATGACAGATATGCCAGGAGACAAGGACACACACAAGCTGTACACACTGAACGCATACACTCTGCCCTTCTCACGATGTAGTCTGGGGCTGACAATATCAAGGGATCTTCGGAGGAGGTTCCCTAATTTTGAGAACTTACAGGTTTGGATTTCAGCTCACTTTCTTTCTCTTTCTGGAACAAAGTCACTGACGGGGAGAGCTGACATTTCTGGAGTAAGGTATTTTGGGAATGACAAGCTGCCCCTGCACTGTGCATCTATCTTGGCCCAGGGTGCGGTGCAGCTCATCCCACATTCCTGACCCTCTCTCTGGTGGCTGCCCACCTTTGGTGCACCTGTCTGAAAGTAAAGTTTAAAAAAACCAAGCAGCATGTACAGTCTGGAGGCAAGAGGAGCTGGGGGGTAAAATAAACAGAGAGCAATGCCTTATGAAATGATGGCCTGCACACTTACAAATATATGTTTGATTATTTAAAACAAAACGAAACTTTGAAATAGTCAGAATGTTGAAAGACTCAGATTCAGATTCAAAGTTGTTCTTTGGTGTCCCTTGCTAGGAGAGGTGCTACTTACCTGATACCATTAAGGGACCAGGGCTAACGGCATGGACACCACACTCACCCTGCCTCCATCTAAGTGGAGAGCCTCTGCTCTGCAGAAACAAGACAGTCCACCCACGACTCCTGGCGATGATGCCTTCCTTTTGTTTAGCTACAGCCCTGCTGATGCTGGGCCCAAATAATCCTGAGGGATACTGCTTTGTGGAACTAATACTTCCGTTCTAGCTAAGTATACAGAACAGAGAAGCTCCTGTTCTTTTTTTTTTTGTTTTTTTTTTTTTTTCGAGACAGGGTTTCTCTCTGTAGCCCTGGCTGTCCTGGAACTCACTCTGTAGACCAGGCTGGCCTCGAACTCAGAAATCCGCCTGCCTCTGCCTCCAAAGTACTGGGATTAAAGGCATGCACTACCAAGCCCAGCTGAAGCTCCTGTTCTTTACCTGCTGAAGTATCCAGGACATTTCCATCAGGGTCTTGTTGTGTCAAGCTTTCTGCTGAGTCTGTGACATTTAGGTCCTGGGCATGAGCTACCGTCATGGGGACCTCTGGGAAGAGGCTCAAAGAGCTTAGTGTCTTCAATCAGTATTTGTTTCCTTTTTCTCAGGTCACAGATGGGCTGTTTGAGCTACCATATCCTGGGTGCAGGGCAAGGCGGTGCATGCCCCGTGCTGCCTCCTCGACACAGGGTGCTTCCTGGCTCTCCCTCCTTTCTGGGCCTAGGTCAAGTCTAAGCAGGAGCAACCCCTGTGGTTTCAGATGCTCTCTGCATGTAACCTTCACTTCCTGGTTGGGCACCCTTGTTATCTGACATAGAAAGCCAGATGTAGTGCATGGTTTTTAGTGTATATGGGATTTTTGCTACACTTTATAACCAAAACGTACTTAAAAACAGCAAATAAACTAAATCTATCTTCCCATCTCCACTGGAAAAAATACGATTTAAAAGCAAGAGAAAGAACACACCAGCATGTGTGTTTTTCTTTCTAGAAAGTGCAGGAGCCTGTGGGGAAGGTGTGGTACTGTGATAAAATGAGACCGTTTCTCTAAGGAACCCCAGTGCTTTTCACCTAAAGGTGGCCCTGACACAGCATGCAGGGCCCACAATCCTGCCTGGGAGGCTTCCCTTTTGGGGGACAGGTGGTGAACTGAGGAGATCCGAGATAGCATGTATCACTAGGGAGTTATGGTAGGACCTTCATGCCTCGAAGATCAAGCCCCACAGGACGAGAACCATGGGAGACACCCACAAGGACATGACAGAGCTCCGGACACGGAGACACAAGTGGATCTCACTTAAGCAACGACACACGGCCTCTTGAGGTCTGCTGGGAATCTGGTGGAACCCACAGTGGCTATGCTCTTGTCCTGTTTCTTTCTCAGTGTGTCAAGGGCGTGGACACCTGGGCGAACAGCTCAGAGCCACATGGCTGTCAGAGCCCCGGATGCAGCCGTGGCAGACGTGTGCTGAGGGATGAGTGTGCGCCCACTCTGCTCGCGGCCCTGAAGCTCTCTCTTCAGAGCGACCTGCTGGACCAGGCTGGCACACTGGGATGACAGTCACAGCCCCTCCTCCCCCTCCTCCCTCTATTCCTCCCTAATCCTGAGTGGAAGTGACAAGGCACCTGGGGCAAGTCTGAGCACAGGAGGTCCAGGGGTCCACCCTGTGCAGAGAGGGTGCTGAGTGGCATCTTGGGGGTCAGCCCCAAGATGCCAGGAGCACCCAGGCCTGCCTGTTGAGACACCAATGTCTGGTCTGCAGCGTTCCAGGCTCACACTGTCACACCAGCTTCAACCTGAATGGTTAATTTCTCTGGAAGGATACCTTAGTAATATGCCTTACGTGGCACGCTCCAAGAATGGTACCTGCCTACAACTCTTCCCATCCTCTGAGCGGTCAATGGTTCCCACCCACCAGATCCCAAGGGAGGGGCAGAAGGAAGGCTGTGCTCTGAGTGTGTAGCAGCCCTATGAGGGCCTCTAGATCACAAAACCTATATGGTTAGAGCCCCCACGTGACGGCCAGCCGGGACAGGCTATGGACGGACTTGACCTTCAGTGACTTAGAAGCAAATAGGGTTTTCCATGATTTGAGCCTAACCAGGAGCATGGAAGATTCTAGAGGCAGCTGGGGCAGCAGAGCCTAGGTTGTGACGCTAGGACACAGCATCCCAGATGCAGGGCCAGTTGTGTGCCAAGGTCACACTGTATCATGCTGGGGCCACCCCAGGAGAGCTGTTAAAACCTACTGTGAGAACCTAAGTGTGAAGGACCTACGGAGAGGAGCCACACACAGATGTGCGCGTGGTGGCTCTCTTCTACTTCCTACCTCTATATTCTCGTGCTCTTTCACATAGAAACACTTTTATTTTTTAATTTTTGCAATTAAAATAATGTGGCATAAAAGTGACCTGACATAATTACTTCTTATTTTATAAATCTCATTCCTAGCTCTGAATAAATTATTTATTCAAGAATCTCACACAAAGTAATTTCTATTTTCCTATACTTGAGGAAGCCCTACTCAGTAGAACTCAATGTCTAATGTAAACTGAGATATAAAGCGGTCACTGGGTAGCTCAAGAGGGGAAATGTGTGGCGAGGGGTGGTGATGGGCCCCTGTGCCCCCATGCACCCCCACTGTGCACCCGATCCCTACTCAGAAGTGAGGTGCCCGGCACCCTACACATCCCCACGCTGCCCTTTTGGGGTGAGAGCCGCCGGGGATGATGCTTGATGTCCAGTGGTTCCCCCAGACTCCCCATGCCGTCCCCGAGGTGCACACCTGTCCCAGTTCAGATGCAAGGCTCTGGGGGACAGTTCGGCATCACAGCCTCGCACTCTGTGCTCGACACCCGCCTGGCTCAGGGAGTGAAGGAGAACTGGTCCTGCTCTGTGGGCTTCTCCACCCAGGCGCCCAGTCCCGCCTTGATGAAGGCAGTGAACAGACGGGCCTTGGCAGCCTGGTACTCCCTCGCTGCCAGCTTGGACTCGTGGTATGTGGTGGGCTTAGTGATCTTGGTGCGCAGCAGGTGGGGGGGAACCTGTGGAAGGATACATGCACATGTAAAGCAACGACTGAAGCAGCAACGGGAGAGAAAGAAACCAGGCAGAATGTTCAGAAACGATGCTTAGGGCTGGGCTGGCTTGTGAAAATGCAAGCAGAGGGTTCTCTCCTAGACGGAAGGGTAACCACAGGAGGTCAAGCCTAAGGCTCAGTTTAACGTCTAAGCAGCCAGACAGATGACTGCAGGACCTATGTTTCTAGCAGATCCCGGGGGAAAGGGTCACCAAGGTAGCATTTGTCTGGTCCCATGAGCATGGGAGTTTCTGTGTGAGCCCTATACCATTGCTCCAGCTGTCCTCATAATAGGAAAACACCATATCCCAGGCTTAGACGACAACGACTGTCACCCTGCCCTATTACCTGGTTTTACTTGGGTAAAGGGCTCTGCAGCTGAGTTAAATTTCTGACCCTGTATGAAGGGAACAGAAGCCAGTGCAGCAGTGTATACTGACTGCCCTTCCTTTTCATGATAGGCAGTCTCCTTTCCCAGGGCTGGGACAGAGGCTAAGGCTGTCGGAGAAGGGAGGACGCTGACACCGGGGGCAGCTCTTAGGCCTGTGGAGCCAGGGCCATACTTGTAAGCTAACAACAGTCTGAAGAAATAAGATTCCTTTTGACATGATCGTGTTAGGAGGTTGCAATGAAGACGCGATGGTGGAAACCAGGAGGGATGGAAGGGGTGGAGGAGGGCCGACACCCGGTGAGGGCGCCTCAGTACCTTGCCGTGTACACGCATCCAGCGACAGTACAGCGCGTGCTTACACAGGCGGGATGGGCGGCCGAGCTCATCCTTCCCTGTTGTGGCATTGATGACCTCAATGGTGGCGTCACCCACTGTCCAGTTGACACTGAAGTTGGGTGCCTTCCCTGGCTGCCGTGCCTCTGCATTGCTGATGCCTGAAACCAAGAAGACACAAGAAGTGATGTGAAGTCCTTGCTTCACACCAGGAAGGGGGAGGAGGGGCCCGGCACAGCACACAGTTCAGAGCTGAGAAAGTTTATCATACTAGGACAAGGCAAACAACAGCCACAGGGAGGAGGCTTAGCTTCCAGTATTCAGCTGACTCTTGGTGGCCCAGGAAAGAACGGGGCTGGGAAGTCAGAACTGATACATAAATGTATACTTGTGTGCTTGTCTGTGAGGGGCAAGAGTCTGATAGAGCCCTGAATCCACAGAATTTCCTATCAAGCATGCCTTATCCCTCCCTGGGGACCTACAGAGTTAGAAACCTTGCAAGGGACAGATGGGCAGGCTGCCTTAGCGCCACTCTGGTTCTATAGTGTGGAGCCAATGGGGCTGCTCAAACACAGCATGTAGCTCTGCCACTGAAGTGCCACATATCCAGGACACTCAGTTTTACAGCACAGCACTCCAGGTACAGTGTCAGCAAGTAAGCACAGGCACACACATGGGCTTAAGTGATTTTGCTGTAACCAACCCCAGGCTTGATCGGAGGAGTGAATGGCTGAGGAAACTGAGCACACACATTTAGATCTGTATGCCGCGCCTTAGGATATAGGACATGTGGGTGCTGTAGCCCTCTTACACGCAGGCAGGCTTACTAGTAGGAGGCACAGGGACAGAAATGCAGAAGTCATCTGAAGACTGCGGAGTGCATCTTAGAGCAGGAGGACTCACCACGGCATGCTTGTTACTTAAGACTAAAGACATCTGAGAGAGCAAGAGGGAAAGGTATCTAGTGCACATGTGCGCGCACACACATACATACACATACACAGACAGGAATGAGGGGGAGGGAGACAACATGAAGATGGGAAATCATCAAGATGTGAGACAGGCACCAAATCTATGTGTAATGAAAATTTCTTAAAGAGATGGAACACACAAAAAATATATATGAAGAAATATGAATAAAATCTTTCTATAGTCTATGAAACCAAGAAAACCACAGAACTAAGACATTCAGCAAAGCCCAGGCATAAGAAATACAAAGAGACTCCATCAAAGCATGTCACAGTAGAGCGCTCAGCATCAGCACAGAATGAAAGCCGTAAGCTCTGTCAGAGAAGATATAGGACAGGCTGGACAATGCAGATAAGATGACAGGGCAGTGGCCTTCGAGCTCTAAAAAAGCATAAAGCCCCTGCCAACCCAGAAAAACATACTAGCTTATTAGCAAAATGTATTCTTAAAGATGAAAGCAAAATACACTTTCAGACATACTGGTGCTGAATAATTAATTCTTCATCAAAAGACTCTTAAGAGAAGTAAGAGAAGCCGGGCAGTGGTGGTGCATGCCTTTAATCCCAGCACTTGGGAGGCAGAGGCAGGCAAATTTCTGAGTTCAAGGCCAGCCTGGTCTACAAAGTGAGTTCCAGGACAGCCAGGGCTACACAGAGAAACCCTGTCTTGAAAAAACAAAAAAAACAAACAAAAAAAAAAAAAGAAGAAGAAGAAGGAGAAGAAGAAGAAAGAGAGTTCTTCAATCAGAAGATGAGAGCAAGTGGGAATCCTGACCCACAAAAAGGAAAGCAGTGGGGGGAGAGGGAGAGAGGAGAGAGGAGAGAGGAGGGGGGGGGGAGAGAGAGAGAGAGAGAGAGAGAGAGAGAGAGAGAGAGAGAGAGAGAGAGAATGAGCCTTGTCATTTAAATACCTTTAAATGTTAAAAGAATTTTGAAATGAAAGTAATTTTTAGTACACAAAAGAATTAAATTGTGATAATACCACAAAAGCTGGGGGAAGAGAAAGTGAAGCATCTATTGTAAGAGTCAGGGGGATGTCTCTCTGTGTGAAGTGGGAGTGTATCACTTGAAGGCAGACTGTGGTACATGAAGGATGTATATTATAAGCCCTTTAAACTTATTAAATCTATGAAATAAAAGTAACAGCTAAGAAGTAAAGCAGAGCTAAAATATGACCATTAAACACAGTACTGTGACAAATGGAAAGGGCAACAAGGAACATGTGGATCAAATAGAAGACAAGTAGCAAAATGACAGTTAATATAACCACAATAAAAGTAAACGGTTCAAACACCTCGGTGAAAGGAAGAGATCACTGTGTTTAAAATAAAAAGACATTAAGCAGAGAGATCACTAATCAGGAGAAAGCTGCGGTCACAAGGCAGATCTCAGAATGAAGGACATTCTTAGAGTTAAAGGTCATCTTACAAGGATAAAGGAGATTTCTTATTATGAGAAGCCAACAATCCTGAACTAAAATAAAATACATGAAGTAAAGACTTAAATTAGAAGGAGAAATAGACAACCTATGATTCTAGTTAAGAGACAGTCAACGCCTTTCTCTCATGAGCTGACAGGTCCTGTAGATCAGTAAGGACATGGCAGGCATGACAGAGTCAGTCAACTTGGTGGAGCTGACAGTATAGATCACTCTACCTAAAAACAACTGATACATATTCTCTTCCGGTTCTCACAGCACATTTATAAGGACAGAGTTAAAAAATATATTTATGTGGTACACAGCTTTGATCCCAGCACTTAGGCAGAGGCATTAGGGTATCTGAGTTCAAGGGCAGTCTGGACTACAGAACAAATTCCAGGACAGCCAGGGATATACAGAGAAACCATGTCTTGAAAACATTATATGTATGTGTGTATGTGTATATGTATATATTGTATACACATGTACATAACAGGGCACACATGTGGTGGTCAGAGGACATCCTGTGGCCAACAGTTCCTCTCCTTTCACCATGTATACTCAGAGGATCCAACACAGGTCATCAGGCGGCAGCAAGTGTCTTTAACCACTGAGCCATCTCACCAGTCCAATACAGGACATCATCATTGCAAAAGAAGTCTTAAATTTAAAAGGACCTAAGGTTACAAAATGATAGTCTACTTGAAATTGGTAACACAAACATTTTGCAAACCCCTCTAATACTCTAAAAGTAAAAAGCACATTCGTGAATAACCTGTAGACAGGGAGTTTTGAAACGAGTGCAAATGAGAACAGGACATAATGATATTTATAAATATTATAAAAGCAGTAAAAGACGAAGACCTCTGCTAGCACAGCAAAGGACTAGAGAAAGGGCAAGCAACATGGTGCTCACAGAGAAATAAAACAATGAAGATGAAACACAAGTAATTAATATGAAAAACAGAAAATAATAGGGAAAAAACATTGAAAGCAGAAATTATTTTTAGAGATGATTAAAAGAATTGATGCTGCTAGTTAGGCTGACTGGAAAAAGAAGAGGGGAACCACTGTCTCGGGGTTTCTATTGCTGTCCAAAGCACTTTGGAGATGGAAGGGTTTATTGGCTTATTCTTCCACATCACTATTCATCATTCAAGGAAGTCAGGAGAGGAACTCAAACAGCACGAACCTGAAGCACGGTGCAGAGGCCATGGAGGGTGCTGCTTACTGGCTTGCTCCTCATGGCTTGCTCAGCTTGCTTTCTTATAGAACCCAGGACCTTCAGCCCAGGGATGGCTCCACCCACAATGGGCTGCCCCCTCCCCCATCAACACTAATTAAGGCTTATTTTATGGAAGCATTTTCTCAATTGAGGTTCCCTCCTCCCTGATGACCTGGGCTTGTATTAAGTTGACATAAAACTAGCCAGTACTATCACCAATACCAGGATGGGACACAGCATAGCCAGAGATGCCACCGAGATTAAAAGGGTAAGAGGAATATCAGGAACCATTTACACCTGCATTTCACAAATCAGATGAAATGCACAAATGTCTTGAAGATACAAATCATCAAGCTTATCCAAAGTCAAAGATTAAAGAAGTGACAGACAGGCTGGAGAGCTGGCTCAGCAGTTAAGAGCACTGACTGCTCTTCCAGAGGTCCTGAGTTCAAATCCCAGCAACCACATGGTGGCTCACAACCATCCGTAATGAGATCTGATGCCCTCTTCTGGTGTGTCTGAAAACAGCTACAGTGTACTCATATAAATAAAATAAATACATCTTTAAAAAAAAGGAAGTAACAGGCAATAAATTTATAATTTCCTGCGGCTGAAGAGATGACTCAGTGGTTGTGAGTACTGCTTGCTCTTCCAAAGGACCTGGGTTCAATCCCCAGCACCCACATGGCAGCTCACAACTGTCTGTTAAGTTCAGTTCCAGGGAATCCAACACCCTCGTGCAGGCAAAACGCCAATGCACATAAAATAAAAATAAATAAATCATTAATTTGTAATTTCCTCATAATGAAACCTCCATCAAATAGCTTCACTGTGAATTCAACCAAACATTGAAGAAAACTTATCAACCCGAAACAAACTCTTCCAGAAAACAGATGGGAACGAGTTGAATATTAACTCCTTTTTTTGCCTGACAAAGATACTAACTACAGTAGCCTTGCAGCACAGTGTAGAACACCAGTAATCCCAACACACAGGAGGCTGAGGCAGGAGGATCAAGGCAAGAGTTCCAGGTCAACCTGGGCTACACAGTAAGGTCTGTTAAGAAAGTAATGGGAGGAAGAGGGAGTGGTAGAGAGGGAAAGGAGAGAGAAGAGCCTTTACACACTCTCTAGAGCTTTCAAAACACAGTTCTGGTCCCAGACATGACTACCTATAAAGAAAAAAATGGTGATGTCAGACATTAGAAGAACGGGCACTGCTCTAAAGGAAAGTCTCACCGCTGTGCTGTCCGCACGTACAACTGGCCCAGTGCTACCCAGCTCGGGCAGGGTTCTTGTCAAGAAGTATGCGTGCTGAGCGTACCCGGCTTCCTAACAGCTAAGACGGCTTCCTGACGTGTGTGAAGGAAATGATCTTGTTCAAGGTTGCTGCTCTGCTGGACAACTCGGCCTCTTGGCCTACTTACTGAATCACCTCATTTCCTCTGAGAACAACACCCTTTGCAGTTTCTCACACGGATCCTTGCTTCTGATTCACCTCAGGATCTGCAACTGCTTCTTCCTGGGTTTGTCGTTGAGCTACCCAACTGCTGAATGGAAGCTATCAAGACAGTTCCTCGCCTGAGAGAGGAGGTATGAATGCCCACTTAGCTGCATCTCGTGGGAATCCTCTGACCACAATGAAATTGGATTGTGTGTATACACATGGCTACTTGTACTGTGTCATCTTCCCTTCCAACTGTATTACTTCTGTGTGATAAGACTAGAATGAAGGACCATTGTTGTGTGAATCCTGCATACCAGGCCTGCAAGATTCTACATTAAAGACAAACAAATGGTCAATTAACTAAGAAGTAAATCTCTAAAAGTGCGACTCTTCTCCGCTTATATTTTAAGCTAAGTAAATTGCCATCTTTAACAAAAAAAACAGAGCAAATAAGGCAAAAAGAAGACAGCTCGCCCGAGGTTCCAATCTAACCATATGCTTTATCTGAGCAGAAGGCTAGAAACGGCCACGCGAGTGCATTTCCAGTCTCCAGGGCTGACACACATCGTGAGGGCGGACACCCATGAGCAACTTATCTCTCTGGGGCTGCTAAGTGAGAAGTAGGGTAATGAGCTGATCATAGGCCACTGTGCAGAGACAAATAAAAGCAGAAACGACTTGGCGGGTAATGAGAGTCCCCAGTTGTTGTAAATTAAGTGTGCTAAATGAGAACTTTTAACACAAAACTACAGAGAAACTCTGAAGTGGCCTCATAATGGAGTCAACTAAATAAATCGGGAGAGCAGCACTGATGGCTTTCTTATTTTCACTTCGAAGGCACACTCACCTGACTGAATGATAAGAAATGGATTCTATATGCAACAATCAATACAGATATTTATGATTACCATCGGTTTGTGTTTTAGAAATTATTATTAGTCCTTATTAGTAGATTAAGGGAAACTCACTAGTCTTTATTCTGCAAATAATAAACTGAGCACCTCACCCCTTCCTTCCAGGGGACCTGAACCAAGGGAGCTCACATGAAAGACAAGTGCTCTATCACTCGGCTACATCCTTAGTCCTAAGGCATGAACTTTAAGGGAGGCCATGTACAAGGTAGGTACCTGCCCATGGTAGTCAAGAGACCCTCCAGACATGGGAGGGAGCCACCAGACACGAGAAGCTGCATCCACTGATAACCAATTCCTTAAGGCAGGAGCAGAGTAGCTGGGATGGTCACTTACTTTCTTTACAGAAGTGGTTTGGTTGCTGCTTGTGAACCTGCCAGAATGAGCAGCCACTGCTCTCCTGCAGGGAGGAGCAGAGCTTCCCCAAGGCCTGGCCATCCTACTCTCCCCAGAGCTCCCTCACACACAGGCTGTGCTCCTAGGAATCGTATGCCCATGCCCCTTGTTTGCCCATTCTTGTGACAATGCTGTCCTTAAAACTAGCACTAAAGGAGCCCAGTCCACCCCAGCATCATCCTAGGAGTCTGTCTGCCACCCAGGCTCTAGATCCCTCCTCGTGTGGGGGCAGTCCTCACCACTGGACTGTCCTCTTATATCTCAATGAGCCTTGGATAATGGTCTTGGTCAGCGGAGGATCAAAGTTGGGGAACCTACTGGACAGGAGCTGACATCAGGCTGCCCTGGAACATACAGGTGCTGGATAAGCAGCTAACAGGAAAGAGCTGCTGAGAAAGCCGGAGGGGTTCCTGTTTCCAGCCAATAGAAATGAAGCCAGGGAGATGGCTCAGGAGGTGAAGTGCTGGCCCCCCAAGCGTGAGGATAAGGACCTGAGTTCGGATCCTCAGCATTCACGTGAAAAGCTGAGTGTGGCAGCACACACGCCTGTGATACAAAGCACTGCTGGCCTGCAAAGCCAAAGCTCAGAGTGCATCGGAAAGTTCTCCACAATCTGCTTTCACGGGGCAATGAAAACTATTTCAAATGTGACTGCATGTAAGACAAGCAAAAGAGAACGAAAGCAGCAGTCCAGTGATGGATTTCCTATCCTGATTGTGAACTTTTAGGTCACTTTGTCTTAGTGAATTTAGTTATCCTGCGTTGTGTGTGTGTATGCGTGGGTGTTGATTCACGTTCCTCCCTGAAGCCTAACAATCCGCATGGTACACTAGCCGCCATTCCCACAGATAAAAGGGGAGGAGCAAGGTCTCTCACAGACAACACCAACGTAAGGAGCTGAGCTTTACACCACATCTGCTCACCTCAGCAAGCAGCCGACAGAAATCCATTTATGTCCTAATGGGCCCTTTGTTTGAGCCACTTGTTAGACCTAAGACAACACCTTAGAGAGCTGCAAAGGCTGTGCTGTGACGGAGACTTACTTGTGATCTCATATATGATGGAAGATATCAACTTCTGTGTTTGTGACACCCACTGTGGCATGTTTCCATCTTCTTGACTGCTATGGGCTGTGGGTGCAGGCGTGTCTGCCTGCCTTCCACTCGATCCCTGGGCCACGTGACTTTCTGCTGGGCCAACCCTTGCCAGCCTCTCAGGCTTCCTAGTCCAACGGTGTCCTCACTAAAGCCCAACAGCAGCAGTGCACTGTCGTTTCCAAAGGAGACGATCTCAGGCAGCTTGCACCTTGCAATGACTCTGGGGCTGTCTGGTGGCTCAGTCGTGAGTCACACTCCCCCTTGTGAAACTGGGCCATACATACTTCCTTACTTCTCTTCCAGAGGACCAGAAAAGGTAGCTGGTTCATCCCAATAACTGAGGCACACAAGCTACACAAGCTATGCTACCAACAAGGCAGTCAACAGAGGGGCGTGGCCCTGCCACCTGCAAGTCAACTGAGTTGGCTGCATTGCGGGTGTGGTCTCTGGGATGCTAGATAGGCCAAGGGCAGGGACTGCAAAAATGAGGGGTTATGGGAGTTATGCCTTGAGGAGTACAGATGACACGGAGGGGAAGGGTGAACACTCTCACTACATTTTTACATATATATATGAATTTCATATATATAAAACATGATCAAACACATCTGAGTTTTATGAATGAGGTCCATTTCAGATTTCACGTATTGAAGGAATACGATTCACACAGTCTATTCAGCTATTTTTGGGGCATCTGTGCGTCCCGTATCCCACATTCACATGAATGTGAAGATAAGGCAGTGAGAGCTGGAGCTGAGCACTCACAGTGTCCTGGATCTGGGTGGACTGTGCTCTCTACAGGCCAGACAGATGCAGCAGCTCGTACTTACTGAGCTGGGGACAATGTGGAGGAACCTTTTGGAACTGAGGCCCAGGGGAGGAGGTTAGGTCATGGGGACATACCCTCATAAGGGATCCGTGTTCTCACAGAGCCCTGGTTAGGTTCTGGAGAGCAAGTTCTATTTTTTTTTTTTTTTTTTTAAATTTTGAGACAGGGTTTCTCTGTGTAGCCCTGGTTGTCCTGGAACTCACTCTGTAGACCAGGCTGGCCTGGAACTCAGAAATCTCGCCTGCCTCTGCCTCCCAAGTGCTGGGATTAAAGGTGTGTGCCACCACCGACCGGCCCGAGAGCAAGTTTTTATAAACATGGATCCTTATATGACTACACGGTAGCTTTTTCTAGACACACCAGAAGAGGGCAGCATCCCATTACGGATGGTTGTGAGCCACCATATGGTTGCTGGGAATTGAACTCAGGACCTCTGGAAGAGCAGTCAGTGCTTTTAACTGCTGAGCCAACTCTCCAGCCTCACCATGGGCTCTGCATACATTCTTCTCTCTGTTGTGATGCCTTCCTACCCCCCATGAGCTGCTGAAGGGATGAGGCCCCTGATCTTGACTTTCAGTCTCCAAAGCTGTGAGCTACACAAACGTCTCTTTATAAAGCGTCGACCCTCAAATACCTTGCTGTTGCAATAGCTAATGAAGCACTCTTCCTCCTAACACACCGCACTGGAAGTTCTCCCGACTCATGGGACATTAATGTCCTAACAATACTCCAGAGTTCAACCTAACTATCAGGTCTTATGAGTAAAAAAGAAAGTTTTAGGGAATAGGGAGCTGCAATACTTGATCCTAGATACCTTTCATCTTTCCCTGCGTACTTCTAATGCTCTGACAGACATGCTGTCAAACAAAAGTCCACACTGCTTTCTTGTGGTTAGAGACACGCTAGCAGCAAGGCACGGAGGCAGAGTACACATGCATGCCCCCAGAAAAGCATTTTTTAGTTTAGGATATCATTTTAGTTTTGAGCTTACAGAAGTAAGTAAAATGTTATTTTTTAAAAGAGTAAAAATACCTTAGCTGTGTCCTTTTAAATAAGGGTGGGCTTAGAAGTTAGGACCTTTGGATTCAAAAGCTCCTGTTCACTTTACTGCTAGCCACTGACACTCTAAAAAAGAAAAGAAACCAGGAATAAAGGTGTAAAGGGCAGGAGAGGCACCAAGGAAGGAGAGGTGAGTGGTCAGTGTAGCTGCCACATCTGTCCCAGTGCAGAGGGGGCTGGGTGGTAGATGCCAGCAGTGACTGGGATAGCACCTCAGTGAGGATGGATGGCCGGTCTGGGAAGAATGCCTAAGTCTTTGCCACTGGGGCAGGACTGATTACAAGGTACATGAGAAAACACAGAGGTGGCAGGCTCCTGCAACTTCTGTAGCACACAGCAAGGTTCACAACTCTGGAAAGACATTTATCTTGTAGAAGGACTGCCTTAAAAGGCCCTGGTGACCAGGCCAAGAATCTCAGAGACAAGGTCTTGTGCCCCTCTTAATGGCTTTGCTGCTGCCTGGCAGCTGTACACTGGCTCCGGGTGGGGTGTTTCAATGTGGAGGACTCAGACACTGTGAGCTCAGGGCACAGAGGCAGGAGGTGATGGCCGAGAGGGTACTTGCCGCTGAGCAGGGGCTTGTTGAGGGTGTAGAGCGGTGGCAGGTCCTCTATGTTGGAGATCCGCTGGTACATGGCCCTGGAGAGGTGGTCCCCGTGGTACAGGCTGCCCAAGATGATGCTGGAGAAGTAGATGGGTTCCACGAAAATGCTGAGCAGGGACCCCTGGATGCCCACCACGTTCCAGCTGCAGGGAGAAGCAAGCACATCTCAGGAGATACAGGTATGTCACCCCATGCAGAGGGCGCAGAGACTCATGGCTAACGCTGGGTGGGTGGGTGTCCATAAAAGGTGAAGACGGCAGTGAAAACGGCTGATTCAGCAGCTCAAGTCTTAAACAGAATTTTATTTAAAAATTACCTTGTATTGTGAGATAATTTTGGGCCATCTTAGGGTTTCTATTGCTGTGGTAAAAGGTCGAAACTAAAAGCAGCTTGGAGAGGAAAGGGTTTATTTCAACTTAAAACTCTGGGAAGCCACACTCCAGGACTAAGGGAAGTTGGAGCAGGAACTCAAGGCACGAACTGAAGCAGAGGCCACGGAGAAGTCCTGCTTGCTGTTATGCTTTCCACAGCTTGCTCAGCCTGCTTCCTTACATTGGCTACGCCCACCTGCCTATACACATACACATCTACACATATACACACACACTTTTTCTGCTTCTAATAAAATGGCTGCTCAGTCAGGGAATGAGTGTCCTGATCCAAGGCTACAGTTTCATGTAGAGCTCCTCAGATGGTGGAATGTGTGTGTATGCGCGCGCGAGTGTGTGTGTGGTACATGCACTAGAGATGATGGGCTGGCAGTCACCATACCACTGTCTGACAGTGCAACACTGTCTGCAGGACAACACTCTGACACACGGCTGGCCTACTATGTGTCTGCTCTCTTCACCCCAGAGATAAGAGAGAAGCTGGGTAACCTGAAAACTACTGCATACCAAGCAAGTTTTGTGTGTGTCACATGTGATGGGAGAGGACAGGAATCACAGCGACACCAGGGGCAAATGACGCCACTCTTGCCCTTCCCATTTGTGCCTTCTGAAGGAAGCCAGGGGTCTGGCCCTTGGTCTCTCCCTATAGCAGCTGGCACAGCCCTGGGAAGACATTGGCTGGTCTAGTCCACTCCCTCCCATGAACCCCCAAAAAGGTCCTTGGAAAACAGCCAATGTCCAGCAGGCCAACTTTCTCTTACCAGCTCCCCTCAAGCTTCAGCCCGGGCTCCAGGTTGGCTGGTCTCCCTGCTTCGGCTTACAGGACTGGGCACGCTGTGCCTTCACTGAGCTCCCTCACAGTCTTTTATATAACTTATACTTCTGGTTTCTATGACCTCCCTCAGCCTCCCACAAAGAAGGTCAACATGCTGAATGGACAACCTGTAATCCCTAGGATGTATTCTTTCTACCCTCCAAAAAAAGACATTTGAATAGCCATCCCCACCCTTAGAGAACATCTGAAATGACTCAGCTCTGGAGGCCCAAGGGCTCCTTTCCGATGCAGATGAGAAACCTGCTGATTTAGAAACTTAAGCAGAACTCAGTCCCCTGGGCAGGAATGCAGAATCTTGCAGAAACCAGCATCTGTCAGGAGTCATTAATTCTGAGCACACACTTCCTAGAGGATCCCAGGAGCTTCTAGAGCTCTGAGGCACTGGGCAGAAAACAGAGCCCCTCAGCCAGCTCCACTGAAAGACAAGCTCATGTCAATCAGCCTTACAGAAAATAACGGCTACTCTCACTTTCCCAGGCGTCAGACCACTGGGCAAGGAAGGACATCACAGATATAGCCAGATTCCATGGAGCAAAGCACTCACCAAGTAACACACACACCACACACACACACACACACACACACACACACACACAGAGCTAGAAACACCTGCCCAGTTTCCATGCCCACCTGGGCCAGGGCATTGGGTGAGGGGCTTCCCTGCTCAGGCCCCAGGAAGGGGACTCATTTGCCACTGAAAGACAAAAGGTCCTCCCACCGCCTGGCTTTCAGCCTGTCATGCTGGGTTCAGGACTGTGGCCTTTCTGTTTTGTTTTCCTTAGGTTATTGTTTGAAGATGGACTGCACAGTACTGTCAGCTGAATCTACTGCAGAGCCTAACCTGGCCCTGAGCATCCAAGGACACTGGCTGGAAGACAAACAAGAAGGCAAACACTTGTCTGTGCATGACATCTTTCCACAACCCTAGCTCAGACAAGCAGCCGGGTTAGGACAACAGTTTGCTCAGCGAGTCTCCTTTCTTTCTGCTTCCATGTAACAAATAACCTTCAGAGAAAGGCCTCTGTAACCTTCAAAATAACCCTGATGTGCTGTGACTCTTCCAGTAGCTTCCCCTGCCTCTGTAGAAGTCTCCTTCCCCATCCGTGAAGCAGCCCTTGCCTACTTACCACCTGTCCTGAGCAAGCCAATGTGTCAAACAAGCTTGTCCTTGGATCAGTCTTTCCCTGTATCCTCGAGTGGCAGAGGCCACAGACTAAGATCTCTTCTAGGGCCTCTCATTGTCCTAAGGGCAACCCTTCTTGACACCTGGCTAGCTGGATGCTATGTCCTCTCTGGCGCCTCCCTCTCCAGCCTCAGCCTAGGCCAGCCCTCAGTGCTCTTCTACAACAGGAGCAAGTGGCCTCTGCCCAGCCTTCTACACATTCAGATCTACACAGTGGCCTCTTTGGAAGCCTCACATCCAACCGACATCATTCTGGCCCCTATGCTATTCTTAGACCATGACTTCCTTAGCCTTGTTGGCTTTTCTGGAAACATCTGTCATTCCAATTTCTATCAGTCTGCCTGTGCTTTTCTTCAAAGCAATGCTTCTTAAATATGAAATAAAGGACACAGAGTTTTAAAATTCTGACATTTGTTTGTGTGGTCCCCCCTTTAGCTAAAGGCAGAGACTCCTCTCCTCAGCACACCCTTCAAACCTGTGCCTAGGTGCTGCAGAGCATCAAGGTTGCTCCTACTCTAGACTCTGACTCGATGCTGACTGAGGGTCAGGGCTCTCTCTTACTACACAGCTTTCGTTGTCACCGGTGTGGGACTTCCGTAAATATTAGTAAGTTAGAAATCACATTTAACTGAGAATCTACAGGGTACAGACCACTGTAAAAGTGAGCAGAGACAGCCATGAAGGGTCAGGACAGTCAGTTTTATCTGGCATGACTTTAGAGATCCCTGTCTACAAGGAAAGTGTAGTGCTGTAACCCCAGTTCCAGGGGATCTGACACCCGCACACAGACATACATGCAGGCAGAACACCAATGTATATAAAATAAAACAAAAATAACATAAATATGGCTAATTAGCTAAAAGAGCACAGGCACACAACTCTATGAAAAGACTGCATAAAGAAAATGAGATTGTCAACACAGAGGGAGCCTTATCAATACATGAGAGCTTCTGAACAAGAAGAAAACAACTGAAAAGCTCGGCTGTGGAGCCAATGGGAGAAAAAGCCAGGGAAGCAGAAAACTGGCCATCAACGCCATCATAGAGTAGATTAGAAAAATACAAAGACTACAAATGAAGACGGGCAATGGGATTTAGGGACACCAGTGAGCGGAACAACATGCAAGTCCTGGGAGTTCCGAGAGAAAGAAAACGGGAATGAAAGTTTATTTGGAGAAATACCTGAAATCCCAAGGCAAGAAAGAGATCACACAGATTCAAGGGCAAAGAACTGGAAATGAAGGTAAATAGGAAAATGACACTGAGTGCATTACAACTAAACCAAGTCCAGACAAACAGTCTTAAACAGCAGTGATTAGTCAATGCCCGTATAAAGAGAGCTTATCAGGTTCCCAGTAAAAACCTTATGACCCAGAAAGCCGTGGGAAGATGTCCTCCAGTATCCCTCATAAATGGCGGGGACTTGGGACTTTCTCCGGGGTCACTAGCAGGCAGAGTTGCATCATTACTAGACCTAAGAAGAGACAGACGGGGGAGTCCTTCAGGCTGAAGCATCAGACGGTTAGACAGCAACAAGCCAGATAAAAACGTGAGGAGGCTCTCCTGCAAAGGTAAACACAGAGACATCCAAGGTAACTTTAGGGCTGGAGAGACAGCTCGGTGGTTGAGAGCTCAGGGGACTGGAGCTCAGGTCTCCGCTCTCACATTAGTGCTCACAACCTCTTATAACTCTATCTCCAAGGGATCCAGCGCCCTTTTCTGGCCTCAGAGTCACCCTCACTTTTACAGTATTCATTCATACAGATACACACACATACCCATAAGTGAAAGTAAATACTAAAAATTAACTATCATATACAATGAATACAGGTTTTTACTATATTTATAATAAATATTATAAATAAAATAGTATATTTATTTATTTGGTTGCTGGGATTGAGTATATACCACCATACCTGGCTTGTGATTTTGATTAACTGAATTTAAATAAATTTGACTATAGATCTATGTAAGTGGGTATAAAATATACAGAGACATAATCTGTGCTATTGACAAAGTCTGAGGGAGTGGAGCTAGAAAGGAAGAGTTTCCATACATATTTGAAGTTACATCATTACCAGTTTAAAACAGAAAGCTATGATATTAAGGTGATTTATGTAGTCAGAATCCTAAGTACAGGGGTGGAGAGAAGACTCAGGGCTTAAGAGGAGGCATTGCTCTTCTAGAGAACCTAGGTGTGCTTCCCAGCACCAACATCTGGGGCTCACAACTGCCTGCAACTCCAGCTCCTGCTGTATTTAACACTTCTGGCTCTCCCTCCCCACCCCCACCCCTGCCTCTCTCTCTCTCTCTCCTTTCTCCTCTCTCTCTCTCTCTCTCTCTCTCTCTCACACACACACACACACACACACACACACATACATGTACATATTTAAAAAAAACCTACAAGACACAAAAGAAGTTGTATGGAAAATACAAACAGAAACGATATTCCTATGAGGCTATTTTAAAAGAAAGACAATAAGAAAGCAAATCAGTAAAGCAATGAAGGGGGAAATAAAACTACAGGTCACAGAGAAATAACAAGGTGGCCCTTCCCTACCCAGAATATTTTCAATGTTAATGAACTAAACTTTCCTGCCAGATGACAAGACTGACAAATGGATTAATAACATAAAGGTGTGAATTATATCTTAGGAGATTTATTTCAGCTCTAAGGACACAGGTATTGCTGAAAGTGGATGGATGAGGAGAGATAATTCCTGCAAGATAAGGAGATGAGCAGGAATAATTAGGTTACAGAGATTTTTAAATTACACAAACTCTCAGAAGAGACAAACGATAGTATATGATGATAAAGGGCTCAATTTACCAGCAAGATAACACATCGATGGTCCAGCACAGTGGCTAGGGGGTAAGGGCACTAGCAATCTAAGTTAGACTTCCCCCCCCGCACCCCCCCCCCCGGGACCCACAAAGCAGAAGGAGGGAATCAAGTCCTCTGCAAGTTCTCTCATCAAATTAGAATACCTTAGACCGTCTGGATCTAACAAAAACAGAACACTCCACCACAATAACAGCAGACTACGCATGCTTCCTATGTGTGTCGAGAACACTCTTCAAGGCAGACCACACATCAGTCTCAAAACAAAGAAAAATCAAATTGTACAAGTATCTCTCTATAGGGGAAAGCTATAAATCAGTATAAAACTGAGAAATTAAATATATGGAAACGAAATGCCATGCTCTGAAGGCATCAATAAACCAAAGTCTCAGGGGAACTTACACGCATGAAAATAAAAACAAACATACAAAAGCAAATTCCTAGGAAATTTCTAGGAAGCCTAGAAAGCCAAACAACTTAGGAATAAATAAATAAATAAATAAAAAGAGAAGAAGAATAAAGGGGCCTGGAGAGCCTGGAGAGATGGCTCAGCAGTTAAGAGCACTGACTGTTCTTTCAGAAGTCCTGAGTTCAATTCCCAGCAACCACATGGTGGCTCACAACCATCTGTAATGGGATCTGATGTCCTCTTCTGGTGTGTCTGAAGACAGCTACAGTGTACTCACATATATAAAATAAATAATAAATTAAAAAAAAAAGAACAAGGTGTAAGGGTCCTATTGGCTGATTTCAGAATAGTATGAAATCGATAGCAATCAAAACACTGTGATCCTGGCATACAAACATATAGCACAACACAACAGAAGGGACTGCCTACAGACAAGCCACACACACACACATACACACACACACACACACACGAACACAGATAAGCATTTGGACAACAGACTGAGAGACACACAACAAGTAAACACGCCACAGTAGGCACAGGCAGCATTCCACTAAAGCCGGGCGGTTTGGAGCACGTAAGCTTTGGGTTTTCAGTTACTTAGCTCAATTAATTGGTAGAGTCTACACAAATATTTCAAAATTGCAAAAACCTCTAAAGTCTCAAACACTCCTGGTCCTGACTTTTTTCTTTTCTTCTCTTTAGCTAGGTGTTGCCCAACCTGCACCAGTGCTTGCGCTTGCGAAGACTGGTCCAAGGCATAGGTATGCTGAGCCCAGCTCCCTATGAAAAATCCACTTTAGAGAAAAATCAATGGAAAGTGTTCATGACCGCTGAAAGGATGAATGGTACACAAGGGATGACTAGGTTTCAAACCACACTGTGAGTTGTGCCTCCCTGAGCTTGTTAGGAAATATCAGGTGACCCATCTGATGTGAAGGAGACAAAAGGCACACGTGCGATTTGTCTATGTCAATTCCAAACCTTCTGGGTGGCCAGTCAATCCAAAACTGCATACCCTGGTGCCACAGGGTTGAGTTCTGTAGGGAGAGGTTTGATTTTATATACACTGACATACGTTAGCTGAAACAGAAAGAGAAGAGCCGCTGGAACTTGGACTGCATCTGAAGACAGAGATTTCTACAATCTGACCTGGATCTAAGCTCCCAGGAGAAGCTGCTTCCGGGGCACGTGGCAATAGAGCAGTGTGTTCATGGAGCTCTCTCCTTGGCCTGGAATGCCTCATGTTGTTCTGGTTGGTAAAGATCAATTACCACAGTGTTAACTGATGGGCACGGCACGGGTGGACAGTGTTCCCTGCTGACAAGGAAATGCTTGTATGTTTTCCTCAGGGAGCAAATTGTCACCGATGTTGAGAAAGACATAATAAAAGGCAAGGTGAATGTCTGGAAGCAAGTGACATGAGAACACTGGCGTGTCCTGGGCCATGGTCTCCCTTGTCCTTCCAGGTAACCCCAGAAGCACCTGTGTAGAACCTTAGTCCTCAGGGAACTAACCCTTGGACCACCTGAGCAGGGAATGGGGTTAGAATACAAATGAATCTGAAGCGGAGTTAGGAAAGGGCTGGTACTCATTGCATGTGCACGGTGAGGGCGGGGCCCTGTGGCCTTACCGTGCTATCTTGTCACTGCAGGACATGGTAAGCAGCCGTTCCCCCTGCAGCACCCCGTCCCAGGTCTGGATGCTGGCATTTGAGCGCACAGGGATTGTCCCCTCGCCAGACTCTATTTTCGTCCGTAGCTGTCCCCTTGCTTTGCGATTCGGATGTCTATCTGCTGGTTCTAGAAGAAAGAGGGTTTAAAACCCACAGGTGATAAAACAGCTACCATCCTGAAAAGCACATCTAATATCCCAAAATTTAAAGTATAGCTTATAGATATGTACGCAAACATTTATTTGAGCCATACAAAATATACATCCCAGTAAAAATATAAAATTGAACTGAAAACACATAATACAGAACACACTTATGAACATGGAAAACAGTGGTTTACATTCTGGCTGAGATGACTCCCATCACTAACTGGAGTGGAAACAAGTGGAGAAAAATGCTAAGATTTGCTAATTCCAGGCAAGAGATGCTTCGTTGCTTGTTATCTATTAGCCTTTGTATTCCCATCATGTCAAAAATTAAAAACAGAAATCAATCCATTGGGAATACGTGAAGATACTCCCAGTGATTAGCAGTGAGCTATATGAATATGGGTGACTTTAATTTATTATTATTATTATTATTATTATTGAATAGTAATTATTTATAGTGAGTATCACTGTTTTCATAATCCCGGAAACCCATTTGGAGTACACGATGCTTGGGTATGAGAGTAGGGACTTACATACAAACTGTCATAAAGCCCAGTGTGAGGCTGGCCACAGAGGGGCCTCGCCCGCCTGTGTCCACCTGCTAATGTCGAGCGGCCTCACTGTTCACACTCACCAGTCAGACTCACTGCAAATGCAGGGATCACTCAGCACTTTCCTCTTAGAATTACCATTTTTCATTCATTAACATTTTTTTAAAAGATTTATTTATTATGTATATAGTGTCCTGCCTGCATGTATGCCTGCACAGCCAGAGAGGGCACCAGATCTCATTATAGATGGTTATGAGCCACCATGTGGTTGCTGGGAATTGAACTCAGGAACTTTGGAAGAGCAGCCAGTGCTCTTAACCACTGAGCCATCTCTCCAGCCCTCATTAACATTTTCTAACTAAACTGGGAAGAAAGAATCCGTATTTTTACAGGGACCATACCTAAGGCTGAAATTTAAAAAACAAAATGAAATTAAAAACAAAAATTGAAGAAGCACACAGATGTGGATGCATTCTAACACTACATTATATTATGTTTTCTTAGAAACCTGTCAGCTGGTGAGAGTCTGGCGTCATACCCTCTAGCACGGGCTCGTGGGGAGAGAATATTCTGGCGTCTCCGCAGGGCGAGGTGCTGATGTACAGGTGGAACTGCACGGTATCCTTCAGCCGGAACCCACCCCGCTCTGACTTCTGAAATATGGACTTTTTCTGGTCTTCTTTGTTACTGCAAGGGAGAAGTCACAGAGTGCCAGTTAGAGGTGTGTGCCTCAACATGGGGTCTACGTTCAGACTGACCTCAGAGGCCGGGGCTTTCAGTAGGGAGAGGTAGGTTTCTGGAGACAGTATCTTGCTATATACACCAGGTTGGCCTCGAACCTGGGGTTCTGCTGCCTCAGGTCCCTCTTTCTGCTAGGATTTACAGTTGTACACCACCTCGTCTGGCTTGAACTGGAATCACTGTTACCCATGCTTATAGTAATCCATAGTTCAGGTCCATTCAGTGATCAATATGTCATCAACTGGGAGTGACTATTCCTTCTCAGGCATGATTTCAAGGTAGAAAGATCACATGGAAGATA
The DNA here is from genome assembly GCF_978045245.1 of Mus caroli. Taxonomy (NCBI): domain Eukaryota; kingdom Metazoa; phylum Chordata; class Mammalia; order Rodentia; family Muridae; genus Mus; species Mus caroli. The sequence goes on from NW_028227264.1 coordinate 75,633,443, forward strand.
AGGCCTTGTCAAGAAAAGCTGACAGGTGCAAGGTCAGTTCTGACCACGCCCAGTGACCAAAATGAAAAGGACATTCTTTACCAGGCAGTTTGGAAAGACAGGTTTTCTTTTTGGTTTGTTTGACTTGTTTTGTGTTTTGTTTTTGCTTTTCAAGACAGGGTTTCCCTATGTAGCCCTGGCTGCCTTGGAACTAACTCTGTAGACCAGTCTGGCTTTGAACTTACAGAGATCCACTGACCGTGCCTCCCAAGTGCTGAGCTTGAAGGTATGCACCACCACCTCCCAGCTGGGAAGACATGGTTGTATTGCCAGTGCATGAGACAAAAGGCACCATCTGAAATATAGACTTGAAGTTTACGACTATGCTACGTTTCTGTGTATATGTCTTATGTAAGTATGCATGTGTGTATATGTGTGTGTTTGTGAGTTAGTTCACTCTAGTTCATAACTGGGCATCCTTGGAGAGTGGGTCCTGCTCAGACAGTATCACAGGTCAGCAAGGCTGGACCCAAGTATTCCTCACACAGTTACAGTCCTGAGGATTCCTCGGTGCTTACATAAACAAGCAAAGGCTAGGCAATGCCTTCTGATATATAAAATAGCTCCCTTTGCATGTTCACTCCTAAACTTACTTTAAATAAAGCTCGAGCTGTGCATAAAGAAACCTGAGCAGGGACCTTCGGGAGATTATCTCTGCGTGGCAGTCATTGAGCGCGAGGCCACGGTCGCTCATGTATTCACCGTTGATACACTTCGTCCCTGTTGAAACACTTATCACCTTGGCATCTTTGACATCTGTACCTGAAAGACAGGAGAGTGACTGGCGACCCATGATCCATCCTGTTTGACACATGCTCTCGGCACCTGGACCACGCAGGGTCAGCTGGACACCTAAGCTTATTTCCATGTCTCCAGATCCATACTTGAGAAACTTGAACAAAGAGCCTCTCCCTGAGGCTCTGTTATGTACCAGTTCCAGAAGCGGCCGTCCTCATCCTGCAGTCTACCCCCTGAACTTAATGTGGTCATTTTCATGGGCATGCACGCGTGCTTGAACATTCACCCTGACTACAGGTAAGAAGCACTACACATTAAATACTACCTGGCCTGGAATTAGTCCTAAAGTAAAATATTAAAGAGGCTAAGAGGAATGACTTACAGGCTCAAGAGAACCAGAAAACAGAATCGGCTTCCACTGTTTCATTAGTAATCTTTCCCACACCAAGAGTGAAATTATACACAATGTGACCTTCCAGAGAGGGAGCGTCATGATTAAATCACATGAAACAGGTCACTGATCCAGACATGCTCCAATGGCCTGAACATGGAAGGGATTGTGTCTCCGTGGTAGAACATACACCCAGCATGTGTGAGGCCCTGGAATATATCCCTAGGATGATGACGACGACAACAACATCCAACAGTATCAACAAACCAATCCTGACTATGGCCTCAGACCGACTCACAATGACAGAAATGATGTATTCTACATGTTGTGAGGGTTGGTGTTCACTGTCACTCTGGTCCTCTAGACTCACCTAGGAGATAAGTCTCTGGGCACAACTGTAAGGGGTTATCTAGCCCAGGCTGGCCTTTGGAAATGCCTATGAGAGACTCCCTTCCCTTCTCTTCCCTTCCCTTCCTTTCTCTTCCCTTTTCCCTTCCCTTTCTTCTTCCCTCCCTCCCTTCTTTTTCTTTTTAAAAAAGATTTATTTATTATTATACATAAGTACACTGTAGCTGCTTTTAGACACTCCAGAAGCGGGCGTCAGATCTCATTACAGATGGTTGTGAGCTACCATGTGGTTTCTGGGATTTGAACTCAGGACCTTCGGATGAGCAGTCAGTGCTCTTACCCACTGAGCTATCTCACCAGCCCTGAGAGATTTTCTTGATTAGCTTAGCTAAACGGGAAGACCTGCTCACTGTGGGCAGCACCATTTCCTGAGTGGGAACCCCAGACTGCATAAAAGAGAGTAAAGGGAACTGAATCAAACACTCTTCGATGTGGTCAGCTGCCTGAAGCTCTTGCCAGGTGACCTCCCTAACATGACGGACTTCTTTAACTATGAGCTGAAATAGCTCCACCTGAGCTGTTTGTATCAGGATATTTGATTATAGCAACAGGAAAGGGAACTCAGACACAGGCTATGTGGGAGGCCCCGTGCTAGGAGCATTAGCTAAGCTTCCTCACTGCTTGTCCTCACAGTGCCCTCTGAGGGCTTTTGTTTCCATTTTGAAGAAAGGAACTGCAGCTCACAGGGATTAATAACCTGCCTGAGGCCACTCGACCAGCGAGAGCACTGAACCTATGCACCCAGTTCCATTTCACGGGCTTTAGACACACATTTTGGCTATGAGCGAATGGTCAGAAAAAGATAAAAAAAATGCTAGTAGTTAGCCTTTTCTGTTTTCCCGAAACAGAATTCCTGGGAGGACAGTTTAAAGGGGGAGTATTTTATTTTGACTCTCCATTAGAGGTTTTAGTCCATCGTGGTAAATGGGACAGAACAGCTTAACTCGAGGGGCCGGAGGCAGAGAGGATGCCTGCGCTCACGGCCTTTCTCCCCTTTCCTTTTTTATTTCCCCTGGGCCCCTTCCCTTGCCTACAGCATAGTGCGGTCCGTTCAGACTGCCCCTCTCCATCTAGACCCCCTGGAAAAGCCCTCACAGACACACCTAATGCATGTCTCAAATCAATCAAGATTACCCATCCTAAGTCCACTGGGAGTCAGTCCAACAGCTAAGCGCATCCTAAAACAACTTTCATCCTTGGTCTCCAAAAGAATATTAATGAAAAATGCATTTAGTTTACCTCTAAGTGTGTCATAACCTTAACAGTCCCGACACTGTTCAAAGCCACAGTCTACTGAGACTCAAGGCGAAAGCTTAGCTGTGAGCCCTGCAACAATTAAAGCACATTTTACATATTCCTGACACACAGTGGCAATAAACCTCCCACTCCAAATGGAAGGAACAGGGCGAGTGGCAAACTGTAGATGAGCTTTCTGACACAGTGTAACCCAAATTTCTAGCACCCTCTGGGTCCCCATCTGGAACTTCCCTGTGTTCTCATTCTTAGTCACCCTGCTCTTCTGAGCTCCAAGGAATCACCCACTAAGATGAGCTTCCACACTCTAGGGTCTCTTTGGCCCACATCTCCAAACATTTCTAAAATTCCTCCCACAAGCCACTTCCAAAAAGGCTTTTCTGAACCACACAGTCTATCAGTCACAGCAACAATCCTGTTGGTAGCACAGATGGCACCAAGTTTCTGTCATATTTGTCACTGGTATGACAAATTCATGAGAAAACTGAGGGCTTTTTTTTTTAACTTTGGCTGTGTTTCTGTTTTCAGTCCATTGTAGGGGGGAGGGTGTGGCAGAACAGGTCAGATATGATGGTGACCAGGAAAGGGGTGTATCTATGAGTGTGTGTGAGGGTGGTGTATGGGGGTGAGGGAAAGGAGAGGAAAAGAGAAACAGAGAGAACAAGAAGGAATATGCTTAGATCAATGGGCTTCCCCATTCTCTGAACCACCGGCCGTGGGATGCTCCCAGACACATGAGGCAGGTCTCCCGCCCTGTCACTCTCTGGAAATGCCCTCACAGGCACATCTCTGAAGTATGCTGAATCAACTTTCCAGAGTTTCTGATTTTACAAGAGTTCTTCCTGCTCTCCACAGAAATCACTGCTGTGGTGGTAGTGACACGTATAAAGCAGAAAAGGTCTAAGCTTCAACAGACGCCAAGAAGTCAGAGATTGTGATGTGCCGTTTCCAGAGTACACCAGGCCACAATGGTGTCACATGGTAATAGCTTATGCTTTCTCCAAAGAAAAAGGACACGTTGAAAAGCTGAAAATTTGGGGGGGCTAAAGAGATGGCTCAGCAGTTAGGAGCACATGCTGCTCTTACACAGGATTCAGGTTTACTTCCCAGCACCCACATGGCAGCTGACAAACATCTATAACTCCAGTTCCAAGGGAAATCTGATGCTTTCATCTGGCCTCTGAGGGCACTGTATATATCATACATATAGACAAAGCACGCGCGCGCGCGCACACACACACACACACACACACACACACACACACACAAATCCTTTTTTTGAAACTGAATATGTTGAAGGAAGAGTTTTGTTTTGTGTAAGTTTTTGTTTTGGGGGTGGGGGGTAGCTGGGGACTGACCTCAGGAACCTCACTGGCTAAACATGAGCTTTCCCCGCTGAACTGTGGTCCCAGCTCTAAGGAGGAAAGAATGGCTGCTGAGGACAACTCTTATATTGGTATATGACAGATGCGCAAACACAGAACTAAAAAAAAAGGGACCTTTCTGTTGGTGTCACAAGACCAAAGGCATTTATGCATCTCAAACCAGAAAGCAGACAGATTGAACAATGTGAACAACATGCAGGTGCTTACCTGTGGTCATCACTACTCCAGAGAGCACTTTCCTTCGTGCATGAGGGGAGGAAAAGTTGTCTGTCAGGTCACTGAACTTACCCAGGACCAGGCGGGAGACAGCATCTGCCAATACCTGGGTGGAGAGCAGAAGCCAAGTTTAGAGCCAGGGATACCTGTGGTGGAAGTAGACTCTCAGTGCCAACGCATGCTGTTTAATACAAAGACTATTATAGCCTCACTTCTACTCTAGAAAACCCACACAGGCACACCCAGAAAGTAAGAGTGAGTGAGTGTGTGTGTGTGTGTGTGTGTGTGCGCGCACACGCAGAGACAAGTCATCAGTGAGTATATCTAGCCATGGACCCGGGGCCTGAAGACCCGGGAACACTAATGCAATCATGGCATGAATAGTATGGGTGTAATCAACCACTTTAAAATTGAATTGGCAAAGAGAGGTCCATTGGACACACAAACTTTATATGCCCCAGTACAGGGGAATGCCAGGGCCAAAAAAATGGGAATGGGTGGGTAGGGAAGTGGGGGGGGAGGGTATGGGGGACTTTTGGGATAGCATTGGAAATGTAATTGAGGAAAATACGTAATAAAAGATATTAAAAATTTAAAAAAATTGAATTGGCTCCCTGCTAGGGGAAGGGTCTTCTCCCCTCATTAATTAACATAATCAAGATATTCCCCACCCCGAGACATGCCCCAGATCAATTTACATACAGAAGGAAACTCATTGCCCGGCACTATAAACTTGTTCTAGCCCAGGGCTAGAAAGCTCATGGCCATTTGAGAGGACGCCATTGCTGATGTTTGCTAAAGGCATGCTATCAAACTGCTCTATAAATATTTGTTTATACTTAAGAACCAGTGCTGTGCTTTGCAGAGAAGCACATCTTTTTGCAGCCCACATCACTGAGTGTACAGTGATGACAGGTAGAGGTGACGGGAGCAACTGAGCCCCAAACAGAACATTGATATCTTCCCCTGCAAGACTAAGGGAACACTGGAAAAGGGAAAGAAAACTGTAGGAGGTGGAGGGGGTGATAAGGGCCAATAAACACCATGTTCTAGCAGTGACTTGGTGGCTGCACCCACTACCTTGCCTTAGGATGATCACTAGTGGTTACCTGCCCAAGGCTTGGAAGCAAGGCTGGGTTCTATCAACATTCTATCATGGACCGGTGTATTGCTGTCTTTTCTTGTTGTTGTGATAAAATACCCTAGCAAAGGCAGCTTTAAAGGAGAAAGGGTTTATTTAGCTCACAGAAAAGGCACAGCAGCAGGAGCTTGAGAGAACTGGTCACATCATATCCACAGGCAAAAGCAGAGAGCAAGGGATTAATGCGTATATTCCAGTGCTCTGTTTGCTTTTTCTATTCTTAGACAATCTAGGGCTCCCTGCTAGGGCAAGGGTCTTCTCCCCTCATTAATTAACATAATCAAGATATTCCCCACCCTGAGACATGCCCCAGACCAACCTACATAGAGACAACCTTTCAATAAGACTGCCTTCCCAGGTGACACAACATTGTGACTGCAGCATTAAGAGAGTGCGTGGCTTTGAGGCTCCTTCCCTCCCTAAAGAACCACAGGAAGTTGATGGTGGCTAGGGAAGAGGGAATCATTTTCCTCGGTGCTGCAGCTACTGGTAAATGCCCTTGTTCAAATAAAGAAGCCATTACACATGCTGGTGCAAGCAACCTGGGCCACACAAAAGAAGAAATAGCTGCCGGGCAGTGGTGGTGCATGCCTTTAATCCCAGCACTTGGGAGGCAGAGCCAGGCAGATTTCTGAGTTCGAGGCCAGCCTGGTCTACAGAGTGAGTTCCAGGGCAGGTAGGGCTACACAGAGAAACCCTGTCTTGAACCTCCCCACCCCCCCAAAAAAGCCATGAAGGCAGGAGGGGGGCTTGTTGGTAAGAAGGCCTTCAGCGGGAGTGGGAAGGTGAAAGAGAGGATACTGGGAGGGAGGAAATGATTAAAGAAATACATATATATGTGTGTGTGTGTGTGTGTGTGTGTGTATATATATATATATATATATATATATATATATATGAAATCATGAAAGAATTGATTTTTAAAATATAAGTTTTAAAAGTTTTTATTTCATATAAGGGTATGCTTCAAGTGATTTTCCTGCACAAGCCTGAGCCCGTGAATATTTAGCCAGGTACCTATGGAATATATACCGTGAGATACCAGCAACTGAAGAACACAAGTAGCCTGTGCCTTTAATCTCAACATTTGGGAGGCAGACAGGCAGATGGATCTTTGTGAATTAATTTTCAATCTGGTCTATGAGTTCCAAGGCAGCCAGAGCTACATAGGGATACCCTGTCTCAAATAAGTAAATAAGTAAACAAACAGACAATAAAATAAAATATCCTACATCCCAACCACTTACCTTCAACAACATGAACAAGGGTGAGGGCCTGCTTTATACTGATGCTTGGCTGTACTACCTTGGCATGCCTGCTAGAGCAGAGTATCACTGCTGGGGTATGGCCAACACTATCTGAGTAAGCCCTACCCCACCCTTGAATCTTCAGGAAGGCAGATAGCTCTCAGGCCACAGTTGCTTGGCCCAAGCCCTTTAAGAAATATTTCAGGGAAAACGCAAGAACTTACATCCTTCCTGGAATCCTCCCACCTCTACCTCTGCCATCTAGCCACTGGGATTGGTCCTGGAAGTCCCCCCAGAGAAGAGCTTACTGGTTTCATCCTCTGTAGTTCATAAATTTCTGAGCTACCCTGGGGCTCTAAAAGGGGCCATGTGGGTTGTGCCTCAGCAGAGGTGTGGGAATACCGTTCCCAGAGATCTGACAGAAATTGATGTTTGACAAATCTCAGGACCCAGAGGTAAGCAGCATAAAGAGGCAGAGAGGTGCCCAACCTACCTCACCATGACTAGATCCTGACAAATGCCACCTGCCTCCTCCCCTGGTCAGGAGCTCAGCCCTTCCATACAAAGCCACTGAGGTGGCCACTCAAGAAGGCAGGGCTAGCTGGGTGTGGTGGCTTTAATCTTGGCACTGCCTGAGGCAGCAGATCTCTCTAAGTTTCAGGTCAGCCTGCTCTACATAGAGAGTTCTAGTACCATCAGGGCTACACAGTGACATTACCCTGTCTCAAAACCAACCAACAAAACAGAAAGCACTCTGAGGCCACTTGCCTCAGATCATCTGTCCATTATCCCTCTATGGGATTTGTGGCATCTGAAATAGTTGCAGTGATCTGGCAATCATTGTCAACATTAAGGGAAGACAAGTCACATCAGACAGTTTGTTGAACTGAGGTCAAAAGATTTTAGCAAATCTACACCCGCAAATCAAGTCACTTGGGATTTAGTACCATCGACTTGTAAGGAGGGATGTCAGCAAGGGACTCATTGGAGACAGGTACTTGCTCGCTTCCAATCAGTAAAACACCAAGTCCACTCCTTTACACTGAGTTGTACTTGACTGCTTTAAGCAAAGCAGAACGAGTCTTTTCAAACCAAGATTTGGATTTAATGCCAGCACTCGGGAGGTAGAGGCAGATGGATCTCTGTGAGTTCAAGGCCAGCCTGGTCTACATAACAAGTTTCAGGTCAGACAGGGTTTATAATGAAACCTTGCCTTAAAAAGAAAACAGTAAATTAAAACCAAGAACTATGGTGATCCCAACTCTAGCTGTAACACAGGCCAGAGAGAAAGGGTCCCCGAGACCCTGGAGAATGGTCTTCCTATCCATCACATCTTCTAACTTGGTAATTCACTAGTTCTGGTCAACTGCTTCCACACTAAAGAACATGTTGACAGAAAGGGCCTAAGACAGAAGACTAAGAAGCAAATTTGTGAAATCAGGATTCCAAGAACCAAGACACAGCCAATGATCTGGGACCTGGCTTTTCTTCCTTCTTCCTCTTTCAGAGACCCATCCTGACCTACCTGAAATTCCCCTTTCTTTACTGTGAGTTTTCTGTAAGGGGCATAAACTTGAGTGGCTTCCACACCCACCTGGAGCAGGGAGAAGCCCACAGAGGTGCCACATGGGAAATTTGACATAAAGAGATGCCTAGCAACTGACAGGTTCTAAAATGTTTCTGAAAGAGCTCCTCCCTGCCACACCCCCTGCCCTGCCAGCAGCTCCCTACTGCTCTAGGTAGTGCTTTATCGCCTGACCTTAACAGGGGTCTTCAGCGGCAGACTGGTCAGCAGCCCTTATTCTGGGCATGAGTTCCCTGTGTAATGATGCACCACTGAACAGAGGACAAAACTCCAGCATTTGGGCCCCCTGCCCTTTCCCAAAAAAGTCTTGCTGTGGGATGAGGGTCTCTCTGGGGAGGGGGACATAATTCAATGGAAAGGGGATTGTGGCTGTCCTGGTGAGGGCTCTGAGGTATCACCCTGCTCTGTGTTATCATGACCCTAGCCAGCATCAGGAGATTAAATCAGATTCTCAGTGACCAAGTGACCATGGAAACGGAGGCAAAGTTACTCCATAGCTAGACTTATCTGCAACTGCTCCTTCTGAGGGCTCAGGAACATAAGGAGTCAAAAGCAATAGTGAAGGCTGCTTAGAAATGTCATCAAGGGCAGTGGCCACTCATCTGCAAGCACACATTTTTCCTCACCTGTGGCAGATGCAACTGAAGACCCTCACTGAGGACAGGCTGGCGAGATGGTGTTTGGTCCAAGTGCAAATTGAAGACAGTAGCCAAGGCAGACTGTGCAGCCCGGGCCTTGGCAAGCTTCTTGTTTCTTCCTGAGCCCTCAAAGAACTGGCCATCTACCACCACGGACATGACGAAGCTCTTGGCGTGGCTCTCCCCACTCTCAGAGAGGAAGTCATACTTCAGCCCTGGGCGTAGCTCATTCAAGATCATCACGGGATTCTTCCCACTTGGGGGTGGGAATGGTGGTGGGATGGGCAGAGGAGGCTGGGTAAGGCTGGCAGGCACTGGGGAGGCTGATAGGCTGACGTCTCCACTTGAGCTGAACGAGTCATCCCCGTTGGAGCCTACGTAGAAGGGTGGCTCTGACTTGTCTGGAGTCTCGAAGCCATTGAAGAGTGTGTCAGGGAAGTCAGCCTGGTCAGACGTGAAGTCTGTGTTCACAGAGAGGGTCCTTCCCATGGCTAGGTGGGCCTCGGAGGCGTTGGGAAACTGGACAAAAGACCTCAGGGCCTTCTCAGCAGCATGGAGTTTTGCCTTTTTCTTTGTAGGGCCAGAGCCCTCAAAGACCTGCCCGTTTACCTCCACAGACATGACAAACAGAGGCGCATGCACGGGTCCTGTCTGGGACAGCAGCATGTACTGTAAGCCGGGTTTGATCTCGTTCAGCTGCATCAGGGCGTTCTTGGGCAGAACAGGCCCTGGTGTTTTCCTTCGCTTCTTCAGGCGGTACTTGGAGTGGCCATTGCTGCCCTCCTCCAGGGGCCGCTTCCTGCTGGTGCTACCACCACCCCCGTTGGAGAGCGGAATACCCTCGCCAGGCCCAGGTGTGCTGCTGTCCTTGGGGGGCATGTTGTCCAGATTGCGGTTTTCTTTAATATCAGTGCTGCTGGAACCTGTGGTGCCCAGAAAGAGTAACTTACAACGCCTTCGTTGCAGGATCTTGTAAATGCAAAATTTATAGATTCCTTTATCTCTTTGTAGCTGGGTAAGTGATGTGTGTGTGTGCGTTTCTCTCCTCGATGCAAACGTGAGGAACTATATACATTGACCAAGGATGCAACTGCTCGGGGATAGAATGCACTTTGAAACTTTCTTTTTAATTAATGGACCTATTGCCTCTTCTACTTAGTTTATCAATTTCTTCTATACTAGAAGGTAAGCATTTTAAACTATTTTCTCTGCCATAGACATCCTAAATCCTTCTAGCTTATCATGATGTTACATGTTAAGCTAATCCACAAGACTCACACTAAGTGATGAAGTGGCTTCTGAGTCCACCAGCACACAGGCATTTCCTTCACAAGGTTACTGATCTTAACAGACAGCAGTTTTTAAACTAAAGCACTTCTCAGGAGAGGAGGTGCCATTCAGAGATGTGTATTCCCAACTGAGGGTCCAAACATCTGATCAACATGTGGTTATTTGGTTTAGTTTATGAATCGATCATAGAAAACTGCTTACATAATAAAGTATTATATGACTTTATGGAATTTGTTTTTGAAGAATAATGTATCTGTTGAAGATTTTTCATTATATTTTTGCACTATTTGCTTTAGAATCTTTGCTAAATTTTATGCTTAAAAAAAAAAAAAGTAAGATGAGGACACGGCTGGAGCAGCAGGCAAGCTGTGGTCCAAATCTCACAACATGCCAGCAAACCCGTCTTCCTAAAAGCAGCTGGTAGGCTTCCAGAATAACTTGGTGACCATACCTTTTATATGTACTTTACATGGCAAAATAAAAGATGATTTTGATATTTAAGGGAAATAACTGTCAGGCATGGTGGTGCACCCCTGTTCTTACTCAGAGGGGTTGAGAGTTAAGAGAATTAACTATGCTACCCGGGCCATGGCCTTGTTGCTCCCTCCCGCCAAGCAAATGGCTGTTCTTTCTACATGGGGCGGGTTTGGTTCTTCCTGGCTTCTTAAGCCTTCTGAAAAAAAGAATAATTCCCCTTTATCCTTCAGTTTTACAGTCCTGTGCACTGGGTCTGTGCAGTGTTTGGATTTATCCAAAGTATATCTCAACTGACGGAAATATTCCTAATCAGGGTGGCTTCAGGGGTCTGTTTCTACTATGCGACACACCAGTGGATTTTCTGTGTCAAGTAATCTGAAAACGCTGCAAATGTTCCACAGTGAGCCCGCGGGCGGGGTTAATGTGATGGGCATCTTGGTTGTTGTTGCCAGTCTGATTCAGCTGACACAGCAAAGACTACCAAGACATACTCAGTCCATGGAAAACCTCGTGTGTGAGGTGGGGAGGGGTCTCTCAGTAGACGCCCCTTCCCAGAAGACTCCTGACACACACACCACTTCTCCCAGCTGACAAAGCTAATGGAATGGGCACTAAATTTTCATTTATAACATCCTCCAGCAAAAGACCGGTAGGTTACTCCTTTCGGTACTCAGGGAACAAAAGGTGAGAGGGTAGAGCAGAGACGGACAGAGGTTAATAACGGGGAGAGCATCACATGCTACATCTGCTCACAGTTCAAGTTTCTCAGTAAACAGAGTTATCAGCATAGAAATGCACATTATCAACGTGGCACTCGGACACGCATTTAGCCAAACATTAGTGATGTCAAACAGCCAAATGCCCTCAGAACTAAGTTAACAGTCAAGACTATGAGAAAAATACACTGTCTGTGAAAGCAGAAATCATTCTCAACTCTTTCTTCAGAAATAAAGGTACCGACCATGTGCTATTAAAAAAAAAAAAAAAGCTCCTGGGGAAACAAAAATAAAATACTCCAATTAGAGACAGAGCCCATGGTTAGCTGAAGCAGACGCTCTCTCTGTGTCGCTCATGGCTGCATTCAGAATGTGAAGTGAAATCACAGTGCAACTTTAACTGCTTTTAAAACCACAAGAGATGCATGCGCAGAGCTGACATTTTTAGGTTTGCACTAGACCCCAACATTTATTGTTACAGGAATATTCTCTGGGAGGATACTTCCTTAGTAAATTACCCAAGGCTCAATGGTGATAGCCACAGCTGGAGACAAAACCCACAGTCCCTGGCCAGCAGGTAGTTGTAGGGACACCTCCACACCCTCCCCAGGGGCTGTACTGGCTTGGCCCAGCACCAGCAATACTATTTGAAATGCAGATTTAAAACCTGGCAAAGCTGAGAGTGATGGGTGGATCTGCCAGCAAAATTCCACAGCTTAAAACATCTCAAGAGCAGAACTGAGGAGAAGCAACCAGTGAGCTCTGAGCAGTGCCCACATTAGCAGAGGCAAAAGCATGCCAGCTACACTACTGAACATGGCACTGGACTGCTGCCTCGTGTCAGCCAGTGGCCATTCTCAGAGTGGATGTCTGCTGCACAGCCTACCCCAGATCCAGCATGGCACTGGGGCACAGACTGGCCCCACGCAGCGCTGTTAGGTTCTGGGTGTCCAGAAACTGCAGAGCGACAGCCCCTGCCACTAGGCTGAGTCACGGAAAGCGTGCTGAGCCTGGGTCTCACCATCATCCCACCCTCGGGAAAATGCGGTTCTGCTGTGCAGCTGCAGTTCTTCCTTCAGACAGAGCACCTGAGCTGGAAAAGCGCCTGCTTCCAGACAACTTCCCATTTAGACTTGCTCCTCTCTGGGACTGAGGTTGGTCAGTAGTGACTGGGGACTCCCAGAGAACAATGCCAAGAGAGGAGATGTCGGTCCCATACCCACAGCCCCATGGAAGACACTGGAGACACTAGTACCAATCACGGCCCAGTCTTCAGAGACAAAGATCATGCGGACTCCCTTCCCTCCGAGGCAGGAGCAGCGACTGTGTCTGAAGGGAGCTTTACGAACTGTTATCCCAGAGACCAGGCATGTGAGTCAATCAAAAAAGGTTTTCTTGAGTTTATCCTGGCACATGTTCAGAGCTTTATTACAAGAACCACAACTTCACATGAAGCCACACAGCAGTATGAGACAGGTACCTAGAGGCATGTTTCTGGAATAAAAATGATGGTCCCATGATGATAATGAGGGATGAAAACTCTAGATAGGTGGCTGTAAGGAAAATATCCACAGTAAATATTGAAGCCTGGTATATAGAAACCCACCACTGCAAACAGCCCACATCTCAGGAAACATCAAACCGCTCTTATCAACAAATTTACAAAAGCACTAAAATTTTAATTGGATGTGAACTATTTGACACTATGTGATAGGCCTAGATCTTACTCATATTCTCTTCATCTTCTATATCCATGGTAAAACACTTTTGAGGGCTTCTTGACTGGCGGAGACCTCTTTTGTCTGAAAGACAGCAAGAAACAATGTTTAGTGTGTGATCCTAGCAAAATGAGGTACCGAATCTTTCTGTACTGACCACCACATCACTGCAATCAAAACAACAAACTGTAAGGAGCCTGTCGTCTGAGAAGGAATATTCCCAGTCTCTTTCACCTTCTCTCAGCATGTTCTGGGCCACCAAAGGACCCCTGACATAGCTGTCTGATGTGGAGGGACACTGGAAGTAAGAAAGGGGTCACCACAAAGGAAGCCTAGGGTAGTGTCCAGGAATCTCATGCTCTACACTGGGGAGTAAAGGCCACTAATGGGTTCTGGGCCAGGACAAGGGCCATAGGGCCTGCTGTCAATAGCCATGTCCTAACCACTAAGAGAACATGTGCCATCTAGCCTCTGTCCTAACACAACTATGACAGAGTGACCTCACACAATAAGACCCCCAAATGCTTCATCCATACTTCTGTGCATCCCCCAGCACATCAAGGAGAGCAAAATGTGTGTAGTAGCTTAAATCTAATACAATTCAATCTAACACGATTCCGTTGACACACACAACTCCCATTTCAATGACCAATCATTAAAAAACTCAAGGTCTTCATCTTCCAGATTATTTCTGATAAGTCGCAGTTAAGAGAAAAAACATTTGCAAATTTTGAAACAAACACTGCTTCGTCAACAAAATTTGCCCTATCAATACTGATAAAGTAAATTCCTTGTTTTTAGGAAAATGGTGATTATGCTAAGAAGTATATAGATCTCATAAAACACTTGCATAAAATACATACAGATTTGATGACACTTGTTAGTAATTTTATTCTCATTCCCCACCCCACCCCGACCCCCCCAGTAAATGCAGTGTTAAACACTGATGGAGTTTCTACATAGAATCCTTTATTCAAGGGATTTGAGAGATGGTTCAGTGGTTATAAGCACTGGCTGATCTTCAGAGGACCCAGGTTTGACTCCCATCACCCACATGGAGGCTCAAAACTGTCTGGAACTCCAGTCCCATGGGGATATGATACCCTCTGTGGCCTCCATGGGCTCTACATGCACATGGTGCATAGACACACATACACACATACACACATACATACATTACATACATACATACAAATATATACACACATATATACATGCTGGCAAAACACCCACACATATAAAAATTAAAAAAAACTTAAACATGAAAGTTTTCCAAGGAGCTATAAAGGCATTATCACTTTGTATTAATTCATTATCTTAAGATATACTTTCAGAGTATCTATTATGTTGAAAGCAGAGCTGGGTACCATAAGAACTTAAAATGAATCAGATAGATTTTGCAATTGAGGACTCCAAATGTTCAGACAGCTGGCTATGCTAAGGAACTTTTGCTAAAAGTTATGGGTGTAGAAACAGTAGTTCTCTGTTAGAGATACATACAGAAGTATGTATAGATGACATAATAGTATCAGGCACACACTTTACACAGCTCTGCATTGTACGACGCAGTGTTCTCATTGTGGAACATTTTAGGTTTTAGTGTGTGTGTGTGTGTGTGGGGGTATCAGAAGATAATTTTACAGAGTTGGCTCTCTCCTTCCACCTTTATGGGAACTCCAGAAATAAACTGAGGTCTTCAGGCTTGTGCAGCAGGCACCTTTATGTATTGAGTCATCTCACCAGCCCAAACCACCATGGAAAGGTTTTGGAGAAAGTGGGGCTTTGGTGAAGTATCAAGTGTGGGAACTCTGTAGGGGGCAGGCACCCTGAGCAACAAAGGGGTAATCTCAGGAAACAGAGATGCAGTTGTTCATTCAGACAAGTTATGGCCAGAGGTTGGGCCATAATACTGCAGAGACAGTAAATAAGTGTAGGCAAGTTAACAGGACAGGGAAAAGACACCTCTGAGAACCCCAGCCCCTGTGGTGAGACAGAAACTTCACAGAAAGCTCTTGTTTGCTCAACGGAGACTTGAGGCAGGCAGAGGATACAGAGGCTTCTTTTTGCAACGATTGGTGGTAACTGCAAGAGATCCATAACTGTTCCAAGTACCAAGAGTAAATAACGACTGCTTAGTCATAGATGGAACATCTCTATCGCTCCCAACACACACACACACACCACACATACACACATACTACACATACACACACACACACACACACATACATACACCATACCCCCCACCACACACACACACACACACATTCACCACATATACACACACACACACCACATGCACACACCACACATATACACACACCACACACATATACACACACCACACATACACACACAGCAATATACACACACACACCACACATACATACACCATACATACACACATATACACACACCACACACACAGCAACATATACACATACCACCTACACACATACACACCATACACACACACCCCCCACAGCAACATACAACCACACACCACACACCCACACACCATACACACACATACACACTCACACCACATATACACACACACCACACACACACACACCACACACACACACACCCCACACACTCACACTCACACCACATATACACACAAACCACACATACACACACACACCACACACACCCACACTCACACCACATATACACACAAACCACACATACACACACACACAATGCTCAGGGAACATCATTGACAAGAGGGTAAGAGCTGGAGTCAGGTAGGGAACAGAATAGAAAGCTGGCTTCCAGGCATGGCACAGTTGTTGTATTTTAACCTCACAGTGGCTGTGATCACAAGCCCAAGACAGGACCCATCAACCCCCTGCATGAAATGGGGAGGGCCTCATGGGGGTCTCCCCCATCTAACCATTTACAGGCAGCTAACTGTAGGTGGTGGAGGGAGAGGTGTTTTCTTCAGTGGTGTAGCCATTGGTAAGGAACTCATGTTCCTGTAAACAAACTCATTTCTGTTCCTGTAAACAATCCTAAC
Organism: Mus caroli; assembly: GCF_978045245.1. Classification (NCBI taxonomy): domain Eukaryota; kingdom Metazoa; phylum Chordata; class Mammalia; order Rodentia; family Muridae; genus Mus; species Mus caroli. The sequence goes on from NW_028227264.1 coordinate 75,649,708, forward strand.
AAAATTCTTTGGGTCACATACATCAAAAAGGTAGTAGGAGCAGAGCTATCTGGGGGGGGGGGGGATGGGTATCTGTGGGAGAGGGAGGGAACAAGGAAGGAGTCCAAAAGATGACCAAAATGCAGTGTGCAGAAGATGGAGGAAACATACTTCACCTTTTCTTCCTGTTCTGTGATGTACATCAAGAGCCCCAGATTTCAGAATAAGAGAAATAAAACAACCAGATCAGGAAGGGCATGCTGTGCCCTAGAAGCCAAGGTGGTGCCCAGAAGCTCTGAAATTTTCTTAAGCCTCATTAACCTGACTCAGGGTGGAAGAAGTTGGAAATCGCCTAAACCAAAGGGCACAGATGAAAACAAAACAAAAATCAGACAAGAAAACAAATCCGGACAAAAGCAGTTCTCTCTGCTGAGAAGGAAAACTCACGGACACTGTCTACATCAGCAGAGCCCAGCCTGATCCCATGACAGGCTCTTAAGAGGAGTCCTGAGCCTGGAGTCCCAGGCAGGGGTGGAATGAGTCACGCCCGAGGGGGAGTCACAAGGTTCACTCCCATCAGAAATGAGACAACTGTTACCCACTGGGGAGCAATCTAACACTGCCACTAGAGCCCCTAGAAGGGGCAATAAGAGGCCTTCTGTGATGGCCAGTTTTATGCCAACTTGACACAAGCTAGAGTTATCCGAGAGGAAAAACCCTCAATTAAGAAAATGCCTCCCTAAGTTCAGGCTGTAAGCAAGCCTGCAGGGCATTTTCTTAATTAGTGATTGATGGGGCAGGACATCACCCCTGGGCTGGTGGTCCTGGGTTCTACCAGAAAGCTGGCTGAGTAAGCCAAGGGGCAAGCGAGTGAGCAGCACCCGTCCGTGACCTCTGCGTCAGCTCCTGCCTCCAGGGTCCTGCCTTGTCTGAGGTTTGCCCTCGCTGCTTTTGATGGTGGACTGCTCGATGGAACAGTGATCAACCCTTCCCTCCCCAAGTTGCTTTTGGTCATGGTGTTATCACAGCAATGGTAATCCTAACTAAGCTGTCTCCTTGGTGGGAAGCAGCAGAGAGGCCCGGCGAGGTGCTGGACTTGCCCCCACTTGCCGTAAGGCACTGTCCTCCTTCCTCTTATATGATTAGCAGGACTGGACAAGACCCTGAGTCTCATGATGATGAGCAAATTCTAATTAAAAAAACAAAATACCTATCAGCCAGAGAATCAGGAGGATTCCTACAGTGGGGACAGCCAGTCTACGGGGATGACAGGCCTGTGGAGGGGCCATGAGGTGACATTAACACAGACTTCACCCCTGGGATAAAGGGAGGGGAGGAAGGCAAAAGCAGCCCTCTGGGGTAGAGGACATCTGGGGCAGGGTCAGCAAGGGGCAGACAGTGGAGCACAGGACTGAGCAATGCTCAGAACAGACCCTCACAGTGAGCCTGGCAGCCTGGGTGGACAATGGTGCAGGAGTGGCCAGCGGGAGGACAGCCTTCCACACAGAGGGGGAACCAGGAGAGGAGGAGAACCTTGGCACAGTCCCTCTCCCCCAAATGTGATTTCTAAATGAGTTGGGGACTTAATGCAAAACACAGAACCATGAAACTTGTGGGAAAACCTTAAGAGGAATTGCTGGGGACCCATGCTGAACTGTCAGACCCGACAGTCCACAAGGGAAAGCCAGGAAAGGGAAAGCTGATAAACTGGACTTGAGAAATAAACCTGCTCTTGTAGGCCCTGCTTAAAAAGTGTGTATTGGGAGAAAGCAGCTGAAAACCACATAGCCAGCATAGGCGGGGGTGGATAAGAAGGTCAACGGTAAAACACATGATCCAATAAGAAAATGGGTGTGAGTGAAAGAAGAAACCATTTGCCACAAGAGACACACGGGCGAGAACACAAGCACATGAAAACATGCCCACCATGCTGGGCCATGAGGAGAGTGTAGCTTAAGAGAACAAGGCACTGCCGGGAACAGAATACAGAGGAGCCAGGAGTCCAAGGCCTAAACGGGGCACTGCCATGCAACCTAGCAGCCGCACTGTGGTACTTCTACCATCGGGAAGCAAAGACCTTGGTCCTCGTGAGAACCAACGGATTCTCACGCTGCACAGGGATCTACACCATCTCAGAGTCGGGCAGAAGGCACGACTACTCTAACTTCACTCTTTATAGGACTGATCAGTTGGTGTGGGTGGGAGCTGGCTTTCTGCAGATGTCTCCTACAGTGATGGATCCTGGGTCCTCGCTGAACACGGCCTGGTGAGGTCACCTGGCTTGCACAGTCTGCTTTAGTGTGCTGCTCTCACTGAAATTCCGTAAAGGACACGGAAAATGTCTCACAGTAGAAAATAACTGTGCTGTGCCTGGTGGTGGGTGGGGGATCCGTGTGGCAAGAACCGGAGCTAGAGATCCCTGCAGAGCAGAAGCCAGTGCCTACAAATGCCAACCCTTGTCCCAAAGGTTATAAAACAAAGTAGACTGAGACGCCCAGGGCTTTATAGCATTTCACACGGCTGTTTTTTACGGCCTGAAAAGAAGGTCTTACAGCTTCAACTATGAACAAGAATTAAAACCCCATCAAAAATCCCAACGGAGGAGAATTCCAGGAATGGGCTTTATTCGATAGCAACATTCAAAATAATTGCCTCATTTTTCAAGATTCCTCTGGGGTCAGGGAGGGGAAGGGAGGGGCAAGCTAAATCTCGGAGGCAGCAGTGCGGAGACCTTTTGACTCTGTCAGCAGCAGAAGAGCAGAGACCTGCATTTAACTCGTGACTGGGGCCCCGGCTACCATTCTGACTGCTGCTTTAGCATCACCAGTCACGGTGCTTCTAATGGCAGTGCAAGAAAAAGGCAAGTTAAGAATAACTGTGCAACTCTGAACTAACACGGTAACCTGTGGGGAGCATTCCAGGCGGGACTCGAGAGCCCAGCACCTGAAGGGCCTCAGCTCACAGGACTGAATGCCCAGGAGAGAATGAAAAGCCCAGCATTAGAACACAACGCACGCAAGGACAATGCTTGGCAAAGATGGTGCTAAAACCAGAGACACCCAAATGAGCTTTCCCTGGACACATGGCCTCTCATTTGTGCCGTCCTTACCAGCTAACAAACACTACTATGATTAAATTGGCAATGCTTTGTTTTTAGATTAGCTGCAAGTCAATGATTCTTGTTATGTATCTTTTTAAAAAGATCTATCTATCTATCTATCTATCTATCTATCTATCTATCTATCTATCTATCTATGTATTTAATGTATGTGAGTACAATGTCTTCAGACACACCAGAAGAGGGCATCTGATCTCATTACAGATGGTTGTAAGCCACCATGTGGTTGCTGGGACTTGAACTCAGGACCTCTGGAAGAGCAGTCATTTGCTCTTAACCGCTGAGCCATCTCTCCAGCCCAGTTATGAACCTTTTTATAGACCCTTATTTTGCAAAACAAAAGCATAAAAACTTGTATTAACATCTCTATTAACCTTTGAGGCAGGCCTTATCTTCCCATGGTGGTGAGGTGGTGTTAAAGGGAGGCTCCTCTCCCTTTAACAAACAGATAATCTAGGATAAAAGAGAAAGAAACATGCCTACATAACTTGCTTATATCAAAGATCTACAGAATCTGAATCTTTTCTCCTGGGCTAGTGAAAATGTTATCCCTAAGTATCCTAGAGCAATTACAAGTAGATAAAGATGACTGGCAAACATGAGGGCCAGAGAATACTTCCATCGGTAAAGAACACACGACCCCACGTTTGGTTCCCCAGCACTCACACAAAAAGCTGGAAGCAGGGCTGGAGAGATGGCTCAGCAGTTAAGAGCACTGAGTGCTCTTCAGAAGGTCCTGAGTTCAAATCCCAGCAACCATATGATGGCTCACAACCATCCATAATGAGATCTGATGCCCTCTTCTGGGATATCTGAAGACAGTTACAGTGTACTTACATATAATAAATAAATACATCTTTAAAAAAAAAAAGCTGGCTGCAGCAGTTCCTAACCTCAGTGCTGGAAGAGTGTGGACAGGCAGACCCCTGGAGCTCACTGGCCGGCTGGCCTAAGTAAATGGATGAGTTCCGGGTTCTGTGAGTAACCCTGTCTCAAAAAAATATAGTGTCGCGTAATAAAGGAAGATACTCGCCAAGGATCCTGTCTCAGATTCTGAGAAAATCTTTACATGTTCTTTATGACTAGTGTTAGTGTTGTTTTTATATGAACCAAAAACTTTAAACCAGAGTTTTGAAATACTATTTGTGTTGAGTCTTCACATACGCAAGCAGTAAGCTCAACTCGAGGGTAGTATTATAGCCACAGCAACAGAACAGAACGCCTAAATGACAAATTGATTATTTAAAATGGTTCCTAAAATACAAACTTCTCATACTGCCTAAAGGAAAACAAACTGAAATTCAACAGGTTTAACCAAGCGTGTCACAAAATGAAAAGCCCTTCATGGATGGTATTTTGCTTTCGATATCACCTAGCAAAATAACACCACTAAGGTTTCCAAAAATAGTTGACTGTCTAGAAACCCACCCACGTACCCTGATGCTCAGCTAACTCCGCAGAGTCTGTATGTACTGAGGAAGCAGGGCAGGCTGTGTCAGCCAGTAAGAGCTGGACACAGCATCTGAGCAAGTATGTCTTTACAGCACAGTGCAAGTGGAGAAATTACAGCCGGGCTAGCTAGGTACAGCATTCATCATGCTAAGTGGAATGTCAGTAGGGGTAACCCATGGGGCAGGGAAGAAAGAGCCAAGGGCAGCAGCAGAGCCACCACCACTCGCCGTCAGCTCAGGAGGACCTGGTACAGGTTATGGCACCTGGAAGGATAGAGACAAACAGTGAAGGAAATAGAAAACATGGGAAGGAGAGAAGCAACACCGTAGGGTGCGGATCTCGCTCCCTCCATTAAAAACCAGCTATCATGCAAAACTCACACCCAGGCAGCAGGTGAGTCATTGGTGGGTCACTCACATGTCAATTGCATGGACAGGCTCAGCTACTAGTGGGCAAAGCCTGACAGGGGCAAGTGCAGAGGAGGACGCTGAGAAAGAATCCTGCAAGGGCTGACCTCTCCAAGGGACCTCAAGTAAATGCTCACTTAGGCAGAGACTGTACCAACACAAATGTGTATAAACCTGTGTCACCTCGAGGGTCCCACCTCTCACGCTGAGACCAGAAATACCCGGAAGCACCAGCCCCCAGGCTCACACGTCCTGGTGTGACCCATCATGGCCCGCCTGAGCCTCTCCTCATAGGCCATTGGTTGTGCTGCTGTCCCAGGCTGGAGGCACTTGAAGCCTTTGAGCCACACTGACCTATTTGCTGTATCATTTCCTCCCCTCGGTCAGTACCAGGAATGTGCTGGCGCCTTTGACTTTAGCTGGATACAAACACAGGTTCGCTCCAGCAGGAATGAAAGCCATTTGGATGAACACTGAACAAGCATCCTCATTCTGCCTTAAGAAGTGGGGATGCACCATTCTTCCTGCTGCCCTGACCAGTCTCTAATAAACCACATCGCCTGACATCCTGGTTTTACCTTTCTTTGGTCTCTAAGCACCTCCCATCAATGGCTTCTGGTTCTTTTTCACTGAGTTAATACCAGGTTCCCTTAGAAGTCTAGAAGTGATTTCTCCAAGTGGGGGACCTGCAATGCTTTCTCCCAAATTACTGCAGGGCTCCTGCTTCCTCTCTGAAGAAGCCCAGATCAAGCACCTACTCAGAGAGACATCCATCATCATCCCATCCAGGCACTGCTCCTGTTCCACACACAGTGGGTCTATTGTCTGTCTCCCTCCTTGTCCGGGTGAAGTCCACATGGGTGAAGCAGGGTTAGTCTCTGTAACTGTTTTCTAGTACCTGCCCATGCTTGTAAGCCCAGTGAAGATGGGCTGAGTGAGGGCTGCGCTCTGCCCTTCTCAGCTCTATTGCTCTATTCAACTCCTTGCAATGTGCGTGCTAGATACAGAGGTGCCTCTCTAGCCTGCATAGCCACAGTCATGATCCCCAGCTCCCCCATTGCCATGTGACTGCTACAGTTGTTTCCTCAAGGTAACCCACTGAGTGCCAGGAGGACCAAGGAACTCCTGGGGTCCTGAGCTATGTTTTGGATGGTGTCTGCTGTTTCTACATGCTCGTCATTAAAATAGCCACACACTATTCTTTACCAAAAGAGAAAACACGGGTTTCATTAATTATTTCCATTTTGAAATATTTACTGAAATGTGCTAGCTAGAAGAAATTTGTCCAAAGGCTGACTGGCTGCGCTAACTAAGTAAACACTCCCTCACTGTGCCTGGACACACTCAGCTGGGGCTGCAAGGCTCAGCGTGGCTGAGCACCAGCTCAGTTTATCAAGAATGTCAGGTAGCAGCAGGGTCAATAGCGCCATATAGAAAGGGCAAGTATGGAGTAACCATAGTGAGGACCAGAGTCCCAGTGCCCCACCAGCCCTGCTTTATTCAGCATGCCATCTATACCCATGGCTTCCCTCCCTAGGAAGTGCCACACACGCTTATTGTCAAGATGGAACTGCAGGTACTAATGGCCTCAAAAGCCCAGAGCCAGCATCTCCTCTGGGTGTCCCAGATCCTCGAGCATAGCAGCCCTCTCATCTACAGCACCTGCCCTGCCAGCAGCCGACAAACCCCATGAAGAGCTCAGAGCTTTTGGTCTCTGCCTCCAGTATATACCCTGGTATTCCCCAGGATACACAGAGGTGGGTATGTAATCAGGGTACCCCATTCCTGATCACATTTGTGGTCACTGGACCGAGTGCCTTGCCTTGAGAGACCACATCAGCCACATCAGCTTCCCTTGTGCCAAGTCTATACTTGTCAGTGTATGGCTGCAAACTGAGGTCCTGAACCTGGAAAGGGTTATCAGTGGAAAGGATCAAAGGGAAAGGCAGTGTTTGACACAGTCAAGATTAAACAGTATGCTGCTGGTACTTTATCTTTGCTGAAGGACATGAATTCTCTGCTGTTGGGGGCCCTCTCTAGCAATAAGAGCCTGGGGTATACAGGGTGGTAGCTAGCAGGGGTGCTGGAGTCTGCAGGCCCTCTGACCTGGCTTGGGCAGTGGCATGCCTTCCTTATGGAGAGAATGTACATAGAGGGTGGGGGTGGGGCTGTTGCGGGCCACACTGAGTGGGTCCTTGTGATTTAGTGCCCATATGGCCTGCATACAGTGAGTGCTCCTGTCGATTTAAATTTATTTTAGCGAGAAGCCAGGCCAGCACAGAGCCTTCAGTCATGCTTCTTCATACCCGAGGCCTGTGACTATTCTTGGTGAGTTAGGAAACTGATGGTGATAGAACCCTGGACAGCGCTGACCACAGCCAGCAGACACAGGCCGGCTGTACCTTCCACATGACCTGAAGATCCCTGATCTCTGGCTACCTATCTCAGGAAAATTAAAATAATCCCTAAACAAATACATTCATGCCACAGCTCAACTTGTTTTCAGTTATCTTCCAGATACACATGTAAATGGAGCTTAACTTTAAGAACGTAATGACCCAGAATGAGGTAATAAGCCCAAGTTCCACCTATGAAGTAGTTGGAAAAAACCAAATCCAGACCATTCTCTTCAAGGAAGAACATTTACCATAACCAAATGATGAAACAGAATATAAAATACTTTGTATGTAGTTTAAAACCTCGTAATAAGCTAAAGCCACATTCAGAAAAAAATTAACAAGTATGAATATTAGACACATAAAATCTATAATATTCTGCCTATATTTAATTAGCTCTCCTTCCCATGGGACAACTAAAGAGAGCAAAGCCACTGAAAACGTTTCTAAAACTGTATTTTTAATACCAGCATTTACACTGGGAGTTGGCATCACTGAGATTTATTCTGGATCCAATTTCTGTAACATTTCGAGTGTGACTCAGTATTTCAGCTGCTAACCTGGAATGTGCCTCTACCATGGATGCTCCCTCTCTGAGAGGAGCTCCTGACCTGCCATCCAGGTCCTCACTTGTGCCGTGAAGCCGTCAGCACAAATGTAATGAGACATACACTGTTATCAGTCACAGCACATTCTAGAAAATCTGAGCTATCTACCCACAAGTGCGGCTCTTCCATGTGTGTGTGTGTGTGGATGGGTCAGTGACAACTTTCTACACTTGAGGATCACTCATAGCTGACATCACAGATTAAGTGTCTTCCACTCTCCCAGAGTCTAAGGAAATGTCCTACCTGCATAAACAACATAGCAGCCACACATTACAGAAGCCACCTCCCTGGTCACATGGGATGAGATTTCATATGGTCCATTCTAGAGCAAACCATGAGCCTGACAGTCAAGAGCACCATTCTTAGTGCTGAAATCCTGTGTCTACCCCTGTGCTGTGAATGTCCAAATCTCTGATGCCAATAGAAGTTCCTTGTGGGCACTTGTTAGGTAGCAGGGCAGATATACAGAAGGTTAGTGCCACCCTATCTATCCTACATTCTAACCCTTCTTCTTCATCTCTCAGAAAGATCCCCTCTGTCCAGACTCGAGCTGAGACTAAGGGAAAGACTTCACGATGGCAGCTCGGGATCACGCTGAGCAGAGAAGGTTGCTCTGAGTCTCAGGGTTACTTTCCATCAGTACTCAGAGTTCGAGCCTCTGCTGAGCTAGAGCCTCATCTACAACGTGCCCAACCCCACTCATTTATCCACCCTGGAAACCAGGCAGAGGAGGCTGGCCTCAGATCAAAGCTCCTGACAACGGCCTTTGAATATGTGCAGAAGAACTGGGAACAGACTAAAGATGCTCTCACATTTGGGACAAACAAAAGACTCAGAAAAAGGGACAGGACACAGACATGGGACCTTACACATACAATATGATGGTGATCATGGGGAATACAGCAAAGGAGCATCTCTGAATTTCAGCTCACCCCACCTGTCACCTACACGGTGGCTGGCAACTGACCCCTGATCAGACTCTAATGTTTAGCCTCACAGTCTGACCATGCTAAAGGCTTCTCTCAGGTCCTCGACCAGAAGCATTTGCCTGGTCAGCACCAGGACTAAACAGCCTTCCTTCCCATAGGACTTTCTGCTGTGTTAGTGGCTCCTCCAGAGCTGCACACGAGCCAATCAATGTTTTTCCTGGGGGAGGGGGGAAAGGTAGCAGAGCAGCCACATGGGAAATGAAGGAGTGAGGGAGAAAAATCATTGAAAATGTATTGTTGTCACAGTTCAACAGGCAGCTTGTCACTACAGTTTCACTACAGAACTAAAATTTTAAAAGCATGCATTTTCCCAGTCTTAGACAAAACACAATTCATGACACATGATCTTAAAGTATTTCAAAAGCGCACACTTCCAATCTTAAATAACTTTGGTGTAACTGCATGTCCAGTCTTCACAGCCTCCACTGTTTTGAAGGCATTTCTATTAGCTTCAGAGACATATTATAAACCACCAAGAGCAGGTACTACTACACAAGGTCACACTGCTCAGTAACTGACAATAAGCTTATTTAGAAGTCCAGCCAGGAACAAGGTCCCATCCTATACAGGCTTAGCTGCAACGGTGTGATACTCTACACTTTAGGATGCTGGTCCAAAGAAGGCAGGCTTGCAACAGAGCTTTTCCTGCAGTGGACACAGTTCCAGTGTACTTGAGGAAGCTCCCCTGATCTGGGACTGCAGGGAGTCCAAAGCCATGTGCCCAGCATTAGGTTTGGATGTCCCAGCACTCTCCCAGCTAAGTGACTCGTGCCGAGGGTCTGCAGAACAAGTGGCATTTCTAAACTGGGCTAATGGATCAGCACTCCCTGTAGTTTTGCTTCTGTGCTCTTGACTGGCATTGAAGATATGAAGGCCAGCAGGACTGGACTCTTCTAAGATACTCTTCTAAGAGCAAGTAGGTATTAAATTGGCTTTTTTGAGCTTCTCTTTGTTCTATATCTATACAGTAGTAAAAACAGCACATGCACTTTGCCCACAAGGATGTAGGGACCGTGATGTCCTTCTAATGTACCCCTGACATTCTGTTAAGCACTCCAGTTTTACCCTGAACAAACTACAAAGACTGCTGGCTCTAAAATCAATTTCTTCTTCATCCTTAAAAAACAAAACAAAACTGTAGCTCATTTTATTTCCTGAGGCATTACCATCGCTGGCTACAGAGCTCACCACCTATGGGGCTGCAACACTGAGGCAGTGTCTAGGAAGGTGGAGGCAGGGCAGTGAGCTGCTCAGTATAGCCAGCTGTTCCCAGCTAGTAGCAGTTGCTCACTGGGATACTTTTTTAATATTACCAGTTATATGGAGACAGTAACTGTTGGTAGCTTATATGCACTGTTTTCCCTCTACAAGCTAACGGTTTGCAATTTTTATAGTAGTGGATACTGTTTGTACCCTTGAAGGCACATGATGCTTTTACTACTATAAAAACTTTTGAATCTTGTTTAAAAACAAAACAAAACAAAAAACCATATGGATTTTAATGTCTTAAAACACAGAGTGAAATTAAGTACTGAAATAAGTCGGGTGCTGACTGTGAAGGACTTATCCCTGCTTCTGCAGAGGGAAAATATTTCCACAGTAACAGCTATGGTCTTGCCCTCTCAGTATACTAAGCAAATTTAGGGCAAAAGAGGCATAGCTGAAGAACGGCCGGCAAGAGTGATCGTTACAAATCACCTCTCTATACAGAAAAGCCTTGCAATGCTCATTCTTCAAACTTCCACAGCTTCACAAACACCCCTCCAAAAGCACCCTGCAGACAGAAGCTAAAAGGACCTCCGCTCACACTTACAAACGCATCTTCAAAGCTTCCTTTGTCGGCGTGCCCTATCAAATTCCATAAAGTATCAGCAAGAGAGAAGCATTCAAATCAACAGTGAAACAGAGAAGTGGCCGGCCAGCAAGGCTGAGCTGCAGGCAGCCCACCCCAGAAGACACTGTGGTGTGGCTCGCAAACTCCACCTACGTGCCCGAGTAATTACCTTTCCTTTCAGAGCGCTTCTTGCGCCTCCTTTTATACCGACGCCCCACGAAGCTGAAGAAGGCACCCACGGTCAAAGTCTCCAAGCCCAGCGATGCCATATGGACCGATGAGTGGCTGACAGCCCCTGCTAGTCCCAAGCTCATTCCGCGTCCCTTGGTCACTCAGCAATAACACGGAGGATTATTTCAATGTGCAAAGAAAGCTGAGGCTGAGACGACAGCCACCCCTGCCGGCAGGATTCAAGCGACTGACTGCTCCTCCATCTCGGGCTCATTCATCAAGCCTCAGAATTAGGCAGAATTGGGTTGAATGGGACCAAAACACACAATGATTTCCTTGCACACCACCCAGAAAGTGACATGTGATAGTTAACCCTCAAAGCACAGGGTGGAGAAAGAGAGAAGCACAGTGCCTGCAAACCTCTCTAGGAAAACAGTCTCCTATGACAAAAATCAAAGTCCCCTCTCAACAAAAACTCCTACGCTGGGAATAGAAGCACTAGTGAAAGAGTAATTTGTGGAATAAGAGCTGGAGGAAAAAACAAAAACAAAAATGTAGTAGAACTGTCAGGAGAGCTAACAACATGGAGGATGTCAGTAGAGAAAACACACGTGTCTATTCTCTCCTGGTACTATGCATGGTATAAAAGAAACCTTCACCCACAGTGCTCAGCATCTGTTCACAGCTGGTCACTCTCAAAGTCCATGAGTTAGTGTAATGCTGGCAGCCACATGGGAACCTTCTGAACTTGACTGTGCGTGACATGCTCCATGCAAGCCATACCTTCTACTCCACACTGGCAACTAGGTGAACATTGAATAACAAGAGTCACCAACAGCTTTTATCTTTGCAGAACTGTTAATATGACTTAATAAATATAAACTATTTAAGTAATTCTGACACGTTGACAGTTAATTTTTATAACCTTTGACAATTAAAAGTATTTTTTTAAATGTGGAAAAATCTTACTTTGCTTAAACATACAGCACTATGGAGAAATATGTATAAATTTTGTATACCTTCAATTACCTATTTTATTTTTTAATCCTTTAGATCAAGACCTGCATACTTCTGTAAAGGGTCAGACAGGCAGTAAGGCTATGTGTCTCTGCTGCACTTTTCTGTCTTGTTTTTATCTTTAAAAACTCTCTTAAAATGGATAAAAATATGCTATAGTCTAGCTGCCAACACTCCTTTAGGTACTGCTACCAATGAAAACATCACGTCTTGATCCACTATTCGTTCCAACATGAGTAAGCTTTCCACAGAATGCCCAGACATGTGGCTGCAACTGATTCAGGCGTCTCTGCTAGTTTGCCAACTTTCAGTCACAAAAGCCCATCTTTCCACATGGTCTTTCCATTTTTGAATGCACACTTGTCAGTGAGCAGAACCACTGTGTCTGTAGTACATTGGCTCAAGAACTTTAAAACTCTAAGCAGGGTTTGTTGGCCTCAGGTCCTCTTATCTCAAGCCTCCACCCTGCTACAAGTCCAAGCTATGGAGGGGTGCTGCAGACAGCAGACCATGGAGGCAGCAGCTGTCCTGGAGACGTCCCCTGTTGCTGGAGAATGACAATGGCTCATGTACACATGTGGTGAAGTCTCAGCTTATGCATGATGCAAGCTCTGAACATACCAGGCAGGAGTGCCCCCCTTGGAAGACACTGAAAGTATCTGTTAAGAAACCCAGGAACCAAGAGCCCTTTGGAAAGGTGAGGCTGAACCTGTGGCGGCCTGTGGTGTGAGCTAGTGTCTTGGGTGGCAAGCAGGGCATGATTTGAAAAGGCTCTTTCCAGCTGAAGCAATGTTTAGAACTTATCCTGAAAGCCATGCAGAATCCACTTTTATATCCTACAGTAGAACAGCAGGCAAGTGGGATGTGAAGAGACAGGGCTGGTGGCCATCATAGCTGTAAAGCTAGGCAGAGGAATGATGGAAGACTGGGAGAGAAGACAGGATGCAGGCTCTTGGGCCAGGCCTGAGGTGGGCTGCAGGATGAGGAAAGCATGCATCCCCAGGGATGGTCAGACACCAGAGGACTCAGAGCTCTACTTCGGAGAGGGAGCTGTTTTAATCAGCTGATGCAGGCAGAGGCCAGCCCTGTTCCCACTCCCTGGATTGCTAGGGACCAGAACAACAGGGCTTAGCACGGCTCTCCTAAGCCCAGGTAGGAAGATGGTGGCCACCTTGTCACACTTCCCTCTCCTGATTAGGTCCTGCACATACCACCTTAGCACCTTTCAGTGTTACCAAGAGGAGAACCCAGCCTGGAACCCACTCACCTGGCCTCTGGCTTTAGCATGGCCTCTTCCCACCCATGAAGCTCCCACCTTCCGGGACTCTACCCCATCATTCTAGGGCTACTGTATCTTCTGAGGATTGAGTCAACATACCAGCCCCCATATTAGAATCTATGGATGCTCAGACCCCTGCATTAAGTGGCACAGTTATCTGGATGACCTGTGCACACCTCTTCCTGCAGACTTTAAATCACAAGTACTCTTCATATCCAGTAGGATACAAGTGTTGTATGAATACTATGCTATATGCATTCATTTCTCAACATTATAGCATTTAGAAGTGACAAGGAAAAGTCCGTACATGCTTAGCCCAGATACGATTTCCCCCCAAAATTTTCAATCCATGACTGGAAGTAGATGCTCCACAGATCCGGATGAGGGTTAGAGTAGGCAAGAGCAGTCAGAGGCCAGCCCAATACATACAAGCAATTATTCAGCCGTAATGCCTTTTACACTGTGTTATGCTCTCTGAGGTTGTGGGGGGCCTTGGGCAATTGGGAACAGAGGACAGTCCTTGGGGTACAAACAGTACCCCTAAGGACAGACTGGGGAAGCACCTTTAAGGTTGTCCTGTGTCTGGGAAGCAACGGAACCCCTTCACAGAAACAGTTTTGGTAGCAACACTGGCATGTCTCCAGTGTTAGTTCGAGAGGGTTGTGTGTCAAGCTGCCACCTCACTAGGCCTCCTGCCAGGAAGTCAGCATGGGTAGGAGGGGCTGCCAAGAAGACAGTTAACAGAGCCTCCTAGAGGAAGCATAAAGGGGTTGGGTGACAGTCTCATAGGCCTGATCACCAGTGACAGGGTGATCTTGACCTCTCCCACAGCTCTAATGAGCCTGTGGAAGTAAGGCTGTGGAGACTGGCTGTCACTGTTCAGGGGTGCCTGAGCTGCAGCTGGGGGATTCCTTTTCTGCTGTGTCTGTGTTTTGACTGTGTCCCCAGGATGCTTGGCCTTGGGAGCAGATGACTTGTTTTGAATAATATCTGGTCACGACATCTCCAACCTAGGTGGCAGGTTTTATTGTTTGTTGTCACAGGTCACTGTGGACAAAAACCCTGGCTGTGGTCATGTGCCCATGCTTGGCTATCCACTGACTCCAACACTGTGGTATCCCACAGTGAAGATCAGGTGTACGAGGTATGGCTGCCATCATGGAGTCAAAGGCAAAAACAGGAATGAGCACCAAACCACAGAGAAGACAATCGTTTAAAAGGAAAGTGAGTGACTCTTGGTCAGTGTAATAAGGAACTGGGCAGGCTCCTTGGCCCCTTCATTTACGTGGAGCCACTTGCTGTACTTAGGCCACAGTGAGTGAACTGGTGCAGCATGCACTTGTCTTCTCAGGTTGACGGTCCCTCTGCCTGGCCCATGGTCGGTGTACCTTTGTCTTCTACAGAGCTTGCCTGGCTTTTGACTCCAGCAGTTTAATAAGACACAGGGCAAGAGAGCTATGGGAAACTTGGGTACATGGCCAGGAAGTGCAGGTGTCACCACTGTGATTTATACTGAGGCAAGCCCAGTCTACAGAGCAGAATATACGCCCCAACTCTGCGTGTTCCACTTTCTTCTTTTTTTGCCTTCCAATTTCTTCTGTTAGTTAAGAGAGATATCAAAACAGAAGCCCGATCCATGAAAACTGAAAAACTGCTGCAGAATGCAGTTATCTGGTAAGCCAGAAGTAGCTTCCCTGATAATCGATGGGTTAATTTAAAAAGTATTTCAAACCAGGTGTGCTAGCGCAGGCCTTTAATCCCAGTGCTAAGGAGGCAGAGGCAGGCAGATCTCCTAGTTTGAGGCCAACCTAGTCTGCAGAGAGAGTTCCAGGACAGCTAGGGCTATAGAGAAGCCCTTTTTTGAAAAACAAACAAAATGAATAAATAATCTACATCTTAAATAAAATAAAACTACTTCAAAGCATTTCCCAACTATAAAAGTGATTCCATTTTCATCTTCAATTGCTGTGTTTTTACAAGTTACCATTTTCCTTTAGGAGAATGTCATAAATGGCCATATATTGTTTTAACATTTGGCATTACTAGCAACTAATTAACTTTATTTTTAATCATTTTCCTCGTAGTAAAGACTAAAAATGAACATTCCTAGAGTATTTGCTTAGGATGGAAGTCTTTTAAAGTATTTTTCTGCAAGATCTGAACAGTGACATAATCAGCTGACATGACAAAATGGACAGGGGACATTTTACTAGGCCCTACCCCTAGATGAAGAGCTGTACATAATTAATGACTGTTGAGATGGGGAGGGGCAAACTTCCCCAGGGATAAGCCCCACACTCAGTTATCCAATCTCAAGTGGTCAGCCCAAGAAGCATACATGTCCAGCAATACTAAGTGTACTCAACAGGCTGTAGTTATGTATTTTTGTGTGTGAGCATGTGAGTGAGTGTGTGTGAGAAAAAGGGGCTATGAATTTAAGAGAATGTAGGAGTAGAGGGTACACATGAATAGTTGGAGGAGGGGCAATAATGCATATACAGTACTCACATTTGAAATTATCAAAAATTAACTTATTAATAGAATTTGTTTATTTGCTTTGGTGACAGGGTCTCACTATGCAGCCCTGGCTGGCCTGAAAGTTGCTATGTAGATCAGGCTGGCCTCAGCTCACAGAGACCTTCTTGTCTCCCAAGTGATGGGAATAAAAGTATGTGCCACCATGGCCAGAACTTAATACTAATTTTTTAAATTAGGTATTTATTTCATTTATATTTCCAATGCTATCCCAAAAGTTCCCCCACACCCTCCCACACCCACTCCCCCACCCACCCACTCCCACCTCTTGGCCCTGGCATTCCCCTGTACTGAGGCATATAAGGTCTGCATGACCAATGGGCCTCTCTTTCCACTGATGGCTGACCAGGTCATCTTCTGATACATATGCAGCTAGAGACACGAGCTCTGGGGGGGTACTGGTTAGTTCATATTGTTGTTCCACCTATAGGGTTGCAGATCCCCCCAGCTCCCTGGGTACTTCCTCCAGCTCCTCCATTGGGGGCCCTGTGATCCATCCAATAGCTGACTGTGAGCATCCCACTTCTGTGTTTGCTAGGCCTGGGCATAGTCTCACAAGAGACAGCTATATCAGGGTCCTTTCAGCAAAATCTTGCTAGTGTATGCAATGGTGTCAGCGTTTGGAGGCTGATTATGGGATGGATCCCCGGGTATGGCAGTCTCTAGCTGGTCCATCCTTTCGTCTCAGCTCCAAACTCTGTCTCTGTAGCTCCTTCCATGGGTGCCTTGCTCCCAATTCCAAGAAGGGGCAAAGTATCCACACCTTGGTCTTCATTCTTCCTGAGCTTCATGTGTTTTGCAAATTGTATCTTATATCTTGGGTATTCTAAGTTTCTGTGCTAATATCCACTTATCAGTGAGTACATATCATGTGAGTTTTTTTGTGATTGAGTTACCTCACTCAGGATGATGCCCTCCTGGTCCATCCATTTGCCTAGGAATTTCATAAATTCATTCTTTTTAATAGTTGAGTAGTACTCCATTGTGTAAATGTACCACATTTTCTGTATCCATTCCTCTGCTGAGGGGCATCTGGGTTCTTTCCAGCTTCTGGCTATTATAAATAAGGCTGCTATGAACATAGTGGAGCATGTGTCCTTCTTACCCGTTGGAACGTCTTCTGGATATATGCCCAGGAGAGGTATTGCAGGATCCTCCAGTAGTACTATGTCCACTTTTTTGAGGAACCGCCAGACTGATTTCCAGAGTGGTTGCACAAGCTTGCAATCCCACCAACAATGGAGGAGTGTTCCTCTTTCTCCACATCCTCACCAGCATCTGCTGTCACCTGAATTTTTGATCTTAGCCATTCTGACTGGTGTGAGGTGGAATCTCAGGGTTGTTTTGATTTGCATTTCCCTGATGATTAAGGATGCTGAACATTTTTTCAGGTGCTTCTCAGCCATTCGGTATTCCTCAGGTGAGAATTCTTTGTTTAGCTCTGAGCCCCATTTTTTAATGGGGTTATTTGATTTTCTGGAGTCCACCTTCTTGAGTTCTTTATATATATATTGGATATTAGTCCCCTATCTGATTTAGGATAGGTAAAGATCCTTTCCCATTTGTCGATTCTCGATCTTACAGCACAAGCCATTGCTGTTCTATTCAGGAATTTTTCCCTGTGCCCATCTCTTTGAGGCTTTTCCCCACTTTCTCCTCTATAAGTTTCAGTGTCTCTGGTTTTATGTGGAGTTCCTTAATCCACTTAGATTTGACCGTAGTACAAGGAGATAGGAATGGATCGATTCACATTCTTCTGCATGATAACTGCCAGTTGTGCCAGCACCATTTGTTGAAAATGCTGTCTTTTTTCCACTGGATGGTTTTAGCTCCCTTGTCAAAGATCAAGTGACCATAGATGTGTGGGTTCATCTCAGGGTCTTCAATTCTATTCCATTGGTCTACTTGTCTGTTGCTATACCAGTACCATGCAGTTTTTATCACAATTGCTCTGTAGTACAGCTTTAGGTCAGGCATGGTGATTCCACCAGAGGTTCTTTTATTCTTGAGAAGAGTTTTTGCTATCCTAGGTTTTTTGTTATTCCAGATGAATTTGGAGATTGCCCTTTCCAATCCGTTGAAGAATTGAGTTGGAATTTTAATGGGATTGCATTGAATCTGTAGATTGCTTTTGGCAAGATAGCCATTTTTACTATATTGATCCTGCCAATCCATGAGCATGGGAGATCTTTCCATCTTCTGAGATCTTTAATTTCTTTCTTCAGAGACTTGAAGTTCTTATCATACAGATCTTTCACTTCCTTAGAGTCACGCCAAGATATTTTATATTATTTGTGACTATTGAGAAGGGTGTTGTTTCCCTAATTTCGTTCTCAGCTTGTTTATGCTTTGTGTAGAGAAAGGCCATTGGCTTGCTTGAGTTAATTTTATATCCAGATACTTCATTGAACCTGTTTATCAGGTTTAGGAGTTCTCTGGTGGAATTTTTAGGGTCACTTATATATACTATCATATCATCTGCAAAAAGTGGTATTTTGACTTCTTCCTTTCCAATTTGTATCTCCTTGATATCCTTTTGTTGTCGAATTGCTCTGGCTAGGACTTCAAGTACAATGTTGAATAGGTAGGGAGAAAGTGGGCAGCCTTGTCTAGTCCCTGATTTTAGTGGGATTGTTTCCAGCTTCGCACCATTTACTTTGATGTTGGCTACTGGTTTGCTTTTATCATGTTTAGGTATGGGCCTTGAATTCCTGATCTTTCCAAGACTTTTATGGATGTTGGATTTTGTCAAATGCTTTTTCAGCATCTAACGAGATGATCATGTGGCTTTTGTCTTTGAGTTTGTTTATGTAATGGATTATGTTGATGGATTTCCGTATATTAAACCATCCTTGCATCCCTGGAATGAAACCTACTTGGTCAGGATGGATGATTGTTTTGATGTGTTCTTGGATTTGGTTAGCGAGAATTTTATTGAGTATTTTTGCATCGATATTCATAAGGGAAATTGGTCTGAAGTTCTCTATCTTTGTTGGGTCTTTCTGTGGTTTAGGTATCAGAGTAATTGTGGCTTCATAGAATGAGTTGGGTAGAGTACCTTCTGCTTCTATTTTGTGGAATAGTTTGTGAAGAACTGGAATTAGATCTTCTTTGAAGGTCTGATAGAACTCTGCACTAAACCCATCTGGTCCTGGGCTTTTTTTGGTTGGGAGACTATTAATGACTGCTTCTATTTCTTTAGGGGATATAGGACTGTTTAGGTCATTAACCTGATCCTGATTTAACTTTGGTACATGGTATCTGTCTAAAAATTTGTCCATTTCATCCAGGTTCTCCAGTTTTGTTGAGTATAGATTTTTGTAGAAGGATCTGATGATGTTTTGGATTTCTTTAGGATCTGTTGTTATGTCTCCCTTTTCATTTCTGATTTTGTTAATTAGAATGCTGTTCCTGTGCCCTTTAGTGAGTCTGGCTAAGGGTTTATCTATCTTGTTGATTTTCTCAAAGAACCAGCTCCTCGTTTGGTTGATTCTTTGAATAGTTCTTCTTGTTTCCACTTGGTTGATTTCACCCCTGAGTTTGATTATTTCCTGCCGTCTACTCCTCTTGGGTGAATTTGCTTCCTTTTGTTCTAGAGCTTTTAGGTGTGTTGTCAAGCTGCTAGTGTGTGCTCTCTCTAGTTTCTTTTTGGAGGCACTCAGAGCTATGAGTTTTCCTCTTAGAAATGCTTTCATTGTGTCCCATACGTTTGGGTATGTTGTGGCTTCATTTTCATTAAACTCTAAAAAGTCCTTAATTTCTTTCTTTATTCCTTCCTTGACCAAGTTATCATTGAGAAGAGTGCTGTTCAGTTTTCACGTGAATGTTGGCTTTCTATTATTTATGTTGTTATTGAAGATCAGCCTTAGTCCATGGTGATCTGCTAGGATGCATGGGACAATTTCAATATTTTTGTATCTGTTGAGGCCTGTTTTGTGACCAATTATATGGTCAATTTTGGAGAAGGTACCATGAGGTGCTGAGAAGAAGGTATATCCTTTTGGTTTAGGATAAAATGTTCTGTAGATTATCTGTTAGATCCATTTGTTTCATAACTTCTGTTAGTTTCACTGTGTCCCTGTTTAGTTTCTGTTTCCATGATCTATTCACTGATGAAAATGGTGTGTTGAAGTCTCCCACTATTATTGTGTGAGGTGCAATGTGTGCTTTAAGCTTTACTAAAGTTTCTTTAATGAATGTGGCTGCTCTTGTATTTGGAGCATAGATGTTCAGAATTGAAACGGGGCCTGCCTTACAAGCTCTGTGGCTCCCGCCTGACCCAGAAGCTGTTAGCTTCTGTAGTCCACACTCACCTGTGCAGACTAGTCTTGGCAGGATCCAGGAACCAAGATGTCTCTGGCAGATGTTCCGGCAACGGCTTTCTGGGCTGGGCAGACACCTCTCCTCTGGCAGGGAAGGTGCCCGGATGTCTGGTCCCCGAAATGGGGTCTGCCACAGAAGCTCTGAGGCTCCCGCCTGTCCCAGAAGCTGTTAACTTCTGTAGTCCACACTCTCACCTGTGCAGACTAGTCTTGGTGGGATCTGGGAAGGAAGATGGCTCCCGCAGATGCTTCGGCCAATACTAATTTTTAAAAGTATTTTCTGTGGCTGGCTATTCTTCCTGGACTTGGGTTTGATGCACAGCACCCACGTGGTGGCTCACAAACATCTGTAACTCCAGTTCTAGAAGTCCCAATGTGTTCTGTCCTCTACTGGCACCAGGCATGCGCATGGTACTCATAGAGGCAGAACATCCATATACATAAAAGTATTCAAAACATTTTATTGCCTTATTGTTTAGGGTGAGGGAGGGGCTTTGGGAGTTGTCTGTAAAGAGGTGGATCAGGACTGTTCTTTTCCAAACTGTAAGCCCATTCACTTGGGACCACTTAAGCATTGTTTTACCCAATGTAGCAGAGATTAAACGTCATCTACTCCACACATACATTAATTGGCTCCTAACGATCCAGGCTGATGAGACCAACTACTTCCCCACCCCACATTTTCTGGCTTGAAGGCTCGCCATGGAAATTCCAAATTTGGATTCTCCTCCTTAGCTACAGTAGCAGGAGATAGTTGAGCTTCCACTAAGGCTACGTGAGTTTTTTGTTTGTTTGTTTGTTTTTAAAGACAGGGTCTCATATAGTTCAAGCTGGTCTGAAGACTTACTTTGTAGCCAAAGCTGGCTGTGAACTCCTGATCCACCTGCCTTTATCTCCCAAGTGCAGGGATTACAGGCTGGTGTCATCACACCTGGTCTTTCTGTGCTTTTTATTGCTTCGGCCACAACTGCTAACCCTCCAGCCTCCTTTATGGAGTTATGGTTAATTTATTATAAGACTAATAAGGCATAATCTTATCCTACTTTACTGGTTACACATTTTTACTAGTTGTGCTGACTGGTTTTATGTAAACACAAGCTAGAGTCGTCGGAGAGGAGGGAACTTCAATTCAGAAAATGCCATTAGCATTAAGCAGGCAAGCCCAAATGGCATGTTCTCGATTAGTGATTGTTGGGGGACAGCTCAGCCCATGGTGGGTGGTACTACCCTTGGGCTGGTGATCCTGGGTTCTATAAGAAAGCAGGCTGCACAATACACGTGGAGCAAGCCAGTAAGCAGCAGATCTCCATAGCTGCTCTATCAGCTCTAGCCTCTAGGTTCTTGCCCTGGTTGCTTTCTTTTCTTTTCTTTTCTTTTCTTTTCTTTTCTTTTCTTTTCTTTTTTTTGCGCTCACATTTTTTATTAGATATTTTCTTAATTTACATTTCAAATGTTATCCCCTTTCCTAGTTTCCCCTCCGAAAATCCCCTATCCCCTCCCTCCTCCCCCTGCTCCCCAACCCACCCACTCCCATTCCTGGCCCTGGCATTCCCTTATACTGGGGCATAGAACCTTCACAGGACCTAGGGCCTCTCCTCTCATTGATGACCAACTAGGCCATCCTCTGCTAGAGCCACCAGTCTCACCATGTGTTTTCTTTGATTGGTGGTTTAGTCCCAAGGAGCTCTGAGGGTACTGGTTAGTTCATATTGATGTTCCTTCTATGGGGCTGCAAACCCCTTTAGCTCCTTGTGTACTTTCTCTAGCTCCTTCATTGGGGACCCTGTGCTCTGTCCAATGGATGACTGTGAGCATCCACTGCTGTATTTGCCAGGCACTAGCAGAGCCTCTCAGGAGACAGCTATATCAGGCTCCTGTCAGCAAGCTCTTGTTGGCATCTGCCATAGTGTCTGGGTTTGGTGGTTGTTTATGGGATGGATCCCCAAGTGGGGCAGTCTCTAGATGGTTGTTCCTTCAGTTTCTGCTCTGAACTTTGTCTCTGTAACTCCTCCTGACTGCCTTCGATGATGAACTGTGATATGTAAATTTAAGTGAAATAACCCCCCCACACACACACATACAAAATAGTCTACTCTTTCAAGAGTTTGAGTTATAAACTCTGAGTCAGTTATTTATTGGGTATTTATATAAAAATCTACATGTGAGAAAATGTAGCATTCCTCAATATAATATTTTTTAAAATGTTTAAATTTGGTTATGTATACATGTGTGTGCCCTGAGGGTAAAGGGAGATAATAAATACACTGGATCTGGATGGTTGTGAGTCACCCAGTGGGTGCTGGGAACAAACTGAGTCCTTTGTAACCACTAAGCCATTTCTTCAAAGAATATTAAAACATCTCATAAGTATTTGTTAGTAAGAAAACCAACAAAATATCGCCTTATCTATCTCATATTTACTGGATTTCCACTACACACAGCACATCCACAGTGCTTGAGAGACATCAGGAAACAAAAGACACATGGCTGCTGTCAGGAAACCTATGTCCAAACAAAGACAAGAAGGATGCACAGAAAATGTCAGACAACTAAATGATAGCATGCCCTGTGGATGGTAGAAAGACACCTGGGGTGGTCAGCATGGGGTAAAGTTTCTCCAAGCTGGTAAGGCAGAAAGGAAGTAGGCCTCAAGCTGGTTAGGGAGCTGGCCTTGAGCCCCAAGCATGCATGCTCTGCAGGCAGTGTCTAGGAGGCAGTTAGTACCCGCCTAACTGCCAAGCAGTTAAGCAGAGATAAAAGAAGGGGTCCGTGGGCTCAGCATGTGGGATTTCCTAGGGAAAGTAGCAGCCACTCAACAAAGAGGACTGAAGCAGGACTGTTACCAGGAGTTTTCATCTGCTTCTGACCTAGTTTTAAGAATGCTGGAGGCTGGCAGGGAACAGTCAGGGGTAAGGCTTAATGCAGGAACACAAGTCAGGACTTGGGTTCGGCAGTGCAAAAAGTAGGAAGCAAGCATCCCACGGCGCTTAGAAGATTGGCCCGGAGCTTCCTGGACAGGAAGGTAGAATTCAAAAGGAGTGTAAAGGAGAACTGAAGGGAGAGCACAGGGTGTCTGCAGGTCCACAGGAGGATGAATCTAGGCAGGGTCTGAGTCTGAAATGAAGAAAAGCCTACACTGGATTATAAGCACAAACTGGCATAGATGAGGTAGGGGTATAGCAGAAAGGTCCCCAAGGAACATGCTATTGTGAGTGCTTCAGGGTCCTCACTCACCCTACCAGTCCCTACACATGTACCAGCTCACTTGAGTGGCTGTATGAAGGGGAACAGACATCCATCGATTGCTTTACAGTGATTCACGTCATACTTGTTTAAAATGGAGTTATGCAGTTCACCATGTGCATAGTCCATACATTTTAAGTGCCCACTCTCTAACTTCCCTGAATCTTCATCTGCCAGTCACACGAGGTAGCCCTGAGACAAATCCTGGGCTCACCGGGGCGTGCAGACCTGCTTAGCACTGGCAGGTATGTCTCAGTTTTGGTGGTTCTCAAGCTGTCAGGACTGATGCTGCACTAAAGGGCTTGGCTGAGGTGAAGAGCCATGCTAGCATGCCAACCTTGAGACTCTTGTGTCTACATGCAACAACACTGTCCAACTACAGTGAAAGCACTGCGTTTACTCTTTAATACACCATAAAAAATAAGTGGTAACCACACATGCACCCTTCTTGGGGGGTAGCAAGTCCATACTTTCTATGTTAAACAGGAGGGACTGTAACTCAGTCTACTTGCTATGTCCCTGTATCCACTCAACAGCTTTGCTCATCTTGCTGCCTGCCTGCTCTCTCTGGAGTGGTCCTATAGCACCACCTGCTGTCCAGAAGAGGCCACTCAGCAGAGCTGCTTTAGGTTCAGGGCAGATGATAGCCATTGGGTGGAGCTAATGCTTGGTACCTGAGCTGCACAGCAGATATGAACATTTCCTTCAGACAGGGCATGCTGAGGCCAGAATGAGCCAGGGTACCTATTGGGGCATGGAAGTTGACTGCAGGGGGCAAGAGGTAGTAGTGTGATGATAACTGCATATTTTTTGGAATAGGTCAAAAGTCTCTTGTCCAAGTCTCTCCTTAGACTTGTGCCCTAGCCTGGACACTTGCACAGGCTCTCCCTGCTCCACTCTCTGTGGTTTCTAGGTTGCTGGTTCCCTTCTGTTTCACCCTACTCCTGGCTAGGTGTCCTCACAGATCTGTTAAATTACTTATTCAGACTCCTGCACTGGGTTCCACTTCATGTTGCCAACGTTCTCTGATGGCTCATGTCTCTGCTTAAGGCCACTAGTGGGTACACATATTTGAGAGAAGGTGTCTGGCCTTGACTTTGCCCTTTGTACAGTCACCCTTTCTCTGGGTGGTCAATGGGCCTTGATTGTCTCTGGCCATAAAAGCCTGACAACTCTAGGGAATCACAGACAGACCACATAAAGTTTGCTTCAGGCCAGAGACTAAGGAAGGGGGTCCACTGCCATGGTGGATAGCTCCCTGGGCAAAGCTTTTGTGGGTGAAGGAGATACCCAGGGTCTACAGTATTCTAAGCTCTGCCCACTGTCTCCCATGGAACCTTGCTGGAACCAATCAGTAAGTTCAGACTCTCCCAAATCTCCAGGCCCCTTTTCAATCATGAAAAACGTAAGAGCCCTAACAGAGAAGGCAACCACTTAGAACCTCAAACTTGATGTACTTTAAAACAAGTTTTACTCAGACAAGTTAAAAACTTTAAAAATGAAAATAATGTTCGATCACTAACTTAAGCAGTCCCCTTCTTCTTCAACACGGACTAGCCTTGCCACCTACCAAAGGATCACAAGGACTGAATCCTGGGTAGCACTGGCTCCTAATCAGAGGCTACATTATGGTCTCAGAGCTCCTTGCACAACAGGCAGTCCGTGGTGGCCCAGAGCTCTCTGCTCCAAGGTCGGTCCCGTGGTCCTACCCAACTCTCCTTGCAGTTGGGCCCATCCACAGGGCAGGCACATTTTCTGGGTAAAAGAACGAATATGTAGAGTGTAAAAAGTACTCTTTAGAATGGTGCCCCTTATAGCAACAGCTACCAAAAGCCACAGTACATGTGAAAGTAGCAACTCAGTTTCTTCCCCAAATCCAGGGAGTTTGCCGTTTTCTCAGCTCAGGCCCTTTAAGGAGAAAGTGTTCAAGACAAACATATTTCAAACAGAGGATCCCTGTCCGTCCATCCTTCCTGGCCCCCCATTTTTGATTACAGTAAGGGACTACAGAGTCTGTCTATGTATCACCAGAGGATGCATCATGATAGAAAGCAGAGCCAGGCCATTGGGACCATGGCAGTATCTCTATAGAACAGGCTGGCAAGGCTGTTCACCAGTCCATCTATAGACAGGACAAAGAGGCTTCTTCTCAACACAGAGTGGGTAGACTGTACCCCTGCTGGCTCCATCCAGCCCTATACACAAGGGCCTCCATGGAACTTGCCATGGGTCAGCAAATGCCCTCTTCCATGCTATAACGAGGTTGGAGAGTTGTGAGCACTAGACCCTTAGGGCGGTGTTCAGCATCATGCTAGCTCTATAACCAAGTACCAGCTGAGAACTCGGGGCAGCAGTTTCCATGAGGGCCTACAGAGCTCCAGAGCACACCTGCCACTGGCTTCCATCTGACTAGCACACCTATTACCTTTTCCAACATGCCTAATAAACTCTCAACTGTGGTCAGCAACTCCTCAGCTCCAGGAGGCCTTTCTGGTCCCTTGCCTTCCTCTCCTGGAGCCTCCCACTGTCTGGTGGCTGCAGTGAGCCTGCCTCTCCCAGTCTTGCTCCTTAGAAACTACCTGCTCCAGGTTGCTCAGTTTGATCTTTCCTCGGATGTCCCTGTGTTTCCAAGATGATTTTTTCCCCCTCTGCCTGCAATAGCTGTTGTTTTTATTTAGTTACTAAGTCTTGTAGATGACCTGTCCTTGTCTCTGCCTTCAATGCATGGTGCCCCCATGGTTCTCACAGTCCACAGTGGGTCCCAGGAGCACCAGGCACAGGTGGCTGATGAGCACAGGAAGGCTAAGGAGAAGTTTCATCCAGGGAAGCCTGGTATGGATATATTTCTTAGGTGTAGCTATTAGTTACAGATAAAATGGCAAGTAAGCGATCCTAAAACTCTAGGGTGACAGGGACTGCTGAGAAAGCTACTCTAGCTCTCCGTAAAGCAGCAGTGCAGACAGCAGTGAACTATCTGTCTTCTGCAGCCCTTCTGATCTGCTGTGGTACATGAAAGTTTTCTGTAAATGAGGGCGAGTTAATAGGGCTGGAAGAAAATGCACTGTTCTTTTGTGGGACTCCCACAACGGTTCGTTTTTGTGCCCCCATATGATGGTTTCTTTCCACTAGTAAGCAAGGAACCAGCTCTTGAGCAGCCAGTACCTCTGATCCAGTGCAGTCCTGAAATGGGCCATGTGAGGTGTGTCAGTTCCAATGACTGAGGGTCCTGTCCCCAGAGCCTCAAGCCCAGGCCTCTGGAGGTCCTGTCTGGCCAGTTCCAAGTCAGAGTTCTCATAACCTGTCCTCAGAGAGCTCCCAGGACTCAGAGAAACACTTTACTCATACTTAAGAGTTTCTTGGGGCTGGTGAGATGGCTCAGTGGGTAAGAGCACCCGACTGCTCTTCCGAAGGTCCGAAGTTCAAATCCCAGCAACCACATGGTGGCTTACAACCATCCGTAAAGAGATCTGACTCCCTTTTCTGGAGTGTCTGAAGACAGCTACAGTGTACTTACATATAATCAGTAAATAAATCTTAAAAAAAAAAAGAGTTTCTTGATTATTTTTAGTTTATATGTCAGGGTATTTTGCGTACATAAATGTCAATGTACCATGTGCAAGCCTGGTGCCTATGGAGGCTAGAAGACACTGGATGCCCGGGAATTGGACTTATAGTTATGAGCCACTATGCGTATGCTGGGATTGAACTCAGGTCCTCTAAAAGATCAACCACTAAGCCATCACTCCCAGCTTCCAGTTTCTTTAAAACAAATTATAATTATTTATTTCTGTGTGTGTGCGTGCGTGCATGCAGGTTTGTGCATGTACACATGGACATGTGAGCACACACACACACACACACCCCTCAGAGGACTATTTGTATGAGGTTAGTTAGATCACTTCTACCATGTGTATCCCAGTGATCAAACTCAGGTTTCCAGGCTTGGCAACAAGCACTTTTACCTACTGAGAAACCTTACCAGCCTTGCATTCCCTATAATGAATATTTTGAAGGAAATAATCAAACAGCCTATGAACAGGTTCCTAGGGCAAGACTGTGCATAGGAGCTGGGTCCTGTGCATAGGAGCTCTGTTTCTTAGGGCTCTGGTTGCACTCCTCCCAGCTCATGGGTGAGTTTTCATTCACCTTCCAGACTACTGCCCCAGCAGCCCCTGTATTAGCCCTGGAGTCCTCTGAGCACCAGTTCCTGGAGGTGTTCCTGGAGGTGATTTGGCCATGTCACAGTTCATGAGAACTGTGGATCATGCACCATGCAGGCAAACAGCTGGACTGTGAGAACAGGCAGTGGGAGGGGAGTCCAGCTGCGGCAACAGATGAAGGTATGGGGGTTTGGTCATCAGTGATGCAGGCAGGTCTTCTAGGCTTCAAAGATGAGCAAGAACCCTCCCAAAACAGAACTGTGTGTTGTCCTGTGATGACCAACCTTGACTGTCAACTTGACTACATCTGGAATCAACTCAAAACCAAGCAGCTGAGCACACCTGGGAGGGGTTTTCTTGACTGGATCATGTGAAGTGGGAAGACCCACTTCAGTCTGGGCCACACCTTCTGGTGGCAGCCCACATGAAAGGTCACGGAAGGAGGACACTTCTGTTTTTGCCTGCTCGCCCTCACCCTCACTGTTCATCTATCCTGTTGCTGAGGCATTCCTTTACTGGTATTAGAGCCTGCTTTTCCAGGATTCTTTAGGACAGACGAAATAACAGCAGCTTTCTAGGAATCCTCTGAGATATCTGACCTCATGGACTGAACAACTACTAGACTCTTGACCTTTCTGTTAGGAGACAGCAGTGTCTGACAAGCAAGACTACAGCCTGAAAACTACTTGAAGAAATCCCTTTTCACATACAGATGATCATTCTATCTGTTCTTGTTCCTCTAGAGAACCCTGACTAGTACATGCACCAAACGCTGTCCACGTGAGCTACACCAAGGCCTACTGGTGTTTTATACACAAGCACAATGATGTTTACATATCTTTATTGTGTGTTTTTCAGCAATGCAACCATTGTGGAAAGGACACAGGATTGCACCATCTCAACAGGGAACCCCAGTACTTGATACCTCTGTCAGAAGCAATCCCTGAGCTATACACCACTTTTAAAGGACTGTGCCAAGGTAGCACAGCCACCCTGCCGGCACTAGATGCAAAGTCCCCAGGACCGTGCCATACATGTCTGAGGAGGGTACCTGTTATGAAGTAGTAGATGTGGTAACCAAGAGAAGGAGGACTAGTGTAGCCCAAAGCTTACATGTTTATTTTACTTCAAACCAGGTGAAAAAAAAAATCAAAACACCAAACTGTTGACAAAATTAGCTCGCTTCACCTGAGGTAAAAGCAACACACTGTGTCTACACTGCTGCTAGCGTTGATTCCCAGAGCCAGTAGGAGGAGACAACGCTCAGAGTTTAGCACTCCGGCCTTTAGCTTTGCTTCCTGGGCACATGTTTCCTGGGGCTCCTTGTGGCCTGACTTTGCTGTATTTCCTTAAGAACAACCGTGCAAAGGGATATAAATAGCTCATCCTGCTGCTTCACATACATGACCGATTCAATGCAACGCTTTACCTATGAGGTATGTTAAAAACAGGCAATCATTAGCGGAGCTCAAAATGGAGTTGTGAACCCTTCCTTAGTCTCCAGACTCACTTCAGCTCTGGGATCTGCGGTGTCTCTCAGAAAACTCTGGTTACAGAGAAACTGACTTCACATTCCAATGGAGCTCAAAGATGGGCTATCCATGAAAATAAAACTGACTGCCGGCACATCAGTGATAAAGGGGATTGCGGTTTTGTTCTTCCCACCTCTTGCCTGTCCATGTCCCACAAAAAGATCAGCATCAGATGAAGATGAAACCAAATCTTTTTTTTTTTAAAGATTTATTTATTTATTATATGTAAGTACACTGTAGTTGTCTTCAGACACTCCAGAAGAGGGAGTCAGATCTCATTACAGATGATTGTGAGCCACCATGTAGTTGCTGGGATTTGAACTCCGGACCTTTGGAAGAGCAGTCAGGTGCTCTTACCCACTGAGCCATCTCACCAACCCCCGAAACCAAATCTTTTTTTAAAGCTCCCGGTTTCTTTCTGGGACATTTGTGGGCACAGGTAGGGTCTTTCTTAGTACGAATTCAAAGCCCAGTGGTCAGAAGTGAGCCCACTGCTGCTCCCCAAACACAGTGATGTCAGGAGCTGTTCTGCTTTGCCCACATGTACATCCTTGGGAACTGCACCTACTGCCTTGACTCTGACTGCTACCCGAGGCTCTCTAGTCGGCAGTGCAGGCTAGCCCTTGATGTTCAGTGGATGGCTCACACTGGAGCTGCCACACAGGGGTGCCTCTCAACTTTAGCCTGTAAGTGAGGAAGCAGCAAAGCCAGGAACATGCTAGGACTACACGTGCTGAGCACCCTCAGACTGCCACAGTCCTCCCAGCCTCCCTCACCTCCACACCGAGAAGAAACTTCTTTTATATTCTAGAATATGGCCATAACTGAGTTACCTTCATACTAGCGCTTTAACAAGAACAGATGCTACCCTGACTGACAGCCATAAAGACTAAACACCAAAGAAATTCAAAGAAAGAAGTGGTAAGTGGTAAAAGGCTCTCATGAGGCATGCCCAGTACTAGGCAACAAGCACTGGCTTTATCAACAGCGATGAAGTCGAGGCAGCCCCGACTTTAGACCCACAGGTCTAAAGATGATCTGTGGCCACAGGAAGACGTGTGTGAACTAGCTCAGGGTAACAATCTGTGCTGGGATTATTCAAGGAAATGCATTTCAACAGCAAGCCAAAGGACTTAATTAAACTTTTTTTCCTTAAAAAGACAGGACTTTGCTATGCATCCCAGGCTTTATGTCTCAGCCTCCTGAGGGCTTGGAACTCAGGCCTCTGCCACCACACCTTGCACAAGTCACCTTTGGTCAGATTTTAAGAGATTCTAAAAAGGTTTTACTTACCTTAAAATTTGTTTAGTTTTTATTTTGTCTCAAATCCTGAGGCAAAACTCCTTCAGGGCAAGCAAAGTGAGCTCATTGCTCCGCAGCACTAAAATAGCAAGCGTGATGCACTGGGTTGACAAGCTTCCTTTAGTCACACCTTGGGTTCTCCATGTCCAGCCTGACACACTTCACTCTGTAATAAAAGATTCAGTTACTTGGCACTTATTTACCTCAAGGCTAAAGGCTTTTCACCAGCTCAGGAAAGAACTCTAACAATATTCTGGTTTGTAGACTGGCCTTCCTGAGATCTCCCTGCATCCACCTCCCCAGAGCTGAGATTACAGGCATGTGCAATTGACTCAATACTCTGAATTTTAATTCCTCTATATAAGCTTATACCATGTTAAACATGTTCTTATGAGTTTTTTTTAAAGGGGATACACAGTAATG
This sequence comes from Mus caroli, assembly GCF_978045245.1. NCBI lineage: Eukaryota > Metazoa > Chordata > Mammalia > Rodentia > Muridae > Mus > Mus caroli. The sequence goes on from NW_028227264.1 coordinate 75,680,475, forward strand.
AGTCAGGCTTTGGCTCACTCACCCACCACAAGTCAATGCACACATTACACCCGCATTTAAATCTTGCTGGCCAAACAGAATACCCTAACAGAACACCAGGGTTAGAAAAGAAAGAGGCCTCAGAAAAAACTTGTTCATTTTAAAATAAAATGCATGCATCCATTATACATGCAAATACATGTGTGTGAGAATACAGGCACAGACACCCATGTACCCAGACCTCACTCTACCCTGGTGGCTACCCTGCTTCTGGAAGCTGAGGGCTATGAAGCTATCTGCAGCCTATTTCTCCTCAGAGAACTGTCAACTGGTAAACTGGTAAGGGTATTTCTTCACCACAATAAACTCAGGCCCCTTCCCTTACAGAGTTCCCACTAGGTGTTTGGCGAGCCATATTCAGAGGTGACTAGTAGATCTTCTGGGTAGATCCTTGCTAGGAGTAAAAATAAAGTGTGTCAGCTTAGTTTCTAACTCTTAAGAGCACTCCCTGCTGTCAGAACACTGATGTAGGTACTCTGAGGGGCTGGGTGAGGAAATTCTGCCTGCAAGTCTCCCTGCTGTGCCACCCAAAGCCTTACACTCTTCCACCAAAGTCAACAGCTTCCTCACAGATGCTTTACAGACCTGGGACTGTGGGTTGCAGAGCTATCCAGCCCAGCACAAAGGCATCTGGGCCAAGTGCCCAGAACAGCTCCTTCATCACCTCATCATGCCTGGGAGATGGGCATGCAAAGATCCTGGCATGGGCCTCCCAGAGCTGCCACACTTTGTCACAATCCAGCTCTACCAAGATTTGGAGAGCAGTGGGAGAGCAGACCATGAGGGTAAACCTTGCCATGCTTCTCCAATGACACCCAGACACATCACAGAACCACAGGAAATAAAATACCATGCTCCTGCCACTCTGAGTGAAAAGACCTTTGCCCCCTGTGAGTCCCACAGGCCAGGTGATCACTCTGTCCATCAAATTACTCTGTGGGTAGGGTAGTGCCTAGCAAAGACTGTGCCTCAAAGAAGCAGTGGGTCCCCACTTCCCACTTCTGCTGGATTGTCTCTGGAGATGTCAGTCACTGGGAAGAGGTCTAAGCTAGCTATGTGTTGAGATCATGTGGAAAGATGGTCAGCCATATCAGTACACAAGTCTCCTAGGGCAGGACACTGAGCCAATAACCTCCAGCCATACACCTTCTCCATACAGAAGTGCCCCACCCCCACCCCAGCACCAGTTGCACTGGGCACAAGATCCTAGTCACAATGATGAACACGGAGTTGTTTTATGTGCCATATGTTTTCAGATACATTGTCAGGCACCAAGGACTAGCCAAAATAAAATTACTGCTTCAAATGGCAACACTAAACATACAATATGCATTTCACCTCCAAAACTTTTTAAAGTTAAGTAAAATTAACAAATCCCAAGAATATTACAGACTTATAAAGATGTCAGAAGGAACAGAATATCTGACTAAACCACATAGGTAAAGGCATTAGGAAACAAAATTTACCCTACAACCAACTCTCCACACCTAGACGGCTGCTCCAAAACATTTAACATATCTGTCAAAATAACAAGGTGAGCAAATTTAACCCAACAAATTTAACCCAACAAGGTGGGTGTGGGGGATGGTTCTGATGCTCTGATTGGGAATCTGTATGGGAATGCTGAAGGTCCTGTTCCCCAATTGGTTCTTGATCGATTAATAAAGACACTATCAGCCAATGGCTGGGGTGGGAAAGGCAGGATTTCCAGGTTTCTGTAGGCAGGCGAGGAGATGCAGAGGAGGAAAGGTATCTCACCTTGCTTTGGAGGGAGAGAGAGCTACCAGCCATGTGAGATCTTGGGTGTACTGGCCATTGGCCGCTTCTGCAACTGGGCCTGGGATAGCAGGTGGGAGATTAGAAAACCAACTGAGCTGAAGGCAGATTTAAAGTGCTGAGCAAGCAGAAGCTAACTGGGCAATTTAGAGGAGTTGAGCTAGGACTAAGGGTAACTGAGCAACTAAGCTGAGGGTAGATTTAGAGGTGCTGAGCTGGGAGTGAAGATAAGAACATGTTACCTGAGGGAGTCTTAGAAGAGCCTGGCCATTGTGCTAAAAGCAAATTAAAAATAAGCTAATGTGTATGTGTGTCTTTCATCCTCGGATCCAAGGGAACCTGGGGGCTAGGGGGAGGGTAGCACGGCCTGTCCGGAGCTTAAAGGAGGGTAGTAGAAACTACATGCTGCAGGTAGGCTAAGCTGTGGGTACAGATGAGTGTGTAAAAGTCTGATCAACCAAGTTAACCACATAGGAGAAACCAGATTCATGTTGACACTACCCACCACCTAAAGTTTCCTCTTAAGCAAGTCAAATCATAAGCTCATGGGTGCATGCATACACAGAAAACTGGGGGTAAAAGCTAAGACAGAATTTCTAAGTGTAGAATAGAAGGTATCTACCAGGGTGTGTGGAAGGGTACCATCAAAGAGCAGCGTGGAGTGGACTCAGTGCCAATGTCCATCTAGTTTAAGCTTGCAATGGGTCATGGTGGTTAAAATTATTACTTTATTAGTTTCTTCTGGTCGGAAAATACATAATATACATATCTTAGAAAAAAATCAGCACTGGAAAAATGTCTCCAATGACAACTGGTTTACAGAACATTATATGCAGCTGCTACAAGACTAGCTAATGGCCACTTGTTGGACACTGGCACCAGATGACCACCTGTAGCACAAAACAGAATAGAGAAACCCATGTGCAGGTAAGGAATGAGGCATCTGGAGACTCTCCATTCCTCAGAAAGGAGAAGAGAAGCTGAGGTGGGAAGAGGGGATTAACGGGGGAAGGTCAGACAGACAAGCACATACACACATATTAGGCAGAGTTGTGACTCTCATGCCTGTGCGGGTACATACATGACTGCGAGAACAGGCAACCCACTGGATAGAGGAAGAGGCAACTACACTGACTAACACTCCAAGAGCTGGCACCCTCTCCACTTCCGGTGGCTGTCTGAGTCTCAGAAGCCCCTTCTCTGACAAGCATCTCCAGGCTCAACAAGCTGAGAGTCGACTTCAACAGCTCATCCACTGATGCCAAGGAAGGATGGTACCAGAGCAGTACAGATTGTATTACCGTGAATTTATCACTCTAGCACTTGATAGATTTGCTGTGCCAGTAATAATCAGATTGATTAAACGAAACAATTACATTTCCTCTTAAAGTGATATTTATCATTATAATTTAATCAGACTATGGAAATAAGGACTTTGTTCTGCCAAACACTAAATACTCTCATTTTCTATCTCAAAAAGCCATGAAACCAACACCATTACATGAGCGTGGGGTTAAATTGTAAGCTCACTTGCAGAGCCACTGTGTTTCCAGACTGCTGTAATCCCAGGGCTATATAGGCATAACCAGCTCAGCTGATAAGCAACAAAGATAAGAACAACCTCTCTATCACAAGAGAACAGCCTCATGTAGAATGCTAATGTGGTTCTGAGAACTAGCAGCCATCAGAGGAGGACTGAGGTTCGCAGGCCCAGAGAAGAGGGGATGTCACCCAGGGAGACAGAGAAAGGACACATAGATGCTACCGCAGCTAAGACAGACATGGGACTGTTCAGGTGCTGTAAGAGAAAGGGTAGGTAGAAGGCCCCCAAGCAGGTATAAGAAAGAGAGACCCTATTTAAGTTCTCAGGAAGATCCCTAGCCCAGTTAGCTGTAACAACCATGCCTGAAGCGTGTGAGGGGGAAGCTGGGAGCACTAGCTGACAGCAGAAGACAGAGGACTCAGTGACCAGCACCCAGCGGGAAAGGGAGCCCAAAGCTGGCAACCACTCCTGGGACTGTGGTTCCAACAGCAACAGGTGGGCTTTTCAATCAGTGATGTGAGAAAATCAAAAGGAAAGAGAAAATTCAGAAGCTTTATGGGTTGTTCTAAAGAAGGAGGCCAGAGAGCCATTTGCATCTCAACAAGGACAGCACCTCTAAGCCTAGTGGTTACAGCCCAGGACAAAGGCCCTGCTGGTTCATGCACACCACATGGTAAAACTTAAGAATGGCAGCCCTTCATAGAGCGACACTAACAGCTGAGCTCACTATTCCATGCAAGGATGTTCTGAAACAGGACGAATGATACTCGGTCCTAAGAGCTCATGTCAGTTTGGGTTTAATTTAAACTGTTCCCTCCCGCTCCCTGACACGGGCTGATTTTTAGTTGAGGTGGTAAGTCTGTATCATAGCAATCTGATTGATCTCAGTTCTGAAGACCCAACCAAGCCAGCATCCTTCTATTAACACTGTCATGGCCACTCAGACTCCAAGCATCACCTGGCCTGCCCTTGACTCTCTGTATTTTACTGAATAGACCAAAGGAAGAATTTTGTCATTTGCTTTGTTGACTAAACACGTTTTGTGTTCTTAGCAAGTAATGACCTATTTTCCTTATAACATCCTAAAAATGGACTGTGGAAATATAAGTATAAATATATATATGGTTCATAGCGCATACACACACACATACATATCACCTACACAAGCTTCCTGGAAAATGCAAGCAGACCAAATGACATGGTCCACACAGCTTGGCTCCCTGGCAGGGACAAGCAAGGGTCAGTAAAGGCTGGGGCAGATCTGGAAATATAACCATCTTCCCTGTAGTGGGTGTTGGGATCTCAACAGTGATAACATTGTTCTCTTTTAAATATGTGCAGAGGTTTGGTTTTTGTTTGTTTGTTTGTTTTTATCAATTCTGCTTCCATGAAAAAGGTTTTAAAACTTTTATTTTTCTGGAGGTGGGGACCTTAAATGGCCCCACACTGGCCTCAAACTGAGTTTGTAGCCACAAATGACCTTAAACTTGATCCTTTGCCTCTGTATTCTGAGACCTGAGATTACAAATGTGTGTACTGAACCTGGTTTACATGTCAGTGGGAATCAATCATAGAGCTTCATGTATGTTGGGCAAGCACTCTACCAATTGAGCTACATTAGTCCTTGTACTGAGCTACAGGCCCAGTCCTCATCCTGTATTTTCAAGTGACTTAGTGGACATTTCTGGAAATATATTTATGACACAAGAGAAAAGACTATCTCGAGCTTTCAGCAGACTAAAGATTCATATGAAATTAAAGCCATGTTGCAAATATTGAAAGGGCTCATTAAATAGAGTTCCCCCAATCTGACTGTTTTATGCTCAATTTGAGAGGAGGAATCTAATGATCCTAATACCATGAATGAGCTCTGTATTTCTGGAGCTAGGGTGAGAGGAAAGGCAGACATGGAGAGAGAGATATACAGAGAAACATAGAGGCAGAACCCAAGGAACAAGAAACAAGAGCCCAAGGAGCAAGCCAGCGTGGGTGCTGGCCTCATGCTGAGGCACAGAGTGGAGGTGGTGAGTGAGAGGTGTTGGCTGGCACCTTTCTCTTCAAGTCCACCCTCTTGGGAGAACTGTCCGCCCCTGGGCCAGATATACCCAAGCTCACTCAAAAGGCGTGGGGCTCAGGCTCCATGAGGAGGGCCTCTGTCACTGTTAGGTGCTCACAATCTCAGAGACTTGGTTTGTTTCTCTGGTTTTGTGAAGGGATGAGTATCTTACTGGGCAGGCCTTGGGGATTTTCTACATAATTAACAAGGGCCTCCTGGGGCTGTGATTTTCCTTGTCGATGAAAAGAATGCTCAGCCACATCATCTTCACTATGGCTCTTTCTTGCTTTTAGGGAATTATTTTTATGACTTGAAAGTCAAGGTCCTTTTACCCCATTATAGCTGACACACCAGCGAAGGCATGAGGACCCTTTAAGGACTGAGGTCAGGCTGGAGCACACGCACATACATACACAGAGTAACAGAGACTCTTGCTGCACCGGCAGTACCTCACTCGCCCTTCTCCCACGGAGCCCAGTGAAATTAACTTTTCTGGGTAGCCCGTGGGGCCCTGGGTCCTCAGATGACACTGCTGCTGGATGTGTCTGTGAGGGTTTTCACAGAAGATGTTGGCACTTGGACCTCAAGTAGACTGTCCTCTAATTACTGAGCACCACCTGACTTACTGAGGTCTAGGCAGAACCAAAATGGAGGCTGGAGGAATCTTTTTACTTGTTTACCTCCCTGCCTGCTTGACCTGGGATATCCTCTCTGGGCCTAGAACACCACTGTTCCCCATTCTCAGTCTTTCCAACTCATACCAATTACACCCTGGCTTTGTCAGGAATCAGCTCAGAGGCGAGCTAGGGAATCCCCAGCCTCCCTGATTACATCTATCAATCTCTCGCTTTAGCTTGCTCACCTTTCTTGACACAGAAAGACCAAGAGACACAGATTCAGTAAATTAAAAACAGAAGCAAAGATACCCCCCACTGGCTCCATTTCTCCAGACGACACTGACTGACATGCCAGCAAACACAACTCTGCTGCATGGATCTGTCAACTTGGTCTTCCCCCCAGGGAAACTTGAAATGGATTGTTTACAAGAATGAATAAAGTCCAGTGAGATGGCAGACCTGGGTTTGACCTCTGGAATCCACAAAAAGATAAATGAAGAGAATGGACTCTACACAGTTGTCCTCTAACCTCCAAATGCAGGCCCACAGCACATACATACACACGGTGGTGGTGGTGATGGTGATGATGATGACGTTGGTGATGATGATGATAGTGGTGGTTATATGATGACTAAGAACTTCTATGAAGAAACTCCATAGACATACAAAAGGGGAGTGAAAAAGAAAAATTCATCAAGTACAACTGCAAATTTACCAAGTTTTCTATAACAGAAAAATTAAATTAAATTAAATATGAGACTCCGTCCTAAGTTAAGTAGAGCAGAAGAAGGATGGTCAGAAATCCCTATGGCAGCCAGAAGAGCCAATACAGTAGTCTTGGGAAGATGGGTACCAAAACAAACAATAAATGTAAGGTCTAAAGGATGACCTAATCTCTGAACTTTAGGACAGTGATAGGAACAGCCAGCAGCTTCACTTCTACATCACGCCACTTACATATCATCACCTCCACACACCTGCCTACTTCACCTCACCAACTCCGCCCCCACACACCCAGAGCATCCCTTCATCTGCACCCCAGCCTCACCTCTACTTGTCCACAACTTCTACTCCAAACACTTACAACTTCATCTCCACACTCCCTCATCAGCTTCACCCCCACAAGCCACAATCTCACCCCACAAACCGCAACTTCCTGCCTCCATACTCACAACTTGTCCTCCTAATACCTTGAGGTTCCCAACCCTGAGGTTTCATCAATTTCTCTAACAAGATTCAGGCCTACCAACTAAATCTCTTTATTAAAGTCCTAAGAATGTGATCTGCTTATATGAGAAATTCTATACCTCTAAGTATTTGGCAAGTTAATATAACAGATATCATTTTACACATGCAACACTGTATCTGACAGCTCAACATGGAGGTCAGCTGACTATCCAGGAGCCCTATCATTACTTGAGCTGCATCCTGGTCCTACCGGTGCCCTACATCAAAGTCTTTAACCATGCGCCAGACACAGCGAAGGGTGACAGAAAAAAGCTGAGAGGCCAAGGCAGGAATGAGTGTTCTACAGTACCCTCTTTTCTGAACTAAAGTCGTGGCTCTAAGACCCTACCTCCTAAAGGCTCTACAACCTTGCAATAACACTTTCCTGGGGACCAAAACTCCAGCACAGGATCCCTCTTTGGGATCAAATTCTAGAGGGCAGAAAAAACACAAGCAACAACCAACCTGGACCAAGAACAGAGAAATGACACAGCGGTAAAAGCTACAAAGACATATGGAGGCGGGGAGTGCAAGATTCTAAATTTGTGCAGCCACACAACCTTTTCACAATGAGGACAAATAAAGGTGCTTCAGACAGAATGCTTCTGGGACATTTGCTACCACAGGAAGTCTTGGGGGAGACATTTCAGAAGGAATGTGGTCCTGGAGAGAGAATACATACTACAGAAGACTGAAAAAGAAAGAAGCCATGTGTGGAGACACCAACAAATGGAAGCGGGGCGGGGGGGGGGGATGAACAAACAAAAACAAACAAACAAACAAACAAACAAAACCCCAAGTCTTATATAAGCCCTTCCAGCAAGTAAGAGGGACCATGTCTTCCTGAGGCCAGCATAACCCAGCTCCAGACACCACAGATCAGTAGCCAATGTCTCTTAGGAAGATAAACACAAGAGTCACCAGAATGTTTAAATCCAGCAACACGTAAAAGACAGACCATCACAGCAAGCTGGATGCATGCCCAGCAGGGACATACAGTTGGCTTTAACATTCAGAAACCAATTAAGGAGGTGTGCTGGCGTTACACTTCTATTCAAGTATTCTTCAAGAGAGTTGTTAAAAATTCAAATTGGTGTTGACATAACTTTCTATCATACAATAAATCTGACAATTTTCAAAGAGAAGAAAGATAGGGAGGAAGAAAGAAGGAGAAAAGTATGGGGAAGAAATAGCAAAGCTGATATCACGAAGACAATACTTCTGTCAATAATAAAAATGAAGCTTAAGTATACATATCCCTCCCCTGGGGGAGGACAGCAAAGTCAAAGGGGGCAGCAGAGCACCTGGGGACTGTCCTAGGAGACATTAAGTCATTACAAACAGAGCTGAGGGGAGGCAGGGGCAAGATATCAGACTCTGGTGCCTGGGAGGCCTCAGGACTCCTATATCTTATTCTAGTAAGAACAGGTACCCTTGATTAACAGGTAGTTCATCAGTGAGCTCCTGAAGTGAAAGTGGTCTTAAATCGGTGCACTGTGTGCCCAGGTGTGCTTAGCTAGTAAAAACGAACCTGCCTTCAAGGGTAGGAACACAGTTCAGTGACAGCATTGCCTAGCATTCACAAGGCCCTGAGTATCTTCTCCAGTGTAAGGGGTCAGGGGAGAAAGAAAGTGAAGAAATCATTTCCACACACCAAAGCTCTAAGCCCTGTACTGACATGCACTGTAGTACAGAGTGAGGCCAAGTGCATCGAACATAACCCAAACCCTGACTCCCTGTGAATCAAACAATGAAACTTAGTCCCTCTCTTACCACAACTAAAGTTAGTCAAGGGTAACCTATAAAGTGATTTTATGTGAGTCTAATTCATTACAGGAAGCATGGCTCTCATGCAAGGCTGTGAAGCCCATATAAAGCATGCTTATCAAGGACCAGTTTAACGTATCTCAGACATTCACTACTATACCTAGCTTTTAATCATAGACTTGCTTCTGTATAATCATTGCCATATGAGCTCTGCATACGTTGTTTTACAGTGCTTCTGAACCGTAACTTTTCAGTAACTTCTCTATTGGGAAGACTTCCAATTTCCCCCCATAAAACAGATGTTTATAATTTCCCCATTTTGCTAAGGTTGTGACATCTTATCTGCTGGAATTGTGCTGACTAAGAGATCAGAGAATTCTTCTTGTGTGGAGTATCACACTGTTGTATGGAGACAAGTATGACAAAACCACCCAGCCATTTTCCAGTTTATGGTGTGTACTCACACGTGTCTTACATATAAGCCGCTGATAAGCCCAATAGAACTGGCTCCATCCAGTTTCTTCCTAATCCCTCAACTATACTGAGATGTTTCCATGGAGAGCAAGAACAACCCCCCAGTAAGGGGCTGAAGCACGGAGCCACACCCTTTCAAGGAGTGACTGATCCAAAAGGCTTTTGATTCAGTCGACCACGAGGTTTCCATTCCCTTGCCGTTCGGGCCACCTGATGGTCACAGTGTCAGAAAGGGTCTTTTACAGCATTAAGGGAACCACAGAAGGCCTGACAATGGCCACAGAACCTCAGTGACAATAAGAAAGCTTGCTGAAGGACTGAAAGCAGGAGCAGATGGAAGCAGGGTGACCTGAAAGGGAAAAGATCGGACAGTGGAAAGAGACCACTGAGGGAAAGGAGTCTTTACAAGCAGTTAGCCAACGATGAGGCAGTGCTCCCAGGCCTCCACGGAAACTAAGAATTAGAAAGTCTGAGGATTCCCAGGGTGGATATAACCACTGACACCAGGGTATAAAAAAGAAGATTGGCTGGGTGACGGATGAGAAGAGATCAAACGGTCAGTGTGCAAGGAGGGGAAGAAGTTTCCCTGCAAAAGAAAGAACTGATATCTGATCTCTCATCTGCAGCATCGGACGCTGGTTCGGAGGGAAACTGCCACAAAGCCTGAATTCCAGACCCAGTCAGAGGATCGATCGACTGTTAGAACACAATAATTACATGTTTGAACACTGGGTGAGAACTCAAGAAGCTTGTCATGATTCCACAAAGCAACTGATTAAGGAGGGGCTCCAGCAAAACAGAAAATAGAACCCAAGAAACAGACATCATAAGATAGAGAAGCCATGGCAACGCAGCCTGGAAACCTACAAGACAGAGTTTCCATGTGAACCTTCTCTGATTGGCAGGGGGTTTGTGCTTCAGAATTACACCTCTTTCTGTTCGGTTCTACAGCACAATATATTTAGGTTACAATAATGCTACAAATGCTGCTTCTATTATGGTAAAATTTTTAGATCAAGAATCTGTAGAAAAAAGTACTGAGTCTAAATATAGATGAGAAACAGACTACAAGTGTTTCAGACTTTGTCAATATAAATCTAAAGCCATACCTCGTAACAACAGAGAGCCGGGAGATTGACAACTGCCCACAGGATCCAACCACAGAAAATACTAACCACAGTGACCATAATAAGAACTTAAAAGAGAAAAAAAACACAAACCACACTGTGTAGCACTGGGCATGGGAAGGATGAAAGGAGGAAAATTTCTGTGTGTGTGAATGTGAGGGAGGGGCACATGCATACAGAGGCCAGAGGTCAACCTTGGGTGTTATTCCTCAGACACCATCCACCTTGTTTTTTGAGATAGGATCTCTCATTGATTAGGCTAGGCTGGCTGGCCAGAGAGCCCAGGGTTTCTGCCCGTATCTGCATCACACTGATTTTTTTTAAAATGTAGTTTGGGGGACCAAACCTTCTTTAATAAGGGAAAAAAAAAAAAAAGGAGCCGGGCATGGTGGCGCATGCCTTTAATCCCAGCACTCGGGAGGCAGAGGCAGGTGGATTTCTGGAGTTCAAGGCCAGCCTGGTCTACAGAGTGAGTTCCAGGACAGCCAGTGCTATATAGAGAAACCCTGTCTTGAAAAACCAAAAAAAAAAAAAAAAAAAAAAAAAGAAAAGAAAAAAAAGGTTTAGATTTATTTATTTTATGTGTATGAGTGTTTTGCCTACATGTATGTATGTATGTACATATGTGCACCATGTGCATGCTAATAAGGAAGATTACCACTCTCCTCTCCAGGGTTATGAGTAAGTTACTTGCTTGCAGGGAGCAGGTTCCAGTGGTGTTGTTGCCTGGAAACTCCAATGCGGCAGCTTTCTAGAGTCATCCCTCATGCTGGATGGGCTTTTTGGTGATGTTGCTGCTCCAGTCATGAGTTTTACTATAAGCAACCCCAATAAGCGAACTGACACACCAAGTGAGACTTGAGGGGTTTCTTTGGTCAGTCATTGATTTATTTGGGGTGAACAGAAACAGATTCTCCCCCCCAAAAGTCACACAGCAGATGTGGTTTTTACCACTTGCTGGTATCACTTTGGGTTTTTAACATTAAATAGAGACTATCAATAGAGAGGACATGTTAAACAGCTTAGTGTATCAACTGAGGATGTGGCCATTGCAAGGTATTGTTAAGTGAGAGGTTTTTGTTGTAGCTATGAGAGAGAAAACAGCCAGGGGCAGTCAGTCCAGAGCAGAGAGAGAATTTGGAAGACTGAACAAGCCAGCAGACTGGGCCTGGTCAGGTTGGGAGGAGGAAGATGAAGAGAGAAGGCAAAAGACAGTGAGCTGCAGTAAGTTTACGGTGGGGGAGGAGGTGAGAAGAGCTAGGATACTGAGGGAGCCTGGGGTCCAGCAGGCACTCTGGTATGTTAATTGGCACCACAGATAGCCATTTGTCCATTTGCCAGTGATAAGGGAACTGGCTCTTTTGTCATGGGGGAAGGGGTACCACAATTTGGGGAAGTGGAGTTTCTTTTGGACCTGACATTTAGCAAACCGTACAATACAGCACAGAATAATGTGCTCTCATCCCTAAAGGATGGAACATACTGTGAGCAATGAATGGCTGGGTGCTATCATCATGGTGCAGACTCTGCATCTATTTGAGTCTAGACGGCACAGCCCACCATGCACTGAGGCTGCACGATATGTGTATGTGGCAGTAACTCTGAGAGCTGTGATCAATTAACAAGCGATGACATCAAGCACAGAAGGAAATGACATAATGGAGAGCTGCAGCAAAATGAGGTTCCTTGTGGCACAACACGGCATCCTGTTTCCTAGTAAACTTTCTCTGTCTGAATGGCAGGACACAGTCTGAACTAACAGTGAATGCATAGTTAAACAAATACATGAACCCCAGTCAATGGTGTCCAGCCGTTACGTGTTGTCCTTTTAGGCAATGGCAGCAGAGCAGGTCTGGATACACCTATACCACACACACTTGAGCAGCAAGTACGTTATAGCATCACTACAACTACCATGCAGCCACACAGTGGGGACTTTTCAGCTCTCACGGAATCTTAGGTTCTGCAATTATACGTATATAGATCAGCCACTGGCCAAGATGTTGTTATCTGTGATTGACTACATTTGAAACCTTGTAAGTGGGGGATTTCTCATTGTGAAAACGGTTCTAGGAAGAAGGGAGAACTTCCTACAGTATGATACACCCTGGTGTAAAGAGCAAATGGGTGTGATGGGGAAAAATATCTTAAAAGAAACTCAGAAGAGCAGGACAGTTTCCCTAAAAGGCTCAGTCGTGGAGATGGAGGGAGACACCCTGGGGCAGAGCTACTCTGAGCACAGGTTTCAGGCCCTTTCCCAGGCTGGCCAGACAGAGAAAGGCCTGAGGCGAGGCCAATCTCAGTAACAACCCTGATGACAGGGATGCAGGAAAGAGCAGCTCTGTGGGCTCTAAGGGAAAGGGCCTCCAGGGTGACTGCAGGCTGCTCACACAGGCTAGCTGCAGTGGCAGGAGCTGCTGAGGTTAAAAGGAAGACTGGGGGTTAAAACAGCAAAGCATGAATGCTAAGGACGATGAACAAGAGGGCTTGTAGCTGGGTATAAGATAACCAAACTAGAGCGATTACGTGGGGCTCAGAGCCACGGATAGCAAGAGAACAAATGTAAGGCATTATTATCCCTCCATTCTAATGTAGCTAATTGTAGCAGACTGAACTGGAAGCAAGGATTGTCTTCTAATGTGAAGCTTCTACCTAGAAGACCACCTCGCAGATAAAGAGCTAAATATGAATCAAGAAAAACTGCAGCTAGGGCTTAGTGGTGGTGGTAGAACAAATCCACCATGGCAGAGCTGTAACCTCCCCAGGTAAATGAGAGAACTGAGAGAATTTAATATAATTAACAGCTCTAGAGACACCTGCAGGGTAAGAGGGTGGTTAACACTAACCCACTAACAGCTAGTAGTCAAGTTGACAACTAACAGAACCGCAAATCAGATGGAGAGAGGGGTTCTTAACAGTGCACAATCATCTGCTTGGTTGGGCAGGGAGGACATGCATGAATTATGGGGTCTGCCATTGGCTTGGTCCATGATGGCCCAGAGAGAGACGATCTCACAGCAATTGCCTCAGCCTATGTCCAGTTTCTGCCATATCTCCATAAACAACATGGACAAGAAACTAAGTAGGTTTCCCCTCTCTTATAAGTCCCTCCTAGTCTCGGAAGTTTTCCTTATTTTTCTTTAAATTACTACTTTTCTTCAGTTTGACACTTTTCTATAAAGCTTACTAAAGCTGGCTTCTGTTTTGCATATGGCCAGAACAGTTGTCTTTAATTTTCACTAATGTGAGAGAATGAACTTGGAGCAAGTGTTTCAGGTTGATCTTTGATGATGGTTCAGCTTCTCACACTTTAGGACCCTGGGTCGAGCACAAGTGAGCCAAAACAGATTCCAACAAGATAAGACAAGCTCAAATAAATAGATGATCCTGTCACTGACCCTGACAACTGTTCTCCTGGAGACAGTGACAGATACAGTAGATGGTATCTTTCCCCATTGCCTGCCTTTGCAAGGTGCTAGGAGAGAACAAAGCCTCAATTCTGCTAGGCAAGTGTCCTGCCTCCCAAAGCACACCCCAGTCACTGGTGGCATTTTAACTGCCATCCCCGCAAGGTACTTATATTCTTAGCCCTGCATGACCCAACCTCATACAAGAACTTAGCCTCTACCTATGAAAAATGTAGTGTTTAGTTCTACTGCAAGAATCCCTCCCCTGAGAAGATGTTAACAATGTTACTCCTTCCTCCTGAGGTTCTGTGAACAATCAAAGAACAATTCCACCAAATTTTAATCTGGGGAATCAATGAGATTATTGAGCTTGCCTACCCAGAGCACAGTGATCCCAAGGCTGCCTTACTGGAAAGTCCCTGTCCAGCATGGAGGAAGTTTTCCCCAGAACCACAATCTCGGAGTCTCCTGTTACTTTCCCCAAGTCTAAGTGTTCTACAACCTCCTAAAACCCTGAGGCTATGTACGATATGGGAAGAACTGTATACAAAGGGCTACAAAGAGCACGCGGACTCTCCTGGGAGGGTCCAATGACTCTTCCCCCAATCCTCTCCATCTTGGAAGAACACCCACAGTCAGCAGGCGAAACGGAGACGGCTGCCTGCAAACAGGGCAGGCACGGCTGATCTGATGAGAGATGACGGCAGTTCTGCTTAGGGAGAACACCCTTTGGCAGTTCCTTAGGTAACGAGGATGATAAAGATGAAACACACTGATAAACAAATGAGTGCCTCTTCAGCTTCTAGCCTTGCAAGAACAAACAACCCAGCCCCCTTTAAATGGTAAGTAGGTGTCCCTAATACTTAGCCTAGAGGATGCTGTTAGGCTCACAAACACACAACCACAAGGTATGGAACCAGGATCCACACTACTGGATTTTAGAACAGATGAATGCTCTGCACATGTCACAGATGAGAGTGAAAATGCCAACAACTTCTGAAAAATTATTACTGTATAATTAATAAAAGTTTAAAAAGATGTCTAGCTTACAAAATTTATATGGTAGACATGTAAAATTCAAAAGCCAAAGTATGAAAGGAGGGGAAAATGTACACAGAAGGAAGTCAGGAGTCTGACTGCTGGCATGAGACAGTATCTATAAACAGATGGTGATTTCTAACTGTGCTTCTTATTCTGGGTTCTCCAGAGGGCATGCGTCAAACAGAGGCAACACAAATACTGTCAATTACTGTGACCATCCAGTGCCAAGAAGAATCTACCAAAGTTCAAGACTCTACTGGTCCCATGCCGTGAGGAGCCTACATAGAGGACAGGCCCTTGTATCTTCACTAGGGCTGAAGTGGGTCACCTCCCTTTGAAGACCAAGAAATGAGATCAAATACCCCAAACTCCCTGTTTGTACACATCTGAGATGAAGGAGCAGTCTAATTCAAGAATGGTGTGTACAGCTATTTCTAATCCAAACACTGCCTGGATGGAGGAGGGGTTTATTAGATCAGGAACCTAAGGGTATTTAGGCAGCTCAAAGAGGTGTAAGAGTCACAGGGCCTGTCCTCGGGGTGATGCAGTGAACTGCTGGAGAAAGAAGACTTCCATTGGAGTTGTCTACAAGTTGCCCACACAGCTCTAGGAATACTGGGTCTCACTCAGGTGGGCTTCCTGGTGATACAGCTGCCTGCCTCTGAGTCACCCGCACTCCTGCAGTAACCCCTCTCCCACGCTCCTGTGAGTAACCTCAATAAACGCACTAGTTCACCAGGCTAGACTTGGATGAAATCTTTTCCTTCCTTCCTTCCTTCCTTCCTTCCTTCCTTCCTTCCTTCTTCCTTCCTTCCTCCCTCCTTTCCTTCCTTCCCTCCCTCCTTCCTTTCCTTCCTCTTTCTTTCTTTTCTTTCTCTTTTCTCTTTCTTTCTTTCTTTCTTTCTTTCTTTCTTTCTTTCTTTCTTTCTTTTTCTTTTCTTTTCTTTCTTTCTTCCCCCTTCTCTTCTTCCTCCTCCTTCTCCTCCTCCTCCTCTTGGTGTGTCACCAGTGCCTTATCTGTAGTGCATAGACATTTATTCATGTCTCCCCAGGAAAAGTCACCCAACAGCTTTCCATCAGACGTTTGGTCATCCTAAGACTTCCTGGGCCTTTAAAAGGCAAGGGGCCGCACAAAGCTAGCTTGTGAGGAGATAAGTGAGCTTGGGAAATGTGCCCCCAGAAGAGTACACTGTTTTTGTCTCTGGTGATCTAAATTACAGCACACTGACTCACTCTCCCAGACAACTAGCACACTGGTCTCAGCACAGGACAGAATGACCCTCATGCTCAGAACTGAAAGCTGGCCTGTTTGAGAACCCAGCTCTTCAGCTTGCTGGCCTTGAGCCCTTATTTTAACCCACAGCCTCTGGGGCCTTCCTCCTGCGGGAGAGATTAGCAGTGGTGCCTACCACAAGAGCTACACAGTGTGGGTAGATGACCCAAGTGGAGCTCTGTAGAACCCCTACTCAGAGCAAATGCTCAGCAAGTGCCAGCTATCCCTGGGAAGAGGACAACTTCAACACCACTAATGACAAACTGTTAAGCACAAAGCCTAGAAATATTCCTGATCATCCAGTTAGGTGAAGTTGAAGAGCTTTACCACTTGTTTTAGTACAACCAAGCTTTAAAACCCATACTAGTGCCAGAGAGCTGTCTGAGCGGTGAGAGCTCTGGCTGTTCTTGTAGATGACCCCATTATGTGTCCCAGGTTCAGTTCCTAGCACCCATATGGTAGTTCATAACCATCTATAACTCTAGTTCCAAGGGGTCTGATGCCCTCTTCTGGGCTCCCTGGGCAGACAAGTGGTACACAGACTTGTATACAGACAAAACACCCATACACATAAGATAAAAACAAAACAAAACCACCCAGTCCAAGCCTCACTTCCTGTGTATATTACAACCACAAACCTATCTGCCTGGAAGGCAGGCAGACTGTTGTCCCTCTGCTCTGGTGCCCCTGTGGTGTTACACAGATGTTAGGCCACAGACATACCTGATCTCACAGTGTTCTTTGACTTAGGATGAAATTGCTTTAGTTAGTATTAAGAATGCTTTAAATCAACTGAGTGTTAGCTTCCTATGTGGCATTCGTGACAGGGGATTACTGACACAGTAGAAGCCAACTTCAACTTTCAAGCTGAAATCTGAGAAATGTAAGCAGCAGCCAAGCTGTAACTGACCTTCCCACTTGCTGGGGACAGGATCAGGAGGGTGAAGCTGGGCTAACTCAGCATGAAAGCGCCTCAAACAGGGACACATGCTGGGGAAGCTCAAGGATACAGGGTAGGAGCATGGCCCACTCAAACCCAGAACCTCTGTTACATTCAGCTGTCAGGCAACTTGCTAGTCATTCCCAAAGAGAAGCTCCCAGATACTTCTCCAGCACCTTTTCAAAATCAGACAAAGTTACAGATAAGGTAAAAGTTACCATTTTACAAAGTAGTATTAGATTTACTAACATATCTCATCTTCAGATAACCCAAAAGAAGACATTCAAGCAAAGAAGGTAGACTTCAAAGCAGAGTGAACCATATAGGCACCTTCATCCAACTGTGGCCTTCTTCCCACCACCACAGGACCACACGTGCACCTCCTAGCTGCATTCCCAGATACACGTGGTGTACAAACTCACAATGCATTCTTTGTCCCCACCTCAGGACACTCTTGGCCTTTGGGACCTTAACTTGAGATCATGACCTAACTTGACCAGGACTCGTGGGTCACACATGTCAATATTGGGGTAATTATTAATGCAATGCTCTTTCACTATCAACCATGTTTAAGCAACATATCTCATGGTCTCTTGCTTTATGAGGTTTAATTGTCCAAACTGTACATTAAGAATCCATACTCAACAAGAGGAGTGAATAAAAGCTATCTGGTCGAACAGAAAGACTCATCTAGCAGTCTGAATGAGTTGCTGTAAAAGCAGCAACGCCAATGTGCCTCACCGCTCAGTGCTGAGCAGTAGGAACAAAAATACAGAGATTTTAAAGGCTGTGAAACTACTCTCCACAAGACAATAAAGATGGACACATGTCATCACATACTGTCCAGCCCACAGAATCTCCAATACCAAGAGAGGACTCTGCTGTAAATGCAGGTGGTGATGATGTAATAGTGTGCTTCATCAACTGCAAGAAACTGTGGCAAACAAGCTTTCCTTCAGTTTCTACCATTAAACTATCAGAGCATGCTTCTAACACCACGATGTAGAGAGGTTCCCACCCAAGAGCAATCAACTATGTCAGTATGCCTGTTGCTTCGGTTCTAACACAATCTACAGGGCAGACCACCAGATACCACAGATCACCCATTCAGTTCACAAAATGGCCCCTTAGATGTCAGATCCAGCTTCCACTTTGGTCTGCCCAATTCTCAAGACCTCATTCTCAGGTGTGACTGTGTGTTTGAGAGGCCCACAGAACATGGAGAAGAGACTTAATCACATGACTGTCTTACAAGGGTCTACATGAAGAGATGCACTGTGTAATAAGGGATGCTCTTGTGCTCCTCCACCCTCCCCAGATACCACCCTTGGGAGCCTTAATGCACTCCCAACTCTATCCTTAGGCTTTCTGGAACCTTCCTAGCATAGGCATGACCTGTAAGTAGCCTAGTAAGAACCCAGCAGGCCCTCTGTTCCAGTGATCCAGTCTTCTTTATTTCAAAAAGAAATAAAGGACTCCCCTGCCTCATGACCTGCAGAAGATGAAAATACATCAGAAAATTTAACTATGGACTCCAAAACCTAGGGAAGATGAGTCTGATGGTCCACCCTAGGGAAAGGAAACTATTAGGGAGTAATGAATCAGGAGGTATAGGCCAAAAAAAGTGTACAGGTATAGACTACAATAACAGTTATATACATGATTATTATGCATGATATATTAAATAAATATCAGCATATGACATCTATGTATCATCCAGTGGAGTGTGGGCAGTAGAGGAGATTCGACATGTTGGGTACAAAGAGATACGTAGAGACTGTTGTGTTCTGAATGTGAGACATCTTCTATGAGCTCCTGTGTGTGAACACACGGTCCACAGCTGGGAGCACTGTTTGGAAGACTGTGGTACTTTTAGGAGGTGGAGGAGGTGAGTCACCAGGAGCAGGTTTTATGGTCCAGCCCCACTCCTGTTACTTCTCTTCTTCCTGTTGGAGATGCAGTGGATAGTCACCTCCTCACTGTCCTGACAGACTGTATCCTGAACTACAGACCAAAATAAAACTCTTCCCTCTCTAAATTGGTTCTTGTCGGGTATTTGCTCACAGCAACAATTTTTCTGTGGAGACTGCTCTAAAAAAATAAACTTTATAGCAAAGTTACAGACAGACAGGAACAGGGCTATAAAGATGGTTCAGATGCTAAAATGCTTGCTATACAAGCATGAGGCCTTGAGTTTGATCCCCAAGAATACACACAAAGAAGTAGACACAGTGCTACCTGCAATCCCAGTGCTGGAGAGGAGTCTGCAGAATCTCCAGGTCACTCTAGCTGAGTGGGCACACTTCCACTTTATGGAGAGACCCTGCCTCAAGAAATAAGGTGGAAGTGACTATGGAAGATAGCTGATGTCTATCTCTAAACAAGCACACAGACAGACAGGCACACAGACAGTCACACAGACTGATAGGTAGACAGGCAGGCAGGCAGGCAGGCAGAAGAAGCTATAGACCAATGTGCCCTGGCAGGGCCAGCCAACAGTCTGATGGAGACTCTGGGGTCAGGACTTGGCCTGGGTGGAGGTAAATACACAAGTTTGCTCTCTGGTGCTTAACTAAAAGGCAAACTAAGGCCCATGCACGTTCCTGTGTATGTGGTGCTTCCCAGCAATGAAGGTGAACCAGCAACTGTTTCAAACCACTGCTGACGGGGAACTTAAAGTGGGAGAGCAAGAGAAGGAAGGAGCCCCAGACACAGCTCATTGTCTCTTGGGAGGGATACGAGACGGAGCTAGGCGTCCTGATGACATTAGCCACTGCTGATGGGAATCTTAAAGTGGGAAAGCAAGAAGGAAGAAGGAGCCCCAGACACAGGTCATTGTCTCTTAGGATACAAGATGGAGCTAGGCGTCCTGATGACATTAGCACACGCTCATGAAACACACAGACTCCCAGAGCACATACACTCAGGGGACATACGGGGGTGGGAGGGCATGTGCTTATGAGAGGCAGGAGTCAGACAGTCATGGATCTGTAAGAACAAGGGCTGGGACAGAAGTCGTCTGAGTAATTCGAGGAAGCAGCATGGGAATCTTTCTTCTCCCAAAACTCTCCATGATCTTTGATTTACTATGGTTCTCTTAAATAAGGAGAAAAAACCAACAACAATGACCTGGACAAGACAAAATGACCAAACCCACTAAATACAGCTCCTCTTCAAATCCTAGAACCTCCAAAGGGAGTGGTATGTGCTTGAATAAGTTAGGAGTCTTTCTCAAACTGCCATCATGAAGTGTATAATCCCTCGGGAATTAAAACTTTCAGTCAGTAGCAGTTATTTGGTTCAACTCCCAAGAGGAGTAAGCAAACAAACAAGAGAGAAAGTGAGCGGATCCTGCCAAGGCTACCACCAGCAGGTCCTTACAAGCACTGCACCCAGCCCTCTCTGGAACCTGCCTGAGGCCTGGAAAACAAGTTCCTTTGCCTTTCCAAACTAGCTGGAAACAAGGAAACCAGAATTCCATCACAGGATAAGCAGTAACGTCTTTAGGCTTGTTTCATGGAGCCACTAGCCAGTCAGGCTGCCATTTAGCTGACGCCAGCTTCTCTGTCCAGACTGCACAAGCAGGAAGCCAACAGTACACAGGAAGGAATCTTACACTTTCTTTTCAAAGTTTGGAAGTAAAAATACACATAAAACAAACTAATTTGAGGTTTTTCTTTCCACTCCAGCTCACAAAGCAGAAGGTTAGGCTAATAAAGGAAGTCTGAGCTTTCTGGAAGAGCAGACGCATGCTCACAGTGACTTCTGACTGACAGAGAGCTTTCTGTGGAATGTCTGAGGAGAGGGAAGGAGGGAGGCAACCTCCTCACGGGGAGCTGAATGCATCAGTGGAATTGTCTATTGGTAGAATTACAAAGGAAAATTTCAGGAGCAAATTGTTGCTTAAACCCAGTTTAGTGGCTTTTCTGCCAACTCCAACCTAATCAACTGAGAAGCATGTCAAACACTGGACTTAATCCCAAACCTGGGGAAACCAAAGTGTACTAACAGCTTAAAGACTGTATTAGCCTTCTTGCCTGGAGGGTGGGCACACCCAAGTAAGTCTCTATCTAGAAGAGCCAGAATGTAATAGGTGTGCAAGCCACAGAGCAGCTTCTGGGGGACACGTAATGATGAATCCTATAGACAGGTGTGGCGACACAAGCCTGTAACCTCAGAACCTGGAAAAGAGGGAGGCTCACTGTCAGTTTGAGGCTAGCCTGAACAACAACAGTAAGTTCTAAGTCATCCTGAGTTACAGAGTGAGAGGCTGCCTCAAGAAAGGAGAGAAAATGTGACTCTTACAATCTGGCAATGCTTCGAAAATCTAGGAACAACAAAAACAAAAAAAAAAAAAAGCATTTTTGCACAAATGACAACAAATGTTGAGGATTTGAGGAAAGAGAAATCTTAATCTATTGCTGATGGGAGTATTAACTAATGCAGCCAATATGGAAATCAGTATGGAGATTGCTCAGAAAAGAAAAAAAAATAGAATTATCATATGACCCAGATATACCACTGCTGGGTATTTACCCAAAGGGCTCTAATTAACATATTCAAGAAATACTTGTACTTCAATGTTTATTGAAATACTCACAACAGTTAAATTATGAAATAACGTAGCTGTCCACCAACAGAGAAAGTTTAAAAATGGTATACACACACACACACACACACACTATGGAATTTTAGCTGTGAAATAAAATTTTCAGGAAAATGAATGGACTTGGTGTTATTAACAGAAGTAATCCTAACTTAGAAAGGCAAATATCATGTCAGGACTGAAGCAAAGGCTCAGAGATTAAGCGCACTTTGTGTGCCTGTAGAGGAGCCTAGTTCAATTGCTAGGATTCACATAATGGCTCGCAGCCATCCATTTCCAGGGGGATCCAACACACTCTTCCTACCTCCACAGGCAGCAGGTACACATGTGGAGCATACATGCAGGTAAAACACGCAGACATATAAAGACACCACATGTGTTCTCTCTCATACACATGGAGGTGTGAGTGTGGGCAAAGGTCATAAAGCTAGAAAGGGGACTATGAGACAGCAAAAGGTTGTAAGGGAGTGGGGCAAAGGGAACAGAATACGCATTCCTTAAAAGGGAAAAGGGGATGAGTAGGGGTGTAAGGCTCAGACAGGAAAGCACAGAGGGATGGAACAGAGGAAAGGGTATTCTACAAATCAAGGAAATGTTTAGGACACATAAATAAAAGAATTCATGACATGAATTAGCAATAGTCAAAAGATATGAGTATACATGTGCATGGTCATACTAAGACACCACAATGCAGACAAGCAATTCATGCATGTACTCCGGCATGCACATCCACTCAGGCACATGGTCTAGCCATAGCTCTGCTACAGCAGGAGCTGTGCAGTCTTTGGCAAAATGACCCGGCTTTTTGTTTCTTGTTCAAACAAGAGCAGAACCTGAGCAATGCCCACTTCCCTGGCATATTTACAGGATGCTAACAGGTCACTGAACCTCTGGTGTCTTGACGAGGCGCACAACCACCCAGCCTTCCCAGATGCAACAGTACCCGTCTAACTGACTCTACACCTAAGCTATGAACATAACAAAGCCTGTAACAACAGCACTGCCTTAAGGAAAAGATTGCAGAGTAGAAATGGAATCTTTAACTCCAAGTTTAGGGATGAGGCATAGGAGTCGGAGCAAAGAAGAGACAAACAAGAGTCATCCAGGGCAGGGTAAGCAGTAAGCAAGGAAGGCGGAGAAGCATCTGGCAGCAGCTTGTGCGTTCCCACAATCGGTACCCACGTGCTAAGCCATTCAAGGACACCGTATAGATGCTGTTGCTCTGGTTACGTAGTCCATTTCAAAGCATACTTACAGAAAACTCAAAGGCAAACCTCACAAATACCTACACTTCCTTCTCATTCTCGAATCACTCCAGTAAAGTGCCTACATTATTTGATGATGCCCTTATCGGTGAATTAGCCAAGTACATGCTTCAGAACACTTGCCAACCCGACATGTGAGGAGCGGTATTCTAGTGAAGTTCCCAAGACATTTTTATGTATGCGAGCATTAATTACTTTTTTCTGTGCTCTGATAAAAAGCAGCTTAAGGAAGGAATCCTTTATTTCAGCTCATAATTTGTGAAGGCAGAGAAGGCTAGTGGAAAGTAGAGCTCTAGCTGTGGCGGGAGGAATGTGAGGTGGCTGGTTACACTGTCTATAATCAGAAGAACACAAAGATTACTGCTGGCTCTTGGCTGGCTTCCTTTTTCCCATCTTAATATGAGATCCCAGCTGCAGGATCTCAATTCAGTGTGGGTCTTTCCTCCTCAGTTAAAGTTCTCTGGGAACATGCTCCCAGACACTCCTGAAGGGGCAACTCTTAGGTGATTCAAATCCAGACAAGTTGGCAATGAAGACTGACCATAAAAGCATACCTGCATGTGTATGTTGTCTCATCGTGTAACAGCATGCTTGCATGTGTGTGCTGTCTTGTCATGTAACAGCATGCTTGCATGCGTGTGTTGACTCGTTGTGAAACAGCATGCTTGCATGTGTGTGCTGTTTCATTGTGTAATAGCATGCTTGTATGTGTGTGCTGTCTCATCATGTAACAGCATGCCTGCATGTGTATGCTGTCTTGTCATGTAACAGCATGCTTGCATGCTAGTGCTGTCTTGCTATGTAACAACATGCTTGCAAGTGTGTGCTATCTTGTTGTGTAACAGCATGCCTGTATGCATATGCTGTTTCATCATGTAACAACATGCTTACATGTGTGTGCTGTCTGTCCTGCCTTTTGTCAATTCTTACAGGGTTTTGATTTTTTCACCTTCGATTTAAAAAGCAGACAGAAGTTTCTGATGCAACATCTTTATTGTACTCAAACTCACCCATCTTTCATTTTGTTGAACCTAAATTGAGTTATACTTTTGAAAAGACTTTCTTTCCTATTTGCCCATGTTTCCATTTAGCACTGCCTACTTTCTTTTTTTCCTTTAAACACTCCACTCTCTGAACCATTCTGAGCTGCTTCTGGTCTGTAGTATTATGAAATAAATCTATGGTGGGTGGTTGTGTCAAGAGCATGAATTAAGTCCATCCTTGGCCCAGCAAAGTGAGGTATTCATTTTTTATCTGCTAGATTCCCATCTGCATTTGGGCATATGATGAATTTATTTAACTCATGTGTCCATGAACACACTCCACAACACTTCAAGCAGGCTTCTCTGAACAGCACTATAGCTTGATGGATGGAGTTTTCCCCTGGTACACTCATCAAGGGTTTACTAACACAATAGAGGATGGCTATGGTATTACCAGGACATGTATTCTAGAGAACCACTGTTGAAGATGCTACCTAATGCTGAGCTGATTTTGGCATGTAGTATGTGGGTGTCTGCTCTCCGGCAGCTGGGGGGTGGGGTGCTGATACTGGTAGGGCAGTCATCTATTCTGAGCTCCTTTTCTCTTGAGTTTTTTTTCCTCTAAAACCGTTTAACTTTCTATTCAATTTTGAAATCAATTGCATGCATCACTTATCCCCTTTCCCACAAAACAAACTATAAAAAACAAACAAACAAACCTGAAAACCAAAAATAACATTACTCTTGGTACCTCAGTGGGTCTAGTGCTTCCCTAGCAGGACTGAAGCCCCAGCATCACGTGGTGGGGAAAGCCTATAATCTCAGCACTTTGGAGGCAGAAGCAAGACCAGGAGCTCAAGGTCATCCTTGGCTACTGGGTATAAGTCCTCATCACAAAAACAAAAAAAACAAAGAAACAAAAACAACAACAACAACAAAAACCCTACCAAGCACTTTTATTAAGATGGACATATTTGGGGTCTGGTTAATTTTGCTATGTGATGGTTTTATTTGCAAGTTCTTAATATAAAAAAGTAAAATCTTGTTTGTTTGTTTGTTGTTTTTGAGACACAGTTTCTCTGTGTAGCCCTGGCAATCTTGGAACTTGCTCTGTAGACAGAGCTGACCTGGAACTCAGAGATCCACTTGCCTCTGCCTTCTGAGTGCTGGGATTAAAGGTGTGTGCTGCCACTGCCTGGCAAAAGTTTCTTTTTTTTAAAACACCAAATTACTTAGATACTATTAATTGAGAATGGATATCCTGCCGATGCGGAAATACTCCAACCAGGAACGGGGCAGCCTTTCTGCCATCCCTTGCGTCCTTTGAACAGTTTCTGTTCTAAGAGCTTTGCCTTTATTACTGGCTTTGTCGATGCAGTTGTCTCTTACACAACATCTCACAGCTGGCTCTCTTTGGCATGTATGAAAATATTGTTGATGTTTGAATATTAATTTTATACTCCTGCCTTGGGAAATCCTTTTATTATCTGAGTTATTTTTATCATGGTTCCCTAGAGCCATCTGATGCACAGCCTCTGGCCAGGCTTGGGCCGGAGGAAGGGCAGGGCTCCAGAGAACAGGTCTGCTGCAGGGTGTTTTGGATAGTCTGCCAGCAAAGAGACTCTGCCTCTCTCTGTTCATCATTTGTGTCTTTGTTTTCTCTTGACCTTGGCTCATCTCAACTGGCCAGCAGGTACATCAGGCTCTCTTTGTCATCACTAAACCTGTGTACTTGATGTAGCTTCTTCCTGCCTCCGGTTCTTCAGTGCTGCCTACTTCTCTACCTTTTGAGGGGTGGGATGGGGATAAGTACCTAAAAGAAGAAAGGAATTACCAGCCCACGGCTCATCTTGCCTTCCATCTCATAGTCCTTCTTTATCTTTCAGCTTCTCAAGCATATTCAAGCATCTCTAGTGCTTCCCAGAGAAAAACAAAACTTCCATCTGGGCCGGGCAGTGGTGCTTCACAGAGGCAGGTGGATTTCTGAGTTCCAGATCAGCTGGGGCTACAGCACAAGTTCCAGGACAGCCATGGATACATCCACAGAGAAACTCTGTCTCAAAAACAAAACAAAACAATAACAAATAACCCACTTCCATCTGATACATGTTAAATTACTGATGTTTGTGGGTTCTGATCTCTTTATTAGAATTTAAGATAAAGAAAGAAAACACATTTTTTTCTCATCATTACATCAGCACTCTGATGCTCACAAGCCTATCTTACCATCGGCTCCATCATCTTCATTAACACCCAGTCCCTTACAGCTGTGTATGCCCTGGAAGGACTGATGTCTTTCACAATGGCACTAAACTTTGTGCATGCGAAGTAGGCCAAACTTGCTCAGAATGGCTGAGAAACTGCTTTTAATGATTTGTTGATTAGTCTCTAAGTCACTCATCATTAGAACAGTTAGAAAGGGCAGCAAGTGTACATGGGCCTACAACTCCCAATGCCTTTTTGGTTTGTGAGTAGCGAGCCACCTGTGCAAGTATGGCAGCATTGGGTCTGTGTACTTCCTCCCACCTCCTCTAGGACAGTAACCCCTGATGGACATGAGAAACATGATAGACAGACACACTTAGAACTAGAGGCAGTGGCAGACTACACTCACACTCACACAGTAGTCTAGGTTGCAGTGTTGAATACAATCTCTACTCACAAGGAACACAGGGAGCTTTGTTAGGGATCATAAAAAGGCTTTAAACCCAGCAGGCAACACAGGCAAGCAGAGAAAGGAACCTATAACCCACCCCGCCACCCCCATGGAATTTAATAAGCCTGTCCAGGATACAATTGCAATAAAGAGAAAGAAAGGAATTAATACTGTTATGGAAAAGAAAACGGCTTTGAAAGGTTTAAATTCTATCGATAACACCAACAAGTGAGAAGCAAACAGTCCTGACCTGTGAAATGACACAAGAATGTCTCCACTAGATTGCTACTGGCTTCTACAGTCACATCACAAAATAAGACGACAGTATCACTAGCAAAACAGACAAGAGAGAGCAAAGAGCTGATTCCAGCCGAAATGCCTAGGCATGGGCATCCTGTAAAGAGACTCATACAGTAAGTTCAGACTCATAAAGGTTTCCTGGCACTTCTGCAGATAGGTGAATCACATTTCCAGTCCTCTGTCTGCCCACAACCCCCAATCCATTTTCATACAGGAAGCCAGCTCTTGATGAGAGCTACATTGCAGAGAAGCATACTAACTTAAAAATCTCTCTCTTCCTTATCTGCACTTTACATGGTTACAGTTACCTCAAGTCAACCACAGTACCACCATATTTTTAAAAGCCCAGTTAATTTTAAGCATTTCTGAGTAACACAAAGAAATCACTCATTGTCTGGCTTTTCCCCACCTAGGAGATGAATCATCCCCATGTCTGAAATATATACACTGTACTCACCAACTGCCTGTTCATCACTCAGTAGCCATCTTAGTTATCAGGCAGCCTGTCACTGGGCCACAGCTGAAGTGACTCTTACTGACTAGCCCAATGTTATATTGCTGCCCACATCCCTTGCCTCACTCCATCTCACCAAGCAGGTCTGCATCACCTCACACCACCACTACAGGACAAGGTGCTACACAGTAAGATGTTCTAAGACAGCATGGTGGCTTTGATTGCAATATAACCATTTATTTTTGTTGTTGTTGTTACTTTTGTACTGGGCCTAATTTATTGAAACCTTATCACAGGTATATATGGTTAGGAGAAACATAGTACCGACAAGCTTTGGTAGTCTCCATGGTTTCAGGCATCTCAGAACACATCCCCAGTGGGTGAGGGGGGTATAGTTTATACTTGGATGAAAGAAACTTAATGGAGAGCATAGAAATACAATTTTAGAATGCTTTTATCTTTGCAGTGATCAAAATAACCCAGTATTTCCCTGGGACTGGCTCTTATGGGTTGCCTCATTTAAATGCAATTAATTAATTGTGATGTGAGAACCTCCTCGAGGAGATGGAGCCAATCAGGAGTAGACGAGAGAAACAGAGAAACAGAGAAACCAGGCCTTTCATTTCTCTCATTCTCGAAAGGCCAAGATGAAACTCAAGTTCCTCTAAGACATAAGCCAAATAGCCAAACATTAAAATGCAAAGGATCAATGATACATCGAAGGCTAACAGGAAGGCCACTTATGAAAAAAAGCCAAAAATACTGCAAGTGTTACTCGTCTCCACACTAGCAAATGTTACCCAACTCATTTCTAGTGGCTGTACTCAGAATCTGAGAACTTCATTTGGGAAAATTAGACTTTCTACTCATGTCACTAAAGCTCAGACCCTCTGGCAGACGGCAGTCATCCAGAAAACCTGCTGGAGCATGTGGAGACAGTACGTTGTGTGAGGCCCCCAGATAGGCTAGAGTTAAGCTCAACAGGGCAATAGGTAGTGTCTATATCCCTGATGTCTACCCGTGAGATGCTAGATGAAGCTCCCATTCCCCAAAGCTCTTCTGGTCACTCCTGAAATGTCCCTGATTAGAGTCCTTCACAGTGCCCCTGCAATAACTTGTGCAGTAGCTATTTTAAATGTCAACACAATCTAGGATCACCTAGGACTAGCGTCTCAATGAGGGTTAGATCATGCTGGCCTGTGGGCATGTCTTCAGGGAACTGTCTTCATTATTTTTGATTATGTTAGTTGATGAGGGAAGACACAGCCTAGAAGTGGGCAAAACCATTCGTTCCCTGGGTTTGGGTTCTAGATGGTATAAGAGAGGAGGAAGTGAGCTAGGTAGTAAGCAGACATGCATGCATTCATTCTCTCTCTGCTCCTGGCTTTGATGTGACATCTGCTCCAGGTTCTGCCACCTTGGCTCCCCTGGTATGATGTACTGTACCCTAGGACTGTGAATGCTCCTGCACTAGTTTTGCCTGTATAGTATCACAGTAACAGAAAATGAAACTAGTATATTATGTACCTTTCTGTCACAGCAGACCCATCACCTTTGCTAGAGGTCACTACAATAGTTATGGCGGCAGCTCTAAAATACCTGAGGATCTTCTCCATGTGGATTTTCTTGGTTTTCCTGGGCATTCCTCATTGCTGATCTCCAAACTACAAAGGGTCTATTTCTACTCGGATTCATGGTACTTCCACTAATGGTTTCCTGGAAATAGAAGTCTTTCCTGGAACAGAAGTCTATGCTAGGGTGAGAAGTCAGTTAACTGTACTTGGGCAACTGCCTCCACCACTGTACCTATTCCTGTATAAGATTCCTATAAACCAATTTCAAAAATCTAAGGCCCACATGGTCACATTTAGTCACAGAAATGATACCTCTTCTATGGTGCCAATTTTCTATATTTTTTTACTTTTGTGTTACTGTGACCAAAACAAGGGAATAAAGATTTGATTTGGTTCACAGTTTCAGATTTCAGGAAGACATGGCAAAACTGTTCAGTTCTTTGTGGTGAAAAATACGCAGAGGCTGTTCATATCACAAGGAACTGGAGCAAGGGCTAAAGATAACTTTCAAAGACCCATCATTAGTAACCAACTTCTACCATTTAGGTCCTTCTTCTCAAAGCCTCCAGAATTTCCCAAAATAACATCACCAGCAGTAGGCCAAGAGTTCAAAATGTAAATCTGCAGAGGACACTTCATAATCAAACTACAACTACCTCTCAAAGACCTCCTTAGATAGTCATAGCTTTCCAAGGTCATCCAAGGCCACCTAAGGATACCTATGACTATCCAGTGTCATCTAAGGATACCCACGCACGACTGCCCAATACCATCCAAGATACCCAAGGTCACCTAAGGCCATCCAAGGATAGCCAAGGCTGCCCAAGGCCATATATAGATACAAGACTTTCCAAAGCTACTCATGATACCAAACATGAGTAAGTCATCATAACCCAAACATCCAAAGGTACCCATAGCCAATGAAAACACCAACATTGCTCAATACCATCCATGATTGTGGAGGGTTTGTCCAAAGCCATCCAAAGCCAGCAGCCGCAAAAAAAAAAAAAAAAAAAAAAAAACAAACCCAAAAACTACTGGAAGCTCACGTGGAAGATGACAATAACGATCCTATCTGACAGAACTGTTCTCACTTTTGGAAAATTTATAAAAATTGTACTCCCAGGAAGACCCTGCAAGCAAAGCCTCTGGGATTTTTGTGGTAAGTTGTATTTTCTAGTTCATTAGGTATGTTCATGTGCTATTTGAGAGTGTGCCATTCTGCATTCAAAATCTAAAATCTAAAAATATACTGTTTAGAGCAAACAACCGCAAAGAAAAATCAACAATACAGAAGTCAGGACAAGATAATCTTCATTTGAGGCAGAAGGTATAAACACAAAGGAGTATCTGAGGAATTATTAGTAGGGTGTTTTTTTAGTGGTTTTCTTAAATGGGTTTTTTGGTCTGAAATATTACATATTTAGAACCATTTTAAATTCAGCAAAACATGAAGTATCCACATAGCTCATACCAAGGTTCCTATCATTTATTTAATATTACTATACTTCTTACAGCTAGTAAATCAATATTAGTTAATATTAGCTGAAATCTATACTTTAGTCAGGTTTCCTCAGACATTCCCTCAGATGCCCCTCCCATTCAAAGACCTGACATGTGTCCTTCTGTCTCTTCAGGCTCCTCCTGACTATGAGTTTCTCAGACTAAGGAATCAGGAATTTTGTTGTTGTTGTTGGTTTTTTTTTTTTTTTTAATGGCTGGAGTGTGCCTTATGTTTTCTCAGGGGCCTGGGTTACCAGGAGGAAGCTCACACTGATCAAGAGCCATCTTCATGACATCATCCAACTCCACACTGTCAGCGCAACCAGCCCATTACTGCGGCATCATCCTGGACCACTAAGTAGATGTCTATTCCTCAAGGTTCTCTCTGGGCCGAACTTTACTGTCAGCTTCAACCCTGTGTCCTTGGGAGGAAGCAACCCTGCCCCACCATGCCCATAGTGAAGTCATGGTCCTCTGTGTTCCTCTTCCCCTTCAGGACACAGTTACGGCAGTGTCTGTGGATTTCACTGGCATGGGAGCTTTGTCACTTCGTTTATTTACCAGTCTGTGACTTCCGTTTATGCAGACTCCTGGATGGCTAAGGTATACTTTGGACTATCACGCAGGACTACTTCTGTTGCTGAAATTGTCCCAGCAGTGGTTGCTGGCATCTTCTCCAGCTTCCCAGGCTGTGGAGCTGCTGTATCTGAGTGCTTCCTCACCTTGAGCATCTCCTGCCTATTCCTGGCACCTGCAATTTCCCCCAAGAAGCTCTTGTTTCTTGATTTCTTACCTGCATTTTTATGGGGTATGCAGTTACACAAATGAAAATACAAACTTGTGGTAGACAGCAGGTTCTGCCACCTTAGGTACATTATCTCTTCTGATATCAACCCTTAAATATGCTGAGAAAATGGCTTTTCCACTGCATACGACTACCTAAGCCTATAAAAGGAGCTGGCTACACAGAGTGAGAAGAGGAAGGTTAAACCATGCATAAATATTTCCAGTAATTAAAAAAAAAACTTAAATTCTGTATTAGTAACAAGTTGATACTAATCAAAGTAAGGAAGATAATACTTAAAATTCTGATTGCCAATTTTTAAAAAATAGCTCACTATAGCATAAACTCATATCTGACAAAAACATGCTTACCACTGTACTTACATCTATTCCCAGTGAGCAGTCAGCAAAAATAAAGGTTTGCTGGCATACCCGGTACTCAGTCTGAATGCCTGCGCTTCTGATGATACAGAAGGCTACCTGGAAAATCACATGCTCTGCCAGAAGAGAAGATGGAAATATGAACCAAGGGCATCCAAGGGCGAAAGGATGGCTGATGCCCGGAAAAAGGTATTCTCAAAATTCTAACACAGGAAATAAGTATCATACCATTTCAAAAGCATGGGAAAGTGTTTTAGTTGTGCCATGGGGATACTACGGAAGTTAGCACTATATTAAGGCTTTTAATACAAAAGTTCTTTGTATGCTCCAAGGAAAAGATTTCAACAGGTCTTGGTTGATTTCAAAGACTGGGTCCTGAACATCTTCAAAGACTGGGTCCTGAGCATCTTCTGAGCACTCCCTTGAAGCTCATGGGGTTATAAAAGAAAGCTCTGGTCAAGGACTACCAATAGGCAACTACAAGGCCATAGAGCAGAAATGGAGTCAGTATGTAGACAGGGCAAGACAGCAAAGGAGGTCCAGTGTACAGGTGGGAGGGGTGCCTCAAAGAGGGCAAGGCCAGGCTCTCTCCCTTCACATAGACAGATCCTGTATGTCCTGTCTGGGGTTGACCATAAACTGTATGTTCAGCTGCAAGCCCTCACTAGACAGGACCCAGAGAAGACTCCCAGTTCCCTGACTAGAATCTCCAAGCAGTGCCTACCATATCAGCACCACAGAACAGGGCGTGGATTATATGACCAAGGTGGCCCAGCCTGACTTGGTGTTACTGATGCTGGCCTGACTGATGCTGCTTGAGGAGACCTGCTCTGAGCCTAAGGCCACCATGCCTAGTCCCAAAGTGACACCTAGCAGCCCCTGATTAGTTGTGAAATCACAACCCAGCACTGGGCTCCATACCTACAGCAGCTTCTGCCCTGCATCTAGCTCTTTCACTCGGTTTGCTGTGCTGATTCTGAGGCTCATGCATAACTAGGGCTTGTAGCTTGGATATGCCTAGCTTAGGGATGGCATGCAAGCAGCTGGCAATACAAACCCTACAGAAAATACTAGAAAAGAAGATCTCACTAGAGGGGTTGGAGCCTCCAAGAGAGAAGAGGACAGGCAGTGCCTTAGTTAGGGTTTCACTGCTGTGAAGGGACAACATGACCAATGCAACTCTTACAAAGAAAAACATTTAATTGGGACTGGCTTATAGTTTCACAGGTTCAGTCCGTTGACATCATGGCAGGAAGCATGACAGTATGCAGGCAGACACTGTACTGGAGAAGGAGCTGAGAGTGCTGCATCTTGATCCTAACAGAAGAAGAAGACTATCTTCCGCAGGCAGGCAGGCAGAAAGAGGATCTGATTCTACACTCAGGGGAATCTGAGCAGAGGAGCCCCAAAGCCCACCTATATAGTGACACATTTTCTCCAAGGCCACACCTCCTCCAATAAAACCACAACTCTTAATAGTGTTGCTCCCTACGGCCAACAATTCAAGCACATGAATCTATGGGGGCCAAACCTATTCAAAGCACCACAGGCAGCATCCTGCTGAGGCAGAGCACTTGTTTAGGAACTTAGATGACTACAGCTCTAACTTGGGACTCAAGACCTGCCCTTTCCTTTTACCTTTCACTCTTTAAACTTACAAAGCCACAAAATGAGGAGTTGCTATTAGAACTTAATATCTTAGCAGAGAAGCGGGAGCAGTCTGGCATCCTTCTGGGTCATCCTTGTAGCCACTGCTATAGAGCTCTCTCAAGAACTACGAGAACTACCCACTAACTGGCTCCACACTATGGGCAGTCAGCAGGTCTATCATGCATGCTCCAGCACTCGACATGAGTCTGAAGTTAGCATTCCAACCTGTTTCCACATGACCTTCAGATGCTACCTTTAACAGCTGTGTAGGCTGACTAGCTTTGAAAAGTTAGAAGTAAACTTTTAAATGTAGCTTTTAAAATCTTTAACAGTAAAGACAAAAGGGCAAATCGAGTATTTAGAAGGAAAATACAGGCTAGAGAAGCAGCTCAGTGGATAAAAAGCTCTAAACTGCTCTTAAAGAGTTCAGATCCCAGCACTCATGTCAGACAGCTCACAACAGCCCATAACTCCAGCTTCAAGTAATAAAATGCCCTCTTTTGGACTCTGTGGACACCTGTACTCTCATGCATATATCATAGACACAGACCCAGACAGACAGACACACACAAATTTGATATTCTTTTAAAAAAGACTAGAAGCTTATGTACACTATGTTCATAAAAATTGTATATTTTTATGCATGCTTTTATCTTTGCAAATTCAGATTTAGACTATTTTATGTGTAAGTTCCTGTCGTTAGACATGGCAAGGGATTAAGCCTCAAGAGGGTTATGGAAGGTAAGCATGATACAACAGCTTTCTGGTAGCATCAGGTTCACACCCTGCTGAGATACATGAGGACCTGCAGACTGTGGTCATCAGAGACCAGGCAGGCATGTCAGAAGGCACCCTCAGAAATAGCAAGAATGGTGGCTAATACGAATTACTAACTTGACAAGATCTAGAATTAGTGGAGAGACAAGCCTCCGGCTATGCCTGCGGTTGATTAGGTTAACTGGGATAAGAAGACCCACCCTAGGTTTGGGCAGCACCATTCCCTGGGCTTTGGTCCTGGGCTGCAGAAAAATGAACGCATGCCAAGCATGGGTATTTACTGTTGTTTCCTAAAAAAGAAAAGTTTTGGTTTTTGTATTTTTTAATTTGGCAGACATAGTTGTGCACCTTTTAATCCCAGCACTTGGGAGGCAGAGGTAGGTGATCTCTGTAAACTTGAGGCCAGCCTGATCGACGTAGCAAATCCCAAGCCAGCCAGGACACCAGGACTGCTTATTTGAGATTCTGTCTCAAAAGAAAAGGGAGAAAATTAAATTGATCTATTACTGGATATGCACAAACACATGTTCACACAGGCCATAGTGCACAGTGGAGGCCAAAGGACAACTTTTAAGAGTCAGCACTCCTTCCTCTGTAGGTTCCAAGAATTGAACTCAGGTTGTCACTCACTCATTCATTCATTTTTGAGACAGGCTCTCTCTATGTAGCCCTAGCTGTCCTGGAACTCTCTGTGTAGACTAGGCTGGCCTTGAATTCTCAGAGATACACCTGCCTCTGCCTCCTGAGTGCTGGGATTAAAGGCATGTGCCATCATACCTGGCTCAGGTTGTCATTCTTCCACAGCAAATCATTTTACCAGAGAAGCGATGTCATCAACCAGTTCTCTACTTCTTAACCACAGACAAAATGTGACCGGTTAACTCAAACTCCTGTCTCTATGACTTCCCCACCATGATGAGCTGTACCCTCAAACTGTGACCCAAAACCAAGGTGCTTTTGCTAGGGGACCTTGTTGAAACAACAGGAAAAGTAACCAATGCATCCCCAGGAATGGCAGGTGTGAAGTACACTTGACACGGTAGAGCATGTGTTGCAGGCTTGCACTGTTCACTAACACACTTAGATTTGGGTACCCTAACTGATCCGCATGCAACAGAAATGACACTGTTTTTTTTTTTTTAAAGATTCCCAATGCTCCTAAACTAAACTAAACTAAACTAAACTAAAATAAAAACAAAAAACATTGAGGATCAGGGAAATGGCTCTGCAGATAATGTTGTTTATCCCCAAGCCTGAGTTCAATTCCGAGGACATTTATGGTGGAAAGAGAGAAGTGACTCCCTCAAGCTGTCCTCCGATTTCTGGACATCCACCACTCCCACCACCCACTGCCACCCTGCACACACAAACACAAATTTCAGAAAGTTTTAAAGTGACTTTAATAGGTTCACACTATGCATAGAAATACAACTAACTTAACTTATTAATACAATAAGACATTGCTGTGTCACTGGAAACCACGGTTTTTCTGTTGCCAGCCCTGCACTGCTGGGAGGAGCAACGCTGAGCCTACAATCACTCCTCAGTGGGAAGGCAGAAGCAAACACGTCTGTCAGGTCACCATCCACAATCCCCAGGGTCCATCACCTATCAGTTAGTGCTCACCCCGCCCCATCATAGGCTGGTAAAACAGGTATTATCTTCTTGGAAATATGCATCTTTTCAAGGATATTTCTGCTCTACAGGGATCATGTAGTTGGCCCAAAACCCTCAAATGCTAATTCTGACAAAGGCAATGATGGTTGAGAGAAGCTAGGCTAGCTGACCCAGCCTACACTGGTTAAAGCCTCTATCCTCGGGAGAAATTTTAACTGAGCATGGGGCAGAAGACTGGGTAGGCACTCAAAGGAGCTGACAGATGGGACATGCAACAAATACCACCTTAAAACCTGCTTCTGATGCCTTAGCACATCCTGTTCACCAGACCTTGCCACAAACACACCACCCAGTAATTTAATCACCATAGAAATGGGGATTAACATCTTGCTTTGCACATTGAGAAATTCAGGCCTGGCAGATTATGAATCACAGTAAGATGAGGATTCTACCAAGTTGTCTGGTTCCAGGAACCAGGTGAATACTTCCTGCAGCTAAGAGCAGGATCCAAGCACATGGGGAAAGCTGTAAGAAGAGGCCGCAGGCTGCAATGGACATGGAGAGGGTAGTTGAGGGACAGCTGGTAGATGGAAGCCAGGGCCAATACATCTCAGAGCTAATTGAAGTTTTCTATTCCAGAGGTATCAGTATGTCTCTGAGGACTACAGGCACAAGACTAGGTCAGTGACCTTTGACCACTGTGAGCAGGGTACCAACAGCATGGAAGGACTGTAGAGCTCAGTCAGGAGGCTTCAGTGGAGGCAAAAGAGAGATGTAGATAGCCTGCCAACCACTAAGCAGGTTAGAGAGTCCTGGAAAAGTGGACATCTATCTGAGTAAGGAGGCTGCAGGGACAGTGGGCACATAGATGAAAGGGACCTGAATGACAAAAGGAAACAGGGACTCTGAGCTATGCACTAGATCTCTAGCACCCAAGTGGTTAGTGGCAAGTGCTGTAAAGAGGAACACTGAAAAATGAAGCACTGGATGCAGATTTTACACACCTGGAAAACCAGGCTATTAAAGCTCCCGGAAAGCCACCAGAAGACTGAGAAGGGAGAGTACTAGTGACCAGCATGGCCTTGCCTCCAATCATAGCACCTCTTAGCTGCCAAAGCAGAAGTCATAGCCCTCTGAGCTGTTATTAATAAGGCAAGGTCCCAGTGAACCACACAACCTCACAGGCATATCTCAAGTTCCCACTAGCACTAACCTTCCTGTCATAGAAACTCCACAGGTGGTGCCACAGTAGCCTTTCTAAAGTACAGCTTTGAATTTATCCCACCCCCAGGAGAGTCACCTCATACCATGTCACCAGAGCATCCCTGATTAGTTCTCAGGCTGGGAAGACACAGTTCCTCATGAGTCTAGCCCCTCCCATCTGCAAGATGGTGCCTTTCTTTGTTCCCTTTAACTGAGAGAAGCACTGTGGCCCCTTATCTTGTAAGCACTGAGGGCCAGTCCCTCAGCTCTTCTAGAGGGCACTGCTGAAAGCTCAGGGAACCTTCCCTCAGTTCTAGCTCACAGCAGAACATCCCACATAGAAACTAAACTTGAAGAGCATATGAAAGGAGGGAAAGACTCCTCCCAAGTCTCTAGAGGGCTCCCATCCCTTTCCTGAACCCTTCTGGATTTTCTTTGGTGCTGTCACTCCTAAGGAGGCTGGGGATTAAGAGCAAAGCGACCCAGATGCCTTTCCTCCCCTTTGGTTCCCAAAACGCTTTTGCTTTCCCGATGAAAATGACACCCTTGCTTCCTTCTGGTCTGCTTCCTTATCATGCTATAGAAAGAACAGCCATTACCAGACTCAAAGACCAGAGCTGGAGATAAAAAAAAACCCCACTTTGATGCAGCAGCGTAGAGTTGGCAGCTTGGCCTCCTGTCCCAGCCCCAGCATGCTCTCCTATCAGTAGTGGGACCAAGAGACTAAGCATGTAGATTTGGAAGACACCTAAAATACATCCACTGGAGGGTGAAAGGGGAAGGAGGCTGACAGCAGCAGTCAAGGGCAGACTTGAAGGCTGGGAGGGGTTCAGGATGGGAGCAGGAGCACACAGAGAGAAAAGCAGAGAGGAGTCTCTGCACACAGAGGAGATAAGCCAAGATGCCACTAGGCTGGCACAGACCCAAAGCAGGGCCAGTCTTGTCAAGTCCTCCTGAGACACTTTGACTGACATGAACATTGGCTGGCAACCTTGACAAATGGCAGGCTGCTAAGGATTAGAAGAGTCACTTCAGAGTCGGGGGTGGGGGGGTCCAAACCCTGAGCCAATGAAGTGGACACCATAAGGAAGTCAGGAGAGCTGCTTATCACCAGCTTGTGGGAACAGACGCTTGCTTCAGTACAGGACAGGAAGCCTCTCTCTTGGGATGACCCTTGCCCTATCTCCACCTTTTCCCCTTTTTCACAGTGGCTATCTTTCATCATATGGTCTGTGAGATACGTCTGCACCACCAGCTATCTCTGCACCAGCAAGGGCCAGCTTTTGCTTGTTCTTTGCCCTGTTTGTCAGACGTATGCATGACTGTGGAAGAGGGCTAGAGGGGACAACCAGGTGAACCCAAAGCCCACCAGAGCCTTCACCATGTATAAGGAGCCTAGGCAGCAGTGGCTTACAGGGTTCCAGGGTACAGCACACCAAGCCCCCATTCCTCTTTTGAGGAGTCTTGAGACCAGATGTTGCAGCTCCTCCAGGCCAGCAGTGGAAGGGCCTCTTCTGCAGAGAGGCACACAAAATGGAAGAAATATGAGGCCTGACCAGAAGGAACAAAGACAGACATCAAGAATGTCTGTGCATATGCAACAACAGATTTCAGAAGTTCCGGAAATTTCTAACACCTAAACCTTTACCAAAACAAGCTTAATTCCAGAAACATGGAGGCAGTACTGAAATACCTCTGCATCAACAAGGAGCAATGACCTGACCAGAGAGAGGACTCAACACCCACCAGTGCCTGTATTTCATGCTCTCCCAGATGAGATGGATGTTTCAGGAAGCCCACAGAGGGCACCATACATAAGCATACTTGGGTGGTCACACCTGATCCTCCACCTGGGTCTTCAAGGGTTTTCCTAGCCTTGAGAGTTGATTGGAAATACAGAAGCCCAGAACAACAGTCAATCTTCATAACACCTTGGTACACAGCAGCCAGGATCTGGCTCCCAGCCGAGGACAAATGACTAAGTGAAGCCCCAGGCAACATGGGCAGTGTTGGGGCTGCTTCCTTCCTCAGAGACTGCCTGCCTGGGAGCTGATTTTAGAGCCTTTGGTTTCCTGGTTTTCATTGTTCCAATTGTGTCAGCTTTGGGGTGTGATCTGAGACACCAAAACTATTCTGATCCACTGGCGACTAATAAGGCACCCTACCAGCTGCAGAGATTAAGCTTTCTTTGGCTTCAGAACACCAGAGGTGATAGCAATTTTGGACATCTTAAGGATCTAGGCTCTATGTTCAGGAAAATAAGTGAAGAAAGCCCAGGGAGATGGCTCACGAAATGAAGTGTTTGCTGTGCAAGCAGGAGAACGTGAATTCAATTCCCATCAACAACAGAAGATTTGGGGGGTGAGGTGGAGGCTGTCCATAATTCCAGTGCAGGGTGGGTGTGGAAACCTGTCTCCAACAAGCAAGTTCCAACTTCACTGAGATATACTGTTCAGAAAAATAAGATGGAAGGCCAGTGAGATGGCTCAGCAGGTGGGGGCACTTGCCCTGCAAAAAACCTGAATCTAGGGCTGGTGAGATGGCTCAGTGGGTAAGAGCACCTGACTGCTCTTCTGAAGGTCCAGAGTTCAAATCCCAGCAACCACATGGTGGCTCACAACCATCCATAATGAGATCTGACTCCCTCTTCTGGAGTATCTGAAGACAGCTACAGTGTACTTACATATAATAAATAAATATATATATATATAAAAAACCTGAGTCTGATACCCAGAACTCTACAAAGTTGTTTTCTGACTTCCACATGCCTGCCATGGTAGAGCTGTTCCTGTACACACAAACACACAAAAACACACACACACACACAAGAATATATAGGATGTACCTCTCTTGTTTTACAGAAATGAAGGTTCTTTTATTAAAATGATTTCTTACATTATTCAGGTGAAAGGTTAGATTCAAGCATGATGCTATAAACAAATCCAGTGACCATGCCCCTCATGTCAAGTGGGCTTTGGAACAGTCCCTAGTTTTCGG
The DNA here is from genome assembly GCF_978045245.1 of Mus caroli. NCBI lineage: Eukaryota > Metazoa > Chordata > Mammalia > Rodentia > Muridae > Mus > Mus caroli. The sequence goes on from NW_028227264.1 coordinate 75,720,511, forward strand.
CACTGGTTTAGTATTTAGGAAGCCGTGTTTTTCCTGTGTCATGTGCTATTGGCATTAGTCATAGCCAGGTGACTTACAGGGGCAAACACAACATGTCCCTCTATAGTTATCTAACAACACAATAGAGGGAAAATTTTATTTTAGACAAGAGCTCTTAAATCCTGATGTTTAAAGGTCATGTTCAGGCCAGGCACAGTGGTATAGGCAGGTAATGCCAGCATTTACTAGGCTAGAGCAGAAAGATCAAGAATTCAAGACCACCCTGGGCTACAAAGCAAGGCACTGTTTCAAGAGAAAGAAGAGAAGAGGAGAGAGAACTAATTGGAGAAAAGACAGAAGAGAGAAGGGAGGGGGAGAGAGGGGGGAGGCAAGGGAAGGGGAGACTAGATGAAATAATAGTGATCAACTGCCAGACTGGGACTTGGTCTCATAATTGTTACCTTTAAGGACTAAATTCCAGGTTATAACTGTACTAAAAATAGAAACCATGTATACTCCTAAAACATTTTCATTTTTTGTTGCTGTTGTTGTCGTTGTTGTTCATGTTTTGAATCCATCAAACCAACCAGTGATGACATTGTAGAAAGAACGAGAAGAATGATAAGTCACCGCACAAATGAAAGGATGGGAGAACTGTCCACTCCAACACAGCACTAGGGAGGATTCCATTGTAAGGCTCAAGGGAAAAGAATGAGACTGAATGGGATCTCAGCACAGGCCTGCCACATCCTAGGCTCCCTCCATAAGCCACACCCAGGCCTCCCTCCAGAGACTGCATCTCAGGCCCCCTTCATAAGCCACACCCAGGCCCCTCCATAGACTGCATCCCAGGCCTCTCTCCATATATAGGCCACATCCCAGGCCTCCCTCCATTGGTCACGGCAACTATAGGCCTTTCATATCATACTCTCTGCTCCTCTGAGCCCACCTTCAAGAAATCTGAGGAGGAAGCTAATCTCTATCTAGAGTCCTGTAAATTGTTCCAAATAAATAAAGTAGAGCCATTTTCTTATTAAAATAAAATAATGATGTTTAAACTAAAGACAAAATAGTTTGCAAAGGATTACAGCAGAAACCCTACCCACTGTGCAGAATGATGAGCAGATGGGCCTCCGGGGTCCCCTGGCTTGCATCCAAATGCCCAGCTCAACACCAACCATGCACCATCTGGGTTCACCAGTGCCTCCTCCTCACGAAGCTCACCACTCAGAGTATCCATCTTCTCACCCACAGCTCATGACTGTACCCACCATACCATACTATGGATGTGTAGATGACCCGACTCCCAATCCTCATAGCCACCAAGCTGCCCAAAGACACATTAACCAAAGGAAACTCAAACCAGAGGCCCGCATCACTTCCTGCCCTCTTTAAGAATGACTGACATAGACCAGGCCCACCACTGATCACTCAGTGCTGACAGTCCATGCCATAATAGAACCTAATTTCCAATTACTATACTGTTATAGCCCTTTTGGCATTAACCTTTTCTAATGTAAAGTCACAGTTCAACCTCTTTGCCTTTTAATCTTAAGAATTTAGTAAAAGCAAAAACAATCGTACACATAGCTAGGCTGAGTGTCAGCTAATATCAAAGCAGGGAATTTCAAAACTCAACCAGTGGAAGAAATCAGGTTGACTTAAAATAATACCAGGGGCAAAAATAAGAGGAAGTCTATGTAAGGAGAAAATTGGCAAGGACAGTCAATAGATGTGGCATCCAAATGACAGATGCTTCATGAGGCCAAGGCTGACTGATGCCTGTAAGTCCTGCTATACATCCAACATCCAAACTGTATCCTAACAGGCATACAGTAGGAACTTTATTTTGTTTTGTTTTTCGAGACAGGGTTTCTCTGTGTAGCCCTGGCTGTCCTGGAACTCACTTTGTAAACCAGGCTGGCCTCGAATTCAGAAATCCGCCTGCCTCTGCTTCCCAAGTGCTGGGATTAAAGGCGTGCACCACCACTGCCTGGCTAAGTAGGAATTTTTAAAAGGCCTGTTCAATGACTGGGTGGACAAATGAAAGGAGAAAGGTCTAGTTTGTGCTAAAGATGAGAAGTTGGGTAAATTTGAGCCAATGGCACCCCTCTCATTTAAGCAGAGCTGATATCACGAGCCCATGTTGTGAAGCCAATAAACCCAGTACCACAGCAGCTGCGGCCTAAGGCTCAGGACACAAGAACTACTTAAAGGTAAACATGGGAGGGATCTGAGCCAAGAGTGAGGACACCATGGTGGCACAGGTCAGCAGCGGTCACCTGGAGAGGTAAAAGTGCTGACTAGATATCACGGTCTATTTCTGGGGATGGCCACGTGAGAACACTGACAGGAAAGCTATCACCTGCTTCACAACAATCCCATACTTCCAGCAATTCTGCCAAATAACAAAACTGGCAAATGCTCCAAACCAGGCTCTTTCACCTGTCTTGATAGGCATCTGATAAATATGTATACCGCTAGGAATACGGTGCAGTCCGTAGACTACATCTCAAAACTCAGGAAAAGCTCAGGGGCTGGAAGTGGGAAGAGTTTCCTCTTGAAGGTATTAAGTAGAAGGCGAGAGTTTACAGTGTGTGAGAAGTGGGTTTTCCTCAGAATGTCAGGAGGCCTATCAGGGACTTTCCTGATTAGAGACTGCAGAGGGGAAGGAATCATGGCCATCTCAGCAGATGCAGAGGATGCAAACAGTAAGTTCTATGGCTGCTCTTGACAAAGACGACTCTTAAAAGTCCTCAGCAAGCTCGGCAAAGAGAATGACTTGCCACAGGTAACATCTACAGAACAACTACAAAGATCCCCCACTTAATGACAGCACAAGGGGACTTGGGTCAAAGAAGCAGCCTGCTCATCACCCTTGCCATCTATGCAGTACAAGCCACAGGGTATCCAAGACTAGACAATAATGCTACAACTAAGCATTAGATAGCACAATGCCATAAGTAGGCTATGTGCTCACAATACAATCCTCTATGTAGACATCATGAGATATCATTGCAAGCTGTGGCTATACTCACATACAAAATCCACACAACAACAAGCCTTGGAGGATAAACAATGAAACTTCTACTGTAGTAGAGAGGGTGATGCCCCCACCTCACCCCTTGCTATCTGCCCTAGTTGGGAGAGCTGAGAGCCGGACAGCTAACCCTGCCTCTCGTCAGCTGTAACTCTCAGGGGAATGGGCCCTCCTTGCCTGAGCAGCAGTGAGGAGCTGGCATGGGTGAGCTAGCCCTGAGGTTTTAAGAGTGAGAGAGCTAGCCCAGCCCCTGGCTGGTTGAAGCACTTGAGAGAGTGGACCTTGTGTCTTAACAAGTAGCATAGCATAGTAGAGCTGGCTCTGGAGACATGGGTATAAGTGAGCCTGACCTAGGGTATGAGAGTGGAAGAGCTGATTCTGCCTCCTGCTGATGGCAGCTTTGGGTGACCCAGCTGAAGCAGTGCTGGAGAGCTGGCTCTGGTGGTCTGGGTAAGGGAGGGGTACAGGCTGACCAGCTCAGCTGCTATCCAGGCCAGATCCAGGGCTTTGAGTTTTCCCAACCCAAAAATCTACATCATCTGTGAACTGTTGGAGCGTGTGAAGAGGCCAGTCCTGCCAATCCAAAACTGCAGGATCTCCACGACACAGGGCAACAACAGGATAATCAGTGAGGACCCAATACTGATGGTGCCACAGAAGTCAGAGACCTTGAACCAGACCAATGACTCACTACAATGAACTCACTGCAAATGAAGATGTGTGGACAGAGTGGGTCACACTGTGACACACTGTGACACACTACAGCCTCCACAGGAGATGTTTTCTATGCTTTGTTTCATTTGTTTATGTGTTTGTATTTGTGGGGAGAGGTTGCCAGGGTGGAGGGCAGATATAAGGGAACAGGGAGGTGAGGGGAACTGGGGTACACGATATGAAACTCACAAAGAATCAATACAAAATTTTTTTTAATGGAGGCCAACATATTAGGCAGACCTCAAGCCACAAAAAATTAATTTTGTATGAATCAGCTAAATGTGAAAGGCAAAACAACTACTAGAAGAAAATGAATAATGGTACAGAGAACATGCTCTTAGATGAGATATGATGCCCAAAAGACAAAAGGAAATGACAAACAAATGTAACTACATAAAAATCTTTTTGGATAAGGAAGGAACTAAAGCCAAAAATGAACGAAGGCAGGAAGCTAACGTAGGAAATGCTCATTCCACCCTGGAAAGCAAATACCCCATAGCACATCTAGTCCTTAGATCACAGCTGGCGGCTGGAGAGAAGTCCGGTCCCTGAGAACCAGTGCCCATCCGTATATGGAAGGACATCTGCCAAGTGCTGCACACTGCAGCTAGAGAGGCAGCCGGGATACTCAGGAGGAATTAGATACCTTACTGAGATCCACCGGAGCCCCTCCCTCTGAGCAGCAGAGGAACATACACTGTGCAGGAGGCAGAGGCTGGCCTCTCCTGTGCGCTGGCCACCTTTAGGTCAGCACTGTTCCAGGGGAGCTCTCCCCATGCTTTCTTTCTAAACTTTTTATTTTGAAATTTTAGATTTATAGGAAAATAGAAAAAACAAACAAGCAAACACATGCCCTTCACCTCACCTCTCCCTAAAGCCTAAGCATGGGTTTGTGAGCTGTAGGAAACTCAACCTGGGCTATGTCAAACTCTGGTGTGGTACCATTAGCCACACCATGGACTTGACTGGCATGCAGCAGTTTCCCACTGAACCCTGTCTCTCCAGGCTCCAACCCAGCACTGCTTCTTGTATCTCATTGCTGTGGCTCCTCTACGCCCTCAATGCAAAGCCAGCACCCATCCCTCCGCGTCTCCTAAAGCGTCTCCTAAAGTATCACTTTGTAAGAGCACAGCCAGAGCACCGACAGGTGACCCAGATGGATCAGTCCGAGTCCCCTTTTATTAGGTAGTGAGCCTGTTTGTGCAGAGACACCATGAGGTAGGCCGGCTCACTGCAGACCAGGTCATCCCTGGGGGGAAACTATTTGTTGCCTTTCTCCACTCTAAAGTTACTAATTTTCCCTTTTTAATAAATAAACAACTTGGGGTGAAGATGCTCTGTTACAAGGCAAATATCCCTTTTCTCCTCAACTTTTACCCACTATTCTCAGCACCAAGCCCTGGAGCCTCTGTCCTGGAACTATGGTGTTTGCCTACTGTGGCTTCTAGGCCCCTGTTCCTTCCACACTGACAGGCATTTTCTATGAAGAAGAGTTGTCTGCTCTTCCATTTTTACATGCTTATCTGGTCAGCTGTTAATAGCAGTGGAGAGTGATCAACCATCATTCCCTTCCTGTGTTAATGAGGGGCTCCTTTGGGTTGGCTCCTAGGCCTTTCATCTCTTCTTGGCACCAACACACATCTGCAAGCAACAATACAGGGTGTATGGTACACTCACTGATACTGGGAGCCATTGCTTCTGCACCCTCCCAGAGGATCTATGTGAGATCACACACAAAGACTATACAACTCCAACATGACAGCTCACTGCAGCCCTTCCTGTCCTTATCTGAAACCTGGAGCAAGGGAAATCCTGACTTCTGTTATCCACTATGATCTGCCCATGTTCAACATCATATACACATAGTACAGCCTCACTCAGCCCTTGACCCTTGAGAAACAAATCTACCAGGATAGAATGGCATTTCATTTGGTTCTTCTAGCTTTGCCTTCAAAGAATCCAGTCAATATACTGTCTTCCCTCAGCTTGCTCTAGTTGGGTCTCTACTTATATTCCATATAGGGTTGCCATGTATCCTAATTGTCTACTTCATTCTGAGTGCATGACGTATCTGTGTCTCCAAGTGCCAGGCTGTACCAAAGGTGGACTGTAGCAGTGTCATGACCCCATCCCTTTTCCCTATCACGTCTACACCCTGCTGTGACCACGCTCCTCCATCCACACTTCTTGTGTAAGCATCTAGGCAGCATGTGTTCCCACACGAAGGAAGCTCACCAAACACTCATACTCTGCATGTCCAGGAAATTGCTACAAGACGTCCACAGAGATGGTCTCATTCTTCAAGCCTCTCACGAATCTGAGTATCTAGGTCATGCTACACATTTTCACATATTGGAGATGTGTCTTGAGGGAGATTCCTAGAAGTGAAGCTAGGTCAAAGGTAAGCATCTATGTGGTTTTACAGGCAGAATGTGAGTTTTATTTAGTGGGTTCCATGGATCAACCAGTACAGTTGATTTTCTCTTCTGATAAGTGAGAAATGCATGCATGCATGCACACACACACACAAATACTGCTAAGAATATGACATAAGACTGCCATTTTAAGAAACCTACATAACGGGGCTGGAGAGATGGCTCAGTGGTTAAAGAGCACCAACTGCTTTTCCGGAGGTCCTGAGTTCAAATCCCAGCAACTACATGGAGGATCACAACCATCTGTAATAAGATCTGATGCTCTCTCCTGGGATGTCTGAAGACAGCTACAGTGTACTTAGATACAATAATAAATAAATCTTTAAAAAAAAAACTTACATAGCTTCTGTTCAACATTATGGTCAAGATAATTCATCCCAGAAACAACCAAGATATACAGTTTGGAGAAATCCTCAGTAGAAAGCCATGGAAAACCAACCCATTGGACAGAAATAGAAAAGCAGGTCCACACTTTTTACTAATGTTTGAAGTAGCACCATTAGCAATAGTCACAAAGCAGAAAACAGCCTAAAGCTCATCTCTGGTAAGGGATAACCGGGATGTGTTACAGCCACACAATAAAGGGGCAGGCCCCTGCAGTCCAGTGGGGTGGGTGAGCCATAGACGCATGTAAGTGAACTTACACCCTGCATAGAAGTCTACCTAGGACCTTTTTCACGAAGATGAAGGGTTGGCGAAAGGGACTCTAGAGACTGCATGCAGATGGCCTGTGGTGATAGAAATACCTGAAACAGACATAGGGAGCACTCCAGGCAACAGGATGCTCCGAGACTGGACCATGGTAACATTGCTACAACCCAGACCTGCAAGAAAATCTCTTAACTAAAAATAAGCAACTTCATTTTCTGCCTCATCCTCCTAGAGTGCTCTGAAAATTAACCTTCAGACATCTGGATCCTCTCTGCAGTATGTATTGCTTCTTTCAGCAGTCAGTAAGATGGAGAAAATTCCTGGATCAATTCTTGGATAGACTGTGACAAGACACCGGGCTGACCTTATGCCTGCATGGCGCTGCACTGTCCTGCTCTCAGGAAACACAGCTAGCACAGTCCGGTGAATCTCTGTGCTCAAAACTGCTGCAGAAAACACACACACACATACATACACACACACACACACACACACACACACCTCCCCCCGCGGTTTGCTCCAACCAGAGTCTTCAGGAATAAACAAACCTAAGCCCACTAAGAGTGTGCCCTTCACATACATCCCATGTGTATCTACAGCTCATCAACACAGGGAGAACTTCACAAGCAGTACTGGGAACTATATGCGAAGCATGCACAGAAGGCACATATTGGCACTGCACTGCAGGTTACTCAGCACTGGCTTTCTCTGTGGAAATACACTCATTCTCCTTATACAGTCTCACTAGAGGGATGGAATTAAAGAACAGAAAGGGTTTCTGTGAAATGATCCAATATGCCACTCAGGCATCCGCATGTGGGCGATAATCATCTACTATGAGGTACCAAGAAAAATAGAGGGAAAAAAAAAATCCCCGGAGCAGAAGTCAATGTCTCTGCTCCTGGTAGCTCTGTGGCATAAGTGCCAAAGGACAGCTGGTTAACAGAATCCAGACAGAGGTTTTCCTCGGAGCCCTTCCAAAAGCCAGTGGAGATGTTATGCAAGCCAATCTTTTTCACAGGGTTTCGGCAATGGTGAAATCTAGGTTGAACTCTGTGATCTCAAGTGTAGCTCTGACACCCTTATGACTCATTCCTCTCAATTCCACGTCTCAAGGAACAAAGATGCAGATTCAACTCCCCAGACCAGCTTCTAACTGCACCAGTTACCCACCATTGGCTACTATGCCACTACCTTCTTGGAACTAGGAATTTAAACAACAACAAACATTTATTGCATGAGATTCTGTAAAAGTTTAGATAGCGTTTTAATGAAAATAAAATTTCAATGTATTATGAAAGGAAAAATAATCCCCTGGGGGCATTCCACAAAAGAACACTATGTTACACGGAAAAAAATTAATAAACCCAAATACAAAGTGATAATGCAGTTCCAGAATAACAATTTAGCTCTATTGTTATTTTGGGTGGATATTTCCCCAGAAAGAGATCAATCTGTATTCATGGACCGTGCTAAGAACTACCATGCACCTGATGTAACTAATTTTCTTCCTATCTAGAACAGTGTGGACATGAACAATCGGGTCACTGTACCTTGAACTGTGATCCAAGTACCTGACTCTCTTGGAGCCTTTACCTTCATACAGATAGGTCTCAGGCCATGTGTACTCAGGCCTAGAACATGTATAGATTAACACTAAGGCTTTCTCCCATTCTTGTGTGAGGTGTGTGTTTGGGGGAGAGGGGTGGTCATGTCAGGGGCCACCCAGGTACTGAGTGCCCTCTCTCTGAGGCAGCAGACAGAATTTTACCTGTTCTTGTGCAGCAAGGTGACAGGCTCTGCCAATTCAGCACCCACCACAAGATTACACCTTAGGAGAAAAAGAAAAAAAATCTGAGGAAGAAGGTGCCTGGTACAGAGAAAAAGAAAGAAAGCATGAGAGGCATCCGATTGGAAGGGCTCTGAGGTCAGGCTCCCAGCATTCTCGAATAAATCCCTTTTCTCAATAGAACCGACTTACCTAAGGTAGGCTAGTCATCATGAGGTCAGTGTACTTGGGTTGTACTTTTTAACAACAACAACAAAAACAACAACAACAGTCTGTATTTATGTGCACTGCCCATAAGCAAAAGCAGAGGAAACCTGTGTGACTTTCTGATTTTGTTTTCTAGCCCAATTGGTAAATAATGTCAGGGTTAGGGATAATTAAATCTTAAATGATTATCTTAATGAACTCCAAACTCACAAAACTGCTAAGTTCAAGACAACAGACAACCTAATAATCCCTTTGTACCAAATGAAGTGCAAAAGGGTTGACCAACTCTGCTCTGTGAGGTTTGTCTCCTATTTCCACACAAAACCTGAGTCCCTTACTTCACCCCCTTCAATTCTGCCCAACCCTGCTCAATTCCTCAGATCCCTCTTGGAACACTATACCCTTTTAATAGTCATTTAGCCAATGGGACGCCTGCATGCCCGGTGTGGACCTTAGAGGCCAGGATGTGAGGGTCATGGCATGTGCTGTTAACTACACTAGCACAGGACTTCTATTAGGGGTAGTACCCAAAACTCTCAGAAAGCACGTTTTCACTCCTACTCACACAAGTCCTTAACGGGAATGAACCTTGGAAGCCACAACTTCAGCATCTCCACTTCGCATTCAAGGAAGCTGGGGCAGATTCAGAACCGAGCTTGGATTATTCCCGCCAAGTCCCTAAATTCTGGAGCACTCTCCTGCTTGGTTCTCCACCAAGCAGCTGATAAGCTGCACCGTCTCCAATTTTAATTCCTGTAAGCCTGCACAGTTGAATCACATAGATTTTTAATTTCTGTCTGGCTGCTTTTTTCTGAAACCTCCCTGAGCATCCGACTTTCAATGTTGTTATCACTTAAGGGAATGCATCTCAACCACACACCGCCCAACAGTGTAAGATGCTGTTGTTGAGGCACAACTTTTTTTTTTTTCAGGATGTGAGCACCCTGTTTCCAACAGATTAATTTACTATATTGTACTTTGTGATTTTATAACAATTTTGAGTGTTTTGAAATGTTTCTATTCTACAAAGAAAAGCAAGGAAGTCTGGAGATAACACAGACATATGGGCATAAATATATGACTGATTCAGCAAGTACAGTAGGGTGCGGGGGGGGGGGAGCAGTGCGTAAGACAGAAAAGCATACGTTTGCAGAGGCAGACAGCTTCCTTAATCCAGGCTCTATCACTTACCACCTACAGAAAGAATAAGAAAAAGTCACTGCCTCAGTCAGCAAGGATTTAAAAGTACCTGCCATCTGCCAGCCATTGTTCTGGGCCTCAGGATAGTTAGAGCAACAGTCCTACCTTCCAGGGGCCTCTGTTCCTGCCAGGTAAGTTGTATGTGAAATAAAGGGAATTAGGGGTAGAGGCAGATGACAATGATAACCAGAGGGGTGACAGAGCATGCACATAGGAATGCATGCAAAAAGATGAGAGGGCTGGCTAGAGGCTAAGGGCAGACCAGGGGTCAGAGGGACCGCTGGGAGCACCTGAGATGGAACAGGTGCAGGGTTTCAAGCAGGAGAGTGACGTGATGTGCCTTGTATTAAGAGGTCAGGCTTGGCTGCTAGTCAAGAACAAACGGAAAGGACACATAGTGGAAAAAGGAAGATTGGGCAGGCAGCCACTTGGGTAAGCCCTGCGAGCAAGTTCCCAGCAATGAAAAGGGGCGGTGGCAGTCCCATGTAACTGTGTCCTCCGGAGACCAGCATAAGGATCAGACGAGACTAACCATGCGTGACACACAGGAGCTTAGTAACTGTTAGCTAACACCCAACTTTCCCAAGATGTCACTGAGCCTCTCTGTATTACTTTCATGATTGATCTGAAAAAGTATCAGCCATGGGATCTCCTACGAGGAACGGCTGAACAGGGCATGAGCCAGATGCAATGACCTGACCTCCCTGAGCAGCACCAGCTCTGCCAGTTCAAAGCCTGGAAATTTCGAGACTTACAGACGGCTGGTGATATTTCACTTGGTTTTTGTTTGTTTGAGTCAAGGTCTCTCTCTGTGGCCCTGAGCATCCGGTAACTCACTCTGCAGACCAGGCTGGCCTCCAACTCACAGAAAACCACCTGCCTCTGCCTCCTGAGTGCTGGGATTAAAAGTGTGCGCCACTACCACCAGGCATGAGATGATATATTTCAAAGACTCTGTAAGTAGAAACAAATGCTACACATAATATACTAGTGAATAATCTGATACAAAATGTTCATCATTGAAGATTCCCAGACTCTTCTGGCCCTTGGCATCACCACTCAGTTACAAGAGCTCCTTAACCTCTGTTTGTGTTCTCACTCTCTGTCTCTCTGTTTGTCTTTCTCATACACACACACACACACACACACACACACACACACACACAAATAAATAAATAAATAAATAAATAAATAAATAAATAAAAATTTAAAATAGAAACCATTGATAGTTAATGACTTCTAGGGCAGGGAAAGAGAAGTTTTTTTCTTAAAGAGTGGGGCCCTAGTAGGTCAACCACACTCCAGTGAATGACCCTGTAACTACCAATATATGATCAGCACAAACTGGACTCACTGGATTGTTTAATGGGAGCAAGAAGTTGGAAGGGATGGGGATAGATAGGTGGGAGGTATCTGGGAGAAGCTTATAGGAAAAGTTAGGTGAATATGATCAAAATACATGTGAGACAGGCATGGTGGTTGTGCTGGCAAATTTAATATTAAGTTGACACAAACTGGAGTTCATCAGAGAGGAGGGAGCCTCAATTAAGAAATGCCTCCAGAGGATCTGGATGTAAGCAAGCCTGTAGGGCATATTCTTAATCAGTGATTGATAGGAGAAGGCCCAGCCCATTGTGGATGGAGCCATCATTGGGCTAGTGGTCTATAAGAAAGTGGGCTGAACAAGTCATGGTGAACAAGCCAGTAAGCAGCACCTCTCCATGGTCTCTGAATCAGCTCCTGCCTTCAGGATCCTGCCCTGTTTGAGTTCCTGTCCAAACTTCCTTCAACAATGAATAGCGATATGGATATATAAGTCAAATAAACCCTTTCCTCCCCAATTTTCTTTTGGTCATGGTGTTTTATCATAGCAATGGTAACCCAACTAGGACATGGTGCATGCCTTTAATTCTAACACCAGGAGGCTGAGACAGCTGCATCTCAGTAAGTTCAAGGTCAGCCTGACTACACAGTGAGACTCTGTCTCAAAAGGCAAAGAAACAAACAAAAATACATGGAATTTAATTTCCAACAGCCACACAAAGACTCAAAACCATCTGTACAGCTACAGTGTACTCACGTACATAAAATAAATAAATAAATCTTTAAAAAAAAAAAAAAGAAACTGTAAATGTGAATAAAGTGGTTACTTTCTGGGAGCCACTCTGAGGAGGGGTTGTGAGAATCCTGACTGATCACTGGTCAGTCAGAAGTTCCAGAGGTCCAGACAGTAAAGAGGAGACCATCTTAAGGACAGAGGCCTTACTTAGCCTGGGGGATCTACCATCTCCAGGCAGACAGTATCCAACTGGACTGAATCAAAGGATACTGCTGGTGTCTGCTGTAGAGCTGATCGCTTACACAGTGAAATCTTGCTCCCCTCTGAGGATGATGTCATGAGGGGATAGTAGGAAAAGCTGAGTCTGAGTTAGTGTTTTCTGTTTCATCTCTCCTCTTCTTGAATCCAGTCCTGTACCCACTGTCTTGTCTTTCCCCACCTCTACATTATGTGGAAGCTTTAAAAAACCTGCACTGCCTGCACCACCTGTCCCTACATGTCTGTCCATCCAGCCCCACCTTCAAATCTCCAACTAGACAATGATATGGCTCCTTCCACTAAGACAAGGTATGTCATCAACCTAATGGAAGCTTTGTTAAACATGATGAACGTCACTGTGTCTGCATTCTCCATGTTACCTTCCTCTGGGGCTGGGGGACATTCCTAATGCACGCTGGCATTTCCTCTAGAGCTTTCAGATGTCAGGTTTGCTCATCAGGGCTACATTTGATAAATTAAGATGTTAACCTTCCTTCCACTGAGGACACTTAGAGACAGGGAACTTTTTAATAAAGAAAAATTCCATTGCATATAAATCTCTCATAAGAAGACCATTAGGCATGTTTGCTTGTTAAAACCAGTATTCTAAGTTCTATGCCATTCTTCTTAACCCAGGCAGAAAGTCTTCCAAATGCATTTGAATGAACTGAAGCCAGTAGCTACCTCTTTGCTGGGACTGAACATCCTTTCCCCTTCAGCCCCTGGAACCTTTTCAAGGACTTGATTCCTGCAACGTTCATTCCAACCAGGTCATGACCATAGTACCATCACTATCCAAAACAAGGTGCACAGGAGCCTAGCCCCCCAGTTTGAGTTTCGTGAGTCTGCTCTCTTTAAAGAAAACTTCCTTAGAGAGTCATCCACATTTAATGCCCCAAATGTCCGTTCTCCCCACTGCTTGAAAACCCACTGAAGTCATTGATGGCCTGCCTCTCATCAGATCCAAGGAAATATTTTCCAGACCCCTTAAGACTGAGAAGCACCTGATCATTCATGTCCTAGACTCCTGACCACTGAGCCCTCCTGCTTGCCTTCTTCAGCAGTGTAGTCTGGCATTCCTTTCCCTGTAGACTCCTTGCCAAGAGTCCCTACCAGCACCTACCTCTGCTCCTCTGCATCCATATTCACTGTCCGGTCTATGAAATGAAACAGCAGCGATCCTCTAAAAAGACACCTAAATTTGCATATCTGACCCAACCTTTTCCTGAGCCTGACCTTGAATTTTCCTTTCTATCCAAATCTCTATTCAGATGACTAATCATAAAAACAATAAGCAAAGCAAACTGTCTTAAATACTGCTAGTCAGGTACTATTCTAGGGCCTCTATATTAGCTCAGTGTATCGACTCAACACCCGTTTCCTTCTTTCTTCCTTTCTCTCTCTCTCTCTCTCTCTCTCTCTCTCTCTCTCTCTCTCTCTCTCTCTCTCTCTCTCTCTCTTTCGTAGTTGTTTTTGAGACAGGATCTCACGATGTACTTCTCTCGGGCCCCAAACTGCCTCCTTCATTCTGGAATTGAAGGCATGTACCACCACCACGGATACACAAGGCACAAATTCTATTCTCCTTGAACGAAGGATAAAGAACTGAAGCACAGAACTACACAGCTAAGAGTTTAATACCACCCCCAAGCAAGCGTGTGGTATGATTACTAGGCAAGGTCTCAGGATTCATTTTCCAGATCTCAAGTCCTAATCCCTATCCTAAACACACAACCTTCCCCAGGCTTCCTACTCTACCGATATGGTGCTACCTCATGCTAAAGTCAGAAGACTCAGCTCTAAGCAGCATGCTGTGGTGTGTTACTTCAGTATCCTTTTTTTTTTTTTTTTTGAAAGCACAAAAGCACCACGATAATCTACACTCCAAGCCGATCCTTTCAGTGAGTGTAAATGACCACTAAGTGGTAAGAAAGGGTTGCCCTTCTCTAATTGGCACATCTTCCTCTGTCAGGTATATTAATAAAAAAAAAAAAATGGTGCACCTCACAGAGAAAGCATCTTACACAGTGATGAATCCACCTCTTCCCCTGGCTGGGGCCCCAGCCTAATGATCAGGCTTCTAACAGGGTTTCCTCCCTGGCCTCCACTGGCACTCCTGCCTGCAGTACTGGAGTGAGGGGGCTGAGTGTGGCATGCT